>NC_134353.1:552211556-553505306 GCF_048569485.1 Anomaloglossus baeobatrachus
CTTTCCAGGTCCCCGATTATATCCAATTTCATGGCCATGCCAATCTCCAAACTGGAGGACACAGACTGACTACTGCAGACAAGGCTTGAAAAGGGAGGTGCAGTGAGAGATCAGAATAAACCAACACTGCATTTGGGAACGCTGCAAAGCTCAGAAAGGAAGGAGCACCATTTTGGAGTGCAGATTTTGCTGGAATGCTTTGCGAGTACCATGTCACATTAAAAGCCATGTGGTTCCAAGCAGCAGAATCACCCTCCCACTTAGAAACTATACCAATCAATTCATGTTGGGCGTTTCACAGCATTTATACCATTCGTACATGGAGAAAAAAGGTTTTTCTTTTTCATAAAATAGTAGTAGTGTAACAAAATTATGGTTTTCTATTTTCTCCCAAAGCCAAAATCCAGATGTAGTCTCAAACTGTTAAGATACACGGCAGGGCTCAGAAGGAAAGTAGTACTAAATTTGACTGAGTGCAGACTTTCCAGATATAATTTGGTGGCACAATTTGTGAAGGCATGAGATGCCAAAAAAATCCAATTGTGTGAATCAGCTCACCGTGCAAAGGCTCAATCCCGATTCCGTCCTGGAGCGCGGACAGGCACTGCCACGGCCCGGTATAATGTAGGAAGAAAGGATGTCCAGCTCTTCAGGCAAAGAATCACGTCTTTATTTCATCATGCAGACACAAAGAATGACATGACCAGCACTACGCGTTTCAGGTGAAAACACACCCTTAAATCATGATGCTGGGGATACGGCGCTACAGAGTTTATATGCAAATGCTAATTAGTGGAACAGATGTTTAAATCACTTGAGCACCTTACATACTTTAAAATAAAGTTACCATGAAAATTATTACATACATATAAGATAAAATACAATACAGGTATCGGTGGTTTTCTGGACTAGATTGGGAATGTATATAAATTCTGACACATTAGTTACGGTGCGCCAATGTGCATGTGCAGGTGTAACATTTACAAGTGAATGCGCATAAAATATGCGCAAGTACATTACTTTACATACATAAATAAATCTGCACATATATGAGGATGCACACAAGAATTTTTTTATATGCATACCTGCACATGTGTGCATATATGCATACATTTCCCTTCTTCATTTATGCTCGATTATAACATTATAACACAATGTGCAAACTTTCAAATTTAAACATGAAAGTTTTTTTAATTATATATTCATTTCCCCCCCATGTGCTATTAAAAAATTCATGCTACCTTGAAGCACAATTTCAGGTGCAAAATAACCAGAGTTGCCTAAAATAACCCGCATTTTGTGCCAATACTATATACCAATGAATTTATATTCTAGATAGAAAAACTAATTTTTAATTTTTATAGGAAAAGATTTCTTTATTTTTTTTAATGAAACTTTCTTTCCTCTCCCCCCCAGTTTATTAATTAGGCTGTACTCGAATAAATTGAGATATATGTTATATTAAAGCGGAGGCCACCAAATCATGTTGTGAGTTATAGCTGTCTGTTCGTTAATACTGACAGAATAACCAAACTAAAAGTGCCACAGCTGAATCTGCAATACATTCATTTCTAATTTCGGCATTTTAGAATTAAATTCCAATAATTTTAAAGGGAACAAAAAACGCATTCTGCGGCTAACATGCATTCCAACCAGTGTGAGAAAATCCATGCGCAAGGTAGCATGAATTTTTTAATAGCACATGGGGGGAAATGAATATATAATTAAAAAAAACTTTCATGATTAAATTTGAAAGTTTGCACATTGTGTTATAATCAAGCATAAATGAAGAAGGGAAATGTATGCATATATGCACACACACATGTGCAGGTATGCATATAAAAAAATTCTTGTGTGTATCCTCATATGTGCAGATTTATTTATGTATGTAAAGTAATGTACTTGCGCATAAAATATGCGCATTCACTTGCAAATGTTACACCTGCACATGCACATTGGCGCACCATAACTAATGTGTCAGAATTTATATACATTCCCAATCTAGTCCAGAAAACCACCGATAACTGTATTGTATTTTATCTTATATGTATGTAATAATTTTCATGGTAACTTTATTTTCAAGTATGTAAGGTGCTCAAGTGATTTAAACATCTGTTCCACTAATTAGCATTTGCATATAAACTCTGTAGCGCCGTCTCCCCAGCATCATGATTAAGGGTGAGTGTTTTCACCTGAAACGCGTAGTGCTGGTCATGTCATTCTGTGTCTGCATGATGAAATAAAGACGTGATTCTTTGCCTGAAGAGCTGGACATCCTTTCTTCCTACGCCAAAAAAGAAACCCTTCACAAAGAAGGGAATTTTGTTTACTTACCGTAAATTCCTTTTCTTCTAGCTCCTATTGGGAGACCCAGACAATTGGGTGTATAGCTTCTGCCTCCGGAGGCCACACAAAGTATTACACTTTAAAAAGTGTAACCCCTCCCCTCTGCCTATACACCCTCCCGTGGATCACGGGCTCCTCAGTTTTGGTGCAAAAGCAGGAAGGAGAAGACTTATGAATTGGTCTAGGGTAAATTCAAGCCGAAGGATGTTCGGAGAACTGAACCATGAACCAAAAGAACAATTCAACATGAACAGCATGTGTACACAAAAGAACAACCAGCCCGAAGGGAACAGGGGCGGGTGCTGGGTCTCCCAATAGGAGCTAGAAGAAAAGGAATTTACGGTAAGTAAACAAAATTCCCTCCTTCTTTGTCGCTCCATTGGGACACCCAGACAATTGGGATGTCCAAAAGCAGTCTCTGGGTGGGTAAAAGAATACCTCAATAAAAAGAGCCGAAACGGCCCTCCTCTTACAGGTGGGCAACCGCCGCTTGAAGGACTCGCCTACCTAGACTGGCGTCTGCCGAAGCATAGGAATGCACCTGATAGTGTTTCATGAAAGTGTGCAGACTAGACCACGTAGCTGCCTGACACACCTGCTGAGCAGTCGCCCGGTGCCGCAATGCCCAGGACGCACCCACGGCTCTGGTAGAATGGGCTTTCAGCCCTGAAGGAAGCGGAAGCCCAGAAGAACGGTAGGCTTCGAGAATCGGTTCCTTGATCCACCGAGCCAAGGTTGACTTGGAAGCCTGCGAACCCTTACGCTGGCCAGCGACAAGGACAAAGAGCGCATCTGAACGACGCAGGGGCGCCGTGCGAGACACGTAGAGCCGGAGTGCTCTCACCAGATCCAAAGAGTGCAAATCCTTTTCACATTGGTGAATTGGATTAGGGCAAAATGAAGGTAAGGAGATATCCTGATTGAGATGAAAAAAAGATACCACCTTGGGGAGAAATTCCGGAACCGGACGCAGAACCACCTTATGGTGAAACACCAGGAAGGGGGCTTTGCATGATAGCGCTGCAAGCTCAGACACTAATTGAGAGAGCCGAGTGACAAACCCTTGTCCATTCCAGATTGTAGGAATGAAAGGAATGTTGGTAAGGCAAACGGCCATGGAAGAAAACAGTTAGAGCACCAGGATAAGAAGATTTGCCA
Source organism: Anomaloglossus baeobatrachus (assembly GCF_048569485.1). Taxonomy (NCBI): domain Eukaryota; kingdom Metazoa; phylum Chordata; class Amphibia; order Anura; family Aromobatidae; genus Anomaloglossus; species Anomaloglossus baeobatrachus. The sequence goes on from NC_134353.1 coordinate 552,215,061, forward strand.
AGACCTGTAATAGATCTTGGCGGACGTTGGCTTCCTGGCTTGTCTCATGGTGGCAATGACATCCTGAGATAACCCTGAAGACGCTAGGAGCCAGGACTCAATGGCCACACAGTCAGGTTGAGGGCCACAGAATTCAGATGGAAAAATGGCCCTTGTGACAGCAAGTCTGGGCGGTCTGGAAGCGCCCACGGCTGACCCACCGTGAGATGCCACAGATCCGGGTACCACGACCGCCTCGGCCAGTCTGGAGCAACGAGAATGTCGCGACAGCAGTCGGACCTGATCTTGCGTAACACTCTGGGCAGCATCGCCAGAGGAGGAAACACATAAGGCAGTCGGAACTGCGACCAGTCATGAACTAACGCGTCCGCCACCAGAGCTCTGTGATCCTGAGACCGTGCCATGAATGCTGGGACTTTGTTGTTGTGCCGTGACGCCATGAGATCGACGTCCGGCGTTCCCCAGCGGCGACAGATCTCTCGAAACACATCTGGGTGAAGAGACCATTCCCCCGCATCCATGCCCTGACGACTGAGAAAATCTGCTTCCCAGTTTTCTACGCCCGGGATGTGAACTGCGGAGATGGTGGAGGCTGTGGCTTCCACCCACTGCAGAATCCGCCGGACTTCCTGGAAGGCTTGACGACTGCGAGTGCCGCCTTGGTGGTTGATGTATGCGACGGCAGTGGCGTTGTCCGACTGGATACGGATCTGCCTGCCCTCCAGCCACCGCTGAAAAGTCAATAGGGCTAGATACACTGCCCTTATTTCCAGAACATTGATCTGAAGGGAAGACTCTATTGGAGTCCAGGTTCCCTGAGCCCTGTGGTGGAGAAAAACTGCTCCCCACCCTGACAGGCTCGCGTCCGTGGTGACCACAGCCCAGGTTGGGGGTAGGAAGGATTTTCCCTGCGATAGAGAATTGGGAAGGAGCCACCACTGAAGTGACGTCTTGGTTGCAAGGGAAAGACGTTCCTGTCGAGGGAAGCCGACCTCCTGTCCCATTTGCGGAGAATGTCCCATTGGAGCTGCCGTAGAGGGAATTGCGCGAACGGCACTGCCTCCATCGCTGCCACCATCTTCCCCAGGAAGTGCATGAGGCGCCTTAAGGGGTGTGACTGACTCCGAAGAAGTGATTGCACCCCTGCCTGCAGAGAAAGCTGTTTGTCCCGCGGTAGCTTGACTACCGCTGACTGTGTATGAAACTCCATCCTGAGGTAAGTCAGTGATTGGGTCGGTGTCAACTTTGATTTTGGGAAGTTGATGATCCACCCGAACTGCTGGAGAGGAGTCAGAGCGACTGTAAGGCTGTGTTGACACGCTACCCGAGAAGGGGCCCTGACTAGGAGATCGTCTAGGTAGGGAATCACCGAGTGGCCCTGAGAGTGTAGGACCGCCACGACGGATGCCATGACTTTGGTGAAAACCCGTGGGGCTGTCGCCAGGCCAAAAGGCAATGCCACGAACTGAAGGTGTTCGTCCCTGATGGCGAAACGCAAGAAGCGTTGATGTTCGGGTGCGATCGGCACGTGGAGATAAGCATCTTTGATGTCGATCGATGCTAGGAAGTCTCCTTGTGACATCGAGGCGATGACCGAGTGGAGAGATTCCATCCGAAACAGTCTGGTTCTCACGTGTCTGTTGAGCAGTTTGAGGTCCAGAACGGGACGGAATGATCCGTCCTTTTTTGGCACCACGAACAAGTTGGAGTAAAAGCCGCGACCACGTTCCTGAAGGGGAAAGGGGGTCACAACTCCTGTCTTCAGAGCGTCCACCGCCTGAAAAAGTGCGTCGGCCTGAGCGGGGGGCGGAGAGGTTCTGAAGAAACGAACCGCAGGACGGGAGCTGAACTCTATCCTGTAACCGTGAGACAGAATGTCTCTCACCCATCGGTCTTGAACATGTGGCCACCAGGCGTCGCCAAAGCGGGAGAGCCTGCCACCGACCGAGGATGCGGTTAGGGGATGCCGAGAGTCATGAGGAGGCCGCCTTGGAGGCAGTGCCTCCTGCGGCCTTTTGGGGGCGTGACTTGGACCGCCACGCATAGGAGTTCCTCTGGCCTTTCTTCTGCCTGCTGGACGAAGAGGATTGGGGCTTGGCGGAGGGACGAAAGGACCGAAACCTCGATTGTATTTTCCGTTGTTGAGGTCTCTTAGGTCTGGACTGGGGTAAGGAGGAGTCCTTTCCCTTGGATTCCTTAATAATCTCATCCAATCGTTCTCCAAACAAGCGTTCGCCAGAAAACGGCAAACCGGTTAAGAACCTCTTGGAGGCAGAGTCTGCCTTCCATTCGCGCAGCCACATGGCCCTGCGGACTGCCACAGTTTTAGCGGATGCCACAGCTGTACGGCTAGCCGAGTCTAGGACTGCGTTCATGGCGTAGGAAGAAAAAGCTGCCGCTTGAGAAGTCAAAGACGCAACTTGCGGAGCAGAATTACGTGTGACAGCATTAATCTCAGTCAGACAAGCAGAGATAGCTTGGAGTGCCCATACGGCTGCAAAGGCCGGAGCAAAAGACGCGCCCGTGGCCTCATAGATGGACTTCACCAGGAGCTCTGCCTGTCAGTGGCATCCTTTAGCGATGAGCCATCTGCCACAGATACCACGGATCTAGCCGGCAATCTAGAGACTGGAGGATCCACCTTGGGACATTGAGCCCACCCCTTAACGACTTCAGCGGGGAAGGGGTAACGCGTGTCAGTGAGGCGCTTAGTAAAGCGCTTGTCCGGAACCGCTCTGGGCTTCTGGACAGAGTCTCTGAAGTTAGAGTGATCGAAGAACGCACTACGTGTACGTTTGGGGAACCGAAACTGGTGTTTCTCCTGCTGAGACGCCGACTCCTCTACAGTAGGAGGCGGGGGAGAGAGATCCAACACCTGGTTGATGGACGAGATAAGATCATTCACTAATGCATCCCCCTCAGGTGTATCAAGGTTAAGGGCGACGTCAGGGTCAGAACCCTGAGCTGCGACGTCCGCCTCATCCTCCAAAGTCCTCAAGCTGGGAACCCGAGCAGCGTGAAGAAGTCGGGGAAGATTCCCAGCGAGCCCGCTTAGCCTGTCTAGGACTGTAGTCCTGGCAGGAGTCCTCCGCGTGGGACCTAGGTCCCAACCTGGGAGCTCGCTGCGGCTCGGACTGAGAGGGGCCTGGAGGTGACGATCCAACAGGAGCCGGGGCCTGTGTAAGGACCGGTCTGGACTGCAAAGCTTCTAGCAGCTTGGCAGACCATTTGTCCATAGACTGAGCCATGGATTGTGAAAGTGACTCAGTTTCTCAGCAAAAGAGGAGAACTCTGTCCCTGCCGCCTGGACAGGGGGAGCAGGGGGGTCTACATGAGCCGAGGGGTCCACTAGTGACCGAGGCTCCGGCTGAGCAAGTGAAACAGGGGTCGAGCATTGCTCACAGTGAGGGTAGGTGGAACCCGCAGGTAACATAGCCCCACAAGAGGTACAGGCCGCAAAAAACCCCTGTGCCTTAACAGCTTTGCTCCTTGTGGACGACATGCTGTTGTCCCCTAGGAGAATGATCACTGAGGGTATATAGGCAAAAACAGGGTATACAGCCCGAACGAACAGAAATATATATATATATATAAATACGTATCTATTCCGGCACCCTAGGGGGGACCAGCACCGGGTGACCGGTGTGGCTTACCGACCGCTAACAAGCGGAGTGTGTGCCTCCAGATTCCCAGCCTTAGGTCCCCCGGAGCTGCAGAGCTGTTCCTGAGAATCCTCCACCGGCAGAATGCCCAAAAAATGGCTGCCGGAGCTCTCAGGGGAGGAGTGGAGCCGTGGGTGGCGCCAGGAAAGTGTGGGAATCTGGGGTCCCCACAGTGATCAGTGAGGGGGGAGGAAACATGCAGGATGCTCCAGCCCTCACATCCGACGTCAGGTCGGCAGTCCCGCCCTTACCCCTGACAGGCAGGCCCGGGGGCGGGATTTTTGCGACTAGGCCGCGATGAAGCCGGGGACTAAATTTGAGACCGCGCCCGACAAGCAGGCACGGTCGGCGCGGAAGTCCGCCGGTCTTCTCAATTCAGCAGCTGCCGCAGCGTCCGGGAAGAAGGTGCGCTCCTGCACAGTCCCCAATGGGGACACAGAGTACCTTAGAGTTGCAGGGCTCGATCCCTGAGGTTGAATAGACTCCGGTCCGGAAGATTCCCACAGGGGCTGCGGAGGGAGCACGGTCCCAGCAAATGGATGACCGTTCAGGATCCCACTTCTCCCAGAGCCGCTAAGGGATGGTGAAGGAGACGGCATGAGGCTCCGGCCTTTGTACCCGCAATGGGTACCTCAACCTTAACACCGCCGACGTAGTGGGGTGAGAAGGTTACATGCCGGGGGCCCCGTGGGGGCCCTCTTTTCTTCCAACCGATTAACTAATATGAGAATGCATGAGTGGATGTGTGCCTCCTTCCACACAAAGCATAAAACTGAGGAGCCCGTGATCCACGGGAGGGTGTATAGGCAGAGGGGAGGGGTTACACTTTTTAAAGTGTAATACTTTGTGTGGCCTCCGGAGGCAGAAGCTATACACCCAATTGTCTGGGTCTCCCAATGGAGCGACAAAGAAACCCCATTTTACAATTTATGAGTAATTAACAAAACAGTTTTCCGTTACTTTATTATTTTTTTGTACAAAATTTGTATTTTTTTTCCATAAAAAACTCCACTTGAACACTGAAAAAGCTGATTCCTGGTCTAATATGCTTAAATACTCTTGTTTTTAAGTGCATTAGACCTGATAAGCAGGCATCCTGTTAGTGCAAGACTATGATAATGTCCAACAGGCCACCATACCCAGCAGATCCAGAGGTTATTGCTGTACCAACCATTAACACTCCACATTAAATGTTGAGGGGGAAGGTTTTATAAATGGTAATTGGGTGAAAAAGGTAGCTTTCTCCCAAGCTAAAGGATTAACCAACCATGATCACAGCACGGAGACTGGCTGATGCTGCAGGTGCTCAGCTGTCTGATAAGCAGAGTTCACGTCAGTGGTCGTGCAGGCACTGCTTCTGTGCCCATAATCTTCATGGCAAACCTGCAAGTCCTAATGCAGAAACACCTTTCTGTATGTCTATATTGGCAAGGTGTTAAGCTTCTACTTCATCCTCTGGTCTTTGTGTCTGGGAAATAGTATAACAATTACTAAATACAGCCAAAGTGAATACACAACTCACAATTTTTTTTAAACATTTTATATCTTTTCATGGAACAACACTGAAAGTATGACACTTTGATAAAATGGAGTGGTCAGTCAGTGTGCAGCTTGTATAAAACAGTGTAAATTATCTGTGCAGGAGTTTGCAAACTCCCCCCCCCCTCCTCCAGCCAGCAAGCTAGGGAAAAGTTAACACTGTTCAGGATTCCTGGGGCTCTCTTCCTTGCATTAGCCAGGGACTCTCATAATAAATACTGTATATTCAGCCCTGGAAGCCTTTCCTGCACAGCCTTTTCTCCCTTTATCTGGGAAACCAGTCAGGGGGGATCTCACCTTAAACACTGCTTCAATCCAGGCAGTGACAATAGCAGAGTCAGCTTGCTGTATCCGGTCACAACGGTGCCATATTCAACTCAGAGCCTGCAAAGAGGGGCTGAGGAATTGTGCCTCTGCCCTGGGCTTTGGAAAATCGGTGTCTATGGAACCCGTCGTCCGGCCCAGGATCCAGCGTCGTGGGAGGGGGTACGTGTAGGCAACACTTCACGTTCCCGCCCGTTGATGGTAGTGGGAGATCGGTCCCAAAAGGAAACAGTCGCCCTCAAAAAATAAACCTTGAAAAGGAAATGCCTCCTACAGACACTAAGCTAAAACTGAGATTGCCTGGCCAGGCCAGGGGGTGTATACTGCAGAGGAGGAGCTATGCTTTTGCATCTACTTAGTGTCCTCCTATGGATAGGCAGCATAACACCCATGGTCCTGTGTCCCCCAATGAGGCGTCAGAGAAATTTTGTGTGGCTCACATTTTCAAGCACTGCCTTAACTTTTTTGGGCATGGAGTTCACTGGAACATCACATGTTACAACTTTAATACTCTTCCACTCCTCATATAGTTGGTGGACGTTCAAGACCCTGTGCTCCTCCACATTACAAATAGAGGATGCCCCACAGATGGTCAATAGGGTTTAGGTCTGGAAACATGCTTGGCCAGTCCAGCACCTTTACCCACAGTTTCTGTAGCAAAGCAGTGGTCATCTTGGAGGAGTATTTGGGGTCATGTTTGAATACTGTCCTGCAGCCCAGTTTCTGAAGGGAGGGATTATGTACTGTGATATACTAAAGCAGGAGTGTGATGCAATATATCACAGTACACGTTGGCATTTATGTCTCCCTCAATGAACTGTAGCTCTTCCCACAGCTGGAAGCACTGATGCAGCCTCAAATCATGACACTCCCACCACCATGCTTGACTGTAGGCAAGACACTTGTTTTTGTACTCCTCACCTGGTTGCTACCATACACGCTTGACATCATCTGAACCAAATAAGCTTATCTTTGTCTCATACAACCACAAGACAGTTCCAGTAATCCATGACCTTAGTCTGCTTGTGTTCAGCAATTTTCACGATTTCTTGTGCACCATCTTTAGATTAAGGGATAACCACCAGTCAAGTCCAGTTCTGACCCCCACACACCCTTTAGCCTCTGCAGCAATGCTGGCAACACTCCTACAGCAAGTTTGAAAACACAACCTCTGGCTATGACAATGAGCATGTGCACTCAATGGTGGTAGACCATGGCAAGGCCTGTACGGAGTGCAACCTGTCTTTTTAAACCACTATATGGTCTTTGCCACATGCTGCACCTCAGTTTCAGGGTGTTTGTTTTTGCCATTAGGTGCCATGCTGAACTTCCAGTGATCAGTAAGAGTTTGTGAGCAATGACACCAAATTTAGCACCTGCTCACCAGTCACACCTGACACCTTGTAATGAGTCACATGACACCAGGTGGGGGGGGGGTTGGGACTGCCAATTGAAGTGACTCCTGTGAAGCTCTATGTTCAAGAGAATTAAGGCAGTGCCTGAAAATAATGGTAGCCATGCAAAATATTGACATTTTCAGCTCAATTTGGCCATTTTCACTTAACACTAGAAGTCCCAGAAATTTCTAGCTCCCCCCTGAAGTCCCGAAAGAGGGTCAAATGACCCTTAAGGGTACTTCTCACATAGCGAGATCGCTACTGAGTCACGGTTTTGTGTCGCACCAGTGACCTCATTAGCGATCTTTCTGTGTGTGACACTGAGCAGCGATGCGGCCCCTGCTGTGAGATCACTGATCGTTACACACAGTGCTGGTTCATTTTTTGGACGTTGCTCTCCTGCTGTGAAGCACACATCGCTGTGTTTGACAGCGAGAGAGCAACGATCTGAATGTGCAGGGAGACTGCTTCTGGCAGCCTGCGGTAAGCTTTAACCAAGGTAAATATCGGGTAACCAAGCGAAGCCCTTTGCTTTGTTACCCGATATTTACCTTTGTTACTAGCGTACGCCGCTTTCAGGCTGCCAGTGCTGGCTCCCTGGACATGTAGCCGGAGTACACATCGGGTAAATAAGCAAAGCGGTTTGCTTATTAACCCGATGTGTAATCTGGCTAGGAGTGCAGGGAGCCAGCGCTAAGCGGTGTGCGCTGGTAACCAAGGTAAATATCGGGTAACCAAGCAAAGTGCTTTGCTTGGTTACCCGATATTTACCTTAGTTACCAAGCGCAGCATCACTTCCACGCGTCGCTGCTGGCTGGGGGCTGGTCACTGGTGAGATCTGCCTGATTGACAGCTCACCAGTGACCATGTAGCGACGCACCAGCAATCCTGACCAGGTCAGATCGCTGGTGGGATCACTGGAGCGTCGCTTAAGTGTGACTGTACCCTTAATCCAAACTGAATAGAACTAACTAGTAACTAAATGGCTAATCTCAATGGAAAACAACAACAACCTCCTGTGGTGCTACAGTAATGGCCTTAATTACAGAACAAAAGACTGATTATAGGATGTTAGCTAAAATCCTTCAGGTCATTCAACCCGTCTCTGGGTTCCAAAGGTAGAAATGTTAAATGACCCCTCTCTGGGACTTCTAGTGTTAATTATGTTGTTGCCAGTGGTTTAGACATTATTGGCTGTGTTGAGGAAGAGGGCGCACCAAATTTACACTGTTATACAAGTGGCACACTAACTACTTTACATTGTATCAAGGTGTCATATCAGTATAGTTCAATGATTAGATATAAATTTACAAAAATGTGAGGGGTGTACTAGCTTTTTGGATATAGTGTATGTAATATCTGCATGGCAGTAGTAGAATTTCTGCTGAAAAAGGTCAGCAAGCATCCATATATAAAAAGGCTTGTACTTTCCTTCAAATTGCCATTTGCACTGATGCTGGAATTTGAGAGATTTCAGACCTGCATTCTGAACCATCATGAATGTGCCTCCAAAGCAAAAAATGAGAAAAACAAGTGAATTTGGTTTAATTTATAGAAATGGACTACTAAAATGATTGCATTTTTGGTTATTTTGAGAAGGAGTGACTAAATACTTAAATGTCTTCTCCAAAAGCAGTTAATTTCCATTTCTTTAAAGTGTTAGGGTATGTGCGCACGTTGCTTTTTACCTGCTTTTTTGCCGCTTTTTCTTCTGCGCTGTTTAATGCCAAAATGGATGTGTTCTTCTATTCAAGCAAAGTCTATGGGAATTTGGGTTTCTTGTTCACACTATGTTGTTCAAAATGCTGCCTTTTTGTGGCAGAACTTTGGTCAAAAACTCAGCTTTTCAAAGAAGCAACATGTCAATTGTTTTTGCCATTTGGGTTTTGCACTGCAAAGCTGAGTTTTTGACCAAAGTTCTGCCACAAAAAGGCAGCATTTTGAACAACATAGTGTGAACAAGAAACCCAAATTCCCATAGACTTTGCTTGAATAGAAGAACACATCCATTTTGGCATTAAACAGCGCAGAAGAAAAAGCAGCAAAAAAAGCAGGTAAAAAGCAGGTAAAAAGCAACGTGCGCACATACCCTTATTCTCAAAGCACTGCTTGTGTCCATTAGGCAACAGCTTTCCCCTCTCAATCAGTTCCAGCAAGACCTCAATTACAGCTTGCCCTGGTACATCCTGCCCCTTGGGGTCTTTCAATGAAATGGCTTACTATGGTTCAATGATGATTTTTTTTTTTAAATACATTTCTTCAATTTCCACAGACCTGATACGATCCTTGCTACAAAACATCCCTTTTGGTTTGTTACCACTGCTATAGCTATACACATTCCAACTTCCTACTCTGTAGGAAAAGGTTCTCTTTACCAAAGCATTCAAGATTCAGAATACACTTACTACTAAATTCTGTAAATCAGATGCAGAGTCAAAAACAATTGGGAGGCAAATTTGGTCAGCAAACTGTATATATTAAAACTGAACAAGCTATAGCCTCCAACCTAAGAAGTGGCGTTGTGCATTGAGAAACTCATGACATACTGAATACATTCAAATAATCACTATAGTAAGATGAAATTTAAAATGCACATTAAATAAGGGTATACATACCTGGTGTTATAGTCTATAATTTCATTATCAGGCTTAACAAAGGTGTCATAAACCACCTGCAAACCAGGATCGACAACGGTGACTCTGGAGAGTTCCAGACCATGAGTTGTGTAACACTATAGATGATAGAAAAAAACAAGAAAAAAAAAAAAAAAAAAAATCAGACATGGCGGGGAAAAAAAAAGGAGCTATTTTAGGTCCTTTAAATACCATCTCACAATCCACAGAAAATATTCCAGGATTTCCATCTGATGGTTGAAGTTTCACAAATGTCTTTACAAATCCATCAAGATTTTCCTTTTGGCCATCGTGCACATGTAGCTTTAGGGAAGAGAAAGAAAAAAGAAAAAAAAAAAAGTAAATAAATGGCACTGTTCTTTGGGTAAGTTCACACAGTGAATTTTTCGCGGAGTTTTTCAGGTGCGTTTTTGCTCAGAAAATTGCATGAATTTGCTTCCCCAGCAAAGTCTATGAGGTTTCATTTTTGCTGTCTGCACACAGCATTTTTTCTAGCTGCGTTTTTGTGGTGCCCAGAAAAACGCAGCATGTCAATTATTTTTGCGTTTTTCACTGCGTTTTCTACCCATTGAGTTCAATGAGATGTTCAAAAACGCAATGAAAAATCGCAAATTGCAAATATAGCTGCGTTTTAATGTCTAAAAACGCAGCTATAAAAACGCAAGGGGTGGGTAGTAAAGTGACATGTACAGGAAGAGGATTCCTTCTGTCAGTAAACACAGAAGCGTGAATCCTCCCGGTACCGCCACCGCTGCTTCCAATTCCCGCCCGGTGCCATGTCCGCTCCCGTGCAGGAGGTGGAAGCGGCTGCTAAGTCAAAAGTGACCAGTAGAAAAATGTCATACTCGCCTGTCTGCAGACTCCCGGTGCCATGTCCGCTCCCAGCTCCTCTTGCCGGTACCGCCACCCCCGCTCCGGCTGTGTGCCGGCTCCCAGGCACGTACGATACCTGCAGGACCTGGCGGTGATCACCTGATGCGGTCACCTGATGCATCAGCTGATCGTAAGTCTCGCGGTGACGCCGGATCTTACCGCGCGACTGGCTTTCAGCTGATGCCGTCAGGAGACTTCATCACTGATTACCGGCAGCGGTCACCCGGGGGTCAGCATGAATGTGTGTAGTAGTTTTTTTTTTTTTCACTGATCAGCCTAGACTGTACAGCGAGCGCGCGCCGAGTGACTGATTCCCCGGCGCTTGCAGTCAGTTCATGACAGCTGCAGACAGGCTGGGGTGATCTCCGGAGTTCAGGTGAGAGCACCGGAGATTAGCCCAGGATGTCTGCAGCTGTCATGAACTAAACCGCAAGTGCCGGGGAATCAGTCACTCGGCGCACGCTGTAAAGTCTAGGCTGCACTCCGGAGCTCAGGTGAGAGCTCCGGAGCGCAGTGCAGGTACCTGAATCCAGGCCTGGCATTACTGGAGTTTCCTCCGGTAGCCAGTCCCACGCTGCACAGAAGTGTGTGTTTTGTTTTTTTTTCACTGATGCATCAGCTGATTGATGCGGCCATTAACCCCTTACATCTTGCTGCCAAAGTCTGGCAGCAAGATCTAAATGCGCGCGGCCATGTTTTTGTACTTACCGCCGCCCCCACCGGAAGTCACGTGCGTGATCACGTGACTATCGTTGGTTGCCATCGTAGCACAGGGCCATGTGATGACGCCTGTAGCTACGAAGTTTCACTTTAGTTTTCCCTCGGCCGAGAGAAAAAGAAAGTGACTGCTGTTTACAGCTGTATAGCTGTGATCAGCAGATAGATAATAGCGATCGGATTGCTGATCGCTATAGCCCCCTAGGGGGGGGGGGGGACTAGAGAAATGTAAAAAAAAAACCACACCACCTTCAAAATCACCCCCCTTTCCCCCCATTGAAAATTAAAGGGTTAAAAAATAAATATACACATATTTGGTATCGCCGCATTCAGAAATGCCCGATCAAAATTATAAAATCAATTAATCTGATTGGAATTTTTTTGCCACTACGCCGTTTACCAAACGCCAAAATTACGTTTTTTGGTCGCCGCAAGTTTTACGCAAAATGCAATAGGCGGCGATCAAAACGTAGCATCTGCGCAAAAATGATAACATTAGAAACGTCAGCTCGAGACGCAAAAAATAAGCCGTCACTGAGCCATAGATCCCAAAAAATAAGAACGCTACGTGTTTCGGCAAGGGACGCAAAACATGCGCCACTTTTATTGGACAAACTTGTGAATTTTTTTTAACCCCTTAGATACAAGTAAACCTATACATGTTTGGTGTCTACAAACTCGCACCGACCTCAGGCATCATACCCACACGTCAGTTTTACCATATAGTGAACACCGTGAATAAAACATCCCAAACACTATTGTGCCATCACACTTTTTTTGCAATTTTTCCGCATTTGGAATTTTTTTGCCGTTTTCCAGTACACCATATGGTAAAACTTATGGTTTCATTTAAAAGTACAACTTGTCCCGCAAAAAACAAGCCCTCATATGGCAAGATTGACGGAAAAATAAAGTTATGGCTCTCGGAAGAAGGGGAGCAAAAAACAAAAACGCAAAAACGGAAAGTGCCCCGGGGCTGAAGGGGCTAATATTGGCGAGACACTATGAATTTCGGGCTTAGGGCCAGCTGATAATACACAGCTAGTCCTAACCCCATTATTACCCAGTGAGCCACCCGGCATAAGGGCAGCTGGAAGAGTTGGATACAGCGCCAGAAGATGGCGCTTCTATGAAAGCGCCATTTTCTGGGGTGGCTGCAGACTGCAATTCGCAGCAGGGGTGCCCAGAAAGCTTGGGCACCCTGCATTGCAGATTCCAATCCCCAGCTGCCTAGTTGTACCTGGCTGGATAGAAAAATTGGGCAAAGCCCACGTCATTTTTTTTTTTTTTTTTTTTTTAAATTATTTCATGAAATTCATGAAATAAATTTAAAAAAAGGGCTTCCCTATATTTTTGGTTCCCAGCCGGGTACAAATAGGCAGCTGGGGGTTGGGGGCAGCCCGTACCTGCCTGCTGTACCCGGCTAGCATACGAAAATATGGTGAAGCCCACGCCATTTTTTGGGGGGGGCAAAGAAATCCTGCATACAGTCCTGGAAGGAGGATGCTGAGCCTTGTAGTTCGGCAGCTGCTGTCTGCTCTCCTGCATCTACTAGTGGATGGAGTATGCTGAGCCTTGTAGGTCTGCTCCCCCTGACTCTCCCTCCAGCATACAGTCCTGGATGGAGCATGCTGAGCCTTGTAGTTCTGCAGCGGTCTGCTCTTCTGCATACACTTGTGGAGAATGAAGAACATATTGAAGAAGGAAATGACATCAGACCTTTTTTCTTTCAACAATCTTTAATGGCAATGTTCACTGAAAAAAAAAAACGCATAAAAACGCAGTGAGCAAAAGCGCAGCAAAACGCAGCAAAAAACGCACCAAACCGCGGTAAAAACGCATGCATTTTTGCCACGTTTTTGCCGCCGGTGCGTTTGTGCGTTTTTTGCGGCAAAAACGCAGCGTCAAAAAAACAGCAGTGTGTGAACTTAGCCTTAAGGTGTGGGTCACTACTTTACAAAGCTTTTCTGTAAATACTTTGCTTTTCAAAATACTTCTGTAACCTTCTGCTCTCCTGGGCACATTATCTTTTGCCAAGAATCCTGACGCTAAAATCTGATATCACAATATCAGGTGACTTTGCACTCTGGTTTGGCGGAGCTACATTCAGCACAGCTCACTCACTGCTGTTGTCCATACAGTGGGCAAAATAAGCATTTGATACACTGATTTTGCAAGTTTTCCCACCTACAAAGAATGGAGTGGTCTAATTTTTATCATAGGTACAACTTCAAAGTATTACTAAATAAATAAAAAAAAAAAAAAATAATAATACCACATTGTATGAAATAACTTGCACTTCACTGCATGAAATAAGTATTTGATACAATAGAAAAAGAGAACCTAATATGTTACAAAAACCTTTGTTTACAATTACAGAGGTCAAAAGTTTCCTGCAGTTCGTAACCATGTTTGCACACAGTGTAGCAGGAATTTTGGTCTACTCCTCCATACAGGTCTTTTAGGTTTTGGGGCTGACGTTTGGCAACAATGACTTTCAGTTCCCTTCAAAGATTTTTCTATTGGGTTCAGGTCTGCAGACTGGCTAGGCAACTCCTGAACCATGAAATGCTTTTTACAGAGACACTCCAAGTTGCCCTGGCTGTGTGTCGGTACATTGTCATGCTGGAAGACCCAGCCACAAACCATCTTCAATATTCCTACTGAGGGAAGGAGGTCATTGGTCAAAATCTCACAAGACAGGACACAATCCATCTTCCCTTCAATAAGGTGCAATCGCCCAGTCCCCTTTGCAGAAAAGCACTTCCAAAGTATGAAGTTTCCACCCCCATGCTTCACGGTTGGAACGGTGTTCCTGGACTTTTACTTATCCTTCCTCCAAACACGGCGAGTGGAGTTGATACCAAAACGTTCTATTTTGGTCTCGGCTGACCACATGACTTTCTCCCATCTGATGGTCATTGGCAAACGTCAAACGGGCCTGGACATGTGCTGGCGTGAGCAAGGGGACCTTGCAGAATTTAAAACCATGATGGCGTATTGTGTTACTAATAATAATCTTTGAGACAGTGGTCCAAACTCTCCTCAGGTCATTGACCAGGTCCTCCCGTGTAGTTCTAATGCGATATCATGGCACTCTTGGTATAAGTCAGGGTGCACCGGAAGGGTCAAAAGCCAGAAGAAAAGCTAGGCACTCCTAAATGGATGCAAAAGGTGAATTTATTTATGCAGCAAAAAAAAAAAAAAAAAAAAAAAAATTAAAACAGACGTTTCGGTCTGTCATCCCTATGCCACCAATGCAGGCAGTTCTCTTCGAGCAGCACGTGAAACTGATGAAGGTCTAACACTAGACCGAAACGTCTGTTTAAATTTCACTGAATTTTGCTGCATAAATAAATTCACCTTTTGCATCCATTTGGGAGTGTTTGGCTTTTCTCCTCATCTCCTGTGTAGTTCTGGGCTGATTCCTGACCTCTCAGAATCATGCTTACCCCACAAGGCGAGATCTTGCATCAAGCCCCAGATTTAGTAAGATTGACAGTTATCTTGTATTTATTCCATTATTTCATAACTGCACAAACAGTTGTTGTCTTCTCACCAAGCTGCTTGCCCATTTTCCTGTAGCCTATCATAACTTTGTGCAGGTCTATAATTTTGTGTCTGGTGTCCTTAGACAACTCTCTGGTCTTTGCCACGTGGAGAGGTTGGAGTGTGACAATGTGTGGATAGGTGTCTTTTATACAGGTAAAAAGTTAACAGGTGCAATTAATACAGGTAATGAGTGCAGATAAGGAGGGCTTCTTAAAAAAAGAAAAAGAAAAAAAAAAAACTGAGCCAGAATTGTTGCTGGTTGGCAGGTGATCAAAATACTAATTTAATGCAGTAAAATGCAAATAAAAATCCTACGTGATTTTCTGGATTTTTTTTTATTCTTCTGTCTGTCACAGTGGAAGTGTATCTACGATAAAACTTACAGATCTCTCCATTCTTTGTAGGTGGGAAAATTTGCTAAATAAGAAGTGTATCAAATATTTATTTATCCCCACTGTGTCTGCAAACACATCTCTCCCATCTCCCTGCACATTTTCCTTTTATCCATGTATACAAGAGTATAAATACATCTACACAGTCTGCTCTGTAACCTGTATAACACATATACACAGTCAGATCTATCTCCTATCATACTGTTCCAGAAGAACAAGATTAGTCAGTGAGAGAAGTGGGGATAAACATAGGCAGTGTTGGTGTTCTCAAATTTGTGTTACTTCTATGCAGCAGTTATCTTGAGGCTGTGTTTGTGACGCTGTGAGGGGTGTAGAAATTTTTAGGGGGTGTGCTCACTGCTGGCATCCAGCCTAGCACAAAGGCTGACGGGAAATGTAGTCAAAAGGGACAAAGGATCCTGAAGTGGAACTAGTGACTGGGCTAATGACAGGGCACAAAAAGTGAAGCAGAAAAAACCAAAAATTAAAACAGAAAATGTATATGGGGCTCTTCAGAGGCATTTGGCATTTAAAGCAAAAACAGTAACCAGTAGGGTAGTGACTAGCCTCTTTAATGCTCTGTGACAAATTATAGTATTTTTTAAAAAAGGAAAAATTGAACTGAGCAAGTCTTCGGCTCCAGTAGTATACAGTTAGGTCCAGAAATATTTGACGTGTGACAAGTTTTGGCATTTTAGAGATTTACCAAAACATTCTAGAGTTACATAATCAACATGGGCTTTAAGTGCAGACTCAGCTCTAAATTGACATGTATTGACATCTTAATTGGAGAAAAGATTTAGGAATAGCTCTTTAATATGTAGCTGGCTTTCAAGGAACCAAAAGTGATTGAACAAATACAAAAGCCAATTCATGGGCTATTCCCTCGTTAATCTATCAATTAAGTAAAAGGTTTGGAGCGGATTCCAGGTGTGGCATTTGCAAGCTGTTGCTGTGAACCCACAACATCCAGTTAAAAGGAGCTCTCAATGGAAGAGCAACAGACCATTAGGCTGAAATAAAAAAAAATAAAAAAAAAATACATCCAGAGAGATAGCAGAAGTGTTATTAGTGGCTAAATCAGTTTTTTACATTCTGCAAATAAAAGTACACAGATTAGTTTGGAAACTCAAATAGGCCTGGGTGTCCATGGTCAAGAAAACACCTTCACAACATCTACAGAAGTGATGAACACGCCTCAGGAAGGTGTTTAGTATCTAAGTATCGTAAAGAGAAGACTTCACAAGAGCAAATACAGAGGGATCAACGTAAGGAGAGAAAAAAAAAAAAAAATATATATACCCCTTTACCAACTAGCCTGTTTTCACCTTTATGAGCAGGCCAATTTTTGTCCATTCTGACCAGTGTTACTTTGCAGTTATAACTCTGGAACACTTCAATGGATCCCAGTGATTCAAAGACTGTATTGGACTTCATGTTAGTGGTAAATTTGGGACTATTTTTTTTGTGTTTATTTGTGAAAGACATAAAATTGGAAATTTGGCAAAAAATTCACAATTTGCAAACTTTGATTTTTATAATGGAGTTACAGTGCCTTGAGAAAAGTATTCAGCTCCCTTGAATTTTTCAACCTTTTCCCACATTTCAGGCTTCAAAAAAAAAAAAAAAAAAAAAGTTAATGTTATGGTGAAGAAACAACAAGGAGGACACAATTGTGAAGTTGAAGTTGACCCCAAGTGCCAGAACAGAAGAAATCCCCTCAAGTGACATTTTGGAGATTACACCCCTCTGGGTATTAGTCTATGGGTGTAATGATGATTTAGTCTCTAGAAAACACCCATTGAGTCAAATGTAGTGAATATCGAAGGATTAAAAACAGCAAACAGGCCCTTGTCGTGCCCAGTACATTGTAGGGCCCGTATATTGTGCCTCTCGTTCTGCTGGAGACCTGCAGCCTGTAAATTAAGCAGGCTCTCACTGCAACAATGCCAAACATGTAGATGCCAACTGTGGTTTAGGCCCAGGGAGGCTCAGAAGGAAGGGGGCACTTAGATTTTGGAGCGCAGATTCTGCTGGATTTCTTTGACGGGACGGGGGAGAGCAATGGCAATTTTTCAGAGCCTTTGTGTTATCATTAACGTGAATGCCCACTATATTTCCATTAACAGATGACGGACCTGAGTGTGGACTTGTGTTTTTGTGGGTTGAATTGAATGCCATTTTGTGGCGATTTAAGTACAGAACATTTTGGATCTGTCCACATTTATCCTGTGCTCTATGCTGAGCACCTACATTGGGGTTTCCATCTACATCTCCAAAATACACTAGTATGGTGAAACACCCCCCACGGATCCATTCACTAATAATGCAGGAGAGTTACTTAGGACTGTTTGGCCTCTGTACAGTGGAGCAAGTCTTTTCAAAAGGTAAACAAAACTGTTGATTAGTGCACTTTTGTGCAGACCTAAAAAAGGCGCATAAAAATATGGAGACCGCTGGACCACAGGCCAGACGCAAGGTCAAAGTGACTGCCACATTAGTGAATTTTGCCTGAACCACTTTTTGAACACGTAATCCCCAGTGCTCAACTTCGAAAGCAGGATAAATATGAGCCATACTAATCTGATCTTTGGGAGTTAAAATAAATTAGCAGCAGTTGAATTTACTTACATTTTTTTTTACACCGTTCTCCTTGCAGTATAAGTGAGGGCAGCTATATTCCTATGCTCAGTACGATTAGTGATACCAGATTTACATACTTCTGTTAGGTATGGCCACTGTCAAGTCTTTTTGCATCACTGAATTTAGAAGGCTATAGTTTATTATATTTTTTTCTGCTGATAATCATGTGTGCTTTTTTGCGGGATCAGTTGGCGTTTATTTGTACTATTTTGGGCCACAATATATTATTGCTTTTTATTTTACTTTGTAAGGTAGAATCAGCACTTCCTGCTTTACCTCCTTACTCTTCACCCTGGCTGCACGACAGGGCTACCCACGTGGAAGGTGGGAGATGTATGCACACGCAGACCGGGGCGTCAGGCAAAGGACACCATCTGATCCTCCATGCCTGCGCCCACCACAGAGTCACAGCAGCACTGGGGAAGCTGCTTCCAGGGCCAAGCTCCGACGCCATTGCAGGTAAGCCGCACTTCCAGCACCGGTTCAGCCCTGGGACATCCTAAGCAGCCAACTGAGATCTCCGATCTAGGACCGGAAACCAAAGCTGATTTGGAGGAAAGGTGTGTTGCCATTTTATATTTTAGTGGGGTTTCCTGTCCTGGATGGTTTCCAGTCTCTGGTGGTGCTGTCATGGAGAAGGGAAAATTGAATTTATCTTACCGTTAATTCGGTTTCTAGGAAACCCTCCATGACAGCACACAGGAGGCGCTTAACTCTCCGCCGTATTAGGGACAGGAAATACAAAGATGTTAATAACCCCTCCCCACCTCCCATCTCAAGTACCACCAACAAAATCATGAATGGTTTAAATCTTTTATTTTCAGAAATAAGCCATTAATATGCATGCGAATAATTTGATAGAAAGGGATAACTGCTGTCGTGGAGGGTTTCCTAGAAAGAGAATTAATGGTAAGATTAATTCGTTTTTCTCTAGTCACCCTCCACAACAGCACACAGGAGTACTAACAAACAGGCTGGGGAGGGACAACAGCCTGTAGGACTTTAACGATGGGACTGGCTTTCCAATAAAGATTTAGCCTCTGGACGTGATGTCTAACAAAAGTACGGACAGAGGACCAGGTCGCTGCTCTGCAAATCTGATCAGTGGAAGAGTCAGCCCTCTCATCCCAGGAGACTGACAGATCGAGTAGAATGAGCGGTGAAGTGATCTGGAGGAAGGAGACCATGGGGTAGCATATGCCTCTTTAATAGCGTTCTTTATCCAGTTGGATACTGTGCTCTTGGCTGCCTTCTTGCCAGCATTCTTACGCACAATCAGCACAAAAAGATTGGAATCCCTTCTGAAGACTCAGTTTTCTGTAGGTATAGCATAACTGCCCCAGGTTCATAGAGAGAACGAAAGTACATCTGTTTGGTTAGCTGGGTTCTGACAAAAAGACGGCAGAATAATTTCTTGGTTCCTATGAAAGTCAGACATAACTTTCGGGACAAAGGAGGGATCCAGATTGAAGAGTTTTCGATCATCCAGAATCTTCATATAGGGCTCTTGTATGGTAAGAGCCTGGATTTCACATACTCTCCTGGCCGTAGTAATTGCAAATCAAAAATGGCATTTTCCAGGCCAGACACCTCAGGGTAAAGGAAGCCAGAGGTTCAAAGGGAATCTGAGTCAACCCCTGAAGAACTGTATTAAGATCCCAGGGGGGGAACTATCGCCAGCCGTTTAGCACGAACTCGAACCGCTGAAGAGGAATAGCTTCACCCAGCGATTGTTTGCCAGGTCCTGATCAAAATACGCACTTAAAGCAGCTACTTGGACCTTGAGAGTGCTGGGGCTGAGACCTTTTTCAAGTCCTGACTATAAAAAGTCCAGGATGTGTGCCACGTTTGGATAGAATGAGTCAGGAACCTAAGGACTGAACCAGTTGGTAAAGGTCTTCCAGATTTTAAAGTAGAATAAATTAGTGACAGGCTTACGGCTTTTCTGTAGCATGTCAATGACCCTCTCAAACAGGCCCATAGCTCTCAAAATGACGGATTCAGAATCCATGCAGCCAGGTTCAGTCTCTTGAGGTCTGTGTGAAAGAGCGGACCCTGATGGAGAAGATCGGGGACCTGAGGCAATAGGAAGGGTCCATCCTGAGCCATGTTTACCAGTGCCCCGAAGCAGCTGCGTATGGGTCATAGAGCCGCGACCATGATGGTAGGAACCCTGTCTGATCTGACTTTCTGAAGAGTCTTTGCCAGTAACTGGATTGGTGGAAAGGCGTATACCAGTTGACACCTCCAAGGATGGTAGAATGCATCCACTGCTATCACCCGATCCCTGGGACTTTGAGTTACCCTTGCAATCTGCAGTGTTGCAAAGAGATCCACCTCCTGTTGTCCCCACCTTTGGACTAAGGAACGGAACACATCTGGTTTCAGGGACCATTCCCCAGGATGAATGACCTGCCTGCTGAGGTAATCCGCTTGAGTAGTTTCGGAGCCCTTCAGGTGGCCAGCCGATAGCAACAGGTGTTTTTCTGCCCAAAAAAAAAAAAAGAAGATTCCTGTGGAAATCCTTCGTGAACTTTTGTGGCGCAAGCTTCCTTGATTACGTAGGTGAGCTACCGATTTCATTGTCGGAGTACACCATGACATATGCCCCTTGGAGCATGGTTTTTGCTGCTCTGAGCACCTGAAGGACGGCTTCCAGTTCTCGATAAATTCGAGGATCGGTGACTGACATCCGAGGACCAGAGGCCTTTGAAGGGAACCTGAGAGATTATCGCCCCCCAGCCTTTCTGGCTGGCATCTGTGGTGATAGAGAGCCTTTGGTGACAATTCCAATAAACTCCTCTTTGGAGATGGGCAGGGATCCTTCATTATAACAAGGAGGATTTCACCAGACCTGGCAGGGATATCTTCTTGTTTAGGAAGTTCTGGGCGCCGTCCCAAGATATGAGCTTGAAAAGTTGCATGAGTGGGCCTGAGCCCAGGAGACCGCCGGGTGCAAAATGTCAGATCCCAGCACGGACATTGCGAATCTCAGAGTGCCAACCCGTTGGTAATGCAGAAATGAAATCTTTTTTATCCCCAACTGATTGTCTCTTGGAAGGAAGGATTGTTTCACAGAGTCCAACATGACTCCAAGGAAGATCTTTTTTGTGGAGGGAAGAAGGTTTGACTTTTGAGGGTTCACAACCCATCCGAAGTTGTGGAAGACTCTTAGTGTGAGCTGCACAAGTTGGAGGGGCAATTGGGCAAAGGGGGCTAGTACCAAAAAGTACTCGAGGTAGGGGATTATTCAAATGTTCTGACGCCGCAGAAATGCTACCACCTCTACCATTATTTTGGTGAAAACCCGAGGTGCAGAGAGACCGAACGGGAGGGAGTTGAACTGAACACCGAAGACGCCCCTTGTGGAAAACTGCAAAGTGATTTTTTTTTTGTGGGTGTGAAAGAGCAGGATATGATCGTACACATCTTTTAGATCTATATTGGCCATAAAAAATAACGGACCGACAAGGGGCTGGTGGACTTGACCGACTCCATCTTGAAACGACGGTAGATGACGTTGGGATTTAAGGGTTTGACGTTGATTAACCGAGGAGTGCCGTTAATTTTTTTTTGTGGTTTTTTTTTTTTCATCAGGAAGAGACGGGAGTAATGGCCGAGACCCGCCTCAGACTCTGGTACTATTGATACTACCCCTATTTTTTTTGGAGGGTTTGAATGCAGCCCATGAGTGTGACATGACCTCTCCGGGAGGGAGAGGAAGTGACCCGTGTACAGTGAGGAGGATAAGTGGAGAACTCCACCTTGAGACCCTCTTTGATGGTGCTTAAGGCTTAAGACCCATGAGTGATGATACCGTCTTCCACTGACTTAGGAATGCTGACAGCCGACCTCCTATCCTGGTGGCGTCATTGCTTGTCTTGACCTGAAATATGTTCCTTCCTCTGCCCCCTTTCGGGTAACTCCAACAGCCTGTCTCACCCTTCCCTCTGTAATGGGTAGATGGATTCTGGGGTGGGGGGGGGGGGGGGGGGGAGATGTAAATTTTTCCTTATGTGGCCTTTTTGGCAACAGTTTCTTCTTGTCCGTAGTCTTCTCCAGAATCTCTTCTAGAGCTGGACTGAAAACATGCTCCCCTCGAAACGGGAGAATGCGAGCTCCACCTTGTAGGCCGCATCACCGCTCCAAAGCTTAAGCCAGAGAGCTCTGACTATATTAGAAAGGACCCCACTTCTTGCCACTACACTGACAGACTCCGCTGAAGCATCAGCCAGAAACCCTGTTACCTTTTGGAGGAGTGGGAGGGAATCCAGGATATCTTCCTTGGGAGTGTCTTGTTCGAGATATTCCTCCAGCTGTCCCAGCCATCTGAACAAGGATTGGGCCACACAGATGGAGGCTACCCCTGTGTTATTGAAAACCGCGGATGTCTTCTAGGATTTCCGAAGGAGGCTGTCCATCTTATGGTCCATGGGATCTTTGAGTTGAGACGAATCCTCAAATAGGAGAGTTGTCTTCCTTGCCACTCACTCTGGTGACCTGAATATCCACCTTAGGTATATACCAGCAGCAGGTGGAATCTTCTTCCTCAATTCACGGTAAATGATGAGGCTTTTCTCAGGGTTCCCCCACTCCTGTAAAACCATCTCTCGGATTATTCCGTTGACCGGAAATCCCAACTTCTTACAGGTCCCTAAGGTCCCCGAACATTTCATCTTGTACCGATCTAGTAGATTTTTCTTCCTCTACCCCCATAGTCTTCCTTACTGCACCTAAAAGTTTATCCAGATCATCCATGGAGAAAAAAAAAAAAAAAATATCTGACTTTGACTCTGAAGATAAGCCATCATCCTTTTCAAACAGCTCTTCCGGCAGCGAGGAGGGCCCCTCCAAAAGAGTCTGACTCAGTCCTCCACAGGGATAATTTTCCTCTTAGGTGCTGCAGGGAGGGGGGGGGGCTGGCTGGGAAAGGGACACTAAGTTGGACTGAATCTCTTGACGCACCATGTTTTTAAGTTTATCCAGAAGAGAGAGTTGTTCCTCACTACCTGATCGGTACAGGGCTGACATGCTTCTTTGAATGCTCATCAGGAAGCTTCTTATTGCATATCACACACCTTTTGACAGATGACTTAGGCGCAGGAGTCTTGTCTCCCTAAGAGGGAGAGAAAGGTCATTAATATACAGGCACCCAGAAGTGAAGCATGATGGCATATTATAGCCCACCACCCCGACCTAACCCCCTAGTCAGGGTTACTCACAGAATCGGGGGCTGAGCTGGGCTCCAGGGATGCAGAGCTTGTAAAGTGATCTACCTCCATCCTAGTCCTGGAGAGTGGTCATACCTGAGTCCGTATGTGGTCTGGTTTATATCCAGCTGTGGGTGACTCCTCCACCTCCTCCTCCTCTATCGGTCGGGGAAGGGGGGGGTTGGGGCGCATGCTTCCACAGGAGCGAGCGCCGGTAATCCACGGGCAGCGACTGCGCGTACGGTCCACCGTGGAACTCATGGACCTGGAAGGGACGTCAAAAGGCGCCGACGTCACTTCCACGTGCCACCGCTTCTGTGTTTGAGAGGAGGAGATGCCATGGAGCTTCCGTGTCTACAAACTCGTACTGACTTGGGAAATCATGTTGCCAGTTCAGTTTTAACATATAAATAAAAAGCCCGAACAATTGTGGAATTGCACTTTTTTTTTCCAATTTCACCACATTTAGAATTTTTTTTCCCTCATTCTCCAATACAATCTGTGGCAGAATGAATGGGGTCATTCAAAAGTACTCATACTGCAAAAATAACCCTCATATGGCTATATTGTTGGAAAAAAAAAATAAAGTAAAGAAACGAAAACTTACCTCACTGGTGAAGGCGTTAATTAAACCTGAACATCTACACTTCACTTGCAACTCAGTTGCTGCATGTTAAAAAGAAAGGGAATGCAGAGAAAGAAAAAAAAAAGTAAAAAAAAAAACAAAAAAAAAACACCAAAACTTAAAATGAAGTGGATTCTGCACTCAATGCTAATCTAGAGGTTTGCTGGAGTAGACTGCCAATGTACATGCTGCTAGTGCATAGGGTGTTAAGTCTAATAAGAAAAAAAAAAATGCCTAAGTGTACAGTTTAAGGCTGGGGTCACAAGCGTATATTCTCTCATGCGAGAGAATCAACTAGATTATATGCAAATGATACTCAGCTCAAAATCTGATCAGGATGTGACCCAAGTGTCACTTACCATGAACGGATTCTCTCACATGCGAGAATCAGAGCACAGGTGAGAAGATGGAAAGCTGCGTGCATGCGTGCGTGCGTGTATAAAAACCAGACTGCACTCGGACGATATCAGATTGCAGTCTGATTTACACGCACTCCGACTTGAATGGGTGCATGCCAATCAATATACGCTGCAAATCACATGACAAGAAAAAAAAAAGTGGTGCAGTGCCAAAAGCATAGTGCAACAATTGACCACTGAATAGCACTCGTTCAATGTATACGCTTGTGTGAGCAGGATTCAGCACAAAGCCAGTCTAACCAGCCAGTTTTGAGATGCTCACCTCATTGTAGTAGATGTTTAAGGGTGGCTTTACATGCTGCGATATCCGGCCAGATATCGCTAGCATGCGACCCACCCCCATCGTTTGTGTGAAACGGGCATATCGCTGCCCGTCGCGCACAAAATCTGGCACCCCCGTCACACATACTTACCTGCATAGCGACGTCACTGACGGGTGTACCGCCTCCTTTCTAAGGGGGCGGTCCGTTCGGCGTCACAGCGACGTCACTAAGCGGCCGCCCAATGAAAGCGGAGGGGCGGAGATGAGCGGGACGTAACAACCCGCCCACCTCCTTCCTTCCGCATCGTGGCCGGAGGCAGGTAAGGAGATGTTCCTCGTTCCTGCGGAGTCACATGTAGCGATGCGCACTGCCGCAGGAACGAGGAACAACTTCGCCCCTGCGACAGCAGCGATAACTGGCAGCGGACCCCCATGTCAACGAGGAGCGTTTTTGCAATGATCCAAAATCGCTCCTAGGAGTCACACGGTACGACATCACTGCAGCGGCCGGATGTGCGTCACAAAATCCGTGACCCCAACGAAATCGCTGTAGCGAAATCCTAGCGTGTAAAGCCCGTTTAAGGCAAGATACTCAAGACTTTACCAACAAGATTCTTTGTGTTTTGCATTGGGAATATCTGTGCTAACATTTAAAGACTGAAGACAGGAGACCTTCATTGTTGGCCAAAGGACCAGTCAACAGCTATGGGTCTTTCTGAAACCAGACTAGATTTAGCAAGAAAATCTAACTTTGTAAAGATAGGTAGAAATACTGCAGTGCTTTCATTTACCTTTGCCATTTGACATCCTGGTGTCCCTACAGCTGCTTCACAGCAACTGTAGCGTGTTTCCATGCCACCTGGAACTTTAATTTTAATAAAAAAAATATATTAAAATCGACCAAAAGGTAAATTTCAGCTTACAGCTTGGCTCCATACTACAAAGGGAAAACAAAGCTACTGTAACTTGCCTTTATGTCTCAAGACTCTACCAGAGTGAAAAATGCACTCTTCTTTACGTTGATGCTTTCCTTTTGGCGTCACAGAATAGGTTTCTCCGCACCGAGAGCACACTCTTCTTAATGCTGCAATTAATGGCTATTTTAAGATTGTCTTTAATGCTTGTAAAATTTTAAACACCAGAGTGAAAAATATACTGAAATTTACTTACCATCACTTCCTATTGTTTTAGTTACTGTGCAGTGAATTAGCGCACTACCAGGCCTATCAGGATGAGGCCTGGGATATCCATTCTCTATTAACTGGTCGTCAGAGAGAAGATAGTCCTTAAACAGGTTATACAAGTTAGACCCAGCAAGTTCTGGAAAGCAAATGTGGTATTTTATTACAATTTTTTTTCCCCTAAACCAATGCAATCACTAATAAATCTAGGCATACTAGATAGATGTGTGCTGTTAATTACACAATTATCCATCTTACCCTTGAAAGAAAGTTAAAGACTTAAAGTCGTTGCATCTTTGTGTTCACAAACTGCAGCCAAAACTGCACCTTGTCAGAGAGCCTGGAAATGTCACAAAAAACGCTTCGAATTGTAGGTGCGTTTTTGCTGCGTTTTCGGTGCGTTTGTTAGAACATGCGTTTTTGCTGCGTTTTTGTCACAAATGTTGACAAAAACGCAGGAAGAATGAACATGCTGCATTTTTTTGTCACAAACTTGACAAAACGCTGACAAACTGCAATGTGCGCATAGAAAATTGACCTCAGACTTTGCTGGGAAGTCAAATGTCAGAAAGTTCTGACAACAAAACTGCAGCCAAAAACGCAGCTTGTGTATGTAGCCTAGGGAGTAGTACAAATACATCTTCAACATCTTGTAATGCTACCTAATGGAAACTGATTTTTTAATGCCACCACCGCTTACAAGTAACATTTACAAGTATGCATTATTCATAGTTTTAAATCAAATCCACAAATTATGGATTTTCTTCTATAAGAAAATAATTTTTTTTTTAAAATTTATGAAATAAATGAAGCCAGAAGTATTATTCCTAATACTCTGTTACTACTTGACTGTAAAATATTCACTCAGGATAAAGGATTGCAAATGAATCAGATATAAGTTGCATAGCATAGGCATTATAGTTTTGTTTGTGGAATACTTGCGCTCTTTCATGATAATCTTTTATTAAAACAGGCTGCCAGTCACCCGCAAAAGTAGTAAAATGATTGACCAGGTGAAATGATCTTTAGTGCATCAATAGGTATAAATGAGACTGTCACTGTGAGAAGAGACATATGAGCACTGATCTATTACAGATTGTTCAGCGTGCATAGTTTACAGTGGTCTGCCTAAATAAAACAGGCTATTCAACAAGCAATCAATATGTCTTCATCGATCAGCAATTGTTTAGTGTCGCCAGTCTGTTTGGAAAATTGACCTTGAAGGCCACGTCTCGCTGCTAAGGCACGACTTTTGTGACGCAACAGCGCTGTTGCTAGCGATGTTGCTGTGTGTGACATCCAGCAACAACCTGGCCTCTGCTGTGAGGTCGCTGGTTGTTGCTGAATGTCCTGGACCATTTTTTAGTTGTTGCTCTTCCGCTGTGAAGCACACATCGCTGTGTGTGACAGCGAGAGAGCAACAACTGAATGTGCAGTGAGCAGGAGCCGGCTTCTGCGGACACTGGTAACCAATGTATAATATCGGGTAACCAAGAAGCCCTTTCCATGGTTACCCGATATTTACCTTCGTTACCAGCGTCCGCCGCTCTCACGCTGTCAGTGCCGGCTCCCTGTGCACACAGCCAGACTACACATTGGGTAATTAACGGTGTGCGCTGGTAACCAAGGTAAATATCGGGTTGGTACCCAATATTTACCTTAGTTACCAAGCGCAGCATCACTTCCACGCGTCGCTGCTGGCTGGGGACTGGTCACTGGTTGCTGGTGAGATCTGCCTGTTTGACAGCTCACCAGCAACCAGTGTAGCGACGGGATCGCTGGAGCGTTGCTTAGTGTGACGGTACCTTTAGTCTTGGGGCAGATAGAATGCAAACAATAACTTAAGACTAGTGTTTTGCACACCTAATTTAATGAAGGCTATGTTAGAATAAGATGCACCCAATTCTTTAAGAGGAACACAAGCGTTAAGGAATTAGGAGGATCTTACATCTGCATTGTACCTTCCCTAGATATGTTACTCTAGCCAGGGCCCAAGTAAGTAAAGGAAGGAACTCCAGCAGCAAAGTCCAAGGATAATAAAACCAAATTCTTTATTGATTCATATTAAAAATTACATAAAAATATCCAGACAGGGTCCTATGCAAACAGAGGACGCGTTTCGAACCGGATGGTTCTTAGTCAGTCTCTGGGGAATGAATGAAAACTGGACTGATTCAAATAAGCTGAGAACCCAGTGAGGACAAGGTGGGCGGAGAGTAAGCACCAGGAGGAAAAGGAGGGGTAGAGAAAGAAAAAAAAAAAAAAAAAAAAAAGAAAAAAGAAAAAACACCAGATTTCATACATATATATTCAATATATTTTCAT
Organism: Anomaloglossus baeobatrachus; assembly: GCF_048569485.1. Taxonomy (NCBI): domain Eukaryota; kingdom Metazoa; phylum Chordata; class Amphibia; order Anura; family Aromobatidae; genus Anomaloglossus; species Anomaloglossus baeobatrachus. The sequence goes on from NC_134353.1 coordinate 552,242,815, forward strand.
ACATATATATTCAATTTTCGTCCCATTGTTTCTGGTATTGGGTCGATCACAGAACATCAAAATGGCTGGATGATCACCTGCAAGAACTGGCCAAGGCTTCTCCTAGCCATGTAATTGACAGCAAACATGTTTTGAATATCATTTCTGGTATTAGATGGTGTAATGAATATAGCTGGATTTCCTGCGATGTGCAGACTTTATACACCAGTATTCCACATCATCTGGCTCTTTTGGCCCTTAGGAGCCTCCTTGAGAAATATACTGGTTACTCATCGGATTTACAGCTGTTTATCCTTGAGGTGACAGGGTTCCTTTTGGAAAATAATAATTTTTCATTTTTAGGGGGTTTTTTATCTCCAGTTGCAAGGATGCTCGATGGGTGCAAAATTTTCACCCTCATTAGCATGTATATTTATGCATTGGTGGGAGGAACAATATATATTCTGTTCTTCCAACCCCTTTTTGTCTGACACTGCCATATATCTGAGATATCTGGATGATATCTTGGTTATATGGCGGGGAACCCAGGAGACAGCGGTGGATTTCGTTGATTATATCAGCAACAATGCACATAACCTTTCATTTACATACCAGTATCATATTGCGGAGATCAGTTTCCTTGACATGTCCCTATACGGCAATCCTATCACGGGTGTTATTGAGAGTAAATTATATCGCAAATATTGTTCTGGCAACTCATTATTACATGCTAAAAGCTGCCATCCTCGTCATGTAGTACGTAACATACCATCAGGTGAATATGTCAGGGCTATTAGATGCTGTAATACTGCTGTTGGTTTGGCTAATGAATTCACCACTATTGATGAGAGATTCAGGGCAAGGGGTTACTCCCAAGCCCATTTGGATCAATCTAAGGATAAGGTTATCCTCAAAGATGGAGAACAATATCTCAAAATGCCAGCAAAAGGGAGTAAAAACCCTTCTGCCTTTGATAGGAAATCCGCAGTGGTTTTTTCTACCAAATACAGCAGAAATTACCATCAGGTGATAGGTGTGATTAAAAGATTTCTCCCTATCCTTTTTTCAGATGAGACATTGCATAAAATTCTTGACCAGGGTGTAAAGTTTGTGCCAAAGAAAAATGCATCCTTAGGCAACCAATTGTCCCCTAGCGATCATACCATCCCAATTCGGAAAAATATTACTCTTAGTGCGGGTTCAAATTGGCTCCCTACATGTGGTTCATATAAATGTGGTAGTAAATCCTGCGGTCTTTGTAAATTCATGATCGGTGCGCAAGAATTTTCTTCTTGTGTTAATGAAAAACTTTTTAAAATCAAAGATATGATTAATTGTGGCACCGACCATGTAATTTACTGTATCTCTTGCAGGGAATGTTGTCTCCAATATATCGGTAGCACGACCCGCCCTTTAAGACGGAGGATATCGGAACATGTGTATGATTCTAGTCACACCGCAACCACTAGGAACTTATCTGGGACATCCCAACATTTCTTTTCTAAACATGCCGGTAATACGGATACACTGCAGGTTGTTGCACTAGAAAAAGTCAGATTGCCTAAAAGAGGGGGAAATTTGAAAGAACTATTGTTACATAGAGAGACTTTTTGGATTTTTACCATGAGTACCAGATTTCCATTAGGTATGAATCGTAAGAGTGATTTGTATTTTATTTATTGAATATATATGTATGAAATCTGATGTTTTTCTTTTTTTTCTTTTTCTCTTTCTCTACCCCTCCTTTTCCTCCTGGTGCTTACTCTCCGCCCACCTTGTCCTCACTGGGTTCTCAGCTTATTTGAATCAGTCCAGTTTTCATTCATTCCCCAGAGACTGACTAAGAACCATCCGGTTCGAAACGTGTCCTCTGTTTGCATAGGACCCTGTGTGGATATTTTTATGTAATTTTTAATATGAATCAATAAAGAATTTGGTTTTATTATCCTTTGACTTTGCTGCTGGAGTTCCTTCCTTTACTTACTTGGATTGCCGGTTTCCCATTCCGTGCACAAGTCCTGGATGCGGTGGTTCCCCCTTCGGCTATAGGTGAGCGGACATCTATTTTCTCCTCGTTTCTAGCCAGGGCCCAGCCTACATTTCTGGTGTAATGCATGCCACTTTAGAAGTGCACCATATGAGGAATTTGTTAAGTCACCACGCTCAGCCACAACTCAGCCTACTTTGGAGAAGCTGGCTAGAACCTTTATAAAAATTCCAAGAGTCTCAAAACTATTTAACATGTCAAGAGGTTTTTGCCAGTATTATATGGTGAAACACCTTGATGTATTGAGCTGATAGTTTGCCATTTTAACCAGTCATTTGTAAAAATTTAGAAGGGTTCACTTACCATTTTTAGCAATTTGCTTTTTTGATCCGCCTTTCATCTTTCTGCCCGATTTCAGCACACCTAGACATTTTAAAATAATTCGACATCAAATGATGTAATGTAGTTAATCTGAATACTTTAAATTACAGTCACATTCATATGTGTCACAGTCAAGGACTTTATTCATACTGGTCGCGGGTCTCTAACTTGACAACCATATATACACTGCATCTGAAGCTGTCAAGTAAAGATCAGGGGACCCACAACTGGTTCAGGATTTAGGCTCTGCACTGGGACAAACACATTCGAATCTGGCCTTAAGCAGCTAGAAGAATCCATGTAAAGCGCACCACATTTGTCGATTTTGTAAAGAAAATCTAAAGCAGAACTTTATCAGCACATTTACTGAATTTTCTGAAATCCTCCACATTAGAGTTCTTGAAATCCCTACAAAACTGTCAAATGAAATTTACTTCATGACCAGGGAATTTCTCATTCCTCCCCCCACTTTATTTTCTCCCCTGTCAAGTGCCATAACTTTTTCCATCGATGGTAATGAGGGTTTGTTTTTTGTTAGGAGAAGCTGCAGTTTGAAATGCACTATTTTGTTATATTGAACTGGAAAAGGAAGAAAAATAGCCTATCGTGATGAAATTCTGAAAAAAACAAATTCTTACAAAATTCCTTCAATTGTTTTGGGGTTTGTTTGTATTAAGTCGTTCATTGTGGAACAACCTGGAAGCCTGATTCTTCAGCTCAGTACAATTACGATACCAAACAGACATACAATTTACTTTTACTATTTTTTTTTTTAATTAAGTTTTGCTTTATCTCACCATTTTCTCCAGACCAGTAATATTTATTTTTCCAGTTGATGGAACGGTGCAAGTTAAGAATACCAATTTGGGGTGCATATTACATTTTGATGACTTACTGCATTTTTTCAAAGGAGGCACGGTAACAAAGAATTTTGTTTACTTACCGTAAATTCTTTTTCTTATAGTTCCGTATTGGGAGACCCAGACATTGGGGTGTATAGCTTCTGCCTCCGGAGGACACACAAAGTACTACACTAAAAAGTGTAGCTCCTCCCTCTGAGCATATACACCCCCTGGATAACCAGCTCTAGCCAGTTTAGTGCAAAAGCTGAAGGAGAATAGCCACCCACAAGTAAAGAGAGCAAGAACCGGAACAACCGGAGCCTCTGTCTACAACAGCCGGTGATAACACGCGGAACAAGAAACTGCCAACAGGCAACAGGGAGGGTGCTGGGTCTCCCATGTCGGAACTATAAGAAAAAGAATTTACGGTAAGTAAACAAAATTCTCTTTTTCTTTATCGTTCCTATGGGAGACCCAGACATTGGGACGTCTCAAAGCAGTCCATGGGTGGGAATAAACAGAAAACTGAGAAGTAGGCGGAGCCTAACTTCACAAATGGGCGACAGCCGCCTGAAGGATGCCTCTGCCCAAGCTCGCATCTGCCGAAGCATGAGCATGCAGTTGGTAGTGCTTTGAAAAAGGTATGCAGGCTAGTCCAAGTGGCAGCCTGACAGACCTGCTGAGCCGTAGCCTGGTGCCTGAAAGCCCAAGAGGCACCGATAGCTCTGGTCGAGTGTGCCTTGATCCCCGGCGGGGGAGGCACCTGAGTACACTGGTAGGCATCGGATATGGCCGACCTAATCCAACGAGCTAAGGTCGGCTTAGAAGCCGAGAGGCCCTTACGCCGACCTGTGGTTAGCACAAAAAAAAAAAAAGAGGTGCACCGCCTAAGAACAGCGGTGCGAGACACATAGATCCGGAGCGAACGCACCAGATCCAGAGTATGCAACGCTTTTTCAAAGCGATGAACAGGAGCCGGACAAAAGGAAGGCAGGGAAATGTCCTGGTTAAGGTGGCAAGGAGAAACCACCTTAGGGAGAAAATCCGGAGTCGGACGGAGAACCACCTTGTCTTGATGAAATACCAAAAAAGGTGACTCCGAAGAGAGCTCAGCCAAATCAGAGACTCTCCTGAGGGAAGTTATGGCCACTAGAAAGACCACTTTCTGTGAAAGACGAGACAAAGAAACCTCCCTAAGAGGCTCAAAGGGGGGTTTCTGCAAGGTCGTGAGGACCAGATTGAGGTCCCAGGAATCCAAGGGCCGCCGGTAAGGCGGAATGATGTGAGACGCGCCCTGCATGAAGGTGCGCACCTGAGCCAGCCGGGCGATACGCCACTGGAACAGCACTGACAAAGCCGAGACTTGTCCCTTGAGGGAATTGAGGGATAGTCCTAGCTGCAGACCGGACTGTAGAAAGGACAGAAGGGTCGGCAAGGAAAAGGCCAAGGAGCATGGCCGGAAGAGCGACACCAGGACAGGAAAATTCTCCAGGTCCTGTGATAGATTTTGGCCGAGGAAGACTTCCGAGCCCGAGTCATAGTGGAGATGACTTCAGGAGGAATACCAGAAGCCGTCAAGATCCAGTACTCAAGAGCCACGCCGTCAATCTGAGAGCCGCAGAATTCTGGCGGAAAAACGGACCTTGTGAGAGAAGGTCTGGACGGTCCGGAAGATGCCACGGCACCTCTACGGACAGATGGAGCAGGTCTGGGTATCAAGCTCGCCTGGGCCAGTCCGGTGCAATGAGGATGACCCGACGACCCTCCATTCTGATCTTGCGCAGAACTCTGGGCAAGAGAGCTAGAGGGGGAAACACGTAGGACAGACGAAACTGGGACCAATCTTGAACCAGAGCGTCCGCTGCAAGGGCCTGAGGATCGTGGGAGCGAGGCATGTAAACCGGAACCTTGTTGTTGTCCCGGGATGCCATTAGATCCACTTCCGGAGTGCCCCACTTGCGGCAGATTGACTGAAACACTGCCGGATGCAGGGACCACTCGCCACTGTCCACGGTTTGACGGCTGAGATAATCTGCTTCCCAGTTTTCCACGCCTGGGATGTGGACTGCGGATATGGTGGACTAGGAGTCCTCCGTCCATTGAAGGATGCGTTGAACCTCCAACATTGCCAGGCGGCTGCGTGTCCCGCCTTGGTGATTGAAGTAGGCAACCGCTGTCGCGTTGTCTGACTGGACTCGGATGTGCTTGCCCGCCAAAAGGTGGTGAAAGGCTAGGAGAGCCAGAAGCACAGCTCTGGTTTCCAGCACATTGATCGAGAGGTCTGACTCGGACGGAGTCCAAGTGCCCTGTGCTCGGTGGTGGAGAAATACCGCTCCCCAGCCGGATAGACTGGCATCCGTGGTGAGGATCACCCAGGACGGGGCCAGGAAGGAGCGTCCCTGAGACAGAGAGGGGCCGAAGCCACCACTGAAGGGAGCCCCTGGTCTGTGGCGACAGAGCCACTAGCCTGTGCAAGGAGGAAGTCCGCTTGTCCCAACAGCGGAGAATGTCCAGCTGCAGAGGACGCAGATGGAACTGGGCAAAGGGAACCGCTTCCATTGACGCCACCATCTGACCCAGCACCTGCATCAGGTGCCTGATGGAATGACGGCGGGGCCTCAGCAGAGAGCGCACCGCCAGATGGAGGGACTGCTGTTTGACTAAGGGCAGCTTCACAAGTGCCGGCAGAGTCTCGAACTGCATCCCTAGGTACGTGAGCCTCTGGGTCGGAGTCAGAGTGGATTTGGGCAGATTGACAAGCCACCCGAATTGGGTTAGAGTGGCGAGAATGAGCGAGACACTCCGCTGACAGTCTGCGCTGGATGAAGCCTTGACTAGAAGGTAGTCCAGGTAAGGAATCACTGCCAACCCCTGGGAGGTGCAGACCGCAACCACTGCTGCCATGACCTTGGTGAATACTCGAGGGGGCCGTGGCTAACCCGAAGGGGAGAGCCACGAATTGAAAATGTTCCTCTCAGATTGCAAAACGTAGCCAACGCTGGTGTGAAACTGCAATTGGCACATGCAGATAGGCATCTCTGATGTCGATGGATGCCAGGAAATCTCCTTGGGTCATTGAGGCAATGACTGATCGCAGAGATTCCATGCGAAAATGCCGCACCTGAACATGCTTGTTGAGAAGCCTGAGATCCAGGATGGGCCGGAAGGAACCGTCCTTTTTGGGGACTAGGAAGAGATTTGAGTAGAAACCTCTGAACCGTTACCGGGCGGGGGCGGAAACCGGTACAATTACTCCGTTGGCCTGCAAGGATGCCACGGCCTGAGAGAAGGCGGCGGCCTTGGAGCAGGGGGGAGTTGACAGAAAAAAATCTGTTTGGTGGGCTGGAAGAGAATTCTATCCTGTAGCCGTGGGAGATGATATCCCGCACCCACTGATCGGAGACGTGTTGAAACCACACGTCGCCAAAGTGGGAGAGCCTGCCACCGACCAAGGACGTTGCTGGCGCGGCCAGATAGTCAAGAGGAGGCTGCCTTAGTGGCAGCAGCTCCTGCGGTCTTTTGTGGACGCGCCTTTGTGCGCCAGTTGGGTTTTTGGTCCTTGGCTGAGTTAGTGGACGAGGCCGAGGGCTTAGAGGATGACCAGTTGGAGGAACGAAAGGAACGAAACCTCGACTGGTTCCTACCCTGGGCAGGTTTCCTGGTTTTGGTTTGTGGCATGGAAGTACTCTTCCCGCCAGTAGCTTCCTTAATAATTTCATCCAGTTCACCGAATAGCCTGGATCCAGCAAAAGGGAGCCCAGCAAGGTACTTTGAAGAAGCATCTGCCTTCCACTCTCGAAGCCACAAGATCCTGCGGATAGCGAGGGAATTAGCCGAAGCCACCGCAGTGCGGTGAGAAGCCTCCAGCATGGCAGACATGGCATAGGATGAAAAAGCTGAAGCTTGGGAAGTTAAGGCAACCATTTCGGGCATAGATTCCCTGGTGAGGGAATGCATCTCCTCTAGAGAAGCAGAGATGGCCTTGAGAGCCCACAAAAGATGGGGAGAACGAGGCCCCAGCCACCTCATATACAGATTTGGCCAGAAGGTCAACCTGGCGGTCAGTGGAATCATTGAGGTGCCATCAGCCACTGATACAACTTTCCGGGCTGAGAGTCTAGACACCGGAGGGTCTACCTTTGGTGAATGAGCCCACTCCTTGACCACCTCAGGTGGAAAGGGAAAACGGTCATCAGAACCACGCTTTGGGAAGCGTTTGACAGGACAGGCCCTAGGCTTGGTCACAGTGGCCTGAAAACTGGAGTGGTTAAAGAACACACTCCTTGTCCTCTTAGGCAAGGTAAACTGGTGCTTTTCTGCCAGAGAGGGTTGCTCCTCTGATACTGGCGGATTGAGGTCCAGTACAGAATTAATGGACGCAATCAAATCACTAACATCTGCGTCACTTTCGGACAGATCAATGGGGCACATGGAGGTAGCGTCCGAGCCCCCAGTAAAGGCATCCTCCTCGTCCTGCGAGTCAGCTCGTGAATCAGAGCCGCGGGACGAGGAAGGAGAGGGGACCCTGCGTCTCTTTTTAGGAGGACGGGGTCTGGGACCAAATGAAGAATCCTCTGTGAGCTCTGCTGAGAGAGCCCTAGCAGCAGAGGCGCCCTGAGAAGGGGGCTGATTCATGTTCAGCAAAGTCCGGGACAGCTGTCCCATGGAGTCGGCAAAAGACTGGGAGATTGACCTAGAGAAGGATTCTACCCAAGCCGGGGGTTCAGCCACCGGAGCCGGAGCAGCCGGAGGGACCACTGTGGGTGCGATTCCAGGCTGAGGCATTGTCAGGTTAGAGCAGGCATCACAATGTGGATATGTGCTTGGTTCAGGCAGCACGATCTTACATGCAGTGCATATTGAGTACAGCCTTGCAGCCTTGCTCCTCGTGTGAGACATGCTGCTGAAGTGGGGGCTCTGAGCCAGAATGACCCCCAGAGAGTATATAAGAAGGTCCACAACTGGAGGTTGTGGCTTACCAGACCGTTTGTGTGCCCTCCAGATCCCACAGCCCGGACCCCCAAGCAGCTTAGCAGGGATGCTGCAGCCAGCGCTGATCCAGAGAAAACCGCTGAGAAAATGGCGCCGGAGCGAGGAGAGGGGGCGGGACCTGCTCTGAGAGCGGGATCTGGAGGGCCAAGGAGATTTACAGGGGAGGGGACATGTACTCAGAGAGGAGTGTCCCTCCCCTCTGCCGAACGGCCGCTGGGCGGAGCCGCACTGTCCCTCTGCATGATTGACATGCGAGGGCAGTGAAATCGAAAGTAGGCCTCCGGCGAAGCCGGGGCCTAAATTTAAGCGATGCGGCCGGCGCGCAGGCACCATCGGCGCGGTTCTCAGGCGACAGCCAGAGAACCGGCCGGAAATGTCACAAAAGTTACACAGCACACTCTCCCACCATAATAAAGTACCGGGACCCCCCGAATATAAACGTCTCAGGTACTTAGCTTGCTGAGACGCAGGGTTCCAAGTCCCTGGGGATGAGTGCTCCGTCCAGCAGGATCCTGAAGGGCTGCGGATGGAGACCGGTCTCCTGCAAAGCAAGGAGAACCGTGCTGGCTCCCACTTCAAGCCAGAGCCCGAGGGATGGTGAAGGAGCGCGGCATGTAAGGCTCCAGCCTTGTAAATCAACCTTAACAGCACCACCGACACAGTGGGGTGAGAAGGGACATGCCGGGAGTCCAGGCTTGGACCCGCTTTTCTTCAAAAACTTTCCAAAAATGAAAAATCAGATGAGAATGCATGTGTGGATGTATGCCTCCTGAACACAAAGCAATGAACTGGCTAGATCTGGTTATCCAGGGGGTGTATATGCTCAGAGGGAGGAGCTACACTTTTTAGTGTAGTACTTTGTGTGTCCTCCGGAGGCAGAAGCTATACACCCCAATGTCTGGGTCTCCCATAGGAACGATAAAGAAAAAAGGCAATGCTAAAGTTTCATTTTTTTTTCTCTTTATGGCACTTATTGTGGGATACAGAGAAAAAACACAAACCTGGAATTGTCCTCAAAGGTAAAATGTACAATATTACTTAAGTGAAACATGGTCAAATTCTGCCAAATTGTGCTGTTGACTTAAAGAAGTAATTTAGAACAAGATCTATGAATAATTTCAACTTGGAGCAGTTGGTTCTCATGGCTAGGGACAGGTGGAGGACCGTGGGAACTTCCAGCTGTGACCACAACTTACCCGAGTGATGTCACAGCTGATCGCGGCTCAGTCTCTGCTTGCAGTTACTGCATGCGAACATGTTCCACAATCATACACTAATTTCAGTTGTAGCAGAGCTGAATCATCATGGGAATTTAAAAACAAAATGCATGTGGTTCCTCTTCTTTTGATACACAGCCAATATATGCACATTGCTGGAGGCTGCAGCCGTAGACTATGCTGAGTATCGGGGAACCCTACACCATTTTAAATTTACTTTAATCTATTTTTATACCACAGACATGCATAGCATCTGTGATTGGAAGCGTCAGACACGCTGTCAGTCAGCGTAGGGGTGTGTCTGACAAACCAATCACAGAAGCTGGTGGGCGGGGGACAGCTGTGCATATGCATGAAGGTATATGAGCGGCCCCAGAAGTGAATGAGCTGCTGCAAGTGCAATGTACAGCCACGCTGGAGCTTCAGTAAGTACAGCCCGGTTGCTCCTATCCCCCTATATCTTCTACCACCATATTTGGACCGCCGTTGTGCAGGAAAGCTTGATTAATTCCGGGCCAGACCCAGATTTTTGTAATCCGGTTAGGTCCACCAATTTCTGTTATCTGCAAATCTGCCCACTAGTCATGACCGCATTTCTTGAGAATGGAAAACTGATTTTGGCTAAAGTAAAAAAGCTACACAAATTTTATACACCATGGACACAAGCTGGAACAAAAAATGTAACTTGTCAGTGTAAAAGGGTTAAGAATTCTCTTGCTGTACATTTGATAAAACCAATGAGTTTTCCTTTACTTTTAATAGAAGCATTCATTTGACATGTAAATAAGCCATAGGTCGTCATTTGTCTTACCAGGTTGAACATTATGTTGATCTCTTAATTTTTTAAGGCTGTTGACTGCTATATTAAGATACATATTTTTACTCCCACATCTATCATATATTGATTTCTCTTCTGCTAAGGCCTAAATAAAATAAAAAAAAAAAATATATAAATCAAATGTAAACTTTTTCAATTTGTTATCAATGATATTTCTTACAGAGCATGTCCAGCTTCTTGCACAATTATAACTGCAGCGACATGGATCGAGAGCCTAAGGCAGTCATGAAAGACTCAGTGGCATGACTATGGGAGTAAAGACCCATTTGAAGCTTTTGTGAAAAAAATGCAGATGGGGCTAAGTAGCATAGAAGCTGAGCAATTAGGGGACTATATTGTAGTACACAACTGTGCACAGCTACAAATTTCCCCCACGTAAGTCAATTTAGAAAAGGAAAAATCCCGTGGTACGTCTTTCATAAAAATTCTTGTCTATTGATTCATATTAAAAAAATTTCATGTACATTTTCCGGACAGCCATCCTGCCTGTCGCCTTTCGGGCTATGTGTTGATGAGAGGCAACAGGAAGTACACGGCAGCGGTGGTGAGTACTGGTCGGGCAACCTGATATTGTACTACTAATCTTAGGCTACCAAACTATTCTTACAGCTGGCAGAAGTCACTGCCGCAGCCCTGCTCTGAAAGGGGAGAACAAAGTTGTGGAGGGGCCTTCTTCCAGCATTAGTAGTACAATTAGATATTTTCCAGTTGTGTGGTTAAAATATGTTAAACACTTTTTTTAACCAATGAATATGTTTTTGAAGGTTCACAGTGGACTCAAATAGATTGGATATGTGTAAACAACTTAAAACTAAGCCTTCTAAAAATTCTCAAAATATGAAACACTAAAAAGTATAACTGACTCTAAACAGCTACTCCTTGACTACGTCTAATTATAGAAAAGTGGCACCTATGACAAAGGTAACCGTAACCTGAAAATTCAGACATAATATACTTTCATTCCGTAAGTTTTACGATTTCCTGGAAATACAGCCAGCATGGGCAATACTGGTGTGCAATTTTCTTTTAAATCTAATTTTGCAGATGTTCTGAAAATTAATGCAGTTGGGAGTATATAAACCAAAATGGAACTTTTACAGGTGTTAAATACTGGTAAACCTTTTCAAAAGCTTCCTGAACAGTTGTAGATTCCTTCAAGAATTCTTCAACAAAAGAGTTAACATAGCGCTGTCTTATTTCATGGGGTACTTTGCATCCACTTTCCGTTGTAATAGGGTGCCTTTTACGTGTAGATATCTACATTTTTAAATAAAAATAAATTCATCAGTACACTGTAAGTGGATAATAAACAAGTCCTCATTGAAAACTGCCTTTCGGAGTGGTATTAACTTCCCAGCTAGGCACATTTGCTAAATTTAATTTGTATTCTGTATGAGAATTTACTACAGTAGCAGGCAACATCTGAAACCACTTCAGGAATGAAACCCCAAGTATTGAAATTTTGTTTTCACAGATTGCATAGATATCCAGATCATAATGAATCATTTTTTTTACACCCATGAAGCTTTTTTTTTTCAGTGGGGCGGGGGGGGGGATATTACAGAAAACAAAACACACATTTAGTGGAAACAGTTTATAGCAGAAGAGTTACCTTCATTGGTGGTGTTGGCATGGTTCTTTTCTGTGGCATTAGCGTTTTAATGCATGTACTTGCTTGAACTAATCCACTTAGCTGACTTCTAGCTGGTAAGACTGGTTGAACTTCCACTACATTAACACAAAACTGACAATATATAATACTAGCTCATGCACTTTAGTAAACAAACACGTAAATATGTATATTGGGAAAAAAGAAAAAAAAAAAAAGTAAAATCATATCTAGACAGCAAAAATGTACAAGTGACTACTTCCTCCAGCTGTTTTTTTTTGGAGTTGGAAAACAATCAATCTTACCAATTTCTGGTTCAAACCTTTTTAACTTTCATAAAATGAAACATGTTTTAAACTAAAACAAAATATAATTCTGAGATGGGTGTTTAGCTAGCCAAACACATCCGATCTCCTCATACAAAAGGTTGGCCATAATAAAATTTGTAGATTGAGGGAGGATTGCTAGCTCACCCTAGTACTTCTGTGTTCTGTAAAAGAGCAGCTGTCTTCTAGTAGTGGAGCAGCTGTCCTCTAGTAAGGTCTTATCTGCCAGTCGAATAAATGGATTGATAGACTCCTCTCCAACCACCAGACCCTTACGTACGACAATCTGATGACAGATTTTTTTTTTTGAAAGGTAAAATTCAGGATGACTACGGCCATCATGAAGGTGGTAGCAAGAGATCACTGCTAAAAATAAAAGCTAGCAGCAGAAAACAAGATGGTTAATACAAAATTTGCAATAGATATGAATTAAAATTTCTTACCCATCTGACCAAAATTGTGAAGGGCTGGGGTTAAAGAACTGGAAATTCTTTTCTGTGAGGCGGAGACAACAGCTTGTCCATTTTTTATAGCAGAAGTTATCTGTAAAGCTTGCTGTTGTACATGTATTATCCTTGAGTGAGGCATCTGTTGTGTTGTTGTACCTCTAAAAGGCACAAGGATAGTGCTACTTGTCTTAACCTACAAAGAAAAATAATGCAAAGTAACTCCATTTGTAGAAAACTCTTGATAGTCACACACAGTCGTCTTCATTTGGGAAACTTGAAAGATTTGGTTGGAACACTTAATTTATACCAGTGGATGGGAGCTTGGGTGTTTTACTGTATAGCCAGTAGGCCTTCTGGACTACATCCCATGTGCAACTCCTACCGTGTGTCCCTGAAAGTAAGACAATGTCTTACATTCTTTTTACCCCCAAAAGTCCCACTGTCTTACTTTCGGGGTATGTCTTATATTGGAAAAAAATCCCACAGCAATTGCAGCAAGTCTCCATGCAATGTACCGTATGGGGACTTGCCGCTATTGCTGCACATGAGGGCACTGAGGCTGCGTGTTTTTGTATGTTGTCAGTGGTCCTAATGGACCACGGACAACATTACTGCAACATTTCTCGGTGGCCGAGCGTTTGGCTGAGCGCCCGACATGTGACAGCTCTCAGCTGGGCGCCCGGCCGCCGGCATGTCAGGGTGCTCGGCTGGGCGCCCGGCCGCCATGTCAGGGCGCTCAGGTGAGCGCCCGGCCGCCATGTCAGGGCGCTCAGGTGAGCGCTCGGCCGGCATGTCAGGGCGCTCAGGTGAGCGCCCGACTGCCGGCATGTGACGGCTCTCAGCTGAGCGCTCGGCCGCCGGCAAGTCAGGGCGCTCAGCTGAGCGCTCGGCCGGTACTGTAAGAAGAAAAAAAATAAAATAAATAAATAAAACGCTTTCCGTTTACTATGTCTTACTTTCGGGGTACGTCTTACATTAGCCGACCCCCCCAAAACCCCCACTACGTCTTACTATCGGGGGTGTCTTACTATCGGGGAAACACTGTAGTTGAGCTCGAAGAGTGAACTCTAAGAACCAACTGCAGTAATCTTACACCTTAAAAGCATACAGTGTACTAACCTAGGCTTCAAAGCTCAAGGATCCTTAACTAATGTCATCTACGTAAAGCATTGGAAATGTGGAGTCAGTTTATACTTTTGTAGAAATTTGTGCCTCTGTTTTCTAGAACTAGATCAGCAATTTTTTATGCAGATGAGTTTGCAAGGGCCATTGCTTGGCCTGTTCATATAGCTCTCTGGATGCTCTCCCACTCTGTTACCACCAACCTCATGTCTGACATGTCACTTTTCTGTGACCTGCTCTCCCGCCTGATCTCACACAGGCTCAGTCATTCACTGGGGGTGACAAATGCATAGTAAGGTCTTCATACCTTGAGAGAGTCAGAATATCGACCTGCTCATCTGCCACCTGGAAATAAGAGCGAGATCTCTGGCAAGAAAGGTCACAGAAAAAAGGGACCTGTCAGTCACTGGCTGTAGGCCGCCATCAGAAAGAGGGAAAAAAAAAAAAAAAAACAAACACTTAAGTGCTAGTGCAGGCATAGCCCCTCCACTTCAGCTTATTTGCATAAACATTTGCAGATGGATTTCTAGAAAACCAAGACCTGAACTTATAAAGTTATAGACAGTCAACATTTCAGATACCTACCCATGTTTGTTCATTTAACCCCTTTAAAAGTAATGCAAAGATATGTTATATTTGAAAAAAAGGAATTTTGTTTACTTACCGTAAATTCGTTTTCTTATAGTTCTGTAATGGGAGACCCAGACTATGGGTGTATAGCTTCTGCCTCCGGAGGACACACAAAGTACTACACTAAAAAGTGTAGCCCCTCCCTCCGAGCATATACACCCCCTGGTTAACCAAATATAGCCAGTTTAGTGCAAAAGCTGAAGGAGAGTAGCCACCCACAAGTAAAGACAGAGAAAGAACCGGAACAACCGGAGCCTCTGTCTACAACAACAGCCAGTGATAACACGCGGAACAAGAAACTGCCAACAGGCAACAGGGAGGGTGCTGGGTCTCCCATTACGGAACTATAAGAAAAAGAATTTACGGTAAGTAAACAAAATTCTCTTTTATCGTTCCTATGGGAGACCCAGACCATGGGACATCTCAAAGCAGTCCATGGGTGGGAATAAACAGAAAACTGAAAAGTAGGCGAAACCTAACTTCGCAAATGGGCGACAGCCGCCAGAAGGATGCGTCTGCCCAAGCTCGCATCTGCCGAAGCATGAGCATGCACTTGGTAGTGCTTCGAAAAGGCATGCAGACTAGTCCAAGTGGCAGTCTGACAGACCTGCTGAGCCGTAGCCTGGTGCCTGGAACCCAAGAGGCACCGATAGCTCTGGTCGAGTGTGCTTTGATCCCCAGCGGGGGAGGCACCTGAGTACTCTGGTAGGCATCGGAAATGGCCGACATAATCCAACGAGCTAGGGTCGGCTTAGAGCCGAGAGGCCCTTACGCCGACCTGTGGTCAGCACAAAAAGAGAGGTGCACCGCCTAAGAACAGCGGTGCGAGACACAGATCCGGAGCGCCCACACCAGATCAGGATATGCAACGCTTTTTCAAAGCGATGAACAGGAGCCGGACAAAAGGAAGGCAGGGAAATGTCCTGGTTAAGGTGGAAGGAGAAACCACCTTAGGGAGGAAGTCCGGAGTCGGACGGAGAACCACCTTGTTTTGATGAAAAACCAAAAAGAGGTGACTCCGAGGAGAGTGCAGCCAAATCAGAGACTCTCCCGAGGGAAGTTATGGCCACTAGAAAGACCCCTTTCTGTGAAAGACGAGACAAAGAACCCTCCCTAAGAGGCTCAAAGGGGGGTTTCTGAAAGCCGTGAGGACCAGATTAAGGTCCCAGGGATCCAAAGGCCGCCGGTAAGGCGGAATGATGTGAGATGCGCCCTGTATGAAGGAGCGCACCTGAGCCAGCCGGGCGATACGCCGCTGGAAACACACTGGCAGAGCCGAGACCTGTCCCTTGAGGGAATTGAGGGATAGTCCTAGCTGCAGACCGGACTGTAGAAAGGACCGGAGGGTCGGCAAGGAAAAAAGGCCAAGAAACATGGCCGGAAGGGCGACACCAGGACAGGAAAATTCTCCAGGTCCTGTGATAGATTTTGGCCAAGGAATACTTCCGAGCCAGAGTCATAGTGGAGATTACTTCAGGAGGAATACCAGAAGCCGTCAAGATCCAGTACTCAAGAGCCACGCCGTCAATCTGAGAGCCGCAGAATTCTGGCGGAAAGACGGACCTTGTGAGAGAAGGTCTGGACGGTCCGGGAGATTCCACAGCACCTCAACGGACAGATGGAGCAGGTCAGGGTACCAAGCTCGCCTGGGCCAGTCTGGCAATGAGAATGACCCGACGGCCCCCCATTCTGAACTTGCGCAGGTCTCTGGGCAAGAGCTAGAGGGGGAAACGCGCAAGAGACGAAACTGGGACCAATCTTGAACCAGCACGTCTGCTGCAAAGGCCTGAGGATCGTGGGAGAGAAGATCCACTTCCGGAGTGCCCCACCACGCCTGGGTTGTGGACTGCAGATGTGGTGGACCTGGAATCCTCCGTCCACTGAAGGATACCAACAGTGCCAGGCGGCTGAGTGTCACGCCCTGGTGTTAATGTAGGCAACCGCTGTGGCGTTGTCTGACTGGACTCGATTGTTCTTGCCCGCCAACAGGTGGTGAAAGGCCAAGAGCTAGAAGCACAGCTCTGATTTCCAGCACAGTGATCGAGAGGGCTGATTCGGACGGAGTCCAAGTGCCCTGCGCTCTGTGGTAGAGATATACCGCTCCCCAGCCGGATAGACTGGCATCCGTGGTGCGGATCACCCAGGACGGGGCCAGGAAGGAGCGTCCCTGAAGAGAGAGGGGCCGAAGCCACCACTGAAGGAAGTCCCTGGTATGTGGTGACAGAGCCACTAACCTGTGCAAGAAGGAAGTCCGCTTGTCTAAAACAGCGGAGAATGTCCAGCTGCAGAGGACGCAGATGGAACTGGGCAAGGGAACCGCTTCCATTGACGCCACCATCTGACCCAGCACCTGCATTAGGTGCTTGATGGAATGACGGCGGGGCCTCAGCAAAGAGCGCACCGCTAGTGGAGGGACTGCTGTTCGACTAAAGGCAGCTTCACAAGTGCCGGCAGAGTCTCGAATTCCATCCCTAGGTACTTGAGCTTCTGGGTCGGAGTCAGAGTGGACTTTGGCAGAATGACAAGCCACCCGAATTGGACTAGAGTGGCGAGAGTGAGCGAGGCACTCCGCTGACGGTCTGCACAGGATGAAGCCTTGACTAGAAGGCCGTCCAGGAAAAGTGATGCCAACCCTTGGAGGTGCAGAACCGCAACCACTGCTGCCATGACCCTGATGAATACTCGAGGGGCCGTGGCTAACCCAAAGGGAAGAGCCACGAATCGGAAATGTTCCTCTGATTGCAAAACGTTGCCAACGCTGGTGCGAAACTGCAATTGGCACATGCAGATAGACCTCTCTGATGTCGAGGATGCAAGGAATCTCCTTGGGTCATCGAGGCAATGACTGATCGGAGAGACTCCATGCGAAAATGCCGCACCTGAACATGCTTGTTGAGAAGCCTGAGATCCAGGATGGGCCGGAAGGAACCGTCCCTTTAGGGGACTAGGTAGAGATTTGAGTAGAAACCTCTGAACCGTTCCCAGGCGGGAACCGGTACAATTACTCCGTTGGCCTGCAAGGATGCCACGGCCTGAGAGAAGGCGGCGGCCTTGGAGCAGGGGGGAGTTGACAGAAAAAAATCTGTTTGGCGGGCTGGATAGAATTCTATCCTGTAGCCGTGGGAGAGGATATCCCGCACCCACTGATCGGAGACGTGTTGAAACCACATGTCGCCAAGCGGGAGAGCCTACCACCGACCAAGGACGTTGCTGGCGCGGCCAGATAGTCAAGAGGAGGCTGCCTCAGTGGCAGCAGCTCCTGCGGTCTTCTGAGGACGCGGCTTCGTGCGCCAGTTGGGTTTTTGGTCCTTGGCTGAGTTAGTGGACGAGGCCGAGGGCTTAGAGGACGACCAGTTGGAGGAACGAAAGGAACGAAACCTCGACTGGTTCCTGCCCTGTTTTTGCTTGTGGCATGGAAGTACTCTTCCCGCCAGTAGCTTCCTGAATAATTTCATCCAGTTGTTCACCGAACAGCCTGGGCCCAGCAAATGGGAGCCCAGCAAGGTACTTCTTTGAAGAAGCGTCTGCCTTCCACTGTCGAAGCCACAGGATCCTGTGGATAGCGAGAGAATTGGCCGAAGCCACCGCAGTGCGGAGCCTCCAGCATGGCAGACATGGCATAGGATGAAAAGGCTGAAGACCTGGAAGTTAAGGCAACCATCTCGGGCATAGAGTCCCTGGTGAGGGAATGCATCTCCTCTAGAGAAGCAAAGATGGCTCTGAAGCCCACACTGCTGCAAAAGATGGGGAGAACGAGGCCCCTGCCGCCTCATATACAGATGGCGGACAGTGGAATCCTTAAGGGAGTTGCCATCAGCCACTGATACAACTTTCCGGGCTGAGAGTCTAGACACCGGAGGGTCTACCTTTGGTGAATGAGCCCACTCCTTGACCACCTCTGGTGGAAACGGAAAACGGTCATCAGAACCACGCTTTGGGAAGTGTCTGTCAGGACAGGCTCTGGGCTTGGTCACAGTGGCCTGAAAAACTGGAGTGGATAAGGAACACACTCCTTGTTCTCTTAGGCAAGGTATACTGATGCTTTTCTGCCAGAGAGGGGTGCTCCCCTGATAGAGGCGGATTGAGGTCCAGTACAGATATAATGGACACAATCAAATCATTAGCATCTGCGTCACTTTCGGACAGATCAATGGGGTACATAGAGTAGCGTCCGAGCCCCCAGTAAAGGCATCCTCCCTGTCTTGAGAGTCAGCTCGTGAACCAGAGCCGCGGGACGAGGAAGGAAAGGGGACCCTGCGTCTCCATTTTAGGAGGACGGGGTCTGAGACCAGATGAAGAATCCTCTGTGATCTTTGCTGAGCGAGCCATAGCAGCAGAAGCGCCCTGAGAAGGGGGCTGATGCATGCTCAGCAGTGTCCGGGACAGCTGTCCCCTGGAGAGAGGGATTCTACCCAAGCCAGGGGTTCAGCCACCGGAGCCGGAGCAGCCGGAGGGACCACTGGGGATGAGCCTTCAGGCTGAGGCACCACTATATTAGAGCAGGCATCACAATGTGGTTATGTGCTCGGTACAGGCAGTACGAGCCTACAGCAGTGCATATTAAGTACAGCCTTGCAGCCTTGCTCTGATGTGAGACATGCTGCTGAAGTGGGGGCTCTGGCCAGAATGACCCCCAGCAGAGTATATAAACAGTGTATATAAGCAGGTCCACAACCGGAGGTTGTGGCTTGCCAGACCGTTTGACAGAGACATCTGTGCCCTCCAGATCCCACAGCCCAGACCCCCAGAGAGATGGCCAGCGCAGATCACTGTCACAATGTGGTTATGCATGAGAACGCTGATAAAATGGCGCCGGAGCGAGGAGATGGGGCGGGGCCAACTCTAAGAGCGGGATCGGAGGGCCAAGGAGATATACAGGGGAGGGAATATTTCCTCAGATAGGAGTGTCCCTCACCAGTGCTGAACAGTCGCTGGGCGGAGCCGCACTGTCCCTCTGCATGATTGGCATGCAGGGGCAGTGAAAACGAAACTAGGCCTCAGGCGAAGTCGGGGCCTAAATTTAACGATGCGGCCGGCGAGCAGGCACCATCGGTGCGGTTCTCAGGTAAAAACCAGAGAACCGGCCGGAAATGTCACAATAGATACACAGCACACTCTCCCCAACAATAAAGTACAAGGGACCCCCTGATAATAACGTCTCAGATACTTCGCTTGTGGGACGCAGGGCCAGGTCCCTGAGGGATGAGTGCTCTGTCCGGCAGGATCCTGAAAGGGCTGCGGATGGAGACCGGTCTCCTGCAAGGCAGGGAGAACCGTGCTGGCTCCCACTTCAAGCCAGAGCCCCGGAGGGATGGTGAAGGAGCGCGGCATGTAAGGCTCCACCCCTGAAATCAACCTGAACAACACCGCCGACAGTGGGGTGAGAAGGGACATGCCGGGAGTCCAGGCTTGGACCCGCTTTTCTTCAAACTCTTTCCAAAAATCAAAATCAGATGAGAATGCATGTGTGGATGTGTGCCTCCTGAACACAAAGCATTGAACTGGCTATATTTGGTTAACCAGGGTGTGTATATGCTCGGAGGGAGGGGCTACACTTTTTAGTGTACTACTTTGTGTGTCCTCCGGAGGCAGAAGCTATACACCAATGGTCTGGGTCTCCCATAGGAACGATGAAGAAATCTAGATTACTTACCGGTAATTGTTTTTTCCAGAGCCACGACAGCGCCACCAGAGAGATAGGTCCGCCCTCATTCTGGACAGGAAACCCACTAAAATAAGGTGGCACCTCTCCCATGCATCAGTTAGGTTACAGAGCACAGAGGAGTACTACAAAAAGCAAGGTTAATCCAAATCCCACGGCCACACCCACTATCGTGAAGGCAAAAATCAGAGAACGCAAGGCAAAAAGGGGTGGGAAGCAGTGGCGCTGTCGTGGCTTTGGAAGAAACAATTACCGGTATTTAGATTTTTCCCATCGTCATGACAGCGCTACCAGAGAGATTCGAAAGAAACACCTTTAGGGAGGGACCAGAGCCTACAGAACCCTGCCACTGAACATAGACGTGGCAGAAGAGCCAGCCGGTTGATCGTAAAAACAAGGCGGTCAAAGAGACCAAGTCCCATGTAAGTAAGCCGAAGAATATCTCCAAGGGCAGCCCAGGACGACGACAGAACCGGTAGAGCGTCCCGTAATACGCTGAGACACCAATGTACCATGGGCCACACAGGCCTCCCCAAGAGGCACCCGGAACCAACTAGGACTAGACCCTCTGGACGCCGAAAGCCCAACCGTGGATCGTGGAGACAACAAGGCCACACATGATCCCCCAGAATCTGGAACCGGAGATACAGAGAAGAGCTCTCCTAAAACCCAATGAAGAACGAGTCCTCTGCAGCGACTGGAGGATAGGGACAGAAGGAGGGAAGACAATTCCTCCAACATGGAAGTCCCATGCTACAAGCGGCAAGGGACAATGGCCGTATGAGGCTGGTCCCATTAACCCAATCCGAGAGACTGTCGGTGAGAGCCCAAGGACACTAACACCCCGGCCCCAAGACAGCACAAGCAGTAGCCACCTTGAGGGGTAGGGAACGGAGAAGAGGTCAGAAGGAGCATAAAGAGCAGTCCATGCACAAACCAACCCCCAAGAGGGGGGGGGGGGGGGGGGGGAAGTAGGGAGGGGAAGCTGGTGACCGCAGGAAGGCTACTGCGAACCCATCCAATACCACCAACCAGTCACTGTACAGTGCTTCCAATGCTGACTTGCCCCTTTGAACTGTCAACAACCCCAAGGGCAGACTGTGCTGAGGTAGGCCAAAACTGCCTGAAACCGGCCCAACCCGTAAAGGACAGAAGTTTCCCCATACTCAGAGAACCCAGGGATAGAAGGACGTTCACCACCGAAAGAGTGGAATAGAGCGAGGAAAAGCCCTGATGTCCAACCGTCCCTCCATCAAATCCTGGCCATCAGATGGAGGCCTGAACCCAGAGGAGGAGAGCCCCCGGGAGAGAAGAAACTGTTCCCGAAGTTGCCTCGACAGAACCCCGAGAAGGGAAGCAAGGTTGCGCGGGCCGTGAGGGGAGTGGGGGGGGGGGGTAGTTGCAACTATGATAGCATGAATTCTTCCTCGGACGTGCCTCCGATGTGTAGGGCCGTGACCTTCATTAGGGTGAATGACCGTGTACGCCCCTAGAAAAAGGGGAACACCTACTCCGGCACCCAACAGGCTCCAACCAACATGGTGCCTGCTAATTGAGGAAAAGCGAAGAGAGCTGATCCCCTTGGGCACAGTACCACGAGGGTGAAAAAAACCCAGATAAGAGGGACTCCAGTCCCCCAGGCGAATCCTGCAGCCAAGTGTGCTGGCAACGGTTGCAATAAGCCAAAAAAACTGAAAGCCCCAGGAATGCCAACCAAAACACTGGCCAAATTTTTATTTTTTTTTTTTGTTTTTAAGACCGGTTTTTAAATTTTGCCTGTACACGTGAAGCCACCAATGGGTAAGGCATAAGGCAACCAACAATGCAAGGAACGCTAAAGGTGCCGGCTGGGAGGCATCAAGCAAGAATAGCAACACTAGGCTCCAACATAGAGGCGCTGCGTACTAGCACAAAGGTGCCAGGCACAAGGTTAGGAAGTGCCTGACAACCACAGTAAGAGCCAGGCAACACGCCCAGGAGGCGCCAAGAGTAAACCTTAGACGCGCCAGGCGTCTCTCAGAGTCACCAAGCACTAGCGGAGAGCCATCAAGCACAAACCCAAAGTCGCCTAGGCCACAGCCCAGAGGCGATGGGCTAGCGCCTTGAGGAGACCTAATGTTTTGAGCTGAGCCCAAGTCCAAAGGCTTGAGGCCCCAGCTCCAAAGGCCCTAGGCATCGGCTCAGAGGCCGTGGGCACAGGCAGAGGCCCTAGGCACAGGTAGAGGCGCCAGGCACAGGGCCAAAGTACGAGGTACAAGCTCTACGAGGTACAAGCACTAGGCACTGGTACAAAAGGTACCAGGCACAACACAGCGGCACAAGGAACAGAGGCACTAGGCTCCGGTACAGAGGTCACAACACCGAGGCTAGTCACAGTACAAGATAGGCACATCAGAGGCACAAGGTGCATCACAGGCACTAGGCACCCCATAGGCGCTAGGCATAACATAGGCACTATGCACAGCAGAGACGCAGAGGCACCTAGGCAAAGCAGAGCCACTAGCCCTAACAGAAGCACGAGGCCCATTATAGGTACTAGGCCCACCATAAACAGCAGGCTCATCAAACACTAGTCACCTCATGTGCGTTAGGCACAGCCTAGGCACTAGGTACAGCAGAGGCTCCAGCCACCGCAGAGGCACTAGGCACCGCAGAGGCAGTAGTACCGAACTGTGGCACTAAACCCAAGCTTATTAGCACCAGTCGGTCCGGAGGTATCGAAGCCGAGGTAGAGTAGGGAGGCCAAAGCCGAGAAGCAATGAGACCAATCCACCCTGAATAGGAAGCCCCACAGTCCCAAAGGCAAAAAAAGTGTCTATTCTTTGTATCCCTTATGGTATGGCTTAACTGAAACACCAGAGGCAAGCGGTGCGGGGGAGCCGAGCTAAGTGGACAGAGTCGGGAGGTGAGCAGTCTGAGCCCTATTGTGAGGGCCATGAGGCTGGAGGAGTGAAGAAGCCTGGGCTGCCAATGAGTCATGCAACCGTGGGCTCTGAAAAATCCACTACTGAAAGTCAGAATAGGCCCCTGAGGAGGCTCCACTGAAGGGCAGCTTTCATTTTCAAAGAATGGAAATATCCCGAACACCTGCCTCACCCCAGAAGCAGGCCGACAGACAGCCTGAGTGTGGGATGCCGCCATTAACCAAAGCTGGAGGAACCATCATTGTCCGTGGCAGAAATTCACCCGTAACTTTACAAGGGCTGGTTTCTAGAACTGAAACCAGACAGCCAGGAGGCCCCCGGTCAGTAGAAGGGCGTGCAGGCCGAGTCCGCACAGAGGCCCAGCAATGCTCGTGACAGAGAGGAAGCTGGGAAGTAAGCCGCCACTCACCACCCTGACAGACCGCATCGGGTTGAGGCGGGAGGTATGGACGAGAACACCTGCGTGAATGCGCTGCTTTGAGTTTTTCCACCATGCAGAAGCGATGGGCACGGCCATCTTGCCCGTTCTTGTGCATGTGCAGAGACAGCTTCCAGTCCAACACCTCCTGTCAGGACCCGGAAGTCCACGGCGCGGCCAGAGATCGCAGCTTCCACACCTGGAAACCCCTGACCCTGTAAGCCACCGGCGTCAGAGGCCCTAGTGAAACAACCGCAGCCACTCCAGTCTACGGGACATAGTGGACCAAAAAAAAAAAAAGCAATACCGGTGTGTCAACTGCCGGAATTCTGATGGTCCCGACAGCACACAGACCTGGAGGACAGTGAATACAACTGCAGGGGCATACACCTTAAGCAGGACACAGCCTAGCATGTCATGTATACCAAACCGGTGTATACCACACAGTACCGGTGTAGACAGCTGCTGGGATCTCCACCCTGACAGGACAAACCCTGAGGCCAGCGTATACAACTGCAGGGACATACGCCCAAGCAGGACACAGACCTGGCATTTGACAGTCTACCATACAGTACCGGTGAATACAACTGCCGCAAACTCACACTCTGAGGCCAGTGTATACCACTGCAGGGGTAAAACATCCCAGCAGGACACAGAGCTGGCATGCAACCGGCATATACAACTGTAGGCGTGCTCAACCCTACAGGACACAGACCCAGCATAAAGTACTATCGTATGCAACTGCCGGGACCTCCACCCTGGCAGGACACAGAGCCGGAGGCCTGTGTATACAACCGCCGATGAATAGCCTGAGCAGGATACAGACCTGGCTTATGACCGGTGTATACAACCACGAGGGCTATACACCCCAGCAGGACACAGACCCGGTCCCAAAAAACAAAAAAATTGTAAAAGAAAAAAAAAAAAAAAAAGCTGAGGCCCCTGATTTGAACTCCAAGGACCCCAACCTAAAGCAGTCCTTCACTGTGGCAGCGCCACAGCACTTCTGGGTCTCCCATCCTGGGACAGGAAACTGAACTGACGCGTAGGAGAGGTGCCGCCCGGGAAAATAATACATTTACAATTTGAGGACTTCCTTATGCATTTTGTTGCTCCCTTTCTGCTGCATGTAGGTGCACAGATGCACTTAGTATGGAGGATCATACAACTGCAACATTTCTCCCCGTTCAATAGATTACTTTTAGGCCACATGTGCACACTGCAGTTTTTGATGCATTTTGTGGTGACCTTTTAGGGTATGTGCCCATGATCCGGGACATGCTGTATCCTGGACGCAGCATACTCTCTCCTGCTGGGCCCTGAGTAATGTCTGCAATAGACCGCAGCTGCTTGTGCCCACAATCTGGGCTTGGGAAGTTGCAGTCTCTCTATGTTCTACCTGCGGCAAACACTCTAGTCTCCGCAGCAAAGACTTGACATGTGGCTTGGGAAGCTGCACAGCATGTCATTTTATGCTGTGGAAAAAACAAGCACAGTGGGCATACAATTTCTAAAAATCCCATCCACTTTGCTTGTACTGTACAGCGCAGCACATCAAAAAAATGTACCAATGCTTTTTTTAGCCACAAGATGCAGGTTAAATTTTGGTCACAAGGTGCATTTTTGTGGTTACCAACATGCGGACATTGCCTAAGAATTTGTTGAGCGAGGTGGTTTCGGAAAAAGAAAAAATAATTTAAAAAATAAATAAAATAAGGAAAACCTACTGCAATTCCCAAGCTACTTCACACATCAGGTTAAGTAATGATATATAAGTGTACATCACATCAAACTGCCACTTTTGGGGCATAGTACATAAGTTATCTAGAACAATCCTTACTAAAATGTAAAACAAACTCCTTATTTCAGAAGCCAATGCACACCTGGGACTTGCTTTTCGGAAGCAAATAAATTTCTTGGTAATTTTTTGGCAGCAAAGAAAACACAGGGGAAGCCCAATCAAGGAAGAGACTGCATGCATGTGCAAGGACACCAGTGATACATCAAGCACCAAGTTATACAACAGTATTACTGACAAGGTCAAAGAGTCTATAGTTACCTCACATTTCGGTGTCGGATGAGCAACTCTCTTCCTTTGGCCAGGAATTAAATCACTTTCCCTAGATTCCTGTATTTCTATTTCAGATTGATCTTGACTCTAAAATGAATGAAATATTCACTAAATACAGTTTATTTTTCAATTAGGCATTTCATTTTATTTGCAGTTCGTTAGTAGTTCAGTAAACTGTATTTGTTTAGACTAATACATCAACCATTCATATTAACTTGGTAGAGTTACAGGTCACAAAAAAATTTGAGATCTACTGTGTTTTTCCAAAAATAAGACACTGGCGTATACTTTTGCCCCCTAAAAAAAGCACAAGGGCCTATTTTTGGAGAAACATGGTGGGGGGGGGGGGAACGATTTACCCCCCCCCCCCCCTTCCCGGGAGACTCATACTCACTAGACCAGGACATCTGCATGGCTCCCAGGTTCTCCCTGTGATCTCTGGCGGGCGCTACCAGCAGGTATGCTGCACACAGTCCTCCCCTGCTTCTGGCTGACACACGCGCATCACCACACCCAGCATTACAGAATGCTTTCGGCTGCAGGGAACAATGCACAGTCTCGGCGAGAAGAAGTCTGTCGCTGGATGTGGTGTGTGATCTGATGTGTGTGGGTGTGCGATCACTGCAGGTCCTCTGCTCGGCATATGGTGAGTGTGATTGCAGGGAGCCCACTGTGTATAATGAAGTATCCTGCATTATTCTAACTTTTTTAGCTGCATAGAGACTTCATTATTGAACCGCGACTAGGTCTTATTTTTGGGGTAGGGCTTCTATTTAAGCCTTGTTCCAAAAATGCTGAAAATCCCTGCTAAGGCTCATTTTTGGAGGAGGTCTTATTTTTGGAAACACATAGTAATATGCCAATTCTTCAGAGGACAACCCTAACCCTTTTGCGCCAAACCCAGTTTTCTCTTCTGACAAGTGTCACTTTGACAAGTTGACTAACGCTTCAATGTAGTCTGGTGATTCTGAGGTTGTTTTTTTTCATGATATTGTACTTCTGGATAGTGTTAAAATTAAGGCAATATCTTTTGCGTTTATTTGGCGAAAATGTCGCAATTTACAAACTGAGTATACCCTTAAACCAGGAAGTTACTGTATATCACACTAAATAGTTAAACATTTCCCACATGTCTACTTTACAATCGTCACAACTTGTGAAACAATTATTTTGGTTAGGAAGTTAGCAGGGTTTAAAAGTTAATGAGCAATTTCTCATTTCTCCAACAAAATTAACAAATCCCATTTTTTTTTTCCGGAACCACATCACATTTGAAGTTACTGAGGAGCCTACAGAAAATACCCAAAAGTGACACCATTCTAAAAACTGCACACCTCACACTGCTCAGAACCACATACAAGTTTATTAACCCTTCAAGGACTTCACAGGAACGGAAACCGTGTGTAAAAAAAAATAAAATGATCATTTTACTTTTTCCCCACAAAAAAATGTTACTTTAGCCTCAAATTTTGCATTTTCACAAGGGTATCAGGAACAAATGCACCATACAATTTGTTCTGCAATTTCTCCTGAGTATGCAGATACCCCATATGTGGTGGAAAGCTACTGTTTGGGCGCACGGCAAGGCTCGGAAGGGAAGGAGTGCCATTTGAATTATACAGTGCAAAATTGTTTGAAATAGTGGATGCTATGTCACATTTGGAGCGCCATCTATGAGGTGTTTTTGCAAGCTGAGTTGACGTTTCTATTGGTACCATTTTTAGGACCATAACATTTTTTGGTAGGTAGAATCAACATGAAACAGCAGTTCAGGAATTGTTTTTTGTGATTTTATGCCTTCACAGTTTGTTAAAAAGTAACCGGTTTATTCATCAGGTCAGTACGATTACAGCGATACCACATTTATATTATTTTTTATGTTTTGCCGCTTTTATACAATTTAGCAAAAATATATCTTTTTTGCATTGTTGCATTCTCAGACCTATAATTTGTGTGGCGGATTGTTTTGCGGGACAAGATGTAGTTTTCAGTTATACCATTTTTATTTCTGTTCAACTTTTTGATTGAGTTTTATTCCACTTTTTTCTGCGGTATGATGACAATTTTTTTGCCACTTTTTTTTCTAAGCGGTTTAGTGAAGGGGTTAAATAGTGACAGTTTTATAAATCAGGACAACTGAAAGGAGATACCAAATACGTGTACTTTATATAAATGTATTTTTTAATATAAATTACCAACACACAGTACATACAACAGTATCTACCCTCACCTACTGTATCCTCAACTATCCCTTGTAGACTGAGCCCTCGCAGGCAGGGACCTCTCTCCTCCTGTACCTGTCTGTGCCCTGTATTGTTTATGATTATTGTACTTGTCCCTATTATGTATACCCCTTTCACATGTAAAGTGCCATGGAATTTATGGCGCTATAATAATAAATAATTCATACATAAAATGTGATATTTTTATGCTATATTTTGCAATAGTTATTTTGCTTTTTTACTTAGTCCCTACATTGGACTTTCACTTTTCTTAGTCTGATCGCTGGTATAATGCATTGCGATGTAGCAGCATGGCAATGCATTATACTGTCAGTGTCAGGCTGCAGATCGCATGACCCTGCTGTAGGCAAGGCCTGACAGGCCACCATACATGGCAGACCCGGAGGTCATCATGCGACCTCCATCTGCCATGACAACCCTCAGCACACCATGATCACGGGGGGGTATTTTGTGTTGTGTTTTTTTAACTTTGTCCCACTATGGGATATGAATATTTTTACATTGATTGTTGATCTCAAGAATTGTACTGCAGTGCTTGACACCAGTGACTCACTGACACAGCCTATTAGATGCTGCTTATAGCAGGATCTAACAGGCTTCCCTACCCTTGAGTCATTAGAAGACCCGCAGACTACCATGGCAGCCATCAGCATCCATGATTACAATTAATAAAGGTAGATTGTATAAAATGGGGGCTTTTAACAGTCTTTTAACCATTAAGATAACGCTGTTGCAATTGAAAGCAGTATTATAAGGGTTAATCATCCCCAAATGGTGTCAGCTGTCACCCGCAGGATTTTTACCCGCAGGGGCAGGGAACTATTTACTTCTTATCAACCGCAGTTTTAAAACAGTGATTAGGGAATAAGGCCACTTAATGGCCATTGTTTTAATACATATCGGCAGTTAAGACACATCCAGTCAGGACCAACTCTGACACGAACCCCCTTGCTCTGTGGGGATGGCCAGGGCGTGGACTACAGGGGGGGATCTATGGGACTATATTCAACTTTTTTTTAATTTTACATATGAAAAGTAAGATTGTTTGAAAAGGATAAAAGCAATTTGAAGAGTTTTGAGGTCTACTGAATAAGCTTTCCAAGGTTTAGGACCTATGCTTGGTGAATGAAATATTAACCCCTTCAGCCCCCGGGCATTTTGCGTTTCTCGGGGGGGGGGGGGGGGGTTTCCTCACTTCCGAGAGCCGTAACTTATTTTTCCGCCAATCTTTCCATATAAGGGCTTGTTTTTTGCGGGACAAGTTGTAGTCAAGTTTTACCATATGGTGTACTGGAGAACGGCAAAAATATTCCAAGTGCGGAAAAATTGCAAAAAAAAAAAAAAAAAAAAGTGTGATCGCACAATAGTTTTTGGGATATTTTATTCACAGTGTTCACTATATGGTAAAACTGATGAGTCGGTGTGATGCCTGAGGTCTGTGCGAGTTTGTAGACAATAAACATGAATATGTTTTAGTAGTATTTAGGGGTTAAAAAAAAAATCCACATGCTTGTCCAAAAAAGTGGCACACTTTTTGCGCCATTTTCCGAAACCAGTAGCATTGTCATTTTTCTGGATCTATGGCTCGGTGATTGTTTATTTTTTGCGTCTCGAGCTGAAGTTTCTAACTGTACCATTTTTGCGTAGATGCTACGTTTTGAGCGCCTGTTTTGCAGCGACTACAAAATGTAATTTTGGAGTTTGGTAAACGGCGTAGCAGCAAAAAAATTCCAATCAGATTAATTGATTTTATATTTCGATAGATCGGGCATTTGAGCGCAGCGATACCAAATGTGTATTTTTATTTTTTTAACCCTTTAATTTTGAATGAGGTGAAAGAGGAGTGATTGGAACTTTTAGGTTTTTTATTTTTGTAAAACTATTTTAAGTTTTTTTTTATTTTACTAGTCCACCTAGGGGGCTATAACGATCAGCTATCTCATCGCTCTGCCATATCTCCAGATAACAGCAACAGAGCCAAGATCTGCAGATATGCGGCTTTGCTTTCAATGCCGGCAGTATTCCGGCATTGAGGGGAAGTGGCTCATGTTAGCTACAGACGTCATCACATGACCCTGTGCTACCATGGCAACCACTACAAGTCACGTGATAATGTCACGTGACTTCCGATGGGGGCAGGGTAAGTCAGCATAAAAGCAGTGCATATACATCTCGCCGCCAGATTTTGGCAGCGAGATGTAAGGGGTTAATAGTCGCAGGTGGAAGCGATTCCACTCGCGACTAGCAGGCACAAATGTCAGCTGTTGAAAACAGCTGATGTGTGCGGATCGCCGCGGCCTGCCCACGGCAAGGGGTGGGGATTAACTGCACACTATCCATGACGTACCCAGTTAATCCCCAGTAAAGAAAGCTAGTTATGCCAATAAAAAAGGGAATTTTGTTTACTTACCGTAAATTCCTTTTCTTCTAGCTCCTATTGGGAGACCCAGACAATTGGGTGTATAGCTTCTGCCTCTGGAGGCCACACAAAGTATTACACTTTAAAAAGTGTAACCCCTCCCCTCTGCCTATACACCCTCCCGTGGACCACGGGCTCCTCAGTTTTGGTGCAAAAGCAGGAAGGAGAAAACTTATAAATTGGTCTAGGGTAAATTCAATCCGAAGGATGTTCGGAGAACTGAAGACCATGAACCAAAAGAACAAATCAACATCAACAACATGTGTACACAAAAGATCAACCAGCCCGAAGGGCACAGGGGTGGGTGCTGGGTCTCCCAATAGGAGGTAGAAGAAAAGGAATTTACGGTAAGTAAACAAAATTCCCTTTTTCTTTGTCGCTCCATTGGGAGACCCAGACAATTGGGACGTCCAAGAGCAGTCCCTGGGTGGGTAAAATAGTACCTCATTAAAAAGAGCCGAAACCGGCCCCCTCTTACAGGTGGGCAACCGCCGCCTGGAGGACTCGCCTACCTAGACTGGCGTCTGCCGAAGCATAGGTATGCACTTGATAGTGCTTCGTGAAAGTGTGCAGACTAGACCACGTCGCTGCCTGACACACCTGCTGAGCCGTAGCCCGGTGCCGCAATGCCCAGGACGCACCTACGGCTCTGGTAGAATGGGCTTTCAACCCTGAAGGGAGCAGAAGCCCAGAAGTACGGTAGGCCTCTAGAATCTGTTCCTTGATCCACCGAGCCAAGGTAGACTTGGAGGCCTGAGAGCCCTTACGCTGGCCAGCGACAAGGACAAAGAGCGCGTCTGAACGGCGCAGGGGCGCCGTGCGAGACATGTAGAACCAGAGTGCTCTCAGAAGATCCAAAGAGTGCAAATCCTTTTCACACTGGCGAATTGGATTAGGGCAAAAGGAAGGCAAGGAGATATCCTGATTTAGAGGAAAAGGGGATACCACCTTAGGGAGAAATTCTGGGACTGGACGCAGAACCACCTTATCCTGGTGGAAAACCAGGAAGGGAGCTTTGCATGACAGCGCTGCAAGCTCAGACACTCTCCGAAGTGATGTGACTGCCACCAGGAAGGCCACCTTCTGAGAAAGACGGGAGAGAGAGACATCCCGCAGCGTCTTAAAAGGCGGCTTTTGAAGAGCAGTCAGGACCCTGTTAAGATCCCAAGGTTCCAACGGACGTTTGTAAGGTGGGACCATGTGGCAAACCCCCTGCAGGAACGTGCGGACCTGCGGAAGCCTAGCTAGACGCTTTTGAAAAAACACGGAGAGCGCCGATACTTGGCCCTTGAGAGAGCCGAGGGACAACCCCTTGTCCATTCCCGATTGTAGGAATGAAAGGAATGTTGGTAAGGCAAACGGCCATGGAGGAAAACAGTTATCAGAGCACTAGGATAAGAAGATTTGCCAAGACCTGTAATAGATCTTGGCGGACGTTGGCTTCCTGGCTTGTCTCATGGTGGCAATGACATCCTGAGATAACCCTGAAGACGCTAGGAGCCAGGACTCAATGGCCACACAGTCAGGTTGAGGGCCACAGAATTCAGATGGAAAAACGGCCCTTGTGACAGCAAGTCTGGGCAGTCTGGAAGTGCCCACGGTTGACCCACCGTGAGATGCCACAGATCCAGGTACCATGACCGCCTCGGCTAGTCTGGAGCGACGAGAATGGCGCGACGGCAGTCGGACCGGATCTTGCGTAGTACCCTGGGCAGCATTGCCAGAGGGGGAAACACATATGGCAGTCGAAATTGCGACCAATCCTGGACTAAAGCATCCGCTGCAAGAGCTTTGTGATCCTGAGACCGCGCCATGAAGGCCGGGACCTTGTTGTGTCGTGACGCCATGAGATCGACGTCCGGCGTTCCCCAGCGGCGACAGATCTCTCTAAACACGTCTGGGTGAAGAGACCATTCCCCTGCGTCCATGCCCTGACGACTGAGAAAATCTGCTTCCCAGTTTTCTACGCCCGGGATGTGAACTGCGGAGATGGTAGAGCCTGTGACTTCCACCCACTGCAGAATCCGCCGGACTTCCTGGAAGGCTTGACGACTGCGAGTGCCGCCTTGGTGGTTGATGTAGGCGACGGCAGTGGCGTTGTCCGACTGGATTCGGATCTGCCTGCCCTCCAGCCACCAATGGAAAGCCAATAGGGCTAGATATACTGCCCTTATCTCCAGGATATTGATCTGAAGGGACGATTCTATTGGAGTCCAGGTTCCTTGAGCCCTGTGGTGGAGAAAAACCGCTCCCCAACCTGACAGGCTCGCGTCCGTGGTGACCACGGCCCAGGTTGGGGGTAGGAAGGATTTTCCCCGAGACAGATGTGGGTAGGAGCCACCACTGAAGTGATGTTTTGTTTGCAAGGGAGAGAGAGATGTTCTTGTCGAGGGAAGCCGAACTCGTCCCATTTGCGAAGAATTTCTCATTGGAGTGGCCGTAGATGGAATTGCGCGAACGGCACTGCCTCCATAGCTGCCACCATCTTCCCCAGGAAGTGCATAAGGCGCCTTAAGGGGTGTGACTGACTCCGAAGAAGTGATTGCACCCCCGCCTGCAGAGAAAGCTGTTTGTCGCGCAGTAGCTTGACTAACGCTTGCTGGGTATGAAACTCCATCCCGAGGTAAGTCCGTGATTGGGTCGGCGTCAACTCTGATTTCGGGAAATTGACGATCCACCCGAACTGCTGGAGAGTCGCCAGAGTGGCGGTAAGACTTCGTTGACACGCCACCCGAGAAGGGGCCCTGACTAGGAGATCGTCCAAGTAGGGGGATCACCGAGTGGCCCTGAGTGCAGGACCGCCATGACGGATGCCATGACTTTGGTGAAAACCCGTGGGGCTGTCGCCAGGCCGAAGGGCAATGCGACGAACTGGAGGTGTTCATCCACGATGGTGAACCGCAGGAAACGATGTTCGGGTGCGATCGGCACATGGAGATAAGCATCCTTGATGTCGATCGATGCTAGGAAGTCTCCTTGTGACATCGAAGCGATGACTGAGCGGAGAGATTCCATCCGAAACAGTCTGGTTCTCACATGTCTGTTGAGCAGCTTGAGGTCCAGAACGGGACGGAATGACCCGTCCTTTTTTGGCACCACGAACAAGTTGGAGTAAAATCCGCGACCATGTTCCTGAAGGGGGAACGGGAATCACAACTCCTTCCATCTTCAGAGCGTCCACTGCCTGAAAAAGTGCGTCGGCCTGTGCAGGGGGTGGGGAGGTTCTGAAGAAACGAGCCGCAGGACAAGAGCTGAACTCTATCCTGTAACCATGAGACAGAATGTCTCTCACCCAACGGTCTTGAACGTGTGGCCACCAGGCGTCGCCAAAGCGGGAAAGCCTGCCACCGACCGAGGATGTGGGTAGGTGAGGCCGAGAGTTATGAGGAGGCAGTCTTGAAGGCAGTGCCTCCTGTGGCCTTTTGGGGGCGTGAATTGGACTGCCACGCATAGGAGTTCCTCTGGCCTTTCTCCGGCCGGTTGGACGAAGAGGTTTGGGGCTTGGCGGAGGGACGAAAGGACCGAAACCTCAATTGGATTTTTCTCTGCTGAGGTCTCTTAGGTTTGGACTGTAGTAAGGAGGAGTCCTTTCCCGAGGATTCCTTAATAATCTCATCCAGCCGTTCGCCAAATAAACGTTCGCCAGAAAAAGGCAAACCAGTTAAGAACCTTTTGGAAGCAGAGTCTGCTTTCCATTCGCGCAGCCACATGGCCCTGCGGACAGCCACGGAGTTAGCGGATGCCACGGCCGTACGGCTAGCGGAGTCCAGGACGGCGTTCATGGCGTAGGACGAAAATGCTGATGCCTGAGAGGTCAAGGAAGAAACATGCGGAGCAGAATTCCGCGTGACAGCATTAATCTCAGACAGACATGCCGAGATTGCTTGGAGAGCCCACACGGCCGCAAAGGCCGGGGCGAAAGATGCGCCCGTGGCCTCATAAATAGACTTCACCAAGAGCTCTGTCAGTGGCATCCTTCAGGGATGAGCCATCGGCAACAGACACAACGGACCTAGCAGCCAATCTAGAGACTGGCGGATCCACCTTGGGTGAGTGTGCCCAGCCCTTAACGACTTCAGGTGGAAAGGGATAACGCGTGTCAGAGTGCCTTTTAGCAAAACGCTTGTCCGGGACCGCTCTGGGCTTCTGGACAGCGTCCCTGAAGTTAGAGTGATCAAAGAACGTATTGCGCGTACGTTTGGGGAATCGAAATTGGTGTTTCTCCTGCTGAGAAGCCGACTCCTCTACAGGTGGAGGCGGGGGAGAGAGATCCAACACGTGGTTGATGGACGAAATAAGATCATTTACTAAGGCGTCCCCCTCAGGGGTATCAAGGTTGAGGGCGAAGTCAGGGTCAGAGCCCTGAGCTCCCACGTCCGCCTCGTCATCCAGAGTCCTCAAGCTGAGATCCAGAGCAGCGTGAGGAGGCCGGGGAAGAGTCCCAGCGAGGCCGCTTAGCCTGTCTGGGACTGCGATCCGGGCAGGAGTCCTCCGCCTGGGACCTAGGGGCTATCCTGGGAGCGCGCTGCAGCGCGGACCGAGAAGGCCCTGGAGGAGACAAACTAACAGGGGCCGGGGCCTGTGAAGAGCCCGGTCTGGACTGCAATGCCTCAAGGAGCTTAGATGACCATTTGTCCATAGACTGTGCAATGGATTGAGAAAGTGACAGAGAGTTTCTCAGCGAAAGAGGCCAATGACGGTGACTCTGTCCCTGCAGCCTGCTCAGGAGGAGCAGGGGGATCTACATGAGCCGAGGGGCCCACAAGTGCCCTAGGCTCCGGCTGAGCAAGCGTGGCAGGAGTCGAGCATTGATCACAGTGAGGGTAGGTGGATCCCGCAGGCAACATAGCCCCACAAGAGGTACAGGCTGCGAAAAAAACCTGTGCCTTAGGGGCTTTGCTCCTTGTGGACGACATGCTGTATGCAATAAGTGTCCCTTAGGAGAGCGACCACTGAGGGTATATGGGAAAGGGTTATACAGCCGTTCCGAATATATTATATATAATATATATAACACATACCTACATACACATACCGGCACCCTAGGGGAACCAGCACCGGCTTACCAACCGCTGGTGTCCTCCAGATTCCCTGTCGTGGGTCCCCCGGAGCTGTAGAGCTGTGCAGCTGCAGCATAATGCCAAACATGGCCGCCGGAGCTCTCAAGGGGGGAGTGGAGCCATGGGCGGCGCCGGCAAAAGGAGGCAATCTGGAGGCCCCATAGTGGTCAATGAGAGGGGAGGGGAGACATGCAAAGATGCTCCAGCCCTCTGTCGGTAATCCCACCCTTACCCCTGACAAGCAGGCCCGGGGGCGGGATTTTTCCCGACTAGGCCGGGGACTAAATTTAAGGCCGTGCCCGACAAGCAGGCACGGTCGGCGCGGAAGTCCGATGAAAAAACAACGGACGGCGCTACTGGGGAGAAAGGCGACCTGTCTCCCCGTACCGTCCCCCCATGGGGACACAGAGTACCTTAAAAGGTGCAGGGCCCGGTCCCTGGGGATGAAAACGCTCCGGTCCAGCAGGTTCCACCAGGGGCTGCGGATGGAGCACGGTCTCAGCAGGTGAATGACCGGTGAGGCTCCCACTTCACCCAGAGCCGCATAAGGGATGGTGAAGGAGACGGCATGTGGCTCCAGCCTTTGTACCCGCAATGGGTACCTCAACCTTAACAACACCGCCGACACAGTGGGGTGAGAAGGGAGCATGCCGGGGACCCCATAGGGGACCTCTTTTCTTCCATCCGTCATACTATGTATGAGAAATCTTTTTTTTTTTTCTATGAGTGGGTGTGTGCCTCCTTCCACACAAAGCATAAAACTGAGCCCGTGGTCCACGGGAGGGTGTATAGGCAGAGGGGAGGGGTTACTTTTTTAAAAGTGTAATACTTTGTGTGGCCTCCAGAGGCAGAAGCTATACACCCAATTGTCTGGGTCTCCCAATGGAGCGACAAAGAAAAACACCTTTTCTTAATCAAATTTAAATTAAAAGGGTTACATTGCATCAGATGTTACAATTACAACTTTTCAAGTGGATGGTTTTTACCTTCAGCCAAAGAACTAACCGGATCTCAGTTTTCTAATATAGTGCTGGTGAATACTATTCAGCCGTGAGTATGTAAGGGAGTGGTCGCTGTGTTCAGAACTTCCCTCTGAAGACCCCAACCATGATTAATGATATTTTATAGTCGTTGTAGATTTTATGCCGGTGCCTTCAAGTGGCGAAAGAGGGTACAGTGTCATATGTAGTATTGAGTAATGTTAATGTGTTTATATGTCTTTAACAATGTAATGTGTTTTGTACCTTTTATGGCATTGTGTAAAGGATAAGAAGGTTACACAAAGATGTAGCAGAGTAAGGTGCAAGTTAGACAGTGCTAGTGAGGTACAGCATAGCCGGTAGCTCAATGGCGTTTACACAACAAGTACACCATGGGTTAAGGAATGGTTTAGCCTTCGGGAGGAGCTTAGGAACTCGGTCCCTGAGAAGTAATTGTAAGGAGAAGATGGCTGCCTGAGGAGCTGGGTGTGGGTAATGCCGGGGGTAGACCAGTCTCCCTATGAGTAGGTTGTCGGCGGACTGCTGGGCAACATAGGGGTTTCATGGGACTCTCCGTGCACAGGGAAGAGAGCTGAGCTAGGACCCCAGATGTTGGATGGGATCAGACTAGTCAGCTGGAACAGAACAGAGCCAAGAGAAGTGACAGCATCCAAGACAGCCAGAAGAAGTGCAGTATAGTGCTAGTGTGCACAGTAAGAAAGGAACAGCTTGAAAGTAACTAGTAAAGGAACAGATAAAGAGCAAAGATTTTAAAGTGACTGCAACTGTAAGAGAGCCCTGACACAGACATACATGAACGTTGTATTGCAAGAATTTGATTGCGGTCATCTTTTTGATTGACCCTGAACCAGAAAACAGAAGGAGCCATAGGATCCCCAAGTGGCAAGTAAGTGGACGAACCCCAGAAGTCTACTGGGCCCTCAATCTGCCTATAGCAGGGCCAGGGGTTGCACGACACGGACCACGACTACAGCACCCCCCTAGGACCCTGTTTACAAGTGTGTACCATGTGCTGCATAAAATATTGTACCACTAAACAATACATTGCTAAATCAGCACTACAGAAAGCTGCATCTAGAGACTATGGAAGAATGTCATTTTATTGGAAATGAATCACGGTAAAAAAACCCCTGAAAAGCAATAAGAACCAAAACGTGAATGGGATTTTGTAAGAAAAAAGGCACAAAATTGAGCAATGTTACGTAACATACCTGCTCAGATTTTTTCTTTGCTTCATTTTCAGTAAATTCATAGAAAATTCTTCGACATTCTTCAATTGGATCATCTGAATCAGACAGACCCGATTCTTCATCTGAGGTGTTTTCAGTATCAGAAGATGAATTTACAACAATCACTTCATCGTCAATACTACTGGCCACCTGCTCCCCATCTCTCTGTTCAATTACCATTGGATCACTGCAATGCTCATTCATTGTTACTTCAGCAGCTTTATCATTGCTTGCTGAGTACTTAGCTTCATCATGTAGAAGCTCAATTTCGTTTGATAAGGCTTCTTGAAACAGAGGTTGGGAATCAGACTCTACAACAATGGGCACAGCACAACATGGATTCACATTTTCATCACTACCTATATTGATAGGTCTCTCGTTTGAAAGTCCTTTTAAGTCTGAGGATGAATCCAGCTCTGAAGAAGTAAAGTTATTAGAACTGTCAAGAAATTGACCATTGTCATG
Source organism: Anomaloglossus baeobatrachus (assembly GCF_048569485.1). Lineage (NCBI taxonomy): Eukaryota > Metazoa > Chordata > Amphibia > Anura > Aromobatidae > Anomaloglossus > Anomaloglossus baeobatrachus. The sequence goes on from NC_134353.1 coordinate 552,280,679, forward strand.
AGGAGCTACAGTTATACTGAAAGGTAAAGTCTCATTTACAGAGTCTGATTTTACGTCGACATTACTTTCTACAGGAGCCAGAATTACATCTTGCACGGTATCGACTGATGGAACTATCCTTTCATCTGGAACTGTTGTATCACATAACAGTAAGGTCTCTTTAATGCCACATACTTTACTAGCTCTAGGTTTCTTTGAGACTTCCACAAGTGGAGGAACGTCTATAACAAGCATGTCTTCATCATCAGACTCTTGAAGCTTTATTTCTAGCCTAATTGGAGATACAGCTCTCGGCCTTTTTTGAGTGTTCTCCAATTCCTCACTTGTACGCTTTGGTTTAGGGTGTTTTTCATTTCCCTTTTCTTTTGTAGTGGAACCAAAGAAACCAGCAGAATAGTTAAGTAAGGGGTCATACTCCAAATCTGTGGCTGGACAGCTTCGGTCAACAATATATTTTTTAACAATTGGGTTACTTCCTTTTGTAGAAACTGGAATTGCCTTTCTTGATGGATTTTGCAGTTTCTCCACTTTTTCTTCAATATTGCAGTTGCTGTCCACTTTGACTGCATGGTCTTTTACATTCTGTGTACCATTTGTATACAGCAAAAGTGTTTTTTGTTTTTCCTCAACTTCATTTTTTACAGCCTCAATTGCTTTCTTAATTCGCTCAAGTTCCTGCAAGTTTTTACCTTTAACACAAAAAAAAAAAAAAAAATTATATATAAGTGAAAACTAGCTTTCTTAGCAAAATATGCTTACTGGTTAGTGTTACCAAACAAAAACCATATATTAAGCCATCCTCCCAAAGAGCTTGCAGGAAGTCTGCCAGCAAAGTAAAGAAATCTAATGCACATGCGACAAAATATTCACAGTGTAACATGAAAGGAGCTGCGGGTTTGAGATCTGTAGCATGTCAATGTACGTTGCAGATATACGTAGGTGCACAGAGTGAAATGCGCAGCACCTTTTTGCAATTCTCTCAATAGCTTTGTACAGCGCTCACTGCATGTATCAGTGCAGAACCTCAGCAGCAAATATGTTGCATGGGAATTTTGCCAAGACATAAAACCACCAGACTGCAATATAGCAAGTCAATGGAAGCAGCAGAATCCAATGCATCACACATTGTTACATGTATTGCCAGAACAGAATGAGAAGTACTGCTGTATATGACAAAGACCCACAAAAATGGCTTTGAAATCCAAATCATATCTGGGGCACCTGTCTGTCATTAAGCCTGAAATTGTTTTTTGTAATTTATAGTACATTTACAAGAAAAAAAAAAAAAACATTTAAACCCTAAATTTGAAAAACAAACAAAAACAAAATATTTTACACATACAGTACTCACAAAAAGTTAGGGATATTTAGCTTTCAGGTGAAATTTCAGGATGATCCTAAAAGTGCACTTTAAGGCTAAGTTCTCATGTCCAGTCATAATCTGCTAGAATGGACCCAGCAGATATTAGCAACATGTGATGATAAAACTTAACCTTTAATTGGGTTATTAAAAATACCGTAAATACAGTGATCCCAACACCAATAAAAACCAGAAAAAATGTTGAGGCCAATTGGTTCATATATTCATGGCGTCAACATATTTCAATGTACAGGGGAACGAAAGAACGTTCACCCCTTACCAACAACACGGGAAGAAAACCTTGTATGTCAATAACCGTTAGTGGCACCACCAGTAAGCTAAATTTATTGGTAGATATATATAGCCTACCGAACATGTGTGTGATCACAATGGAGATAATATGCCACTTGACCCAATCAGCGCTAATGCCTGAAGGCATGAATGAGTGCAATTATTTGCCCAGCTATTTATGCATATACGACATACCATCAAGGGACAATTTAAACAGAAACGTGCATCGTCACTTGACCCAGTCGGTGTTAGTGCCAGAAGGCAAGAGTGAATGCAATCATTTGCCCAGCTGATCATTCATATACAATAAACCATAAAGGGACAAATTAAGCGGAGACATGTATCGTTAGTAATACTATCCAAAGGATGCTAACTCCCAAATGGATGTCATATGTTAAATACCAATTATATCTTCCAGCGAGAAGCATATAAACAGAAAAAACGATACAGAATCAAGGCCACTTTAAGTGGAACAATCTCACCCAATTCCTTCGTCCCATGGATGGATCAAGGTTCTCCCGTGTTGTTTAGTCCACGTACCGGCACGGTGGGAGTCATGGCTTGGTCACCAGCCCTGTTTGGGATTCAACTGACCCTTTAATTATGCACAATAACTCCCGCCCTTACAAGGGCAGTCCACAGCTAGCCCTGTTGTGCCTGACCCTTGGTGAACAAAAACAGGTGACCCCTGACGCGTTTCACAATGTCTGTTCATCAGGGGAGGCATGAAACACCTGTGACTTCAGCGGAGGCTCAACACAGAGCTCTAACCTATACGGCCTGGTATCCAACGGACCCAGCAGCAATAAGCTAGCAAAAAAAAAAATTCAGACACCTTTGTCATTTTTGCAGGATCCGATTCTTTAATTTTTAACATCTGAGTAGGGAGAGCAGATCTGTTAACTGATTACTATTTATCTTCCATAAACGATAAAAATGATCCAGTAAGGGAAAAAAAAAAAAATGGATAGCTAAACAGTTACTGGATCAGTTTTCCATAGACACGAAGGTTAAAAATCCAATCCTGCAAAAATCTATTTTTTCAAAACTGACAAAAAAATACGTAATTACTTATCGGTAATGTGTTTTTTCTAAACCCATGACAGCACCACGAGAGAGAGGATCCGCCCTTCAAGGACAGGAAACCTCCAGAATAAAAAGAGGCAGCACCTCTCCCCGCATCAGTTGGTTACAGAGCATGAAAGGACCTCAGGAAGAAACAATGTTATAACATAGCCAGCACCAACATGAACCACGTGTAGCTAAAATACTGCCAATTTATCCACATGCTGGGAGGGAATATAAGGGTGCTGTCATGGGTTTAGAAAAAACACATTACCGGCAAGTAATTACGTATTTTTCCAGCACCCATGACAGCACCACGAGAGAATGACAGAGAACAAGGAATATTCTAAGGGGGGGGGGAGGGGGGGCGACTACAGATTACAGAACCGATCTCCCCAGGTGAAGTCAGTAAGGATAAGGCCAACCTATAGTGCTTATAGCAAGTGGAAAGTGAAGACCATGTGGCCCTGTGGCTTACAAGCTGCTCAATGGTGACATACGATCTTGCAGCCCAGGTGATTTCCCTTGTGTAGTGAGCATCAGACCTGCAGACACATGCCTACCACGAGCCCAGTAGGCGAAGAATTGGCTTCTCTGATCCACCCACCAAATGGATTTAGAAGTTTAGAGTTCTTAGCTATTACCCTGAAAGAAAACAAACCGGACCAGCCTCTTCTGCATACAAATATTCCATAAGGTAACTGCTAACGGCCAGGCAATGCCCCCTCCACGTCCTGATCTTTTGGACTAACAAAAAAAGGATTGAATACCCATCCCATTTGAATTATGAAAATCATGATTTACTATCAGGAGGCAAGGAGGGGCAGGATTCAGGATACCATATCCTTGAAAGCTGAGTAATAGTGGAACTAAGACAGGGCCTAGATGTTACTAACCCGACTTGCTGATGTGAAGGGGTCCGGAAGTTGGTTTCAGGGATGGATTATTGAAGCGACATGGACTGTAAAGGAAGCAAGGGGGCTTTGTCAGGGCCGATAGGACGAGATTAAGATCCTATGGAAGCAAAGATAGATTGCTCATAAGGCTAGACCATATCCTAATGAATCGGGAATCCAGTGGTCTCCCGTCAGGACATAATTGAACCAGATTGCAAGAGCAGATATTAGAACTCTGTACGTACTGACCGACACAGTGTGAACCCCTTCTGGAAGCACTCCAAGAGTACCATAACTGGCGTCGGTACAACTGGGTTCGCCCATATGGAGACAAGAATTTTGTCCAGGCTTTTTTTTTTGTCGTTTACTACTCTGTAGAAGAGTAGGGACTAGAACAAGAGAGAACTCTCTGATTGGTAAGGTGACCTGTCAAAAAAACATGCCATAAGATGCAATATGCCTGACAGTGGGTGAAGATCTGGACCCTGAGTCAGAAGCCCTGGTAGTTTCAATAGGACCCCTGGCCTGGAGAACGACTATGTATCAGGCAATAGACTCATGGTGTGCCAGGCCAAAAAACGGGGCTATCAGGATCATTACTGCCCTGTCCCCCCTGGAGTTTTTCTTCAAAACGGGTGAAAAGGCCATGAGTGGAAGTATATCAAGGCTGAAGCTCCATTTGAACAGCAGGGCGTCCACCGCAGGAGGTTGATCCCTTGGAGTTAGCGAATAGAACCAGTGAACCATTTTGCAGGATACAAGAGGCCCATTATCAGAACATACGTAACGGAAGCTAATTGAAAATGGACTGACTTAAGACCCATTCCCAGTCTCAACTTGCTGCGGCTGAAAAAGTCCGCCAAACAGATTTCTTTTCCCCATACAGAACCAGAGAGGGATGATATAAACACTCTGCTAAATAAAATTCTGCCTGCCATATCCATGAGCACTCTTGACCAACATGCCTCCAGGGGATGAGGCACAGTATCCTCGCCAGATTTAAGGAGGATTTTAACCGGACGACCAGTCAGGTAGGGCAGGGACCGGCCCACTGCTCATTCTACAGCCAGCAAAGTTCTGATAAGTTTGAGAAAATCATGGGATTCACTTCCAGACCACACTCCTCGGACTGGGTGACCGCGAAGGTAGGCTCCCCTTCTGCAGACGTGCGTTGGTAGTAAGTACCTTAGGTTCTCAGGGCAACCGAAGCATGTTTCTTTAGCACATTGGTTAACCAGCAATGCAGGGGTTCGACTGTGCTGGAGTGTAATGCATTTGTTCAATGATCCCCAACAATCGCTAGATACTACAAGATGTCCCACTAAAGGTTACTATGGTTCACGCCTGGTCCCATCAAACTGCCGCAATGGTGGATGTAAGGGAACCCTACAGGGACATAGCTCTTGTGAGAGAACCCTGGGGCCTCTGGTGCCTGACCTATGAGTACCAGAAGATTCACCAGCAAAGAGTCCGGAAGACTAAACACCTGAGCTTCTGAATCTAAGTGAGCCCTAGAAAAGTTCGGACCTTCCCTGGACGCAATCCTGATTTCTCCCAGTTTACGAGCCTTTGTTGTGTTGGCAGGGAAGAACCCCTTCCCGCATAAGGCGGCACGATGACGGGCAGGCCTGCCGTCAAACAAGAAGTTGGCGAGGTAAGGGATAACAAGCACTTCCTTTCCCTGTAACTTCTGGAAGGGTTGCCTACTGGAAACGAACATTTTTTTTTTTTCCCATAAACAGGCTACGCTGAGGAACTCTGAACTATGTGGAGCTGGACATGATAATATGCATCCTTTCACTAGTGTTATGTGAACACCTGGAATAAACAATGCACACTGGACCTCCTTGACTCCATACTGAACTCATTATGATTAGAGAACTGTTGGCCAGTCTGGTTGAGGCCGCAGATGCGTCTAAAGGAACGCTGCTGCCCTTTGATAGAAGAGGAGAGGGAACATGATTTGTCTAGGGGCTCCTCGTGTAGCTGATCCCTGGCACTACCAGTGACCTTGCCGTGTAAGTAGCTACAATAGCCGGGTGAAAAGCCACAGCTGAAACTTCCCATCCTGAGGAAGCGTAGGTAATTGCATCCAAGAATGATTCAAGGCCCTACAGTTCTCATGATTTGCAGAACCGGGGATTGTCCGACAATCCCCTCAGCTGGTACTTGTCCAGTCTCAAACTGTATAGAAGCTGTGAACTGACGAGGGCAGGTACATTCAGCTCAGAGTGGCCAATGACTTTTTGATACATTGGTAGCAGCGACAGCCAGCTTAAGGGGCCTGTTGCAGAAGGGACAGGCTGCTTCCTCAAAGGGTATTCTGGGTTGGACTCTGCCTATCCATCTGCTTCCATTATGTAGCAATGAGGGACTATACTTAACCGGGAGGCATTTCATTTCCCTCTGCTAGGCCACAACATATAAAAACTGAGGTTTGTTTTTTTTTTCTCTCTCTGGGTGTCACTTCAGGGATGCCAGTTGTGGGCCTGACCACATTCACTAGTCACCCATTGTGCTCCATAGAAAAGTATGAACAACCTGAGTCACTGTCGGACATGGAGGCGGAAGCTGAAGAATGACATTCACCATCGGGCCTGTCTAATTCCCCATAAGCAGGGAAGGCAGGTCTGGAATTAAGACTATGACATTTGATTGATAAGGAGCTAAAGGATCAAAAGATGCTGCAAAACAGTCAAGCCAACATTGGGCTTGTTGCCTATAGCAACCAATTGCAGCGCCGCTAAGGGAGTTCCTGAACTCAACACGAATCCAAGACCACCCCTGATAGGGTATGCATAATACCTTCTTGGCACCACTTCTGAGACCAGGGAACAGACAGCTCCTGATTACAGGTAGCGAGGTCCAGTTATTGAAGTGTATCCATTGAGTCTGTCCCAGATATGAAAGAAAAACAGGCAAGAGTAGCTCTGAACAAAGTGAACTTTCATGAATGTCACTTACCACTCAGATGCCAAGAGGCGGAACCAGGTTAGAAGGAGTTAGCTGATCAATCTCCTCTGCAGCCTCTGGCATCAGTCCTGCTGGACTTTAGACTCCACTAATTGGACCAGGTGCGGTTCCTTCCAGAGTATCCCACATGAGCCAGCATACCCATCCGCGTCGAGGCTTGCATTTTTCTTGCCCCATCTGAGTGGCAGCCTGTGCTGTGTGTTAGTAGCAGAACTGGAGGTTGTGTATTTCAGTGACTCGTTTTTACTCCTTTTTGTTTGTTTTTTTATGGCACGGATGCTCACATCTAAAGGGTTAATCAGCCATTCAGAGAGACCGACCCGATAAGAGCTATCTGAGTTCAGTAACTGTCAGCAACCTGCCCCCCCCCTCATCAGTGACAGCTGTCAACACAAGCTGGCACTGTGTTATAGGGACTTTGTTGCCAACTGTGGAGGCAGCCCCACACCAAGGGTCTGCAACACTAGGCCCGCAGACCATAAGCAACCCTGGAAGCTGCTTCCAGCAGCCCGGGGACTCGTGTATTCCACCGGAGGGGTGAAGCCATCGGTCGCCTCACCTCAGCAGAGTCTCAGCACACACCGCCATTGTCACTTCCGGGAGATGACGTCAGTCGAGCGTCATTCGAGAACCCAGAGAACATCTCGCGCCTGCGCACAACCACCACTCGGCAGCGGCCATCCCCAAGATGGCGTCCCCCGTTGTCGCTCCTGCCCAATCGCCCGAAGTGGCAGGGCGGAGAATTGGTAGGCCCGGGAAGCACACTGCGGAAACACCAGCGCACTCATCCACTTACCTCCGGGCAGGTAAGACGGCATCACTACTCCTGCATCGTTGGAGCGTGGGAGGTACTGTCATTCACAGGCATAGCCCCCGTGGGCTGCTGTGGTGTGTCCCCAGACGTGCTGGTAGGCGTTGCTACTCCTGGGTGATTGCAAAGAAGCAGGTCGACGCAGACACACACAGTCACAGCCCCCGTGGGCCTGCTGTGGTGTTCCCTTCAGCACCTCAGCCGGCACGAGCAGGACCCATGATGCTGCCTGAACCGACCGGCCAGGGCTCGAATACTTGGAGACTTTGACCCCTAAGGGCCATCTTGAACCGCCACTCCTGGAGGTTCCCTGTTCAAGGACAGGAAACCAACTGATGCGGGGAGAGGTGCCGCCCCTTTTTATTCTGGAGGTTTCCTGTCCTTGAAGGGCGGATAGTCTCTCTCGTGGTGCTGTCATGGGTGCTGGAAAAAGGTTGTGTTTGCACCAAAGGATTGCTTCTGAATCCATTCTAACAGATTACTGCACATGTGAACATAGCCTAACCTTTTCAGGTAACGCTAATGGCACCGTCTCTAAACTTTTAATGCACATGTCCAACTACTCGATGTTTCAGTAACTTGCTGTTTTCTAACAAGGAGCTTAATGACAAAATTCACAACAGGTATTTGCTCCATGAAATTGCCCAATAATTTATGGGGTTCAATTAGAATTGGCATTTAAACTGTCATCATGTTGCTCACATTATGAGACCAAGACAACACCTAACAATTGATCAGGAGTATCTCCCCATTGTGAGGCTTCAAGCAGAATGTTCTCAAACAGAAGAAACCACTGAGCTTAGAGTATTACAGAGTGTCATCAGCAGGTTGTACCGAGATGCAGAGAGACTGAGTCATAGAAAGGCATAGAAGTGGATGTCCTTTGGCCACATCCCACACTGATCACGGCTTCATTGTGAACAATGGGCTTAGGTGCGAATGATAAATGTCACACAAACATTTACGGACAGTGAGAAGCAACCAAGCATCACGTCAGACCATTCAAAACCGTTTACATCAGAATGGTCTGCATGCTAGATGACCTGCAAAAAAACCTGACCACACAACCAGGCACAGGCATAGTCTTTCTGGATGATGGACTAGTGGTCCTCCGTGCTGTCCACTGATAAAAGTCGATTGACACTGAGCAGAAATGATGGCTGCCAACGAATTTGGAGATGTTAAGGAGAGCTCTATGGCACCAGTCGAGCCTTTGGTTGTGGTGGCGTTACATAGTGGGCAGGTGTGTAGTCAATACAGAGCTGCCCTATACTTTGTGAATGGTACAGTGACAATCCCCTAATACTTGAACACCATCTTTAATCCAGCCTTCATGTCAAATCTGCCAGTTTATTTTCTGACATATGTACAAAGATTAAAATGTATGATGTGTCTGGACCTCTGGAGCCCCGCGGTCTTTCTAATGCTTCCCCATATAATCACTTAATCGTGCATGGACAGTGCTTTCACCTTCAAACTGATGATGTGGCCATTACAACTGGCTAAGCAGCTGATATTCGGCTGAACGAGCATCCTTGTGTATTAGAGTCAGCCAAAATAGTTTTTGGCTGAAGCATCATTCAATAGTAAGTCATCTAACGTGTATAGGCCAACTTCCTAACTATTCAAGAACAAAAAGAGGAATATTATTCCTTATTATATGGCACGCCCTAGCCACACCCATTTGCCAATTCTTTCTATCCTGGCAGGACATTTTCAGAGGGGCGGCATGGCATTGACCTAAATTTGGGACTGTCCCACTGTATCCGGGACAGTTGGGACTAGAGACTAGCGGATTGATTCACAGGACTCCGGTTCAGCATCCAGGTCACTGGCAGCTGAACAGGAAGCTTGACAGTTCCCGATGCAGCTTCCGATTACCCAGGGTTGGAATGACGCCATCCATTTGTCCTGCTAATCTCTAGTTTGGATTTAGGATTTATTTTTTGTTCATTCATGCATAACTGTAGCAGGCAGTGTTCTGGCTTTTTTGTCAATATTTAGAGATTACAGGCTCTACCACACACACTACAGGTGCTTAGGGGATAAAGAATCATATAGTAAAGCAAACCCCAGCACTCAAATGAAGACAAAAAGGGGAAGTATGCGTAAGTGAATTTATTGACTGACACTGCAAAGGGAACCCAACCAGAGCAACAGCAACAACGTTTCGGCATAGAGCCTTTCTCAAGGTTGTTGCATCACTGGTCAGAGTTAGGCCCCTTTCACATGTCAGTGATTCTGGTACGTTTGTGCTTTTTTTTTTTTTTTAAACTTACCAGAATCACAGACATACGCAGACCCATTATAATGAATGGGTCTGCTCACACGTCAGTGATTTTTCACTGCACGTGTCTCCGTGCGGCGTACCCGCGTGTGCGTGATTGCCGCACGGATACATGTCCATTTTTTTCTGGCATCACTGATGTCCCACGGACCACGCAGTGGTGTCGTCCGTGAAACACGTGCCAGAAAAAAACGTGCATTTAAAATAAAAAACATTTTTACTCACCCGGCATCCAGCGATGTCCTCTGCAGCCCGTTCTCCCTGCTGCTTCTAAGCCGGCTGATTACTGTCGCGCATATTCATTATGCGCGACACAGCCAACCCGGAAGCAGCTGCTGCAGGGGTCACCGCCGGCTGGATGCTGCATCGCGGGAGCGATCAGCACCATGGAGAGCGGGCGCAGGTGAGTTGATTTCTAAGTGCAATCACGGGCCACAGACAACAGAGCCCGGATTGCACTTCGACAACCCACGTGTGCCGTGATTTTCGGCACACGCAGGGACATGTGCGTGTTTTACACGCCAGTGAAAAACGTCTGTTTTTCTCTGACGTGTGAAACGGGCCTAAGGAAAAACGGGTCTCGAAGGACAACCGGAGGTTTTGCAAATAGAGGTAAGGTTCCACATGTTTTGCAGAGTGTTCATAGGTAGAGGGGTGACAGGATCACAATGTGAGGTGAATGGACGCCTGCAGTGGAGGTCCGGAGCTGGCACAAATTGCAGGGAGAGTGGCTGCAGCGGCGTCCTCTGGCTTTTTTGTGTCTGTTAGGCCCCCTTCACTTGTCAGTGATTCCAGTAAGTATGCCAGTTTTTATACATACCGGAATCACGGACATTCGCAAACCCATTAATATTAATGGGTCTGCACACACAGTGATTTCTCATGGATCTATGTCCGTTTGTTCCGCACGGACGGAGACAGGTCCATTTTTCTTCGGCAGCACTAATGTCACACGGACCACACAGTTGTGTGATCTGAGTGAGACATACTGGACAAAACACGTGTCTGAAATAAAATTAATTTCTATACTCACCTGTCTCCAGCACTGATGTCCCTTGCTTCAGGGCCCGCTCATATTTACTTCACCGCAGGCCCGGAAGCAAGTGTGACTGCAGCACCCGAGACATCAGCACCACAAACAGCAGCGCTGGAGACAGGTGAGTGAGAAGTTCCTGCTCTCCATGTTCTATCATGCATAGCACATGGCGAACACACGTGCGCCAAAAATCACAGCACACTGCGGGCCATACACACCTTCAACACATCCATGAAAACAGGTTTCTCACTGACGTGTGAAAGAGGCTTATGGCAGTGTTTTCATGTTACATAAAAACTTTTTCTGCAGGTGTCCACACAACTACGCAATAATCTCCTGTTTATTGCAATTTTTTATGCTTTTTCCCCTTTATTTGATGCCTTTAGTTGCCAAAGTGAAGTAGTGTTTTTTTAACATGGTTTTTAAAGTACACCAAAGCTTTGATTCTACAGGGGTTGTTTTTTTTTTTTTTTTAAATGTACTTTTTATTTTTTTGGGCACAACATAGAAGCCTCTAGAATAAAAAATAAAAAAAGCCACAAAAACACAGTTCAGCTGCGTCTAGACACAGTGGGTGAGGTTTTCATGCTTAGACCGTTAAATACAGCAGAGGGCCAAATAACCATGGACTTTGCCCAGCCTGGCATCAGCTCACAATGGTGTTTGCTGGCTATCAAAAACAGGTGGGACTACGACATTTTTTTCATTTAAGCCCCTTAAGGACTGTGCAATTTTTCATTTTTCCGCCCCTTATTCCAAGAGCCATAAGTTATTTTTCTATCGATATAGCAGTTTGAGACTTTCAGCACGAGTTGTACTTTAGAATGGCACCATTCATTTTATCATATGATATAGTAAGCAGGAAAAAAATTCCAAGTGTGGCAAAATAGAAAAAAAATTAAATCTGAAAATTTGAAAATTCATACCTGACACGCTGGAGGAACAATTTTCGTTCCATTGCAGTATACTTCCAGATATCATTAACTGGAACTGGATGTGTCTTGGGAGTCTATTCATCTAATTGTCTCTCCAGGACTGGAGACAAACTCTAGCGCAGCACCACCTACTGGAACTAGCGATCCTAAAAGTTAAATGTGGATTTTTTAACAACCCTTTAGATTAACTTAGGACAGGGTTCCCCAACTCCAGTCCTCAAGGCCCACCAACAGTGCATGTTTTCAGGATTTCCTTAGCATTGCACTGCTGTTGGAACCAGCACCTGGGCAGGTAATTACATTAACACCTGTGCAATACTAAGGAAATCCCAAAAACCTGCACTGTTGGTGGGCCTTGAGGACTGGAGTTGGGGACCTCTGACTTAGGATATATATGCCAGATCAGAATCCCAATTTGCAGGCACGGTGTTTCGGGGGGGTGCTTGCCCCTCGTCAGTGCAAAGTATGGGGTGTCTGATCTGGCTCATGAGAAAGCTATGTGGGGATCACGGGGGAACACTATTCTCCTTATGGAGACTTTGCAAGCCAGTCTGGCTGCTTTCAAGTAAGGGGACTTACAGCTGCCATGCTCCTCTCCTAGTGAGATGCTGGTGCGGCGGTAACATTAAGCACAGATCACAGACTTCTCCTCTCAATAGATAGAGAAGTGGTGTACAACTTTCTGCATTCAAATACTATGTGTAAGGCTGGGGCCACACGGGGACTACTGCGATCCACTTGCATGACACTCTGCTCGTGCTGGCAGTACAGCAGAGCCGGGTGTCATGCGTGTGTCCTTGCAACTGAGGTCCGTTCGTGCGAGCAGACCTCAGCTGCGGGGGGGCGGGCCGGCACTCAGGAGGGGAAGGAGGGATTTCTCTCCCTCTCTACTGCGTAGCCGGCTATTGCCATTCTCGCACTGCACTAGCAGTACACCGGTGTACCGCGAGTGCAGTGCGATTTTTCTCTCGCCCCATTCACTTGAATGGGTGTGAGAGAAAGAGTCTCAGCTTACAGTGGCAGCATGCTGCGATTGTTTTCTCGGTCCGATTAGGGCTGAGAAAATAATCGCTCATGTGTGCTGACAGGCTAGAATTGGTCCGAGGGGAATGCGATGTTTTATCGCATTCCACTCGCACTGTTTTTCTCGCCGTGTGGCTTAGGCCTAACTGGAAGTGGGTGCGTCTTGGGGGGGGGGTCTATCTCCTGGCACGAGATGCTGTATGCCGGTAACATTAAACACAGCACTGACTTTGCTAGAAAAGTGCATTTATAAAAGGTGTGGCAAAAAGGTGCATTTTTCCTCCCAATAGATACAAAAATGGTGTACAAATTTCTGCATTCAGATACTATGTGTGTACATACCCTTAGGGCTCGTGCGCACGTTGCGTAATTCCATGCATTTACGCTCTGTATTGCACTGCAGCCTAAATGCATGCGTCCTGCGTCCCCTGTACAATCTATGTAGATTGTGCATGATACGTGCACACGTTGCTTTTATGAACGCAGCGATTTGGGTGCTAAAATTTTGACCCAAATCCATGCGTTCATAAAATGAGCATGTCAATTATTTCGTGCGCTATGGATGCAGCTCCCACTATCTATGGTGGGGGCAGCAGACATAGCACATGAAATCGGCTTTTTTTTGTACAAAAAAAAAAAAACTGCATCCATTAGGCTGCTTTCACACAATCCGGCTTGAGCTCTGCGGCTCAATCCGGCTGTGCAAGCTATGCAACGGATGCAGTGAAAACACCGCATCCTTTGCATAAGTTTTTCCCATGCGGCCCGTCCGGTTGTTGCCGCTTGCGGCATGCCACTGAGCATGCGCAGTGGCAAAAAACGCATGCGGCGGCCGGATGCGGTTTTTGCCGCATCCGGCCGCCATAAGCATGCATTGAAAACTGCGCCGCATAGGCCGGATGCGGCTTTTTTTGCCGCACGAAAAAACGTGCCAGGCAACGTTCCATCCGGCCGCCGCATCGGCTAAATCTGCCGCATGCGGCAAAAACCGGATGGAACGCAAGGCCATGCGGCACAAATTAAAGTCTATGCAGGATAATCGCAACCAGCAGCAAAAAAAAAAAAAAAAAAAAAACGGTTGCGATTTTCCTGCAAAGTGCCGGATTGTGCCGCATTGCAGAAACCGGAGGTGTGAAAGCAGCCTTATGCAGTGTTTCTGCAGCGATTTGAAGCGCACATGTGCTGTCAAATCACTGCAGAATATTCAGGAGCTACATGCGCATGAGCCCTCAGGGTGCAGTCAAATGGGATTTAGATGCATGCACCAGTAGGGCCATTGACTATAATGGTGCAGATGGAGTCACTGTGCTGTTGTGCATCATTTTTGGGCGTATACAGGCTTAATTCAGGTGCACACCCAGATGTAGTAGACTGTGTTTAGGTGTCAACCTCCAGTAAGCTTAAAGGCTCGAAAAATGGCGCATGACCTCACAGTGACTGTGCACCATTATAGTCAATGACCCCCTCGGGGCTCATAAGTCCAAATCCCATTTTGTGTGTGTGTGGGGGGAGGGGTGGGGAGGTCGATGAGACCACTGAACGGGACACAACACAGTGTGAAGGAGGCACCCTTACTACAGTTTTTTCCCCCCACTCAGATTAAATGGGTTAGCAAAGAAATAAAGATGCAACCATACATGCAAAAAAAAAAAAAAAAAAATTAAAAAAAATCTAGAGTGGGGCTGGATAAAACAGGTCGCACAACAAAAACAACTCTGATTTGCCATTGAACACTGTAGAGCTTCGTCTTTGCTGTAAATAAACCGGACATTGTGGGTGATGCAGCTAAGTCTATGCCAGGTGAGGCTGCTTTCATACATCCGTTTTTTGCTGAGCGGCACAATACGGCGCTTTGCAGAAAAAAAAACCGCAACTTTTTTTGCCGCCAGTTACGGTCTTTCCCCATAGACTTGCATTAGCGCCGCATGGCCTTGCGCTGCATCCGGTTTTTGCCGGATGCGGCATATTTAGCCCATGCAGCGGCCGGATGAAATGTTGCCTGCCACGTTTTTTTCTGCGACAAAAAAACCCCGCATCGCGCCAGATCCGGCGCGATTTACAATGCAAGCCTATGGACGCCGGACGCAGCGTCCTGCGGCAAAAACTGCATCTGGCCGCCGGATGTGGTTTTTTGCACTGCGCATGCTCAGTATCAAGCCGCATCCGTCAAAAACCGGATGGGCCGTATGGAAAAACTTATGCAACGGATCAGTTTTTTTTCACCGCATCCGTTGCATAGGTTTTTGAGCCGGATTGAGCCGCACTGCAAAACCCGGATGTGTGAAAGCAGCCTGAGTTGTATGTTATTTGGGACCAGCAACAGAAAAGACAACTGATTTGGAAACGGAGCTCAGTCACAACAGTAATTCAATTTCATGTCGCAACATCACTACGATTTCAGCCAGTGCCTAATACCGCACCATATAAGTAATCGAATAAACATCTCCCTTGTGGAATCAGTTTTCACTTTAACCATTTAGTGGAAAATCAGCATCAAAATCTACAAGTAGCAATTTTGAAATGGCTATAGAAAATCACGTGGGAAATCTACAGTCAGCTAGAAAAGCCGCAGCATTCAGACACCCGAGGGCTTGTTCACACATTGCTGTGAAACTCACTGTGGTTTAAACACTACAAGAAAGATTTTATTTTGTTTTTTTAAACCCCATTTCCATGTACCAATATGAGAAAGTTTGTATAAAATGGTGCACATGGAATGTCACCCCTTTATGATACAAGAAGCAGCATGGATTGTGAGGATTTGAGGGGATTTCCAGCTAAATCCATAGAGGAAATGTAGCACCTGATGCAAGTCTCTGCTAATTAATAGAAACCTTTGGCTGCAGCCTCCATACACAAATATTAAACCCGCACCAGTGTGAACACTGCTCTACAGCCAGAACAGTAGTAAACAGTAAGACACAAGACCAGCACAACTAATGACATCACAACTACAGCCCCCAGCAGCCTGGACACGGAGCGGCGGAATGAGGTCCCTGCCCACAACGCACAGGTATTATCACCGTCACCCTTCGGCTCCCAACTTGTCCCCGGAGCCACATGGCGGAACTGGCAATGCGGGCGGGAACAGCCTCCGCCCTCTGAGGTACACGGGCAGCTCAGGAGCCGGAAGAGCCCCGCGGAGCGCAGCATCGGTCAGCCACACACTCCCACACTGCAAGAACTTCCCGCTCTGCTGCTGAGCCAATCACACGCCTTCGGCAGCCTCTATAACGACTACGTCATCAGCAGTCATCCAATCAGCTGCTCCGGAATTCCTGAACGCTCTAGAGAATGAGGTCAGCCTGGTGAGGTGATCAGAGTCAGACACTGCTGTGGAGAGCAGCCCTATGGTCACACCCTATAATCCGACTGTATTTCCCATATATATCAGCCGCAGTGCTCTGAGGGCAGCATCTCAGTGTATGCTGTGGAATTCAGCCTCATAAGGCTACTTTCACACATCCGGTTTGAGCTGTGCGGCTCAATCCGGCTGTGAAAACTATGCAACGGATGCGGCGAAAACACCGCATCCTTTGCATAAGTTTTTACATGCGGCCCGTCCGTTTTTTTCCGGTTGCGGCATGCTACTGAGCATGCGCAGTGGAAAAAAACGCATGCGGCGGCCGGATGCGTTTTTTTCCGCATCGCGCCGCATCCGGCCTCCATAGGTATGCATTGAAAAATGCGCCGCAGCGGTCGGATGCGGCGCGATGCAGTGTTTTTAGCCGGAGCAAAAAACGTTGCAGGGAACGTTCGATCCGGCCGCGGCATCGGCTAAATTTGCCGCATGCGGCAAAAACCGGACCGAACGCAAGCCCCTGCGGCACAATACGGCACTAATGTAAGTCTATGCAAAAGAAACCGCAACCGGCGTTACAAAAGCCGGTTGCGGTTTTTCTGCAGAACGCCGTATTGTGCCGCAGAGCAAAAATCCGGATGTGTGAAAGTACCCTAAGGCTATGTGCATGCGCTGCAGATTTGATGCAGATATTTTCTGCACCCAATCTGCACGTTTTTGACAAAATAGAAAGAATAGATAGAACATATGGAATAGATAGAAAAAAATAACAGAATAGCTTGATAGAGCAATAGCCAGCTTGGACAGCTGTTGGTTTTTTTTGGGGGGCGGGTTTGGGGGGGGGAAATGACGTGGGGTCCCCCCAATTTTTCATATCCAGCACAGGAACAGCAGCTGCAGGCTGCAACCCTCAGCTGTCTGCTGTACCTTGGCTGGTCATGAGAAACAGAGGGGATCCCACTTTTTTTTTTTAAAGGGAACCTGTCATCAGAAATTTAGCTTGAAACCTAAAAGATTCCCCCTCTGCAGCTCCTGGGCTGCATTCTAGCAAGGTTCCTGTTGTTTATGTGCCCCCTTTCTGAACAAAATAAAGACTTTGTAAAGGGGTACCTTTTTGTATTCAGATCGTGATAATGGTACACGGGGGCGGGCTGCCTGGTGTCCGTTAGTCTGCCTCCTGTCGCTTTAGGCCGTCCCCCATCGCTACATTCCATACTTCAGGACGCCGCCCACTGCGCCCGAGGTCCCGTGCACGCGAGGACTGCTGGTCACGTGTGTCGCAGGCACGAGACTATGGGCGGCGCTGTGATTGCATTGCAAGTGCCCGCCCATCATCTCCTGCCCGCCCTTTCCCCTCTGCCTCCAGCGTTCTGCACAGAACGTTCCAACGCAGAGGGGAGAGCGTGGCCACAAGATGATGGGCGGGCACTTGCGATGCAATCACAGCGCCGCCCATAACCTCGTGCCTGCGCACACGTCACCAGCGGTCCTCGCGTGCGCGGAACCTAGGGTGCAGTGGGCGGCGTCCTGAAGTATGGAATGGAGTGATGGGAGACGGCCTAAAGCGACAGGCGGCAGACTAATGGCCACCAGAGAGCCCGCCCCCGTGTACCATTATCAAGATCTGAATACAATAATATTATTTTGGTCAGAAAGGGGGCACATAAACAACAGGAACATTGCTAGAATGCAGCCCAGGAGTTGCAGAGGGGGAATCTTTTAGGTTTCAAGCTAAATTTCTGATGACAGGTTCCCTTTAATTATTTGACTTAAAAAAAAACACACAAATAGTCACAAAAGTGAAAATGAACACACGCCTAAAATATAGCCTTTATTCTTATTAATGATAAAAAGATCCGAGTAGGACCTACAACAAAACAAACCGCTAAAAAAATAGCCAATATACTCAAAATCCTGTACCAGACCAATTGGCTAATCTCGAGTTAAAACTGAAGTGGATGATGTAATTCATGTAACCAAACACTATGACATACCGCAATGGGCAGCAGTAACATTAATCATATAGTGGATGATAAATATCATGAAACCACATTATCACCTGCCGCAAAGCAAATGGCGGTGACAAAATAATAGAAAAGGAACGGTCTTACCACATCTGCCGTGTAACCCTTTCCCTGCTTAATTGGAGCACTAATTACTGGATAGTCTCGGCAACCAAAAAACGAGATAACCTGGTCCTTATCTGTATGACTCAGGATCCCCACAGGTTCCAAACACATGTCCAGCGGTGTGCATGATTCTCCCAACGCGTTTCTTATATCATCAGGGGAGAGGAAAAGATTCCAAAATCCTGGTCAAAAATGACCCACACAGATCGGCACAAATTATTCCATCAATACCAGGACATTCCTGGGCAGGGCGCCCCTGATGATATAAGAAACGCGTTGGTAGAATCATGCACACCGCTGGACATGTGTTTGGAACCTGTGGGGATCCTGAGTCATACAGATAAGGACCAGGTTATCTCGTTTTTTGGTTGCCGAGACTATCCAGTAATTAGTGCTCCAATTAAGCAAGGAAAGGGTTACACGGCAGATGTGGTAAGACCGTTCCTTTTCTATTATTTTGTCACCGCCATTTGCTTTGCGGCAGGTGATAATGTGGTTTCATGATATTTATCATCCACTATATGATTAATGTTACTGCTGCCCATTGCGGTATGTCATAGTGTTTGGTTACATGAATTACATCATCCACTTCAGTTTTAACTCGAGATTAGCCAATTGGTCTGGTACAGGATTTTGAGTATATTGGCTATTTTTTTAGCGGTTTGTTTTGTTGTAGGTCCTACTCAGATCTTTTTATCATTAATAAGATTAAAGGCTATATTTTAGGCGTGTGTTCATTTTCACTTTGCTATTTGTGTCTATTACCAGTGAATTGATACCCAGTAGCTATCCCTGACTTAAAAAAAAACAACAAAAAACATATAATGTGGAGTCCCCCCATTTTTCTAAAACCAGTGAAGGTGCAGCACACAACTGGGGGCTGATATTAGTGTGGGAAGGGCCATGGTTATTTGGCCCTTTCCAACCTAACACTAGTAGTCCACAGCTGCCCTAAAAGTGGCACATCCATAAGGTGCGCCACTTCTGGTGCCGGACCATTGCCCTGGTGCTGTGGTATAGGGGTAATAAGGAGTTGATAACAGGCCACAGCTGATACTAAATCCTAGATTAGTGATGGTAGGCGTCTATGAGACACCCCTAATCTGTAAGTCAAAGTGAAGTTTAACGAGTAATCCAGTTAACGAGAATTTCGCTTAACAAGCAAAGCTTTCTGTAAATTTGTAACTTGGTTTACGAGAAAGCTTTGCTGTACGAGCAAAATCCTCACCGCACACACTTCCAGTTCCGTACATCCACCGCGCTCTATCCCGCTCTTGCAGTCCACACACAAACACGCACAAACACACACAAATAAACACACACGCACACACATACAGTATTATGCTCACCTTACCTTCCGTTCCATTGCCGGCCTTATGATTCTTGTAGTTCGCCGGTACATCGCGACGAGGGAGGAATCCTCGCGGCAAACTACAAGACCCAGGAGGTCGGCGATGGAACGGAAGGTAAGGTGAGCATAATATGTGTACCTTCCGTTCCATCGCCGGCCTCCTGGGTCTTGTAGTTCGCCGCTTCAGGATGTGCATCGGCAAGCATCTCGACGAGTCAGTAACTTCCCCTGTCAGCCGCTACTCAAAGGCAAGCGCGCTGACCAATCAGAGGCAAGCGGCTCCTGCCTTTGACGTCAGCGCTCTGGGTGTGGAAGTTCCTCCCTCGTCGTGATGGTTACCCGATACACAGCCCATACTAGCGAACATCAAGTCCCAGGAGGCCGGCGATGAAATGGAAGGTAAGGGGAGCATAATATGTGTGTGTGCGTGCGTGCTTGTGTGTGTTTGTGTGAGTTTGTGTGTGTTTGTACGTGTTTGTGTTTGTTTGTACGTGTGTGGAATGGCACAATAGGGCACCAGGATGGGACATTTAACAAGTTGTGGAACAAATTGTCTGCATTGCAATGATTTTCTATGGGAAATCTTGCTTTGCTGAACGAGTAACTTGGTTAACAAGCACAGTCCCAGAACGGATTGTTCTCGTTAACCAAGGTTCCACTGTAAACACAAACCCCCCAAAAATCCAATTATTAA
Source organism: Anomaloglossus baeobatrachus (assembly GCF_048569485.1). Taxonomy (NCBI): domain Eukaryota; kingdom Metazoa; phylum Chordata; class Amphibia; order Anura; family Aromobatidae; genus Anomaloglossus; species Anomaloglossus baeobatrachus. The sequence continues at coordinate 552,300,831 of NC_134353.1, forward strand.
CCCCCAAAACACCCCTCCAGATCCAAAATGATCCACATGATGCCCCACAGCGATTGAGCACTGGTACATCCCTGTCCTGTCACAGCGAGCGGCATAGAACATGACTGCCCGCTGTGAGCTCCATGCAGCAAGTGAAGTGAGCCACACAAAGTCAATTGGGTGATTTGCAATAACAGCGGGAGTCAATGTGTCCTGGAGTCCGCGACTGAAGTGAGCCACAGGTGGAGAACTTACTTGAGTGACATCATCGCTGATCGTGCATCCCATGTCAGTCGCGGCCTGAACCTCATAGCGGGCAGTCCTATTTTATGGCGCTCGCTGTGAGCATCAGAGGTAGCAGTGCTGGAAGCGTTGTGGGACCTCGTGTGTATTACGTTGTACCTGGAGGTGTGCATGGAGGGTTAATAAAATGATGAAAAAGGGGGGCTTTTTGTCTTTTATTTCAAATAAAGGATTGTTTGGGTGTTTGTGTTTATTTACTTTCACTTACAGATTAGTGATGAGGTGATGTCTCATAGACGCCAACCTTGACTAATCTAAGACTTACTTGCAGCTATGGGCTGCTAATAACTCCTTATTACCCCGATTACCACTGCACCAGGGCAGTCGGGAAGAGCTGGATAAAGTGCTGGGACTGTCACATCTAATGATGCGGCAATTCCGGACGGCTGCTGGCTGATATTTTTAGGCTGGGGAGAGCCTAATAACCATAGGCTTCCCCAGTCTGAGAATACCAGCCCTCATCTCTGGGGCTTTATCTTGGCTGGGTATCAAAATTGGGGGGACCACACACCATTTTTTTAAAAAATCATTTATTTATTTTACCATACGATATAGACCCGCTTACCGGTGCCTGTAATTGGTTGCGTCAGACAGCTGTCACTCAGCGTGGGGGCACGTATGACTGCAACAAATCAGATGCCGGTGTGCGGGGGAAGCAGTGAATATGAGTTTAATGAGCAGCCCCAAAAGAAGAATGAGAGGCAGCGGGAGCAGCATGACAGTCGTATTGGTGACTATGAAGCGCTTGGAGAGGGAGAGACAGAGAAAGAGAGAGAATGAGTTTATCCTGGAATAATGTGGGTGACCTGCTTTTTTGTTGACAAAAACTGTTCCATAACACAACAAAAGTGCACATCTAACATTTTTCTGGCAGTTTGACACACCTCATTGATTTCAATGGGTGACAAAAATAAATGTAAAAGTGATAAAAAATCAAAAAGAATGAACATGCTGCTTTTTTTGTCAAAGATTTTGACAAATATTTGACTAGTAAAACGCTCACAAGAAAACTGCAAAGAGTGCATGTAAATTCTGATTTATCAAAGACTTTGCTGGGGAAGTAAAAGCATGAAGTTTGTCATTGACACAGTGCAGTTTAAAATGCGACAAAAACGGAAAAAAAGATGCGACATGCACACATAGCCTTACAGGTCGGGCTAGTGCGTGTCACCAACAGGCAGGTTCGGCAACTGTCCTCTATGTGGACACGACTGGCTTGAGTTTTAGTGCAGCCATGTAAGCATTATAAGTCATCAACTGTAAAGTCATAAACACAGCAAAGAAAGAAAGGAAACCAAAAAACACAGGTAGTAAAACACAAATTTTAAAAAAAAATCCTTTGGGGGAAAAAAACTTGTAAAACGTCAGCATTTATATATGCATTACTTTGACTAACACATTGCCCAAAATAGTGTACTGCATGTATTTTGGGTCTTAAAAGAACTGTCTGAGAGTAAGATAACAAACAGTCATATCATAGGTCTCCAGCTGGACTTTATTGACATGCCAGGGAGATCTGTACCAACAGGACTGTTTCAGTCAACCACTAGCTGAAGCACTAATGCGGAGCAGACGTGTGCCATGTGCTCCACACGGATGCATGTCCGTGTTTCTCCGGCAGCACGGGCCCGCACACGTACCACACGGAAGTAGTGTGGATGCGGGCCCACGTGACACGTGCCAGAGAAACACACGTGTCATTTAAAAAATAAAAAAAACACAAACTTACCTCCACGAGTCCTGCAGTCATCCCCCAGTGAATTTGAACAACGCATCTTCTTCACTGGGGGCCGGAAGCAGGGTCAGCGGGGCGTGGCCTGTGCCGGACGCTGTCAGTCAGCACCACAGACAGCTCCAGAAGTATCAGGTAAGGCGGGGCTTTCCGTTCTCCGTGTGTTATTACGTATAACACACGGAGAACAGGAATGTGCCACAAACACGGCACACAGGGAGCAAACCACCCCTTTAACACGTACGTGAAAAAACGGATCGTTTCTTTCACGGACGTGTGAAGGGGGCCTATTTGAGGGCTCTCTACCGCAGTCCCTCTATTCACAGCTCTTGTCCCGGCTACTCCCTTCAGTCAAGTGAATAAATGAACTCAAGAAGAGCAGTGCATACATTTAAATTCTCATCTGCTCTGGTTTCCTCAGATGGGGCTAGAATTCAGGAGCTTGTGATGAGCTTTTTAGCCTAGGCAGCAAATCTACCACTAAGCTACTGCCTACACTGTGGGACGGCGGAGGATTTAGTAATCTTGACCTGTAGGCAGAGAAGCCAGAAGCAAATTATTCAGTTATATATAGATCTAGTTTGATGTATATTGTATCTCTCTGTAGGTGAAGGAAGACGTTTCTCTAAAAAGTTTATTTTGTTTCTATAAAACTACTATAAAGAAATTAGGAAAAAAAATGACGAAAATATAATTTTATTTTTTCACCACCCTCTTAGAATCAAACCAGCAACTTTCAAACACAGTAGAGGAGTTTTAGCTGTTGAGCCACCAGCTTTGATGATGTCAGAGGAAGGATTTTATATAGATGAACCTGCATTGCAGTCTCTAATTACATAGGACACAGAGATCTATTGGACAGCATCTCTGTGTTCTGTGTTGTAGAGGGAGAGGAAAAGATTTTTTTTTCTTCTAATAAAATTACTAAAAATAAAACCAGAATAATGTAATTTTTATTGCATTTTTTTACAAAATAATAAATATCATAAATCAGCAAATAACATGGACATGTTTGGTGTCCCTGTAATTGTAATGTCACAAACAACGCAACAATCAGATTATTTATGGGGATAGGTAAATGGCAAAAAAATGGCGCAATTGATTGTTTTTCTCTTTTAAAACCCTGACAGGTTCACTTTAATGCATTTTAATACAACAGAAAAGCTTTGATTCTGCGTTTAAAAATGATACAGAATTTTTTCACTTGCATTTCTTTTCAGGCTCCACAAAGAAGCCTATAGAGAAAGAAAATCACCATTAGCACACAGTTCAGCGCCTTTTTAGACGCACTGAGACCGGAGATTTCATGACGTCACATCCACTTTGCTTGGACATTTAGTCCGTGTTCACATGTAGTGTAAATGCTGGATTTTTCTAATGCTTTCTTTTGCACAGAATTTCTGCTGTGCTTAACTTTCCAAGCAATGTGGATGTGATTTCATGAAAAGACGCTGCTGAACTGTGTTTTTTTTTTCTCTAGAGGCTTCTATATAGAGCTTAAAAAATGCATGGCAAAAACTGCAGATACTGTTTTTAAGCACAGAATCAAAGTTTTTCTGTACTATAAAGAAAGCAGTTAAAGAAGCAGATTCACATCTGCACCAAAAACACAAGAAACAATGGGAAAAAGGCATAAAAAATGCACCAAAGATGCAATAGATAAGTTTGTTATTGTATAATTTGATGAGGACAGCGGCAGAAAACAAAAAACACCGAATTTCTGCAACTTGTAAACATGGCCTTACACAGGGCCGGCTCCAGGTTTTTGTGGGCCCTGGGCGAAAGAGTCTCAGTGGACCCCATCCACACATAGACATGCACAGATACATACACATACAGGCATACGTACACATACTTATTTAAAGAGAAATTCACAAAAACACATAAATAGACATAAATCTATACACAGTCATATACACTGACATACATAGATATACATGCACACACACACACACACACACACTGTGAGATAGCGACCACCAATGTGGTAAATGGTCGCTATATGTCGCAGTGGAGAAGGTCGCTGCGATATTAAACTGAAGAGGTTGCTATGGGACTTGCAGTTCCACAAAGGCTTGTTTCTGCATATAAGGGTCAGGTTCCCTTTAATAATGCATGTGTGCTGTGCAGGTCGGGGAATCACAGACCTCCACCTGTGGGTGTGTCCAGTCTGATTTAGGAGACTCCGTGTGTGTTCTGCAGAGAGTGTGAGAGCAGAGCAGGGAGCTCTGGGTGTATCAGCCTGTTGGAGGCTGAACACAGGGTTCTGGAATTCAGTCTGGGTTTAGACTGGAAGTAGTATGCAAGCCAGGCTGGTTAGTGCTGTGGCTACTGGACAAAAGCTCTCCTGGAGTGGAGAGACAGACAGGAGTCTACAGAGTGTCTCTGGGTTCTTGGAAGGAGCCACAGCAAGTGTTGTTCCCTGGCAGGAGCCAGTGTGTACAGGCGCCACACTTCCAATAGAGACTGTATTGGACTGGAATCCCACGGTATGTGGTTGTGCTATGTTTTTACCTTTTCCTTTAAGCCAGGAAAGGCTTCATTTTGTTTTGGAAGGGCAGTTTATGTTGGTTAATAATAAACTGCTGCATTTTTGAGAGACTGTGTTGCCTGTGTATGCCTAAGCTACCCTGCATCGCTGCAAGCGAGTAAAACCCCCGGGTTGCGGTAAGCAACGTTCAACACACACACACACACACACACACACACACACACACACACACACACACACATTATTTTTATATATTTATCCTGTATATATATTTCTAATATTGGGAAGCCGGCAACAGCCTCATTCACCTCCCGGCTTGTCTAACAGACATGGCCGCACATAGAGCACACTAACATTGCTGTGTATACATCACAAGAGAGGCTGGGGACATACACATTACTGGGGGGGATGCATATTACTGAGGAAAGGGGTATACAGCAATGGGGGGCATACAGCTCTAGAGGAGTGCAGTGACTCTGAGGTGGGGGGGACAAACAGCTGTGAGGTAGAGGGTGACATGCAGCTCTGGGGGTATACAGCTCTGGGGTGGGGGGGGACATACAGCTCTGGGGGGTATACAGCCCTGGGGTGGGGGACATACAGCACCTGGGTGGAGGGGACATACAACTCTGGGGGTATAGTAGTATGCAGCCCCCATATTGTGTTATGAAGCCCCTATTGTCCTCCATATAGTATTATGCAGCCCCCATATAGCACAATGCAGACCCATATAGCATTGGGCACCTTCATGTAGTATATAGCCCACATATAGCACAATGCAGACCCAGATAGCATTACGCATCCTCATGTAGTATACAGCCCACATATAGCACAATGCAGACCCATATAGCATTAGGCACCTTCATGTAGTATACAGCCCACATATAGCACAATGCAGACCCAGATAGCATTACGCATCCTCATGTAGTATACAGCCCACATATAGCACAATGCAGACACATATAGCATTAGGCACCTTCATGTAGTGTAGAGCCCACATATAGCACAATGCAGACCCAGATAACAATAGGCACCTTCATGTAGTATACAGCCGACATATAGCACAATACAGACCCAGATAGCATTAGGCACCCTCATGTAGTATACAGCCCCTATATACCACAGTGCAGAGCCAGATAGCATTAGGCACCCTCATGTAGTATATAGCCCCTATATACAACAGTGCAGAGCCAGATAGCATTAAGCACCCTCATGTAGTGCAGAGCCCCTATATAGTACACTGCAGAGTCAGATAGCATTAGGCACCCTCATGTAGTATACAGCCCCTATATACCACATTGCAGAGCCAGATAGCATTAGGCACCCTCATGTATTACACAGCACCTATATAGCACAGTGCACAGCCAGATAGCATTAGGTATCCTCATGTAGTGCACAGCCCTATATAATACAGTGCAGACCCAGACAGCACAGTACAGAGCCAGATAGCATTAGGCACCCTCAGGTAGTATACAGCTTGTATATAGCACAGCCTGTATATAGCACAGTGCAGGGGCAGATAGCAATAGGCACCCTCACGTAGCATACAGCTTGTATATAGGCTATATACAAGCTGTATGCTACATGAGGCTGCCTATTGCTATCGGGTTCTGCACTGTGCTATATACAGGCTGTGCTATATAATATAGCACAGCCTGTATATAACACAGTGCAGAGCCGGATAGCAGTAAGCACCCTCATGTAGTATACAGTGATTAATACTCACTTCTCCTGGTTCCCCCGCTGATCCGGTCTCCTCGGCGCGTCCATTGCTGTCACTTGCTCTGACCTCTCAGCAGGCGCGCAGTGATGTCAGAACGCCGACAGTTACAGCAGGGAGAATGAAAAGAGGGAGCGCGCCGCTCACTCTCTCATCATTGCTCTCAATTGTATCAGCACCTGCAATGCCGATACAATTGAGAGCGCGATCCTCGGCGGGGGGAGGGGGGCGGTGACAGCGCGGCCACCAGGCCCCCTGAGTAGCGGTGCGCCACTCCTGCCACCGCGAGTGGGCCCCCCCGGCAGCTCAGGGCCCCAGCATTTGAACGGGTTTGCCGGGTGCTGGCGCCGGCCCTGGCCTTGCAGACACAAAAAAGCAACATGTCATATAGTGAAGCTTATAAAAATATGAGAAAATTCTGGCTGATACCACTATGAATGAATGAACAGACGGGCATCTGCTGAATGTCCCTCTCTGCAAAATGGGTATGGATTGGGGTGTGGCTAGGGGCGTGGCCAAAATTTGCTGCAGCGCGCCTCATGATTTGTCCATCTTTCTTTTCTTCAAAAGTTGGAAAGTATGTGTCGCGGGCGGAGGGGCCGCGCTTGGGTCCGCGGCTGCTGCTGCTGCTCAGTGGCTCGAGCGGTGGGCCGGACCCGGGGACTCGAGCAGCGCTCCTCGCCCACGAGTGAAAAGGGGGTGGTTTGTTTTAGGAGATAGTTCGTGACGCCACCCACGGGTTGTGGTGATGATGGGCACCACCGCTGCTGGTGACGGGGATCCCGGGAGCGATGGTAGGGAGCAGCCAGGATGTTGTCCCCTCTGTGGGTAGGGTTTGTGATCCCGGGGCCCGGTTGTGGAACGGGGAGGCTGGATGGCTGGGGTGCAGGGTTGCAGGGGCAGTGCGGCGCGGTGCCGGATGGCACTATGGTACTCACTCAGATACAGATGCACAGAGTCTCTGGTAAACCAAACGGCTGGATGGACGGGTCCCGCAGCCAGCTGCAGTGTTTGTGCTCTCCCCGGACAGGGTGATGGTGGCTGTCTTTCCCTGCACCTTGTTAGAATGTTCTGACTCCTGTGGTTGCCCACCGGTAGTCCGCTCCCCGGCGTATAGGTACCGGAGGAGCCCGTTTTGCCCCCAGGCGCTGGCCCTTGGATCTCTAGCCTATGGCGGTGGCTGTGTATCCTCACGGTGTAGACTGTTGCCTTCTGTCGGGTCTTGGTTGTTAGGAAACCCCTGGGGTTCTGGTCACTTTCGGATTTGACCGTTGTCGGCGGCTCCAAGCCTAGTCGGGGTCCGATGGCCCTGCCTTTGTGCTTAGCTTCACTCCGCTCCCCGGTTCGGTACCGGCGGGCCACCGCCCGACCCCGGTCCTACAGTTCCACAGAGATCCACTAACTCCTGCAGACGGCCACCACCGTCTGCCAACCTTGCTGTTTGTGTCTGGGCCCCTACCCAGACACCGACAGTTTCTGACCTCTCACTTTCAGCTCCAAAATGAATCTGTCACTTTTCCCGCCTCCAGGCCTGTGAACTCCCCGGTGGGTGGATCCAACTGCCTGGCTCCGCCCCACCTGGTGTGGACATCAGACCCTGGAGGGAGGCAACAAGGGTTTTTGTCTGAGTGGTGTGAACTATCCAGGGAAGGATGTGTGTGTGTTGTTATGTCTGTGACTACCTGGCTAGTCCAGGGCGTCACATTCCCCCTTGGTGAAATGCAGACCGTCCGCGGGCTGCCCGTCCATCACCGGCTTTATTTTTCTGCAAAATATAAACATAAACAACTGTACGCATATTTCAAATCTTCCCTTACGGGAGGCATGGTGCTTCAACATTACAAACATTAATAAAAACATTTTTATTACTAACGGACGGGTTCATGTACTTCCGCTCCCCCACCCAAGCAACCTACACATTGATGCTGCCCCTAAGAAATGGGCAGCACCCCTTTACCCCAGTCCTGGTCCAGGTTACCCGAACGGGCACGGTGTCTCGCACACGGCTGTCATTTCAGCGGACCCCACGTCCAGGGGGACCCCTGACCCCCGGAGGATGGCCACCGGTCCTGGTGGTGGCCGGACCCCAGCCTACTCTGCTGCGGGTCCTTCTTCCAATCTGCCTCTCCGGAGGCGACAACGGAAGACAGCCCACAACTTATTTACAAGGCCACAAGTTCGTGGTTGGCCTGCAAGTTCTCGGCCTTGTTCATCATCAGTTTCTCATGTGGGCTGTTTTGAAGTAAACATACTGATGGTCCCAACTGGGACAACTCTCTCCTTCCACGGACGGTAATCAGGTAAGTCTTCAGATTAATTAGCATTCATTCAACTAAAACAAAGTGCTGAGGGTCCCAACGGGGACAACTGTAGTGCAACGGTGGACCGCTGCATTTATTTGAGGTCACCTTCCTCATATACCTCCTCCAACTCGACATCCAGACGGCATGGTGGGGGAGGGGACTGGGACCGCATCTGGACACTGCGGCCTTCCCTCTGCTTCACATCTAGGGCAAACCAGCCCCTCTCCCCGCAATGTCGGGTGTAAGTCACTAGGTCGCCCGGTTGTATGTCGCGACCAGGATGACTCGTTGGCAGGTGAGAGTTCACATCACGGCGGGCCACAAATATCTCAGCCTCCAGGCCTGGTTCATAGACGAAGCCGTATCCCCGCTGGGGATCAAACCGCCTCACCTGGCCCTCGTACACCGGGCCCCGCACCCGAAAGGTGGCGTTGCGGAGATTGTCTTTCTCTTTTATGACGCGTACCAGCACTTCGGCCCTCTGCTGCTCTCTGGCGGTAATTTCACGTCCCAGTGGGCTCGGCTCCCTGTCCCAGTAAGGAGCGTTTGCGTGCCCCTGCGCACGGGTCGGGCCCCGCTGGACCTCCCCCACACCGGCCACGACCGGTAATCTCTTTGGGGGGTCCTGCGGTGAAGCGGCCTGGGCTGCTGCTTTGCAGTAGCGACCCGGCGCAGCCTCAGCCGAGGCGTGGAGTTTTGGGACAGCTGGCCTCACCTGCTGTGCCTTCCGGTTCTCGGCTTCCACCTCTACTGTAGCCGGACGGACTTCCGGAGCCGGGACAGTCTCGGGTGCGGCCACTTCCGGGGCCGACGGCTTCTTTTCGCGGACAGGCACCTCCCGCGGATCTTCCATGGCAGCGGGAGGGATGTGGGCCGTTCACGAGTAACGCCTACAGGCTGGTCCTCCAGGGCGGACGGGCTGAACTCCGCTACCGATGTCGGGGGCAGCGGGCCTAGTGGCGGGGCAGCAACAGCTGGCGGGGACTACAAGGCACAGTTCTACTGGTAGGTAGACTGGTTCTATCCTGCTCGTGACGCCAAGTTGTCGCGGGCGGAGGGGCCGCGCTCGCTACGCTCGGGTCCGCGGCTGCTGCTCGGTGGCTCGAGCGGTGGGCCGGACCCGGGGACTCGAGCAGCGCTTCTCGCCCACGAGTGAAAAGGGGGTGGTTTGTTTTGGGAGATAGTTCGTGACGCCACCCACTGGTCGTGGTGATGATGGGCACCACCGCTGCTGGTGACGGGGATCCCAGGAGCGATTGTAGAGAGCAGCTAGGATGTTTTCCCCTCCGTGGGTAGGGGTTGGTGATCCTGGGGCCCGGTTGTGGAACGGGGAGGCTGGATGGCTGGGGTGCAGGGTTGCAGGGGCAGCGCGGCGCGGTGCCGGATGGCACTATGGTACTCACTCAGACACAAATGCACAGAGTCTCTGGTAAACCAGAGGTGGCTGTCTTTCCCTGCACCTTGTTAGAATGTTCTGACTCCTGTGGTTGCCCACCGGTAGTCCGCTCCCCGGCGTATAGGTACCAGAGGAGCCCGTTTTGCCCGCAGGCGCTGGCCCTTGGATCTCTAGCCTATGGCGGTGGCTGTGTATCCTCACGGTGTGGACTGTTGCCTTCTGTCAGGTCTTGGTTGTTAGGAAACCCCTGGGGTTCCGGTCACTTTCGGATTTGACCGTTATCGGCGGCTCCTAGCCTAGTCGGGGTCCGATGGCCCTGCCTTTGTGCTTAGCTTCACTCCACTCCCCGGTTCGGTACCGGCGGGCCACCGCCCGACCCCAGTCCTACGGTTCCACAGAGATCCACTAACTCCTGCAGACGGCCACCACCGTCTGCCAACCTTGCTGTTTGTGTCTGGGCCCCTACCCAGACACCGACAGTTTCTGACCTCTCACTTTCAACTCCAAAACGAATCTGTCACTTTTCTCGCCTCCAGGCCTGTGAACTCCTCAGTGGGTGGGGCCAACCACCTGGCTCCGCCCCACCTGGTGTGGACATCAGACCCTGGAGGGAGGCAACAACGGTTTTTGTCTGACTGGTGTGAACTATCCAGGGGAGGGTGTGTGTGTGTGTTGTTATGTCTGTGACTACCTGGCTAGTCCAGGGCGTCACATATGCATATACTGAAAGCATAACACATCATCTCTCCTAAGATGTACATATACATTGGCTGGGGAGTCGAGACCATCGGAACCAGTGTAGGACTGGGATGCCTAGGGATCACAGACAGAATTGACTCTAGTGGTCAACACTACATCTATATACAAATACCTGTTGGGTGTTATGCATGTTACAGTGGAGCATCATCTGTAAAATACAGGAGGCTTCTGCACATCTGTTGTGCCCAAAGGCGAATATACCATTGGTGCACCCTGTGCAGGTGCATAGGGACCAATGCGCAGGGGGCTACTCCAACATCCAAAGCAGCCTCTGTCACAGATACATTATTGGACTGCAAACGGCAGATATACTGTACTTGCACAGGGGCCCTCCTCTGTCTTTGTCCACCTCTCACTGTTCCCACACAATAATTGTTTTGTATAATTACGTTAGTTTGCATTAAAGGGGTTGTCCACTACTAGGAGGACAATCCTTTCTCATTCACCATGTTTGGCCTCATTAAATTAAAAAGTTTATACTCACCTCCTGTGCTGCCGCCGTTCCAGCAGAGTTGCTTCTCACATTCCCGGGGCTCACATGAAGTTGTTACATATTTAAAGCCTGCGCCCAATCACCTCTGGCTTCTCTCTCTCCGCCTTCAGATATATAAGTAATCAACAGGAAGTGATAGCTGTGGCTGGCCAATTTGACTGGATCATTCATGCTGACATAGTGGAGGGTTTAGAGGTTTGTATATACAGTATATGATAAAAGTGAGTACACTCCTTACATTTTTGTAAATTATTTATTATATCTTTTCATGGGACAACACTGTAGATATGACAATTTGATACAATTTAAAGTAGTCAGTGTACAGCTTGTATTACAGTGTAAGGGCTCATGCGCACATTGCGTAATTACATGCATTTACGTTGCGTATTGCACTGCAGCGTAAATGCATGCATCCTGCGTCCCCAGCACAATCTATGTAGATTGTGCATGATACGTGCGCACGTTGCTTTTTTGAACGCATCTATTTGGGTGCTAAAATTTTTATCCAAATCCGTGCGTTAAGAAAATGAGCATGTCAATTATTCCGTGTGCTTTGGATGCAGCTCCAACTCTGTCTATGGTGGGGGCAGTAGCCATAGCGCATGAAATCGGCTTTTTTTTTCTGAAACACTGCATCCATTACGCAGTGTTTCTACAGTGATATGAAGCGCACATGTGCTGTCAAATCGCTGCAGATTATTCACCAGGTACGTGCGAACAAGGCTAAGTTTGGTGTGCCCTCTAAATAACTTTTCACACAGCGATTAACCCCTTCATGACCATGGACATACTGGGTACATCCTGCTTGTCGGGTTCTTCCCAGTATGTTCTGACAATCACTGAGGCCAAAGAGGCTGTGCCCATGCGATCATTGCCAGGTACTTGTCACCCCTGTCAGCCTAGTCCTAATTCTCACAGCTTGGGACGGTCTTTGGCTGTTTAACCCCTAAATTCAGCAATCAATATTGCTTGCGGCAATTAGGGGTCTGGGAGAGGGATCATACTCCCTCTGCCCTGTGATCGTGAGGGCCCAATCGTTGCCCGTGGATAACGTGACGGTCATCAACAGCTTTGTTCACCTTTGAAAAGACGGACACCGCTGAACAGAGTCCAAATGGAGTCCAGAGAAACTCTACTGCCTCATTATACTGAATTGATCTCACAAGGCTTCCAATGGAATCATGTATTTTGGAGATCAACATGTGAAATACTATGTCCCAAGAATAACAAAAGTATATTAGGAGTGAGGAGATGAACATGGAAACCCCAATGTAAGTGCTCAGCACAGAGCTCAGGATAAATGTGAACTGATCCAAAATGTTCTGTACCCCAAATTGCCACCAAATAGCATTCAACTCAACCCACAAAAACACAAGTCCCCACTAAGGTCCTACATTTGTTAATGGAAATATATAGGGCTTTCATGTTATTAGTAGCACAAAGGCTCTGGAAAAATGCTATGGCCTAAACCACAGTTAACAACCATATGTTTGGCATTTTTGTAGTGACGAGAGCATGCTTAAACTATGGGGTGCAGGCTTCTAGAAGCACGAGCTGGGCAAAATGTACGGGCACTACAACGTACTGGGCACGACAAGGGCTTATTTGAAATTTTTAATTCTGCATAATTTATTGTATTTGACTCCATGGGTGTTTTCCAGAGACTAAATTGTCACAACACAGGTAGATGAACTCCCAGAGGGGTGGAATTTTCAAATTTTGGTCACTTGAGAGGATTTCTTCTATTCTGGCACTTAGGGGCTCTGCAACTAGAAAGCAAAAACTATTCTAGGAAAATCTGTGCTCCTTTGGTGCTCCTTCTCTCCCAAGTCCTGCGATGTGGGCAAACAGTACTTTACATTCACATGTGGCGTATTACCACATTCAAGAGAAGCTGGCCCTATCCTGGATCTTTTCATACCTAACCGACCAAACTTTCAGCGTCTGCCACTCTCACACCACCTCCTCATCCCATCCTCTATCCGATGGTGTCCCCCAAGGTTCAGTTCTTAAAAAGCCCTCTCTTAACCCATCCTCTGTGTCTTGCTACCACCCCATATCCCTTCTCCCCTATGCCTCAGAACTACTGAAACAGCATATCCATCTTGAACTGTCCTCATACCTCTCCTCCTGCTCCCTCCTTGACCAGCTACAATCTGGCTTCCAATCGCATCACTTTACTGAAACTGCCCTAACTAAAGTCTCCAATGACCTACTAACTGCCAAAGCCAAGCAACACTACTCTGTCGTCCTCCTCCCGGACCTGTCCTCTGCCTTCGACACAGTAGACTACTCCCTCCTATTACAGATTCTATCCTCTCTGGGCATCACAGACTTGGCCCTATCTTGGATCTCTTCATACCTAACCGACTGAACTTTCAGCGTCTCCCACTCTCACACCACCTCCTCATCCCACCCGCTATCCGTTGGTGTCCCCCAAGGTTCAGTTCTTGGACCCCTGCTGTTCTCCATATATACCTTCAGCCTGGGACAGCTCATAAAGTCCCACAGCTTTCAGTATCATCTCTATGCCAATGATACTCAGATCTACCTCTCTGGACCTGACATTACCTACTTACTAACCAAATACCCACAATGTCTGTCTGCTATTTCATCCTTCTTCTCTTCTCAGGAGAAATTACACAGTGCATTACCATTTTGTGGGAAAAATGTAGTATTTTTTTATTTTCACGGCTCAGCGTTATAAAATTCTGTGAAGCACCTGGGGATTCAAGGTGCTCGCCAAACATCTAGATAAATTCCTTGAGGAGTCTAGTTTCCAAAATGGCATCACATGTGGGAGAGCTCCACTGTTTAGGCACATCAGGGGATTTCCAAAGACGACATGGCGTCTGATAACAAATGCAGCCAATTTTGCATTGAAAAAGTCAAATGGCGCTGCATCCCTTCTGAGCCCTGCCTTGTGCCCAAACAGTTGAGTTCCAAAACATATGAGGTATCTGCATACTCAGGAGAAATTGCACAAGAAATTGTATGGTGCATTTTTTTCTTGTTACCCTTGGGAAAATTGTATTTTTCCATTTTCATGGCTCACCTTTCTCAAATTTTGTGAACCACCTTAGGTTTCCAGATGCTCACCAACCATCATTCCTTGTGGGATCTAGTTTCCAAAATGTGGTCACTTGTGGGGGTGCTCCACTCTTTAGGCACATCAGGGCTCTCCAAATGTGACATGGAGTCCATTATCTATTCTAAACCATTGTGCACTGTAAAATTCAAAGGGTGCTTCTTCCCTTCAGTAGATTCCCACCACACATAGGCTGAGTAGAAATTGCAGAACAAATTGTACTGTGCATTTTCTCCTGTTACCCTTGTGAAAATTCAAAATTTGGGGCTAAAGTAAAATTTTTATGTCAAAAAGTTAAATTTTCATTTTTTTCCATCCATATTGCTTTAGTTCCTGTGAAGCACCTAAAGGGTTAATAAATGTATTTGATGTTGTTTTGAGAAGTGCAGAAATTGCTGATAAACTTTGAACCCTTCTAGCTTCCTAACAAAAATAACATGTGTCAAAACTTGTGTAAAGTAATGTAAAGTAGACACGTGGGAAATGTTATTTATTACCTATTTTGTGTGACAATTTAAGGGCATAAAAATGTAAAACTTGAAAATTGAGAACATTTTCAACATGTTTGCCACATGTACGATATTTTCCAAAATAAACACAAAAATATCATCCTAAATTTACTACTAACATGATAAAAAAAAATAATCTCAGAATCACTGGGATCTGTTGAAGCATTCCAAAGTTATTACATCATAAAGTGATACTGGTCAGAATTGAAAAAATTGACCTGGTCATGAAGGTGAAAATAGGCTTCTTCATCTTTTAGGCTTCTTCAACTGTGTACTTACCTTGTGTTCCACCTATCTGTTTGCTCCTAAATTCTCCTTCATCTGCAGGACACAGGTAATATTACGTTTACAGAGTGCTATAGTACTGTATCCACCATATTGTGCTACTACACCAATAAACAGTCAAACTCTCTTCTTTCCTTTCATCTTTCAGGCCATACACTGATCCAGACATCGTTATCCCTGTCTGGATACTTGGATCTTGTTAGTGTCATTTGACATTTTTTAACTTTTCAATATTTTATACAAAATAAACACGTTTAATTTCACATAACTTTATTTCTGACTCTTGTATTTATCACTGGTCCTTATCTGTTCCAATTTTATTTTATTAGCATTTGCCCTTGACATACCTCACCCATCCCTGCCAGGTAGTGTGGTAGCTATACTTTTAAATAAAATTTTTGCCTATATTTTTCTCACTTCACTTCCGCAACTTAGACTATTTAATGATGAATAGGATCATAAAAATATTAAAACACAGGTTATGGTGTAACAGAATAGGTAAAAAACCAAGGGGGTGAATACTTTTGCAAGTCACTGTAATTCTGAGAGTAGCACCAGAGTGATGTTTCCTCCAGAAGGCCTCTTCATGGCATTTTCCATGTGGTCTCCAGAAAATCTCCTACTATCATTGCTTCCAAGAAAAAGTGAAACTCTTCACTGAAGATTTTAGACCTCCATTCCACTCTTCATTGCTTCAGCGGCCAATCTGAATACCATATGTGCAACAATAAAAGAACATCACACTGGTCCTACCCCTAGGGATATTGTGTTGGTGGCATAATGTACGGTAGCCGGACCTATTTAGTCTTGATGATTTTGTGCCAAAGTGCTTTCAGCATGGCAAAACATTTCTCAGACAACCATTAATACCCTCATGTCAAGGCGTGTATTTCTGTGTGTGTTGAGCTTTTCAATAATAAATAAATCGAGATGTTTTGAAAAAGTTGCTTCCATTTTTTCAGCACTTGCATATCATTGACATGTCAGTTGATCCAGTGATTAGAATACTATTTCTACCCTATTTCTTCTTAGTGTTTCAATGTTGAGAAGTTAATTTTGTTTAAAGTGGATATCACTGTTATTCATGATCGTCCCCTTTGTGAATTTCGTCAGATGTTCTAATTACTGAAATATCCCCATTTATGGTGCAATCACATGGCCATATGACATGGATGACATGCATGGACTGGCTGCAGCTCTCCTGACCCGAGCGTGGGAACTGCACAGAAATTCATACTGTCACACTTTGGTCAGGAGAGCCGCCAGCTGGTCAATGCATTGCGATGTGATCGTAATCCATGTTATATGGTCTGGTCTCGTGACTGCACCCTTATAAGTAGGGTCAGCTGGTTCCTTTAGGCTACATTCACAGATCCATTGTACACGTCCCTGTGTCTGATCCGTGAGACTCTGAGCATCTCTTAGATTGGTCAGTTTTGTGATCAAGCCATTATTAAAGTCTGTGGAGAAAACAGAAGTCCTCCTTTTTACTTCAATGTTTCATCCTCGTTTCATATGTTATGAGAAAAAAATGGATGCAACGTGAAAGAATATCACTGGCAAAATGGTTGCACATGGTTAAAAATTATCCATTCCTGACTGATGTAAAAATTCAGACGAATGTGTGAGAGTAACCTAAGGGATCACTCAGATGTAAGTTTGCTTCACATGGGTTCTAGCCATGGCTCTCACAGATAGAACTAGTACTTAGTCTACGGAGCTATTCATATGTCTGTAATTTTACAAACTGAAAGCTTTGCACACAATAATGGAGACATAGCCGATTTTGATCCAAGTGTCAAATCAAGCTTGTCAATGGAAGTCTATGGGTCCATGAAAAAAATATACAACATTCGGATTGTTCTTTATCACCCCTTTGGATCTGCATTTGACCAGTTTTTGGTCAGTGTGTCAGTTTTACCATCAGTGTTTCATCAGTGATTTTTTTTTTCCTTGCATGAAGTGAAATAGATTGCAGAGCTTCTCCTATCCATTACATTGTTAGTCACAGATGTCATGCATGAGGTGTCTATGATTTTCACAGATCCCTAGACTTGTATGTGTAACTTTGATCCATGACTTGAAAAAAAAAACCAGACATGCCTCCATGTATTTTTGTTGATTACATGGTGTGCAAGAAACCCCAACATGTGAACAGCCCCATAGACGATCATGGGTACATGTTTTATCCATGAAAAACTCAGACCACGTATTTGACTCAAGCACATCTCTGGTTTTAGGCCTTATCACGTGTCATACGAGTTCTTAACATGAAGAATGGAGCACAAACTCAAACTTTACAGGTTAATTCTTTTAATCATGCATACAGAAAAAAAAAATGGATAATTATCTTCCCCACCTTCCTGATATCTTTACTTTCTCCTTCCCAGCCTCCTCAGTCATCAGACATGCGATCTACTATATACAGTAAGTATTATACGGGACAAGGAAGTTATAGTGGTAGACTCTCAGGCTCTGTTCTTAGCTGCGGTGGTGGGTTTCACTGTAGTGTTATTTTTGGTGACAGGAATAGTAATGAATACTTGAGTCATTGTCTTAGGAACCATGAAGATGAAAAAAGTAAGCAACTTAAAATTTGTAGACGTCACATAACCTTTATGACTCATTTAATACTCTACATACATCCACAATTGTAGATATTTTTGCAGGCATTATAATGATACTCTGCAGATGGTAGTGAAAACCTGACAAGAAGGCTGAGAAGTACCAACTTCTGTTGGTTTAATGGCAAAATAGTAGTTGATGCTTAAAGTGTGACCTACAGAAGGATGTAGTTTAGACGTAGAGTAGTATTCCAGGAGGAGGTTATGAAAAAAGAGTAGAAGACTTCTGTCTTTGGTGTATGGATCATAATTGAAACAGCAGAGAAAGTACAGGCAATATCAGGAAACCATATATAGCTAGAAAACGTCAAGATTGACAGAGAGCTGGACTGGAGCTAAAATACTTTGAGGGTCTTCAAATCTGCAAAAGACTTTTGCAAGATGGTGTTTGTGGCATCCCAAGAACAAGTGATGAAGAAATTTAGAGATCATCATGATCTAATTAGTGCAAAGGAACCTCACAGCCTTGATGGAGCACCTAGTATTCCAGCGACCCAAATTTTGTAAGGTTAGAATTTCTGTTTTCCAGTAAAAGCCTGAAAGCTTGATCAAACATATTGTTGTATTTTGTACTATAGTCTTTGAACAGTTCTAGTCTAAGAGCTCCAGCCATTATAGTTCAGAGATTGCAATACCCATTTATTAACTGGTATTGAATTATTGGACTATATTTCAAGAAGTGCGCTCATCAATTATATTGTATAACTAGCGTAGTACCCGGGCGTTGCCCGGGATAGTAACTGTCTCGGTCTCTCTCCCGGTCTCTGTCTGTCTGTCTCTTTCCTTTCTGTCTGTATCTGTATCAGTCTCTCTGTCTCTATCTTTGTGTCTTTCTATCTCTGTATCTGTCTCTCTCCCTCTCTCTCCCCGGTCCGTCTCTCTCCCCGGTCCGTCTCTCTCCCCGGTCCGTCTCTCTCCCCGGTCCGTGTCTTTCCCTGTCTGTCTTAGTCTGTATCTTTCCAGGTCTGTATCTTTCCAGGTCTGTATCTTTCCAGGTCTGTATCTTTCCAGGTCTGTATCTTTCCAGGTCTGTATCTTTCCAGGTCTGTATCTTTCCAGGTCTGTATCTTTCCAGGTCTGTATCTTTCCAGGTCTGTATCTTTCCAGGTCTGTATCTTTCCAGGTCTGTATCTTTCCAGGTCTGTATCTTTCCAGGTCTGTGTCCCTCTCTTCACCAACATCAAATTACCTCACACATAAGCTTATTATACTATGAATGTCCTTTGTACGTATAGCAACCAATCATTGCTCCTATTAATAGCCTGTAGCTCGCAACTCCATTCACTTTAATCGAAGCATGTTTTTTTGGAGAGTAACTGTAAAGCGTGGGGCTAAACTTTCTTGTAAAAACATAGTCTATGACATTCCCTGAGTCACATGGGGTGTCTGTGCAAAATTTTGTGATTGTAAATGCGACGGGGTGGATTCCTTTAGTGGACGTACACACACACACACACACACACACACACACACACACACACACACACACACACACACACACACAGACAGACACATACATATACATACACATACATACACTCAGCTTTATATATTAGATTTGTTCATAGAATGGTAGAGTTGAAAAGGACCTTAAGGGCCATCGGGTCCAACCCCCTGCAAGTGAGGTTTTCCTAAGGGGTACTTCACACACAGCGAGATCGCTACTGAGTCACGTTTTTTGTGACCTCATTAGCGATCTCGCTGCGTGTGACACTGAGCAGCGATCTGGCCCCTGCTGTGAGATCGCTGCTCGTTACACACAGTGCTGGTTCGTTTTTTTTATTGTTGCTCTCCCGCTGATAAGCACACATCGCTGTGTGTGACAGCGAGAGAGCAACAATCCTGAATGTGAAGGGAGCAGGAGCCGGCATCTGACAGCCTGCGGTAAGCTGTAACCAAGGTAAACATCGGGTCACCAAGGTGGTTACCCGATATTTACCTTCGTTACCAGCCTCCGCAGCTCTCACGCTGCCAGTGCCGGCTCCTGCTCCCTGCACACGCTAAGTTAAGCGGTGTGAGCTGGTAACTAAGGTAAACATCGGGTAACCATACCCGATGTTTACCTTAGTTACCAGTGTCCGCAGCTTCCAGACGCCGGCTCCGTGCAAGCGCAGCGTCGCTTGCACGTCGCTGCTGGCTGGGGGCTGGTCACTGGTCGCTGGTGAGATCTGCCTGTTTGACAGCTCACCAGCGACCATGTAGCGATGCAGCAGAGATCCTGACCAGGTCAGATCGCTGGTCGGATCGCTGCTGCATCGCTAAAGTGTGAAGGTACCCTAAATCATCCCAGCTATACATTTAATCAGCTTCCGCTTGAAGATGTCCATTGATGGAGAGCTAACTACTTCCCGTAGCTGGAGCAGCAACAAAAGTGCTATCCACATCTGTTATCACAGATCTTCCATTGGGAACATCATGTTGCAACTCCACTAGAACATCTATTCAGATTCAGCAAATCATTGCAGATTCTAGAGGATACAGTATTAATGCTTTGGAATTAAAGAGACCCTGATAGTAGGATTTACAACTAGGAGGTATTTGTAGTGAGTTATCAACCTTCTAATACTGTTTTTAATTTTCTCTGCATTATACCTAAATGCATCTCAAAACATGAAACCTAAAGCAGCAACCGACATAGGATCTCCAAGTCCTCTAAATAGACCTTTCTTTTTTTTAAAAAAAAAAAAAAACCCTCAACAAATATTTCTTCACATACTTTAGAAAAAATTAATTACACAAAATATCCATTATAGTCATCCACATACAACAGAATAACAAACGCACACCATATTCAACAGCTTAATTAACTGGACTTTAAGGTAGCAAGGTCTTCACCAGGCTGTGACGCTGCAAGGTGGAAACATTTGAGAAATATCTGGGAAGGGCGTTTTTAAAGAACTGGTTATACACCATATATGTATGTTTAAAATTAATGTTAAATCTCCCTGCCTTCTGGTAGCCTCCTAGACAAGGATCGCTGTCAATCATTGCTACAGTGCGCTGGGATTACACTCACAGTGGCAGGACTAACATGTCAGTGCATATAGGAAAAAGCAGGAGAGGGTCTTCTACTCATCCTTCTGCTATCTAGGATGTTGGTCACGCTGCTATGAGTGAAATCCCTGTGCACTCTAGCAATGATTGACAGCATTCCTTGACTAGTATGCTATGCGCAGACTGGGAGAGCAGGGAGGATTCAACCGTTTTTAAACACACACAAGTAGTGTTTAGGTATCACACCGGGATCATTAAAAATGGTATTAGGAAGCTGATAAAGTGCTCCTAACATCTCCTGCTGTCAAGGTCCCTTTAAACATAAACAGCCTTACAAAGATACTTTTTCATAATATTTTACCACATTGGCTTCTAATAAACCCAACTTCATAATGGAATAAATTATTCTCTTCCAGCTCATACAATAAAATACATCCTTAAAAGCTCAAAAATGTCTATATAAGTTTGCTCGTTCACATTAATACAGTGCTCTTAGCCAAACACTACATTAGTTACATTAGTGTGTCTGTCGGAACCCAAAAACCTGTATTCCGATGGGAATCCTGACGAAGCCATGCACTTGAGGGAAGCTAATGGAACCACTGTGGACAATGTCTGGCCTCTGTTCTGTCAGTATTCATCTTTCTCAGGTATGCATAAAAGTGGTTTGCCATGTTTTTGTGCATATCTGAGAAATACAACTACTGCCAGGACGGAGGCCAGACATTGTCCGCAGTGGCTCCATTGGCTTCCTCAAGTGATTAACTCTTTTGGAATCCCTCATAGAAGTACAGGTTTTTCTGGGATTCTGATAAACCCCAACATAGTGCTCAGTGGAGTACACTGCATTAAGGTGAACTTAGCCTATAACTTAAACGTCTGTGGTTTGCAATATACCACTCCTGCTGAACAGACTGTCAAGTAAAGTTCAAACGATAGTGATACAGATGGGTCTGTCATAAATAGAACTTCATAGCTACTTTGATTTGTTGTCTTATAGATGATAATGGGATAACTGTGGAGTGTTTTTGAAGACGGTTTATAATATTTTAGGGCCAGAATGTATTACAAATGCGAGTCTTATCATAAGGACGTGGAGTTAATAAGACAAAAGTTCAGACTCCCATTTCTCTATTTTTACAGATTCCAACTCCTTCATAGGAGCCTTGGATTGATAAACAAATACTTATATTATTAACATGTCTAAACTTTTCAAAATTCCTTTAATTAATTATAAAAGTTAATAACAGATAATATATTTTTTAAGTCATCCTGTGGAAAGTTATAGATATGCCACATGTTATAAGCTAATGACTTGTTTCATTAGTCCACAATACAACAATACATGGACATTTCAAGGAGAAGGCATACTAGATTTTTGTGCAATTCCCCAGTAAGCATTGAAAAATAAATCAGACCTGTTGACTTAAATAGAAACAGATAATGCAATTGTGAAAGTTTCTATTTGTAAAGCATTGTGATGATATTGTCCAGTCTTTTCTTTCTGATTTAGACTTGTCTTCTAGGACTGTAAGATTATGGATTGCGAATGAGGTCTGATGCGGTGTCCCTGTACCCAACAAGACTGCAGACTTCATAAATGCGGAAGGAGGCAAATGCAGAGGCCACCATGCAGGTAGCACCAAGTACATACCACCAATTGAACAGACCAAAAGACATGCCCTTCATGATGCTGTAAAGTCCAAAAGACATCATGATAATCAAAGAGACGACCTGTAGACAGAGTGGAGGACCTCTGTTCAAATTGTGCATTGTGCTTGATGGGCTGCCTCAGATGTTCTTCGGATGGAAACCTGCGCACTCCAATTAAATTAGGAGCCGGAGACCAAAGAACATATTTATAGTGAAACGTGTACTAAAAAGACAAAATAAGATGCTTGTGTAATCTAAAGAGCTGGAACGGCACTTCAGTATATCCCTGGATAATCCTCACTGCTTAAGAAAGCAGTTAAACTTCTTCAGCACATGTTAGAAAGAAAACATTGACTCCATCGTCTTTTCATGATGTGATGGTTTTATTGCTATTTCAGTATGATATATTGTATACGTAGAATATAAATGACTACATTACTAATTTTATATGCATCTAATGGGATGATAAAATTCTTGTTGCATGAACGTTACAAGCGGATGAGTTAGGCGCCTTCCTATCAAATTGGCCTTATAATGGGCTATTCGAGATAGGGAATTAAAATTATAAGCCCCATTGACCATGTGAATACATCCTGTGTACAGCACTGTGGAATATGTAGGCACAATATTAATAGAAGAAAGTAAGATACCTTTGTGAGTATCAGATGGTCCTAAGCATCTTAAAAAATAGCATACCTTCCTAGACAATGTCAGTCACAATGTTTGTATTTTTTACCGAGAGAAAATGGCTTTTGTAAAAACTATTATTGATTAATCCGTTTTCTCTTCTACCATTTTTTTTTTTACTAATTTATCCTTATAACCTTATGCTTTTTTTATACTCTGTGTTTCATATACAAGTTATTCATAATCTAATTGATAGGTTAAACCAAGTCAGCTGTCTTAAGACCTTTGCAACCCTATTGTTGCAAAACATACTGATGGCATTGGTTACATAATTTCTAAACTACTGAAGGCTTCAGTGAGCTCTCTTAGGCTATGTGCCCACGCTGCAGAAAATTAGCGGAATTTGCCGCAATTTTTTCTCGGAAATTCCGCAGATTTTTCAAAAATCCGCAGTACAGCGAGTCCCCGGCCATTTCTATGGCATTTTGGAACTGCTGTACCCATGCTACGTTTTTTTTCAGCAGCGGAAATAATGCAAATTAACCTGCGGAAAAATCTGCAGCATGTGAATTATTCCTGCGGATTTCTCCGCAGGGTCCCATACTTACCTGCCTTGATAGCAGACACCAGAGTCACTTCCTCTGGTGCAGAGGAGCGCGGTGGAGCCAGGTACAGGAAGGAGGAGGTGGGCGGGGCCTGCACGAGCTCCTGTCATGTGACAGCCGGAGCGAATTCAGGCCCGCCCACCTTCTCCTGCACAGTGCAGACACGGCCGGAGAGGAAAGTGCTGCGTGATGGAGGTAAGTATGAACGCCCCTGATCACTCCAACACTTGTTCTGCATTGAGGATGCAGTGCCGAAGCCATAGTACTGTATCCTCAATGCAGATTGCCTGCAGCATATCCGCAGGATATTCCGCTGTATATCCGCAGCACATCCGCAGCATGTAAACAGACAAAGTTGTGCTGCAGATTTCTGGGAGCTCCTGCGGATATATCCACAGGACACTTTCCCCGTGGGCATGGCCTTAAGAAGAACCAATCACCAGGATTTTCGTATATAACCTAAAGTCAGTGCTATACTGGCACTAATAGGCTGATTCTCTACATACCTGTACTCGTCAGCTCGGATGTATAGGTTTTGAAACCCAAGAACGTAAAGTTTATAAAATCTGCAGCTTCTTGAGTGACAGCAGCTGAGGATCTGATAATAGCGGGGGGTATTCATACTTATCCACTCGCCCTGTTAGAATTAGCATAAGTATTATACAAACAATTCACTTTTCACTTGCAGGACCTGTGTGAGGTCATACCCATGTGACCAGAAGGGGCGGGACCTCAACCAACAAAACTGATACCACGAAGCAACATTTTTCTGTTGCCAGAGGCCCCGTCCCGTCACATGGGTATGACCTCACACAGGTCCTTCAAAGGAAAAAGTGAATAGTTTGTACAATACTTATGCTAATTCTAACAGGGTGAGGGGATAACTATGCATACTCCCCAGATGTTATCTGATCCTCAGCTGCTGTCACATAAGATGCTTCCGATTTTATAAACTTTACTTTCTTTGGTTTCAAAACCTATACATCCAAGCTGACCACTAAAGGTATGTAGAGAATCAGCCTGATAGTGCCAGTATAGCATTGGCTTTAGGTTATATGCGAATATCCTGATGATTGGTTCCATTTAAAGGGAATCGGACACCAGTTTTTTGCCACCTAATCTGAGAGCAGCATAATGTAGGGGCATAGATCTTGATTCCAGCGGTGTGTCACTTACTGGGCTGCTTAGTGTAGTTTTGATAAAATCACTGTTTAATCAGCAGTAGATTATTATTAGAGAGCCACTTGCAGTGCTGCCAGGTAGTCCAGCATATTCAAGAGCACTGTATAACTGCTAGACTTGCAGCAGAGAAAAACACTGATTTTATAAAAATGACAGTAAACAGCTAAGTAAGTGACTTCGCTGGAATCAGGATCTCTGACTCTACATTATGCTCCTCTCAGAAGAAGTAGCAACAACCTGGTGAGAGATTCCCTTTAAGGCCATAATCTGGAAGTAAATTGGCCACAACCAGGTGTTTCCCGCAAGATTTCAGACAGAGGCGTGAAAAGAATTATCAGACGTGTTTACAAGAACCACGAACCACCTGTAGAGAGCTGCAGAAAGACCTGGAATCAGCAGATAGAATTGTTTTAAAGAAAACAATAAGTAATACACTCCACCTCCATGGCCTGTATGCACACTCACCACACAGGACTCAATTTCTTGGCAAAAAGCATGTTAAAGAGTGTTTAAAGTTTGCTTAACAACATGTAGACAAGCCTGTAAAATATTGGGAGAACATATTCTGGTGATAGGAGACCAAAATTCAACTCTTTGGATTCCATAATACACTCCATGTTGGAAGCCAAAGGGCACGGTTTATCACCCCAAAACACCAAACCAACAGGACGTTTGGAGGTGGGAACATGATGGTGTGTCATAAAGTCATATGAAAAAGTTTGGGCACCCCTATTAATGTTAACCTTTTTTCTTTATAACAATTTGGGTTTTTGCAACAGCTATTTCAGCTTCATATATCTAATAACTGATGGACTGAGTAATATTTCTGGATTGAAATGAGGTTTATTGTACTAACAGAAAATGTGCAATCCGCATTTAAACAAAATTTGATGGGTGCAAAAGTATGGGCACCTCAACATAAAAGTGACATTAATATTTTGTAGATCCTCCTTTTGCAAAAATAACAGCCTCTAGTCACTTCCTGTAGCTTTTATTGAGTTCCTGGATTCTGGATGAAGGTATATTTGACCATTCCTGTTTACAAAACAATTCCAGTTCAGTTAAGTTTGATGGTCGCCGAGCATGGACAGCCCGCTTCAAATCATCCCACAGATGTTCAATGATATTCAGGTCTGGGGACTGGGATGGCCATTCCAGAACATAGTAATTGTTAATCTGCATGAATGCCTGAGTAGATTTGGAGCGGTGTTTTGGATCATTGTCTTGCTGAAATATCCATCCCCTGCGTAACTTCAACTTAGTCACTGATTCTTGCACATTATTGTCAAGAATCTGCTGATACTGAGTTGAATCCATGTGACCCTCAACTTTAACAAGATTCCCGGTGTCAGCATTGGCCACACAGCCCCAAAGCATGATGGAACCGCCACCAAATTTTACTGTGGGTAGCAAGTGCTTTTCTTGGAATGCTGGTTTTTTTTTTGCTTCCATGCATAACGCCTTTTTGTATGACCAAACAACTCAATCTTTGTTTCATCAGTCCACAGGACCTTCTTCAAAAATGTAACTGGCTTGTCCAAATGTATTTTTGCATACCTCAGGTGACTGTTTGTGGCATGCTTGCAGAAACGGCTTCTTTCGCATCACTCTCCCATACAGCTTCTCCTTGTGCAACGTGCGCTGTATTGTTGCCCGATGCACATTGACACCATCTGCAGCAAGATGATGCTGCAGGTCTTTAGAGGTGGTCTGTGGATTGTCCTTGACTGTTCTCACCATTCTTCTTCTCTGCCTTTCTGATATTTTTCTTGGCCTGCCACTTCTGGGCTTAACAAGAACTGTACCTGTGTTCGTCCATTTCCTTACTATGTTCCTCACAGTGGAAACTGACAGTTTAAATCTCTGAGAAAACTTTTTGTATCCTTCCCCTGAACAACTATGTTGAATAATCTTTGTTTTCAGATCATTTGAGAGTTGTTTTGAGGAGCCCATGATGCCACTCTTCATAGGAGATTCAAATAGGAGAACAACTTGCAAGTGGCCACCTTAAATACCTTTTCTCATGATTGGATACACCTGCCTATGAAGTTCAAAGCTCAATGAGATTACAAAACCAATTTAGTGGTTTAGGTGGTCAGTAAAACGTAGTTAGGAGTGTTCAAATTAAGAAATTGATATGGGTGCCCATTCTTTTGCTCCGGTTAAATTTTGTTTAAATGCGGATTGCACATTTTCTGTTAGTACAATAAACCTCATTTAAATCCAGAAATATTACTCAGTCCATCAGTTATTAGATATATGAAACTGAAATAGCTGTTGCAAAAACGCAAATTGTTATAAAGAAAAAAGGTTAACATTAATAGGGGTGCCCAAACTTTTTCCTTTGACTGTATAGTTAAAGGAAGGATGAATGGACAAATGTACCGAGACATTCTTGATAATAATCTGCTGCCATCTATTAGGATGATGAAGACGAAACAAGTGTAGATATTTCAGCAAGGTAATGATCCCAAACACACAGCCAAAGAAACTTGATTGGTTTTTGAGAAAGAAAATAAAGCTGCTAGAATGGCCCAGCCACCTGACCTGAATCCAATAGAACATTTATGGAAGAATCTACAGCTCAGAGATCATAGAAGGAGCGCATAGAAATTTGAAGAGTTTGTGTAGAAGAATGGACCAAAATCCCAACTAAGCAATGCATGCAACTAGTTTCTCCATATAGGAGGCGTCTTGAAGTAGTCATCACCCTCACAGGTCTTTGTACAAAGTATTAATTAAATTTCAGTAAGCGTGTTCAATACTTATTCCCTATGTCATTTCTCATTATTATAAATAATTTATAGATTAGTTTGTAGGTGTAATGTTGAAAATGTGGAAACGTTTGCAGGTATGAATACCTTTTCAAGGCTCTTTGTATTCGAAACTTACAATTTTCACTACGTCCAGAAAAGGCCATCACAGAGCACAAATGTTGCATGAACATGTATTAATAAATCAGTCTGAAAACTTTGGAGTGGTGCAGCTTTCTTCTGTATATTTTTTAATTGTGGATCAAATTCTTTCCTGCTCATAAATACTGAATTAGTGATAAGCAGAGGCTGGCTGGCACAATTTACCTTGATGGGCAACCACTAAGCAGTGTCCCTCAAGTTGCGTCAGCCGACCATTTGACTGTTCATCTCTGGCCGCTGCATTAAAGCAGCAGTGGTAAGAGGCTTTATGAACAGACGGCTGCATATATATGGAAACAAAGCCTAGCTTGCTGCATGTATATGGGAAGGGAGCCTAGCTTACTGCGTACATAGATATCACAAGAGAACCTAGATGACTACAAAGATATGGGAACTGAAGTGAGCTAATGAGTGCAGAACCATGATATGGGAGCAGAACCGCTCTTACTACAGAGATATGGGAGCAGAACCGAGCTTCCTACAGAGATATGGGAGCAGAACCAAGCTTACTACAGAGATATGAGAGAACAACTGAGCTTACTACAGAGATATGGGAGCAGAATTTAGCTAACTACAGAGATATGGGAGCAGAACCGAGCTTACTACATAGATACGGGAACAGAACCGAGCTTAGTGTATCAATACAGGAACACAATCATACTTACCCAGTCATCTACATAGAAACAGCGACAGAACCAAGCCTACTACATACATACGGGAATAGAATAATCTTAATGGATACACATAGTACCATAACTAAGTTTACTACTCAAATATGGTACCATAACTAAGTTTACTACTTAAATATGATACCATAACTGAGCTTACTATATGGATATGGAAGCAAAACCATGTTTACTACAGAGATACAGTACCATAACCCAGCTAACTACATATACAACAAATACAAAGCTTCTCCTATATTTTCAATGTTAAACATGTACAGCAAACTGATGGCACATTGATTATACACTGATGCCATCCGTGTGCTGTACGTATATTTCACGGCCCCATAATCTTCTATTGACCATTGTCATCCGTGCTGCAGGAAAAAAAAACACATGACAATGGAGAATACGGCGAAAATCCACTGTGTCAGTGACCCTGATCATGTGCACGGACAGCACGTCTCCGGTAGACAAAGTACGCTGAGTCCAGACTGTGAGGAAGCCTGGTGGTGGGCACTCACCCTTAAAGATAAAATACAAATGTTTTACACATACACCACAACACTTTAAGGGTATGTGCCCACAGTTCAGACATGCTGCGTCCTGGAGGCAGCGTGTTCTCTCCTGTGGGGCAGACAGTGCTCTCCAAAGGGACTGCAGCTGCCTGAGCCCACATGCTGCAGCTCAGGGATCCACACCACAGGTCAGTTTTCGCTGCGGGCAGTACACACAGTGGGCATGGGATTTTTAGAAATCCATCCACTGTGCTTGAAATGTATAACAGCGTTTTGGATGCAGCAAAAACACTCTGCATCCAAAATGCTGTGAACCCTGATCATGGTCACGTACCCTTACATACACGCATCATACACACATACATAGAACCCCACAAACACGGACATGCAAACATACAGTACAGACATGTACACCCCAACAGCGTACAGACACTTACACAGATTCACATTAAGCATATACATATTTGAAGACAATCACAAACATATCAACATCCACATACATGAATGGGCATACACAATCCTATACACACAGACATACACACATACCTGGGGTCTTTTACTTTTGATGATTGAGGACAACACTTCTCTTGCCTCCTGTGTGGCCCACAGACTTATTTTGTGCTCCTCTTCAGTGGGGAGGCAGCGCATGCTGCATGATGCAGGGCTGCCACCAGGAATTTCATGTCCCCATACTGGCAATATTTTCAGGCCCCTTGAGACTCCAAAAACCACAAACAATAATATACCAAAGTATGATCCGAAAAGGAAACCACCTATACAATACCTCTAAAAATATATATCTTTATTAATTAATTAAAAATCAGACACCATGTGTCCTCCAGACATGTAGTGAATAATAGGGGCAGTGAGGATCAGCCACCTGGAGCGGGGGGTGTCCAAAAAAGTATGACATCCTCCGTTGGTAGGAAGGGTAATTTGAAGAATTTACCTAGCATTTTTGCCTTCTAGCTATTACTGGTCTATTGCTTTACTCCATCACGCTCCCTATTTTTCATTCTAGCATTCACTCACAGTATTATGTATGTCCTACATGTTGTCTGGAGGACACATGGTGTCTGATTTTTAATTAATAAAGATAAATATTTTTAGAGGTATTGTATAGGTGGTTTTCCCTTGAGACTCCACCCAGGTTCCAGCCCAGCTTCGCTTTCACCCCTCAAACCTTGCACAGCCTCACTGCCATTCTTGGAAAAACTCCACTTCCATCTTTGTCCTTCTTCTGAAGTCGGGGTGCATGACGCGTCCTACGCCATGCACACACGCCGGTATTGAGGTCCTGCGCAGGCGCACTTTGATCTGCCCTGAGCAGAACAAAGAATTGTAGTGTGCCTGCGTAGGACCTCGATACTTGCGCATGTGCCTGACGTAGTGACTCGCCCACCCCAGGGCAATGGGACACCCGGTGCCGGGCCGGACTAGTCCGGAGGTAGTCAGTGGTGGCTGGGCCCAGCTCCGTGGCCCTGGTGGGTGTCAGTAGAATATGTGGCTTGGTGAATAAAGTTGTGTTCGTGACGCCACCTGTGGTATGCGGCTATTAAGCCGCCGCTGCTGTGTGAGGCCTCCGGGATGATGTTATGGCAGCAATGGTGGTACTGCTCCCCACAGGTGGAGCAATGCCCCGGGGCACAGTTGGTGCTTGTGAATGTCTATGCAGCTGAAATAACAGAGACCACTCCAAGGGTGCAGTTCAAGTTCTTTACTCACAATTCTTGTCGGGTCCCGGGAACCCTTGGACTGCTGGGACCACTGTCAGGGACCTCCGCCGTTTCTGAGTGATTCTGAGAGTAAAAGCCGGTACCCTTCTCTTAGTGTCTCTATCTTCTGCTGTCTTCCTTAGCCTTGCCTTTGATAGGATAAACCTGGCTTGGCCTCCACTACAGCCTCCAGGCTGGGGGGTCACCTGTCGGCTGATTACCCCTTTTCTGGAAGTTCTGCTATGGGTTCTGGCCCGGGGAGTCTACAACGTTCCCTGGGCCTCGGTTTTTACTGTTTGGAGATGATCTTTGCACTCCTCCAGTCTCTAGGGACCGTCCCCTGTCGCAGCTTGATCCCTCCACCGATGTTCTTGTGGACTAGGCCACCGCAGCTCTAAACTGCCCTGGACAGCTATACAGACTGCCCGTGGCCCTGCGACTCCTTCTGTTCTCTACGTGGTGTCACCTGGACCCTCCGAGTCCCAGGATCTTCACCAGGAAACGTCTCTTTCTGTTTCTCTGCTCCTGTCTGACTTGGAGCTTTCTTTCCTTTTTCTTCTCCTCCTTGCCTGCCTCCGGCAGGCCTCCTCCTCCTTCACCACTCTCCCTCTAACTTCGACTGACTAAACTTGACCTTCCTCTCTGTGTCTGTTCTCAGATGACTCCTCCCACCTCCCCAATTGCCCTGTTCTACCCTATAGGAGCAGGGATGGGTCTTACGACCCCTCCCAGCATGCAGCATGGGAGGGTTGTCTGCCACTTTCCCTGGTCCCAGTGTGTTCCTAGCAATGGGTGTAGTGTGGATTTACCAGGGGACCGGCGTTCACTCTCTTCCTCTCCCAGAATAGGGCATCACACCGCTGGATGGGGTGCAATGACCTGTGGCGACGGAAGCCTCAGGGGCGCCACAGTAGCATGCGTCATGCACCTCGACTTCAGAAGAAGGACAAAGATGGCCAAAAGAGGAGGCGCCGCACCCGGGGAACAGAGCCACCCCTTTGACCAGTCTGCACCGACCTGACCATTTAAGTAAGTATTATGAAGAGATTTTTACGTTCTACACAACGGCTTGGCCTCTTATATACAGCATGTTAGAATGTTGTCTATAAGAGCCCACTGGTGGTGGCTGCAGCTTATAGTCACCAAATCTGGTGACAGGTTCCCTTTAATGGCTATTCAGCTCAGCTATGCAGCGCAGTTGTCATTTTGAAAACCTGAAAAAAAGGACATTTTTGTGTACTCACCGTAAAATTTCTTTCTTGGAGCCTTTCATTGGGGGACATATGATGTCTCCAGGGGAGGCGTGACACTAGGTTTGAAAAAAAGTGTTAGCTCCTCCTCCCACAGCATATAACCCCAGCTATGCGGGAACTAGCTCAGTTTGTTGTAAAAGCAGTAGGAGGACAACCAAAACCACAAGGGCAGGAGCTGTGTCCCCCAATGAAAGGCTCCAAGAAAGACATTTTACGGTGAGAACACAAAAATATCCTTTCCTTTCTCGCCTTTTCATTGGGGGACATAGACATTGGGACGTCCCAAAGCAGTCCCTGGGTGGGAACTGAACTATTAACAGAATAGAACATCAGCCTAAGAGCTGACTAACAACTGCAACTGCAGTGAACACATATCAACACTATCAAGAAACCGAGCAGTGGCCACTTATAAATGAGCCACTGCCTCCTGAAGGACTTGTCTTCCAAGAGCAGCATCCGCGGAGGCATGCATATGCACTCTGTAGAATTTTGTAAACGTGTGCACACTGGACCAGGTAGCGGCCTTGCAAAGTTGGGCCGCCGAAGCCTGATGGCGGATAGCCCAGGAAGCACCCACTGCTCGTGTAGAGTGGGCCTGCACAGATTGAGGAGGAACGACACCTTGTGCTTTGTAAGTTTCACACATGGCAGTCCTGATCCATCGAGAAATCGTGGATTTGGAAGCCCGGTCGCCCTTTTTGTGTCCTTCTGAGAGGACGAAAAGGGCATCGGACTTGCGCAACGGTGCTGTTCTGGAGATGTAGATCCGCAGAGCCCTGACAAGATCGAGAGTGTGAAGGGCTTTCTCAAAGGAGTAGACCGGGACCGGGCAGAATGACGGCAACACAATGTCCTCGTTCAGGTGGAAATAGGATAAGACCTTCAGAAGGAAGGTGGGGGAAGGCCAAAGGACCACCTTATCATGATGGAATATCAAGTAAGGTGAGCGACAGGACAGAGCTGCCAGTTCGGACACTCGCCTGATAGAGGTAATAGCGACTAAAAAGGCAACTTTCCAAGACCGCCGTTGAAGAGAGATTTCTCTCAAGGGTTCGAAAGGAGGAAGCTGAAGTGCTCCGAGAACCAAATTCAGATCCCAGGGATCTAAGGGGTGACGATAAGGGGGGACCAAATGCGCCACCCCTTGAAGAAAGGTATGGATCTGAGGGCGAGAAGCCAGCTGCTTCTGGAAAAAAATTGACAAGGCAGAAACTTGTCCTTTAAGGGTATTGAGAGCAAGACCCGAGTCCATACCGTATTGCAAAAAGGCAAGAACATTAGGGATTGAAAAGGTAAGGGGCGACCGATTATGACGGTCACACCAGGACAGATAGGTCTTCCAGGTCCTGTGATAAATGCTGGCGGAGGAAGGCTTGCGAGCATTAAGCATGGTATGAACTACCCTGGAAGAAATACGCGACTTGGCTAGAATCAAGGATTCAAGCGCCACGCCGTCAAATGCAGCTGTCCTGTATTCTGGTGGAATATTGGACCTTGCGACAGAAGATCCGGGCGGTCGGGAAGACGCCAGGGAGTGTCGCCGAGAAGGTGGAGGAGCTCTGGAAACCAGGCTCTTCTGGGCCAGTCCGGGGCCACGAGGATCACCGGGATTCCCTCCGCTTTGATTTTCTTGATTACTCTCGGAATGAGAGAGAACGGAAGGAAAACGTTTGGCAGGCGAAACTGCGACCACGGGAGGACTAGAGTGTCGGAGCCGAGTGCTAGCGGTACGAAGGGATGTACTTTGGCGTTTAGCTGAGACGCCATGAGGACCACATCTGGGAGCCCCCAACGAAGAGTGATTTGATGGAACACCTCGTCGTGGAGGGACCATTCCCCTGCCACTAGACCTTGCCTGCTGAGAAAGTCTGCGGCCCAGTTGTCTATCCCTGGAATATGGACAGCTGAAATAATGGGAATGTGCATCTCTGCCCAAAGAAGAATCCTGGAGTTCCTATCTGACGGTTGACGTAAGCCACAGCCGTGGCATTGTCTGACTGGATCCGAACCGGGAGGCCCAGAAGCAAGGGTTGAAAGGTTTGAAGGGCCAGAAATATGGCCCTGATCTCCAGAACGTTGATATGAAGGGATCGCTCGGGGTGAGACTAGCGTCCGTGAGCAGTGTGGTGGAGAAACACCGCCCCCCAGCCTAACAGGCTGGCATTTGTCATGACAGGGCAGAAGGACTTCCCCTGAGATAGGGATGAGACCTGAGTCCACCAGACGAGGGAGCTGAGGGCAGTCCGAGATAAGCGGACTGACCGGTCTAGAGAGGCTGGATTCTTGTCCCAAGAGGACAGAAGATCCAATTGCAGAGGGCGCAAATGGAATTGGGTAAACGACACGGCTTCCATGACTGCTACCATCTTGCCTAACACTCTCATCCCACTCCGGAGGGATGTGTAATGGCGGGAGCGGAGGGATTGGGCGGCCCGGAACAGGGAAGACCTCTTGTCCGGGCATGAAACGTGTCTATCAGCATACCTAAAAAGGTGATGCGCTGATGAGGAATGAGGGATGACTTGTTGAAGTTGAGAAGCCACCCTAGTCTTGACAGCGTGTCTGGGCAAATTTGCACGCTTTCTGAGCAAACTTGAGGAGAGCTACCCTTGACAAGTAGGTCGTCCAAATAGGGAACGACCAGAATGCCTCTGGGGTGCAAAATGGACATGACGGCCGCCATGACCTTTGTGAAGGCTCGAGGCGCAGTAGCTAGTCCAAAGGGAAGGGGCCTGAATGGGAAATGACGGTGTCCTACGATAAAACGAAGGAACCGTTGATGCGATACACATATGAAAATGTGTAAATAAGCATCTTGAATGTCTATGGAAGCTAGGAATTCTCCCGGTTCCATAGAAGCTAGTACGGCTCGCAATGATTCCATTCGTAAGGTCCGAATCCGTACGGACCTGTTTAGCCTTTTGAGGTCCAGGATAGGACGGACAGAGCCATCTTTTTTGGGGACGACAAAGAGGTTTGAATAGAAAACTTTGCCGCGCTGTTCCAGGGGCACTGGAATGATAATGTTTGCTTTTTGCACAGAGGCTATGGCCTGACATAAGGCCTGGCTTTGCGTTGTGGACTTTCGAAGCTGAGAACGCAGAAACCTGTTGGCCGGTAGGGAATGGAAATCGATCTTGTAACCTGAGGTGACGATTTCTCGAACCCAAGCATCGTGAGTATGGTCTAGCCAGATATCCTGAAAAAGCAGAAGCCGCCCTCCAACAGGAGTTGGCTCTGAGGGGTACCCGGCGTCATGCTGAAGGGGCCTTCGCGGGGCGAGGTCCCTTGGGTTTAGATTGCCTGGAGTGGGAACGCCAGGAAAAGTCCCTTGAGGGACCGGATCCCCGATCTGAGCGTTGCGACGACCCCTGTGATGGTTTTTGGGGGGCCGAAAGGACTGCCTGTGCCAAGAAGACATTTTAAAATTTTTGGATACAGGCCACTTTTGTGGTAGAATGGTACTTTTACCACCCGTCGTCTCAGATATAAGCTTGTCCAGGGATTCTCCAAACAGACGAAGACCCTGGAAGGGGAGTGTGGACAGGGACTTCTTGTTGGCACTGTCCGCGTTCCATATCTTTAGCCACAGGACTATGCGGGCAAAAAACAGCATTGGCTGCCGTTAGGGCTGACAAACTAGCTGCATCTAGGGAGCCGTGAAGCAAGTAATTAGAGGCTAGAGAGAACAAATCAAGGATCTCAAGAGCCTCTGAAGGAATATTGCAAGAACGAAGCAACTTGCGCAAGTTCCTACTCCACACACTCATAGCTCACGCCACCCATGCCAAGGCAAACCGGGGACGCAGAGAGGAGCCCGAAGCCTGGAAAATAGATTTGACCACATCAATTGAACGGTCGGACGAATCCTTGAGAGACGCGGTGTCTGAGACAGACATAACCGTGTGTTTAGCCAGCCTGGATACTGGCGGATCCACAACGGGGGGTACTGACTAGAGCTTAACCAGTTCTGATGGAAAGGGATAAGCGAATGAAGAGAAGAATTTTTTATTAAACCTATCAGGGTGATCCCACCGTTTTAGATATGATTTGATGAAAAATCGGATCCTGGGCAAAGGACTTAGGAGGCTTCTTGGCCCGCTTGATTGCCGACTGAGAAGTCGGGTCCGAAGGCTGATCAGAAATCGACAGAGAGTGATTGACAGCCGAAATTATGTGTCTTCCATATGTCTAGACTCAGAAGGGACATCTGAACCAGAGTCAGAGTCTTGGGAATCGTGACTACTAAAGGTCACGGAGCCTGAGTCAGACTGATCATCGCCGGAGTCGGACGAGACGTAACGGTCGCAATGGCGCCTTTTGGAGACACCCTTTTTACGTACTGGGAACGAGACACCAGATGAAGGCGGGCTCCCCTGGGGGAGCTGAGCCGGGAGGAGGCTGTGAGAGCCTGTGGAAGGCTGGGATATCTGAGCGGCCAGGTCATCTAACCTCTTCGACATGAGAAGAGCCCAGGCAGGCATAACGTCAGACTGTGGTACTGCCTGGATAGTGGCCGCAGCCAAATCCACAGACTGCACGACCTCCTGATCCGGCTGTGGAGGCTGTTGTGACACGGTAGTAGGGGCATCGCAGCCCCGGCATAGTGGATAGCTTCGGCCATTACAAAAACGAGCTTCCACAGGTGGTACAAGCATAGTACAGGTCCGTAGAGAATGCCTGGGAAGCTTTATCACCCTTGCGGTTACGCATGTCAGCAACAGTTCCACAATAAGTACAGTGAGCCTCTAGCAGTATTATAAAGGGACTGCTGTGGGTGAGGAGCTGCTAGCAGTATTATAAATGACTGCTATGCAGAGCCGGTATATACCGAGTAAAGTAGCACACCCTGTCAAACAGTCAGTATATACCTACAGGCACAGTTCGTATATACTGCTAAAAGCTGATATACACCGCTAGCCAGCAGACACACAACGCTAGAAAGACAGCGATATACCACTGAGCAGAGCGGTATATAGTGCTGCAGAATCGCAGAGCCAAGGAGGCGATCTCACCCGTGTCTGCTCCCCACATGTAATGGCGTCCAGTGTTCTCTGGCAGCATGGAGGGGAAAAACGGCCCACTTGAGGGAGCGGCTTCTAGAGCAGTGGAGGGGGCGTTGCTAGAATGCAGGCAGACGCCGGGAGCTAAATTAATGATGCTTCCCCGGGATCACGGCCTGCATCGCCCCACCGGCACCTTTCCAGGCGGCGGTTTGGATGCAGGGGA
The DNA here is from genome assembly GCF_048569485.1 of Anomaloglossus baeobatrachus. Taxonomy (NCBI): domain Eukaryota; kingdom Metazoa; phylum Chordata; class Amphibia; order Anura; family Aromobatidae; genus Anomaloglossus; species Anomaloglossus baeobatrachus. Next base: position 552,337,869 of record NC_134353.1, read on the forward strand.
CTGACTCGTCATCTCCCTACCTGCTCCTGGCTCCATCTGAAGACGCGTCGGTCCTGGGATGCGGGGATCTCGGGGACACATCTTTGGCTCAAGGCTGAAGCAGGTCCTCGGCTCTGCTAGCCCTCTGGAGCTACCTTGGTGTGAGGTGCTTCCAGGGAGCCTGGAGGGGTACGCAGACCCGACCACTTGGGCGCGAGGGAAGACTGACAGCTTGTGCACGCCAGGTTTCCTCTGCCCGTACACGGGGGGAACGGGGGTGGCAGGGCACCCTGGTATTGCCCCTATCAAAACTAGAATGAATAAGAAAAGAAAAACAAAATAAAAAGTAAAAATAAGCTGGCCTGAGGCACCTCTGGTGGAGCTCAGTCCAGACATGTCAGCCTCCCTGCTGACACTAGGAAAAAACAGCTAGTTCCCGCCTAGCTGGGGTTATATGCTGTGGGAGGAGGAGCTAACACTTTTTTTCAAACCTAGTGTCATGCCTCCCCTGGAGACACCATATAACCCAATGTCTGTGTCCCCCAATGAAAAGGCGAGAAAGGAAACTGCATGCACCGTCTTTTTAGGTTATCAAAATGGAATCATCAGCCATAAGCGTATTTTTATATATAAATATATATACACACACATATATACATTAATATATATATATATATATATATATATATATATATATATATATATATATATATATATATATAAAGAGTATACAGGCTATATATACTGTACATATATAGAGGCTGCTAGCTGCATATACAGTGGGTCCGGAAACTATTCTTGTTTATTAAATTTGCAAAATGTCTACATTTCTGTTTTATTTCTGTCAGGATGGATGGGGGATGGGGTGCAGAGTGTACATTAATGAGAAAAGTAATGAACTGTTTTGAATTTACCAAATGGCTGCATTGAAACAAAGAGTGAAAAATTTAAAGGGGTCTGAATACTTTCCGTACCCACTGAATATAATATGGGGCTGTATATTGTGTATACACAGCACTATACAGTACACACACATCCACACTATATACAAATATAGTATATACAGACATAATGCAGACTGTAGTGTGCTCTTGTACAGTGCCTACAAGTAGTATTCAACCCCCTGCGGATTTAGCAGGTTTGATAAGATGCAAATAAGTTAGTGCCTGCAAACTTCAAACAAGAGCAGGATTTATTAACAGATGCATAAATCTTACAAACCAACAAGTTATGTTGCTCAGTTAAATTTTAATAAATTTTCAACATAAAAGTGTGGGTCAATTATTATTCAACCCCTAGGTTTAATATTTTGTGGAATAACCCTTGTTTGCAATTACAGCTAATAATAGTCTTTTATAAGACCTGAACAGGCCGGCTCAGGTCTCTGGAGTTATCTTGGCCCACTCCTCCATGCAGATCTTCTCCAAGTTATCTAGGTTCTTTGGGTGTCTCATGTGGACTTTAATCTTGAACTCCTTCCACAAGTTTTTAATTGGGTTAAGGTCAGGAGACTGACTAGGCCACTGCAACACCTTGATTTTTTCCCTCTTGAACCAGGCCTTGGTTTTCTTGGCAGTGATTTGGGTCGTTGTCTTGTTGGAAGATGAAATGACGACCCATCTTAAGATCCTTGATGGAGGAGCGGAGGTTCTTGGCCAAAATCTCCAGGTAGGCCGTGCTATCCATCTTCCCATGGATGCGGACCAGATGGCCAGGCCCCTTGGCTGAGAAACAGCCCCACAGCATGATGCTGCCACCACCATGCTTGACTGTAGGGATGGTATTCTTGGGGTCGTATGCAGTGCCATCCAGTCTCCAAACGTCACGTGTGTGGTTGGCACCAAAGATCTCGATCTTGGTCTCATCAGACCAGAGAACCTTGAACCAGTCTGTCTCAGAGTCCTCCAAGTGATCATGAGCAAACTGTAGACAAGCCTTGACATGACGCTTTGAAAGTAAAGGTACCTTACGGGCTCGTCTGGAACGGAGACCAATGCGGTGGAGTACGTTACTTATGGTATTGACTGAAACCAATGTCCCCACTGCCATGAGATCTTCCCGGAGCTCCTTCCTTGTTGTCCTTGGGTTAGCCTTGACTCTTCGGACAAGCCTGGCCTCGGCACGGGTGGAAACTTTCAAAGGCTGTCCAGGCCGTGGAAGGCTAACAGTAGTTCCATAAGCCTTCCACTTCCGGATGATGCTCCCAACAGTGGAGACAGGTAGGCCCAACTCCTTGGAAAGGGTTTTGTACCCCTTGCCAGCCTTGTGACCCTCCACGATCTTGTCTCTGATGGCCTTGGAATGCTCCTTTGTCTTTCCCATGTTGCCAAAGTATGAGTGCTGTTCACAAGTTTGGGGAGGGTCTTAATTAGTCAGAAAAGGCTGGAAAAAGAGATAATTAATCCAAACATGTGAAGCTCATTGTTCTTTGTGCCTGAAATACTTCTTAATACTTTAAGGGAACCAAACAGAATTCTTGTGGTTTGAGGGGTTGAATAATAAATGACCCTCTGAATAAACTTTTCACAATTTAAAAAAAAAAAAACAAAAAAAACAAAAAAACAACATTCTTTTTTGCTGCAGTGCATTTCACACTTCCAGGCTGATGTACAGTCCAAATGTCACAATGCCAGGTTAATTCCGAATGTGTAAACCTGCTAAATCTGCAGGGCGTTGAATACTACTTGTAGGCACTGTATATAATTGCTTTACTCTGTCTGTCTGTCTGTCTGTCTGTCTTGCTCCAAAATTGTGTCACCATGACAGTGTCGTTAGAGTGACAACTGTCGGATTGGCTGCTGGGCTCGACCTGGCCCCGCCCCCCACATGGATTAGCCGCTCGCCCCGGCCCTCCGCACGCATCGCCCGCTCCAGCGTTCACCGGCTCCCAGTACACATGTGCAGAGAGCCGGCATACGCTGACGCCTCGCCCGCTCAGCCCCGCTCCAGCGTACACCAGCTCCCAGTACACATGTGCAGGGAGCCGGCATACGCTGACGCCTCGCCCGCTCAGCCCCGCTCCAGCGTACACCGGCTCCCGGTACACATGTGCAGGGAGCCGGCATACGCTGACGCCTCGCCCGCTCAGCCCCGCTCCAGCGTACACCGGCTCCCAGTACACATGTGCAGGGAGCCGGCATACGCTGACGCTTCGCCCGCTTGCTCCCGTCACACGTTGGCACGATCGGCCCCGCTGGGATCGTGACCAAGCCGGTATACGCTGGTAACCATGATACACATCGCGTAACTATAGGAAGCGCTTCCCTTAGTTACCCGATGTGTATCATGGTTACCAGCGTACACCGGCTCCCGGTACACATGTGCAGGGAGCCGGCATACGCTGACGCCTCGCCCGCTCAGCCCCGCCCCCGGCACACGTTACCACGCTCGGACCCGCCCCGGCGGCCCCAGCATGAGGGATGGAGCACGATAGGGGGTTTGCAGCATGGAGGATGGAGCACGATGGGGGGTGTGCAGCATGGAGGATGGAGCACGATGGGGGGTGCGCAGCATGGAGGATGGAGCACAATGGGGGGTGCGCAGCATGGAGGATGGAGCACAATGGGGGGTGCGCAGCATGGAGGATGGAGCACGATGGGGGGTGCGCAGCATGGGGGACGGAGCACGATGGGGGTGCGCAGCATGTCGTATGGAGCACGATGGGGGGTGCGCAGCATGGGGAATGGAGCACGATGGGGGGTGCGCAGCATGGAGGATGGAGCACGATGGGAGGTGCGCAGCATGGGGGATGGAGCACGATGAGGGGTGCGCAGCATGGGGGATGGAGCACGATGAGGGGTGCGCAGCATGGGGGATGGAGCACGATGAGGGGTGCGCAGCATGGGGGATGGAGCACGATGAGGGGTGCGCAGCATGGGGGATGGAGCACGATGAGGGGTGTGCAGCATGGGGGATGGAGCACAATGGGGGGTGTGCAGCATGGAGGATGAGCACGATGGGGGGTGTGCAGTATGGGGGATGGAGCACGATGGGGGGTGCGCAGCATGGGGGATGGAGCACGATGGGGGGTGCGCAGCATGTCAGATGGAGCACGATGGGGGGGTGCTCAGCATGGGGGATGGAGCACAATGGGGGGTGCGCAGCATGGGGGATGGAGCACAATGGGGGGTGTGCAGCATGGAGGATGAGCACGATGGGGGGTGTGCAGCATGGGGGATGGAGCACGATTGGGGGTGCGCAGCATGGGGTTGGAGCACGATGGGGGGTGCGCAGCATGTCAGATAGAGCACGATGGGGGGTGCTCAGCATGGGGGATGGAGCACAATGGGGGGTGCGCAGCATGGGGGATGGAGTACAATAGGGGGTGCGCAGCATGGAGGATGGAGCACGATGGGGGGTGCGCAGCATGCGGGATGAAGCACGATGGGGGGTGCGCAGCATGGGGGATGGAGCATGATGGGGGGTGCGCAGCATGGGGGATGGAACACGATGGGAGGTACACAGCATGGGGTATGGAGCACGATGGGGGTTGCGCAGCATGGGGGATGGAGCACGATGGGAATGCGCAGCATGGGGGATGGAGCACGATGGGGGTGCACACCTCTCCCCAAAACACACACACACACACCGCCACACGCGCACTGCACAACACACCACACACACACACTGGGAACCACAAACACCGCCCTACACAGACACCCACACACAGACAACGCCGCACACACACAACACCCAACACACAAACACCGCGGCAAACAAATATACGCACATACCTCGCAACACACACACTGCACAAAACATACCTCCCCCCAAAACACACACACGCACTCAACACCTACACAAACCACGCAACACACACAGCACCACACACACAGAATGCTGCAGACACAGCGCTCCACACACAACGCAACACACATACAACACTGCTCTCACACACCCCCACCCAGACAACACCCAGAACATTTACAGCGCCCTACACAAACACTTGGTAACTACACACAACAGCTATATATATATAAATATATATAAACAAAAATCATACATTAACTACACAATACGTAAATTCTAGAATACCCGATGCGTTAGAATCGGGCCACCTTCTAGTGTTATTTATAATTACTAAGTTAAGAGACCAGCGCCACCCCCGCAAGTGACATTGTTTGTGCTGGTGTCTGCATTGACAGTGCACTCTGCTCTGTTGTCAGCTCACTACTACTGAACTGAGCAAGTAACACAGAGTACGCTGTCATTGTGCACACTGCACAATGACAGCGCACAGGGACAGCTGACTGAGCATGTAACACAGAGTACGTTGTCATTGTGCATATCACACAATGAAAGTGCACAGGGACAGAGCAGGGATGAGCCCAGGCCCTGAAACAAGTGTCAGTGATGACACTTAGCTTCAGGAAGGCGGCAGAGGCTGTGACAGTGGCTGCAGTCTCTGCCCCCTGATGATGCTTCATTTGAGCATTCTAGCATGCACTGGGATTCTCAAATGAAGCCTCATCAGACAGGAAGTAGGGAAAAAATACATTAAGATTTAGATAATGTACCATAGTTCGGAAACAGTAGGACATTTTTAATGTAAGCTTATTAGAAATTATTTTAGATTAGAGCACTAAGTAGATGGGAAATTAGATTGAAATTTCTATGGCCTTTGGCTCACCCCTTTACATTCTGCCTCTGTCCAGTCCTCTAAGAATAAATCATTTTCCCTAGTCCTGCACATGGGCTTTCATGTGACATTTCATACCGTACAATGTGAAATTCTACTGGCCATAGCGGTCTCTTAAACTGTCTCATTCTATAAACTAGATATACAAAGACAATCACTATAGAGTATGTTAGTCTCTCCGCACTCATTCTAATGCATATAATTACAAGTAGCCACAGCTTCTTAGGCTTATGTTATTTCCATTTCCATTATTTGAAGAGTTAATTAATCCCAGTGTATTTGTAAGAATATTAAATCCACATTAGTTAATTACTGTTTTGTTTTAAGCACATTACTTTTCTCGAGTTATCCTCTTTAATACTAATTCATCAAGATTTTGAAATAGCAATTTAATTTGAAAGGAAGTCAATCATCTTAATGTGAATCAAAAGACGTCAGGAAATTGAGTTAACAAAATAAGGTAGAAGCTTTCAATAACCTTTCCTTTTGTATACTTTAGATAAAATATTATGAAATTGTAATGCCTTGAAATACTAATAGTAATGAAATCACACCCACTGCAGCGAAGAATTTATTTATCAAATACTAATTCCCAATTTAAACCTATTCCCACACGGTCAGCCTTATATATGGTATCTGTATTGGAGCTAAATCATTTAGGGTTTTAGTTAGGTCTAAAGGCCTCGTCACACTAAGCAACATCGCTAGCAACATCGCTGCTAACGAACAACTTTTGTGACGTAACAGCGATGTTGCTAGTGATGTTGCTGTGTGTGACATCCAGCAACAACCTGGCCCCTGCTGTGAGGTCGTTGGTTGTTGCTGAATGTCTTGGGCCATTTTTTAGTTGTTGCTGTCCTGCTGTGAAGCACAGATCGCTGTGTGTGACAGCGAGACAGCAACAACTAAATGTGCAGGCAGCAGGAGCCGGCTTCTGCAGAGGCTGGTAACCAATGTAAACATCGGGTAACCAAGAAGCCCTGTCCTTGGTTACCCGATATTTACCTTCGATACCAGCCTCCGCCCTCACTGCCTGTGCTGCCGGCTCCTGCTCTGTGCACATGTAGCTAGCTGCAGGACACATCGGGTTAATTAACCTGATGTGTGCTGTAAGTAGGAGAGCAGGGAGCCAGCGCTAAGCATTGTGCGCTGCTCCCTGCTCTGTGCACATGTAGCTGCAGCACACATCGGGTAATTAACCCAATGTGTGCTGTAAGTAGGAGAGCAGGGAGCCAGCGCTAAGCAGTGTGCGCTGCTCCCTGCTCTGTGCACATTTAGCTGCAGCATACATCAGGTAATTAACCTGATGTGTGCTGTAAGTAGGAGAGCAGGGAGCCAGCGCTCAGTGTGCGCTGCTCCCTGCTCTCTACACGTGTAGCTCCGTGCAGTGGTAACCAAGGTAAATATCGGGTTGGTTACCGATATTTACCTTAGTTACCAAGCGCAGCATCTTCCACGCGGCGCTGGGGGCTGGTCACTGGTTGCTGGTGAGCTCACCAGCAACTCGTGTAGCCACGCTCCGGCGATCCCTGCCAGGTCAGGTTGCTGGTGGGATCGCTGGAGCGTCGCAGTGTGACAGCTCACCAGCAACCTCCTAGCAACTTACCAGCGATCCCTATCGTTGTTGGGATCGCTGGTAAGTTGCTTAGTGTGACGGTACCTTAAGAAGCAAGTTTCATGTATTTGTCCAGTACTGGACAACCCCATATTAAAAGCCACAGTGTACTGTATAAATAAAATAAAATAAAATGACCCTTACCGCCTGTGATACCAATGTGATATGACTGAAGAATGAGTGTGATTAGATAGGGATTCTAATCAAAAGATAGTGATCACAGGTATTATTTGATCCATCCAAAACTCAGTATCAGAGAAGTGTCCCCTGGTTGACCCAATATCACCATTATGAGCAGGTCTTTATTATGAGGCAGGAACGCTTACAGTTGAACATATGCAGGAAACTCATGGTTAGAAACATGTGTAGGAAACTGGCGATGTAAAATGCACAGCTCATTGCAACACATGCAGGAAATCAGTGGTCAGCCAGTGGTTAACCAGCAACATGTGCAGGAAGCTACTGGTGCCTACAGCAGCGTGTGGTCAAGTTACATGACCATGACTCAGCAATCACATGCTGGTCACCAATTGCAATACTCAGTGCACACGACACCACAATGTACGAAGTTTGGTATAAAAATACAGGGATCGCTTAGTGAGATAGGCATATTTCCAGGACGCTCAAAGTGGACGCACTGCGCCTGTGATGCAGAGGCCGGGTTGTCTTCCTTCTCACTAATCGAGTCCCTCCGATGAGAAAGGAAGTGCTACAACATACGGTAATGTTGATGCATATTTCTGTTATTGTATAAGATTCTATGACTATAAAGTAGTGCTAATGCATGTGCTATTAAAATAAATAATACCTTGCTATAAAGAATCTTAGTATTCGTGCCTGATTAGGATATTAGTGAGCACTTCGTAAGTACGGGCTTTCAGCCCTTTTTAGGAGAATTTAGCAAGACAACGCCCAGACTAGAGCTGTTTCTCCACTCTCAGTCGTGTACCCACGACTGGTCTCCCAACATAAACAATGTCCGTGAGAGCTGCAGACAATAAATGTTTGACTGATTACAATTCCATTACAGCAAAAGAACAGCGTTTCTGCAACAACATTGCTTCACTGCATAGGTTTCCATGGCGGAGCAGCTGCATGCAAGAATTACATCATCAAACCCAATTACAAGTATTGGATGGAGCAAGGGGTGGTATTCAAATTTTTAACAACAGGTCCCTGTTTGAGTTAAGAAGCCACACCCATTTTTTAATTCACACCTATCTTGTTAGCCTCTCCCATTTTCCAGTCATGGTCAGTCACTTCTTAGTATGATACATAATATTATAGGGATTTTCTACAAGTTTTTAAAATTAGTACTAAAAGGAAGCCTGCTCAAATTGGAAAGGATGCTCTTCTCTGTCATCTCAACTATCTGTTGCATCTAATCTATGACCTCAGGAGCCAAATATGCACAATATTATGCCACAATGTGACTAGACCACACGTTACCAGCAAAGAGTGTCTGAATAATACCACATACAAGGGATAAAAGAAAAAGCAGCACACCATGACCAGACCACATATAGCATCACATAGTGTAACGCTCACGGCCGGTGTAGTGGCAGCGAACGGGATTAGTGGACCCACTGGACCACAGGTAGAACCTGAGCTTACCCATTAGTGGCAGGGGCTTAAATAAGTGCCTACTGCAAGACGGATGCCATTTACCACTGCCAGGGCAGTGACCTGAAATGGCAGCTAACCCCAGGGCAGGTGATAGACTCAGGAATAGCTGGGTATAGGTGAGGTGACTGAGGCAGGCTGGACAGGTAGCTACAGACAGGTATGGTGGGCACTGCAGGGATAGACAGTTTTGGGAAGGCAGGTACTAGAGACGGACAAAGGGTTAACTGGACAGGAGCTCAGGACCTGACGACAACTAGCTAGGAAGCAGACTGGAACACTGACTGACTAACTAGAAGCATTGCGAAGGCACCTCTCAATGTGAGGATGCCTTAAATACACTGTGCCTTTCAGCCATAGGCTGAGGCATTTTCTGGAAATAGTAGGCCGGCCCTTCAAGAGGTTGGCCGGTGTGCATGTGCACATCTTAGGTGGACTCCCGGGAACTATGTGCGGCATGTACAGGGCCCGGTGGGGAAGGAGAGGGGGGGGGGTAAAGAGAGGCCGCAGCTCACATGGTTGGCCGGGGAAAGTGCGGGGAAAACGCAACCCGGCTAGGACGGTAAGTCGGCATCTCTGCAGGGACGCCGGCGCTACACATTACCGAATATCAAATACAAAGGAAAAATACCACACCATGACCAGACCACATATGAACACTACATAGTGACTGAACAATATCATACAAGGAAGAAAAGATGCTAAGCCATGAACAGACCACATAGTTCCTGAATAATTCCACATACAAGAGATAAATACCACCACACCATGACCAGACCACATATTACCACCACATAGTGACTGAATAATACCATATACAAGGGACAAGTACCACTATACTGTGACCAGATCACATATTACCACCACGCAGTGACTGAGTAATACAATGCTAATCATTAAAACCCCCAATACTAATAACACTAATATTACCATCAGTGTCATTATACAAAGGAGCTGTGTATATAGTGTATAGGTAATACATGAAATCATTGATGACATTATACATAGGAGTTCTATATACTATATAGTGTACTGTATGTGTACATTTAATACACTGAGTTACCAGTGTCATTTGTAGAAGTTATTTATCTTCACTTCTCTTCTTCATTCATTGTAAACTGCGGTCGCTGTCACTTCTTCCTGATAGGAATCGGCAGAAAATAACAGTTATCTATAACGGATTGTTTCTAAAGCACATTCCGCACTTTTTCCCATGACTTCTACACTTCACCAGATGAAGAAAAAGTGTGACAGTGCTGCCCTGTAAATTAACAGGATCTCCCTTCCCACCATTGAAAACGGTATCTTCAAAAGCAAAATATATTACAGCAGTAATAATGCGTCTTAATTGCCCCCAATTACCACCATAAATGTGTGTTTCTCATTCTCGCCACTAAACAATAATTATGTTACCCAACCTGAGCCCCTATGTCTTCAGTCCTAGCCCCTTTCTGTAATAATGTCCCTCATCCTGGTCCACATAGGTCCCCCATCCTGGTCCCCACATATCCTCTATATGTCTCCCATCCTGGTCCCCATATGGCCCCAAATCTTATTTTGTATTAAAAAAAACTGTCCGCGGTCTAGCAGCATCCTCTTCTTGTTCCATCATATGTGGCACGCATGTCACCGGCGCATGGCAAGGTCTCCAGAACGGGATCAGAGAGCGGCTTCTTGCCGGTTCGAGGAATCGGCTGCTATTTTGACAATTGGTTCCCTCAAACTGGAAAGAACGGTTGTCTGAATCCCACACCAGGAAAATAATCAGAAGGATATGGGTAAAGAACCAGAATTGGTGCATCTAATAATGGATGCGCCACTACTGGGGCGACTGCGGGCTACTATTTGTAGCCTGGGAAGGGCCCAATAATCATGGACTTTTACAGCCTGATAATATCAGCTCAGAACTGTCTGCTGTACATTGGCTGGTTATCAAAAAAAAGGGGGAACCCAAAGTGTTTATTTTTATTATTACTTATTTATTAGGTTAAGCCAGTCTAAAAACCCTTTAGTTCCCCATGAAAGGCACTAAACTGTGCAACTTTTTACTATTTAGGGGGCTATGAAATTATACATCTGTAGCATATCTATCTATTCTATCTAATATCTTTCTATCATCGACCTACCTATATTTTTAAATTTGTTTTTTTTTTCCTTTGAGATGTGTGGTAAAAAAAAAAAAAAAAAAAAAAAAAAAAAAAAAAAAAAAAAAAAAAAAAAAAAAATCGGACGGCATGCGGATGGATGGTCCATGTGCTGTCTGATTTTTTCCTTGTACGCATTGACTTGCATTGGCGAATTTTGTGTGATGTACGTGGCCATATGCAACATGCTGCCAGATTACAGCTGAGGAAAAACTCGCAGATGAACATTGCCTCATTGAATAACAATGGTGCGAGTATAATGCGATATATTCTCGCACTGCACTCGTCCTATTTATACGTAAGTGGGAGCGAGGCCTAACCTATATATCATTTATAGGTCTGCTTTTTCTGGGATTTTCAGCCCAGTGAACAGTCCCATCAATGACTGACAGCTTTCTTTGTATAAGGTCTCATTTAGACGTCTGTGTTGCACATACATGTTGTATAGTTTTTTTCACGGATATCACACATGCCCATTATAAATTATGATACTATTCACAAATGCATGTGTCAGTGCAAAACACACAGTTTTTTCTGGCAGCACAGCTGACAAGGGCCAGTGCAAGTATATGGTTCCGTGAAAAACACAGATAACACAAGGATACCATCCATGTGCTGTACGTGAGCCTCATACATGTTTAATATTGCAAAGTATAGGAGAAGCTTTCTAATATATTTAATAATCCATCTGTGAAAAATATTGATGAGACACTGAAGGTAAAAGCAGACACATAGAGCATACACTGATGACACAGTGATCCAAAAAAGCTATGACACCGGTACCATTTTTTCCACATAGATATTTTAAGACGGAAGTGTAAATGAGGCCAAGTGCGTATTTCCAGCATAGCTGTCCATCACTGATGGGACTACCCACTGGGCTTAAGATTTCAGAAAGACAAGAGGTGTAAATGATTAAAACAGATTATTACTGAATCTTTTCTCAAAAAACTATATATTAATCTGCTCAGCTCCTTCTGCTCTATTATATGGTGGCAGCAGATTGGACTGTATTTTCAGGGTGACCGATCTTTTTTTAAGTTGTTTACATCGTAGGCATAAAACACCTTAAAAAAAAAAAAGTCACAAAAATGTTTGTACAACTTGGAAGTTGTGTAAAAATCCTGCAACTTGTTTTGTCACGCCAGTCCTGGCAAGCATTATCGAAATGGATATTGCATGGTAGGAAGCAGGCATGGTTCAAGCTTGCCCGCCATATTCACGAAAATGTAGGCCTCTTTAGTAGAGTAAATTTTGCCACACAAAAGGGTATGACTGGAGTTCATCTCTGACGGAGACTCTCAGCACTTGTAAGAAGCGCTTAATCCATTAAGTGGTGTGTCGGAGCGGTTCGTCATCACTCAGTATACTGTTAGGGGCAGCTGTAAGCCAAGAACGTTCTGGCACTTTGACAGCTCTCTCTACACAGATGCTCTGTAGTGCAAGCTGTCAAAGTGCCACTAAGTGGTGATTGAAGTCGCTCCGGCAGCTATAATTGAAAGCCAAGAGTTCCCGGGGGGAATAATGTACCTTTTTTTATCCCTGTAGCCTGGGTTAACCTGCAAATTTATCCTATGTCTGCAGGTTAATAGTGTTTGGGCACATTACAGATTCTCTTTAAGCGGGGTCTTTCCATTTTAGTAATTTCATACATGTCGAAGCTAACTGGTTTTTGGACACCCTGTGGAGCTCAAAAGTGAGAGGTCATTAGGATTGGGAGCACAGATTTCACAGGATTTTATTTTAGGAAGGGGAGTCATGATGCTTTTCCAGAGCCTTTTTGGGCTACCTGTGAATTGGAAATTGCCCATTGGAAAGGGTATGACTTTTAAACTTAAAAATATCCCTTTAATTGTGCTGTTAGAGGTAAAAGTATGAGAAATGCTATGAAAGTAAATCATGTAATATTCTTCAATTAAAGAACTATAGAGATACAATATGGAGAAATTTGAGGGGGCCGAAAATTCGCAAAATAATGAAAAACTGATGGCAACTTTTTTTTTTCTATTTTACTTAGAGACGTGTTGCACAAATTACTGCTATCGTCCCATTCATATTGAAGAGGCTTTTGGGAATCCATGAACATTCTGTACAAACTACCCCATATCAATGTAGGAACTAATTTTGTCTGAAAAAATCTGCCCCATTTGAATATACCCTAATAGGAATAGTGTTCATTTATGTTTCCGATATCAAAACGAGCACCAGCCCTTGAAACTTCCCTTTACAACATTTTATGCTTTTATATATTTTCTGTTAGACCAAAAGTTATATTGATAACATCTTTAAAGACACAAGAAAAGTACAAACACTTGAGATCTTGTATTTCATTAATTTATTTTATTGGTTATAAATCTGAATTTTAACCTCATTTTTGTCATGGGACACATTAGTCATTATTTCTAATTAGGCCTCATTCAGACTTGTTTTTCATGTTCGTGCAGTGTTTTTTTATGGATAAAACCGGAATTTATAGTATAGGTGGCTGTTTGCAGACATGCGTCTGTGCAAATTATGACCAGCACATGGATGTCATCTGTGTTCAACCCACGTGTTGTCCATTTTTTACATTTCAAGGTGTCGGAAAAGCTTTGCAATTATTTTTGTTTCATGCAAGACAATTACAGATTAAATACTGATGAAAATCTGACTTTTTTGCCTACCAGAAAACTCAGAGGTCTGAACGAGGCCTTAGGTGGGTTTCACACAGTGAGCCACAGTTGAAGCATGGACTGCCTTATGAATAGAGATGAGTGAACCTGAGGTTTGGTTTTCGAACCGAACACCAAATTTAAAAATTAAGGTTCGGGGATTGGATGCTTTACGTTTGAAAACAAAACTAGTTCCAGCAGCGCTGTGGTCAGCTGCGCTTGGTGTTCAGCCCTGTGCAAGCCGCTTGCAGTGTTTGAACGTTACACACTGGGGGGTAACCACAACGTAATCGGATGAAGTGTGCAACAAAAAAAATGTGGAAAAAGCCAACCTACCCTCCAAGAAGTGACCTGCTTATGGCTGGCTGTATGTGGGTAGAGACTCATACTGCCAATTAGTGACTTGCTCCGGGGTCCAAGTCTGTGGGGGCTAGGCTTATTTGCTGCCAGTAAACCAAACCTCCAAAAGGTTCGCTCTTCTCTACTTATGAGGCGCAGAGCTCGGGTCAGGAGACGGACTGGCTGTTCCATGCCTCGTGGTCTGTGCTCGGACCATGACACAAAAGGTGTGAATCCAGCCAAAATCAATACCATTTTTCTACAATCAGGTTGTAAATAAAAACATTTTCTAACATTTAATTACAGAAATGTGATGCAAAAAATGCTTGACCAAAACATATATTATTTCATTAGAAATTGTAGTTTGCATTTAAAATTACTAGGCTAAGAATTATTTACAGCAAGTTCTTATAGGTAAAAATAATTACCAAAATGTGACATGGCATCAAGTTAAATAAATAACAATTTCATTACATACCTAGGCCACTAATCTTCATTTGGTTTAGCACAGACATGCTTTGTCCATGTCAAATTGGATTAGTGTAGGAAGTCACTACATGGAAAATTGGTGAAATCATTTCTTTTAATAAATGCAGCGGTACTGAGCAATTTGCATGGATTAGCCCTGGGTTTATATTGTGCTGTTATAAATCGTTTTGGCTTGTTAATGATTATGGGGGAGGCTGCCGCTTTCTATCATTTACAATGTTCACACGAAAATGACAACAAAAAAATGTGCATTACGCTGTAATTGAGGAGAAATAATAGCCACCAACAGAGATGCAAACGAGATTTCCCTACTTATCGGAAAAATGCACATTTTTGCTTACAAATATAATTTTAGAAAATTGTTCAGATTATTAAGATACTATAAAAAAACAAAAAAAAAACAAATGTCCTGTGCCAATCATATTGCATATTGGTTAGATTAGCCTAATATGAAAATTAGATTACAAAAAAAAAAATAAAATCACATTTATAAAAGAAGGCACTGACTTTTGTGTATGTAAAGACTTATGTACATAATTGTATTGTGGCTCAGCTTTTTCCGTACCTTCGTATTCCTCATATTTCACTTGGAGACATGTGTCGAGTTCTTTAAGAACCTGGCAGCAAGCGATCAATTCTCCTACAGCACCACTGTAAGGCTTCACTTACACTGCACGGTGCTGAATTATCTCAGCAGGCTCTCTGTGTAATATGTATATGGACATATTGGTACCCAATGATTATTGTGAGGGAGCATTCCTAGGAACGATAATCTCAGTGCAAGCAGGCTGCTGATCATCCCGGATCATCCCAGATCATCCTGGAGGAGCAAAATGCTTGTTCAAGTGACCAATTTTAAGGAGGCTTGAAAATCACAGGACAGGCACTGCCAAAATCAATGGCAGCCTATGCGCACTGAATGATCTAATACAGATTGTTCAGTGCGTGTCATTTACGTTTGTCTGCCTGTGCACACGGGCTTTTCAAGCCTGCCGATTGGTAATTATTCACCGATTTGCAGTTCATTAATCTTTGTAGCTGCTCTTCACTCTATCTTGAAGAGAATGGATACAACTCCTAAAAAAGGAAACCTCTAAATTAACCTCTTTTCTCTTTATTTCTATTTGCTTAATAGAAACGGGATTTTCTGAACCACTTAAATTAGGTAAATAAATTTGTACCTAAAACAAAAATCCTTTCTGTTAGTTATTTTTAGGACAACTGAACACTGGCGAAATCCAGAGTTAGAGCCACTTTCACATATGTCCTCATGACAGACCTATAAATATAGTGCACATCACATACAAAAATTATTTTTTTTTAATTACTATACATCTGCTTTGCTGGTCATACTGTAGTTTCAATGTGTCTTTTTTGAGTAAGGGGGTGTGAGTATTGTATTACAAACAGAAAAAAATATATAAATTAAAAAAAAAAAAATGCTTTTCTCTGTGGGATGTAATTTTAATTTTCCACACTCCCTGAGGAAGGACGGCGAAAGGCACATCCAAACTGAAGGGACACTAGACCTGCTACATATATTTATCCCTGTTCTCCATATCTGTGCTAATATATGACAAGCCACACTCCACAGTATTTTTAAAGGGAACCTGTCACATAGAATATGCGTTCTGACCTATCAGCAGACGCATGTGTGCCCTAATTACACATCCCTACCCATCCCTGTGTTGTAAAATTAGGTACTATTAGGCTATGTTCACACACTGCGTTTTTCACCTGCGTTTTTGGTCCGTTTTTGGTCCGTTTTTGCTGCAGACATTTCTTGAGAAATTCTTGTAACCTTTCTGCAGACATTCCCCAGCAAAACCTATGGCAAAAAAAATTAGCTGTGCGCACACTGCGTTTTTTTCTTAAGAAAATTCTTTCAGCAGATTTTCTTAAGAAAAAGAATGAGCATGTCACTTCTTTTCTGCAGCTAACTGCGTTTTTTGCCATATATAATTGGCACAATAACGCAGGGAGCAACCAGCGGTAAAAACGCACCAAAAACGCACCGAAAACGCACCAAAAACGCGGCAAAAACGCAGGTGCGTTTTTGGTGCGTTTTTTAACACAGGTGCACTCTTAAGAAATTTCTTAAGAAATTTCTTAAGAAAAATCATTTTTCTAGTGTGAACATAGCCTTAAAGTAATAAAAAACGTTTTATTACTTCCATATTTCCTATGTAAATCGCAGGGTCTCTGGCCCCATAGGCGTCTCATTGCCCCGTGGGCGTTTGCATACTTTCTATGGTCTCACGCCCCTGTGGACATGATACCATGGAATCACATGAGCGACGTCCCCAGTCTGCTCCTTCAGATCCCGCGCGTGCTCACTTACCATTCCCGCAGCCTTTTTCGGGTGCTCGTTGTCAGTTTCAGACGCGCTCTGCGCATGATTAGAAGAGTCTGATCATGCGCAGAGCGCATCTGGAGCCGGTGAGTGAGCACCCGGAAAAGGTTGCGGGAATGGTAAGTGCAAACATACGCGGGATCTGAAGGAGCGACGGGGGACGTCCACAGGGGCGTGATATCAAGGGAAGTATGCAAATACCCATGGGGCAATGTGACGCCCATGGGGCCAGAGACCCTGCTATTTACATAGGAAATATTAAAGTAATAAAACGTTTTTTATTACTTTCATATTACACAATTTTACAACACAGGGATGGGTAGAGAGGTGTAATTAGGGCACACATGCGTCTGCTGATAGGTCAGAACGCATATTCTATGTGACAGGTTCCCTTTAAATGCCTCTGAGCTAGACCTCCACACTTGTATGGGAGCTATTTATGCAAATACATGAATGTGATATTGCCACTTATGCATCAGGGTTTACGGCTTGTGGCTCCACAGATATGTACCTCCACATAGGAGGCACCTGTTTAGATTTCACTACTTATTGTAATAAAGATGATTGATTTTTATCAATTCATTGTGTGGTCACTATCTACTTAGCAGGGCATACCTGTGAGTCTGCGGGATATTGAGATTTTGCAGTCTTAGGCCAAAGAAGACACCAAGGTAATCATTACTGTCACGTGTCATGGTTGTAAAAAAGTAAAATGCATATTAAGGAACTTTTACTCCATCCCATTATAAATATAGCACTTGTTATTAAAAAATAAATCTAAAAAGGACCCTGAGTGTTTTCTTCTTTTCAGAAACTAGAATCTTAATATAGAAAATATAGACGGTAGGCTATTCTGACTTATGTACTAGTTACCAACATGATTCAGTATGTTTAGAAATGCATAGCAATTATTCACTTTGGTCACTTTACCTCACTTTAGGCCAAATTCAGACATCTGTGTATTGTGGTCAGATTACCAAGATGCATGAACTGGCTGTGAGCCTCCTGGCTCAAACCTGACCGCTTCATATATGCCTATGGGCTGTCAAGTTACGGTCAAGAGAACACACAGCAGGTCCCTGTATACCGGTTCATACGTGGACCATGTTTCATGGACGTCCAAATCTGCACTAACACTCACAATGATTGGAATGGTTTCAAAGACACTGTAAAAAAGCAATCACATAGTAAGACTAGTACACTGAGTGCACCGTATTATATAAGATGTTATCTCTTTGTTATACATTATATATTATTGGTGAAATATTAATGCTCAATTGATCTAAAGATGTAGTCTGTCGTAAGTTACCAATAGTGAATATATCATATTTCATGGTGATTTTCTTGTTTGTCTAAGCTTTTCATGTTGCTCATATTGCCTTTTGGTTATACATTGAACCTCTAAAAAACAAAGTTAAGCAGATTTTCTTTTGAAAAGTTGTTGAAAAGGGTAGTCCACTACCGGTGAAGCGAGAGTTGCTGCTGCTCTCTGACATCTTCCATATGTCAATTACATCTGAAGGAAGTGAGCGTGAAGAGGCCACTGACTGGCTGCAGGGGTCACAAGACAATGTCACACAAGCTCCGAGAGAGCCAGTGTAGTCATTGCTGGAACGGCGCAGGCACCAGAGGTAAATATAGGGGCAATATAGTAATTGGGAAGGGGTTGTCTAAGTACTGAACTACCCTTTTAAGTTACAAATTTAAACCATGCATTTGACAGTGCAGTCTTTGTCAAAATAACCCCAATGTTCCGTGGGCACTAGTTTATTGTGCTCCTTCACTAACTACTTATTTAATGTAGGAAGGTGCGGAATGACCATTCGCAAACTGATTTTCCTACATCAAGCACAAAATCAAAGTTAGGCAAGATTTTAGTCTTACCGACACCTTTAATACTGGGTCAGACATCATGTTCCTTGCCAATAAAGTTCTCAGATCACTTCTGTCATATTAATCAGAGTCTGGGTTGGAGAATCCCTTTAGTTATGGGGGTCATACAAACCCATTTGTTCTTATTGCCACAGCACATTGCAGCTAGATGATAGGTGAAGCTCTCAGCAGCAAAATCCCTCCTGCAACAGGGTACCACATCAGAAGATTTCCATTTCCAGACAATCTCAGAGGACATAATTTACATTTCAAAGTAAGAGGAGCTTTCCCCAAAAACTTGAGAAGAAAAGATTTTCAATGAGATTGAAAAAGTTTGGGGTTTTGTTTGCAACTATTTTCCTAATTTACAATTGCATCACAATAAATTAGCATATCATCAAAAAGTTAATTTATCTCAGTAATTCAATACAAAAAGGGAAACTGATATATTATATAGACATCTGTCAAGTCAGCAGTCTTCCCCATGATTGTGTAGCCTACTGAACTAGACTAAGGGACCATTTTAAACACTTAGGAAGCGTTTGCAGGTGTTTTGTGGTAATTATTCTAATTTTCTGAGATAATGACTTTTGGGTTTTCATTGGCTGTAAGCCATAATCATCAACATTAACAGAAATAAACACTTGGAATAAATCACTCTGTTTGTAATGACAATATAATAATAATAATTTATTCATTTATATAGCGCTATTAATTCCATAGCGCTTTACACACATTGGGAACACTGTCCCCATTGGGGCTCACAATCTAAATTCTCTATCTGTATGTCTTTGGAGTGTGGGAGGAAACCGGAGAACCCGGAGGAAACCCACGCAAACACGGGGAGAACATACAAACTCCTTGCAGAAGGTGTCCTTGGTGGGAATTGAACCCAGGACCTCAGCGCTGCAAGACTGCAGTGCTAACCACTGAGCCACCGTGTCGCTGAATGAATTTCCCTTTTTGTATTGAATTACTGAAATAAATTAACTTTTTGATGATATTAGAATTTATTGAGAAGCACTTGTAAGTGACAATGGCTACAGAGTAAATTCTTGGTGACCAAAAGATCCATTCATTCTCTGCAGACCACTCCGGTGCTGGTGATATCTATTCAGACTTGGAATTCCTGTAACATGTAACATTTACTATTTCTACATCCAATTTCAAGTAAGAATATTTGGTGTAGCTGTCATTTAAGAACAGTAATCAACCAGTTTCTTGAAGATCATGAAATATTCTGTTGAGGAAAAACATTACGCTACTTCTATTAGAGGTTTTCAACTGCTGGTGCTGTTCAGTAGATGTCCCAGAAGATGAAACGGAAATATTCACCTTCAACCTTTCCTGGAATAATATTTCCCATTTGTACATGTTCCCGATCCCTCAAATCCTAGCAGGTCTCAAGCTTCAAACATATTGTGCACATTTGTCACAAGAATGCTAGATTCTAATGTGTATACAATAATGTAGGTAGTGAAATCACTCTAATCCATCACTGACCTATTACCAGTTCGTTGTAATAAAGGTGTTCACTAGAAGAAGCCCAAGATGTATTAAGGGCAATGTATTGCATCTTTGGATTCAGCCCTACTCAATCTGTTTTTTTTTTGCCAATAACAAAAGTAAATTGCAATCTGTGCATCTAGCTTAAGAACGAGTTCCCTTAAAGCGTTGTCATTCTATTTTTTTTGTATGAATTTGTATTAATGTAATATTCATTCGATAGCACGAGTTTAGCTTTATTTTCCAGTTACATCAACTTCAGAACTTGATTAGCAGCATTGTTGAAGTCTGGATAACAAGAGATGGAAGCAGAACCACGAACGACAGGTTAGTATCCGCCAAGTGTTCTATGGACAATGCAGGAGGACGCCAGTGTTGCCTTTTTCTTCTTGGTCACTTCACTTCACTTCATTGGCACATTCGTGATGTCATCTCCTTCTGAAAAAGAAATTAAAGGATAATATAATAATACATATCAATGACGACATTTGCATTTGAAATTATTCAACTGTTTCTTTAAAAACAACCCCATTACAACCATCTTCGACCCATGATAGCTTGCATCCTAGTGACCAAACAACTACAGTCATGGCCAAAAGTTTTGAGAATGCTACAAATATTAATTTTTACAAAGTCTACTGCTTAAGTTTTTCTAATGGCAATTTGCATATACTCCAGAATGTCATAAAGAGTGATCAGCTTAACAGCAATTACTTGCTAAGTCAATATTGGCTAAGAAAATGAACTTTAACCCCCCCCAAACACATTTCAACATCATTGCATTCCTGCCTTAAAAGGAGCAGCTAACATTGTTTTAGTGATTGTTCCATTAACATAGGTGTGGGTGTTGATGAGGACAGGGCTGGCGATCAATCAGTCATGATTAAGTAAGAATGACACCACTGGACACTTTAAAAGGAGGCTGGTGCTTGGTATAGTTTCTCTTCAGTTAACCATGGTTATCTCTAAAGAAACACATGCAGCCATCATTGCTCTGCACAAAAATGGCCTAAAAGGGAAGAGTATCGCAGCTACAAAGATTGCACCTCAGTCAACAATCTATCGCATCATCAAGAACTTCAAGGAGAGAGCTTCCATTGTTGCCAAAAAGGCTCCAGGGCGTTCAAGAAGGACCAGGAAACGCCAGGACCGTATCTTAAAACTGTTTCAGCTGCGGGATCGGACTACCAGCAGTGCCGAGCTAGCTCAGCAATGGCAGCAGGCTGGTGTGAGTGCTTCTGCACGCACTGTGAGGCGGAGACTGCTTGAGCAAGGCCTGGTTTCAAGGAGGGCAGCAAAGAAGCCACTTCTCTCCAGAAAAAACATCAGGGACCGACTGATATTCTGCAAAAGGTACAGGGAGTGGACTGCTGAGGAGTGGGGTAAAGTCATTTTCTCAGATGAATCCCCTTTTCGATTGTTTGGGACATCTGGAAAACAGCTTATTAGGAGAAGAAGAGGTGAGCGCTACCACCAGTCTTGTCTCATGCCAACTGTTAAGCATCCTGAAACGATTCATGTGTGGGGTTGCTTCTCAGCCAAGGGAATCGGCTTACTCACAGTCTTGCCTAAAAACACAGCCATGAATAAAGAATGGTACCAGAATGTCCTCCAAGAGCAACTTCTCCCAACTGTCCAAGAGCAGTTTGGCGCCCAACAATGCCTTTTCCAGCATGATGGAGCACCTTGCCATAAAGCAAAGGTGATCACTAAATGAGTCATGGAACAAAACAGAGATTTTGGGTCCATGGCCTGGAAACTCCCCAGATCTTAATCCGATTGAGAACTTTTGGCCATGACTGTAGTGCAGAGTGTTATAAATTCTATTGACTGGTGGAAAGATTAAGACATTTAACAACATTCAAAATTACCTCCAGAATATATGCAATGGTTATAAAAAGTCTACACACAACTCTTAAAATGCCAGGTATAAAAAAAAATCATACCAAGAAGAATAATTTTAGAACTTTTTCCAGCTTTAATGTCACCGATTATCTGTACAAATTTATTGAGAAACAAACTAAAATCATTTTGAGTGGGAAAAGAAAAAAAACCCCTAAAACAATGTGGTTGCATAAGTTTGAACACCCTCTTATAAATGGAAATGTGGTTGCGTTTAAACCCCTGTTAAATACACTGCTCAAAAAAATTAAAGGGAACACTTAACCAGCCAAACAGAACTCCAATTTAATCAAACGTCTGTAAAATCAAACTGTCCTTTTAGGAAGCAACACTGATTGACAATCAATTTCACATGCTGTTTGAGTAAATGGAATAGACATCAGATGGAAATTATTGGTGATTATCAAGACAAACTCAATAATGGAGTGTTTCTGCAGGTGGGGACCGACCACATCTCAGTACCAATGCTTTCTGCCTGATGTTTTGGTCACTTATGAGTGTTGGTTGTGCTCTCACACTCATGGTAGCATGAGACGGACTCTACAACCCACACAAGTGGCACAGGTAGTGCAGCTCATCCAGAAGGGCACATCAATGTGAGCTGTGGCAAGGTTTGCTGTGTCTGTCAGCGTAGTGTCCAGGGGATGGAGGCGCTACCAGGGGAAAGGCCAGTACACCAGGAAACATTGAGGGGGCCGTAGGAGGGCAACAACCCAGCAGCAGGACAGCTACCTCCGCCTTTGTGCAAGGAGGAACAGGAGGAGCACTGCCAGAACCCTGCAAAATGACCTCCAGCAGGCCACAAATGTGCATGTGTCTGCACAAACGGTTAGAAACTGACTCCATGAGGATGTCATGAGGGCCCGACTGTTGTGAATGCTGTCTGGTGGAGCTCCGCCCTTGGACTCCCTCCTGTGGTGGTGGTTGTTAGTGGGTTGGATTCTGTTCCTCAGTTCTACACACCTGGTTGGCAGCTCAAACCTTGATTCTGGATATAGGCGTGTGCTGGCTGTTTGTCTTTGCCAGTTGTCTGAAATTCCTGAGTGAATAGGAATCTGTCTCTTGTCCTCCTGGCTGCCCGCTATCAAGCTAAGTTCTTTGTTTTGCTTCATACTTTTTGTGTGTTATTTGCTTATTGTTTCTGTGAATTATCTCAGAAGGTTTTTGTATTGTATCCTGTTTTGTTTGTGCCTTCAGATAAGGAAGATTTATCTTCCTAGTCAGTCTTTGCTATTTATCTTAGCAAGGGTTAAGCTGGGTTCACACTAAGCGACAGCGACAACGACGTCGCTGTTACGTCACCATTTTCGGTGACGTAACAGCGACCTTGTAAGTCGCTGTTATGATCGCTGCTTAGCTGTCAAACACAGCAGAAGCAGCGATCATAACGTCGCTGTGCTACATGTGCAGAGAGCAGGGAGCCGCGCTTAGCGCTGGCTCCTTGCTCTCCTAGGTACAGTACACATCGGGTTAATTAACCCGATGTGTGCTGCAGCTACATGTCACAGTGCAGAGAGCAAGGAGCCGCGCGCACTGCTTAGCGCTGGCTCCTTGCTCTCCTTGCTACAGTATACATCGGGTTAATTACCCGATGCATACTGCAGCCACATGTCACAGAGCAGGGAGCCGGCACTGGCAGCAAGAGCGGAGGCTGGTAACCAGCGTAAACATCGGGTAACCAGGGAAAGGTTTTCCCTTGGTTACCCGATGTTTACGCTGGTTACAGCTTACCGCAGCTGCCAGTGCCGGCTCCTGATCGCTTCATTTCGTCGCTCTCTCGCTGTCACACACAGCGATGTGTGTGTCACAGCGGGAGAGTGACGACCAAAAAATGAAGCTGGACATTCAGCAACGACCGGCGACCTCACAGCAGGGGCCAGGTCGTTGCTGGATGTCACACACAGCGACAGCGACGGGACGTCGCTGCAACGTCACAGAAAATGGTGACGTAGCAGCGACGTCGTTGTCGTCGTCGTTATGTGTGACACCAGCTTTAGTCGGCAGGGTAATTGCTAGTTTTTTCCTACAGTTGCACCAGAGTCTTGTACGGATTGTGAACATGCGAGTATTAGATTAGAGTATTTTGCACATTCCGTGTAGAAAGTTTTGATAAGATTTTTCATGCCGACCGCAAGAGTTCCCTATACTGTCTTTTGTATTTAGTATAGTGTGGCCTCTCTTTGCTCCATCTTGCTCATACGGTGTATGTCTTTTTTCATCTTTGCTCACAGTCTGTACATGTAGGAGGCTGCCTATTTTTCTTTGGGGAAATCTGCTCTGAAGCAAGATAGTTTCTTTCCACTTTCTGCCTTGTAGGTTATGTAGTCCTCCGGCTGGGTTTGAGGCATCTAGGTTGTTAGGCATGCTGCCCAGCTACTTCTAGTGTGGTGTTAAGTTCAGGGCTTACGGTCGGTACTTTATTACCTACGACTCAGGTGAACTGTGTTCATGGTAGTCATTGAACATCGGATCATAAACACCAGACGTCCAAAGATGGGGGTTGTTCTAATTGCCCAACACCGTGCAGGACGAATGGCATTTGCCACAGAACACCAGGATTGGCAAATTCGCCATTGGCGCCCTGTGCTCTTCACAGATGAAAGCAGGTTTACACTGAGCACATGTGACAGATGTGACAGAGTCTGAAGATGCCGTGGAAAGCGATCTGCTGTCTGCAACATACTTCAGCATGTTAGCTTTGGCAGTAGGTCATTAGTGGTATGGGGTGGCATTTCTTTCGAGGGCCGCACAGCCCTCCATGTGCTCGCCAGAGGAGCCTGACTGCCATTAGGTAAAGAGAGTAGATCCTCAGACCTCTTGTGACACCATATGCTGGGCCCTGGGTTCCTCCTAATGCAGGACAATGCCAGACCTCATGTGGCTCTAGTGTGTTAGCAGTTCCTGCAAGATGAAGGCATTGAAGCTATGAAGCCCGTTCCCCAGACCTGAATCCAACTGAGCATATCTGGGACATCATGATTCGCTCCCTCCACCAACGTCACTTTGCACCACAGACTGTCCAGGAGTTGGCAGATGCTTTAGTCCAGGTCTGGGAGGAGATCCCTCAAGAGACCATCCACAACCTCATCAGGAGCATGCCCAGGCGTTGTAGGGAGGTCCTACAGGTACGTGGAGGTCTCACAACATACAGAGCCTCATTTTGACTTGTTTCCACTTTCATTTTGTCTTGTTTTGATTTTCATTTTGACTTGTTTCCACTTTCATTTTGCGTGTCTTCAAATCCAGGCCTCCATTGGTTAAAACATTTGATTTCCATTGATTATTTTTGTGTGACATTCAACTTTGTACAGAACAAAGTATTCAATGAGAATACTTCATTCATTTAGCTCTAGGATGTGTTATTTGAGTGTTCCCTTTAATTTTTTGAACAGTTTAGTTCACTGCTGCCATCATTTACAGTCATTTTGATTAACCCTATAAAAAAATAGCTGTTCTAGTAGGATTCTCCTGATATATTCTATAAAAAGTCATGGTCTATTAATAATTTATAACACAGCAAAGGGATCTCGTTGTTGGAAGCGATCAGTTAGGAGAACAGTACAAAAAATTTCCAAGGCATTAGATATACCATGTCATGCCCCTCAAAAATTGCTGAAAAGACCAGAAGAAAATTGGAGGAGGCTGTCAAAATATCTACAGCAACATTAAAGGAGCTGTTAGAATTTCTGAAAAGTACTGCTTACGTATAGCATGCAACAACTATCTTATGTATTTTATGTGTCTGGCCTGTGGGGTAGTGTAGCAAGATGGAAGCCTTCTCTTACAAAGAATACATCAAAAACCTGGCTATGTTTTGTCAAAACTTATATGAAGTTTGCCAAAGTCATGCGGGAAAACATGTTATGGTATGAGACCAAGCTTGGACTTTTTGGCCATAATTCCAACACGTATTGTTTTGGACAAATCCAATACTGCACATAACCAAAAGAACACCATACCCACAATGAATCATGGTGATGACAACATTATGCTTTAGAGCTGTTTTTCAGCAGCTGGAACTTGGGCTTTGGTCACAGTTGAGAGGATTATTAACAGTTCCAAATATCAGTCAATTTTGCATCAAAATGTTGAGGCCTCGGCTACAAAGTTGAAGATCAAGAGGAATTACAGCTTTTATCATGACAATGACCATAAGCATTTCTTCAAATCCACAAAATAGTGGCTTCCTTTTAATATCAATCTTTTGAAATGGCCGAGCCAGAGTAGATACCTAAATCAAAACTGAAAATCTGTTGACTTGAAGAGGACTGTACACGGGAGATGCCCTCACAATCTGACAAATTTGGAGCTACTACAAGGAAGAGTGTACTAAGATTGCCAATTCTAGATGTGCCATGCTGATAAGCTCCTGCCAAAAGAGACTGAATGCTGTCAAAGGGTACTTCAACAGTGTTATGGCCCAGTCACACTAAACAACTTACCAGCGATCCCAACAACGATACAACCTGATAGGGATCGCTGGTAAGTAGCTAGGAGGTCGCTGGTGAGATGTCACACTTAGCGACGCTCCAGCGATCCCACCAGCAACCTGACCTGGCAGGGATCGCTGGAGCGTCGCTACACTTGGAAGCATGCTGTGCTTGGTAACTAAGGTAAATATCGGGTAACCAACCCGATATTTACCTTGGTTACCAGCGCTCACCGCTTAGCACTGTCTCCCTGCACACCTAGCCACAGTACACATCGGGTTAATTACCCGATGTGTACTCTGCTACATGTGCAGGTAGCAGGGAGCCGGCTTCTGCGGACGCTGGTAACCACGGTAAACATCGGGTAACCAAGATGCACTTCCCTTGGTTACTCGATATTTACCTTAGTTACCAGCGTCTGCAGCTCTCACGCTGTCAGTGTCGGCTCCCTGCACACATAGCCAGTCTACACATCGGGCAGTTAACCCGATGTGTACTCTGGCTAGAAGTGCAGGGAGCCAGCACTAAGTGGTGTGCGCTGGTAACCAAGGTAAATATCGGGTAACCAAGGTAAGGGCTTCTTAGTTACCCGATGTTTACCGTGGATACCAGCGTCCCCAGAAGTCGGCTCCCTGCTACCTGCACATTCAGTTGTTGCTCTATCGCTGTCACACACAGCGATGTGTGCTTCACAGCGGGAGAGCAACAATAAAAAAATGGTCCAGGACATTCAGCAACCACCAACGACCTCACAGCAGGGGCCAGGTTGTTGCTGGATGTCATACACAGCAACATCACTAGCAAGTTGTGCCTCAGCAGCGATGTTGCTAGCGATGTTGCTTAGTGTGACGGTACCTTTAGTTTAAGGGTCTATTATACATGTTTATGGAACCATGATACTTTAGTTTTTTATTTTTTCTTTTCAGACCCAAAAAAGATTTCAGTTTGTACGGTATTTCATTTGAATTGTACAGATTTTGGCTGACCGTAAAGCTGGAAAATTTTCTGAAATTATTCTATTTGACATGATTTATTATACTCGTACATGACAAAAACCTGCCATATTAACAGAAATGTGTAGACTTTTTATATCCATTGCAAGTGTGTCAGAATTTTGTTTCACCATTAAAAAAAAAAAAAATAAAAAAAAAAAAAAAAGATATAAGACTTTCTAAACTATAACTTGACCTAGAAATAAACTAGTCCTCATACATCTGTGTCAATGAAAAAAGTTATGGGATGGGAAAAAAAAATGCATGGAAAGGCTACAACCCTTCCCCATTTAAGTAACCTTTAGTTTTCTGATCCTAAACAATTTTAACTTGGAGCAGAATCATTCAGTACTTCTGCTCTGTATTCTTAAGAAGATCCACAAGGTGTCAGCAGAGGAATGCTATAATGCAGATGCCCACTACACAGCAGAAAACTAATATTCCAATGAATCCCTATAATAAAGTTAACTGCAAAGAGAACAATTGTGCTAATCAGAACAACAATAACCCAATTCAGTACTGGCTAAAGCTGTTCATTTTTTTTTCCATCACTTGGGTTAGTCATGTATATTATGAGCACATTCATTAATGCAGACATTACAAGCAAATACTACTAACCTATACACTTCTGTGTGAATATCGTAGTGCTGAATGCAACCTTATTATTCAGCTGGCATGTTTAAAGGGAACCTGTGAGGTGCAATATGCACCCATAACCACAAGCAGTTCTGGGTACATATTGCTATTTCCTGCCTAAATGTCCCAGCCTATAGTAGCATTGACATAGGGATCTTTAGAAAAAGTATTTCTAAAGATCCATATATGTTATGTTAATGAAGCCAGCGACTAGTTGTGAGGGCGTTACTTCCCCTGGCTAATCGTCCCCCTTAGCATGTTAGTAAGTCCGTGTGGGAGTGCTAACATGCTAATGAATGTGCAGTGAGATGGTTGCGCTCACCTCTGCTGCCATCGCATCAGAGTCCTGATTTTGAATCAGTGCGCATGATCTCGTACTAACATGCACTAACATGCTAAGGGGGCCGACTAGCCAAGGGAAGCAACGCCTTCATGACTAGTTCCTGGCCTCATTAGCATATCATGTGATCTTTAGAAATACTTTTTCTAAAGATCTCCTAATCTATGCTAGTGTATACAGGGACGGTTAGGCAGGGATTAGCAATATACACCCAGAACTGCTCGTGGATCTGGGTGCATATTGCTCCTGACAGGTTCCCTTTAAATCCTTAGCTACAGGATTAAAAACAGCATCAACAAAAAAAGTCAAACTTTGTTCTTCAACTAAAAAAACAACAATGATATTCATCCTAATGAAATTAATATTCCTAATTTTTGCCATCTCTAATTTTACAGTAAGTAAATAAAATGTCATTTACTCAGAAACCTAAATGTAGTATATTAATCTATATACAGATATACTAGGACCACTGTTCTATATTCTACCACACCCACAAATCGTTTTAAGATTTGGCAGCTATGGGGACCCATCTAATCACTGCCATAAACTATATTTTGGGAAGACACTTTGTTAAACTGGACTCGTTTGAAATATTTTTACCTCCATTTTAATCCCCCTAGTCATTAGCATTGAACAGATTTCTATGAAATGTCTCTAAAACAGCTTCATAAATCCAAATAATCTTTAACGTGAAGATAAGGCATGTCTCCTGATCCAAGACTTCTTAAAGTATTAATGAAACCATAAAAGAATAGGCAGTAATTGTATGTGTAAATCATAGCACTGGGCATGAAAACTTGCTCCAGAGGTGTTTGATGGAAATCGTGTGTGGCGCAACAAATCAATTTGGTTTTGGACAAGAGCCACTATCTCATTGTTAATCTTTGCTAGTGATTTAGGTAGTGAGCTAAACAGATGATTGAAACCCTCACACCCCAGTGCAGGCCGATAATCAAGAACTTATCTCGGGGGAAATTGATAGTGACATAAGGCAAGTACAAGTATAGCTATAAATTACTCACCTCGGTGCAATCGTATTTATATCTAATGCTCATTGTTTTCAGTGGAACAGTAAGCTTTGGCCTTTTAGAAATAGTTAAAATTGGTATTAAGCAATGTTGCTTTTAAAGGGGATGTCCTAACTTAATGGTTTATCACCTTGTCATAGAATAGCTGATAACTTAGGATTACAGCATAGGGGGGAGGTGAGGAGAGGCAAATGGGGTAAGACGACGGCTGGCCATTTCGCACAATATGTGCTTCGGCAGGTCCAGTAATGTAATTACAGGACCTGCCGATGCACATATTGTGCGAAACGGCCAGCCGTTGTTCTACCCCATTTGCCTCTCCTCACCTCCCCCCTATGCTGTACCCTATCCACATGTAACATAAAAAATAAAAATCCACGTATGAAGATACGGTGTTGCTGCCTTTTCTATCCTGGATTGGATTTTAGCACATGGACTTTTAGCGACCGATCAGGAGGATCAGCAGTGCCCGATGAATCTTACTGAATCCTTATGTATGGTAATCTTTTTCTTTCTCCTATGCTTTCCTGTAAAATAAATAGCTGAAGCAGGAGCCTCTCCCTCTGCCCTGTTTGCAAAGATCATTTCCCTAGCCTCGAACTAAAGATCCATTTCCACTGACTGACCAGCGGGCCAAAATGGCTGATCGGTAAGCTTTTATAGACTGGCGGTCGTTTAGCAGCCTGTTTACACAGGCAGAACAAAGTAATCGACTACTCATTGTACGTAGGCTGCCATTATTCCCGACAGTCGATAATTCACAGCTGAGAACGACGATCTTTTCCACAAAAGATAACTTTACCGATAAATGAGTCTTTTTCCTGTTCATTGGATAATCGTCAGCCTGTTTACATTGCAAGACAATCGCCAAACAAATGTTTTTAAGAACGATTGCTTCACAATTATCTTTCTGTAGATGCAGCTTAACTCCCATCTGCTCAGAATTTACTAACTGATCATAGAACATTGTGCAGGAAATTAACCCCTCTATTTGGTATTTTCCTTTACAAGGTGTTTGGTTGAGGAGCATAGAGAAACCTATTTACTTCTATCATTCTTTCTACGTTTAATGCGCAGTTAAACATAATTTTTGGCATGATGGCCCTGTAACCTCAGAATCCGTTCAGTTACATACAAAAAAACCCTCCAAACTCTGACCAGTAACTGTAAACAGAATAAAGCAAGTGTGAACAAGTGCAAGCTGCTATGACTGCATTAAGCACAAATAAAAGCAGCTCTCTGTAAGAGCCAAGATATATGTGAACAATGAACATATGAGGCTTCAACTGCATTACTACTATTTGAAATGTGTAAGCTTATAGTCTGGGAGAGGCATGATTTTAGGTTGGTGTCCCATTGCAGAAGGATACCTTGGCACAGCTGATCACAGCTGATTCAAATCAATACAATTTAATAGGAAGATGGGATGAGTTGCACATTGAAATTGCATGTATCCATAGAGTGAAAGTCTTGTAACTAAAGACATTGTCCAGCTAAGGCCTAGGGTGAAAGCATGATAAGGTCCATGCTGGGATCAGAATACATACCTTCACTAAAGGCCCAGTCACACTAAACAACTTACCAGCGATCCCAACAACGATACAACCTGATAGGGATCGCTGGTAAGTTGCTAGGAGGTTGCTGGTGAGATGTCACACTGCGACGCTCCAGCGATCCCACCAGCAACCTGACCTGGCAGGGATCGCTGGAGCGTCGCTACACGGGTTGCTGGTGAGCTGTCACACAGGCAGATCTCACCAGCAAACAGTGACCAGCCCCCAGCGCCGCGTGGAAGCGATGCTGCGCTTGGTAACTAAGGTAAATATCGGGTAACCAACCCGATATTTACCTTGGTTACCAGCGCACACCGCTTAGCGCTGGCTCCCTGCACACTTAGCCACAGTACACATCAGGTTAATTACCCAATGTGTACTCTGCTACGTGTGCAGGCAGCAGGAGCCGGCTTCTGCGGACGCTGGTAACCACGGTAAACATTGGGTAAACAAGAAGCCCATCCCTTGGTTACCCGATATTTACCTTCGTTACCAGCGTCTGCCGCTCTCACACTGCCAGTGCCGGCTCCCTGTTCCCTGCACTCCTAACCACAGTACACATCGGGTTAATTACCCGATGTGTACTGTGGCTACATGTGCAGCGAGCAGGGAGCCGGCACTGGCAGTGAGAGCGGCGGACGCTGGTAACGAAGGTAAATATCGGGTAACCAAGGGAAGGGCTTCTTGGTTACCCGATGTTTACCATGGTTACCAGCCTCCGCAGAAGCCGGCTCCTGCTGCCTGCACATTCAGTTGTTGCTCTGTCGCTGTCACACACAGCGATGTGTGCTTCACAGCGGGAGAGCAACAACTAAAAAATGGCCCAGGACATTCAGCAACAACCAACGACCTCACAGCAGGGGCCAGGTTGTTGCTGGATGTCACACACAGCGACATCACTAGCAACGTCACAAAAGTTGTTCCTTAGCAGCGATGTTGCTAGCGATGTTGCTTAGTGTGACGTGGTCTTAACTGGTGGATCTATTGACATGCACCATACGCTTCATATACATATTGAAGGCAGTTAGTTTAGGATAAATTATCTAATGGTCAAGCTGGGTTATTGGGATCAGAAAATGAACCATATATCACAGAAGTGGGAAGTTGGCCTGGTGAGAAGAATTTACTTTTGGCCATGTTTGCATTGCAATGGATTTCTTCGTATGGAAGAACAAGAACCTTGGGATCTATACCCATTTTTAGTAAGAAATATACAGCTCAGTGATTGAGAATACAGCTGTATTCACACAGCCTTCATCGCCAACTCTTTCTCTTCTCCAGTATGTAAAACAAAGACTGTATTTACCTGCCTGGACTACATGGGTGCAGCATTAAAGTGCATTTATCCTTATAATCAAACAATAGCTTTTAAAACAAAAAAAAAAGGAAAATAGAGCTGTTATTAATCTTTGGATTTAATAGATGAATAAAGATCTGCTCGTTTATGGACCGGAGACTGGACCCTGTCCGATTTAAACAATAATCAACCATTAAGTAATTTTTGTTTGTATTGTCTGCTTTACAATGCCACCATATAGTTTGCCACCAGGATTTTTCATGTGCATGACCACGGAGGAAGACAACAATCACTTGCTACGACATATGAGGTCAAACCAGTCTTAGGTAAGCAACATCCAGCCAGACTAGTCCTCTCTAATTTACACATGACAAATGGTGCAGAAAGTTGATTTCTACAAGATAAAAAAGTTTTCAAATCGATCATCAAGGGCTGTGTTCCAATGCAGGAATAAGCCAATTTACCATAATAGTGGTGGATTAGCAGGCCTGACAGGTTTCCTTTACAGTGCAGCTTCAGAATAAACTTATCTGTGTACATGAGAAACAATACTTTGTCTGGCTGTGTACCACTCCTACAGTGTCTGTATGGAAGACATCTTCCAAAGCAGGAGCAGCCTGGAGGACATTATACAGCAACACTGCATAAGGGCGCAATGCCTAAAACATGTAGATGTCTGTGCTAATTTGTTTTATATGCCTTTTTAAATGTCCTAATAAAAGGTATGTTTTAAACTTGTGGATGCTGGAAATCTTCTACTTAGCCACTGAGCATTGTAGCTGTGAATCCAGCGCGACTCAGGTAACCACTTACCAGAAAGCTGCAGCAGCATCTACCTGTGTCTCCCTCTGCCCCTTCTCTCACTGCTCTCTCCACTCCTAGAATCTACTACACGGACGTCAATAAACAGATGTAATATGACAAGGCGGCGAGCTGGCAGTCCATCTTATTTTGACAAGGGTGGATTTAAACATTTTTTTTTTAGAGTGAATAATGAGTTAGGCTACTTTCACACTTGCGTTCAGCGGAGTCCGTCACTATGGAGAATAGCGCAGTCCGTTAACGCACTGCGCTATTCTCCATAGACTTGTATGGACGACGCACTGTAACGCAAGTGTCAGCGTTGCATCCGCCGGACGACGCAGCGTCGTTATTTTGACGCTGCGTCGGGCGGAAGGAAGGCAGCATGTAACGTTTTTTTGAGCAGCGGAATCCTTTGGATTTCACTGCGCATGCTGTCTCTGGCTTCCTCCACCCGTAACCAGGGTACACATCGGATAACCAAGGAACCCTGGTTACGTGTGCCGGGAGCCCGACACTTCCCTGCTCGGCTCCGCCCCCTCCCCGCACTCCGTATGTATACACACAAACACAATCGCTCACACACACACACACACACTCACTCTCTCACCTGTCCCCCAGCGATGCAGTCCTTGCGGCACCGACGTCCTCAGCCATGGCCCTGCTCGGCTCCACCCACCGCACTCCGCCCCCCGCACACATTGTCGGCGACCGAACGATCAGCTGATCAGCCGGCTACTGTGAGTGATCAGCTGATCACCCGGCGGCAGGCTACTGTGACTGATCGGCTGATCACCCAGCGCCCGGCTACTGTGAGTGATCGGCTGATCAACCGGCGGCCGGCTACTGTGAGTGATCGGCTGATCACCCGGCAGCCGGCTACTGTGAGTGATCGGCTGATCACCCGGCGGCCGGCTACTGTGAGTGATCGGCTGATCACCCGGCGGCTGGCTACTGTGAGTGATCGGCTGATCACCCGGCGGCCGGCTACTGTGAGTGATCGGCTGATCACCCGGCGGCGGACTACTGTTAGCGATCAGCTGATCGTTCACAATAGTCTGCCGACGGTAAAACTGTAAAAAAAACAAAAAAAAACAAAAACGAATTGCGTTATTTTGCAGCATCCGTTGTGCCACTATATGCAACACATCCGTTGCATCTGTCACACAATGCAATGCAACGGATGCCGTTCAACGCAAGTGTGAAACTAGCCTTAAGGAGGTGGAGGAAGAGGGAACAAGTGCCTTGTAACTAGAGATAGAGAAAGAAGCGGATTTCTCTGATAAAATTAATTATGAAGTTTCTTAGATTATATATTTCGCAGCACTAATGTTTGTGTAACACAGCACACCTGGAAAAAAAAGACATGAATCGCACATCCCAAAATCATACCTTGATCTAAAGCCACTAGGTAGTGAGTGTCTTTGATGCTCGTGGCTCTGGGTGCACTGGGGACCTGACAGGTTCACTTTAACAAGGAAAATCCCTTTATGTGGCCACTGTTTTTTCAACAAATTTTACATAAACATGAGGACACCTGAAGAAAAGGAGTGATGATTCAAGTAAATAACAGAGGGGGATAGAATGCAAAGTAGCGCACCTGAAAGAAAAAGACATGAATCGCACATCCCAAAATCACACTTCGATCTAATGCCGCTAGGCCAAAATTAAATACCTGAACATGAGGGTCTTGGATTAACATTCTGATCAGACTGTATGAAGCCCACTACCCAGACACGGCAAACCTCTGAGTGGGTCCCTAATCTATGCCTCAAAATGCAGAATAGCACAAAACTATTTAATTTTTGCCTAGCGGCTTTAGATCAAAGTATGATTTTGGGATGTGCGATTCATGTCATTTTCTTCCGAGTTTGCTATTTTGCATTCTATCCCCCTCTGTTTTTTACTTGGACCAGCACTCCTCCAATATGGCATAAGCGTTTTTAATTAGCAGGAGACTGCAAAGAGGGGTTCTGCCATTTTTGCTCCCAGTTCACACGCTGGGAGCTTGTGGAAGGTGAGTGTACAGCTCCTTTCAGATTGCTGGTGCAGTTTGATGGCAGTTATTGTGGCAGTCTTGTGTCGGTGGTGTGGTGTGGCCTGGAGTCTTGGGGACTCAGCCTTGCAGTATGGGTGTTGTGAGGCACCAGGTCACCTGCCCTGCTGGTGCACTGTCACTGCTGTAGCGGCTGGTGCATGGTGCTGCACCTTTAAGGCATAATTAGGGACCCACTCAGAGGTTCGCCGTGACGTGGCAGTGGGCTTCATACAGTCTGATCAGAATGTTAAACCAAGAACCTTATGTTCGGGTATTTAACTTTTGCCTAGCGGCTTTAGATCGAAGTATAATTTTGGGATGTGTAATTCATGTCTTTTTCTTTAGGAGTCCTAATGTTCATGTAAAATTTGTTGAAAAAACAGTGGCCACATACACTAACCACATCCAGCGATACCAATTTCTTTTGACTGGCAGAGAATCGTGAGACGCTGTGCAATGGAACGCATCGATGCGTTCCACCATCGGATCTTCCATGCTTTCCACTGCACTGCATCCCATCTTTCCCTGCTGGTCGGTAGCAATCGGTGTTCCCGGATGTGGTGAGTGTATGTGCGATGTGATCTGTGATGTGCGCACAGGGAATACCTGCTGAAGATCACAGGAAGACCTGGTAGCCACGCTGATGTCCGTGATCCTATAAGCAGGAGTCTCCTGGGAAAGAAGGGGGGGGGGTCCACTTTTTTGGGTGGTACGATAACCCCCAACCATGTTTCTCCAAAAATAAGACAGTGTCTTATTTTTGGAAAAACACGATATATGCTGGAACTGTTAGGCAGGGATTATAGATATGCACCCAGAACTGCTAGTGGTTCTGCTTGCACAGGGGACCTGGCAGGTTCCCTTTAAGTACAAATCTGTCTACTGCCATAAATAAAATTTGTGCTTACCTATTTAAACTTCGTTTTCTGTTTACCTGCTGCTTTCTGTTTACCTGCCTGCAGCATTGACGTCCTGTACACTCCCCATAACGTCTGCAGCCGACCACAGGTACCAGTAGTTTCAGGCCAGCAATAAGCTGTATCTGTCATGTTGAATCTATAGTTTGTTACCGTTGCACTAAATTAACAGAAAAATTATGGGGATATGCGTGAAAGTGGAGCTGGAAAGAAACTTGTTAAAGAGAATCTGTCAGCAGGTTGTTGCTATGTAATCTGACAGCCCCATGAGGTACTCACAGAGACCCGATTCCAGAGGTGCATCACTTAGTCTACTGCGTGCAGCAGTTATAATGTCACAGTTTTCTCTGTTGCAAATATAGCAGAGCTCAGTTGATGAGCTGAGTATAACCCATCCCAGACTACAGCTTTTTGTGTACAATGTACAGTGACAGAGCGCTGCTAATCAGTGCTGGGGGCATTGCTGAACTACTCTGCATATGCCAAGTTGTTCTGTAATAATAACCTCCTGCTGATAAAACACCGGTTTTATTGAAACAACAAAACACAGCCCAATAAGTCCTACATTGCTTAAATCGGGGACTCTGTTCCTACATGATGGGACTCTCAGATTACATAGCAAAAACCGGCTGACAGACTCACTTTAAATGGGCAACTATAAATTTATTTATTGTATCATTATCAGATACGTTTTTTTTTTTCCAATTAACATGGAAAATCCTTTTAAGCAAGTTGTGGAGACACGGGGGTCAGTGGGTGCTCTCGTCCGCTGACCCAGCCGCCTTTAAAAAGACAGCATGGCCCAGGGCTCATCCCAACTGAACGCCCGACCTCCTTAACCGTGGGCGGAACATTACTCAGACAACACAGGATGATGGAATCATAATATTAAGACTATTGGATCCCCAAACAATTAACGGCAGATGACACATATCCAGCAAAACCACAGAATGTAACCGGCAACAGTTTCTCACCCTTCCACTAGCTCACCATTAGAATGTCCGTGCCTCAGAGCTTCCAGGGTTACTTACTCCAAACCACCAGCACCCCGCTTTCGGCAGGCACCCACCGAGAATGGAATAACGCCAGATTTAGGAAGCTGGCTGTGGGCCGCAAAGCCTGTAGTCAGGTGATGGAATTGTCCCAAGCTGGATTCCTTCCTTAGGTAGTCCTTGATATTTCAGCCGAATCATTGCATTCGATGCTGAAGTCCATATAGTATTATAATCCAGGTTCGGTTATGGCTTGCCAATTGGATTCACAGATCCCAGATAGGTATCATGTAGCAAGAGTCTACCTGGGCAATGGACTGTCCTCCTCCTTATACCCCAGATGTCTCCATTCAGACCATTGGGGTCTTCACGATTGGTGGATAAGACTGGGCTCTTATTGGCTAGATTTCAAGCTGTATAAAAAATATCCATAGTAGTAATGGTCTCTGCCAGAGATGAGGGAGGGACAGCTTAAGTTACATCGCATCTAGCAATACACATAATTACAATGTATTGATACAATGGGAGGTTCACATAATTAATTTGTCTGGGTATCTGACCTTCACTGGCCAAGGCAATTACATGAGTCAACAAGAACTTTAACACTAGACTCCTAAAGGTGGCTTTACACACTGCAACATCTCAAACGACATCGCTGTAACGTCACCAGTTTTGTGACGTAATAGCGACCTCCCCAGCGACATTGCAATGTGTGAAACACATCAGCGACCTGGCCCCTGCTGTGAAGTTGCTGATCGCTACAAATCGTTCAGGACCATTCTTTGGTCCTTTGTTTCCCGCTGTGCAGCAAAGTCTCAATGTGTAAAGGGGACTTAAAACACTGGAAACGAGTGATGTGTCACAATATCTGTCAATCACTATTCTCTGTCAGTCGGTCTCTCCCTCTCGGTCTCTGTTCTCTCTCTGTCGGTCCGTCACTATCTCTGTCCCTCTCTCACAGTTTGTCGGTCATTTTCCCCTCCTCTCTCATACTCACCGAGCAATAGAGCTGATCGCGCTATTGCCTTCATTAGCTGTGTGGAGGTGACAGGAGCGGCGGTGTATTCTGCTGCTCCTGTCACCTCCATGCAGCAGAGCTGGATGCGACGCTGGAGGTCCATGGATTACGCCGGACAAGGAGGGCTTTTTGGGGCTGATTAAATTGGTGATGAGGGAGTGTGTTTGTGTTTTTTATTTCTAATAAATGATTTTTTCAGTTGTGTGTGTTTATTTACCGTAATTTACAGATTAATCATGGAAGGAATCTCGGAGAGACGCCTGACATGATTAATCTAGGACTTATTGGCAGCTATGGGCTGCCAATAACTCCTTATTACCCCGATTTGTCAACGCATCAGGGCAAATCGGGAAGAGCCGGGTACAGTCCCAGAACTGTCGCATCTAATGTATGTGGCAATTCTGGGCAGCTGCTGGCTGATATTGTTAGGCTGGGGGGCTCCCCATAACGTGGAGCTCCCCATCCTGAGAATACCAGCCTTCAGCCGTATGGCTTTATCTGGCTGGTATTAAAATTGGGGGGGACCGCACGCCGTTTTTTTTTTAGTTATTTAATTATTTATTTCACTGCACAGTATAGACCCGCCCACAGGCTGCTGTGATTGGGTGCACTGAGACACCTGTCACTCAGCGTGGGGGCGTGTCTCACTGCAACCAATCATAGGCGCCTGTGGGCGGGGAAAGTAGGGAATACGAAATTGTTTAATGAGCGGCCGGCTTTTTCAAAATAGTAAAAGCCGCCGCAGCAGTGTGAATGCCGTGCAGCGCCGCGCCGGGGATCGGTGAGTATGAGAGAGGAGGGGAAAATGACCGACAGACTGTGAGAGAGGGACAGAGATAGTGACGGACCGACAGAGAGAGAATAGAGACCGAGAGGGAGAGACCGACTGACTGAGAATAGTGATTGACAGATATTGTGACACATCACTCGTTTCCAGTGTTTGACTAGCTAGGTCGTTCTGCAGGTCCGGATCGCTGTTGCGTCGTTGGCCAGGTTTGCCTGTTTGACAGCTCACCAGAGACTTTGTAGCGATCCCGGCCAGGTTGGAATCGCTGGTGGGATCGCTGAAAGTCTCAGTGTGTAAAGGGGCCTTAAGAGTCTTGCAGAAACAATGAGGGGCTTTTATCCCCCGTTTATAAAATGTCATCATGTTTCGCTGAATTTTAAGAAACTTAACCCTAGAACGCATACCTGGGGCTTCGCATGCCTGCTAGGTTACTTGTTTTCTATGATAGATTTCTATGGTTGTGCGTTCTAGGGTTAACCCATGCTAGGCACTGACAGAGTCCATGTCGTCACACAAGTCATGACAACAGGTCTTTGTCTTGTTTGACTGTAAAACTGTGTCCAATGGCTGGGAAAAGGTGCCTAAACCGTTGTCTGTCCCACAGGAACAGTATATTTGATTGTTGGCTGCTCCCACCTCAATGAATTGGCAATCTATCTTATCTGTATAGCCAGCCTTATAAATGTCATGGCATGTTTCTATTAGATGGAAATTCTTCTGAATTATTTTTAATACTCTGTCCTCTGAGATTGTTGCCTGACGAGCAATGATTCTTTTAGGGAAGCTGTTGTTAAAATATTTTATTTATGCAACTACTTCAATGATCCTATATGTAATTCTGACTGAACACTGCAAAGAGATATTGACACTACAGTATATTAAATCATTGATAAGGAAAAATAATGGAGCAGAATCCTAAATAAGTGTCTATTAATAAATGATCAATCCGCTGGTGTACACCCACACTTCTGGTATTCTGAATCTCCTCTTCCCACCCTCTCTTCCATGCTGCTTTTTATTCCTCATTAAATTGACTGATATAAGCCCAATAGTTCTGCAGCCGGCTGTGGTGTTTTAGCGCTCCGGCTTTGATCTCCAGTTTCTTCAAGCATGCAATGAATTATGACTGCAGTGATAAGCACTTAACACAGAACTGAGTGACTGGGTTGCACAACACATAACTTAAACCAGCATGGCTCCATTATATTTTCATTCAGTATTCAGGAATTGCCTATTTGTGAGAAGAAGGAGAAACGAGCGAGGAAATGTCTCTGGTGATATGTGATTAAAAGTTCTTTTTTTGTGGTTGCTAGGAACAATTTCACTTCCATGAATTCTCAAAACAGAGGATAGAAAGAAAGAAGTTGAAAGCGGAATTTGGTCTAACTTTTCATAGTCTGTTTTCTCATGCATGATTTAAAGCTTTAATATCTGAAAAGCAATGACATGGCGAATGCCAAAGCAGGAGGTTACACGTAAAGGCCACAGAACAGCCACGACGTGGGTGAAAACAGATTTGAAGTCACTTTACGGAGATCGGCAAAGTTATTAATACATTCTCTTTTGCAGATAAAGAGTGAGGTTACCCTCAAAACTGTGCAAACATTTACAATTTGGTAACCACAATGGCCAAACTGTTTTCATCTGCCTCTGAACTGCTGTCATTATGTGTGGATTTACTATAAGGCCAGTTTCACGATACGAGTACAGATCATTTTCGGACCGGTAGCGACCTGAACTCAACAGCCTAAAGGCCCCGTTACACACAACGATGTATCAAACAATATATCGCCGGGGTCACTGGTTCCGTGACGCACATCCGGCATCGTTAGCAACGTCGTTGCGTGTGCACCAACGAGCACCCGTTAACGATGGAAAATACTCACCAAATCGTCCATTGTTGACACGTCATTCATTTTAAAAAAAAAATCGTTGATTGTTGAGGACGCAGGTTGTTCG
Organism: Anomaloglossus baeobatrachus; assembly: GCF_048569485.1. Lineage (NCBI taxonomy): Eukaryota > Metazoa > Chordata > Amphibia > Anura > Aromobatidae > Anomaloglossus > Anomaloglossus baeobatrachus. The sequence goes on from NC_134353.1 coordinate 552,378,768, forward strand.
TCGTTCCCGAGGCAGCACACATTGCTATGTGTGACACCTCGGGAACGACGAACTACAGCTTACCTGCGGCCACCGGCAATGAGGAAGGAAGGAGATGGGCGGGGTGTTACGGCCGCTCATCTCCGCCCCTCCGCTTCTATATTGGGCGGCCACTTAGTGACGCCGCACGAACCGCCCCCTTAGAAAGGATGCGGTTCGCCGGCCACAGCAACGTCGCTAGGCAGGTAAGTCCGTGTGACGGGTCCTAACGATATTGTGCGCCACGGGCAGCGATTTGCCCGTGATGCACAAACGACGGGGGCGGGTATGCTTGCTACCGATATCGCTGCGTGTAAAGCCCCCTTAAGGCTAGGTACATACGACAGTATAACGAAAAAAACCCAAAAAAAAGCATTGGTCCAGTTTCCCAGAAAAGTCGTATGATTTTTTTTTTTCCTCACATCTCATCCACGTACAGTTTGTATGCAATCGGTTTATTTTATTCAGCAGCTGTTGAAAGGAATCTATCAGCAGGTTTTTGCTACCTCATCTGAAAGCAGTATGATGTAGGCAAAGAGATTCAATGATGTATCACTTAGATTAGTGGCTGCAGCTGTTCAGACAAAGTGAAAGATTTTGTATGTAGCAGTGCTGGAAGAGCTGCTCCAGCACACACCAGACTTTTCATGTTTTTCATAAACAGAAGCTGCTAATCACAGAGGGGGTGGACTCAAACTACAACTCACTGCTGTGACCCACTAATGATAACGATAAGAGGCTTAGGGGTGCTTCACACACAGCGAGCTCACTGCCGAGATCGCTGCTGAGTCACGCTTTTTGTGACGCAGCAGTGACCTCATTAGCGATCTCGTTGTGTGTGACAATGAGCAGCGATCTGGCCCCTGCTGCCAGATCGCTGCTCGTTACACACAGCCCTGGTTCGTTTTCTTCAAAGGCGCTCTCCCACTGTGACACACAGATCGCTGTGTGTGACAGCGAGAGAGCGACAAATGAAGCGAGCAGGGAGCAGGAGCCGGCGTCTGACAGCTGAGGTAAGCTTGTAACCAAGATAAACATCGGGTAACCAAGGTGGTTACCCGATATTTACCTTAGTTACCAGCCTCTGCAGCTCTCACGCTGCCTGTGCTGCCGGCTCCGGCTCTCTGCACATGTAGCTGCTGTACACATCGGGTTAATTAACCCGATGTGTACTGTAGCTAGGAGAGCAAGGAACCAGCGGTCAGTGTGCGCGGCTCCCTGCTCCCTGCACACACAGCTAAGCGGTGTGCGCTGGTAACTAATGTAAACATCCGGTAACCATACCCGATGTTTACCTTAGTTACCAGTCTCCGCAGCTTCCAGATGGCGGCTCCGTGCAAGCGCAGCGTCGCTTGCACGTCGCTGCTGGCTGGGGGCTGTTCACTGGTCGCTGGTGAGATCTGCCTGTTTGACAGCTCACCAGCGACCATGTAGCGATGCAGCAGCGATCCTGACCAGGTCAGATCACTGGTCGGATCGCTGCTACATCGCTAAGTGTGAAGGTACCCTAAAGCTAACATTACAGGTAAACAAGAAATGACTGAGATAACAGACGTAGGGTTGTTTTCTCTGTTTTAACACTTGCAGCATGCTGTATTCAGATTACATTGCAGAAATCTGCTGACAGAGTCCCTTTAATCATTTAACCTTCGTCCGGCTGAATAGGTACAATTGTAACTATTCCCTTTTTAAATTGCAATAATTTTTTTTTTTCGAAAAGCCGTAGAGGGCTGAAATTTCGTGACATCTCAGCAGTTTTGGTCCAGAATATATTGGCCAAATTTCAATAAAATATCTCCACCCCCTTCTGAGATAAGGGGTCGAGACGTTTTGGCAAAATTATGCAGCCTGACAAAGGTTAAAAGGCGCTTTACAGTTCTCTATGCTACAGAATTGCAATATATCCATAATTACTGCCTGTCTTACTGAAGCATTCGATTTTTTTCTCATACCGTGAGGCTAATCTGATTTCCAAAGGAAAATCGAGCATGCTGTGACTTTTCACATTAAGAACTCTGTCAGTGAACAAAGGCTGCTTTCACACATCCGGCTTGAGCTCTGCGGCTCAATCCGGCTGTGCAAGCTATGCAACGGATGCGGCGAAAACACTGCATCCTTTGCATAAGTTTTTCCTTTGTGGCCAGTCCGGTTTTTGCCGCTTGCGGCATGCTACTGAGCCAGGCAACGTTCCATCCGGCCGCCGCATCGGCTAAATCTGCCGCATGCGGCAAAAACCGGACGGAACGCAAGGCCATGCTGCACAATGCGGCACTAATTAAAGTCTATGCAGAAAAAACGCAACCGGCAGCAAAAAAAAACGGTTGCGATTTTCCTGCAAAGTGCCGTAGTGTGCCGCATTGCAAAAACCGGAGGTGTGAAAGCAGCCAAAAACGGTCATCTGCACTGCCTCACTGAATAACATTGGTCAGTGTGCCATCCAATATAAAAAAAAAAAATAAAAATAATAATTTGGATAGTTTATGTCCAATTTATATGGTGGTGTGAACGAACTCCGAAAGGCATATATAAGCATGTTAAATTTCGGTGCCTAGAAATGAGCGGATCCAACAGGAGAGTTTGGTGTTCGTACCAAACACAGACTTTAAAAAAAAAAAAAAAAAAAAAAAAAAAATCAGTGTTTGAGTTCGGGTGCTTTACATATGACCACCACTCGAGCGAGCATTGGTGTAGTGTGATGTATACTCACTGCTCAGCCCAGTGCGAGCAGTTTGCAGTATTTGCTCGCATTGGGGGTAACAACGGCGTGATCAGATGTAGTGTGCACCAAACAAAAAAAACAAAAAACAACAAAGATTTAGCTGGGAATTTAGTTGTGTTATTAAAAAACACCATTTTGACAAAAGTGTTTTGTTCAGACAACTTTGCAATGCTTCTGTTGACGACACAAGGTGATGGCTTTTTTTTGTTGGATGAGCTGCTATCTCATCTTTGAGAGATGTGACATAAGCATAAAAAAAGCGCAAAATTTGTTGCTAATTTTACAAACAAAAATATTTACATAGTTACTAAGGTTGAAAAAAGACCTAGGTCCATCTAGTTCAACCTTCCTCCACCAGTTCTACATTTTGTCCCATTTATAACCAACAATGTTTTGTGTACTAGGGAAATCATCCAGCAATTTTTTGAAAGCTGTTATAGTGTCTGCCATTACTACCTCTTGTGGTAGGGCATTCCACAGTCTAACTGCTCTAACTGTAAAGAACCCTTTCCTATTTAGCTGTCGGAATCGCTTTTCTTCCACTCGCAGTGAATGCCCCCTGGTCCTTAGTATTGTCTTCGGAAGAAATAAGTCATGTACCAGTCCTTTATATTGACCACACATGTATTTATACATATAAATGAGATCTCCTCTGAGACGTCTTTTTTTCTAAGCTAAACATATCTAACTTTTTCAACCTGGCATCATATGGGAGGCCTTCCATTCCTTGTAGTAGTCTAGTTGCCCGCCTTTGAACTGACTCTAACTTCTGAATGTCCTTTTTAAAATGTGGAGCCCAAAACTGAATCCCATATTCCAGATGTGGCCTTACAAGTGATTTATAGAGGGGTAACAATACGTTGGGATCACGGGATCTAATCTCTCTTTTTATACACTCTAAAATCTTGTTTGCTTTAGCAGCTGCTGCTTGACATTGAGTGCTGCTGCTCAGCTTATTTGTAATGAGAATACCCAAGTCCTTCTCCTGTTCTGTAGTCCCGAGTTTACTTCCATTTAATGTATACGCAGTTATAGGATTACTCCGTCCTAGGTGCATTACTTTACATTTATCAACATTAAATCTCATTTGCCAAGTATCTGCCCATTCTGACATCTTATCCAGATCTTTTTGTAATATTATACTATCAAGTTCAGTTTTTAATATCCTACATAGTTTGGTGTCATCAGCAAAGACTGACACTTTACTATCAATCCCATCCACAAGGTCATTAATAAAGAGATTAAAAAGAATTGGTCCTAGCACAGATCCCTGCGGCACCCCACTGCTGACTATGGCCCATTTAGAGAATGTTCCATTTATGGCTACTCTTTGTTTCCTATCTTTTAGCCAATTCCTTACCCAGTTGCATATAGTTTCCCCTAGTCCTTGCTTCTGGAGCTTTAGCATAAGGCTATTATGTGGTACAGTATCAAATGCCTTTGCAAAGTCCAAATAAATCACATCAGCTGCATTACCAATATCCAGGTTTGCACTTACCCCCCTCATAGAACCCCAACAGGTTGGTTATACACGACTTATCTTTCATGAATCCATGCTGTCAGTTATTATATTATTTTCTGCAACATATTTTTGCATGTCATCCCTTAAAATGCCCTCAAAAACTTTGCATACTACTGATGTCAGGCTTACTGGACGGTAGTTGCCTGGATCTACCCTCTTACCTTTCTTAAATATCGGTACCACATCAGCAATCCTCCAATCCTGAGGCACGAACCCTGTTACAAGCGAGTCTAAAAAGATGAGATACAGCGGTCTGTCAATTACGGAGCTCAATTCCCTCAATATGCGTGGATGAATGCCATCTGGCCCTGGGGATTTGTCAATGTTTAATTTTCTCAGACGTAGGCGTACTTCTTCTTGTGTTAAATTAATTATATCGGGTGGTGAACTTTGATTTTTCACTTGTTGAATAATGCCTGGTACAGTCAGTTCCTTGGTGAACACAGATGAGAAATGCCTATTTAATATCTCAGTCTTTTGTTTGTCCTCTATAACTAACTTGTTATTATATTTTAAAGGGCCAATACTATCCTTTGTTTTCCTTTTGGCATTAATGTATTTATAAAAGATTTTGGGATTTATTTTAATGTCATTGGCGATTTTTGTTTCAGTAGCTAGTTTTGCTTGTTTGATTTCTTTTTTGCATTGCCTATTGATATCTTTATACTCCTGCAATGCTATTTCTGTATTCTCAGCCTTCAAGATTTTAAACGCCCTTTGTTTTTGTTTTATTATACTTTGTACAGTCTTATTTATGCATAGTGGTTTCTTTTTATTCCGGGACGTTTTATTACCAGAGGGTATAAGTTTATTACAGGATTCTAGCAGTATATCCTTAAACTTTCCCTATTTATGTTCAGTATCCCCAGTTACCATGACTTTGTCCCAATCTACACATTTAAGCTCTTCCCTTAATTTGTTGAAATCAGCTTTCCTAAAATTCCAGGTTTTAGAATTTCCCCTTTGAAATGTTCTATTGAATATTACGTTGAAGCTTACCATATTATGATCGCTGGTGCCCAAGTGCTCCCGGACCTGTAGATCTGAAATTGTATCCGGTCTATTTGACAGGACCAAATCTAGCAAATTATCTCCCCTGGTCGGTTCATCTACCATCTGAGAGAGGAAATGGTCTTGAATGGTAGATAAGAATTTACAGCTTTTAGCACAACCAGAAGATTCTATGTCCCACTGTATGTCTGGATAGTTGAAATCCCCCATAATAAGAACCTGATTATTATTATTAGCTGCCTTTTCAATTTGTTTCAGCATTTCACCCTCTATTTGTTCAGGTATGTTAGGAGGCTTGTAGCAAACTCCAATTAGCATTTTTCCATTATTCCCCTCCCCATGTACATTTACCCATACTGACTCTACATTGTTGCAGTTCCCCCCAATGTCATCATTCAACACAGGTTTTAGGTTAGATTTGATAAATATACACACCCCACCACCTTTTTTGTCTTTCCTGTCCCTCCTAAATGTACTATAACCCTGTATGTTTCTCACCCAGTCATGGCTTTCATCCAGCCAGGTTTCCGTAATGCCCACCACATCATAATCCATGGTTGACATAAGAGTCTCCAATTCATTCATTTTGTTTGCAAGACTTCTTGCATTTGCCAGTAGACATTTAATCCTATTAACACCTTTATTACTCCTAGCCTCCCTACTTTCCTTGCATGTCCCATCCCCCCCTAATCCTTCATTGACCCCTACCATCTCACTGTCTCTATCTGCTCTATCTATCCCCCTTTTTGATCCACTACCCTCCCTCCCCCCAGATCCTAGTTTAAAAGCTCCTCCATCCGTCTGACCATTTTCTCCCCCAGCACAGCTGCACCTTCCCCATTGAGGTGCAGCCCGTCCCTACCGTAGAGCCTGTAGCCGACTGAGAAGTCAGCCCAGTTCTCCATGAACCCAAACCCTTCCTTCCTGCACCAATTTCTAAGCCACGTATTTATCTCCCCAAGCTCCCGCTGTCTTTCTAGTGACGCTCGTGGCACCGGTAGTATTTCTGAAAACACCACCTTGGAGGTCCTGGACTTCAGCTTCTCTCCTAGTTCCCTATAATAATTTTTAAGGACCTTCCACCTGCCTCTAACTTTGTCATTAGTACCAATGTGCACCATGACCGCTGGGTTTTCCCCAGCCCCACCCAGCAATCTGTCTATCCGATCCGCAATATGCCGAACCCGAGCACCCGGCAGACAACACACTGTTCGGCATTCACGGTCTCGGCGACAGATGACCCTGTCTGTCCGCCTAATTATAGAGTCCCCTACCACCAACATCTGTCTGGGCTTTGCTGCACTCCTATTTCCCTCCTTCCTACAGCAATTGTTTTCCTGGTTGCTAGGAGCAACGTCCTGCTGTAGTGACCCTAGTCCTTCTCTCCTAATATCAGCCAAACAGGCATATTTACTAGGTTGCGCCAGGTCAGGACTAGGCTCCCTAACACTTTTCCCCCTACCTCTTCTTCTAACTGTTACCCAACTGCCTACCTCTGGGTCCTGATCTTCTCCACCTCCACCCTCCTCCATATCACTGGCCCCAGCCAGAGAAAGCTCAGTGAGCTCTAAACTCCTCTCCAGGTTTGCAATCCCCCTGAGTGTTGCAAGCTGCTTATTTAGATCAGTTACCTTGGCTTCCAAATACGCAACATACTTGCATCGAGTGCAGACATATTCACCCTCAAACGGCTGCTCAAGGCATGCATACATCTGACAAGATACACACCTGGTAGCATTGTCCATGGAGCACCTATTAAATGGGGATAAACGTTAAAGTAGAAAAACAAGAAAAAAACAAAAACAATGGGAAACGTATAAGGATAAATTCAAACTATGTTCTTGTGTTAAACTATGTAATTGTGTTGAAACTATGCCACACTTATTTTCAAACCTTGCACACTTTGCTTCAGAACCTCGCACGCTCAGCACCTCGCTTGCTCTGGCTGGTTTATTTAGTTCTACAAGGACTTCCAGAAGCTGCCAGAAGCTTCTAGAAACAGGTGTGACTAATGCTACTGATTAAATCCCAAGACAAACTTTTTTTTTTCTTTTTTAACAGTATCACAGACAAACAGACAAACAATTCCCTAATGAAATTAAACAATTACAGTTATCACCACTATGTAATTGTGTTGAAACTATGCCACACGTCTTTTCAAACCTTGCACACTTTGCTTCAGAACCTCGCATGCTCAAATATATATATATTGCTATATTGTTATAAGAGGATGTGGTACCAGCAATATTAAACTAAATCATTACAATTCATTCTACAAGGAAGCTGTGATGTCACCACTAGGGGGAGTCACCACACAGTGTGTGTAAAGGGAACCAGAGGTGTCTAACGAGAACCACTACTAGAAGGAGCCCAGGCACATGGCGTAACTGAATGGTTGTTAAGAGGAGTCATACTAAATCGTCTCAGAGCCGAGAGAGGCAGCGCAGTACAAGGGAGGAGGCGGAGTCAGGGTCCGGTACAAGCCAGAGGTCGGTAACAGGGAGAGCAAGCCGAAAGAGGGGGCGCAGGGATGGGATAACGAGCTGGAGGGGCACGGACGGTAAGACAAAATGGAGGAGATGGGAGACAGGGAGGTCAGGCAGAATGGACGTCAGGGAGGGTCAGGGGAGGACAGAATCTAGAGCACTTACAGGGACCAGGAGAGCACACTGCAGAGCAGGTCTATAACTGGCAGCGTGATGATGGAGGGAACGTCCTGATAACGTGGTGAGCTCCTGGAAATGAGGCATGGAAGGAAAAGCTCCTCCCACTGGTGTGACGGGGGTGTACAACAGAGCAAAGGATGGACGAGGCCGAGGGACGATCCAACAGGTTTATTCACAAGAACACTGGAACAGCACACGACAAGTCCAAATAAAACAGATTCGGGGCACCTCCCGATAATCCAAAGTGCCAGATCACAACGTAATAGTCCTTTTCAGAGTCCCAGAAATCCCACACAATCCACTGGACGCCACACAGGCCTAGCTCCGTCCGTGTCCACAGCCACCCAGGCTGGGGCTCCTGCTCTCTTCAAGTTTCAGCTCACTCTGACTGAATCTCCCAGGTAAGCAGAGTTTACACTAGTTGGACTCTAGGCCCACCTCCCCCTACTCCCAGGGATGGAAGTGCCTCAAGAGGATACAACCTTGCATTTTAGGGGGTGATTACCTACAACAATAGAAATGTACACAGAAGTAGTTCAAATAAGACAATGAACCCAGCTTGAAATAGGAATCTGTACAGCAAGATACACCTCCCCCATAGCCCACCATCACAACCTGTCCCCCCTTTTTAATAAGTGAGTATGCCACGAGGTCTACACAGACCTCTGGCCATCTCACTTACGTCCATGTTGCTCAGCTGTGAATAGTCTATGGTTCTTCTGGCTGGGACAGTCCATCAGCATTCTGGTGTTGGCTTCCACACTTGTATTGGATGGAAAAGGTGTAGGTAATCCCCTGTAGAGCGATAGGGTTGGAAGGACAAGGTTCCTTTTGTGTATTCCCTCACTCAAACTCTGCTTTCTGCACCCACAAATCGGCATTGTATATCTCCCACATCATTGCCTAGGAGAATGTCTGCAGGAAGACCACCCATCACCCCAACCACACATCGCCTGACCCCAAAACCAAAGTTCAGATCCACAGTGGCTGTGGGAATAGTCCTCCATTGTCCACCAGCCAGTTCAATAACAATCCCAGGTCCTCTATGGATTGCCTCAGGCCGAACCACTCGGGGATCAGCCAGTGTGAGGAAAGCACCCGAGTCACAAAATCCAACAAGTCTCTGTCCATCCAGCACAACCTCCTGCAAGTGCTTACCTCGATGAGCAGAAGTCGTCATAACTGCGGGTCGCACCCCGTAAACTCCTGGTGGTGCAACATGGGGGGCTGAGTCACTAGGCCAGTCCTCACATAACGGTGCCACATCTTCCTCCATGGCACTGGGCTGTAAATAATTAACAATCCGATTGGGTGCAGGATCAGTCCTCATTTGAACAGCTGGGCAGGAGACTTGCCGATGCCCTGGCTGTCCACATTGATAGCATCTGAGCTGGGTCTCCCTCCATCCAAGGCGTCCTCTTGGGTAAGGGGTAGGGGAACTTGGAGGCCGGCTCCCACCTGAAGGTGCTGTAGGGGTTTGAGGATGATTCCTCCATGGGCTGGCTGGGCATGAGGCCTGCAAATGCCCGGGATGCCTACAAACATAACACCTGCGCTCTGTTACTTCCTCTCCCCTGCGTATTCCAGAAAGTGCAGTAGAAGCAACTGGAGGCACATTAACACGGGTATCAACATGTGGTGGCTTAGAGGAACGGGGAACAATGGGGACAGAATAACTGGGGGCATCCGGTGTTGTGGAGCTGTTAGGCGTCTCTCCATCCTCCAACAGAACCCTCCACTAAGGCTTGATGGTGAGCACCTCATCAGCGAGAGCAGCAGCTTGTTCCACAGTTGACGGCTTTCTCTCACGCACCCATTCTCTGATTTCCGCTGGGCACCTGGCATAGAACTGCTCTTTTAGGATGACCTGCAGGAAGGTCCCCCAAGATAAGGCCTCCTCTGCCTCCAGCCAGCGATTACATATTTGTTTGAGTCTATGAGCATATATCTTAAAAGACACTTCCCCATCACAGGCTAAAGCACGGAACTGAGTCCTGTAAGTGTCTGGGGTCACAGCATAATGTTCTAGAATAGTCTGTTTAATATCCGCATACTCACAGTTCCACCGAGGGTCCATAGCTCTATAGGCTTCAGCAGCTCCCCCCTCTAGGAGCCCAACCAGATGCCGGACACGCTCCCTGTCCGGGACTTCCATTAATCGACACTGATGCTCAAAGTCCTGGAAGAAGCCCTCAATGTCGCCTGCAGACTCATTAAACGGCTTAAAGTCTTTGCGGGACACCCTGGGAAGTTCCCTCATAGTGGGTGCTGGGGTTACAGTCTGTCTGGAGCCTCTAGCTGCTTCCACAGCGAGCTCCTTATCCAGCAGTGCCATCTCCTCCATCCTGCGCTCCTTCTCTTGAGCTCTGCGAATGGCCTCCCTCTTATCTTCTATGGTGGCCTCATCTCCAAGCAGTGCCATTTCCTCCTCATACCACACAATCCATTGACTTTTTTGGGTATTTACCTCCAGCTCCCGTCTTTCCTCCCCTTGCTGTGGAAATCCTTCCTCGGTGCCATCTTGCAGGCAAGCGTTTTCCAATGCCTCAATTAGTTGCTCCTTAGAGAGTCCTTTGTAACCGACTCCTAATTCACGGGCCATTGTTTGTAGGCTCACCACAGTCCAGTTCTTGTACTCTGAGGTTCTGATTCCAGATGTTAATGGGCCGATGTCCTCCATTCTTTCTGCTCTGATCCCACTGCTGCCACCAGTTTGTGACGGGGGTGTACAACAGAGCAAAGGATGGACGAGGCCGAGGGACGATCCAACAGGTTTATTCACAAGAACACTGGAACAGCACACGACAAGTCCAAATAAAACAGATTCGGGGCACCTCCCGATAATCCAAAGTGCCAGATCACAACGTAATAGTCCTTTTCAGAGTCCCAGAAATCCCACACAATCCACTGGACGCCACACAGGCCTAGCTCCGTCCGTGTCCACAGCCACCCAGGCTGGGGCTCCTGCTCTCTTCAAGTTTCAGCTCACTCTGACTGAATCTCCCAGGTAAGCAGAGTTTACACTAGTTGGACTCTAGGCCCACCTCCCCCTACTCCCAGGGATGGAAGTGCCTCAAGAGGATACAACCTTGCATTTTAGGGGGTGATTACCTACAACAATAGAAATGTACACAGAAGTAGTTCAAATAAGACAATGAACCCAGCTTGAAATAGGAATCTGTACAGCAAGATACACCTCCCCCATAGCCCACCATCACACTGGGCATGCAGACATCATGATCAGGTGACTGATACAGGTCTGCCACAGCAGAGTGCAAACAGTATCGTGACAGAAGCACAGTTTTTTCCAGTATCACTTCTGTTCTACAATGTAGTCCCCTATCCATTGCATGGTGTAACCCTTACACGCCTGCCCCATCACTGCCTGCCAGATCACGAATGACTTACAATGAGATATATCCTTTAAACCAAGGTGTCTGTCAATTAGTCAGAATGCAGCACTATTTTTTGTGTTTACAGATTTGTGATGGAGACTCTGGAGCCTCCAACACAGATGTTTTTCCAATAGTAATGTCAGGAAAAGTAGTAGCGGATAATTTTCTAAAGTCAATGCCTGGAAACTTTAAATAGAGCGTTATAATTTTAAGAATACATTGCAAATAATATAAAGGCCTAGTTTTAAAGTTATATGAAGCTACTCATAAGGCCTTATTTATCAACAGTATCTAAAAGGAAAATCCGGCTTTGCCCCATACCAACCAATTGCAGCACAGCTTCCATTTCATAAACTGCGGTTGTAAAATGAAAGTTGCACTGTGTTTTTTACGATGGGTAAGAAACAGTTTTCTTTTTAGACACTTTCAATATATCTGCCCCATAGTCTTGTTTCAGCAAACACGGTCCACCAATAAGTTTCTCATAAGTGCAGGTCCCTACAGGGCCTCGCTTGAGAACTGGAGGTTTGATGACACCTGTTTTGAGAAACTTTGGTTCAACTGCAGGAGTTGAATAAGAATCTACTTAAGTTTATGGGGGCTGCGGACTCCGTGTATGGGCAAAATAGGGGTCATGAAATCCCTGTTGATTTCTGGCACGTACAGTACTATAGATTTGAATGTCAAAATGTCTCAGATGGGAAGAACTCTTTTGCCGAGCATTTATGACCTAGATCCGCCACCCTTCTTCGGTATACATTGCTGGACTGCTGGGCTGTACCTATAAATGTTTTGACAAAAGCATGTTGTGCCAACAAAAACCTTTTGTCTGTAAACAACATAATGCCTGTGTCTAGACATATGCATAATTGTTAATATCATGACACCAAAATGCATGAATTATACTGTATGTGTGTAGAAGAAAATCTGTATTACTAGTGTAACAACAAGAAGAGGATTCAGAACTTTTCATTGTCACCTGAAAATGGAAAGTCTAAAGGATAAAATTTCTCCTTCAAGAGGTGGGCCAAAGGATAATGAAATTTCAATCTAGATCCTTATTTATTTATTGCCCCAATCTAATATAATTTCTAAAATTCCCTACCCTTCCCTGACTACACTATGATACTATTGATTTTTTTTTTCCCTACTTTCTGTCCGATGACGCTTTAGTTGAGAATCCCAGTGCAAACTTAATTTTACTGCTATAGAGTTGTCTCCTCCTGTGCAGAGCCCGAACTTACAACGCTGTTTTATATTTTTTTTAACTTTAGTGCATGTTGGGGCACTCAAACGAAGTGTCATCAGAGGGCAGAAGCTGCGGTTACTGACACAGCCTTTGCTCCCTTCTTGAAATGAAGAGTCATCAGTGATTCTTGTTTCAAAGGCTTGTCTGATCCCTGCACACTGTCACTGTGCCATGTGCACAGATCAGTAAAGCCATCAACACAGAATAAGGACAGTGTCAGAGAACCCAACGGCATTCAGAGACCAGCGCCAACCCACAAGTGACATCACGGCGCTGGACTTTACATGCCACAGGGAACGCTGGTGGCAATCTTCTTATAGCCTAGGCCATCTTTATGTAGAGAAACAATTCTTTTTTTCAGATCTTTAGAGAATTCTTTCCATGAGGTGTAATATTGAACTTCCACTGACCAGTATGAGAGAATGTGTGAGTGATGGCACCAAATGTAACACACCTGCTCCCCATTCACACCTGAGACACTAAGGCTGTGTTCACACACTGCGTTTTTTACCTGCGTTTTTGGTCCGTTTTTGGTCCGTTTTTGCTGCAGAAATTTCTTGAGAAATTCTTGTAACCTTTCTGCAGACATTCCCCAGCAAAACCTATGGCAAAAAAAATTAGCTGTGCACACACTGCGTTTTTTTCTTAAGAAAATTCTTTCAGTAGATTTTCTTAAGAAAAAGAATGAGCATGTCACTTCTTTTCTGCAGCTAACTGCGTTTTTTGCCATAGATAATTGGCACAATAACGCAGGGAGCAACCAGCGGTAAAAACGCACCAAAAACGGACCTAAAACGGACCTAAAACGGACCAAAAACGCACCGAAAACGCGGCAAAAACGCAGGTGCGTTTTTGGTGCGTTTTTTAACACAGGTGCACTCTTAAGAAATTTCTTAAGAAATTTCTTAAGAAAAATCATTTTTCTAGTGTGAACATAGCCTAACACTAAAGAGTCACATGACACTGGGGAGGGAGAACAGCTAATTGGACACAATTAGGCCATTTTCACTTAGTGGTGTACGCATTTTTGTTTACGGCGGGTTAGACATTAATGGTTATGTGTTGAGTTATATAGAGCGCACACCAAAATTACACTGCTATACAAGCTGTACACTGACTACTTTACATTGCATCAAAGTGTCATATCTTCAATGTGGTCCCGTGAAAGATATAATAAAATATTTACAAAAATGGGAGAGGTGTACTCACTTTTTGGATATACTGTATACGTATACAGCCATTTCAGAGAGGAAGAGAGCATCAATCTAGTGACAGTCAATACGGACCCTTTAAGCAGTCTTGTTACATGGCTTACACTGCATGACAGTCTGTCAAATTCTAACATTCAAATGAATCTTCACGATGTGCAATACCGTGTTTTTCCAAAAATAATACCTCCCTCAAAAATAAGCCCTAGCCGGGATTTTCAGCATTTTCAGAGAAAGGCTTAAATATAAGCCCTACCCCGAAAATAAGCCCTAGTTGCGAATCAATAATGAAGTGTCTGTGCAGCTAAAAGGGTTACAGATACTACAGGACACTTCATTATACACAGCGGCACCCGGCAATTACACTCACCCGACACTGAGCAGCAGGACCTGCAGTGATCACACACCCGCACACACATCAGCTCTCTCTCTCTCTCTCACACACACACACACAAATCAGATCTCACACACACCAGATCTCACACAAAAACATCGGATCGCACACACAGTCAGATCGCACACATAAGCAGATCACACACACAAACATCAAATCACACACAAACACACATCGGATCGCACACACATCGGATCGCATACACACTCACCTCATCCAGCGACACCAATCTCTTCTCGCCATGAGAATCCTGAGAGGCAGTGCGGTGCAGCGCGACGAACAGGACCTGCGGCCGGACACGTGACTTGCTCTCATTCCCTGCTGCCGTAAGTGCTGGATGTGATGTGATGTGTGTGTGTGTAATGTGCTGTGTGTGTGTGTGATCTGCTGTGTGTCTCTGCGTTCGGCTGTGTGCGTCTGCGTTCGGCTGTGTGCGTCTGCGATCGGATGTGTGCGCCTGCGATCGGATGTGTGCGCCTGCGATCGGATGTGTGCGCCTGCGATCGGATGTGTGTGCCTGCGATCGGATGAGTGTGCCTGCGATTGGATGTGTGTGCCTGCGATTGGCTGTGTGTGCCTGCGATCGGATGTGTGTATCTGTAATCGGCTGTGTGTGCCTGCGATCGGATGTGTGTATCTGTAATCGGCTGTGTGTGCCTGCGATCGGATGTGTGTATCTGTAATCGGCTGTGTGTGCCTGCGATCGGCTGTGTGTATCTGTGATCGGCTGTGTATGCCTGCGATCGGATGTTTGTATCTGTGATCGGCTGTGTGTGCCTGCGATCTGCTGTGTGTGATCTGCTGTGTATATCTGCGATCTGCTGTGTGTGTGCCTGCGATCGGATGTGTGTGTGTGTGTGTGTGATCTGCGGTGTGTGTGATCTGCTGTGTATATCTGTGATCTGCTGTGTGTGTGTGCCTGCGATCGGCTGTGTATATCTGTGATCGGCTGTGTATATCTGCGATCTGCTGTGTGTGTGTGTGTGTGAGATCTGAGGTGTGTGTGATCTGCTGTGTGTGTCAGCTAGCAGCAGGGTAGGATGGCGTGCAGCACCGACCGGAGATCACAGGGAGGACCTGGGAGCCACGCAGACATCCTGGTCTGGTGAGTATGAGTCTCCTGGGAAGTGGGGGGGGGGTGTCTGCTTTTTTGGGGGGTAAACTTACCCCCAACCGTGTTTCTCCAAGAATAAGACCTCCTCCAAAAATAAGCCCTAGTGTTTTTTTGGGGGGCAAAAAAAATATAAGACAGTGTCTTATTTTTTGAAAAACACGGTAGCTTGAGCTATCGAATGATGTGTCCAAAAGCCTTAAGGCCCAGTCACACACACAGATAAATCTTTGGCAGATTTGTGGTTGCAGTGAAATTGTGGACAATCAGTACCAGGTTTGTGGCTGTGTACAAATGGAACAATATGTCCATGATTTCACTGCAACCACAGATCTGCCAAAGATTTATCTCTGTGTGTGACGGGGCCTTAAGTCTTAATCAGCTGTAGAAAATGGTGTGATAAAAAAAAAAAAAAAAAAAAAAAAAAAAAAAGGAATGACTGGAAATTCAAGTCCAAGTGGGGTTTACCTTGTGGCTTGGTGGCAGTTGGAGCAGTGGCACGAGTACATAGACGCAGCTGGAGCGAGTACATACTCGTAATTAGTGTAAACATTTTCATTGTATAGAATCCACGGAAATGTTTGTAGAATACATCATGAATTCATGCATTATAAATAATATCGCTCATGGGATCTAAATGTTAAACACACCTACACTTTACATTATCTCTGTGTGAACACTGTGCATTATGTTACGATCGTTATTCAACCATTTCATACACTTCGTCCTCCATAAACACTTGTCTGACATTGTAATGTGCAGCATACATTCTGCAAACAAATAGTTACTTGTTTAATAAGGCCTTATTCAGACATTCCTTTATCCCGTATGTGTTGTATTCATGTCTTTATGGATGGAACAAATACCAATTATAGTCGATGTTGCCATTTAAATGTTTTGCGGACCATGTGTCTGCTATTAATCAGAGTCAAGGATCAAAATGAGCCATAGAGGTATATGTGTCCATGAAAACCAGATAACATATAGATGCCCTCAATATGCGTTCTGTGTGTTATCCATTTTTAACTTTAGAACAAGGAGAGACTGGGCAATTTTATTTTATTTTTTTATGAGAAAATCACTAGTGACAGACACACAATGTACAATGATAAAAATCTCAGTTTTTTCATGCACTGCATCTAATTGGAGCCTAATGTTAAAGGGAACCTGTCACCAGAATTTTCGCCATTAAACTAAAAGAATCCCCTTCTGCAGCTCCTGGGCTGCATTCTATAAAGGTTCATCTTGCTACTGGCCCCCCTTTGAGACCTAAATAACTTCATAAAATATTACCTTTTGCTATGGCTATGAGGTTTGCTGGCCTCGGGGGCGGGCTTTATTTCGTCTGTTATCCCCCGTCCTGCCCGGTGATTTACAATAGAAAGCTGCAACTTTTTTTTTATATACAGTACTGTGCAAAACTTTCAGGTAGGTGTGGGGAAAAAAATGCTACAAAGTAAGAATGTTTTCCACAAAAATGGAAAGTCTAAAAGGATAAAAAGTTTCTCCTTCAAGGTGTTGTTCAAAGGCTAAAGACTTTTCAATCTAAATCCTTACTTATTGAACCCAATTTAAGATAATTTCTAATACAGCTGCATTAAAAATTCCCTATCTTTCCCTGACTACACTATGTAACTATTGATTTTTTTCTCTACTTTCTGTCTGATGACGCTTTGTTTGAGAATCCTAGTGCATACTTAATTTCACTGCTATAGAGTTGTATCCTTCTGTGCAGCGCCTGAACTTGAAATCTTTTTCTTTTTTTTTTTTAAACTTTAGTGTATGTTGGTACACTCAAACAAAGTGTCATGAGAGGGCAGAAGCTGCAGTTACTGACACAGCCCCTGCTCCCACCTTGAAATGAAGCGTCATCAGTGACTCTTGTTTCAAGGGCTGGTCTGGTCCCTGCACAAAAAAAGTGTTAATCGTTTATTTTTATCAATTATCACGGAAAGTGAATGAAAAAAAGAGAATCTAAATCAAATATTTGGTGTGATCACTCTTTGCTTTTAATGCATTCTTCTAGAAACTTGGGCACAGTTTTTGAACGAACGCAGCAGGGAAGCTGTTCCAAACATCTTGGAGAACTGATCACAGATCTTCTATGGATGTAGGCTTGTGTAACTCCTTCTCTTTCCTTAATCCAAGACAGAATCGATGATGTTGAGATCAGGGCTCTATGGGGACAATATCATCACTTCCAGGACTCCTTGTTCTTTATTCTGAAGACAGTTGTTAAAAACATTGGCTGGATGTTTGAGGTAGTCTCCCTGCTGCAGAATATATTTAGAGCCAATAAAACGCCTCCCTTTGGGACTGCATGAAGGAGACTCATTTGCTTGTATTAGCATTGAGGATACCATAAATCTTGACCAAACTCTCAACTCCATTTGCTGAAATGCAGCTCTAAACTTGCAAGTAAGCTCCAACGTGTTTCACTTTTGTTTGCACACAAGTCATTATTGTACTTCTCTCCAACTCTTCAGCAAATAAACTGTCTTCTATTACAGCCAAATATTGCACATTTTGACTCATCAGTTTCCTACATCCCAGTTCCTATGTTTACAAGCATAAGTGAACTGCTTGGTCTTGCTTCCATGATGAATGTATGGCTTTTTAGCCACAATTTTACTAAGGAGACCATATCTGGACAGTGTATGGGTGTAGCTGGTTCCTACTGGTTGCTGCCATATTTGAGCTGATGTCACAGCTGGACATCTGATTTTGAAATTAAGAAAGCATGTTGTATCTCATCTTCTTCACAAACTTTCCTTGTCCGACCACTGTGTCTACAAGCCTCAACATTGCCCTTTTCTGGGTGCTTCTTTAAAAAAAAAATAAAAAAAAAACCCCCAAAAACAAAAAGCTTGAGGAGCACATCTTGAAACCCTAGTTTGTATTGAAATCTTTGCCTGGGAGAGACCTAGCTGATGCAGTATAACTACATTGTGTTTTCTGGTGTGTCCACTTCCCCATAGGACCTGGATCATCTGATCATCATTAGCTTTGTCTGGGAATAACACAAAGACAGATAGATATGATCTGTGGTTACTTTTTCCAAGATGTTTAAAACGATCTTCCTGCGGAGTTCCTTCAAAAACTGTGTGTAAGTGTACCTAGAAGAATTGATGCTGTTTCTAAGGTAGAGAGTTTGATAAAGATTTCTCGTTTGTTCATTCACTTAGTTAATTGCTAAAAATAAACTAATACATCTTCTATTTTTTTGAAGCATTCTTACTTTGCAGCATTTTAGGACACAGTAGTGTATGTTACATAGATTAAACAGAAGATGATTTATTTTCTGGCTCCTTTAGTGTCCCTTGTGAATTGCACAGTGTAACGGATAGTCTTGAAGTGTGTGGGCAGGCATGTGATCCATATATTTTAAATGACCAGAGTGGGCATTGTGATGGTAACATAATGTAAGCAAAGCTTCTCGAATTGTTTCCCACTCACATTTATGGAGGAATAAAGGTTTCATTTTCTCTAGTTCGGCTCTGTGGGCAGTTCTACTGCATTCCCAGCACTGCAGGACTTGTCAGCCATAAAGCTGTACACAAGGGTGGTGGAGACTTACCATTAACCAGCTAAATCCATTGCAGTCTAATGTGCTGTAGATCCAGATTAGGTGGTCTAATATGTACACTTAACCGTTATCGCGATATACTGAAAATATCAGTTCTAAACAGTATGCAGACCAGACGTAATCATTTAGCGTAAATGGGGTCTTTTCTATATATTACATTACAGTGCTGTTTGTACATATAGCTATATACAGTGGAATCTCGGTTTGCAAGTAACTTGGTGTATTTCGCTATACGAGCAAAGCTTGCTGTAAATTTGTAACTCGATTTACAAGCAAGCTTTGTTGTACGAGTAAAATACCACACACGCTTCCGGTTCCATACGAACAAACACACACAAAACACGCATATTATGCTCACATATCCTCCGTTCCCTCGCTGGCCTCATACCTGGTTCTTGTAGTGCGCCAGTATGTGGATCCGGTAACCAGCGCTGGACAGGAGCTGCCGCAGTACTTCCCAATGGCAGCACGCTGACCAATCAGAGCAACTGACGTCAGTGCCCTGGCCAATCAGAGGCAAGCGGCTCATGCCTTTGACGTCAGCACGCTGACCAATCACAGAGGCAAGCGGCTCATGGCAATTGAAGGCCTTACAGTGCAGCCCTTGCATCGACCGCCATGGTTACCAGCGGATTGCAAGAACCAGGCCGGCGAGGGAATGGAGAAGAATAGTGAGCATAATGTGCGTGTGTGCGCACTTGTGTGTGCTTGTGCATGTGTGTGCGTTTGTGGAATGGCACAATAGGGGACCATGATGGCACATGCTACAAGTTGTAGAACGGATTGTCTGCATTCCAATGATTTCCTATGGGAAATTTTGCTTTGCTAGACGAGTAAATTGGTTTACGAGCACACTCACAGCACAGTTTGTTCTCGTAAACCAAGGTTCCACTGTATTATGTTATGTACACTTGCAAACAGTGTTATTTACACATTCTCTAAAGGCCAACCCTAAACGGTAACGCAAGTTCTCGCCAACGATTGAGTCTGGACATCATCCTGCCAAGATGAGATAATTTTGATCTTAATTAGCAGATCTTGTTTGAACACTTAGGTGCAGACACCAGCAGTGAAATGGTTTTCATGGTATTTTGAATGGCACCACACCATGTTGATACAGCCTTCGCTAATTCCTGGATCTTATGGCATGACATAACATTAGTTCCCAAGTTTAACTTTTGCATTTCTCCGACTGTGCTCAAACATCACACTTGAATAAAAGAATTCCCCAGACACACATCCACGTGCCGTCATCTGCTGGCCACCGATGAACCAATCTGCGCAGAAGGGATTTCTGATGCAGTGCCGCAGCATATGTTGTTTGTTTCCTCCTATTTATTTTAACACAGCAAATTACTGACCCGCACCATAAAAAAGCCACGGCTATTTTGTAAGGCTTCACACAACACAGTTACTCGAAAGCCCAATAACATTTAGTATCCTTTATTTCAAACTCAATGACTCTGAAAGGAAACCAGCTGTGGGGAAAAACCGGTCCGCCACGCCTGCCCTAGACATACAGCTGGTTAGTCATTACAGCTCCAGATGTGAAACATAAACTGTAATTATCCCAATGACTAACCAGCATTTGTACACTAAATATAAGCCTTGTTCATCTGTTCGAAGGCTGTAGTTAAACATTGCATGTGTATTATACTGGTTAGGCTGCTAGCGACATGCAAAATTAAGAGTTACCATGCAGATGATGAAAAAGATTTAGCGAGTGTTCTGATCACACCGCACAGAGTGATTCTCATGCTTGATCTTCCAACAGGCCATATGAAGGGCTGTATACATAGAGCTCAATGTATGGAGAGGCTCCAGAGTAACCCCAGGATGGAAACACGCCATGTACAAAGAAGTATCATGTGCAGAAATGGTATACTATATATGGTACATTACACAGAAAATTGATAAAACAATCAAGAGAAAATCCTGAGTATTTATACAGACATTTTCATGCTGTTGGGGAATAGGATTAAGCTTTTTACATACAACACCATGTATGAGCAGAAGTTGAATGCAGGGAAACTAAATATATGTACTTTTTATTTTTTTCTTTAATTGTTTTATTTTCAATGTGGCAAAAAGGGATGTATCACTCATGGCTACAGATGCTAAAGCAGCGAGTAGGATTGGATCCACTGGACCACAGGTGGACACTGGCTTACCCTTTAGTGGGAGGGGCTTGTTAAAGCGCCCACCGCAAGGCAGACGCCAGGTGCCTTAAGTACCCAGTGCCTGTTAGTGATAGGAAATGATGCGCTGGCCCTTTAAGAGAAAGGCAGCGGTGTATAAGCACGCCATAGCAGAACACCCGGGGGACCTGTGTGGCGTGCACAGACCCCGGGAGGACCACAGGAAAGCCTGGTAACAAGGTGCGGGCTGGCTGCGGTGGTGAATGAGTGGTGGTCCCTTCAGGGAGAGGTGTGAAGGACACAGTGCTATAGGGGGTGACTAGCTTATGTTTTTTTTTATTTCATATTTTTTAAAAATTTATAATTTTTACTGTTTTTACAAGTATCCCTTAGGGGACCTGAAGCTGCGATCATCCAATCACCTGAGCTGTACAGAGCAGTGCATCAGCACCACTGCATATAGCATAAATGCTATGTTCCTATGAATGTTGACGCTCAGTTGGTGTTCACAGGAACTACGTCATGACAATGACGGGTCATCAGCTCACCCCTGGTTATCATGGCAACCCATCGGCACTGCGCGATGATGTCAAGGGTGCACCGTTAGGAGCGGAGAATGGAGCGCTCCTAGTTGACATGTACTAGATCCTGCCATCAGAGACAGTAGGATTAATGCGATTCATCTGAGAGTCACATGTCGGCTCATCAGATCAGCCGACACGTACAGATAAAGATGCAGGCTTGGCATGTGAGCCCACATCAAACCAAGGGAGACGACCCATGACGGACATATTATGTCATGGGTTGTTAAAGGCATTTACACTGCAAGATAATCATGAACAGGTGTTGTTAAAAATGCTAGTTATAGGCTTAATATGCCATGCAAACAGACTGAGGATCACCCAATGAATGAGCTAAACACTCATCAGTGAAATGATCTTTCGTGCAGCATAAAAGATAATCGTTCTTGGTGGTACATGGTCCTGTGTAAATAGGACTCGCACTGCTGAGAACCAAGGCAGCCTATGTGCATTTCAGCAATCTAGTAAAGATTGATGTACGCATTATTTAACTTGGTCTGCCTATTTTAACAGGCACTTAAACAACCGCCAATGGGTAAAAGTTTACTGGTTGGCGGTTGTATCGTGGCGCCGGTCTGTCCATGTAAACAGACCTTTAGGTAGATGACTTAAGGGGGCTTTACACACTGCGATATCAGTAATGATATATTGTCGGGGTCACGTTGGTAGTGAAGCACATCCGGATAGTTACCGACATCCCAGCGTGTGACACAAGTGAGTGATGATCAACGAGCACAAAAACGTTGCTTGTTGACACGTCGCTCATTTCCTTAATATCGTTGCTGCTGCCGGTACGATGTTGTTCGTCGGTCCTGCGACAACACACATCGCTATATGTGACACCGCAGGAACGTCGAACATCTCCTTACCTGCCTTCACCAGCAAGGCGGAAGGAAGGAGGTGGGCGGGATGTTACGTCACGCTCATCTACGCCCCTCCGCTTCTATTGGCCGGCCGCTTAGTGACATCGCTGTGACGCCAAACGCACCCCCCCTTGAAGGAGGGATTGTTCGGCTGTCACAGCGACGTCGCTGCACAGGTATGTGCGTGTGATGCTGCCGTAGCGATAATGTTCGCTACGGCAGCGATCACCAATTGTCGCACGAACGACGGGGGTGGGTGCTATCGCGCTCGACATCGCTAGCGATGTCGCAGCGTGTAAAGCACCCTTTAGTTCTAGTGTGTCAGTCAATATGACCAATGTTTTTAATACTGCGCTATAAGAAAACCCACAGTGCAGTCCAGTGCAATAGAGCAATATGCCTGCACTGGAAAAAAAACTGCGGAGGGTACAGCACCAAAAATTGTCTGCTCAGTTATGGTAGAACTGCTACTAGCATGCCCACTTTCCAGTCTGTAAGTAGTGCAGGTTTGGGGAGGGATAAATAGGTTGTTTCCAATCGCTACCACTCCAGAATGATTTACTTGGCAGGCAATGTGTTTCGGAATCCATTGATATCAGACCCAAACTGATCAATTATACTTACCTGCTTGAGGATTCTCAACATTATTATGGAGTAGGAAGTCAACCTCATATTGCACCTGCAGCACCATATTTTGTGTCACATAAAATCAAAGATGAAAATGGGTCGGTAGAAGATGCTAAATCACTAATAGGCTGCAATTATAGCAATAGAGGGTATTATTATGGAAGCTCTAGGGGTTATTCATTGAAAGAGAACAGCAGTAATTTCTGGGTTCTTTACTAATGATATGGCACACCACAGAACTACGGTGCCACGTATGTAAGGAACACTTACAAATAAATGCTTTGGTAACAAATACATTTTATATTGGTATCCATTTAGTTATGTTGTGTCCTTTGCCCCTGGTATCCGAAAGGAAAATGAAAATGAAAGCAGATACCATTTTAGTTCATATCAACCCCATCTGTAGCAAATAATTAGTAATAAGAACTGAGGATTTTCCTTGTCTTTACCGGCACAATAAGCTAACAGCGTGTCCCTCTGTGCACATTGTGTCATCTTTCCCGACATTTCCAATATTGTACTCCAGTCCCTGCTCTAGACAGAACAGTTTACCGAGGGATGACCTGCATCGTGAGAGCGGTGTGTAACACTACCTGCGCACACAGCTGCTGGTGGGAAGACACCGCCACACCGATGACTGGAGGCACCGGGGACTGAGCTGCTCATTAATAATTACGTACTACTCAGCTCCGACTGATGAAGCTCTCACCTGTCACATTGCAGCCTCAGGAGGAGCCTTGTTCACATTCTAAGGTCTCAAACAAGGATTTTACACAAATCCTTTCATGTCAGGAAACACAGTTCTAAAGGTGTCCATCATACAATATTTATTTGGGTTTCTGCATTTCTTATTATAAGAAATCCTTCCGAAAGAAATCTAAGAAGCAGTAATGAAACTTCTCAGTGTGTTGGAAATCGATAACGCCCAGAAGTCCCCTTCCTGGAAAGGCCCGATTAACGCTGTCGTTAGACCTGATAGATCATATTGATGATGATTTGATTGTAATGTGTCTGCGTGCTCGGACCGTACAGTAATAACTGCATGGAAAATAGAAGTGCCTAATGCAGCATATCTGTTCTAATTTCCCCTGTGTGTATGGCATCCTCAATTAAAGCTGCGAGAAATCTTTGGAGACCATGGATTTGTGGATCCATTCATGTAGTGAGGCAATTAGCAAACCAAAAAATCAAACTAAGTAGACTCTATTAACCACAGACTGATGGCTACAGTATAAAGATACATGTGGAAAACGGGATAGATAGCGCAGATAGGGTTTTGCCCACATAAAATTAGAGTTAAAAACAATCAGAGGCTCACCTCAGAGTTGTGAGAGTCCCAACCCGTATAATGGCATGAAAAAACGACTGCAGCAGACCCAAGTGGAATCAGGCGGAAGGGGTTAAAAATACGCACTGACGTTGAAGGACTAAGCTGAAAGATAAGAGTGATTTGTCTATGAGTTTCAGAGCCAGAGAGCTTCTTCCTCAGGACTAATCAAAAGTAATGTAATTTTTCCTGAAGAAGGAGCTCTTTGGCTTTGAAACGCATATAATAATAAATAATTCTTCTCTTCATCCTGGTCTCAAATGGCAGAGTGGATTTTTTAACCCTTCTTCCTCCCTAAACTTGCTGAGTACAAAGATATACACAGACTTGTTTCTGTATGATATCTGCATGTAAGTATATACTGTACATGCGACGTTCATACAACTGTCCTGCCTCAGTATATTTTACAATAGAACTGCAAATTCTATTAGTACCCCCGGGGTGAAACGTGATATGTAATTTGCTATACAGCACCCGCCATTCATTGGTTTTCAGTGGTAACCTGTCCACTGTCACTTGGCTTAATATGCCTTTCATGGTCGGCACGTCTCGGCACCATGGGACCTAAATACATCATTCTCTTTTTGTCTTCTCCTCCTTGCCTCAGGCATATGTGCTGTAAAGAATCATCTTAAACATCATATGTACTGGTGCCAATCTACAGATCCACTTCAAAATCCAAGTAAAAAAAACCTATCATTTTGGAACCGTTCTACATTAGAAAAAAAATCCTTTAAATACACAAACTACTTCCAGAGCCCCGTATATCATAGATGTTCAGCAATCCGCGTTCTACTCTGCGGTGATGTTCTGAAATGTCACTGCATGTTAGAGCAGATGCACGCAATCGAGACTTTGTGGAGTGGGAAGCAAAGCCCACACTGCTTCTTACCGTCTCTGCCTTCTCCATCGCTTATACATAGTGCTGTGTATACAATAATAGGAAACGCTAAAGAGTGTTCCTACTCCAAATCAAGAGCTCCATTTGATCCCTGGATGTAGGCGATACGCCCAGCTCCTGGGCCAAGGGGTACTCGTTACTGGGCCGGACTAGTCCGGTGATGTCGCGGTCCGGTAAGGGTGTGGAGTCTGAGTCGTGGAGTCGGAGCTCATTTTGGTGGAGTCGGAGTCTGAGTCGGTATAAAATGCACCGACTCTGACTCCTAAAATATATAATAAATTGGGGACAGTAGTGCAATGCAGAGTGTGATGAACATTTTTTCATAGGAATTTGGGATACTTATGAAATGTCCTATAAATGTTTGTTCTATTCCTGATCTAAGGCTACATTCACACACAGCGTTTTTGCTGCGTTTTTTGAGGATACGTTTTTCAGCTGCAAAAGCAGATCAGCTTTTTAAAAAACCGCATCACCTGAAAAGGTTTTTGAGCTCATAGATAATGATTTCAATAGCAAAAGCAGATTAGAAAAACGCCACAAACTGACATGCTCATTCTTTGTGAGGATCCTCACAAAACGCTGTGTTTGAATGTCCTATCTTGAAACCCATTACCTTTGCTGGATGCCCAGAGTCACTGCATTTCACTGAATTATTTTGCCATCAATGTTCGATATGTTTGACAAGAAAGAAATTGTTAGTAAGACACTGTCAGTAAAAGATAGTAAAGCTCATCACATCAGCCAGTTTCTCCAGGCCTTAGTGGAAAAAGTTCTGCAAGACTACGAACTCAAAAAAAGAACAGGTTCTTGCCATTGTAACGGACAATGCTTCAAACATAAGTACAATTAAACTGATGAATGAGAGTAAAGAAAAACAGCTAGAAGAAAATTTAGGATTTAGTATGTGTGAGATGGAAGGCTACAGTGCTGCTCATGTAACTGAGGAACAAACAGATATTACAGCAGAAGGACAGCAAAATGATACTTTAGGATTAGATGATTTTGTTGAAGCTGCTTCAAAACACTTTCATATTCATCACATGCGCTGTGTTGTGCATACGGTGCAGCTGGCAATAATAGATAAGCGGGGTTTACACGCTGCAACATCGCTAGCTTTGGCTAGCGATGTCAAGCGCAATAGCACACGCCCCGTCGTATGTGCGATATTATGTGATCGCTGCCGTAGCGATTATCACTACGGCAGCATCACACGCACATACCTGCTCTGCAACGCCGCTCTGGCCAGCGAACCGCCTCTTTTCTAAGGGGGCGGTTCGTGCGGCGTCACAGCGACGTCAGACGGCAGGCATCCAATAGAAACGGATGGGCGGAGATGAGCGGGACGTAACATCCCGCCCACCTCCTTCCTTCCGCATTGCCAGTGGAGGCAGGTAAGGAGATGTTCGTCGCTCCTGCGGTGTCACACACAGCGATGTGTGGTGCCGCAGGAACGGGGAACATCATCGCTAAAAAAAACAACTGATTTTTTGTTTCAGGACGACCTCTCCACGGCAAACGATTTTGACCGCTTTTGCGATCGTTTAAAGTCGCTCATAAGTGTCACACACTGCGATATCGTTAACAATGCCGGATGTGCGTCACAAACAACGTGACCCCGATGATAATTCATTAACGATATCGTAGTGTGTAAACCCCGCTATAGTCTGCAAGAGGGACCCCAGTTTCACACATCCATCTTTTTGCCGGTTTGGCGGATGCGGCGCACTCCAGTACAGTGTATACAGTACAGTGGCAGCGCGACAAATGACGGTCACATGCTGACCGGAGCATGTGACCTGGAAGTTGTGGCGCTGCCACTGTACTGTATCGTACTGTACTGGCGTGCGCCACATCCGCCAAACCGGCGAAAAGCCGGATGTGTGAAACTGGGCAGACATGCTGGAAATCTGATTGGAAAAGTGAGGAAGTTGGTTATTGCCACTAGAACCCCTAAAATTGATTCCATCTTGAAGAGACGTGCTGGGAAAGGGGCAATTGTTGATCAAGCCACTCGGTGAGGCAGCACTTATTTAATCACTGAGCGATTGCGTGAACTAAAATCGTTTCTTATAGATATGGTGAACCATCAAGTAACCTTAAATGAAGGTCAATAGACACAGGTGGCTGAATTGAAGGAATTGCTTAATCACCTATTTACCAAGACTAAAAAATTACAAGCTGAGGATTTAACTCCTGGCATTTTCATAAGGGAGTGGAAGAACTTGCTATTTTGCCTGACCCAAAGAGGAGGTTTAATCGCAGATGGCATTTCTGCTTCAGTGAAACGGAGAGAGACACAGCTATTGGAAAATAAAATTCTTCTGGCAGCTGTTTATGTGGACCCAAGTCATCATATACTGCTTGATGATCAACAGCTTACTAAAGGAAAAGAAGCTTTGAGTGAGATAGCAGTTAGGACGAGCAGCTACAGGACTGCCAGGCGCAAGATGACTTGGGGCCTGACAGTGCTACTGCTGTCATATCTTCATCCTCATCAGATGAGGAGTTTAACTTTGACAAGTATTTGGATGACATGGAGCATCAAAGTGTTGCCGCAAGGAAAAAGATTTCACTCCATCTCCTATAGCAGCAGATGGACCAGATTTCAGCAAAATTTTTCACTTGCTCTCAAAGATATAGAAAAATTCAACCGTTTATCAAAACTGACTGTGCATGAGTCAATTGCTTTATACCCGGAAATTGTTAGAGATGTTGCCCATGTGGTTACGGCTTTGCCTCCAACCCAAGTTAGTGTAGAGGTGTTGTTCTCTAGCCTTAAAATTATTAGGCTCTGTGCGCACTGGGAAATGGAATTTTCTTGAGAAAATTCCGCATGTCCTCAAAGATTACC
The DNA here is from genome assembly GCF_048569485.1 of Anomaloglossus baeobatrachus. Lineage (NCBI taxonomy): Eukaryota > Metazoa > Chordata > Amphibia > Anura > Aromobatidae > Anomaloglossus > Anomaloglossus baeobatrachus. The sequence continues at coordinate 552,406,935 of NC_134353.1, forward strand.
GCACCCGCGGTAAAAAACCGCGGGAAACCGCATGCGGTTTGCCGCGGTTTGCTGCGGTTTTACCGCGGTATTGTTCGCGGTATTGCCGCGGTTTTGCCGCGTGCGGGTTGGGATGTGCTTTATTGCATTCAATGCAATAAAGCACATTGAAGAAAAAAAAAAAAAATACATTTAATTCTAATAGTAGATAGACAGAAGAATAGATAGAGGGATAGATAGATAGACGGATGGATAGAGGGATAGATAGAGGACAGATCGCTGCATTTCCCACGGTCGGCAGGGAGTTCACATTACCGGCCGTGGGAAATGACCGGTAATTACCTCTGCTGTCTGCTGCATTCAGCCTGTGTCTGTGACAGTCGCGGCTGGATGTCAGCAGTGCAGGACGCCGGAGTCGGAGCTGTGGATTACGTCGGAGCTTTGGTACGGGAGGGGTTAATAAAATGGTGAACGAGGCTTGTTTGTTTTATTTAAAATAAAGGATTTTTCGGTGTCTGTGTTTTTTCACTTTACTTACGGGTTGATCATGTCAGCTGTCACATAGACGCTGCCATGATCAAGCCTGGGGTTAATAGCGGTGGTCCCCCACCGCCATTAACCCTTGTATTACCTTGCCACCACTGCTACACGGTGGCAAAAAGAGCCGAGGACACGCCGGTATTGTCGCATAATGCATGCGACAGTGCCGGGGCAGCTGCGGCTGATATTCTCGGCTGCCGGAGGGGGAGTGAGGCGGGGGACATTACCCCTGCCCCTCTCCCTCCCCAGCCTGAGAATACCGGGCCGCCGCTGTGTGCTTACCTCGGCTGGAAGGTGAATATGCAGCAGAGCCCACGTTCTTTTTTTTCTATATTTCCGTTTTCTTTCTATGTGTGTTCTATGTCTGTGATGTGTTCTGTGTGTGTGATGTGTGTGTGTTTACTCTCTGCACGGCTTCCTCTTCCTGTAATGACATCACTTCCCTGCAAAACCGCAGACAAGCGATGTACATTACCGGAGGTAAACCGCGAAATACCGCAGGGAATAACGCAGGAAAACGCAGTGAACCGCACAGAATTTGCTGCCTGCGTTATTCCCTGCGGGATTTCATGATTAACATTGGAGTCAATGGAGTGAAATCCCGCAGCGATGTGCGGAAAAGAAGTGACATGCACTTGTTTTTGCTGCGGGATTCCCGCAGCAAAACATGCAGCTGTCAAATTCCGCCCAGTGCGCACAGGATTTTTTTTCTCCATAGGATTTGCTGGTGATTCACTGCAGAGATGTTATGAACATTTTCTGCAGCGAAACATGCAGCAAAACCGCAGGAAATCCGCAGCAAAATCCGGTAAGTGCGCACATAGCCTTAGGTCACATTTGAGGTCATCTGCGAAGGAGGATCTGATGGAGGCAATTCTATTTCTTACAAGAAATTCATAGACTGCACAAATGTTATTTAGTATGTTTTTGTTGAAAAGTTTTTTGCCACTTATAGTGTATTACATAGTGTTATATATATATATTATAGTGTTATATATAACACTCTGTAATATATATAACACTATGTAATACACTATGTAAGTGGCAAAAAACAGTTTTCAACAAAAACATACTAAATAATAACATTTAGTATAATGCTTATATTTAAGTGAAAAATGTATTGTAGTACAATGTGAACAGCAGACAATTAATTTTATGATACAATAATCAAGATATTTAGATAGAACATTATGTATATATATATATATATATATATATATACATATATATACATATACATATATACATATACATACATATACATATATACATACATACATACATACATATATATATATATACCGTATTTTTCGGACCATAAGACACACTTTTTTCCCCCCAAATGTTGGGGGAAAGTTGGGGGTGCGTCTTATGGTCTGACTATAGGGCTGCGGCCGGGAATGAGGGTGCTGCGGTGGAGCGGGTCATCGGGGGCACGAGCAGGCAGCAGCAGCGCCTGCCGTGACCACGTGGGCCCGCTCATTACATATGCACGCCCATCCTCCCGACCATTTCTCAGCGCAGAAGCCGGCGCTACAGGTGGGCGGGAGGACGAGCGGGGACGCGCACATAGTAAAGAGCCGGTCCGCATGATCACCCCTGGCAATTACAGCCTGGAGTGATCATGTGCGGCTGTATTCACTGGCCCCCGCGCGTCATCATCAGCGCGGGGGGGCAGTGAATCAGTACACTCACCCGTCCCCCGTGTCTGGAGCCGTCCCCCTGCAGCACGCGATGTCTTACTGTCTGTGCCGGTCAGCTGATCTGTGTTGATCAACTGATCGGCACAGACAGGAAGACATCGCGTGCTGCAGGGGAACGGCTCCAACAGGGGAACAGGATGGGGGGTATATGAACAGGATGGGGGGTATATGAACAGGATGGGGGGCATATGAACAGGATGGGGGGTATATGAACAGGATGGATGGGGGTATATGAACAGGATGGATGGGGGTATATGAACAGGATGGATGGGGGTATATGAACAGGATGGGGGTATATGAACAGGATGGGAGTATATGAACAGGATGGGAGTATATGAGCAGGATGGATGGGGGAATATTTCAATAGAATGGGGGTATATGAACAGGATGGGGGAATATGAGCAGGATAGGGGTATATGAGCAGGATGGGGGTATATGAGCAGGATGGGGGTATATGAGCAGGATGGGGGTATATGAGCAGGATCATATACAAGGCAGGAGGATCATTACCAGGATGGGGTACCTTAGTAGAGAATTTGGGGACATTATCCCCATAACAGTGTCAGCAGCAGATCCTCGCCCCATAACAGTGTGTCATGACCACATTTTTTTGCTTAAAGCTTTATTTTCCTATTGTCCTCCTGTAAAATCAGGGTGCGTCTTATAGTCCGGTGCGTCTTATAGTCCGAAAAATACGGTATATATATTTTATACATGCATACACAAGATATATATGTAATCTACTGTGTATTACATATTGTATAACATATTTACAATTTATTACAGTTTTGTGTTCTAAAGTTGTATTCCACTAACTATATTTTATGTTCTATCTAAATATCTTGAATATTGTATCATAAAAATGATTAAATGTCTGATATTCACATTGTACTACAATACATTTTTCACTTAAATATAAGCAATACATGTCGGAGTCAAGAGTCGGTGCAAGGGAAATTGAGGAGTCAGAGTCGAAGGTTTGGCTTACCGACTCCACAGCCCTGGGTCCGGTTCCGCGACCCTGGCGGTGTCTTTCAATAATAAAGGGATGAGGATTATGATGATGGGAGTTGTAGTTAAAAGAAAAGGTTCGTGACACCACCTGTGGTACTGCGGCTATGTTGGCCGCCGCTGCGCTGTGTAATCCCCGGGGCAGATGATTATGGCACAGCTGAGGTGACATTGCTCCCCACAAGTGGAGCAGGACCCCGGGACAACCGTTGGAGAGTCTATTTTTGGGCAACTGGTGAGCTTCAGTGTGCAGGGCCAAGAATGTGGACAATAACGGAAAAGGACTGCAGTTTTGTTACCTTTCACTTTACTTGGTAACCGGTGAGGAAGTCCTGGGAGACTGGTACAGGTGGTGATGATGGTGATCCGAATAGCTTGGAAGCAGTCGGAGAAGCATCCCTGGCCAGGTGGGTGTGAGGCCTACCCACTACGCTCTTTCCTGGTTTTCAGGGCCACGCTGCGTTAGCTAGGCTGAGGCCCTCTCCTCTGTCTCTTGTGGTAATTCTCTCACCCATATGGCAGGCTGCACGGGCCGTTGCAGGTACCGCTTTGCTGACAGCGGATTCCGTTCCCTAATCTGCGGCTTTGCCTTCAGGTGGTCTGTTGGGGCCAAGAGACTTGTTATCCTCCTGCCCTCCAGATTTAGCTACCGAGACTCGAGTACCCAAGCAGCCACGGATTCCAGTGTCCGGTTTCTAGCGTGCCCTTCTGGTAGTGAGCCAGCTTAGCGCCACTCCCCAGAGTCTTCCTCCTTTTTGCCTCTTTGTCAGACTCTGTTCCCCTAGGCCGAGCTTCTCTCAGGTTTTGTGGGTCAGAATTTTTCTTTTCCCTTTTTGTTAAATGTGAACAGACAAGTATTTCCTATTTTCCCACCAATATCCCCTGATGTAAAAAAAAAAACAAAACAAAAAAAAAACCAAAACATGGAGAGTATGAAAATAATGTAAAAAGTATCACATGGACAGCCCCTCCTTAATATGCTATATTCCTCTGTAAAATAACAGCCTATGCTCATCCCCACTGCTGGTTTCACTCCAGCAACGAAAACAGTGAAAAATTAGTAGAAAGGTGAGTCTCAGTAAAAACAATTAAAAGTCAAAACAATTAAAATTATTATAAAATAATAATAGTTGGTTAATAGGTTATTCCCTGATTAAGGGTGCATTGCGCCAGAAACGCGTAGACTAATTTATACCAACATTATGGACTTTTAATTAACAAATAAGGTATGTTTTTACTGAGACTCGCCTTTTCACAAATTTTTTATTGTCAATACCCACGGTCCGGGTTAATTGGCTGGAGATCATTTGGCATACTTTGGAGAGTGCGGTCTCATCCCTTTCATGGACTGTATATGGAATTCTTTATCTAACCGGATGTGCACCTCTGAGCCGGGATCACGGAGTGCCTGAGCTAATTCCCACAGTTGTGTGACACCCTCTCAAGGTAACGCTTGGTGGTGCGGGACTTTTTTCTTCCTTTTTTTGTGCTGCATTGGAGTTTCACCTAATGTGCACCTGGTTGGCAAGAAAGAAACTCACGGGGAGGGTTTTTTTTTTTTTTTAAAAATTCTCGATGAAAACACTGGCTCTCCCTGGGATCATGTAACGTTAGTATGCTATGCAAGCCCTACAGCAAATCAGCAGCTGCTTCACTCTCGATTCCTTTGGACAAAAGTTACACTAAGAAGACACAAGGGCTGTTACCGATTTCCTCTGAATGTCAGTTACGTCCTAAGAAAGAGAGAGTTAAGGGTCCTGCTGAAGGCTACCATCTTCATCATTCTTTGAAGCTCAGGTTGTGGCTGAGCTTCAGAGGCAAAATCTAATCTAAAAATAAGCAGATTTGGTATTGTTTAGACCATAAAAAGCTCATCAAAATCTAAAACTAAATTTACCCATAAGATAAATGCTGTGACGAAAAAAATCAAAAAAACAAAACCAGACGCCAGAATAGTGGGGGTTTTTTTCAGTTGCCGCACCTTCTTTATAAATGCAGTAAAAAGTGATCAAATTGTTGCATATACTCCAAAATAGTATCAATAACAGATCAGCTTACAAAAACCATGTCCACCAATGGCAGGGAAGGGGGGATAAAATGTTTATGGGTTTCAACAGTGACAACCCTACAACTCTTCTCACAAAAAATGAGCCCTCGTATCGATATATAAGGGGACAAATAAAAAAAAAACAAAAAAAACAAAAAAAAAAGGCTCCTGGAACATGGGGAGTGAAAAAGAAAGGGCAAAACCAAAAAATGGTCAGGATTAATAACTGAAATCTTATGCTTTTTCTTGACAAAAAAAAATCTTTACCCAAATATGCTAATGAGGTGCTCAGTCACCCTTGGTCAATTGGTCAATTTAGTCCATCTTCCACACTTGTTATACATCCCTTAATTGAATCTACCTTGATTGCTAGCGCTGGCTTTACAGTAAGTGGTGCCTCCAGTGAAGGCATGGCCATGTCCTGACAGTTGGAGTGCTGGCGCATGCGCTGGACGGAACACAGACACTAGGAATAACACATTTTGTGCTGACACTCATTTCTCACAGGGCACAGAGGCCTTTTTCCCTGACAAAGTTTACACACATTCTGTGAATATGGAGCTTCTTCATTGCTTCTAGGAGGTAGCGCCTCACATAAAGCACCTCACACATGCCAGAAAATCAATGAGATGGATTTAGGAGAAAAGTTGTATGACAGCTTACCAGTGGCTCTAGCTCCTTCCGATCTACGAGGTTCAGTTCTGTTACAAAGTAGTAAAAGTGCTTGTAGCAGGTATTAACATGCGCTTCTGCTCCCATGAGTAGGATACGGTCAAAGTGATGAATGTACACATGGACAAACACACGGAATAGTCTGCACAAGATTTTCTTGCAGATCTGGAGGAAGTTCTTTGGGAAAGGGACTCCTAAAGAAGAAAAAAACAGAGTGCATGGTCGATGGGATCAATTTGTCAAATTATCACATGAATATTAGTGCTCAAATATATTTATGGAATAGATCACAAAATAGTATATATAGCCTTTTACTCTAAATATTAGGAAAGAGAAAACAACCTAAAGGGAAGTGATCATTGCAAAATGACCTTTTGTTTAAATCAGGGTTGTTTTTATTAAGTGTTGACAATATTTTTTTTTCTTTTCATATCATGGTCTTGATTAAGAACAAACTTATTAATCTTGTAATTTTCAGTGACCACTGGGGCTTTTTTTAGACCCATACTTCATACCTTTCAGGGAGAGTTTTCAGCAAGGCTCCATATTATCAGCAGAGGCTGACTGCCTCTATACACATCTGATAACACAGGATTCAACAATCACGATATGCAATGTCAAGTTGTCCCTGCCCCCCTACCTCCACAATGACCTTTGCACACGCTCATTAGACAAAAAGATAGGGTCGGGATCTAAGCATTATGGCAATGTTCATGTGTTGTTTCGGGAATATAAAAGGACATTTGAGTCCAAAAAAGCCCTGGTGGCCAGTGTGGGAATAGGAAGAGATTAATATATTATATATATATATATATATACACACACACACACACACACCGGTATATATATATATATATATATATATATATATATATATATACACACATATATATATACACACACACACAGGTATATATATATATATATATATATATATATATATATATATATATATATATATATATATATATATATATATATACATACATACACACACACACACATATATATTATATATACATACATATATATATATATATATATTTTTATATTTTTTTTTTTTTAAAAGATTGTGACGTGTAAAAGAAAAACATTAACCTCCCCTCACCCCAAACAAAGGGGGAAAATGTAACACAAATACAGTATTTAAACAATAGGTAATTGTCTAAAAAGAGCTTCCCTTTAATTTGAATGCCACTTTCCTGATCTGGGTCCTGAGATACTCAGGGACAAGTTGCTATCATTTCTATACAGTAGTTATCTTATCTATACAACCACTTGGTGGCTTCCCTGCCTATAAAGTCATTGTAGGCTCATTGCTGCAGATCCTGCTTTTATTACCCCAAGTAAACAACCAATATTGCTTTGGTAAGCTGCAACTCTGTAGAGGAAATTAATCATTACATGCTAGCTATTCCAATGGAAGAGAATACATTATGTACCAGACACTCAATGTTAAGGCCCCCTGATTTCACTGACACCTGTTGATTTTCCAACATTTATTATTAGTGATGAGCGAGCACTACCATGCTTGGGTGCTCGGTACTCCTAACGAACAGCTGGATGCATGGACGGGTGTGACTCGTGTACCGAGCATAATGGAAGTCAATGGGAAACAAGCATTTTTCAGAAAAATGCTCTAGTCTCCCATTGACTTCCATTATACTTAGGTACTCGAGTGGCACCCATCCGAGCATCCAACTGTTCGTTACAAGTACAGAGCACCCAAGCATGGTAGTGCTCACTCATCACTAGTTGTAATGCAAAGACTGAGAATGGCATAGTTCCGATCATTGATGTATGTCACAGGTCAGCCTCAAAGCGTGTCCGAGACATAGCCATGTGGAAAAGTGGAGTGTTATATAAAGTAAAAGCCTCCAATATTGCCAAAGTTCTGGCTATGTATCCCCATGTGAAGAACAAGACTCAAAAATGTCATCATTTCTACCGCAGGTACAGGGGTCCAATTAGCATATGATGAAGTGAGGTTTTGGGAACAAAATTGTTGGGGGCTACAAAATTGTCTAGACCACCATGATATTTAAAAAATCCTCAGAGAAAAAGACTGAAAATGTCAATTTCTCTGAGGCTGGCAGTGACAAATTGGATTCCTCATCGGGCCACAAAATCAGGATCTATGGCTCAAAATCTTCAGGGGGTGAGGTCCACAGGGGGTCACGAACAGTGGGCACTCGCTGATTTGCTGTCCTGGGGAGTCTGCCTGGGGATTCGATGGAGGAGAAAAAGTAGAGGAATGTGGCATCCTCTCCCTCACTATCAGTATCGGAGGCAAGGAAAGAGTATGCCGCCTCAGCCGAATATACTCTCCGGGGAGAGTGGTTTAGTTTGTAGTGGTTTTATATGTATTGTGCAACAAAATTTTATTTAGACCTGTTTGGTGTAAACTTTATTGAACTAGAATAAACTTCTGCTGTTCCTATATCTATCTAACCGTGTCAGCAATTTTTTTTTTTTAAGAAAAAAAAAAGAAAAAAAAGCAAACCCAACAAAAATTGAGCACGGATACCAATCAGTGATGAACATCACTGATCAGCGCTCAGCTCACATATTTGACACACCAAAGTGGTGCAAGTGTGAAAAGTAACAAAACAAACAGTTCTGTCCAAAAAATGAGCATGGGTACCAATCAGTGATGTACCTCACAAATCAGAGCTCCGCTCACACACCGCAGTGATGTGAGAGTAAAAAATGACAGAACAAAAATGGTTCTGTTAAAAATAAAAAGGAGCATGGGTGCCTATCAATGACGAACGTCAGGACTCTGCACATACACTGCACGCACTGAAGTGGTGAGAATGTATATAACGGTTGGTCATCAGTGATGTATGTCACTGGTAGGTGTTCAGCTCACAAAACGCACACACCAAAGTGATGCAGAAGAAAAAAAAAAAGTACTGCATCCCTAAAGGGTAGTGAATTTGGGAGATTCTAAAAATCACACAGCAGGAGCACAACAGCAGAACTACAAGTCCCAGCAAACAAACGGTAGCACGGCGGTAATACAACTGCTCTGCACATCAATACCGACTGGAATGGAGATGTGCAGAGCAGTAACAATATTTTGTATGCCATCATTTTACTGTGAATGGTCAGTCTGCGCAGACCAACCAGTTGCAGCGTTCACAGTAGGTGGGACCACTGCCAAGTCACTGGGGTCTTCATAGTGATTGGTGCGGTCAAAGAGAGCACCAATCACCACTGTCCACCCATGTTACAATGCTGTGATTGGCCGATCACATTTGATTGGCCAATCAGAGTGATCAATGGAGTGATACTGCCACCATGTTACTTAGGGTCCTGACACTGATTGGTGCGGTCAGCATTTCACACCAATGTATAAAGCATTGTTATTGGCGAGAAGTGCTTCCCTATTGCGATTGACTGGTCGCTTTTGATTGCCTCTGTGTGTGTGTGCAGGGTGTTCGAGTGGAGGGGAGGGGTGTCAAAACCCTCTTGGGCATTGAGGCAACATATCCTCGTGCTCGTTCTCCTGCAGGATGTACCGGTACGTCCATTTGTGAGAAGTCACTTCAAAATAGGATATATCGGTACGTCCATGGTTGGGAAGGGGTTAATAAAGACTCCTGAAAAGCTTTGTTGGTCGTCTTTCAGCATTTACCATTTTCCACTTCAACCTTGATTTCCGTCAATAGCAAATAGCCGAAATAAAACGCAGTAGTGATATGGAAAAAGCTAAAAATCGACGCGGCCGGAGCGTACCGCAGAGTTGTGTATGCAGAAGTGATCAATACGGAATTGCTGCAGAATTTCTCACAGTATAATTTTGTGACATATAAAATGACCCTGTGCAACTAATGAGCTGGGAGAACTTCTGGGATTTCCAATGTAACACTGAAAATGATGAAGTCAGCAGAAAAGCAAGAGAAAAGAGAAACAAGACATGTTCCTACACAGCTATTACTTTCCGTGACTTGGCCTATAAATCATACAAGAGTTCAATTCAAACTCGCTTAGAATGGAAGAATGCTGAATCTAGAAAGGAGACACACCAGTAATTCTATCCACAGATAGCACAACCTAATCTGCTAAAGCTACAAAATAAAGAAAAATTGATTTTATTTTTATTCCTTTAGCTACATTAGTGCTTTGTCGTGTTTTTTCTTACTAGCCAGACTGGCATTTGACATGACCGTTTTGCTGTCTATGATTTCTAATTCTCAGAATTATTCTATTAATTTATATTCTCATTACAATATACAGTTGCTATTCATTGCGCTCCGGAGCGACTGTGAAAGGTTTGTATTTAAAGGCGATGTCCACCTTTAGGGACATTTTTTTGTCTTACTCAAGGGCACTTTACACGCTGCGATATCACTATCGATATCGCTAGCGAGCGTACCCGCCCACGTTGGTTGTGCGTCACGGGCAAATCGCTGCCTGTGGCGCACATCATCACTAACACCCGTCACACTACTTACCTGCCTAGCGACGTCGCTGTGTCCAGCGAACCGCCTCCTTTCTGAGGGGGCGGTTTGTGCGGCGTCACTAAGCGGCCGCCCAATATAGAAGCGGAGGGGCGGAGATGAGCGGGACGAACATCCCACCCACCTCCTTCCTACCTCATTGCAGGCGGCCGCAGGTACGAGGTTGTTCCTCATTCCTGTGGTGTCACACACAGCGATGTGTGCTGCCGCAGGAACGACGAACAACCTGCGTCCTGCAACAGCAAAGATAATCGGGAATGGAACGACGCGTCAACGATCAACGATTAGGTAAGTAATTTTGATCGTTAACGGTCGTTCCTGCGTTGCACATGCAACAACGTCGCTAACGAGACCGGATGTGCGTCACGAATTCCGTGACCCCAATGACATCTCATTAGCGATGTCGTTGCGTGTAAAGAGGCCTTTAGGCTAAGTTCACACTTCCGTTGTTTTGCATCAGTCACAATCAGTTTTGTGGCTGATGTGAATGATGCGTTGCAGATTGTGGTACAACTGATGGGACGGATTGGTTAAAAAAAACGCATCCGTTACCTGGCAAAGGGGAGAGAGGGAGAGAGCCCCCATCATCCCCACACACACACCGGCACTACCGCCCTTATCACCGCACACACGCAGGCGCTACCGCCCCCCATCATCCCCACACACACAGGCACTACTGACCCCATCATCACCGCACACACACAGGTACTACTGCCCCCATCATCACCGCACACACCGGCACTACCGCCCCCCCATCATCACCGCACACACCGGCACTACCGCCCCCATCATCACCGCACACACACCAGCACTACTGTCCCCATCATCACCGCACACACACCAGCACTACCATCCCCATCATCACCGCACACACACCAGCACTACCACCCCCATCCCCATCATCACCGCACACACTGGCAATACCACCCCCATCATCACCGCACACACCGGCACTACCGCCTCCATCATCACCGCATACACCAGTACTACTGCCCCTATCAGCAACGTTCACACACAGGCACTACCGCCGCCATCATCACCGCACACACACCAGCACTACCACCCCCATCATCACCGCACACACTGGCAATACCACCCCCATCATCACCGCACACACCGGCATTACCGCCTCCATCATCACCGCATACACCAGTACTACTGCCCCTATCAGCAACGTTCACACACAGGCACTACCGCCGCCATCATCACTAGCACTGCCACTCACATAATCACCGCACACAGTGGCACTACCACCCCCATCATCACCACACACACACACACACACACACACACAGGCACTACCACCACCATCATGACAGCACACACCGGCACTACCGCCCTCATCATAACAGCACACACATTAGCACTACCGCCCCCATTCTCAACGCACACACACCGGCACTACCGCCCTCATCATGACAGCACACACACAGGCACTACCTGAGTGACATCACTGCTGACAGCGTGACTCACTTCAGTTGCTCTGTGGAGCTCACAGCGAGCGGTCGTGTTCTACTGCGGCTCCTGTGAGCTTCCAATGTAGCAGAGCTGAAAGCGTAGTGGGTGTCTCAGACGCCTGCCATGATTAACCTAGGACTTAATGGCAGCTATGGGCTGCCATTAGTTCCTTATTACCCCGATTGACACCGCACCAGGGCAATATGGGATGAGCCGGGTAGAGTCCCGGGACTGTTGCATCTACTGGATGAAGCAATTCCGGGCGGCTGCTGGCTGATATTTTTAGGCTGGGGGGCTCCCCATAACGTGGGGGCTCCCCATCCTGAGAATACCAGCCCTCAGCCGTGTGGCTTTACCTTGGCTGGTATCAAAATTAGGGGGGGACCGCACACCGTTTTTTTTAATTTATTTTATTGCAAGATATAGACCCGCCCACCAGCGGCTGTGATTGGTTGCAGTGAGACAGCTGTCACTCAGCGTGGGGGCTCATCTAACTGCAACCAATCATAGGTGCCTGTGGGCGGGGGAAGCAGGGAATACGAGATGGAATAATAAGCTGCCGGCAGTTTTAAAATCACGAGAAACCACCGGAGCAGTGTGACAGCTGTGCAGCGCCGTCACGGTGATCGTGGGGCCTATACCCTATGCCACCACTGCCAGAATCATACATTGTACTGCTAGGCAGTTCATTTACTGTGTCCAATATATCTCAGCAGTCCCACAGGGACAGATAGCCCTTTGCCTATGGTTACAGCTCCTTATGGTCTCCCCCTGATAGCCCGTTAAAGCATATGTATGTCTTTGAGATAACTGAGAACCAGTCAGTGAGAGAGTCTAATTGTGCTGCCATCTATTCTCACACTGTATTACAGACTTATGATCGTAACCTCCTGATCACTTACACCTTCTGGTGATGACCAGTTTCTACTGAATTCACGTTCCCCCATTTTTGACATAGATAATTCTATCCTTGATAACGACTACGATAGTCGAAACGTTGGATGAATTTATCGTTTTTGCACTAATAAAACTGATTCTGCATTCAAGAAAACATTTTTTTCATGCTCTTATTCATCTTAGTGTGCCAGAAACATTCTTTTTCTGATTGACTCTCATTCTTTCTGGGCACCTAGTCTATACACAGTGAGCCAGACATATTCTTTTACTACTAGCTGTGCAGCGCCGTCACGGTGATCGGTGAGTATGAGAGAGGGGGTTAGAGGGAGAGACAGAGACCGACTGACAGAGAGAGACAGACCAACCAACAGACAGGGAGAGAATTTTGTACTAACCAGAAAGGAATTTCCACTTCTGAGCAGGTCCTGTTGCTAAAAACTGATTTGTCGCTGGAATCAGTCATTTAATGGATTCCGACGGATTCAGGAGCCCATAGGCTTCCATTATAACCATGACGGATGCCAAGAGAATCCTGCGCGGTGCGGTTTTTTTGCCGCTCCAAAAACGTTACATTCTGCGTTGCTTCCGCCCCCGATTGTCAGTCATTTCATAACTGATCAGTCGCATAGCGGATGCAATACAGGGCCATCAGTCACAATCCGTCGTTAATACAAGTCTAAGGGGAAAAAACTAAAGCTCTGCAGGATTCAGTTGTTTCTCAAAACGACGAATTGTGACTGATGGAAAACAACGGAAATGTGAACTTAGCCTTAGATACATTTATTTTCGGCTAAAAATCATTTTTGGAATTGGGTTTCATTAGAAATGTACCATTGTTTGACCTTTACTGGCTTTGTTTCCTTGCATATTGAAGATTTATGTGGTCTGTAGTCATAAAACAGCTGAGTGGAGCTCAGAAAAAAGACAAGTTAGAAAATCTGCTATTGGACTGTGACAATGAGCTCACTGACTGATCCTCCGTTAACTCTGCAGCCAGCAACACTGATGACCCATCCTTAGGATCGGTCATCAATGTCTGACTGGCGTGGGGCCAACAAACTCCCACCGATCAGCTGATCTCAGTGTCAGCAGGAGACTGGAAATGCTCACTTCTAAAGCTGCTCCACCTTCTGATAGTGGCTGCAGCCGGATACTGCACAATTGCCTCCTATTGATCTGTATAGGAGGCAGATAGTTCCCGCATTCGGGTACTGTAAATCATAAGGTGGAGCAGCTCCAGAACTGAGCTTGATAATCGGACCACACTTTGATGTCATCTGAGCATGGTCTGACTTTGAAAGTCCAAGCGCCATCTGATTCTCGAAGGTAAATGGAGCATCCTGCAATTTGTTTTTTCGCAAAGGAATCGGACTTATATACTGCCTTATTGAATAACATTGGTTCAAGTGCTATCAGAGTTTTCGATGTACTGTATAGTACGTCGGCCGAACGTACGGTCATCTGCAAGTGCCCTATAAGCAAGAAAAATAAATAAGCCAATGCTTTACTAGGTTTAGAAACTTGGTTAATATATGTAGGGAAAGAGAAGAAAAGTAAATATAAAGTGGTAAATATAAAGTGATAAATATATTACATAAACCCAAAATTGTATCAATAATCCCTCACCCCCTCAACAAAAAAAAACCCAAAAAACCCTACACAACTCCCTCATTGAAAACAAAATGTCTCAAAGTAACGTCCCAAAAATATAGGGAATACTAAACCTTCATGGCAACAATTCTAACAAATAGCTTTACCTCTATGTATTAGAATATTTAGCGGTGTATAGATTTCGTATTCAAAAAGGTAATGAGGTAAAAAGAAAAAAAATGAACATTTTTAATTGTATTGATTCCGTTGTATTTGATCATTGCAAAAGGTAAGTAAGACATGGGGGTGTTACAATATCACATTAAAACAAAGCCTTGGACACTTTGTACTTAGCCTGTGCGTGGAAAAATAAAGAAGCAGGTTAATCTGAGATTATGCATTTGTGCAGGTTCTTAATGTTCCAAATCACTTACAGCAAGAATGTCATTTGCTGTCTACATGATGTAATTGGAAATCAACAGCCGGTGCGGAATTGGAAAACAGTAAAAAAGGAGTCGAAAAGGCTGGAGCTCCAATACAATGGTATATATTGTTTCGATGGCGGTGTGGGACATTCCATTGAGATATCATATACCATCACCACTAAGGGTACCTAAAGTGGCCGAGGCTCACCTATTCAAGTCTAGAAAAGAACAAAAATCCAAGTGGCATCCATTTTTTAGAAATACATTGTCATTCAGTAGCATAGGACACTGTAAATAGTCCTGTAAATGATCAATAGCTGCTGAGAAAAAAAAAAACTGATAGCACATCGATCACATCAGAAAAAAAAAACCATCCTACCATATTTTTCTGAATGAAAAGGAGACCGACTTTTTATATGCTAGTGTGAACGTATGCTAAAACTGATCAAAGTAAAATGACTATGCCTAATGTAGCTGCTATTTTGTAGTCCTAAAATAATCCACTAAGGTGTCTTCAGTCTTCATCTATGGATCTCTGGCACCCTCCTTACAATTTAGAGTGAGCTTTAGGCCTCTTTCACACGTCCGTACAAAGCGCGTGTTCATGGTGTAGGTGCGTGTATCCTTACGTGTGTGTGTTCAGCGTGTGCTATGCCTGAGCTTAATGAGCAGGCCTTGAAGCAGCAGCAGAGGCAGGCAGCAACGCTGAAGACCGGTGAGTATAGAAAATCATTTTATTTCAAAGACACGTGTTTTCTCCGGTACGTGTCACACTGATTACATCAGTGTGCAATCCGTGTCACATCAATGCTGCCAGAGAAATATGGACAAGTCGCTGTGTGGAACACACAGACACGCGTATGCTCCACACAGACATACTGTATGTTCGTGTCAAATCACTGATGTGCGCAGACCAATTGATTTTAATTTAATTTAATTTACATCTAAAACCAGAAGTCACATGTACCGGAAACACAGACGTGTGAGGAAGGCCTTAATACTACAACTTCTGAGATATGTGATCTGACCACATCTTCCCAAGTGATAACTACGCTTTCCATTATAGCCTGCAGTAATGGTGGTGGACTATTCTCTTCTGGAAAGTAAGAGGTGACATGGGAAAATAGAAGATTTTTATTTTTTTTTTATAAATGGGGCTAGGTTATATGAGATAGTTGCAAGAATTTCATGTTGAATATTGCATTAAAAAAATAATTCTGTACATGAGATCCATTGGCTATTGAAGTAAAATGCAATTTTAAAGATATCAGAAAAAAGGTCTCTCTGAAGTTCCTTATACCTATTAGAAGAATGTAATTATTCTAATTTTGGTCAATTCCACCAAGATCAATGGTCTCATGTGTATGGGTGTGGTGGCCTACTGGTGGTCGAACAAGACTTCAATCATGCATGTCTGATTTCAGATTACCGATCGCCTTGTTCTCCAGGAGCTAACCTACACACCAGCATTTTAGCTGGCAATGTTCTCATAGACAACACAAGAGTAGTCAGCTGAGCAAGCGTTCGAGAGTGGTAGAGTTGGATAAGATGGCTGTCAGCCAAACAAACAATCGGTTGAAACATCATTCAGCCAATAGCCAATTAATGTGTATGGCCAGCTTTAAGCTCACACATTCAGCATTTGCTTTTCTGTTTGCAGACATCATAAGAAATCTAATATATAAAGCTGAGTGTGTGTGTGTGTGTGTGTGTGTGTGTGTGTGCGCTAAAGGAATCCACACCGTCGCATTTACAATCACAAAATTTTGCACAGACACCTCATGTGACTCAGGGAACGTCATAGACCATGTTTTGACAAGAAAATGTAACCCCGCGCTTTACAGTTACTCTCCAAAAAACATGCCTCCACTAAAGTGAATGGAGCTGCGAGCTACAGGCTATTAATAGGAGCTATGATTGGTTGCTATAGGAACAAAGGACGTTCATAGTATGACAAGCTTATGCGTGAGGTAATACGATGTCGGTGGAGAGACGGACAGACAGATGTTGGAGAGACAGATAAGAAAAAAAGCCAGACAGACAGACGGGGAAAGGGAGACAGACAGACGGGGAAAGGAAGCCAGACAGACGGGGAAAGGAAGCCAGACAGACGGGGAAAGGAAGCCAGACAGACGGGGAAAGGAAGCCAGACAGACGGGGAAAGGAAGCCAGACAGACGGGGAAAGGGAGACAGACAGACGGGGAAAGGGAGACAGACAGACGGGGAAAGGAAGCCAGACAGACGGTGAAAGGAAGCCAGACAGACGGTGAAAGGAAGCCAGACAGACGGTGAAAGGAAGCCAGACAGACGGTGAAAGGAAGCCAGACAGACGGGGAAAGGAAGCCAGACAGACGGGGAAAGGAAGCCAGACAGACGGGGAAAGGAAGCCAGACAGACGGGGAAAGGAAGCCAGACAGACGGGGAAAGGAAGCCAGACAGACGGGGAAAGGAAGCCAGACAGACGGGGAAAGGAAGCCAGACAGACGGGGAAAGGAAGCCAGACAGACGGGGAAAGGAAGCCAGACAGACGGGGAAAGGAAGCCAGACAGACGGGGAAAGGAAGCGAGACAGACGGGGAAAGGGAGACAGACGGGGAAAGGGAGACAGATGGGGAAAGGGAGACAGACACAGAGACAGAAAGATAGAGACAGAGACTGATACAGAGACAAACAGAGAGATAGACACAGACAGACACACAGATACAATCAGGGAAAGAGACAGACAGACAGAGACTGGGAAAGAGACAGAGAGACAGTTACTATCCAGTGCAACGCCCAGGTACTACAGCTAGTGTTTTTATATATACCAAATTAAAGCATATGGAAGCTCTGTCTCAAGATGCATCTACACTGGCCGATAACCCCTCAGATTGTAAATTTAAAAGGGTTGTCCAGGCTCATCATGAAAGCCTGCAGTCACTATGTGACTACATACTTGTGAACCCTCACATTGCGTGCAGTGAGCACTGTGAGGACTCTCTGGTGCCGAGCGTTCACGTGACCACAAGTATTCATTGTTCCCGCCACACTCCAACTAGACGTGCGCAATCTAACTCAATACAAGTGAACTGAGCAAGGCCAAGCACGGATAGTCAGAATATGACCAAGAGTATACCTATCACATACATGTAGTCACATGACCACTCATTCTCACCTCCGGCACAGGAAATTCCGAAGTGCGCATGATGTGAGAATTCAAGTCTGCAGTCATAACACGTTGCTCCCCCTTTTTTGCCCTGCATTTGGGCTATATAGCTTTCCACAGTCAGGGGTTGAAACAGTCAGGTCTTGTTGCTGCTCTGCCCCATCTATTTTGAGTTCTGGTCAAGTAAATGGATTGAACTGAATTAGGAGTCCAAAATCACTCATTCATCACTCATGCACGACAGTTAAAGTGAGCAAAATAATTCTCAGTCATCTTTCGAAAATTGTTTAATGTTAATGGAGATTGTTCGTTCTTTCAACGATTAGACCAGAAAAAAGAGGAGTTGAAATTGTAGTCCTAAATCTAGGTAGGTACGGCTTTCAGTGATTGGAAGATCGCGCTCGAGGCAATGGCAGCAGCAGTTAGGAGTGCATATCTGTGTCAGTGTTCATCACTATTATTCTGAAACAGAGGCTATGATAGCAAATCATGCACATTTTTTAATTGTAGCCCAATTAAAAAAAAATGGGGGGTTCAAAATACATACATTTAAAGAAAAGAAAATGGTCCCCAAAAGGTGATCAAAAGATTTGTTTAGAGCCAGGGAATGGTGGTAAATCAATAAAAAAAAAACTGCTAGTGATGAGCACGCACTAGCATGCTTGGGTTCTCGGTACTTGTAATGAGCAGTTGGATGCTTGCATGGGTGTGATTCGTGTACGGAATATAATGGAAATCACTGGGAAACTAGAGAATCGTTTAGAAAAACTTTCTAGAAAAATGCTCAAGTTCCCCAGAGACTTCTATTATACTCGGGTGCTCGAATCCCGCCCATCTGAGAAGCAAGCACCTGGGCATGGTAGTGCTGGCTCATCACTATTGCTCATCCATTTTATCTCTGTGCAGCTTTCAGGGTTCTCACTGCCAATCTTCTATGTGCCAGCAGTAGTAATGTAGAGCATACAGGACATCGTTGAAGCCAAGTAAGGCTAGGTCCACATTTCCATTTGCATCAGTCACATGCGTTACTTGACGCTTGTGACTGCTGCGTTGTACAACGGGTGACAAGAATTGGAATTCATTGTCATCATAAAGCGGATTCCTTTGTAAAACGAGAGAGAGAGAACGATCAGCTGATTGTTCACAATAGCCGGCTTTTGAGAGCGAACAGATGATCTCCCGGCAGCCGGCTATTGTGAACGATCAGCTGATCGTTCGGCCGCCGAGAGAGAGCATGCGCAGCGAAATCAAAAGGATTCCGCTGCTCAAAAAACGCTACATGCTGCGTTCCTGCCGCCCGACGGTCAGTCGTTCCACGACTGATCAGTCGGGCGGCGGATGCAACGCAAGGGCATCAGTCACAATTCCGCTCATACAAGTCCATGGGAACAACGGAATCCGCCAAACGGATTCCATTATAAGAGCTGCGACTGATCATAAACAACGGAAATGTGGACCTAGCCTAAGGAGGAGACTGGTGGGGAGGACTAAGACGCGGCACTTGAGCATCATGTACTTGTGTCATGTACTTGTGACCTCTCTCCTTTCGTCATTTCTTGCCTCTTCAGTGTGAATGTTCTGTAGAATAGATTGGTTCTACTTTAATTTTTTTGCTATCATAATGTTATATGAGCTGAGTGGCAGGTAGCCTTTTTAGGAAGGGAGACTCGTGCCAATCTCTTTAATGGGCTCGATGTAGAAGGCAGAATTTTTCAGGTGCAACACGTTAATAAAGACGGCACAGCTCCTCTGCTATGACTGCGGGCGGTCTGAGATTGGGCGTCACTGTATGTAGTGCATCATTTTGTCAAGTACAATCCAATGATGTGTTCTGCATTACACATCTCTGCGGACTGCTAGTCATACATAACATGCTGGAAGGTGAGCAGCTAGCAATAGGCAAAGAATGTCTGGAATGTGCATACCATTCAGACAATATGCTTCTTCACAATGTGGAAGGTGTTCCAAGAGGCAGACAGGTCTGTACACTACAAGAATGGTAATAACCCTACAAAATGCAACTGGACTTGTCATGAAGCTATAAATGCCAAAATAGGATTTTAATAGCTGAATAGTTTCACAAACTTTTCGGCATGAACACATCACATACATATTTCATTTAAATGTCACTAGGTTTTGCTCCCCCATCTGAGAGTAGCATGATGTAGAGAAAGAGACCCTGATTCTAGTGATGTGTCACTTATTGAGCTGATTGCTGTAGATTTGATACAATTATGGTTTATTTGCTACATATCTACCGCTTCTCTGAATGCTGAGCTCTTTATAACCCTGGCGTTGTTACCGATTGGCAGCGGTGTACACTGTGCATAGGCAGAAAGCTGAAAATCAGTGGTGGGGGCGGGGTTATATAGTGCTCATGAATATGGAGGACTACATGGCAGAAGGATTACTAGTCTGATAACCTCCTGCTGATAAAACAATTATGTAATCAAAACTGCAGAAAATAGCCCAGTAAGGCTATGTGCACACTAGAAAAAGGATTTTTCTCAAGAAAATTTCTTAAGAAATTTCTTGAGAGTGAAGGATTAGCGCACCTGCGTTTTTACCGCGATTTGGTGCGTTTTTGGTGCGTTTTTACCGCTGGTTGCTCCCTGCGTTATTGTGCCATTATCTATGGCAAAAAACGCAGTTAGCTGCAGAAAAGAAGTGACATGCTCATTCTTTTTCTTAAGAAAATCTACTGAAAGAATTTTCTTAAGAAGAAAACGCAGTGTGTGCACAGCTAATTTTTTTTGCCATAGGTTTTGCTGGGGAATGTCTGCAGAAAGGTTACAAGAATTTCTCAAGAAATTTCTGCAGCAAAAAAGCACCAAAAACGCAGGTAAAAAACGCAGTGTGTGAACATAGCCTAAGTGATACATCGCTGAAATCACGGACTGTCTCTACGTTACACTACTCTCAGAGCTTAGGTGGCAAAAATTTGTTGACAGATTCCCTTTACCAGAAATAAGGTTGTGCCTCTTCCTTTGTCTAGGTCTTAAAGTTCAACTCAATATAGCCATATGAGGGCTTATTTTTTGCTCGACAAGTTGAACTTTCAAGGAAACCATTCACTTTGCCCCTTAATAAACATGAGTTTAACTCCACTCGTAACATGCAGGCACACGTCAGCTGTTGAAAACAGCTGATATGTGCGCGGATCGCCGCATCCTGCCCGCGGCAGGGGGCGGGGCTTAACGTCACACGCTCCATGACGGATATATCTGTCAAAGGTCGTGAAGGGGTTAATTGGTTCCAGGAGTGTGTTCTTAAACCAAGTTACTCTTATATCAAAGCGAATTTTCTCATAGGAAATAATTGAAACAGACAATTTGTTCCACAACCCAAAAATATTTACAGTATTTATACAAACTTATTACAGTTATACAAAATAATGTTCTGTATTCATATCAAATTATTACCATACACTAATACAAAATACTGTACAGTAAAAAAACAAATTAAACTGTACTTTAGCTTACAATAGAATTGTTGGTGTGCGGGACGTACAGTATAAGCAATGGGCTCTACTGGTTAGCAGAAGAAGTACAGTACTGTATCTAATACAAAGATACATGCTGTATAGTTTCTACTGTACAATGATATATGGTATACAGTACATATGGACAGAAAATTACCTCTAGAGCGGGTCAGAACGAGGTGAAAAGGACAGAACCGGAAGTGTACACAGTGAATATTTGCTCTTACTGCAAATCATTGCTCTTAAAGTTACCCATTGTTAAAAAGCTCTGCTTGTCTTGCAAAACGCTCTCAAACCAAGTTACTCTTAATCCAAGGTTCCACTGTACAAGTCTATCGAGTTCAATTTCTAACCTAAATGTTGATCCATGAGGCAGAGGCGGATTGCCCAATATTAGGGGAACAATCACGGCAATCAGACTACTTCTCTAAAATCAGTGTCCCATCACAGAATCTAGCACTCACTATTTGTAAAATTATATTCCTCTAAAAAGGCATCCTTGCCCTCCTTGAACGTTTCTAGTAAATGCACCATTACATCATGTAACGGAGAGCTTTACAGTCTAACTGCTCACACAGATTAGAATCTTTTCCTCTAATGATGGAGAAACCTTCTTTTCTATAGGCATAGAGAATGTCCACGTGAAAATACAAAACTGCGACAACTTGTATCATTTTCATGCAAGTTTCGCCCAGCTTCACCAATATGGGGGAGCTTTGGCGGGACAGAGGCGTGCCATCCCAGCTCATCTAATTCATCACGAGCTGTAGCACACCTAGGCCAGAAATCCTATTCCATTCCCAGACTAGAGTAAAGATTTGTGGCACAAAGCACACAACTTGTCACATGGTGCAGATTCATTATTAGGCATACGTAGAAGGTTCTGACGCCAACATGCTGCTCTTTATGATCCAGGGCCTCAGTTTGTTTAAAAAGGAGTCTATAAGCATGGCACATTCTCAATTGGCACTCTTTCTAGCAGTAGTAGCACTCCAAATCTGTCAGATTGCGAGGGCATCTCCTTTACAGCTTTTATCAGTTAAACCAACAGATTTTCAATTGAACTCAAGTCTGGGTTGTGGCTGGACCATCCCAAAGCTTTGATCTTCTGTTGAAACCATTCTTTCACTTTATTGGGGCTACTCTTAGGGTCATCGTCATGCTGAAAAGTGAAAAGCTTTTTCATCTTCCGCTTTTTAACAGAACTGAAGGTTTTGCTGCAAAAATTGAGTAATATTTGTAACGGTTCATAAATTCCCTCCACCTTGAGAAAAGCCCAGTTCCAGCTGCTAAAACAAAGCCCCAAAAGTATCTATTCCACAGGTCAGAGTTATGAAAAGTACAATAGATTGTCGCCCATGCAGTACACAACCAGTACTTGCCATAAATTGATGCAGTGTTTTTCATTATTGCTGTAGGCCTCCCAGGTCAATTTTCTTCTAGTCTTCTCATCAATTTTTGAGGGATGTCCAGTTCTGAGTGATATCAATGTGCCAAAATTAGGACACTTCTTGATGCCCATATTCATAGTGTTCCACAATATAATACTTTTTTTTGTATCCTTTTCCTGACTGATTACGTCCAACAATGAGATCCCTTTGCTGGGTTGTAAACTGTTTACAGACCTTGGCTTTGATGTAAAATGCAACTAAAAAAATGTCAGGGAAATCGTACTAAAATAGCTAAACTTTATACGGAGCTAATCAGAATCAGTTAAAATGATGATAGCTGTATACGGACTACTAAAACATGAGTTTAACCCCAATTTTCAGGTTTTCGCTTTTTCATCCCTTTCTTCCAGTAGCCATTACTGTTTTATTTTTCCGTCTATATAGCCATATGAGGGCTTATTTTTTGCTGGACAAGTTGAACTTTCAAGGAAACCATTCACTTTGCCCCTTAATAAACATGAGTTTAACCCATTCACCACCTGACAATTTTACATTTTTAGTTTTTCCTAACTTTCGTCCAAGGGCCATAACTTTTCTATTTTACCACCAATATAGCCATATGAGGGCTTGTTTTCTGCGGGAATAGTTGTCCTTTTCAATGACACCATTTATTCTGCCTAAGGCTATGTGCGCACTTACCGGATTTTGCCGCAGATTTTCCACAGATTTGCTGCATGTTTCGCTGCAGAAAATGTTCATAACATCTCTGCAGTGAATCACCAGCAAATCCTATGGAGAAAAAAAATCCTGTGCGCACTGGGCGGAATTTGACAGCTGCATGTTTTGCTGCGGGAATCCCGCAGCAAAAACAAGTGCATGTCAATTCTTTTCCGCACGTCTCTGCGGGATTTCACTCCATTGACTCCAATGTTAATCATGAAATCCCGCAGGGAATAACGCAGGCAGCAAATTCTGTGCGGTTCACTGCGTTTTGCTGCGTTATTCCCTGCGGTATTTCGCGGTTTACCTCCGGTAATGTACATCGCCTGTCTGCGGTTTGCAGGGAAGTGATGTCATTACAGGAAGAGGAAGCCGTGCAGAGAGTAAACAAACACAGATCACAGACACAGACATCACAGACACATAGAACACAGACACAGACACATAGAACACACATAGAAAGAAAACGGAAATATAGAAAACAAAGAACGTGGGCTCCGCTGCATATTTACCTTCCAGCCGAGGTAAACACACAGCGGCGGGCCGGTATTCTCAGGCTGGGGAGGGAGAGGGGCAGGGATAATGTCCCCTGCCTCACTCCCCCTCCCGCAGCCGAGAATATCAGCCGCAGCTGCCCCGGGAATGTCGCATGCATTATGCGGCAGCACCGGCGTGTCCCCGGCTCTTCTTGCTGCCGTGTAGCAGTGGCAGCAAGGTAATACAAGGGATTAATGGTGGTGGATCACCGCCATTAACTCCAGGCTTGATCATGGCAGCGTCTATGTGACAGCTGACATGATCAACCCGTAAGTAAAGTGAATAAAACACAGACACCGAAAAATCCTTTATTTTAAATAAAACAAACAAGCCTCGTTCACCATTTTATTAACCCCTCCCGCACCAAAGCTCCGGCGTAATCCACCGCTCCGGCGTAATCCACAGGTCCTGCGCTGCTTACATCCAGCCGCGACTGTCACAGACACAGCGCTGAATGAAAGCAGCAGACAGCAGAGGTAATTACCGGTCATTTCCCACGGCCGGTAATGTGAACTCACTGCCGACCGTGGGAAATGCAGCGATCTGTCATCTATCTATCCCTCTGTCTGTCTATCTATCTATCTATCCCTCTATCTATTCTTCTGTCTATCTATCTACTATCTCAGGATTAAATGACTTTTTTTTTTTCTTCTTCAATGTGCTTTATTGCATTGAATGCAATAAAGCACATCCCAACCCGCACGCGGCAAAACCGCGGCAATACCGCGAACAATACCGCAGTAAAACCGCAGCAAACCGCATGCGGTTTTCGGGTGCGGTTTCCCCGCGGTTTTTTACCGCGGGTGCGGTAATCTTTGAGAGCATGCGGAATTTTCTCAAGAAAATTCCATTTCCCAGTGCGCACAAGGCCTAATATTGTTCTGGAAAATGTGAAAAAAAAATTCTAATTGTGGTGAAATTGTAAAAAAAAAAAAAAAAGTGCAATTCCAAAATTGCTTTATGGATTTTTTATTTACCATGGTAAAATGTATTTGGAGGAGTAGATCCCAAACGTGCAATTTTTTCCCAATTTTTATTTTTTCTAAGTGGTGGAAAAAATGTCATGGAAAAAAAAAAGTATTGCGCAGAGACCCGTAATATTCTCAGTTTTAGGGATCTGAGCCTGTGTGATGGCATATTCTTTGCGCCATGAGCTGACATTTTTAATTACAGTGGAACCTCTGTTTTCGAGTAACTTAGTTTGCGAGTAATTTCGCTATACGAGCAAAGCTTGCTGTAAATTTGTAACTCCGTTTACGAGCAAGCTTTGCAGTACGAGAAAATACTCACCGCACATACTTCAGGTTCCGTACTCTAACCGCACTCTGACCTGCTCTTGCACTCCACACAAACACGCACACACACACACACACACACACACACACACACACACACACACATTATGCTCACCTTACCTTCCGTTCCATCGCCGGCCTCATGGCTCTTGTAGTTCACCGCTGCAGGATATGTACCAGGTAACCATCGCGACGATGGAGGAACTTCCGCTGTCAGCCGCTACTCAAAGGCAGTGTGCTGGCCAATCAGAGGCAAGCGGCTCCTGCCTTTGACGTTAGCGCTCTGGCAGCGGAAGTTCCTCCATCGTGGCGATGGTTACACGATACACATGTAACGGCGAACTACAAAAACCGGGAGGCCGGCGAGGGAACGGAAGGTAAGGTGAGCATAATATGTGTGTGTGTGTGTGTGTGTGTGTGTGTGTGTGTGCGTGTGCGTGTGTGTAATGGCACAATAGGGGACCAGGATGGGACATTGAACAAGTTGTGGAACGAATTGTCTGAGCTTGCATTATTTCCTATGGAAAATTTTGCTTTGCTAGACGAGTAACTTGGTTTACAAGCACACTCCCAGAACAGATTCTTCTCGTAAACCAAGGTTACACTGTATACCACTTTTGTGTAGATGTGATGTTTTGATCGATTCTTATTGCATTTTGTTGCAATGCTGAGGCAACCAAAGATCCCTAAAAAAAATATTATTTTGTAAATTTTGTTGGAAAAATGAGAAATTGCTGATGACCTTTGACCCCTTCTAACTTCCTAACGAAAAAAAAAATTTGTTTCGAAAATTGCGCTGATGTAAAGTTGACAAGTGGGAAATGTTATTTAGTAACTATTTTGTGTGACATATCTCTCAGATTTATGGGCATAAGTTTTCAAAGTTTGAAAATTGAGAAATTCTCAATTTTCGCAAAATTTCCTAAATTTTCACAAATAAACGCAAAAAATATCGGCCTAAATTTACCACTGACATGAAGTACAATATGTCACGAAAAAACAATCTCAGAATCGCCAGGATCCGTTGAAGCGTTCCAGAGTTATAACCTGTCAAAGTGACACTGGTCAGAATTGAAAAAATGGCCCGGTCATTAGGGTGGTTTTAGTGGCCGGGGGTGAAGGGGTTAAAGTATAATTTTACCATGCATTAAAAGGCATTATGTTACTACAAATATAAGCCATCTAAACTATTATTATGGGCATACAGGTATAGACTATACCTGTATATCTCACATTAAATGCCTTTTTACTGAGAAATTAATTTTTATTAGTTTATATAAATTGCCTCCTCCAGACTATGGGCAAGACGTTGTTCAGAAGATAATGCAGCCCCCTCACTCCATAATATATATATATATACATATATATACCCATCAGTAACACTCCCTGTGATATTGGCCCCTTGAGGGGAAATCTTGCGCACGTGCATTACTGTTCTTTTCTTTCCTCCGAGGTCGTCTGCCCTTCTGCTGATGGGGCAAGATATATACAGATGATTTGTGGAGACAGCGTTATCTTCTGCACAAAGTCCTGCCCATAGCCTGGAGGAGGCAATTTACATAAACCAATAAAAGATAATTTCTAAGGGTACCATCATACTAAACGACGTACCAGCGTTTCAGACCACGATACGACCTGGTCAGGATTGCTGGTGCGTCGCTACACGGTCGCTAGTGAGCTGTCAATCCGGCAGATCTCACCAGCGACTGGTAACCAGGGTAAATATCGGGTAACTAAGCAAATCACTATGCTTGGTTACCCGATATTTACCCTGGTTATCAGCGTACACCGCTTAGCGCTGGCTCCCTGCACACATAGCCAGGGTACACATCGGGTTACTAAGCAAAGCGCTTTGCTTAGTTACCCGATATTTACCCTGGTTACCAGCGTAAGCGGCTTACACAGAGTCGGTGCTCGTTGGTCTCCCGCCGTCAAACACGCCGATGCATATTGCACAGCAGGAGACCAATGAGCAAAAAATAAACCAGAACAGTGTGTAACGATCAGCGATTTCACAGCAGGGGCCAGGTCGCTGCTTAGTGTCACACACACACAGCGAGATCGCTGATTAGGTCACCGGTACGTCACAAAACCTGTGACTCAGCAGCGATTTCGCTAGCTATGTGAGAAGTACCCCTAAGTAAAAAGGCATCTGATGTCAGACATAAAAAGGTATTCTGCTAGAAAAAAAAAACAAAAACGATCACCTATCCATTGAATAGGATCTATCCGATCACGTTTCTTGTAGACTTTCCACTTGTACACAAACACTCAATGGCTACATTTATCAATAAAAATCGTGTCAGGAAGATATCACATTAACAGTTTTACAATGCATGATGAACCAGTATGTGCTGAAGGCAGAAAAACCCTCTCAGCTATGACATTAGAACATTTTCCATCATGCTGCCTACATCTTACATGTATCCGACCAGATGAGCAAGTAGAAACTTGGTAGCGTAATGAGGATAATGCAATGCATGTGTCATTACGAGTGTTGAAAGAATGAATGGAACCTTACTTGTTTGTGTGGATGATAATTGGAGGCATGCTGGGATTTGTAAAATGGTGTCAGCGGTAAAGGAGATATACTCAAAACAAAACAGATGGATGAGGGCATGAAACTGCTCGAGTCGATCCTTTAATTTTCACTTCTATTGTCGAAACAAAGAAGAGCCTGGGCAGCCTGATGTCAAAGGGCTGCAGAGTCATCACAACGGCCTGTATTCATGCATTTCCGAAGAGTAGTATTGTACAGATGAAGCTCAACAAGCGATATACTAACACTAACAGCCGGATAATAAATAGACAAGTAAAGTAGGGGAATGTGCTGATCCCCCTGAACTAAACAGCAGCCAATATGGCCCCTCTTAGCCTTCTAAGGTTTATGGTCCTCTATGGAGATATTTGACCTATATCTCAGGAGCATTTCCCAAAGAGGCGCAGGACCCCATCATGACAAGAACAGGGTGTAAGATTAGTAGATTTGGAAAAATAAGAAATAGGACCGGGAACTCTGGTTCTGGTATGTGCTCAGCAACACCTGACATACTGATGTTCAGGATTAGGAGATAAATGGTTCTATGCAAATGCCAAAATTAAAAGGTTGTCTACCAAATTAGAAAGTCAAAGTCATCACCTATCCTTTGAATCCCCTCTCCGTTCATTGTCTATGGGACTGCAGAGTACAATACCCATCTCCGGCAGCCACACTGGTAACACAGATGAGTATATCACATGCAGAACATTGCCCAGAGCATCACACAACTTGCCTTCCTTCTAGAGCTCATCCTGGTGCCATCTTTTCTTAAAGGTGTTTCCACATGAACAAAGTACTTTTTAATCAATACATTTTGAAAGAATAATAAGTTCCACAATTGGATGTGTTTAAAAAAATCTTTCTGTGCAGAGATAATCTTATATATGTCTCTGCTATGTACTGTGTAATGGCTGTGTCTGACTGTACAGAGATCATACCACAGCACCCGGGCCAGGGATGACGTGAAAGAGCATGAAGACATTACAGCATGGGGTAATAGCGGATTATATCTGAAATAAAATATTGCCGTCTGTTTTTAAACATTTTTTACCTTTCAGACACCAGCAGCTATATCATCTGTATCATCTTTTGCTTCCTCCCCTGCCCGGGAGCTGTGGTGTGATCAGACCATGTTCCTGTACGGTCAGACATGGCCATTACACAGTATACAGCAGGGACAAGTATACAAGATTATCTCAGCACAGGAACATTTGTGTTAAACACAACCAATTGTGAAACTTTTCATTATTCCAAGATCTTTTGATTAAAATGTACTTTGTTGTTAGGAAAAGTCCTTTAAAGGAACAAAAATACTCATATCTGAATGTCCGCATAGCATTCAAAACGAGTTATCAGAATAATCTGCCATCTTTCACTACAACACGGGCCATGTTTGTTGCTGAAATACCCATTGTAGGCACTTATGAAAGTGGACAGGGGTCAGTGTGGGCATTGTGACTTATGCAGGCTGTGTTTTGGCATCTATCATTACTGCACTAGTTGCTTAAAAAGTTAATGCTGTCAAAGTAGCTCTTCTTTGGAGCGAAACAAACTACGGTAGTTAGCCTTTGAGCCCTTTGTCAGTAATCCACTGGTTGTCCTTCATTTTTGGAAGATGCTGGACACTACATACGCTGCTTTCACACTACGTTTTTTTAGCATGCGTCATGAACGTTTTTTGCTGCAAAAGCGGATCCTGTTTTTGTAGAGAAAAACGCATGCAAACGCATGTGTAATTTTGCAGGATCCTGTCACTTGAAGTTTATGGGCGGGCATTGGAGTCATGTGATCGGGAGTGAGGGGAACTGAACGTGAGACTGGGAGCCGGCATCTGACAGCTGCCGAGGCTCGTAACCAAGGTAAAGATTGGGTAACTTGCTTGGATACCATTTACCTTGGTTACGAGCATCTGCAGCTGCTAGGAGCCGGGCTCCCTGCACACGTAACCAAAGTAAACATCGGGTATCCAAGCAAGTTACCCGATGTTTACCTTGGTTACGAGCCTCCAGCTCTCGGGAGGGGGAGAGAGGGAGGGGGAGAGAGAGACTGATCAAGCCAGGCTAGTTTCTGGGCAGTAGAGCAAGCAGGATCCTGTCTATCAGCATGCCAGGGTTCACATACGTTTGTGTGCAGTATAGTCAGGATCCAGCAATTTGCAGTATTTGGACGCAGCTCAAAAACGCTAAAGGTAGCGTTTTTGAAAAAAGTTAAAAAACTGCAAGTTTCTGGATCCTCACTATAACGCACGCAAACACATGTGAACGCATGTTGACGCGAGTCCATTGCAAATGCATTGAAATGAAAACGCATTTGCACTGGATCAGTTTTTGCGTTAAAAAAAAAAAAACGTTCAGGACGCATGTTAAAAAAACGTAGTGTGAAAGCCGCCATACTGGGAATGTAGTTTCTCTAATCCCGTCACCTAGCTCTCACCATTTGGCACCCTTCAGGTCACACACAGCTTACATTTGCCCGATTTTCGTCTTCACAACTTCCAAACAGTCCGGTGACTTTATTTAGTGATAAATATATACTAGTTATGTTTTCCATCTAGCAGGAGTTGGCAGAGAGCTGAGCTGTTGCTGCACGGCTATTTCTGTTTCTACATGAGAAAATGTGGGCAGGGTAAGATAATGTGATCTAAGCAGTTCCAGAAGGCATCCTTGTTTGAAGTCCGTCTCCAACAGAAGCCATACAAAAGCTCTCATGTCTAGAGATTCCTCCTGACTGTCTAACCTTCTGTTCTGGAAAAACAGTTGTGGCTATGAGCACAAATTCTGTGGTCGCAGGGCACACGCAAGTACAAAGCATCGCTGCAAGCTGCTGGCATCATACACATGCACACAAATGGGCCTCTTGAGGACATAGCAAAAAAGCACTTTGGGGGTGATGCTTTAACCCCTGAAAAGAAGGCAAGCAGCATGATCATCAGCAAGTCCTGGCAAGCTGCAATTCCATGTTCTTTATCATTGATCAGGCATCTGTGTGTTGCCAATTGGCGGCTTCAATCTCTGGAAGTATATTGCATTGTGAGACTGCATCTACAAGTGTAAGGTCTAGCGTAGCTATACTGATTCTATGCTGAAAAATGTCACATTGATCAGTGATCCAGACATTGTCTGTTTCTGACTCCACTGCGGCTCATCCATGGTCAGAATACAAAGAATCGAGAAATGACAGGAGAGCCATCAAGTCTACGTGTAATAGCTCCCAATGAGTGTATGCCCAAATATTTCCATAGTAAAGTGTTGTTTGATATATGTCCTTCAGTCACAAGGAAGGATTGCATACCAGCTCACATGGCTGCGGGGAACTTGTAATCTGTCTACAAGCAGTTCTTTATGTTGGGAGGCAGATTTTTCATGGTGCTGAACTATGTGGCTCCGAGCCGTGTGCTTTTATAGGCCATGCTGTGCTTTTTTTCAAGCACAAAATACATTTTGACAGCACCGACCGTTGAAGTATTATGGCATTAACCGCCTGTATGGCCGTTCTTCACCTGCTTCCCCGGCTGAACAAGGAC
The DNA here is from genome assembly GCF_048569485.1 of Anomaloglossus baeobatrachus. Taxonomy (NCBI): domain Eukaryota; kingdom Metazoa; phylum Chordata; class Amphibia; order Anura; family Aromobatidae; genus Anomaloglossus; species Anomaloglossus baeobatrachus. The sequence goes on from NC_134353.1 coordinate 552,438,354, forward strand.
TGATACTAGCCAGATTTCCCGTCACTAGGTTGTGCTAAGGCACATTGGTTCTGGGGCTTTCAGTGCTCATACATAATCGTGTGCTCTGCCGTGCATGGAGATGTAATGTTCTGCTCGTTACCTTTACCCAGAGATGAATGGAAAGACAACATTACCGAGCCAGCTCCTTCAAGGTGACCATCTCCATTTTATATCATCGTAGACAGTCCACCACTTGTTTACATGATGATTTTTCTGTCCACAGATTAGATATTTGTTTGTTGATACATCATGTTTATTAGTGATGAGCGTACACTATCATGCTCGGTACTCGTAACCTGGGCTGTGGAGTCGGAGTTGTGGAGTCACAGTCGGAGTTCATTTTGGTGGAGTCTGAGTCTGTATAAAATGGACCTACTCCAAAAATATATAATAAATTGTGTACAGTAGTTGAATGCAGAATGTGCTGAATATTTTTTCATAGGAATTTGGGAAAGTTATGAAATCTAATATATAAAGCTGAGTGTATGTGTATATGTGCACTAAAGGAATCCGCACCGTCGCATTTAATCACAAAATTTTGCAGAGACGCCCCATGTGATTCAGGGAACATCATAGACTATGTTTTGACAGGAAAATTTAACCCCGCACTTTACAGTTACTCTCCAAAAAACATGTCCCCATTAAACTGAATGGAGGTGGGAGCGAGAGGCTATTAATAGCAACTGTCAGTGGTTGCTATAGGAACAAAATAAACTGTTAGTATAAGAAGCTTATGTGTGAGGTAATAAGATGTTGCTGGGGAGACGGATAGAGACAGACAGACAGACAGCGCGGGGAACGAGACAGCCCGGGGAACGAGACAGCCCGGGGAACGAGACAGCCCGGGGAACGAGACAGCCCGGGGAACGAGGCAGCCCGGGGAACGAGACAGCCCGGGGAACGAGACAGCCCGGGGAACGAGGCAGCCCGGGGAACGAGACAGCCCGGGGAACGAGACAGCCCGGGGAACGAGACAGCCCGGGGAACGAGACAGCCCGGGGAACGAGACAGCCAGACACAGAGAAAGAGAGACACACAGAGATAGAGAGAGACAGAGAGACAGACACAGAGAAACTGATACAGACAGAGACAGACACAGAGAGAGACAGAAACTCGAAGAGAGACAGCTACTATCCCGGACAACGCCCGGGTACTTCAGCTAGTGTCCTATAAATGGCTGATTTATTCCTGATCTAAGGCTACATTCACACACAGCATTTTTGCTGCGTTTTTTGAGCATACGTTTTTCAGCTGCAAAAGCAGATCAGCTTTTTAAAAAACTGCATCACCTGAAAGATTTTTGAGCTCATAGATAATGTTTTCAATAGCAAAAGCAGATTAGAAAAATGCCACACAAACTGACATGCTCAATCTTTGAGAGGATCCGTTTTTGAGCCCAAAAACGGATCCTCACAAAACAATGCTTCAAACATGAGAAGTAGAATTAAACTGATAAATGAAAGTAATGAACAACAGCTAGAAGAAAATTTAGGATTCAGTATGTGTGAGATGGAGCCACAGTGCTGTTCATGTAACTGAGGAATAAACAGATATTACAACAGAAGAACAGCAAAATTATATACTTTAGAATTAGATGATTTTGTTGAAGCTGCTTCAAAACACTTTCATATTCATCACATCTGCAGCTGGCAATAAGAGATAGTCTGCAAGAGGGACATGCTGGAATTCTGATTGGAAAAGTGAGGAAATTGGTTTTTGCCGCCAGAACCCCTAAAATTGATTCCATCTTAAAGAGACGTGCTGGGAAAGGAGCAATTGTCGATCAAGCCACTCGGTGAGGCAGCACTTATTTAACGATTGAGCGATTGCTTGAACTAAAACCGTTTCTTATAGATATGGCGAACCCTCAGGTAACCCTAAATGAAGGTCAATGGACACAGGTGGCTGAATTGAAGGAATTGCCTAAAATCACCCCTTTACCATGACTAAAAGATTACAAGCTGAGGATTTAACTCCTGGCATTTTTCTAATGGAGTGGACGAACTTGCTATTTTACCAAAGAGGTTTAACCGCAGATGGCATTTCTGCTTCAATGAAACAGAGAGAGACACAGCTATTGGAAAATAAAATTCTTCTGGCAGCTGTTTATGTGGATCCAAGTCATCGTATACTGCTTGATGATCAATAGCTTACTAAAGGAAAAGAAGCTCTGACTGAGGTAGCAGTTAGGATGAGTGGCCTACAGGACTGCCAGGCGCAAGAGGACTTGGGTCCTGACAGTTCTACTGCTGCTATATCTTCATCCTCATCAGATGAGGAGTTTGACAAACTTTGACAAGTATTTGGATGACATGGAGCAGGCAAAGCATTGCCACAAGGAAAAAGATTTCACTCCATCTCCTATAGGAAGCAGATTGACCATATTTCAGCAACATTTTTCACTTGCTCTCAAATAGAAAAATTCAACCAGTCATCAAAATTGACTGTGCATGAGGCAATTGCTTTATACCCGGAAATTGTTAGAGATGTTGCCCATGTGGTTACAGCTTTGCCTCCAACCCAAGTTAGTGTAGAGAGGTGGTTCTCTAGCCTTAAAATGATTAGGTCAGATCTGAGATCACCTAGTAAGGAGGATCTGATGGAGGCAACTCTATTTATTACAACAAATTCATAGACTGCACAAATGTTATTTAGTATATTTATTTTTGTTGAAAACTGTTTTTTGCCACTGATATAGTTTATTACATAGTGGTGTATATATATATATATATATATATATATATATATATATATATATATATATATTACATAGTGTATTACATATTTGCAATTTATTGCAGTTTGTGTACTAAAGTTGTATTGCAATAAATATATTTTGTTCTATCTAAATATCTTGATTATTGTATCGTAAAAATTATTAAATGTCTGATGTTCACATCGTGCTACAATAAATTTTTCACTTAAATATAAGCAATATATGTGGGAGTCGGAGTCAGTGCAAGGGAAATTGAGCAGTCTGAGTCACAGGATTGGCTTACCGACTCCACAGCCCTACTCGTAACGAGCAGTTGGATGTTCGGATGGGCTCTAACGTGCAGAGTATAATGGAAGTCAATGGGGAGGGAACTAGAGCATTTTTCTTGGAAATATTCTGGAAAAAAATCTTGAGTCCGTCTTTGACTACCATTATACTTAGTACACGAGTCCAAGCATCCTACTGCTCATTTCGAGCACAGAGCATCCGATCGTGGTAGTGCTCACTCATCACTAATGTTTATACAAGGAATTAATTGGAAAGGAGTGCTACTAAGAACTTTAATTTAGCCTATCATCGGCACAAGTATATGGGTTCTAGATAAGAAAACTCCAGGGCCTTTAACGTTTGTTCCTAATATTTGTTTGCCCGGTGTAAACTTGTACACTGACGATTGGACACGGATCGCAACCTTTATGAGAGCTTAAAAATTAATCTTTGGTCGACACTTCATCCCTTTGTGTTTACAGGAGATGTACGCCCCACAATAATGACACAAGACCGTATGAATCCACTTCCCGATCGACTTCCTATATATCTGCTGTTCATCCTGATAAGGCATAATACAGGCCCTCCAGTCAATAGAACAGGGGAAATAGAAGTTGATACAATACTACACTCTACAATTTCATTTAGTAAGACTTTTTGGAGACAGCGCCATAAGCCTTGCAATAGTAACCATTAGCATGTAAATCATCATTTAATCCTTTTGTAGGAAACTAAACTTACTAATGCAGCGCCCTGAGACTGGTCACTACAGGGTATTGTATTTTATGTATTTTATAATGTCCGTCCATCCTGGGCAGGAAGAGGTTAAAGTCTGGTAAGTTTCATTTTTACATCACACAGCCATACAAACACAGACAGCAGGTGCCTCACACAGAGGTAAGGGGAATCTCTAGTGACCATAAGGGGCTGGAACATTCCTCAGGTGGGTGCATGAGCAGGAGTGAGTTACAAGACAGACAGTTTAGTCTCACCTTACCTCAGAGCGGCTTGAGAGACCATACAGAGTGGACACAAAATAAACAGCTCCCTTAGGGAGCTCCCTCAGGGAGGCAGAGCAGAGGTATAACAAGGTCCAGACCGGTTTATACACCCTTCCCTCACCCTGGACCGGGCGGGTGGACGGCTGAGGGCCCCTAAGCTGAGAGAGCGGATCCAGGTGGGTACTGGATGCTGCCAGTTAGGAGGTTCCCTGTCCATTAGCCGGCAGAGACTTGAAATGGGAGAGGTGGCCAACCAGGAAGGAGTTAAGAGCCAGAGATCGGTAGTCGTGCGGCATGGAGGAGAAGAAGGTTACCGAAGGGAGGATTTCGTTACTCCCTGGAACCAGCACAGCTTCGGGTGGCAGAGTAACGGGTCCCAAATGCGACAAGGAGGGGACCGCCACACGGGAGCACAAAAGGAGAAAGCCCACAGACTGCCCTAAAAGACTTTGACCTCTGCCCTGCTTGCGATCGACCGGAGCCCATCACAGTAAGGACCAGCATCCTGGGTGTGACACAAACACCTGTGAGTAAAATATTTGAAACCCGCAACCCAGTAACTCTGTTTGTCATCGCCTTGCGCTCCGGCGATTCCTAGTCCCCCATTCTCCCTCCCGGGGGCCGCTCCGCTTGTGGGGAGTGATGATATCCCAGCTGCACCCAAAGATCTTCCCCGGCGAGGTACCCTGCAGCAGCGGCCTTATCCCTGGCTGCATACCACAGATGGTGTAGGCGAGTGGCGACATCATCCGTTCCCCTCCTGGAGGAGGAAAGGTTGGAGGAAGCGTCTGCAGCGGAGGAGGCTGGGACCAGAGTCGCCACCATAACCGGTGACATCCTCACCAGGAACAATCCTTGCTTGCCCCTTTTACTGTGCACCATGGGGACACGGAACTTGGCCAGTCCACGACCTCTGCCAGCCACTGGCCAAGCGACGGGTATACAAGGTACAGATTGAAGCTCCTATCTTCGGTCCCGTGGGGTGTCACACTGATTTATAGTCATTTTGATAAAAAGCTTTATATAGGAGGTTTTGTGCTTGGTTTAATAAAGGGAAACTCCCTTTAAAAGGGAACCTGTCACCACTTTATCCGCCTATAAGCTGCGGCCACCACCAGTGGGCTCTTTATATACAGCATTCTAACATGCTGTATATAAGAGCCCAGGCCGGGGTATAACATAGAAAACACTTTATAATACTTACCTACCGGTCACACGGTGGTCCTTATGGGCGTCTCCGTTGTCCGGTGCCGGCACCTCCTCTGTCGGCCATCTTTGTCCTCTTTCTGAAGCCTGGGTGCATGACGCGGCTACGTCATACACACTTGCCGGTCCTGCGCAGGCGCACTACAATACTTTGATCAAAGTGCGCCTGCTCAGGAACTCAATGCCGGCGAGTTTGTATGACGTCGGACCCGTCATGCACCGCGGCTAGAAAAGCAGGAGCACAAAGATGGCCAAAAGAGGCAGCGCCGGAACCGGACAACGGAGACGTCCATAAGGCCCACCGTGTGACTGTTAGGTAAGTATTAAAGTGTTTTTTATGTTATACCCCCGGCCTGGGCTCTTATATACAGCATGTTAGAAATAACGGCACCGTTTTTATCTATGGTGAAGTTATGTTTTTAGAGACAGTGCGCCATCCATACAATATGTTAATGGCCTGTCTTACACACCACTCTTGGAAATTATGCAGCTATTTAATCTCATACTGTATTGTGGATTTGTTTCCACTTTAAGTCACCAACTCCCATGAACCCGATTAGGTAGTTTAGTCATGACCTCCTTCTTACTAAATATGTTCTTAAAAAGAGAAAGTAACTAGCGGAAATCTATCACAAGGGGCCCCTATACACATACCTTATAACAGTCTATTACTACTGATATAATAAGTACCATTAACCCCAATTTATCCACATCGTGTAGTCATTTACAAGGCATTCAAGCCCATATGATTATAACCTCAGGCCTGGCAGAGTCACATCTTATATCCACCCACATCCTTCATTCTGCGGTTGGAAAAGGACCAGTGTAATGCTTATAGTGCTAAATGCCGGTTTTCACCTGCTACTTACCTTTAAATAACTGCACATTCTGCAGCTTCAAGACTGTGATTCTGATCACGCATCAATTTTGTAGTAGTATTTAGTTTTTTTTGTTGGGCAGCAATAAGATCTTAAGCTTTATAAATACTATTTACGGTAGGTAACATTTGAGAGCAATACAGAAATATTCAGTGTAAATAATAATGCATTCACAATAAATGTAGTTTGACTCATAGTAGATAAAGCTTCACATCTAAAAGGGATTTAAATGTCAGTGATTATCCTTAGAATAAAGGCCATTCTCAAGTACTGAGGTGTAGATCACATGCACTTCAACAGAAGCAGAGCTGCAGTACCCCAGAAAGGCCACTATGCAGGGTATGGAGCTGTGCTATTTTGGCTCAGCCTCAGCACAGGTTATAATATAATAAAAATAATATTTATTCACTTATCTATATCGCTATTAATTCCACAGCGCTTTACATACATTGGCAACACTGTCCCCATTGGGGCTCACAATCTAAATTCCCTATGAGTATGTTTTTGGAGTGTGGGAGGAAACCGGAGAACCCGGAGGAAACCCACGCAAACACGGGGAGAACATACAAACTCCTTGCAGATGGTGTCCTTAGTGGGGCTAGAACCCAGGACCCCAGCCACTAAGCCACCGTGCCGCACATATGGTTATCAGCTGATCTCTGGGAATGTCCGGTGTTGAATGCCCACCTATCAGATATTGGTGACATCTCAGATAGGTTAACAATTTGTGTTAAAAGATGTGCTGTTTGTTAGGTGGGGCTGGTGTAAAATATATAGTAAATCCTAGTATCAGTTTTGAAAAGGAAGATGGCCTAATAAAAAAGTACTGTACATAGAATATTCTCGAGTGCCAAACACAAGTTGTCCACTTAACACTCTGGGTCCCAGTGCCCCTTAGTCTCAGCTTGCTGGAAAAGAAAGGGCGGACGGACAAAAGAAAGAAAGGGCGGACGGACAAAAGAAAGAAAGGGCGGACGGACAACAGAAAGAAAGGACGGACGGACAAAAGAAAGAAACAAAGACAGACGGACGGACGAAACAAAGGACGGACGAAACAAAGGACGGACGAAACAAAGGACGGACGAAACAAAGGACGGACGAAACAAAGGACGGACGAAACAAAGGACGGACGAAACAAAGGACGGACGAAACAAAGGACGGACGAAACAAAGGACGGACGAAACAAAGGACGGACGAAACAAAGAAAAGGAAGGAGTCATCAGCTCACCAGCATATGTAATAGTCTGTTGATTCAGAAAATTGATTCTCGGATATTCAGGGTCGGCAACCCCAAGTATATGCAGCAGCAACATAGACAAGGATAGAATCTAGCACCGATGTAACAAAAACACTTCTAAAAAGACAATAATAACACTAATAATATTACACTATAGTGTGCTGCTAAGGGAGGGGGTGTGACCGCTAGAAGATTAGTTTCACTTTAGTGTGATACACAAAAATCACCTGACAGATTCCCTTTAAAAAGAGAACTTGTCAGGTGCAATATGCACCCAGAACCATGAGCAGTTCTGGGTACATATTGCTATTCCCTCCCTAAAGAGAGCATTAGAAAAGTATTTCTAAAGATCCTTTATATGGTAATGAGTGTGGGAACTAGTCACAAGGGCGTTCGTTCCTGAGCTCATTCCACCCTCTTAGCATGTTAGTACACCCACAGGGGCTATTCAATGCCCAGAGTCATCAACAGTGATGTACATACCTGTGTCTATTGTCACCTCTTTAGAATGCTGGGCTTAGGGTCAGTCCAGTCATGCGCACTAGACCTCTCTGAAGCCGGGACGAATACACTCAGCTTCATAGTGCATATGACCAGACGTGCAGGGCATTCTGATCATGTGCACTGACTCCAAGCCCGGCGTTCTGAAGCGGTGACAACGGACACAGGTATGCGTGTCACCGCTGATGATGCTGGGCAATGGGTATTGAATAGCATGTTAACATGCCCCTGGGGGCATGCTAACATGCTAAAAGGGAGGAATGAGCGCAAGAACTAGTGCCCTTGTGACTAGTCCCTGGCCTCATTAGCATATCATAAAGGAGCTTTAAAAATACTTTTTCTAAAGATCCCTTTATCTATGCTAGTGTATACAGGAACGGTAAGGCTATGTGCGCACAGTGCGTTTTTCGCGGTGTTTTTGTGCGTTTTTCGGGTGCGTTTTTGGCCTCAAAACTGCATGACTTTGCTTCCCCAGCAAAGTCTATGAGTTTTCATTTTTGCTGTCCGCACACAACTGTTTTTTTAAGCTGCGTTTTTGAGCTTAAAAAAAAAAAATGGACATGTCAATTCTTTCCTGCGTTTTTCTGCGTTTTCCCCCCATGCAATGCATTGGAAAACCACAGAAAAACGCAGAGATCAAAAACGCAGCAAAACGCAGCCAAAAACGCACAAAAACGCAGCGTCAAAAAAACGCAGTGTGTGAACTTAGCCTTAGGCAGGGATTAGCAATATGCACCCAGAACTGCTTGTGGTTCTGGGTGCATAATGGACCTGACAGGTTCACTTCTTTCTCTCTACTACAGTTGGTCCTGACTCACATAGAAATGCAATGGTGCAGTGCTCTGTGCCCTCATTATCTCTGCACAGGCCAGTGCTAATGCTAGACTGCTCCTTCTGTAAGCTCTCTCTGCATACTGAGATTCTCAAACAAAGCATCATCAGAAAGGGAGTAGGCAAACAAAAAAAATCAATAGTAGATAATGTAGTCAGGGAAGGCAGGGCCAGCGCCAGCACCCGGCAAACCCGGTCAAATGCCGGGGCACAGAGCTGCCGGGGGGTGGCCCACTCGCGGTGGCAGGAGTGGCGCACCGCTACTCAGGGGGGCCCGGTGGCCGCGCTGTCACCGCCCCCCCCGCCGAGGATCGCGCTTTCAATTGCATCGGCATCGCAGGTGCCGATACAATTGAGAGCAATGATGAGAGAGTGAGCGGCGTGCTCTCTCTCTTATCATTCTCCCCGCTGTGACTGTTGGCGTTCTTCTGACAGCTCTGCAGCGGAGCGCGGTGACGTCATCACTGCGCGCCTGCTGAGAGGTCAGAGCGAGCGACAGCAATGGACGACGCGCCGAGGAGACCGGATCAGTGAAGGAACGAGTGAGCCACCCCTCTACTGACACTGGGCTCCCCTGACTCACATGCCGGCCACTACACAGCGGCACTACACATAGGGGCCCGGCAGCCGCTCTGCAGAGCCAGCTACCAGGCCCCTATGTGTAGTGCCGCTGTGTAGTGGCCGACAATGCGACCGTCAGGGGGCCGGCCTGTGAGTCAGGGGAGCCCAGTGTCAGTAGAGGGGCCTCTGACCTGTAGAGGCCCACCAGCCGTTTCTGAGCTGCAGGAGGGCTCCTGACCTGCAAAGAAGATGGAATAAGCCATCCTGCAGGACCTGCGATGATGTCACGCCCATGTGACTGTGTGGGAGGAGACACAGGATGCCGGGCAGAAAGCAAAGATACTGAATCCTGAAGGAGATTTGGACACATGACTGGTAATAAGAAAAGAGGGGACATGAGGGGAAAGGCCGGGGCTGCAGAGTGAGTGGCATATGAGGGCTGCAGACTGTGACAGAAGGATGTGAAGGGTGCAGAATGTTTGACAGGGGTAAGTTGGGGTACAGGCTGTGTGAGATATGGGGGTGTAGTGTGTGTGATCTGGGGGGTGCAGGCTGTGTGAGATGTGGGGGTGTAGTGTGTATGATATGGGGGTGCAGGCTGTATGGGGAGCAGGGTGTGTGAGATATGGGGGTGTAGTGTGTGATATGGGGGTGCAGGCTGTATGGGGAGCAGGGTGTGTGAGATATGGGGGCAGGGGAGTAACTACCGCGGTCGCAGGGGTCGGAAGGAGAAGAGAGGTACTTGTTTTTTTATTTTGCTGGCTGCATGACACATGGAGGCCTGGGGGTGCTGCCTGCATGATACATGGAGGTCTATGGGACTACATAATAAACATGAAGGACACGTTATACATGGAATATAGGGGTGCATTATACATGGAGGAGTATGGGGCTGCATAATACAATATGATGATTTATGGCGTTACATTATAATACATATAGGACTATGGGGGCTACATTATAATATATGGAGGAATATGGAGGCTACCTTATACATGGACTATGGGTGTGCGTTATAAAACTGGAGGCCTATGTGGTGCAGTATAATATATGGAGGACTATGTGGTGCAGTATAATATATGGAGGACTATGTGGTGCAGTATAATATATGGAGAACTATGGTGTGAATTATAATACATGGAGAACTATGGGGGTGCATTCTAATATATCAAGGGTTATGTGGGACCCTTTATATTATACGGAAGGCTTTGTGGGGGCCATTATAGTATTTGGAGATCAATATACAAGGGGGGACAAAGATACAAGTATGGGATGGAAATGTTTTGTCCTGAGGGAAAAAGGCTCTTTCCCCCAGCACCCAGCTTTCCCATGCTCTGCTGTACATCTCTCAGCACCCAGCTTTCCCATGCTCTGCTGTACATCTCTCAGCACCCAGCTTTCCCATGCTCTGCTGTACATCTTCTCTCAGCACCCAAGCTTTCCCATGCTCTGCTATACATCTTCTCTCAGCACCCAGCTTTCCCATGCTCTGATATGGGAAATCTGGGTGCTGAGGGAAAGATGTATAGCAGAGCATGGGGAAGCTGGGTGCTGAGGACAAGATGGATATCAGAACATGGGAAAGCAGGGTACTGATAGAGGGATTTCAGATCACGGGAAACCTGGGTGCTGAGGGTAAGAGCCAAGTGTCAGCGTCATTATCCTGTACCCCAAGTGTCAGTGTCATTATTCCATACCCTAAGTGTCTGTGTACGTGGAGGGGGGCCCCGGTCCAAATTTTGCACCAGGGCCCATCAAACTCCAGTTACGCCACTGAGTATTAATCACTGTATTCTACATGAGGGTGCCTACTGCTATCTGGCTCTGCACTGTGCTGTATACAGGCTGTGCTATGTTATATAGCACAGCCTGTATATAGCACAGTGCAGAGCCAGATAGCAATAGGCACCCTCATGTAGCATACAGCTTGTATATAGCCTATATACAAGCTGTATGCTACATGAGGGTGCCTATTGCTATCTGGCTCTGCACTGTGCTATATACAGGCTGTGCTATATACAAGCTGTATGCTACATGAGGGTGCCTAATGCTATCTGGCTCTGCACTGTGCTGTCTGGGTCTGCACTGTACTATATAGGTCTGTGTACTACATGAGGATACCTAATGCTATATGGCTCTGCACTGTGCTATATAGGTGCTGTGTACTATATGAGGGTGCCTAATGCTATCTAGCTCTGCACTGTGGTATATAGGGGCTGTATACTACATGAGGGTGCCTAATGCTATCTGGCTCTGCAATGTACTATATAGGGGCTCTGCACTACATGAGGGTGCTTAATGCTATCTGGCTCTGCACTGTGGTATATAGGGGCTATATACTACATGAGGGTGCCTAATGCCATCTGGCTCTGCACTATGGTATTTAGGGGATGTATACTACTATACCCCCAGAGTTGTATGTCCCCTCCACCCAGGTGCTGTATGTCCCCCAGAGTTGTATGCCCCCTCCACCCAGGTGCTGTATACCCCCCAGAGCTGTATGTTCCCTCCACCCAGGTGCTGTATACCCCCTCAAAGCTGTATACCCCCAGAGCTGCATGTCACCCCCCACCTCACAGCTGTTTGTCCCCCCCCACCTCAGTCACTGCCCTCCTCTAGAGCTGTATGCCCCCCATTGCTGTATACCCCTTTCCTCAGTAATATATATTCCCCCAGTAATGTGTTTGTCCCCAGCCTCTCGTGATGTATATACAGCAGTGTTAGTGTGTTCTATGTGCGGCCATGTCTGTTAGACAAGCCGGGAGGTGAATGAGGCTGTTGCCGGCTTCCCAATATTAGAAATATATATACAGGATAAATATATAAAAATAATGTGTGTGTGTGTGTGTGTATATGTGTGTGTGTGCTGTATGATGTGTATCTATGTAGGTCAGTATATATGACTGTGTCTAGATTTATGTCTATTTATGTGTTTTTGTGAACTTCTCTTTAAATAAGTATGCGTACATATGCCTGTATGTATCTGTGCATGTCTATGTGTGGATGGGGCCCACTGAGACTCTTTCGCCCAGGGCCCACAAAAACCTGGAGCCGGCCTTGAGGGAAGGGTAGGAAATTTTTTATACAGCCATATTAGAAATGAGTTTGGATTGGGGGAATAAACAGAGGGTTTTGGATGTAAATGTATTCAGCTTTCAGATAATCCCTTTAAGTCCATCTGTGGATAGAACACCACAATTGGGACATAACCATTTGTTTCTAGGCATTCAAGGGTTAAAAGCATCATCAGGGATTTCAAAATTGATGGACTATCCTTGGAATAATGGGGGTATGACTCCCAGCAGCCCCACCAATCTCTTTTTGCATGGGCCCAGGCTCTATGGTGAGCAACTCCACTTCTTACCTGTTTACCAGGCACAGTCACTAATGATAATAGGGAGCTGTGCCTCAATCAGTGAGGGTCAGGGGATGTTCTGCCCCTTCAAATCAACTGATATTGTTTGGCGAGGATGCTCCAAACCAAATCCTAGGTACAAGACATCATTGGGACATGCCTCTTCTGACTGAGGGTTTAACGGCCCTGGTCTGGAATGATGGAGCTGCAGGGCTAGTTCAGAGCTCCACACCTTGTTTTAGCTCTTGGCCACCAGCTGTTCATGGAGCTACAACATAACATTCACTGGAACTAAAAAAAAATAAATGTTTGGATTGTCTCTACAACAAACTATGACTTAAAGCTTTACATCAGCTAAGTTACTGAAAACTATTAGACTTGCATTCTTACAAATAATTTGATGGCATAATTAATATTCTTTTCAGGCTGTTCGTTGACCTGTGCAACATCTGCTACGTTATTTCTTAACTAGAAACAATGACCCAGAGAACCATGGGAATTAGGCGTTAGCATTTGCTTCGTAGGCTTGGCTAGAGTAGATGAGTAATTAATGGCTCGGGCTGACCATCTGGTTACATACTTAACAATAGCTCCAAATGATAATTGTGTCAAGTACATCCGAAATATGCAATCCAATCAAAGGCCAAATGACCAGGAACAACTGCAAGATGGACGTCAAACGTAAACAGCACGACATGAATTGTATTCACCGGGGCATGGGATTCCACATCTATCTGACATCACGGTAGGGATTTACCGAAGACAGGATCAGTAAACAAAAAAAGGTAATGGCCCATTGTAAAGGATATTTTGTGCAGACCTTGCCAGGTGACCTCAGAAACGTACATCGTACAGGTACATAATTAGAGGTTAAACAGGAAATCCATTTGTCGTTCTTTACACTTTACCGGGTGCCGAAAAAACCCCTCTTCCTTCATTTTGAAATGCTGGAAACGCACGTACCCAAATGTAAGCAAGTAACGCAATCGTTATGGTACATATTGTGCTGGATATCTGGCCAATACTGGGATAAAAAGTATTGAAGAACATAAAGTACCGTATTTTTCGGATTATAAGACGCACTTTTCCTCCCAAGAATTTGGGAGGAAAATGAGGGGTGCGTCTTAAAATCCGAATATAGCTTTACCTGGGGGTCCTGTCTGTGCGGCGATCGGGCAGCCGAGTGCCTGTGGTTACGTGCAAGCGGTCAGGTACCTGTGCTTGCGTGCGGGTGGCAGCCGGGTACCTGTGGCTGCGTGCGAGCCGGGTGCCCGTCGGTGCCGGCTGCCTCTCTGTGCGGGTGGGCGGGCGGCTGTGCAGCAGGTTTCCCAGTGTGTCTGCGGTCCCAAATGTTTCAAATGATGGCGCCAGGAGCGTGCGCATGCGCAGATGGAGCCTTGGATGAGAGCTCCATCTGCGCACGTGCCTCTCCAGGAGTCAGCGCGTGTGCAGATTGAGCCCTTGGATGAGAGCTCCATCTGCGCATGCGCCGCTCCAGGCACCATCATTTGAACCGGGACCACGGACACTGGGACACTCACTGCACCGGCCTGCTGCACCACTCACCTGCCGCCGCCACCACGGTCGATGCCGCCACTGACCCGCCGCACCTGCAAGCACAATTTCTGCCTCCTGTGAACCCCTTCACCACCACTGCTGCCCCTCTCAGGTAAAACACCGGAGTATAAGACGGACCCCATTTTTATTTTTTTATGTCTAAATTTGGGGTGCGTCTTATAATCCGGTGCGTCTTAGAAAGCGAAAAATACGGTACATCAAATCTATTACACATTCTGGCCTCTTTTTACACTTCCATTGACATATTTGAAAAGTGTCTAGAAAAGGAGCCATAAAAAAACATAGTAGTCACATATTTTAAGTCACGACAAAAGTTTTTAACATGTCACAGTGATAGATGTGGGGCAATTATGGGCATTTTTATTACACTATAAATGTAATTATTTTATGACACTATAGATAAATCTCTCCCATCAAGTTTATCATTATGGTACACTTCATTATTTACAAAGTGATGGATCGAAAAAATAAATAAATAAATAAATAAATAAATAAATTCTAAAAAAGTGTGAATCAAGCCATGAAAACTAACTAATGAAATTCCTCCAAAGCTATAAAAGCAGAAATGTAAGCACTTTGGGAAGCACAATGGCAGCACGCTGCTCCGAGACGACCCTGGAAACGTTCGCACTTGTCATCGGTTTACTACACGTCTAAATCCTATAAACAATTGTAGCCTGGCTGGATTTACTGCTTTACCCATATGTTCTGTTACGCACTTGTCTTGTTATTTTCACTTAACCTATGTATTGCTTCATGTCAGCTTTAGGGATACAGATGTGGGAGAAAGGAGAGGAAAAAACAAATGTTTATTGTGTAGGGTGACCCTGCGGAACTTGTTAAGTGGGATTCTTCTCAAACTGCGCAGTCATGTCTCACCAATAAACCCCACAGACTGGGGAATAATCTGAGAGATTTCTATCCACCCCCATCCCCAAGTAGGAATGGGACTCTTTCCCCAGGATATTTGATTAGAGATTAGATTCTAAAGTATTGGGAAATCTATGAGATCTTATACAGCAAATTTGCTCAAAGAGGTAGACCAAGTTTATCATGAAAGCCTGCAGTCACAATGCGACTGTAGACTTGTGAATCGTTACAGTGCGTGCAACACAAGCTGTCAAGACTCTCCAGTGGAGAGACTGAGCGATCGTGTGACCGCTAGCATGCAAAATGGATACTTGTGGCCACATTCAGACTTTACCCTATTAACTTGTATGGAGTAAGGTCGTACACCTCTAGTCGGAATGCAGCTGGCAGTATACATATCACATACTTGGGGTTCACATTACTGCCAGTTCCTGGCACCAACACTGGAGAATCCTAACAGCGTGTGGCACAATGTGAGGATTCATAAGTCTGCAGTTACATAAAGTGAATAACCTGGACAACCCCTTTAATCTAGCTAAACACTAGCGATAGTTGTCATTGAACCAACAAAGATATACTCGGATATCGCCAAAAACACATACGCTTGGTGAGCTAGCTTATCTAATATATAAAGCTGAGTGTATGTATGTGTGTATGTCCGGTAAAAGTATTTGCACAGTAACATTTCCAATCTCGAAATTTTGCACAGACACCCATGTGACTCAGGGAACGTCATAGACTATGTTTTGACGGGAAAATTTAACCCCGCGCTTTACAGTTACTCTAAAAAAAAACCTGCCTCCATTAAAGTCAATGGAGCGGGGAAAGAGAGACAGACAGAGATAGACACAGACAGACAGAGAGAGACATGGATAGAGACAGAGAGAGACATGGATAGAGACAGAGAGAGACATGGATAGAGACAGAGAGAGACATGGATAGAGACAGAGAGAGACATGGATAGAGACAGAGAGACATGGATAGAGACAGAGAGACATGGATAGAGACAGAGAGACATGGATAGAGACAGAGAGACATGGATAGAGACAGAGAGACATGGATAGAGACAGATAGGTAAAGAGACAGACACACAGACAGTTACTACCGTGTTTCCCCGAAAATAAGACCTCCCTCGAAAATAAGACCTACCAGGATTTTTCGGGGAGGCTTAGCAGGATTTTTCGGGGAGGTTTTGTGTGTGTGTGTGTGTGTGTGTGTGTGTGTGTGTGTGTGTGTGTGTGTGTGTGTGTGTGTGTGTGTGTGTATGTATGTATGTATGTATGTATGTATGTATGTGTGTGTGTGTGTGTGTGTGTGTGTATATTAGTGTATGCTTATCTGATGTGTGAGTGTGTTCTGATGTACTGTATAGGTGTCACCCAGATGCAGGGGAGGGCGACATGCTGGGAGATCTAGGAGCCACGCAGACGCCCGGGGCTGGTAGCTATGATGATCCTGGGAAAAAGGGGGTCTACTTTTTGTGGGGGGTAAACTTATCCCAAACCACATCTCCTCAAGAATAGGACACCCCCTGAAAATAAGACCTTGTGCTTTTTTCTGGGCAAAAAAATAAGACAGTGTCTTATTTTTGGGGAAACAGGGTATCCCAGGCAACGCCAGGTACTACAGCTAGTTTATTATATATGGTAATTACGGACAGGCCCTGATCACTCAGACAGTGCCTTATCTCTTAGCAGAAAAATGGATCAAGCAAATTGCAATCCAACGTGCCCGATTCTCCTTTTTTGAAAAGCAAAATAATGAATCCGCACTTTGTATGGCAAGAGAGAGGGCTGAATTCACTCTCCTATTAAAGCGCACCAATCACCAGTACTTTCTATATAAAACCTAAAACCAGTGCTATACTGGCACGATCATATATACCTTTAGTTGTCAGCTAGGATGTATAGGTTTGAAACACAAGAAAGCAAAGTTTGTAAAATGAGCAGCTTTTTGAGTGACAGCAGCTGAGGATCAGACAATAACTGAGTTGGGTAGTCCTAGTCAGTGCTTTTTTTGTAAAAAAATATTTGCTGGTACGCATCTCTGAGGCGAGGAGCAGGGGTAGAGGGTTTGGGGGTGCTGTCAGGCGTGCTGCCAGACGATATTGAGTAGCGGGGCTGCGGCGGGGTGTGCCGGTGCCAGTGGAGAGAGTGGATGGTCATGTGAGCACAAGTATGAGATTTGTATACTTCTGGCCACATTCTGATTTGATGTGTCCAGCCTCAGTCAATTGACTTTCATTGAGCATGTCTGTTCAGCATGTGACCCCATCTATGTAAATCGCATACTTGCAGCTTCATAACCTCCCACTCTCACTGCCGGCACCAGAGAATCCTGACAGCGGGCAGTGTGCACACTGTAGAAATTCAGAAGGCTGCAGTCACAGAGTGACACACAGAGTGACTGCAGACTTATCACAAATTTGGACAACCCCTTTAATGCTGCTAACATAAATAAAAACATAGTAACCCTTAACGTGTCAGACGGCACAAGACTTTATTAAAGAGATTGTCCACTACTTTAACATTAATGACCTTTCCTTAGGATAGGTCACTAATGTCTGACTGGTCGGGGTCCGGCACCTGACAACCCCGCCAATTCCCTACACTAGGTGTTGGTGGTGGCAGGTGGCCGGAAGTGCTCAGTTCTGGATCTGCTCCGTCTGCTGATAGTGGCAGCAGTCTCCTATTAAAATCAATGAGGCGGATGTGCAGTACCCGGCCGCAGACACCATCAGAGGACGAAGCAGATCCAGAAATAAGCATTTCCAGACACCTGCACCATAATTAGCTCATCAGTGGGGGTCCCATTGAGCTCACATCAGAAGCAATGCGCAAGTGGGACCAAGGCCTAATAATGACACACAGTCAGTATCACAAATAAACATTTACATTCAGGTACCTTATAGATGACGTTGTCTGAGTCGTTTCTTTCTATTCTTCATCTTGTCCTGACGCAATGATGACTTTTCACATTCACATCTCGTCTCTGCAGACTTCCATCTTCTCCGGTCTTCTGCAGCACATCCCATCACGATGCCCCTAAAAGTAGCAGAATGATTATAATACTTCTACTTAAAAATATCTGCCCTACACTGTGCCCCAGAATAAATAATGGCCCCTCACAGTATTCCCTGCACAAAATAGGACCCACACTGTTCCTCTTATGGTACATGTCCTCCATATTCCCTCTTTCCAAACTGAGCCTACTGTTTACAGTGTCCTTTACACTGTGTCCCCTTATACTGCACCGTCTTTATACCGTGCCTTCATCACACTTCCCCTCCTTGCTATAACCTCACACTGTCCTCCCATTCTGCCCCCTCTCCATACCATCCCCTCCACTACCCAGTTTTTATTCTGTGCCCCTCACATTCTTCTCATCCCTTACTGTCTCCTCACTACCTCCTGTGTGTCCATATACTTTGCCACCTCACTCCCCATCCTGCCCACTTGCTCCTCATACCATGTCACCCTTTATTCTGTGTCCTCAAAATTTCTTTCCAGTTCGCTCCACATCCTCTCTGTCCCCATGCATGAAACCTCATCCTCTCTGTCCCCATGCATGAAACCTCATCCTCTCTCTCCCCATGCATGAAACCTCATCCTCTCTCTCCCCATGCATGAAACTCTCCATACTCTGTCCACAGATCGTTCCCTCCTCCACCTATACTGTGTATATACATATTGCCCCCTCCCCACCCTTTGTCCCCCCATAGTATGTCCACAGATAGTTCCCTCCCCCACCCTCTCTCCCCCATACTGTTTCATAAATACTCCCCTCTTACCCCATAATGTTCCTCCGTCCGTGTCTTCTTCAGCTCCACAGTGGAGCACTTATTAGCATTTCTCTGCCTCCTCCGCGCTGCAGCGCTGGCTTCCGGGTCAGCAGTCTAATCAGCTGACCTGATCACATGACAGCCGTCTCGCGGACCCGGAAGTCAGCGCCGGCGTCACCGCTCCAATTGTCCTCGTGTCTGACAGAGACAAGGACAATTTAGCAGTGAGAGCCGCGCACTGCAGCTTCTATGAGTGCGGCTGTCAGAATGACAGCTGCGCTCAGAGAATAGCGGTTCCCACCCGAGCAGACTTCCACACCGCCGCATCAGGCAGCCCGACAGCGCCCCCTAGACACGCCTCTGGCTTGTGCCTCCGCTCCACATGGCTAATTTGTATAGTTTACAAATTAGCCATGTGGACAGAGCCAGAGGCGCTCTTCAGATTTTCCGGTACGCCGTACCGGCGTGTACCACCGCAAAAAAAAAAGCACTGGTCCTAGTGATTCTCGCCCCTCTGCCTGTCCTCCTCCCTGTTACTTATGCCAAGTCTATTATAGAATCGATTTAGTTTGTGACTAACAAAACCTGTGTTGAAGTGAACAGAAGGGGACGGGGCATCTGCCAACATAGCTGATACCAGGAAGCAACATTTTTCTGTTGGCTGAGGCCCCGCCCTTTCTAGTCACATGGGTATGACATCAGCACATGTCTTGTTAGTCACTAACTAAATCCATTCTATAATAGAATTAGCATAAGTAACAGGGGGAGGGGATAACTATGAATACCCACCACAGCTATTATCTGATCCTCAGCTGCTGTAACTCAGCAAGCTAATGATTTTATAAACTTAACTTTCTTGTGTTTCAAAACCTATACATCCTAGCTGACAACTAAAGGTATGTAAAGAATCAGCATGATAGTGCCAGTATAGCACTGGCTTTAGATTATATAGGAAAATCCTGGTGATTGGTGTGCTTTAAGGTACATTCCCATGATCAGTGTTAGCAGCGTTTTTGGACACAGTGTATTTTCACTGTCTATAACGCTGTGTCGTACAGTACAAGCACAAGAATTATAGAAGTCCGATGCCCACTGTACTTCTCTCCGCAGTGTAAACGGACATGTGGCACAGCTCCGCAAGCCTCATCATGTCAATTTATGCTTGCGGAGACGTGAGTGTTCGCGGCAAGAGAACACAGCGAAAATTGGATGTACCCAGAATCATGATCGTGGTCAAGTACACCGCGTTCTCCTGCTGACAACACTAGCTTCTCTGCAAGAGAAATTACACTGTTTCTAGAACGCAATGTCTTCCGGTCGTGTGAACATAGCCTTAATCTTTGATCTTTCAGCAGCCTCATACACCAACATCAGCTGCTGGCTTCTGATTGGTCGGCGGCTGCCATTGGTGAAGCTCTGCAGAGAGTTTGTCTCTGTGCGGCCCCACCAATACATTCAACTGAAGTAAAGCACTGAAAGCGGCGGCTCCCTACATCGGCTGCGATTGTCAAGTGGGCTTCGTGCCTGCGGGCCACAAGAAGCAGCCTTAGGAGCCACATATGGCCTCAGTCGCCACGTGTTTGAGACGCCTGGTGTAAATTATGCAGTGTTGCTTGAAGATGCCAGAGACAGTTGTTTTTGTTTGGAAGCTTTGTTAAAAGGTACATTAATGCACCTCATGGTCGTACCAACCACTTTGTCAGGGTATTTCAGAATTGTCTACCTTTCTTTGTCCGAATTTAGACATTCACATTTCCTATTAGCAATGAGCGAGCACTACCATGTTGGGGTTTCGTAATGCGCAGTTGGGTGCTCAGATGGGCATGACTCGAGTATCGAGTATAATGGAAGTCACAGGGGAACTCAAACATTTTTCCGATCTGGAAAAATGCTCTCGATCCCCATTGACTTCTATTATACTTGGGTACTCAAGTCACTCCCGACCAAGAGTTCAACTGCATGTTACATGTACAAAGCAAGGTAGTGTTCGCTCATTACTACCTAGTGTAGTCCTATATTCATAGAACAATATGTAAATATAGCAGTTCTTGTTATTCACACACTGCAATGCTACAAAGCAAATTTATGTTCAGATTTCAGTTGTAAAGGCCTAATAAACCATGTCACACAGACGGTAATTAGACATTAAGTGTACGCCGTAGATTTACATCCCTTTATCTATAGCATTTTCTGAATTCATGTTAAACAAATAATCTTTACACTTACCCACGCTTGTAGGAAATATATCTTCATTGTTAATTTGTACTTCAATCCAATCCATTAGTAGGTTCATATACTGAGGTGCTGGTAAGGCAGTGGGCTTCTTGTATTTCAGGTCATCTTGCCATCTATACTCATATTTTGGACCCCCAGACATAACGGGACATGTTCGTTCAGTGCAAAAGTCACAAATGGTACCATAAATGAGGTTAATCCTATTAAAAAAGTCCACTACGTGAACAGCCACCCAGTCATTGAGGTCTTCTCCACTGGGCAGCTGAACGGTGGCTTTCAAGTCAACTCCAGAACTTAAAGATGCTTGTGCACGCTTATGTAATTCAAACCTTTGAGTGCCGGGGTCAAATTTTCTTTTAGGTCTGAAAGTCTTGTCTTTGTTAAACACTTGCTTTAGTCCTATAGACATGTTGTTGAAATGTATACTGTATCCTCGTGATCGCGCAAAGTGAACCGGGATTCTGCAAGATGGAGATACAGACAAGGCGGCTGTCTGCCTATTTTCTGGGAAACGTCATTTTTCTGCAGAAAAAGAATACGCTGTAAATAAGTGATTTAATGGACAATAAAACATTTTTCTATTATTAACACCCATTAGCCACGGCACAATACATTAGGAAAGCTAACAATCTCTTTATTGCTCTCCAGTGATGTGACAAATCAGAATTCTTCTGCAGATACTTATCATTTTGGTTAACGATCAAGATTGAAAACAATGCAGAATAGCATACAGATATGTCATAACTGTCTCTCATCCCCCAGAATGACAACGGGATCATTGTTTATCCCCTGCACAGCATAAAATACATTTACATTTAAAGGGGTTATCAAGATTAGAAAAAACATGGCTGCTTTCTTAAAAACTGTGCAATACCTACCCCAGGATGTGTGTGATATTGCAGAACTGCGCAATTCATGAAAATGAAGAGTAGGGCTGCATATTAAGACTGAGGCCACACGAGGATTACTGTCAGTACTCGCATGACACTAACAGCACAGCGCGAGCGGAGTGTCATGCGACTGTGGTCCGATCGTGCGATCAGACCACAGTTGCAGATGGGCGGGGCCGGCGTTGCAGATTGGAGGGCCGGCGCTACGGAGGGAAGGGAGGAATTTATCTCCCTATCTTCTCTGTTACCGGCTATTGCGATTCTCTCACTGCACTCGCGGCACACCGGTGTAACGCAAATGCGATGCGATGTTTCTCTTGACCCATAGTCTTGTATTGGTGCAAGTGAAACAGGATCGCATTCCACTCGTAGCATGCTGCGACTGTTTTCTCGGTCCGATTAGGGCTGAGAAAATAAATCGCTCATGGGAGCTGGCACATAGGCTAATATTGGTCCGAGTGGAATGCGATTTTATCGCATTCCACTCACTCCGTTTTTCTCGCCGTGTGTCCTACGACCCATGGACAGGAGTAACTTTTTCAAGGTATTAATGATGTTTTTCTGATCCACTGCATTCAACTTACTGAAAAATTGACAACCCTCATTGTTTTGTCATGCTTTAGGAAAACTACAGTTTTACCAGGATTTTACACTGTGTGAAGGTAGCCGTACTGTTCTGTTCACTCCGCCATTGGGTCACATGTTCAGCGTACATGCTTTATGTGTGTTGGACTATCTATACAAGATAAGGGTGCCTGACATTTATTCACTTCCCACCCCACCCCTCATATCGCAGGATTTTCTCTGACAGATTACGAAAAAGAAATCTGTATGTAGCCTAAAGCTGCATTTACAAGGACAAATTCCCTGTCTAAACGAGGACCAACGGGTATTCAAACAAGTTGATCAGAACTGGTTTAAATCGAACGTCAATAAGATCAACCTCCCCAAACCCGCTATATGGGCGTGCAGATCTTTGCAATGTAAAAGTATCGACACCTTTATTTAATGCTGCTGAATTCCTGAGAATGTATCATTTTTTAATCATATGAAGATGAGGCATTAAATGCTCTGGGCGTGATAAAGCCTCTGCCTCCGGAGGATGTTTCCCTGCCTAGTGCCAGCCTCCTTGATAACGGTCTGTGTGACGTTAGGAGCCAGGCAAAGAAAGCTATCAATCAAGCTAAAGAGACTGGTGGTAAGCGGGAAACAACCCAAAGAGGCAGAGACTAGGGATTATCAAATCCAAACTGTAAAGTTCGGGGTTTTATTACCCAACATTGGCTTTACGGGGCTCAAACCCAAACACGGCCTTCTAGAAAAAAGTTTATGTCAGAGATTGGGGACTGTTCATATGCTAGCCACCCTATTGAGGATCGGTGTGGTCGCGGTTACGCTCGGCCCAGTGAGAGCTGCTTGCCGTCTCTAAATGGCTCTCTCTGGGGGTAAAAACAACATTTTTGGATGCTGGGTGTAAAAATCAATGCCGTATGTGGGTAGAGAGCCGAACTGCCCAATCATTAGCTTCCATTATATTGCTACTTGAGTTAGGTTGGATCCCCATTGAGTTATATGTTCAGGAACTAATTCAGGTCAAGTCTGGGTCCCAAAACAAACTTTTAACTAAAGTCTGGCCGAACCCGGCAAATTGGAAGATCCACGGGTCCGCAGATCTCTAGCAGAGAAATGTTAATTGTTCAGCCGCATCCAGAGTACTAAACACCTCATCTGCAAATGGATGAAAACATTAAGCACTCTGGAATGCAGAAGCAGATAGATAATATAATAATATATAATATTGTTATTCGCAAATTTCACGTTTTTAAGGGGCGACGTGCTGTAGAAACATTTACCTTTCAGGCCACAAAGCACATGTGATCAGACCCGCAGATACGTGTTGGTCTTTTGGAGGCTCATCGCTGCCATGCTTACACAGGCTGAGAACGAGCAGTCTTATGATCATGTTTATCCCCGTGGCAATGATGATCAGCATCATACTTTCCCCCCCCCCTGGGAGGTATAGAATATTGATATTTTCAAGGTAGTCACCTACACTGGCTTATGTGTGTTTTTCTGCATGTGGTCCTTCTTACACACTGATCCAGTCATCACACGTGTGATATAATTAGAGAATGTCAAATGAAAAAAATTCTGCTTGTACAAATGCTCGCGGCCCGCACGGTGCAGACATTGTATGTGCTACAGAGGTCATCTCAAGTTAAAGAATAACTAGACAAGAAATCCATTCAATAAGTGCCTTCCATATTATCTGCCTTTATTGTTGTGTCATATGTCTGGGAACTCGGTATCTTATGCACTTAATCCTGGTGTACCAGCGTAACCCATGCTATTACTGACATGAAGCCATAATGTTCAGACACCACTGAAATCTACAGGGGTTTCCCAGATAAGAAGGAACTTAGCGTGCATTGGATTTACAAATCCAAATTTTCCCTCCAACCAGACAAAATTCATTATCTGTTCAATGGTCTGGTTCAGGGGTAGGCAATTCAATTTTCCAAGGGACCACTTGAGAGACTATGACTGTTGTGGAGGGCCGATCTAACCAACCTAACTTAATGCTGCTCTAATTATTATTCATTTTTATCACTTAAACAGGTTGTCCACTCCTTAAACATTGATGGCCTATCCTTACTAGACATCATCAATGTCTCATTAGCTGGGGTCCGACACCTGGCACTCCCGCCGATCAGCTGCTTCCGGTGCCAGCGGCAGGAAATGCTCAGTTCTGGACCTGTTCCATCTTCTGATAGTGGCCGCGATCCGGTACTGCACATACGTCTCTCATTGATTTGAATAGGGAGACGGATTTGCAGTAGCCGGTTGCCCGCCACTATCAGAAGGTCCGGAACTGAGGATTTCCTGCCATTTCTGCCAACACCAAGAACATCTGATCAGCGGGAGTATGGGAGTCAGAACCCGGTCGATCAGACATGGATGACCTCTCCTAAGGGGCACTTTGCACACTACGACATCGCAAGCCGATGCTTGCGATGCCAAGCACGATAGTCCCCGCCCCCGTCGCAGCTGCGTTATCATGGTGATAGCTGGCGTAGCGAACATTATCGCTACGCCAGCTTCACATGCACTCACCTGCCCTCCAAAGATGCTCTAGCCGGCGACCCGCCTCCTTATTAAGGGGGCGGGTCGTGCGGCGTCATAGCGACGTCACACAGCAGGCGGCCAATAGAAGCGGAGGGGCGGAGATGAGCGGGACGTAAACATCCCGCCCACCTCCATCCTTCTGCATAGCTGGCGTGAGCCGCAGGAGGTAGGAGATGTTCCTCGCTCCTGCGGCTTCACACACAGCGATGTGTGCTGCCGCTGGAACGAGGAACAACATCGTAACATCGGTCATTTCCAAATTATGGAAATGACCGACGGTACACCAATGATACGATTACGACAATTTTGTGCTCGTTAATCGTATCAAAAAGGCTTTACACACTAAGATATCGCTTGCGACACCGGATGTGCGTCACTTTCAATTTGATTCCACCAACATCGCACCTGCGATGTCGTAGTGTGCAAAGTGCCCCTAAGGATGGGCCATCAATGTTTAAGTAGTGTACAACCGCTTTACTATTGAGCAGAATTAAGTATTCTAACTAGCTGCTACTGTTAATACAGTATACGGTAGGACTTATTGTAATATGTATTCTTACCTGAAGCATCGAATCAAAACTACTTTTCAGTACAATGACAATAAGTATATCTGAAAATCAACAAAATAATAAACTTCTCCAGAAGATCACATTTTTGGAATGGCCAGAGCCCAGATCTGAAGCCAATTAAAAAATCTGTGGGCGACCTGAAGCGGGCCCAGTACCCAGGAGATGCCCTCACAATCTGACAACTTTCAAGCACCACTGCATGGAAGAGTGGGCAAAGATGGTTAATTCTAGATATGCCAAGCTGTCGTAAGTTGAGAGGCTACGTCAACAACATATTAGTTTAAAGCTGTGTATATCTAGGATATGCAAACACATTATTGGAGGTCGATATTTTGTTTTCCCACCCAAAAAGATTTCAGTTTGTTTTTCAATGGAATTCTACAGATTATAGGTGATATTAAAAGTGGAAAAAGTTCTGAAATGGTTCTTCTTGGTATAATTTTTTTTAATGTCAACAACTTGGCATTTTAAAAGAGGTGCATAGACTTTTATAACCAATGTATGTAGTCTCTCAGCCGCTGGAAGAAAATGAATGACTGTCCAATTTAGAAAATCCCTCTGATCAAATAATTTCTTATGTAGTGTGTAGTATTTCATGGCGGTTATTCCAATAACTCCAAAAAGTAGACAAACAGAGCAGGTCCCCCAGAGTGCGAGTCATAGATACTTCGTGAAGTCATGTTAACACCTTGAACGATTAAGGCTATGTGCCCACGCTACAGGATTTACCGCGGATTTTGCGCGGATTTTGCCGCGGATTTCCCGAAAAACTGCAGCAGCAGCACTTCCAAGCCATTTCAATGGCATTTTGGAAATGCTGTGCCCATGCTGCGGATTTTTCCGCTGCGGATTTGCCGCGGATTTTGATGCGGAACAAACTGCAGCATGTCAATTATTGTTGCGGATTTTGGTGCGGATTTTTCCCATGCAAGTCAATGCAAGGTGTAAAATCCGCAAGAAATCCGCAGGTCTGTTCCCACAGGCTCTTTTTCCTGCGGATTTGGTGCGGATTTCGCAAACAAATCCGCAGGAAGTGATGTAGGATATTTCAGGAAGAGGAAGTTTCACCATTTTGTAGTGTAGTGTAGTGGCAGTGTATTCCTGGCTGTGCTTAGAATGTCTTGGTACGAGCGTATGCGGCTAGATGTTGAGAAGCTCATCCAGTTGGTAAGTATGTCTGTATAGGGTTAAATAAAACTTGTTTTTATTTCCCTACTTGTGTGTTTGTGTGTTTTATTTCATGTGTTTTCCGGACTCTGGATTGCCAGCTAAAAGCAGCTAGTTACAGGCTGCTTGCTTTTAGCTGGCAAAACAGGATCCCAGGTCTTTTTTCACAATTCATTTTAAAAAAAAAAAAATGTGCTCCGCTGTATTTTCACTGTCCAGCCCGATGCAAGCAAGCAACTGAGGGCTGTGCTTCTCAGCGAGATAAGGCTGAAGCATTCTCTGCCCCTCCCGCTGAGAAAAACAGTCCTCAGCTGCCCCTGAAAATGGCGGCTCCGTTGTGGAGCGCCATTCTCAGGTGCTGCACCGAGGCTCATCCAGCCGCCCTGATGCATTTGGCTGGCTGGGTAATCTGAAGGGGTTAATGCCAGTTTTGTGCAAACTGGCACTAAGCCCGAGGTTCATAATGTCATGCCTGTGTAGACACGGCCATTATGAACCTCCGTTTGGTAATAAAGAAAAGAAAAAACACTTTTTAAAATTTTTTATTTGAAAGCAAAACACACACACATCCCTGATTGCCATCTTTATTACTCCCTGATTTCCCCGACGATAATCCATGACGGCTCCGAGCCGGGCTCCGATGTGCACCCGGCTGACCCGGGCACTGACGTCAGAGCCCGGGTCAGCTGACTTAATTCGCGAGCGCGGGCGGGTCAGCTGACGATGTGCAGTCATGTGACCCGGGCACGGACGTCAGCCGGTCCCAGCAGCCATCAGTGTTTGAGATGCTGCAAAGCTCTCATCCGGCTGCTGGTACCGGCTGACGTCCGTGCCCGTGTCACATGAGTTCACATCGGAGCCCGGCACATCAGCTGGTCGGTGTGCAGTCAGCTGACCCGCCCGCGCTCGCGAATTAAGTCAGCTGACCCGGGCTCTGACGTCAGAGCCCGGGTCAGCTGACTTAATTCGCGAGCGCGGGCGGGTCAGCTGACGATGTGCAGTCATGTGACCCGGGCACGGACGTCAGCCGGTCCCAGCAGCCATCAGTGTTTGAGATGCTGCAAAGCTCTCTTCCGTCTGCTGGTACCGGCTGACGTCCGTGCCCGGGTCACATGAGTTCACATCGGAGCCCGGCACATCAGCTGGTCGGTGTGCAGTCAGCTGACCCGCCCGCGCTCGCGAATTAAGTCAGCTGACCCGGGCTCTGACGTCAGAGCCCGGGTCAGCCGGGTGCACATCGGAGCCGTCATGGATTATCGTCGGGGAAATCAGGGAGTAATAAAGATGGCAATCAGGGATGTGTGTGTGTTTTGCTTTCAAATAAAAATTTTTAAAAAATGTTTTTTCTTTTCTTTATTACCAAACGGAGGTTCATAATGGCCGTGTCTACACAGGCATGACATTATGAACCTCGGGCTTAGTGCCAGTTTGCACAAAACTGGCATTAACCCCTTCAGATTACCCAGCCAGCCAAATGCATCAGGGCAGCTGGATGAGCCTCGGTACAGCACCTGTGAATGGCGCTCCACAACGGAGCCACCATTTTCAGGGGCAGCTGAGGACTGTGTTTCTCAGCGGGAGGGGCAGAGAATGCTTCAGCCTTATCCCGCTGAGAAGCACAGCCCTCAGTTGCTTGCTTGCATCGGGCTGGACAGTGAAAATACAGCGGAGCACATTTTTTTTTTTTGGGGTAAAAATACCAGTGAAAGGGAACATGGCAACACATTTATTGGCTGTAAGATGCGGCCACCACCACTGGGTTATTATATACAGTCTGTTAAAACGCTGTATATAAGAGCACAGTGGTGTTGCCCGCAGCTTTTTAAAAACAAAAATGGCGACAGGTTCCCTTTAAACATTTCTGCCCCTTTATTAGCCCAGAATCATAGGTCACATAACGTGCCACCCTTGTTTAAAACATTTTAACAAACCAAAAAATCGATAATACTAAATAAATATTAATCTGTGTGGGGAAATCCGTTTCCATCTAAAGAAATGTGCAAAACGTGCCAATATACACTGGTCTGCCAAAAAAGTTATTGATCGTGGGGATGCAGTGGATAATATAGTACCTTAGCCAGTGTACACTGTATATTTTGGATGATGTCTGTTCCTATTGTTGGCATTATTGGAATTTATCTACTTTGCAAAATCATGCACTATAAACATATGTTTCACATTACAGGTTGAGAGTATGCCCGCTATATGGGACCCGATTGACCCCGCATATAGTGATCGGCAATATCGGCATAGGTGCTGGCAGAGAATAGTGAATGAGCTTTTTCCACTTTTTGAAAGTGCCCCGGCCTCCCTCCAGCGGAAAATTGGTAAGTTTGTATACTCCGAACAAGTTCCAAACCAGAAGCAATTTTAGTGAAATTAAAACATGATTGTTGTAAATCCGTGCATGTTCACCCACTAAAACATTGTTAATAAAGGATCTTGTGGGTTAGAAAAGTAGGAGAGAAGGCAGACAAAACGTAAATTTTGTTTAAATCTTTAAAATAAAAAAAAAAGTGGATTATTACAAACACTGATGTTGAATACTTTTTAGACAAAAAATGGTTGACATGGCCTATGGAGTCATTGGCTCATCTTTTTTATTTGTTTAATTTTTAGAAGAAGATGTTCGCAAACGCTGGCGAACAGTCAAAGACCGTTTCTACAAATTCATACATAACAGTTCCAAGAGTGGTATGTCACCAGCAAAAAAGTGTCTATATTACTATGAATTACAATTCCTGTCCACCAGTCGCAGATTAAGGAGGTAATCTGTTTTTTAAAAAGTTTATATATGTTTTTAAATTTGTTTTTTATTCTATTTATTAAAAATATTTTATTCACTTACAGCACCGAGGGAAATGTGAACCCACTTCCCCAAGCTGAGTGCATGGCTGAAGATCGAGAGGGGCCAGGCAGTGACACAGAGCCAGTGGCACACAGGGACCCTGAAGCAGCTTCCAGTGCCTCAAACAGTTGTTACAGGGCCTCAGAGTCAGCAGAAAACATGCCAACAACTTCTGCGAACTCTGCCATGGAGGAGGGGCAATTGTCAACCAGGTCTGATGAACCGGTGCCATCGACTCGCTTTGCACTTGGTCGTAAAAAGAAAAATAAGAGAAGACTGCTAGCAAAATCTGGTGAAGATGATGTTTCGGATGAGCTGACTCTTGAAACAGTCAATCTTATTAAAAAAAGTGCCTATGAAAGTGACACAGTTAAATTTTTGTCTAGTTTTGCAGGAAGGATGGAGGCAATGAATCCCAAAAAGAAAAACACATTGATGGGAGCAATGTGCTCACTGTTTGAGCATTTTGAACGTGACTCCCCACATCCATCCTTGGCAAGGATAGATAATGGCCTTACAACAATTTGGGATGCAGAGGCTGCCCCTGCAACCCTAGTGCAACGTGCACCGTCCCGGCCTGAACCTATGCCAAATTATTACCAAACACCCCCAACAGCCTACTCTCAACAGAGAATGGTATATCATTCATCTGTGGTTGAGGGGGGTTCTGGTACTCAAACCCAGATCCCTGATCGATCGGGTCAAAGCATGGCTAGGGGTTCTGAGCCAATGTGTGGCTATAGTTATAGCCAAGATTTATTCCACCTTTGATCATTTTCTTTCCAAAAAAATAGCCGGTTCTCAAATTAGCCAAACTCTAATTAAAATAGCCCAAAAAAACCCCAAACCCATAACACTAGGATCAGTTGGCCCCCGATACAGATGTATAGGGTAAGGGCAACGTATTATTTCATCTGTAATACGTTGCCCTTACACTATACCTCTACTGAGGGCTCAACTTATCCTATTGTTATGTGTTTGGGTGTCTTATTTTTTAATGTTGTATTTGAAAAACACAAGGATATTTCACTATCTTTTCCGACACTATACGGAAAAAGTATTATTTTGTGTAATTATTTATATAAAATGTCAATGTTTACATTGCTACTTTTGCACTTAATTATTTTGTTTGCACAGTTCTAAAATAAAAAATTGTTAACATTTGGTTGTATTGGTGCTTTAACATTACATGGTCCACAGTCAAAGAAACCCAAAATCACCTCGATTGTTATCTAAATTTAGGATATAGCTGCAAACATCGAAAATTGTTCATGGATAGTGTTTGCAAATAACTCTTGTAATATATTTCAAATTGTCTATGAAAATGTAACACAAAAAAATGTACTGAGGCAGCAGTTTACACCAAGTTTTACAGCATTATCAATACATTTCGGACAAATATTAACACAGACAACAGCATGCCATAACAGAAAATTTTATTTTAAAATTGTAGACAAACTTCAAGAAATGATGGACAAAAAATTGCAAACAATAATTTCTTTGTCAACTTCCATCTTAATCAACATGGTTATTGTATCACGCCAAGTTCTGCTGGTCCGGCTGCACATCACCAACACAGGAGTATTGCCAGTGCACGGCACCTTCAGGACTCATGAAATAATCAGTGAAGGTCTCTCTCACCCAGACACCCAAGCTGTTTGGCCGACCAGAAGACACATTCACCACTGGATTGAGTAAGGCCTGCTGTGTATCCTCCACTAATTCATTGCTGTACTTACGCACGTAATTGTGGAGTACACAGCAGGCCTTAATCACCGTGTCCACTGTTCGGACATCCAACTGGATGGCTGTGTGAAAGATCCTCCACTGACTTGTCATTATCCCAAAGGTGCACTCCACATATCTTCGTGCACGGCTCAGCCTATAATTAAAAATCCTCCGCCGGGTATTCAGTCCTCTTCGTGGGTATGGGCGCAGCAGGTTGGGTAGCAAAGGAAATGCCTCATCCGATACCATCACAAAGGGAACTGGATCTGTGGAGCCCGGCAAAGGTCGTGGGGCTGGGAGCGTAGCGCCTTCTTGAAGAATTTGCAGCCCAATCTGAGAAGATCGCAACACCCGAGAATCCCCAGTACTGCCATAAGCACCTACATCAATGGCAACAAATTGGTAATGGGCATCAGCCACCGCCATGAGGATCACGGAAAAATATTTCTTATAATTAAAGAAAACAGATCCTGATCGCGGTGGCTGTTGAACCCTAACATGTTTGCCATCAACGGCACCTATACAGTTTGGGAAATTGGCTACATCGTGAAAGCCTGCTGCGACCTGCAGCCAAGTCTCCTCGGTAGGCGAAGGCATCACGATGGGCTGCAATTTCTGCCAGATAACGCCACATGTGCACCTCACAATTCTGGAAATGGTTGTTTTACCAACCCTGAATTGGAGGTGCAGTGATGTGTAGCTCTCTCCTGTGGCCAAAAATCTGCAAAACAAAAGAGGGAGGGAAAAAAAAAAAAAGGGAAAATTAAAATCAGAACAGAACCAAACTGTTCAAGTTGATTTAACATCATGAATTCACTTTTAGCTTTTATAGCCCACAAACTTTATGTTTCTAAACATGTACCTTTTGAAAGTGATCAAACTGAAGAACAGACAAATGAAATGTGTATATGGGCTACTTTTTTTTTTAGACATACAAAGGCTTGTTGAACAGCTGACATTCAAAGGAAGCCATATCATGGCTTACAAGGCAAGGAAAAAGGGGCCCTGACAGGACATTCAACGTGAAATTAAAATGGCCAGCAGTTATGGCCGTTAGTAAACACCAATTTTTTAAAGATCATGAGGATGTGGCTGTTTCATAGAATGTCGAGCAGAGGTTTGTTTGTAGTACAAATAAAAGTTAAACAGGTACATTTTAAGAACCTGAATAAATAGTCCTTCAAGCCTTTCAATTCCACAGGAGTTGGTGCCCTGCGTTACATGTAATAACCACAGTATGACCAAGAAGAATGGGAAAATATGTCTGTTTTAATATCTACACATATATAGATAGATATATATATATATTACAATATATTTACATATATATATATATTTACAAACATCATGTAACATCCATTTTATATACAAATTTTAATATATATATATATATATATATAAAAATATGTATATATATGTGTATTTTTTTTTTTTTAAATGTATAGACAATAGATTTAAACACATCAATTTGAAAGTACACATTGAGTGTGTTTAAAATCATGTATTTCAGTATATATCTTTGTATATATATGTTCGCTGCCTCGGAGTGTTCGCTGCCTCGGAGTGACCTTTGACTCTGCCTTATCC
This sequence comes from Anomaloglossus baeobatrachus, assembly GCF_048569485.1. NCBI lineage: Eukaryota > Metazoa > Chordata > Amphibia > Anura > Aromobatidae > Anomaloglossus > Anomaloglossus baeobatrachus. Next base: position 552,471,307 of record NC_134353.1, read on the forward strand.
TTCATACCACACATCCAGTCCCTCACCACCTCCTGCCGTCTTCAACTCAAAAATATTTCCAGAATCCGCCCTTTCCTCAATTTGCAATCTACTAAAATGCTAGTGCATGCCCTCATAATCTCCCGCCTCGACTACTGTAACATCCTCCTCTGTGGCCTCCCTGCCAACACGCTCGCCCCTCTCCAGTCCATCCTTAACTCTGCTGCCCGACTTATCCACCTCTCTCCTCAATACCACCCCGCTTCTCCCCTCTGCATGTCCCTCCACTGGCTTCCAATCTTCCACCGTATCCAATTCAAACTTCTAACGCTGACCTACAAAACTGTGCATAATCTTTCCCCTCCGTACATCTCCGAACTACTCTCCCACTACACTCCAACACGTCACCTCCGGTCCTCCCAAGATCTCCTCCTCTCCTCCTCTCTCATTCGCTCCTCACGCAACCGACTCCAAGACTTCTCCCGAGCATCCCCAGTCTCCTGGAACTCGCTGCCTCAACACGTCAGACTATCCCCTACCCTTGCAAACTTCAAACGGAACCTGAAAACGCACCTGTTCAGAAATGCCTACAATCTACAATGAACTCGCTGCCGCCCGACCACCGTGCGGAGCTGCCGCCCGACCACCGTGCGGAGCCGCCGCCTGACCTACACCCCACCTATTGTCTCCTCCCCATAATCCTATAGAATGTAAGCCCGCAAGGGTAGGGCCCTCTTCCCTCTGTACTAGTCTGTCTACTGTAACTTGTATACGTATTTTGTATGTAACCCCCTTCTCATGTACAGCACCATGGAATTAATGGTGCTCTATAAATAAATAAAAATAATAATAATATATATCACATTTTAAAATATGTACGGGACTGCAGACAGTGAGTTGGTGTCATGCCACAGTGTCTATTTTTATTTGACTCTACGTACCGCAAGGTGATGAGCAGCCGTTCAGCAGCAATCGATTTACGCATGATGGTATCCTGCTTCCTCAAATCGTCGCCCACAATGGCAAGGAGGTTATCAAAACTTTGTATTGAAAGCCGGCAAAATTGTTTGAATTTGTCTTCATATCTAATAAAAAATTAAAAAAAATAAATAAAATTTTATTTTTGGGATGAAAAAAACAGATATAAAGTTTAAAAAATACAAACCTTCGCAAGTCTTGATATAATACAGCAAAATGCCCTTTAGAAGTCCTTTCAAGGATAAGGGGGTGCACCCACATCTTCTTAGTACGAATTTGTGCCTAGCATGAAATAAAAACTCTTTCAGTGTCATGGATAACAAGCACATTACATATGTTAAAATGTAGGATACATAAAAAAGCCGTATAAAAAATAGTATACATGGTACATACTCTTCTTCGTCGACGTAGGATACGTAGTGCTGTCAATATCAGCAGATTCCTGTTTACATTGTTCAGCCGTGGTTGTTGTCTTTCACTGGACATTTTGAAATAAGCACACTTTGTGAGACTGCTAACAAAATGGATAATGGAGAAGAAAGGAGGGTTGGGACAGGAAATGACATAAAGAGCCTTTTTTTTTTCCTTCAAAACAGACTAAGCTTTATTCAGAAACACAGTAGAGTACAATGGACAAAATCCGCATCAAAATCCGCATCGAAATCCGCATCGAAATCCGCGTCAAATCCGCGTCAAATCCGCGTCAAATCCGCGTCAAATCCGCAGGTGCGGATTCTGGGGGAAAGCTGCGGATTTTGAGGCACAAAAATCCGCAGGTACATTCTACGTGGACACATAGCCTTAAAGAGAATCTGTCAGCAGGATTTCACTCCAAAAACTATATCCACATGTACGCTTTCAAATACAAATGCAGCATACCTTTCCCTAGGCAGTCCGTTCCTCAAAAATCACCATGTGAATGGATATCCAGTTGATACTGAAGTGCCTCCAGCGAGCGGAAGCTTTTACCAAGGCTTTTTGATCCTGTTTTAGATCCGCAAAGAACTGCTCCAGCTTGAATGACAGCTTTCTTGTTGTGTGACTTCAGGCAAATGAGCGGAACGTCGAAAAGATGGCTAGGTGGGAACACAGCTTGTGTGACAGAGGCTTGGGAAGTGCTTCCATGCACTGAAAGCACTTCAACTTTATTTGCATATCCTGATTTCACAGTAAGGGGTCCTTCTCACATAGTGAGATCGCTGCTGAGTCACAGGTTTTGTGACGTACCAGTGACCTCATTAGCGATAACGCTGTGTGACACTGAGCAGCGATGCGGCCCCTGCTTTAAAATCGCTGCTCGTTACACACAGTGCTGGTTCATTTTTTGCTTGTTGCTCTCCCACTTTGAAGCACACATTGCTGTGTTTGACAGCGAGAGAGCAACGATCTGAATGTGCAGGGAGCCGGCGTCTGGAAGCTGCGGACGCTGGTAACCAAGGTACATATCGGGTAACTAAGCGAAGCACTTTGCTTGGTTACCCGATATTTACCTTGGTTACTAGCATACGCCGCTCTCAGGCTGCCAGTGATGGCTCCCTGCACTCGTAGCCAGAGTACACATCGGGTAACTAAGCGAAGCATTTTGTTTAGTAACCAGATGTGTACCCTGGCTACGAGTGCAGGGAGCCAGCGCTAAGCGGTGTGCGCTGGTAACCAGGGTAAATATCGTGTAACCAAGCAAAGAATTCTGCTTAGTTACCCGATATTTACCTTGGTTACCAAGCGCAGCATCATTTCCACGAGTCGCTGCTGGCTGTTCGCTGGTGAGATCTGCCTGATTAACAGCTCACCAGCGACCATGTAGCAACGCACCAGCGATCCTGACCAGGTCATATCGTGGTCGGAATCGCCGGTACGTCGTTTAGTGAGACGGTACCCTAAGGCCAGGATCACAAAAGATTCCTTCTACAAGAGAATCGGGTGATGGTGAGGACACTCTGGTCAAACTCTGATCAGAGTGTCAGCTTAGTGTGATCAGAGTCTCCTGCATGCGAGTATCATAGTACAGGGGTGTAGAAGATGGAGAACAAAATTTCTCCATTCTGTGATGTCATCCTATTGCAGTCCAATGATTTCCACGCATCCATAGACTTGAACAGGTGAACGCCGTGCGATTTGTGCTGCCACTCACAGCATACTGCACATTTTTTTTCTCATGCAAATCAGCAAGAGAAATAATGCGATGGTTGGCACTGTCCCACAGTATAAGCCTGGACCGAGCGCAATCCAATCAGATTGTATGACTCGGACCGAGTCCTACACTCATCTGAGTGAGCCATCATGGAGGAACAGAATGGCCACGTAAAGGCATCATTGGGACTTGTCTTTGGAAAAGCTACAAGTCATTTTTTCGGCCTAATCTTTTTTCAGTCTTTTTTTTGTGCCTAAGAAAAAAAATTGGACTTTCTTCCATCAGTGTGCAGAACTTTGTCATCCATTTTTGGCCTGTGTGTTGTTTTTTCCATCAGTGTTGCATCCAGTTTACTAATGTGCAAAGAAAAAAGATTCAAGGTTCTCCTACTCTTGCAGCAAACGTCGTATACAGTATAATATACTGTTCATGAACACAACGCGGCCCTGTAGCATTTGTAAGCCCCTCTTACACAATATTGACTTACATGGTTTATAAAGAAGGACATGGATTCAGCTGCCTAATAGCATCGTCTGTTATCCCTGCCACAATGGCCGACCATAAAAACCATCTGTCCCTTTAGTAAAGAGAACAGAGCACGCTGCCCTAAACAAATGCGGGACATTTTATACCGACAGCTGTGGATCAGAGCTGGGGCATTTATATGCCTAATGCCAAGTCACTTCAAACACAAGCTGCCAAAGACTGATTAAGAAATGCATATAAGAAAATCCACCAGCTTAACGCTTCTTACCTACATAATCTGAAGGATCCAGAAAGGATGGCTTTGATCACCAGCTGATCATAGCAGACGTGTTGCAGCATGCAATAGCGCAGCCATCTTCCCTCATCCACCGGTGTCTGGAGCAGTGAGGTGCAGACTGTGCCAGCAGGCCTTGGCCCGGAGTTACACATCCACATCTTCAGGCTTTGTACTTTTGACCCTAATGTACTATGTAGTAACTGGTATGGTGACCCAGCAGCATTCCTTAGATAAAATCTAACTAGAATACTTCCCCCGGTTGTACTACTTCACTATACCTCAGGCAGGTTGTGCTTGGATAAGCCATTATTTCCCAGTATAATGCTACTATCAGAAGCACTGATACAAAAACCTGCACGCCTGTAGATGTGGTTGCCCTGCAGGCCTGTACATGTGGTTGCCCTGCAGGCCTGTACATGTGGTTGCCCTGCAGGCCTGTACATGTGGTTGCCCTGCAGGCCTGTACATGTGGTTGCCCTGCAGGCCTGTAGATGTGGTTGCCCTGCAGGCCTGTAGATGTGGTTGCCCTGCAGGCCTGTAGATGTAGTTGCCTGCAGACCTGTCAGTAGGCACTGGTGGCTATGGTGAGCATTTCTACTCATCACAATAGATCAGCAAGGCTGAATACACAAGGCCATATTATACTGTCCATATACTGGCCTGATCTGACCCAACACCATTATATATGCCTATGAGGCAGTTCATTTGAGTAAGGAGACCTGATTTTGGGCAGGGTGTTGGTGTCTGTGCACACACTAAAAATAGAGACTTGAGAAAATAGGACTTAGAGCAGCAGTATCCAAACATAATACCTAAGGAAGAGTGATGAGCGAGCACTACTATACTCAGGTGCTCGGTATTCATAACAAGCATGCTGTGCTTGGATGGGAGCGACTCAAGTACTCAAGTATAATGGAAGTCATTGGGGATCTTGAACATTTTTTACGGAAAATGTTGAGGTTCCCTTGACTCTTTTATACTCGGTACTCGAGTTACGCCCATCTGAGAGACAAAATGCTCGTTACGAATACTCAGTATGGTAGTGCTCGCCCATCACTAGTCATTACAAGTACCGAGCACTCGAGCATGGTAGTGCTCGCTCATCACTACTCATTACAAATACTGAGCACCCGAGCATGATAGTGCTCACACATCACGAGTACCGAGCACCCGAGCATAGTAGTGCTCACACATCACGAGTACCGAGCACCCGAGCATGGTAGTGCTCGCTCATCAATACTCATTACGAGTACCGAGCATGTTAGTGCTCGATCATCACTACTCATTACAAGTACCGAGCACCCGAGCATGGTAGTGCTCGCTCATCCCTACTCATTACAAATACTGAGCACCCGAGCATCATAGTGCTCACTCATCACGAGTACCGAGCACCCAAGCATAGTAGTGCTCACTCATCACGAGTACCGAGCACCCGGGCATAGTAGTGCTCGCTCATCCCTACTCATTACAAGTACCGAGAACCCGAGCATGGTAGTGCTCGCTCATCACGAGTACCGAGCACCCGGGCATAGTAGTGCTCGCTCATCACTACTCATTACAAGTACCGAGCATGGTAGTGCTCGCTCATCAATACTCATTACGAGTACCGAGCATGTTAGTGCTCGCTCATCACTACTCATTACAAGTACCGAGCACTCGAGCATGGTAGTGCTCGCTCATCACTACTCATTACAAATACTGAGCACCCGAGCATGATAGTGCTCACACATCACGAGTACCGAGCACCCGAGCATAGTAGTGCTCACACATCACGAGTACCGAGCACCCGAGCATGGTAGTGCTCGCTCATCAATACTCATTACGAGTACCGAGCATGTTAGTGCTCGATCATCACTACTCATTACAAGTACCGAGCACCCGAGCATGGTAGTGCTCGCTCATCCCTACTCATTACAAATACTGAGCACCCGAGCATCATAGTGCTCACTCATCACGAGTACCGAGCACCCAAGCATAGTAGTGCTCACACATCACGAGTACCGAGCACCCGAGCATGGTAGTGCTCGCTCATCAATACTCATTACGAGTACCGAGCATGTTAGTGCTCGATCATCACTACTCATTACAAGTACCGAGCACCCGAGCATGGTAGTGCTCGCTCATCCCTACTCATTACAAATACTGAGCACCCGAGCATCATAGTGCTCACTCATCACGAGTACCGAGCACCCGGGCATAGTAGTGCTCGCTCATCCCTACTCATTACAAGTACCGAGAACCCGAGCATGGTAGTGCTCGCTCATCACGAGTACCGAGCACCCGGGCATAGTAGTGCTCGCTCATCACTACTCATTACAAGTACCGAGCATGGTAGTGCTCGCTCATCAATACTCATTACGAGTACCGAGCATGTTAGTGCTCGCTCATCCCTACTCATTACAAGTACCGAGCACCCGAACATGGTAGTGCTCGCTCATCCCTACTCATTACAAATACTGAGCACCCGAGCATGATAGTGCTCACACATCACGAGTACCGAGCACCCGAGCATAGTAGTGCTCGCTCATCAATACTCATTACAAGTACCGAGAACCAGAGCATGGTAGTGCTCGCTCATCACTACTCATTACGAGTACACGAGCATGGTAGTACTCACACATCACGAGTACCGAGCACCCGGGCATAGTAGTGCTCGCTCATCACTACTCATTACAAGTACCGAGAACCCGAGCATGGTAGTGCTCGCTCAACAATATTCATTATGAGTATCGAGCACCCGAGCATGGTAGTACTTGCTCATCACTACTCATTACAAGTACCGAGAACCCAAGCATGGTAGTGCTCGCACATCACTACTCATTACAAGTACCGAGCACCTGAGCATGGTAGTGCTCGCTCAACAATATTCATTATGAGTATCGAGCACCCGAGCATGGTAGTACTCGCTCATCACTACTCATTACAAGTACCGAGAACCCAAGCATGGTAGTGCTCGCACATCACTACTCATTACAAGTACCGAGCACCTGAGCATGGTAGTGCTCGCTCAACAATATTCATTATGAGTATCGAGCACTCGAGCATGGTAGTGCTCGCTCATCTCTACTAAAGAACTTGTCTATCAATTATTGTTCTAAATCAACATTCCCCCTTGCTTCAGCGTGTAAAATGCATTAGTGTATATACAGCAGCATATGCCTAAGGCACTGTTCACAACAGAGCTTTACGTTACAGTTATACATCAGTACTCCCCAGCTATGCTGACACATACCTTTCCAGTGCAGACCTGAGGGACAAGCTTTTGGCCTTTATCGGGTGAGTGAGCGTATACTGAGACAGCACGTGTGGGAACTTTCCCAGGGTATATGCCGAAGATGAGCACATAAGCCGTGAATACAGCACGGGCCGTCATTACAATAAGCAGCATACTTTTTGGAAAGCACCAAATGAGGTGTGCTGGCTCCTGGTCCAGCTAATAGAGGCCATCTATATTGGTAAGGCTAGGGGCACAGGACCGGATTTTCTCCATCCGAGAACGATGGCTGATTATCTCATCAGACTCGGATCAGAGATGGATCCGTTTTTCTCAGATGTGAAGAAGATTAAAAAAGAAAAAAAAAAATGTCTGAAGTTCTGTCAGATCACACAGACTGAAAACGTGGCCGTCTGCCCGAGCCCTAATGGTGATTGCCCACGTGATGTGGCCATGATGGTCAGGTACTTTCCTATCAGGGAAAGACAGATACTTGCTAATTGGGGTTTTCTTGTTAAATGAAATATCCCAAGGACACTTTCAAAATAACAGACTTAGTTAACCCCTGCCACTCCAGTGCTGCGTCTCCATGACAATCCTTGCTTACATTTCTGCAGTAGTGAAGTTAAATCCACAGCACATGACCGCTGCAGCCAATCCTTGGGCTCAGCAGGCATGCCAAGCTATTTAATTTTGAAACTAGAAAACCCGTTTAAAGGATATGATTTACAGGTGAGAACTCTTATGGAAGAATGTTTCCTCTTTTAGTCATGGCCACATATAAATGTAGATGGCAACAAGCCAGATACGTGGAGCCGAGTCACGGCTGGTTTTGGGGACAGCTTCAACAAATACCTGTTCTTAACATGGTATCATTTATTTACTTTTATAGAAAGTTACAAACGTTGATAAATGTCAATAATAGACATATATTTTATAACATAACCAGGGTGTTGTTGTCAGTTCTCAACATCGTACAGACGTCAATCCTAAGGAGGGAACAGTGAAATGGACGCATGGATCGAGCGACATAACGTTACGTGAGCCCCAGGAGAGCAAATGCCAACATCGCTGGGATGGCACCAGCAACAGAGGCGAGTACAGGTGGTATTGTTTTACATGGGGGAAACATTGATTGGGAAGGGTTAGAAGTAGTGGATAACCCATTTAAAGGGAATCTGTCAACAGGTTTTTGCTTCCTGATCGGAGAGCAGCACAATAGGAAAAGAGATCCTGAATCCAACGATGTATCACTTAGATTACTGGCTGCAGCAGCTCTGAGACAATCATTGTTTTCAGATTTAGCATGTAGCACAGCTCAGAAAGCTTCCCCTGACCACAACAGACTCTCTGTGTACAATGTCTATAGACAGGGAGCTGCTTATCAGAGGAGGAGCGGTTTCAGACTACCAGGCAATGTATTCCGAGCAATTATAAGGTCCTGGAGCTAAAACAATCATTGCAAGTAAACAACAGCACCTAGTTTGATAAAAGAGGCATGCTTGATATATGTGTTTTCAGATAACCCCTACAGCATGCGATCATCAGATTACATAGCTAAAACCCACTGACACATCCCTATAAAAAGGCCTATTGGTTAGGGTGCAGCTAGCTTGACCTTTTGACACCTGAACTGCCAACCAGTAATTTGTATATGGCGCTTGCTCTGGGGAAGAAAAACATTCATTAACACTTTATACTGAATAGTCTGTATTTTCATAAGACGTTTTACGTGAAGTATGGCGTAAATATCCACATCAGTGCGTACATGGAAATAAGGCCAAGTCAATGCCCATAAGGCTGTGTTCACATGTCCAGTAATCATCCATTAGAGCGCATCCAGCAGCAAGAAGGTTAAAAAAAATGGATCCTGCAGAAATCTATTTTTTAAAAACAAATGAAAAAGTTGTGTTTACACCAAAGGATCGCTGCTGGATCCGCTACTGCACATGTGAACGGAGCCTAAGGGAACCGGGTCCCTTTAAGAACAAAGCAACAAGTGGATCCTAAATAAAGCAAAGGGACCAGTCACACACATATATATATATATATATATACATACACACACACACACTCTTGAAAGTACTCTGCAGCGTCCTCCCTCCATTCTGCCCGATGTTTACAGTCCACGCGCCTCCATTTCCTGGTCTCTGGTGCACACATGTCCTCCACCCTGTCCTGTGCCCAGGATGTGACCCCAGCCCCTATGTGCACACACTGATCCAGCAGATGTAGCAGAGCCGTGCTTCTTGCCTGCTCGCTGTGTGTGCAGGTAACCCACTAATGACAGCCTCAGCTCTGCTACATGTGCACGTGCTCAGCACACACTCCCCGCTCCGGCGTGGCACAGAGAACTTTCCTGGGCATACCACGCTGTGCCCGTACCTCCTGTCCGTGGGGCCCACGCCAGCTGCCCGTGACGACTTCTCCAGCCCGGAATGAAAGTCGTGAGGGAAAAGTTGAGCGATGTGAGCGGCTCCGGGAGGACGGGCCATTCCGGACCGCTGGGTGACATTCACATAGTACACGGAGCCTGCTCCCCCTGCTGGAGACGGCCGGAGCTGCACTCCCTCTGCTGGAATGGGGAGTTTCCTCCAACACATGAAAGTACCGGGAAGGTGGTGAATACACAGCAGCGTATTATGTTCTGTCAGAGCAGTGTGTGTCCACAGGAAGGCACATGTGAGGGATGCCATCTTTTCTGCTCTGGTTCATTGTATTTACTATTCTACTCATGAATCATGGCATTAAAGGGGTTAACCACTTCTTGGACACATTCCCTATGTATGGCCCGGTTAAAAGTTTACATCCACCACCCATGATGTCAGCGCGGTTGCGGCATTCGTGTTCCCAGGGCTCTTGTTAGTTGGGGGTACATGGAAATCTTGGGGCCCCATAGCAGAGGTTCTAATTGTCCCCACCCCCAATAAATAAATAAATAAATTAATATTCGCCTGGACACATAAGAACATATCTCACCATTTTGCTGCCCATGCAAAGTAATTTTCCTCCTATTAAATCTCATAGATTTCCCTGTTATTGTAGCCATAATGTACGGTGCCAACAAAAGTGCCCCAGAAACACTGTATGATGCCCCCATAGTGCATTCCTCCAAACTACCCTATACAGCAGGGGTGGGGAACCTTTTTTCAGCCGGGGGCCATTTGGAAATTTCTACCAACCTTCGGGGGCCGCACAAAATTATCAATGTGAAAATGACCCTGCTATATTTGGTCAAACAATTAATTAACTCACCCCTACTGTGGCGGCCGGAGCAGCTTCTCTTTGGTGCGGCTGTGATGTTGGATGATACTAATCATGTTGCTTCTCACAACTGCTTTTCTGTCTCGGTCTGAAGCGCAGTCAACTCTTTGTCATAATAATATTTGATAAATCATATACATCACATAGGAGACGCTGGAGGCACACAACACATAGGAGACAATGGGACTGCTCTATATACATTACAGGAGTCACTGAAGGCACATACATCACTGGAGGGGCTGGGGGCATATACATCACATAGATAACGCTGGGACTGACGTATACACAACAGAAAGGAAACGCTGGGACTGCTGTATATACACATCACAGGAGACACTGGAGGTACATACATCACATAAGGAGCTGGGGACATATATATGCTCCCAGCCCCCCCTGTGTCTGTAAATGCCCATAGCCCCTCCTGTGTTGTGTATGTCCCCAGTGTCTCCTGTGATGTATATGCCCCCAGCATCTCCAATGTGATGTAAAAGTCACAGGAGACGCTGAAGGCAAACAACACAAGAGGGGCTGGGGGGCATACACATAACAGGAGATGCTGGGGGGCATACACAACGCAAGAGGTGCTGGGGGGCATACACAACGCAAGAGGGGCTGGGGGCACACACAACGCAAGAGGGGCTGGGGGCACACACATCACAAGAGGGGCTGGGGGCAAAGACATCACTGAGGGGGGCACAGACATCGCTGGGGGAACACAACACTGGGGGTGATACACAGAATTGGGAGGGCACACAGCACTGCCCCCCAGTAATGTCAGGGCTCTGCACACAGCACCTGCAGAGCCCTGGCATTACTGGGGAGCCACAAACCTGAGGTGATACACAGCATGGGGTGAGGGACACAGCACTGATCGTTGCACACAACTCTGGGGGGATGGTACACAAAGTACTGGACGGGGAGCAGAGTGCAGGCGCGCGCACACACAGCGCCGGAGACAGTGCAGGCAGAGGGGCGGGCACACCGCTCCGGAGGACAGAGGGGCGGGCAGATTGGTCCGGAGTTCAAAGGTGCGGTCACACCACAAGAGAGGACATAGTTGCGGGCACATCGCTCCGGAGGGCAGAGGGGGCAGATTGCTCCGGAGGGCAGAAGGGCGGGCACACCGCACGAGGGGACAGAGGGGCGAGCAGATCACTCCGGAGGGCAGAGGGGCGGGCACACACACAGCACGAGAGACAGAGGGGCGGGCAGATCGCTCCGGAGGGCAGAGGGGCGGGCACACACACAGCACGAGAGGACAGAGGGGAGGGCAGATCGCTCCGTAGGGCAGAGGGGCGGGCACACACACAGCACGAGAGGACAGAGGGGCGGGCAGATTGCTCCGGAGGGCAGAGGGGCGGACACACTCCACGAGAGGAAAGAGGGGTGGGCAGATCGCTCCGGAGGGCAGAGGGGCGGGCACACACACAGCACAAGAGGAAAGAGGGGCGGGAGAGCCCATTAGTTCTCCCAAACAGTGCATGTGGTCATTTAAAGGGCCGGTGGCCCCAGCACTGCAGCCCCCGGGAATCTGCCCGGGGGCCGCATAAAAGGTCATGGCGGGCCGCATGTGGCCCGCGGGCCGGAGGTTCCCCACCCTTGCTATACAGGCACAGTATGATAACCCTACTGTACCCCCCTCAACTACCCCAGGAAAGCATGGTGACCCCCAACACAGTATAATCTCCAACTAGGACTCCCACACAGCCCTACATACAGTATAATGGCACCCACTAGCCCTCCAAAGAGAATAAAGGCCCCCACACAGCTCTCCACACAGTACAATGGCCCCCACATAGCCCTCCGCACAATATGATGGACCCTACACAAATCTTTATACTTTAGAATAGCTTGTATACAGAATGATGGCTGTCAAATAGCCCTCCATAAAATATAAAGGCTCCCTCATAACTCTCAAAATATTAGAACACAGCCTTCCATATAGTATAATGGGCCCCACATACCCTCCATATAGTAATGTACACTCCCAATAATCCTCCATATAGTATAATGGGTCCCACATTGCCTTTCATATTGTATAATGCACCCATAGTCCTCTATATATAGTATAATGTGCCCACATTGCATTCTATATAGTATTATAATGCACCAGATAGTCCTCTATATACTATAATGGCCCCCACATTGTCTTTCATATAGTATAATGCACACCCTATAGTACTCTATAGACTATAATGGGCCCTATTTTGCCTTCCATATAGTATAATGCATCCCTCATAGTCCTCCATAAAGTATTATGCACAACTCTTAGTCCTCCATATAATATAATGGGCCCCAAATTGCTTCCATATAGTATAATGCACACCCCATAGTCTTCCAAACAGTATAATGCTCCCCTAAGTCCTCCATATAGTATAATGGACCCATAGTCATCCGTATAGTATAATGTAACCCCCCATAGCCCTCCATATATCACAACGCACCCTGATAGTCCTCCATATATTATAATACACCCCCATAGTCTTCCATATATATTATACATCCTCTATAGTCTTCCATATATTATATTGCACCCACATAGTCCTCTAAATAGTGTAATGCATCTCCCATAGCCATCCATATAATATTATAGCCATTGAACCAATGTACCTAATGATTTAAAAAAAATAAATACTCACCTCTCCTTGTTCCCCTGCTGCCCCAGTCTCCTTGGCGAGAGGTCTACAGTGCTGCACATCTCGGCACAATGTGTGTGCAGTAATGACATCATCACGCAACTGTGCTGAGATGTCAGAGAGCAGACACAGCCAGAGGATGATGGAGGAGGGAGAGGAGCGCAACCTCTTTCATCATGGCTTTCAACTGTATTGGTATCAGCGATGCTGATAGATGGTGTTTGGCTCAACAGTGGGGAGAGTTGGAGGTGATGATTGCAGCTGGTCAAGAGTGGGAGGGGCTAGAGTGAAGGGGCAGAGATGGTTTCCTGTCATGAGATGAGATTTAACTGCATGAGAGGACACACACAAGCTAGGGACCCCAACGTAGAGAAATACTTTGGCGTAGTGTTGGGGCTCTATTGCATTGATCAATTCAGTAGCTAAATTTCTCTTGATTCATATGTTCATGGCAGTAATGCAGATTCCATTTTTCGCATTTTCACTCTTGCGTATGGCTATTGGATTTTTCGGGTCAGTGTTCACACAGCAGTTTCTGCTATTTCATGTATTACCCTTACATAGTCACTGGTGTGCATACCTTATCTCCCCATAGTGATGTTTTTTTAGGTTTTTGCACCCAGTTCAGACTTAGAATGGTGTTCCAAACGTTATTCCTTATTATTATGAGATGAGATAGGGCCCAGCGTGCACTAGAAGACCTAAGGTCTGACTAGTGAGCAGAGTCACATGACGTGGGTGCCCCTCATGTGAGTGGAGACCGATCCAGTGGATAGCGTGTTCCTCACTATGAAATGACCGAAGGACAGAGTAATAGATCGGAGACGGGTCCTGGGATAGAATGCCTAGCAGTAGGGCCTCCAAATTTATAACTCAGAAAGGTAGCTAGACAGGACAAAACAGAGAACGTGAGACGAAAATAGTGCCTCAGGCAAGAGTTCCAAGTAGAACTTAGAAGTTCCAGAAGTAGAGAAGCCAAGTACCGGCTATATTGGCAAACTAATCCCTTAAAGAGGAAAAAGACGTGGAACCGCGGGTTTAGGATAGGACTCTCACTAACTGGACTTTAGTACTGAGCTGGGTTGTGGTGAAGGCAGGCGAGCCACAGGAAACAGAAATAAAGCACGTTAAGTGGAAGTAATTGAGACTGCATCTGGAATTGTTACATATCTTGAAAGAAAAGTTCTTTAAGCTGTGTACCCACTATCCCCTCTACATAATCCCCCCCAAGTTACCGTTTAGTAAAACGTTTATTACGGAATGGTGGTCTATTTCATTCAACTGTTTAATACCAGGTCCTGGTCAGCCAAAGTCACCGGCATCATGTGGCCTTCAAAAGCGTAACGCCCCGGTTGATCAAGTCCTCACACCCAACCATGACCCCCACTTTCATTTAATGTGCCAGAAAAATACCTCGCTCATTGCTTCTGCCCCATGACACATCACAGGCCGAGCTCTCATTTCCTCTTGAGTCATCATATGTCCGAAGGTGGGTAGAGACTTCATGAGAGCCCTGTAGAGTGAGTACCAGTACCACTGGAACTGTGGCAGCACAGGAGGTAAGTGTAAGCTTTTTCGTTTAATGCGGCCATACAGAGGGAATGAGAAGGGGTTGTCTAAGTAGTGCACAACCCCCTTAAAAAAGGAATCATAAGGGAACCCTTCAACTTAATAGTAGCTTCATGGTGCTAGAACCATGGTCACCATAAATCAATGCCAGGTTGCACTATTGTTGCTATATGTGTTCTACTTTGAAACTCTCTAGCATTTCATTGTGAATATCTTCAGAAGAGAAGACTGAGGACCATGGACATAGACTAGACTAGTCCAGGGCTGCCCCCAGCCGGCTTCTACCCACATCGATCCTGTTGATTGACAAGTCTCTTCCATACAGGAGCAGACATACTATTGGTGCAACCAGTGCGGCCTCATTGGAGCTCAAAAGATAAGGGACCACTTCTACCTCCATAGCAGGTGAAATTGTGCATTATAATGAGCTACTGGCCTTCAAAGGGCCCATATATTGACCTTGTATAGAGGCCCTTTTAAGTCTGTGTCCACCAGTGTTTCCCTGTGTGAACATTGAGTGAGAACTGTCAATCAAAAAAGCGGTGCAGGAAGAAGTCAACCAGTGGACATTAGGGGAGCAGTCAGGCTTTTTCCTTTGGTTCTTTGCTGGGTTTTCAAACTATGGGCACAATTTATTAAGGCGTTTTCACCAGTTTTCTGGCAAAAAAACCCTTAATATTTCACATAAATTTTATGCAACTCAGAAGTGTTTTCACACTAGTCTTGACCAATCTTTTCACATCATCCAGTGCTCAGAACCCCCTCAATGTGCCCAAGCAGGGAGCTTCTATTGTGGACTTCCCATATCTAAGTGTTCTATGGATGGATATTCATGTAAATGGCCGCCATCTCATACATTTACCTTGCAACAACAATAGTACACGTTTTTTACGGCTGATTGCGCTGCTGACTTTTAAAAGGGGGTTGTCTTTGTGCTACAATTCTTAGAATTATGCCTCTCAGCTTTGAATAGTCAAAGACAAACACAGTTTATTGTAGGATAGATCCATTTTTTCATCAATAGGCCTGAAAAGTTTCTAATTAAAATTGTATGCATACAAACATTTTTAGAATCCAGTTAGTACCAAATGAAGAAATAACAGAAGTTGGCGAGCTTCTTAATATAGTAAATTTATTAATGCTGATATATATCCAAGTTCAATAAGAAACATTTGAAGAGTTATTCTCTAAGGGTTAGGACACACGAGCGTATGGCATCTGATACGAGAGCATCGGATGCATTATGCTAATGACCACCGACTCCCCCTGCGAGTGTGATCCGAGTGTCATTACACTGTGATGCTATCCTGCAATCGTATCACAACTGCAGAGGAGAGAGAGGGACTAATTTCCCTATCTCCTCCATTATCAGCTGATGTGTATATTGCACTGCACTCTGGTATCATCCGAGTGCAGTGCGATGTTTCTCTCACACCCATAGACTTGTATGGGTGCGAATGAACATGAATTGGATTCCACCCGTAGCATGCAGCGATTGTCTTCTCGGTCCAATTAGGGCTGAGAAAAAAAATCGCACATGGGAGCGACCCAAAAGAGTAACATTGGTCCGAGTGGAATGTCATTTTTTTATCGCATTCCACTCACTCCGTTTTACTCGCCGTATGTCCTTAAGCCAAAAATCTACATATTTTCTATTCTTGGGACAGGAGATAACTTGCTGATCCTGGGATTGGGGTTCTGGAATTCCAAGAACAGATCTCTTAGAACATCTTAAGGTGGCTTTACACACTGCAACATCGCAAACGACATCGCTGTAACGTCACCGGTTTTGTGACGTAATAGCGACCTCCCCAGCGACATTGCAGTGTGTGAAACACATCAGCGACCTGGCCCCTGCTGTGAAGTTGCTGATCGCTACAAATCGTTCAGGACCATTCTTTGGTCTCAGTGTGTAAAGGGGACTTAAAACACTGGAAACGAGTGATGTGTCACAATATCTGTCAATTACTATTCTCTGTCAGTCGGTCTCTCCCTCTCGGTCTCTATTCTCTCTCTGTCGGTCCATCACTATCTCTGTCCCTCTCTCACAGTCTGTCGGTTATTTTCCCCTCCTCTCTCATACTCACCGATCCCCGATCCCCGGCGCGGCGCTGCACGGCATTCACACTGCTGCGGCGGCTTTTCCTCTTTTGAAAAAGCCGGCCGCTCATTAAACAATTTCGTATTCCCTACTTTCCCCGCCCACAGGCGCCTATGATTGGTTGCAGTGAGACACGCCCCCACGCTGAGTGACAGGTGTCTCACTGCACCCAATCACAGCAGCCGGTGGGCGGGTCTATACTGTGCAGTGAAATAAATAATTAAATAATTAAAAAAAACGGCGTGCGTTCCCCCCCAATTTTAATACCAGCCAGATAAAGCCATACGACTGAAGGCTGGTATTCTCAGGATGGGGAGCTCCACGTTATGGGGAGCCCCCCAGCCTTACAATATCAGTCAGCAGCCGCCCAGAATTGCCGCATACATTATATGCGACAGTTCTGGGACTGTACCCGGCTTTTCCCGATTTGCCCTGGTGCGTTGGCAAATCGGGGTAATAAGGAGTTATTGGCAGCCCATAGCTGCCAATAAGTCCTAGATTAATCATGGCAGGCGTCTCCCCGAGAAACCTTCCATGATTAATCTGTAAATTACAGTAAATAAACACACACAACTGAAAAAATCATTTATTAGAAATAAAAAACACAAACACATTCCCTCATCACCAATTTAATAAGCCCCAAAAAGCCCTCCTTGTCCGGCGTAATCCACGGACCTCCAGCGTCGCTTCCAGCTGTGCTGCATGCAGGTGACAGGAGCAGGAGAATACACCGCCGCTCCTGTCACCTCCACGCAGCTAATGAAGACAGCCGCGCGATCGGCTGAGCTGTCACTGAGGTTACCCGCTGTCACTGGATCCAGCGGTGGATGCAGCGGTGGCCGCGGGTAACCTCAGTGACAGCTCAGCTGATCGCGCTACTCACCGCCGCTCCGGTCAGCTCCACGCAGCAACTGAGGTGAGTAGCGCGATCAGCTGAGCTGTCACTGAGGTTACCCGCGACCACCGCTGCATCCACCGCTGGATCCAGGTAACCTCAGTGACAGCTCAGCTGATCGCGCTATTGCCTTCATTAGCTGCGTGGAGGTGACAGGAGCGGCGGTGTATTCTGCTGCTCCTGTCACCTCCATGCAGCAGAGCTGGATGCGACGCTGGAGGTCTGTGGATTACGCCGGACAAGGAGGGCTTTTTGGGGCTGATTAAATTGGTGATGAGGGAATGTGTTTGTGTTTTTTATTTCTAATAAATGATTTTTTCAGTTGTGTGTGTTTATTTACTGTAATTTACAGATTAATCATGGAAGGATTCTCGGGGAGACGCCTGACATGATTAATCTAGGACTTATTGGCAGCTATGGGCTGCCAATAACTCCTTATTACCCCGATTTGCCAACGCACCAGGGAAAATCGGGAAGAGCCAGGTACAGTCCCAGAACTGTCGCATATAATGTATGCGGCAATTCTGGGTGGCTGCTGACTGATATTGTTAGGCTGGGGGGCTCCCCATAACGTGGAGCTCCCCATCTTGAGAATACCAGCCTTCAGCCGTATGGCTTTATCTGGCTGGTATTAAAATTGGGGGGGCCCACACGCCGTTTTTTTTTTATTATTTAATTATTTATTTCACTGCACAGTATAGACCCGCCCACCGGCTGCTGTGATTGGGTGCAGTGAGACACCTGTCACTCAGCGTGGGGGCGTGTCTCACTGCAACCAATCATAGGTGCCTGTGGGCGGGGAAGTAGGGAATACGAAATAGTTTAATGAGCGGCCGGCTTTTTCAAAATAGTAAAAGCCGCCGCAGCAGTGTGAATGCCGTGCAGCGCCGCGCCGGGGATCGGTGAGTATGAGAGAGGAGGGGAAAATGACCGACAGACTGTGAGAGAGGGACAGAGATAGTGACGGACCCATAGAAAGAGAATAGAGACCGAGAGGGAGAGACCGACTGACAGAGAATAGTGATTGACAGATATTGTGACACATCACTCGTTTCCAGTGTTTGACTAGCTAGGTCTTTCTGCAGGTCCGGATCGCTGTTGCGTCGTTGGCCAAGTTTGCCTGTTTGACAGCTCACCAGAGACTCACCAGAGACTTTGTAGCGATCCCGGCCAGGTTGGAATCGCTGGTGGGATCGCTGAAAGTCTCAGTGTGTAAAGGGGCCTTTACATAAGGCTAAGGTGTGGATGCTCAACCTTATTGACTACTGGACTGATAGATAAAACTGGACTTAACTATTGTCTCATTGACAACGAATGGAGCACAGATAAAGCTCTAATCAGGACAAGGTTGCAGAGCCTTTTCTTGAGCTTCTAAAACCCTCATCTTGGGAACGCTGGAGGTTGCACCTGTCAGACCCGCAGTGATCAGAAAGTTATCCTTTATCCAGGGTCAGACTGAGTTGTCTGGAGCCCACCAGAGGAATTGACTCTAGGGGCCCACTCTATAGCCATACACAAATATCGGTTAACCGTTATCACTGATATAATGGAGTGTCTATAGTAAAATACAGGAGGCTCTTGCACATCTCCTGTGCACACACCATAACTGCGATGTACAATTACGAAGAAAGGGGAGCCAGTACGATATGGCATGCATCATATAAAAAGTGCAAATTCACAGATTTATTCCAACTGTACTATAAAACAAAATGAGATTTTTAGCAAATAATTGATACATTTTTGAGCCACCCCTGCCATATCACGGCAAATCTCAATTGGGTAGTTTGTATTAAAAGGAACCTGTCCAGAACCACGAGCAGTTCTGGGTACATATTTCTAATCCCTGCCTAACTGCCCCAGCATATAGTAGTATAGATAAAGAGATCTTAAGAAAAAGTATTTCTAAAGATCCTTTATGATATGCTGATAAGCGCAGGGACTATTTGCAAGGGCGTAAGTTCCTGTACTCATACCACCCTCTTAGCTTGTTAGCTCGCCTCCAGGTGGCGTGCTAACATGCTATTCAATGTCCATTGCCCAGTGTCATCAGTGGTGACATGCATACCCATACCTCCCAACCGTCCCGGATACAGCGGACTCCCCCGCTTTTGAGCCTTTACTCCCGAGTCCCGAGTGGGAGCTATGTGTCCTGTGGCTCCTCCCACCCACTGTAGCCCCGCCTCACTGTTTCTCCCTTCTATCCATTACAGAGCCGAGCGCGCTACATGAATCTCCTGTGACTGCTGCTGCTAAGGTATGAATCACCCCCGGCACCAGAGCCGACATCCCCAGCCCCAGAGCCTGTGCGCTACTCTCCAGCTGTTTTCTCTGACTCCCCGTGTGTTTGCTTCTCACTCGTTTCCTCTCCTGCAGTTAGCACTGGCCAGTAATATGCAGAGTTAGCATCTGCCGATGCTTCTATTAGTTTACCGATCACATGGTCTCCTGCCTGCAGAGCTGCTGGGTCCTAGCTGCCCAACAGGTTCAGCTCTGCTTTATCCTGGCTGCCCTACCAGTTAAAGGGAACCTGTCAGGTGCAATATGCACCCAGAACCATGAGCAGTTCTGGGTGTATATTGCTAATCCCTGCCTAAACGTCCCTGTATACACTAGCATAGATAAAGAGAGCTTTAGAAAAAGTATTTTTAAAGATCTTATATCTTATGCTAATGAGTGCGGGGACTAGTCCCAAGGGCGTTACTTCGCTTGGCTAGTCGGCTCACATAGCTTGTTAGTACTCACACAGGGGCGTAATAACATGCTAACATGCTATGTGAGCCGACTAGCCAAGCGAAGTAACGCCCTTGGGACTAGTCCGCGCACTCATTAGCATAAGATATAAAATCTTTAAAAATACTTTTTCTAAAGATCTCTTTATCTATGCGAGTGTATACAGGGACGGTTAGGCAGGGATTAGAAATATGCACCCAGAACTGCTCCTGGCTCTGAGTGCATATTGCACCTGACAAGTTCACTTTAAAATGAACCTTTCACCAGATTTGGGGCCTAAAAGCTGCAACCACCACCATTTGGCTCTTATATACAGCATTCTAACATGCTGTATATAAGAGCCCAGGCCGCTGTGTAGAAAGTAAAAATCACTTTGCAGACTGGTCAGATGGGTGACAGGTTCCATTTAATCTCTGTTGGACGGGCTGCCCAACTGCTTCGGCTCTGCTGCATCATGGATGCCCAACCGGTTAAGCTCTGCTGCGTCCAGGCTGACCAACCATTTAGCTCTGCTGGATCCTGGCTGCCCAACCAGTTCTGCTCTGCTGGATCCTGGCTGCCCAATCAGTGCCGCTCTGCTAGATCCTGGCTGCCCAGCCAGTTCCGTTCTGCTCCATACTGGCTGCCCAACCACTTCCACTCTGCTCCATACTGGCTGCCCAACCAGTTCAGTTCTGCTGGGTCCTGGCTGTCCAACCAGTTCAGCTCTGCTGGGTCCTGGCTGTCCAACCAGTTCAGCTCTGCTTCGTCCTGGCTCCCCAACCAGTTCAGCTTTGCTCCGTCCTGGCTGACCAACCAGTTCAGCTCTCCTGGGTCCTGGGTCTGCCTTATTAAAGTCAATAGCCACTTCACAGGTCGTGCTAAAATCCTATTTTTTAGGGCTTCACACAGAAGGCCCTGACAGAGCAATTGATTTTTGGCGAAAACACAATGTCAACATAGCCTTAAAGTGACAGGTATTATCTCCCCAATAATAGCACAAATAATAATGCGATGTTGGTTAATTGGGGTTATCCATCCAGGACTTTTGGATTTTTTTTCTTAAGGGGCTAAGAATTCACAGGCAAGTAGTTGTTATCTACCTGCCTGTTCTGCGCAGCGCTGATCTGTGCTGACTCAGTGATCACAGACTGTTCCTGGTGGTGATTCTGCAGCTTCATTTGACCTCACTGTGGAGAGCGGTGAGGGTAACGCTTCCCATGATTACAGCAGAACAATAAATCTTCTCTAATTGCTTCTATTAACCCCTTCACCCCGGGAGATTTTTCATTTTTTCCTCTCCTTCTTTCAAGAGCCATAACTTTTCTATTTTTCCGTCAATTTTGCCATATGAGGGCTTGTTTTTGCGGGACGAGTTGTTCTTTTGCATGAAACCATTAGTTTTACCATATAGTGTACTGGAAAACGGGAAAAAAAAATCCAAGTGCGGTGAAATTGGAAAAAAAGTGCAATTGCACAATTGTTTTTGGGATATTTTATTCACCGCATTAAATATATGGTGAGGCTGACAGGTCAGTAGGACGCCTCAGGTCAGTACGAATTCATAGATAACAAGCATGTATACTTTTATCTAAGGGGTTAAAAAAATTCAGAAGTTTGGGCTTTTTGCGCTATTTTCCGAGACCCATAGCGTTCTCATTTTTCAGGATCTGGGGCTCATTGATGGCTTATTTTTTGCATCTTTAGCTAGCGTTTTTAGGGATACAATTTTTGCACAGATGCTAAGTTTTGATCGCCTGTTATTGCATTTTAAATAATTTTTGCGGCAACCAAAAACCGTAATTTTGGAGTTTGGAATTTTTTGCTCGCCACACTGCATACCGATCAGATTATTTGATTTTATATTTTGATCGGGCATTTCTGAACACGGCGATACCAAATATGTTTATATTTTTTATTTTTTAAACCGTTTTTGTTTCAGTGGGGCGAATGGGTGTGATTTGAACTTTTAGGTTTTTTTATTCTTTCATATTGTTAAAAACTTTTTTTTTACTTTTTTTATTTATTTTACTAGTCCCCCTAGGGAACTATAAGGATCAGAAGTCTAATCACTTGTTCTTTTCTGTTGATCTAGGCTGCACAGCTCTGATCAGCAGAAATGCTTCTTTCCTGTCAGTGCCAGTGCTGTCAGGTCTCAAAGGAAATACGTCATGGTAGCAACAGGAGTCATCACATGACTCCGAGGTACCATGGCAACCATCATCTTCCAGTGACTGCATCACAGGGCTCCAATTTCAGCGGGGAATGGCGTGGCCAATTAAATCACGTTGTCACATTTTGACAGCATGATCTAAGTGAAAAGCAGGCGCAGGTGGATCGCGGGTCCACCTGCGCCTGTTAGCTCCACATTTCTGTTGTTCAAATCAGAAGTTATGTGGGGGGGTCAGCACCGTTTCACCGCAGCAGCCAGCGGTAATTACCCCTACATTACCAAGGACAAACTGGGGTCGTAAAGGGGTTAACCAAAAGCACAATGTTATTAAAGGTAATTTACCTAATAGAGTAGACCTTATATGTAATGTGCAGCTTTTACATAGTGCAGATTAAAGTGTCAGATCTGCTCTAGAATAGAATTTTGTAGTTTTAAAATATTCTAATTTAAAATAAATACTACCAAGCTTGCATTAAGAATATTTTATATTTTTTTCTGTTTATAATTATTGTTTATAAAACAATGTGATCGGCAGTGCTGAATGGGTGTGGATGGGGAGTGGTTATGGGTGTGACTAGTTGTGAAATGGGTTTGGCTTAAAATTGCCGCGGTGCGCAAGGCGTGCCACACAGTTTGTCCCTCTTTCCTTTTTTTGAAAGTTGGGAGGTATGCATACCTGTGTCCGTTATCATTGCTTCAGAACTCCGGGCTTAAAGTGCGTATGATCAGAATGCCCCACATTGATGGTCATGCACACTAGGTGTAACGCCTGCCTGGATCCACAGACTCAGATGGGTTGTAATGGGGAGGCTAGAGGGAAGCTACTCACCAAGCAGGACCCCCAGAACCCGGAAACCCTTTAACCCCTTAACAGGGATTTGGAATTACACAGGGCTCTGGTGATCACTACCTGTGGAAGGCTGCAGTCCGATGAGAGTAGTTGTCAGGTAGGGTCCAACCAGGAATTGCGGAACAGGGACAGAATCGGCAGGCAATGACGTAGTCAGCAAACGTAGCAGAGGTCAAATCCGGATTGGGCAGCGAGGTACAAAACAGTAGGCAGGAGGGTGGTCAGAATACACGCAGAAGTCAGCACACAGGAATAATCAAACAGAATAGGATGTAACAGGAGCCAGGAAAAATCAGAACTATCTCTGGCAGTGGTCATGTGACAGGAGTGGGAATAAAAAGGGTGTGGTGTCTTCCCATTGGCTGTAGCTGAACGCTGGCAACTTCAGCTGGACGACACATGCCACCCACAGTCAGCCAGCGGTACTGCAGATCCCAAGATAACCCAGCCCAGTGGATGATCGGAGCTTGCGCCCACCGGTGCCGCTGGCATCGACTCATCTCCCATCACCAGCACCATCCACGGGAGGAACACGGCGTCGCAAGGCGATCGGAGCAGAAGTCGCTGGAGCAGACTCCGGTGGTGACGTAACACTAGGCCTCTCTGAAGCCAGGACTCGTACACCCAGCTTCATAGTGCACATGGCCGGAAGTGCCAGGCATTCTGATCATGCGCACGCATAACATGGCAATTAAAAAAAATTCTACCTGTGTCTGCTCACTTGATGAAAGTCTTTTTATTCCTCTCCATGTTGCAGGTAGCACAATGCAAGTGACATCATTGCACATTCTCTGATGTCACCTTCTGTGGCCGGCCACTGATAGGCTGGTGGTGTGTACAGGTATTACAGAGTGGGGAACTCCATAATACTTCACAACTGGTGATGCATCTGAGGACACACATTCAAATGAAACTAGTGCTGGTAGCGGCAGGCCCCTTCTGTTATGATTCAGTGATCAAGGAGGATCAAAGGGGTAGAAACTAGGAAACCCAGAAAATCACCAGAGTGGTTGGAAACTCAGCTGACTGCAGACCTCTAACTGACAACACAACTAGAAGTAGCCTTGGGACGTGCCTACGTTAACTTGGTCGCCTCGACATAGCAGGAGAGCTAATTGTTCCTAAAGAGAGAAAAACAAGGAAAGCTAATCTGCCTCGGAGCAGTTCCCCAAAGATTATAATTAGCCCCCAAACATGTAAAGCTGGTGAGACAAGATGAAACACAGTACACAAGTAGAAAACAGATTCAGCAAAGATGAGGCCCAAACTATCTATATAGGAAAGGACAGAAAAGAGCACTGTCTGCAGCTGCGCAAAGCCCTAACAAAAAACCAACACACCTGATATGAAAAAACTGAGACCACACGATCTCTCCCCCACTATATCAGTACTCTGGTGTTACTGGGATCCAAGCAAAACACTAATATAGAGGAAGGACTGAAATTAATATCAAACATGACAAAACAAAAATACATTGCAGAATATGGAGCTGGGTACTCATACATTACCAGGAGGGAATAATCTAACTCCACCCAGAACTCCACACAAACAGAAGCCAGGAAACAAGCCTTAATACAACAGAAATAAAAACGACAAGAAAGTGGAAACAAACCAGCAAATGGTACAAAGACAAAACTTATCTGTAAGGAGTTCAGGTGGAAACAGAAGATAGGGCAGGCTCCAGAATGTCAACAGCACCACAGGAGACAACATTGATCACCGGCCCAGACCGAGAGAACACTACTCATCAGCTGTCTTACTTCTGGTAAGCAGATTAAAGGCCACTTTTCACGCAATGACATCGCTAACGAGATGTCGTTGGGGCCACGGAATTCGTGATGCACATCCGGCCTCGTTAGCGATGTCGTTGCATGTGACACATACGAGCGACCGCTAATGATGCAAAATACCAAATCGTTGATTGTTGACACGTCATCCATTTCCCAAATATCGTTGCTCGATCTGGGCCCAGGTTGTTTGTCGTTCCTAAGGCAGCACACATCACTACGTGTGATACCCCAAGAACGACGAAGAACACTGTACCTGCGTCCTCTGACAAGGAGGTGGGCGTGACTTTCATACGGCTGCTCTCCGCCCCTCCGCTTCTATTGGACGTCTGTTGTGTGATGTCGCTGTGACGCCGCACGAACCGCCCCCTTAGAAAAGAGGCTGTTCGCCGGCCACATCGACGTCGTTAGGAAGGTAAGTATGTGTGATTGGTACTAGCGTTTTTGTTCACCACGGGCAGCGATTTGCCCGTGACTCACAAACGACGGGGGCGGGTGCGATCGCTAGCGACATCGCTAGCGATGTTGCAGCGTGTAAAGCTCCCTTAACTCTACTACCAGCACTAGCCACAAGAGGAAGCCCCAAACCGGAACCCAGTCCAAATGTGTTCACAACACCTTTCATTATGTCCCACAAGGATTTCTCCAATCTCCCAATGAGTCACTCCAAACCTGCTGGCAACTAAGCCTAATATTAGGCTGATACTTAATGCCATAATTTAATATTAAAATAAAATCAACCTATAAAGCAACATGGCATCATCATAACTTAAAGGGAACAAGAACTAGCACTCTACCACTACATCTGACGTTTGCAGTGGGTACAGAAAGTATTCAGACCCCTTTAAATTTTTTACTCTTTGTTTCATTGAAGCCATTTGATAAATTCAAAAAAGTTATTTTTTTCTCATTAATGTACACTCTGCATCCCATCTTGTCAGAAAAAAACAAATGTAGAAATTTTTGCAAACTTATTAAACAAGAAAAACTGAAATATCACATGGTCAGAAGTATTCGGACCCTTTTGCTCAGACACTCATATTTAAGTCAATTGCTGTCCATTTCCTTGTCATCCTCCTTGAGATGGTTCTACTCATTCATTGGAGTCTAGCTGTGGTTAATAAAACTGATAGGACTTGATTTGAAAAGGCACACACTTGTCTATGTAAGACCTCACAGCTCATATTGAATGTCAGGCCAAATGAGAATCATGAGGTCCTGCCCAAGGAGCTCAGAGACAGAATTGTGGCAAGGCACATATCTGGTCAAGGTTACAAAAGAATGTTTGCAGTACTCAAGGTTCCTAAGTGCACAGTGGCTTCCATAATCCTTAAATGGAAGAAGTTTGGGACCGCCAAAACTCTTCCTAGACCTGGCCATCAAGCTAAACTGAGCAATCGTGGGAGAAGAGCTTTGGTGAGAGAGGTAAAGAAGAACCCCAAGATCACTGTGGCTGAGATGCAGTAGGGAGATGGGAGAAAGTTCCACAAAGTAAACTATCACTGTAGCCCTCAACCACTCAGGCCTTTATGGCAGAGTGGCCCGACAGAAGAATGAGGGTGTTTTTCAGATGCAGGGACAGAATGACTGGGTGTAATTGAAGGAAAGATGAATGCGGCTAAGTATAGAGATATCCTGGAAGAAAACCTCTTCCAGAGTGCTCTGGACCTCAGACTTGGCCGTAGGTTCGCTTTCCAACAAAACAATGACCCTAAGCACAACAACAAAGCAAACAAAGGTGTGGCTTCAGAGCAACTGTGTGACCATTCTTGAGTGGCCCAGCCAGAGCCCTGACCTAAACCCAATTGAGCATCTCTGGAGAGACCTGAAAATGTCTGTCCACCAATGTTCACCATCCAACCTGATGGAACTGGAGAGGATCTACAAGGAAGAATGGCAGAGGATCCCCAAATCCAGGTGTGAAAAACTTGTTGCATCATTCCCAAGAAGACTCATGGCTGTACTAGCTCAAAAGGGTGCTTCTACTCAATACTGAGCAAAGGGTCTGAATGCTTATGACCATGTAATGATTCAGTTTTTCTTGTTTAATAAATTTGCAAAAACATTTTCTGTCAAGGTGGGGTGCATAGTGTACATTAATGAGAAAAAAATGAATTTTTGAATTTACCAAATGGCTGCAATGAAATAAAGAGTGAAAAATTTAAAGGGGTCTGAATCCTTTCCGTACTCACTGTATTCAGCTACAACCTCCTGCTGTAAAAAGGTAATTGAAGTGGGTTATCTGATGGAGAGCAGACACAAAGTCTAAACAAGAGGCTTGGAGATGACAAATTTCCACCTTTTGTGGATTAAGCTGGGTTCACACTAAACGACAGCGACAACGACGTCGCTGTTACGTCACCATTTTCGGTGACGTAACAGCGACCTTGTAAGTCGCTGTTATGATCGCTGCTTAGCTGTCAAACACAGCAGAAGCAGCGATCATAACGTCGCTGTGCTACATGTGCAGAGAGCAGGGAGCCGCGCTTACCGCTGGCTCCTTGCTCTCCTGCAGCACACATCGGGTTAATTAACCCGATGTGTGCTGCAGCTACATGTCACAGTTCAGAGAACAGGGAGCCGCGCGCACTGCTTAGCGCTGGCTCCTTGCTCTCCTTGCTACAGTATACATCGGGTTAATTACCCGATGCGTACTGCAGCCACATGTCACAGTGCAGGAGCCGGCACTGGCA
Organism: Anomaloglossus baeobatrachus; assembly: GCF_048569485.1. Taxonomy (NCBI): domain Eukaryota; kingdom Metazoa; phylum Chordata; class Amphibia; order Anura; family Aromobatidae; genus Anomaloglossus; species Anomaloglossus baeobatrachus. The sequence continues at coordinate 552,499,049 of NC_134353.1, forward strand.
GCAAGAGCGGCGGAGGCTGGTAACCAGCGTAAACATCGGGTAACCAGGGAAAGGTCTTCCCTTGGTTACCCGATGTTTACGCTGGTTACAGCTTACCGCAGCTGCCAGTGCCGTCTCCTGATCGCTTCATTTCGTCGCTCTCTCGCTGTCACACACAGCGATGTGTGTGTCACAGCGGGAGAGTGACGACCAAAAAATGAAGCTGGACATTCAGCAACGACCGGCGACCTCACAGCAGGGGCCAGGTCGTTGCTGAATGTCACACACAGCGACAGCGACGGGACGTCGCTGCAACGTCACAGAAAATGGTGACGTAGCAGCGACGTCGTTGTCGTTGTCGCTGTGTGTGACACCAGCTTAACTCTTCTTCTCTTCAAAAGAACTACAGCAGACAGGATGGCACTAGATTCCAGGTATAAATATTGGCTTTTTGAGACAGGCATAGGTCTAAAGGCCCAGTCACACTAAGCAACATCGCTAGCAACATCGCTAGCAACATCGCTGCTAACGAACAACTTTTGTGACGTAGCAGCGATGTTGCTAATGATGTTGCTGTGTGTGACATCCAGCAACAACCTGGCCCCTGCTGTGAGGTCGTTGGTTGTTGCTGAATGTCCTGGGCCATTTTTTAGCTGTTGCTGTCCCACTGTGAAGCACAGATCGCTGTGTGTGACAGCGAGACAGCAACAACTAAATGTGCAGGCAGCAGGAGCCGGCTTCTGCGGAGGCTGGTAACCACAGTAAACATCGGGTAACCAAGAAGCCCTGTCCTTGGTTACCCGATATTTACCTTTGTTACCAGCCTCCGCCGCTCTCACTGTCAGTGCCGGCTCCTGCTCTGTACACATGTAGCTGCAGGACACATCGGGTTAATTAACCCGATGTGTGCTGTAGCTAGGAGAGCAGGGAGCCAGCGCTAAGCATTGTGCGCTGCTCCCTGCTCTGTGCACATTTAGCTACAGAACACATCGGGTAATTAACCCGATGTGTGCTGTAACTAGGAGAGCAGGGAGCCAGCGCTAAGCGGTGTGCGCTGCTCCCTGCTCTGTGCAGCTGTACCCTGTACTCTATACCCTATATATGTACCCTGTGCAGCTGCACCCGGTGTGCGCTGCTCCCTGCTCTGTGCACATTTAGCTGCAGCACACATCGGGTAATTAACCGATGTGTGCTGTAACTAGGAGAGCAGGGAGCCAGCGCTCAGTGTGCGCTGCTCCCTGCTCTCTGCACGTGTAGCTGCGTGCACTGGTAACCAAGGTAAATATCGGGTTGGTTACCCGATATTTACCTTAGTTACCAAGCGCAGCATCTTCCACGCGGCGCTGGGGGCTGGTCACTGGTTGCTGGTGAGCTCACCAGCAACTCGTGTAGCGACACTCCAGCGATCCCTGCCAGGTCAGGTTGCTGGTGGGATCGCTGGAGCGTTGCAGTGTGACATCTCACCAGCAATCTCCTAGCAACTTACCAGCGCTCCCTATCGTAGTTGGGATCGCTGGTAAGTTGTTTAGTGTGACTGGACCTTTATAGTTATGTGAGACACATTTTTGACATCATGACTCTGGAATGAACAAAATGCGTGTTTTTGCATTCTGGTGACACCTGCCCATCAACCCTGAATTAATATTGTCCAGATGAATGGGTTTGTATATACCAAGTTTCATATCTAGGGAAATCTAAATCTTAATAGGAAACATGGCATTAATATCTTTCCCCTAGGACCTCCAGGTGGGCAGATATCTTCAAAGTTGGAGATCTCCTAATTTTGGGGATTTGACCTGCATCCCATTGACCAGCCCCCATCTGAGGTCACCAAGTAGCGGTATGTACTCTCATGTGATAAAAGCAGATCCTAAATTATAATCATGGTTCAATACTGGAAGATACAACTTGCTGTGGGATTGTTTAATTTTCAAACAGACAGTTTCCTTCCAAAAAAGAATTGCGCCATTCCTGCAACCACAGGTCAAGTACTTTTTTTCTTTCCATTCATTTTTTGTGATTATATATACTGTTTTGCTTTGACCCATTTATAATATCTTTCGTATATATTTATATAACTACTGCCTACTTTTGGGATTAAATACTGTATATAAAATGTAATAGCTTTGTTGCTCTTGCTCTTTAAATCACATCCCTGAAGCCTCGGGAGTCCATACGTTACCAGTAATGGGTGTCCAATGGGTTTGTATAAATAATTGGTGGTGGTAGCTAATTTTTGTTTGTTTATTGTGGAGCTTGGTAAGTGTGTATACAAGGGGCTGCTGATGTATTTGGCTTTACCCAGAAAGAAACGAGATAGGATGATGAAACTTTACATTTATTCCACATACTCTCCACTGATGTCAACACACTTGTTACATCGGCAAAAAGAAGGATTTCGGTTGTGCTTCAAACCAGGCATCCGTAGCAGCCATGGCATCAGAAATGGTGTGAAATTTGGTACCCTTGAGGTGTTTATTCAGGTTTGGAAATAGATAATAGTGGGAGGGAGCTAGGTCTGGTGAATAAGGTGGGTGGTCAAACCACTGGAAGCACAGCTGTGCCAGTTTTGTGGTCGCTGGTGCAGTGTGAGCGGAGGAGTTGTCTTGCAGGAACAAGATTCCTTTGGACAGCTTGCCGTGCCTTTTGACCTTCAGAGCTGCCTTCAATTTATTCAAAAGTTCAATGTAATGCCTTGCATTGATGGTGGAATCCTTTTCAAGGTAGTCCACTAGCAGCACGCCCCCCTTATCCCAGAAGACAGACGTCATCACCTTAGTGGCTGATTTTTGCACTCTGAACTTCTTTGGACAAGGAGAACCACTATTGCTCCTCTCTTTTAAATGCTCCTTGTTTTCAGGGTCATACAAATAAATCCAGGTCTCATCCATAATGACCAGTCGATTCAGGAAGTTCTTATCAGTCCGGAAACCGAAGATGGACCGGGAAGTTTTCGCTCAAATGCTTCTCTGATCTGTTGTCAAAAATTTGGAGACCCACTTTGCAGATAGCTTCCTCATGTCCAAATGTTCACGGATAATGACACACACTCGTTCATGGGAAATCCCCATGACGTCCGCTATTGCTTTAGCTGAAATTCGTGGATTCTCCAGTATTAGGTTGTGCACAGCATCGACGGTCTCCAGAACAACAACCAATCTCGGTCGTCCAGGACCTTCCTCATCATTGGTGCTGAAGTGGCCCGTTTTTAAATTTTGCAACCCAGTTCTTAACTGTGGAATATGAAGGCATTAAACCCCCAATATCTGCGACATATCACCGTGAATATCCTTCACGGACTTTCCTTGCAGAAATTTTTTTTTATCACTCCTCTGCTCTCAGTTACTGTGAATATCGCATTAGACTCCACCATTTTGTTTTCCTGCCTGCATAGAACACTGTTGCCATAAGCAACAAACACAAAATTTTGAAAACATGTATTAGACACAAAAGGCTTTCATGTGATGTAACATTCGTTACCATAAAAACAAAAAAAGATCACAAAGCCAAAGACTTATGAGCAGCTCCTCTTATATACTGTACTGTATATTCACTCTGAAAATGCCGAATAACTGGGATGATAATGAAAGCAGTCATCGCCTCGACCATAAATTGTCAGTCAATTGCATATTGTCCTGAAATTTGGAGGCATCGGATTTCTTGTTTGAGACAAATTGGTGGAAGCCATGGGATATCTGCGTGATCCCGTGGCTGTTCAATGATACTTCATGTTTTGTGCAGATCACTTTCCTGTATTTGTCTATTTCTAATAATAAGCAAGTACATAGGACAAAAGTGTAATTATCCCTTAATTGAAAATTTAGAAGGTTTTTTTATATATATAATATATATATATATATTATATAATTGCCTTATTCTGTCTGTCTCTGTCTTGCTCCAAAATGACGTCATTACAGTGACAACCGTTGCCACAGCGTGTGCGGTAAAGAGCCTGCGACCAAAGGCTCAGCTAAGTGAACAGCACGAACTACGGCGCGACAGGACGACACCCGACACCTTTCCCCGCACCCACATGGAGCCCTGACTGCCCGGTGAGTGCTGCACCCCTGGGAGTCCACACCGGCAACCCAGCCGAGACATACCCTTGCGTTGCTGGGATCGTGCCGGGAGCAGGCGTACACTGATAACCATGGTACACATCGGGTAACTAAGCAAAGCACTTTGCATAGTTACCCGATTATGTACCATGGTTACCAGAGTAACTTGGCTCCACTCCCCCACACTCCGCCCTCCGCATGTATACACTGAACACACACACGAATAGTCACCTGTCCCTGGCCATTCAGTCCCCGACACTAACGTCCTCAGCGCCATGGCCCCACTCGGCTCCACCCCCCCGCACTGAACACTCATCCCAGCAATACTGCACTCATCATCCCTGCACACACGCAGGCACTACCGCTCCTATCATCATCACTGCACACACCCCGGCACTACTGAACCCATCATCATCCCCGCACACACACAGGCACTACCGCTCCCATCATCCCCGCACACACGCAGGCACTACCGCTCCCATCATCATCACTGCACACACCCCGGCACTACTGCACCCATCATCATCCCCGCACACACGCAGGCACTACCGCTCCCATCATCCCCGCACACACGCAGGCACTACCCTCCCATCATTATCACTGCACACACCCCGGCACTACTGCACCCATCATCATCCCCGCACACACGCAGGCAATACCGCCCCCATCATCATCCCCGCACACACCAGGAACTACCGCACCCATCATCATCCCTGCACACACCATGGCACTACCGCAATCATCATCATCACCGCACACACAAGCACTACCGCACCCATCATCATCCCCGCACACACGCAAGCACTACCTGAGTGAAGTCTCCAGTGACAGCGCGGCTCACTTCAGTTGCTATGTGCAGCTGACACACAGCTGTCGTGTTCTACGGCGCTCCCTGTCAGCTTCATGTAGCAGAGCTGAAAGTGTCGTGTGGATTACTTCGGACCTGGATGGGTGTTTGGGGATTAATAAAGTGGTAAATGAGGGGGGTTTTTTGGCTTTTATTCCAAATAAAGGATTTTTCGTTGTGTGTGTTTATTTACTTTCACTTACAGGTTAATCATGTAAGGTATCTCGGGGAGACGCCTGCCATGATTAACCTAGGACTTAGTGGCAGCTATTGCTGCCATTTAACTCCTTATTACCCATATTGCCACCGCACCAGGGCAATTCGGGATGAGCCGGGTAGAGTCCCGGGACTGTCGCATCTAAGGGATGCGGCAACTCCGGGCGGCTGCTGGCTGATATTGTTAGGGTGGTGGGCTCCCCATAACGTGGCGCTCCCCATCCTGACAATACCAGCCTTCAGCCGTGTGGCTTTATCGTGGCTGGTATGGAAATTGGGGGGGACCGCAGTTTTTTTTTTAAAATTAGTTATTTATTGTACTGTACGATATAGACCCGCCCACCGGCGGATGGGATTGGTTGCAGTGAGACACCTGTCACTGAGCGTGGGGGCGTGTCTGACTGCAACCAATCATAGGCACCGGTGGGCAGGGGAAGCAGTGAATACGAGATTGAATAATGAGCGGTCGGCATTTTCCAAAGCAGGAGAAGCCGCCAGAGCAGTGTGACAGCTGTGCAGTGCCGTGCCCGTGATCGGTGAGTATAAGATAGGGGGAGAGAGGGGTGGGATAGAGGGGGGGAGAGAGGCGGGGGGTGAAGGGGGGAGTAGGGGGGAGAGAGGGGGGAGAAGGGGGAAGGGGGGATGGAAAGAGAGGGGGGGAGGGGGGTAGAGAGACCAATAGTGATTTTAAACGATTTAGATCGTTCTGTTGGACATGCTGAGCATGCGCAGTAGAACGTGACGGCATCCGTTAGCGGATTCCGCTGCTTAGTGCATTGCAGAGGAATCCGCCCCCATAGACAATCATTAGACACCTTGGCGGATTCTAACGGAATCTGTCAAGGTGCGATATTTTAACAATCCAAAAAACGCTACTTGCAGCGTTCCCTCCGCCCGACGCTGCGTCAAATTAACGACGCATCGTTGTCCAGCGGATGCAACGCAGACACTTGCGTTATGGTGCGTCGTCAATACAAGTCTACGGAGAATAGCGCAGTGCGTTAACGGACTGCGCTATTCTCCATAGCGGCAGATTGCGCTGAACGCAAGTGTGAAAGCGCCCGAACACACACACACCTGGATAGTTACCTGTCCCCAGCCATGCAGTCCCCGACACTGACGTCCTCAGCGCCATGGCCCCGCTTGGCTCCACCCACCCCGCACTCCACCCACCGCACACATTACCCCGCAGGTTGGGGGCACATGTCAGGATGGTGGCCTCTCCACGATGGGGGCACATACCAGCATTGGGCCACATCACAGCATCAGCATATTTTTACCTAACTTTACACTGTTCATGGCCTTCTTTCATTACAAGCCATGGACATCATTAAACATTAGACTCATCTATTAAAACAGTTCCTTCTGTTGTTTGTCATTTTAAAACCAATAAACAATTATAAGAATACTAAATTAAACCTAACCCATCCAGTCCATTCATTACCTTATTATTCAATCTGCTAACCTACATACACATTCTAGACTACCCGATACGATAGAATCGGTCCACCTTCTAGTATATACTGTATATATATATATATATATATATATAGATATATATAAATATATATATATATATATAGTTAGGTCCAGAAATATTTGGACAGTGACACAAGTTTTGTTATTTTAGCTGTTTACAAAAACATGTTCAGAAATACAATTATATATATAATATGGGCTGAAAGTGCACACTCCCAGCTGCAATATGACAGTTTTCACATCCAAATCGGAGAAAGGGTTTAGGAATCATATCTCTGTAATGCATAGCCTCCTCTTTTTAAAGGGACCAAAAGTAATTGGACAAGGGACTCTAAGGGCTGCAATTAACTCTGAAGGCGTCTTCCTCGTTAACCTGTAATCAATGAAGTAGTTAAAAGGTCTGGGGTTGATTACAGGTGTGTGGTTTTGCATTTGGAAGTTGTTGCTGTGACCAGACAACATGCGGTCTAAAGCCAGCTTTACACCTTACAATTAGGGATGCGATCTCGTATGCGATGTGACACGCCCAGGTTGCATATGCGATCTAATGAGATTGCACGTAGGTCGTTCATTTGCTGTCACACGTGCGTTAGTAGCCTATGTTAAATTGATCAATTTTGTGTGCGATCCTTTAGATCATGTGTTCTGTGACGTATGCATTGGGCACCCTTTTTTTTTTTTATTTATTGACTTGACAAGCGTGTGTAATGTGTAGGGATGCGTTTTTACTATGTCATCTGCCATTCAGCTCTGCTACATGGCCGCTAACAGCAGACACAGACAGCCATGTAGCAGCGGTGAATGGCAGATGACAGCAGACACAGACAGAGCCGCACTGTCAGAATGAACTCGGGTGAACCTCACCCGACTTCATTGTGATGCTGCGGCTCTGTCTGTGTCGCGCCCTGATTAGCGGTCACCTGTGAAGGACTCACCGGTGACCGCTAAACTCCTGAGTAACTGAAGTGAGCAGCCCTCTCTCATACTCACCGATCCCCGTTCCCCGGCGCTGCACGGCATTCACACTGCTCCGGCGGCTTTTACTGTTTTGAAAAAGCCGGCCGCCCATTAAACAATCTCGTATTCCCTGCTTACCCCGCCCACCGGCGCCTGTGATTGGTTACAGTGAGACACGCCCCCACGCTGAGTGAAAGGTGTCACACTGCACCCAATCACAGCAGCCGGTGGGCGTGTCTATACTGTGTATTGAAATAAATAATTAAATAATTAAAAAAAACGGCGTGCGGTCCCCCCCAATTTTAAAACCAGCCAGATAAAGCCATACGGCTGAAGGCTGGTATTCTCAGGATGGGGAGCTCCACGTTATGGGGAGCCCCCCAGCCTAACAATATCAGCCAACAGCCGCCCAGAATTGCCGCATACATTATATGCGACAGTTCTGGGACAGTACCCGGCTCTTCCCGATTTGCTCTGGTGCGTTGGCAAATCGGGGTAATAAGGAGTTATTGGCAGCCCATAGCTGCCAATAAGTCCTAGATTAATCATGTCAGGCGTCTATGAGACACCTTCCATGATTAATCTGTAAGTGACAGTAAAAAAACACACACACATGAAAAAATCCTTTATTAGAAATAAAAAACACAAACAAATTCCCTCATTACCAATTTATTAACCCCGACAAACCCTCCATGTCCGGCGTACTCCACAGTCCTCCAGCGTCGCGTCCAGCTCTGCTGCATGGAGGTGACAGGAGCAGCAGAAGACACCGCCGCTCCGGTCACCTCCACGCAGGTAATGAAGACAGCCGTGCGATCAGCTGATCTGTCACTGAGGTTACCCGCTGTCACTGGATCCAGCGGTGGATGCAGCGGTGGCCGCGGGTAACCTCAGTGACAGCTCAGCTGATCGCGCTACTCACCTCAGTTGCTGACTGGAGCTGACCGCAGCGGAGGTGAGTAGCGCGATCAGCTGAGCTGTAACTGAGGTTACCCACGGCCACCGCTGCATCCACCGCTGGAGCTCTCACTAGCCAGGGTGAGTTCAGGGCAAGCAAAGGCCTAGGTACATGACGGCATTGGGGGAAGGACTCATATAACGATGTTAGGGAGCTTAGGGCACAAACTAAGATGAGTAGAAGGAGGGGTCCCTTTTCCACTCTCCATTTCGCCAGGGCCTTACATCTATACCATCCCAGTTGTTACCTTTGTATTGCGCTGTATGCTAACAAGTGCATTTCCCAACTAAAAAGGGAATGACCTCTTCACCACCTTTGACGTACATGAACACTGAAAGTAGTGTCCCTGCCTTTGATGCGTGCTTGCACACCGAGTTGGTATCATTTCCCGCACATGATGGCTGATATAATAAGGATAGGTCATCAATTTGGATAGGTCATCAATGTTAAAGTCCTAGAAAACCCCTTTAAGCCTTTCACTACCTTGCACTTTCCATTTTTTCCTCCCCTTATCCCAAGAGCCATATCTTTTTTTAACTTTCTCTCTCCATAACCATAATCATTATTTGCAGGTTTTTAAGTCCCTTTTTTATTTTGTGGCACTCACTGTGGTTCATGAAGTAAAAAATAGCTTATTTTCTGTCTTCTTTAATTTTGGCAACTTTTAAAGCAAGAAGCAGTGGCGTACCGCCAATAGATGGAGACCACCCACTGCTATAGGGTCCGTGAGCTGAGGGGGCCTGCTGTGGCTGCCCGCTGTCTGTGTGCTTTCACTTTCATCATTTCCAGCGGGGCGGGCTGCCCCGGGACAGTCACCAAACAGCTGCTTAAGACCGCGCGGGGCCCGCACTGTTTGAATAGCTGCAGGCTGGCCGCAACACAGATATGCAGAAACACCCACAGTTCTGCCTTCTTTCACGTAACGCTGTGAATCTCCGGCATACAGCTAAACCCTCGTTCACATTTCAAATAAACAGACTGAATTCAGTAGCCTTGATTTATTGGCTGGTAACGTGAACTTGATTGCAGTATACGTGGAATATATAGTGAATATAGGAATATCCAAGATACAGTTGAATACGGTATATCCAAGATGTAGTTGAATACGGTATACGGAATATGGAATACGGGTAAAAACTATAACAAGAAAATGATTACAGTCAGTACAGTGTTAATACAGAGTTAACATAGCATAACAGTACATGAGATACAGTTCTTTTGAGAATGTAGGTGAAAGGTCACTGCATCTGCAATACATAGAAAATCTTATCTATACAAACGAGGCAGGGACTAAGATGTAGGATTACAATGTACAATACATTTACTACAGTCTTCCATCTAAGATTCTATCACTAACACATGTAATTTGCTTTGCTCACTGGATTACACTAGGCAGGGGTGAATTTACAGAGAGGTAAGTCAGCAGGTCCTTTCCTAACAAATCCAAGGAGAAAATGGCTGCAGGCTTCTTCTCAGCTCAGGGAGGAGTTCCTTACCCAGAATACATTTAGCTTAACGGGAAACTCAGCAAGTCAAAAGAATAACAACGACCTCTAGGGGTTGTAACAGAAATTGCAATGAATGACTATTATCAGGCTGCCATGAGGCAGAACACTCTCTGCTTGGCGTCAACGGATGCCACTATTTGGTTCTTTTGGGGAAATCATTAACACAAGTTCGGTTACAGGCCTGAGGAATAGTTTGTCTCCCCAAGCTTGCACACTCTGACCTCTACCTTACGTACTTTCCCATCCTTGCTTGGAAAAGGTTTGGTGACTAGGCCGAGTGGCCACTCATTCCGATGTGCTTGACTGTCTTTCACAAGTACAACATCGCCAGTTTTGAGGTTTAGGTGGTCTTTCTGCCACTTCGTCCTGGTTTGCAGAGTGGAGAGGTACTGCCTTTTCCATCTGTCCCAAAAGACATTGGCTACATTTTGTATAACGCGGAGTATTTCGATTTTAGCTCTTTCCAGATTAGAAGCGGTGAATGCATGCTTGCAGTGATGCCATCCTCTACAAAGTCTCTGACTTGTAGGTAGTGTTATCTTGTAGGACTGAACTACATGAAGTAGAAAAGCGATGGCTCGAACGAGTGACTTCCAAGTCTAGAACCTGCTGAATCGATGAGGTTTGAGGTGATTACTTGAGGTCACTAGACACTTGGGGATGAAGCTCTTCATCGTCATCTGGTCCACTAGCTCATATGTATCAGACTCTCTGATGTCAGGCATTGAACGGTGCAAGAAGGCAGGACCTGTGAACCATGTAGTGTCTCTCAGATGACTTGGTGCAACGGATCTAGTCGCGTGGTCTGCACGATTGTAATGGGTAGACACGTAGTGCCATTGACTAGAGCAAGTGTATCTTCTTATCCTTAGTACCCGATTGCTGACGTAGACATAGAAGCATCGCGTTTCATTGCAGATATACCCAAGTACCACTTTGCTGTCTGTATAAAATTTGACGTCTTTGATCTCCAGACTCATCCCATCTGAGATCAGTTTGGCCAATTCAACTGCGAGAGCGGCAGCGCAGAGCTCAAGTCTGGGTATCATGTGTTCACAGAGTGGCGCCAGTTTTGTCCGGCTCATAACGGACCCGATATGGCTCTGTTTATTCGCATCTGTGGTTTTGAGGTACGCTACTGCTGCGATCGCTTTGATTTTACTGATGCGTCACAGAAGACACAAAGTTTTTATGTTTTGACTTCCGTGGATGGCACAGGAGCATACGGTTGTTTTACACGAAGGTCGGTCAAGGCTTCGAGAGACTTCCTCCACTCGGTCCACAGACCTGCTTTTTCTGCTGGAAGTGGGTCATCCCAATCAGATGTCTCTTGGGTGAAGTCCTTTAGCATCATCTTGCTTTGGATGGTTACTGGAGCCACGAACCCTAATGGGTTGTACAAGCTATTCACAAAAGAAAGAACTCCTCTACGTGTGAAGGGTCTCTTGTCTTTGTTGATCTGAAAGGTGAAGGCATCCGTCTTCAAATCCCAAAGCAATCCTAGGCTCCGTTGCATGGGAAGGGAGTCAGCGCTTAGGTCTAAGTCCTTTAGATCGTTGGAATAGTCTTGAGAGGAAAAGGCTTCCATCAATTCTCGGCTGTTGGAGGCAATTTTATGCAACCTCAGGTTAGACAGAGCAAACATTTCTTGAGCCCTTTTTAGGAGACTGATTGCAGCCTCAGTTGTTGGTGTGGACTTCAGGCAGTCGTCTACATAGAAGTCTTTTTCTACGAAGGATCTGACATCTGACCCATACTTTTCTTCACCCTCTTTGGCAGAATTTCTGAGACCGTAGATAGTGACTGCTGGGGAAGGACTGTTCCCGAACATGTGTACCCTCATCCGGTACTCTGCAATGTCTTTATCGGGGTCGTTGTCGCGATACCAGAAGAACCTCAAATAGTTTTTGTGTTCCTCTTTGACGAGAAAACAGTGGAACATCTGTTGTATGTCAGCCATGAATGCCACTGAATCCTTGCGGAAACAGATTAGTACTTCTAGGAGTCTGTTGTTGAGGTCTGGGCCAGACAATAGGACATCATTCAACGAGATGTCTTCACATTTGGCGCTTGAGTCGAATACCACTCTTATCTGGCCTGGCTTTTTGGGATGGTACACACTGAAGATAGGTAAGTACCAACACTCCTCGGAGTCTTGAAGTGCGGGTGTGACCTCCGCGTAGTTGTTCTGTAAGATCTTCTCCATGAAGGTAAAGAAGTGTTCTTTTGTCTCAGGTGACCTCTGAAGTCTGTGCTTGAGGGAGATGAAGTGATTGTAGACCATTTCCCTGTTGCTTTATAGGCGTCATCTCCGAGGTCGAAATGGTAGTGGTGCGACCCAGCTGTTTGATTTGTCTTTGACTATTTCCCAATCCATGGTGTCCAAGAACATCCTGTCTTCTATGGACATCGCTGTCTTGTTGTCTTCCTTTGTCCTGTGGAAGACTACACACCCTATGTGGTTTTGTTCACCTTCACAAGCGTGGTCTTCGTTGGAAGGAACTGAGAAAGGGCAAGGCAGAGGGTTGATGCATGGTAACTCCTTTACCAGCAGACTATTCTGACATGGCTGGAAGAGAGACGGGCGTCCATTTTTTAATGTATTGGTGAGCATACTGTTGACTGAGGTCGGCTTGTGTGCTCCTCCTAGACAGACGTCTCCTATAATGACCCATCCAAGATCAAGATTCTGTGCGTATGGAGCGTTTTGGAAGCCATTGATGTATTCTCTAGTCTTGTGAACTCGTAGTATATCTCTTCCCAAGACTAAAGCTATTGGGGCTTCTGGGTCCAACTCAGGTATCAGGTGAGCTATACGCTTCAGATGGGGGTGATGAGCAGCTACGTCCGGTGAAGGTATCTCAGATCTGTTGTCGGGAATCTGATTGCACTCCAGTATGGTCGGTAATGACAGACAGATCTGGCCATCTACAGACTCCACTTTGTATCCGGTTGCTTTCCTCCCCGCCGTCTCGACAGTACCTGCGCATGTCTTCAAGGAGTAGGGAGAACCGGGGCCTACAATGCTGAAGTTGTTGAAGAAGATGGACGTGCCTAGAGACCTGTTACTCTGGTCATCCAGGATTGCATATATCTTGATCGCTTTGTCCCTATGGCCTGCTGGGTAGACTCGGACAAGGCAGATTTTTTAACAGGATCTTCCTCCTACGGGTCCTCCGCAGATCTCGGTACACTGAGAAGTGACCTCAGGGGAGTCCACGTCAGTATCCTTCTGCTTGGCATTATGCTCCTCTGCTTGTGACAACACTCGTGGGGGTGGTCCAGGGTGTAAGGCTGTATTGTGATCCGTGCTGCTGCATTCTGCACATTTCACGCTAGCTTCACAATTCCTGGCAAGGTGTGATGTTGTAGCACAGCATTTGAAGCAGATGTTGTTTTCCTTGAGGAAACCTTTGCGATCCTCTAAAGACTTCTCCCTGAAGGCTCTGCATTTTAGTAGAGGATGTGGTTTCTTGTGTAGGGGACACTGCTTACTGACATCTTGAGGTCTGTTCTCTTCTGGAGGTGGCTTACTAGCATGTTTAGAAGGTCCTGTGGAAACAATGTTAGTTTTATGCACTGCCACGGGTGTCCTACTGAGTTTGACACCAGGGGTAGTAGGACACGACAGGGTGAAGTGAAAACTGGGGTCATTTCTGACTTTAGCTTGTTGAACAACAAAATTTACAAATATAGTGAAAGGAGGAAAAGGCACATTATGAATTTGCTTGTACCGTGTACCACATGTGTTTCTTGTAGGTTGTAAAGAAGTTTCTGCACTATCGGATTGACTCCCCTGGCAGTGTCCAGGAAAGCCAATCCGTCAAATTTCCTTCCTCCTGGGCAACCTGTAACTCTATCAACAAATCACTCAGTTCTCTAGGTTTTTGATAACCTTTAGGCCCTATCTTAGGAAAACCATCAATTCTTTGGTATAAAGCATTTTCAATGGCTTCTATGGACCCATAGCATTCAAGTCTTTCCCAAACCTTACATAGGCCTGTGGCTGGATGCTTTATATTAATGTCTCTTAGTCATTTGACGTGCTCAGCTGACTCATTCCCAAGCCACTTTACTAGGAGATCTAACTCCTCGCTACAAGAAAGGTCCAGACCCTGAATGGTGTTCTGGAACGAGGCTCGCCATGACCTATAGTTCTCAGCTTTGTCAGTGAACTTTACAAGTCCCTTGGCAACCAGTTCTCGGCAAGCAAAGAACTTTGCAAAGTCCATGGTACCTTGGTTGGTGCTGGTGCGAGCTGGTGTGTTATAGTCATGTCTAATGTGTGGTGTATCACCATACCTTTTAGGAGCTTCAGTCTCAGGGTAGTCTGTATAATACCGTTCTGAAGCAAAGGGTGTCCCTCTAATTCGGGATAGAGGTGATACCTTCTGTTCTGTAGAACTGTAGTTGTAGTCGACGTCGACCTGCTGCATATTTTCTTGCTTACAGTACTGCAGTTCGGGATGGGGTCTCTGGTAGTCGATATGGGCTGATCGGCGTCGTGGATCAGGGTTGTCATCCCTTCCGGGGTGCTGGTGGACATACTCTGAGACGCGTTGAGTTGGATCCTGTTGCTCTACGTCTGGTCCAAGTACGTTGCTGCGGTTCTCGGATTCAGAATACGCCGCGGCCTCCAGGAACTCTGCTTTGGCTATTGCCGCTGCTGCCTCCTTTTCTGCAATAAGTTTGTTCAGAGAGGCCTGCAGGCATGCTTTTTCAGTTTCTTGTTCAGCTAGCAAGCGTGTTCTGTCTGCTTGCAGGCGTGCACTTTCTGCTTCTTGCTCAGCTAGCAAACGTGTTCTGTCTGCTTGCAGACATGTACTTTCTGCCTGCAGGCGTGCACTTTCTGCATCTCGGTCTGCTTGTCTTAGCTTCAGTTGCATTTCTTGTGCAGTGAAGGTGGATTTTACTTTTGCAGCCTCAGCTTCTGCACGAGCGAGAGCAGCAAACTCTTTCACTGAAGATTTGTTAGAGCAGCTTGCTCGGGACCTTGTCCTGACTGAGGATGCTCGGGACGCAGACATTGTGCACTCAGCTGTGGATTGCTGAGAACTTGGGCTGGAAAGCTGAGTCTATACGTCAACGGGTTCACGCGTGGCGGGAAAGGTGTCGTGCTTGCTGGGGAGGACTGCGGTCTTGATTCCTACGGCTGTATGGCGGCTGCTGTAGTACCCGTATACGGTGCAGTGTGGGTGATAGCGGCCCCATGCAGTCTATTCAACTACCGCCTGCGGTCAGTGTCCATTTTTACTGTTCTGCCTTCTTTCAAGTAACGCTGTGAATCTCTGGCATACAGCTAAATCCTCGTTCACATTTCAAATAAACAGACTGAATTCAGTAGCCTTGATTTATTGGTTGGTAACGTGAACTTGATTGCAGTATACGTGGAATATATAGTGAATATAGGAATATCCAAGATACAGTTGAAAACGGTATATCCAAGATGCAGTTGAATACGGTATACGGAATATGGAATACGGGTAAAAACTATAACAAGAAAATGATTACAGTCAATACAGTGTTAATACAGAGTTAACATAGCATAACAGTACATGAGATACAGTTCTTTTGAGAATGTAGGTGAAAGGTCACTGCATCTGCAATACATCGAAAATCTTATCTATACAAACGAGGCAGGGACTAAGATGTAGGATTACAATGTACAATACATTTACTACAGTCTTCCATCTAAGATTCTATCACTAACACATGTAATTTGCTTTGCTCACCGGATTACACTAGGCAGGGGTGAATTTACAGAAAGGTAAGTCAGCAGGTCCTTTCCTAACAAATCCAAGGAGAAAATGGCTGCAGGCTTCTTCTCAGCTCAGGGAGGAGTTCCTTACCCAGAATACATTTAGCTTAAAGGGAAACTCAGCAATTTAAAAGAATAACAACGACCTCTAGGGGTTGTAACAGAAATTGCAATGAATGACTATTATCAGGCTGCCATGAGGCAGAACACCCACACTGCACACTGTGCAGCCTCTGCTGAAGAGGAGGGAGTGGCCAAGCAGCGTCTTCTTCCAGTTGGAGACCTGTGAGTGATGCCAGGAGGAGAACAGTCAATCAGTAGAGGGGGCAGAGCTTCTCTGTACAGTGGCAGGAGAAAGAAAAGATGAAGCGGAAAACAATGCAAAAGGAGCAGAGCAAAGAAGGAAGAAGGAGCAGAATAGGCAGAGCAAACAGAGATCTAAGCAAACAAGAAGAAGTGGAAAACAGAAGGACCAGAAAGAAAAAGCAGAGGACAGGATCTTAACACAGCCAGGAGGACCCACAGGAAGTGCAGTATGGAAGCCAGAGGCTGCGCTGCTAGTAACATGATGTCTCACAGCACAGGAGCAAATGAGTATTATAATGTACAAATTTCTGCCTGTAACACTACAGAAAGAAACTGTGACATCACTGTGTGTATTACCCCCTGTGCTGTGACATCCCTGTGTGTAATACCCCTATACTGTGACATCACTGTGTGTTACCCCTGTACTGTGACATCACTGTATGTTACCCCTGTACTGTGACATCACTGTGTGTTACCCCTGTACTGTGACATCACTGTATGTTACCCCTGTACTGTGACATCACTGTGTGTATTATCCCTGTACTGTGACATCACTGTGTGTATTAGCTCTGTGCTGTGACATCACTGTGTGTATTACCCCTGTACTGTGACATCACTGTGTTACCCCTGTACTGTGACATCACTGTGTGTATTAGTTCTGTACTGTGACATCACTGTGTGTATTATTCCTGTACTATGACATAACTGTGTGTATTACTCCTGTACTGTAACATCATTTTGTGTATTACCCCTGTACTGTGACATCATTTTGCGTATTACCCCTGTACTGTGACATCACTGTGCGTATTAGCTCTGTACTGTGAATTCACGGTGTGTATTATCCCTGTACTGTGACATCACTGTGTGTATTAGCTCTGTGCTGTGACATCACTGTGTGTATTACCCCTGTACTGTGACATCACTGTATGTTACCCCTGTACTGTGACATCACTGTGTGTATTATCCCTGTACTGTGACATCACTGTGCGTATTAGCTCTGAACTGTGAATTCACGGTGTGTATTATCCCTGTACTGTGACATCACTGTGTGTATTCCCCCTGTACTGTGACATCACTGTGTATTAGCACTGTACTGTGACATCACTTTGTGTATTACCCCTGTACTGTGACATTACACACAGTCACAAAACAGGCGCACAACACCTCCTAGACTGGTCCTCTGCAGATGCAGCCAGGCCCAGTAATAGTCTGCTTACTGGACTGGTAGATGTACAGCCTCTCTAGGATAAAGAATAATTCATAATGTATATATACGCCCCAGTAACTTGTATTTCAACAAATTAAGGGAAGAGCTTAAATGTGTAGATTGGGACAATGTTATGGTAACTGGGGATACTGAACATAAATGGGGTAAGTTTAAGGATATACTGCTAGAGTCTTGCAAAAAACTTATACTCTCTGGTAATAAAATATCCAGGAATAAAAAGAAACCACTTTGGATAAATAAGACTGTACAAAGTATAATAAAACAAAAACAATGTGCGTTTAAAATCTTGAAGGCTGAGAATACAGAAATAGCATTTCAGAAGTACAAAGATATCAATAGGAAATGCAAAAAAAAGAAATCAAGCAAGCAAAATTAGCTACTGAAACAAAAGTCGCCAAGGACATTAAAATAAATCCCAAAATATTTTACAAATACAGTAATGCTAAAAGGAAAATAAAGGATAGTATCGGCCCCTTAAAATATAATAACAAGTTAGTTATAGAGGACAAACAAAAGACTGAGATATTAAACAGGCACTTCTCATCAGTGTTCACCAAGGAGCAGACTGTTCCAAGGATCATTCAACAAATGAAAAATCAAAGTTCACCACCCGATATAATTAATTTAGTAGAACAAGATAAAAAGAAAATGCGCAAAAAAGTGGGATCACCAAATATAGCAAACAATATCATTTATTATATGAAAAAGACATACAATGACACAGCCGTAAGATAAAAAACAATTAAAAAGCAAAAAGCTTATACACATATTTGGTACCAATGGTATATGGCACCAAAAATACACCCCACCCCCTCAACAAGCCACAGAAACCCAAGATAGAATACCAAGGCAAATATGTTAAATGGCCAAGCCCAAATTCGTGCAATCTGTGACAGGCATTAGATACAGTGCAATGTATCAAGCTCAAAAATGATAAATAAAAATATATTACCTGCAATTAAACCAAAGCCACAAAATAATGACCTGCCTTAGAGACAAATGCATAGAGCCAAGTATAGAACAAAACACATACCCAAAAAGGGTACAAGGGGTGGAGGGCAAAGAGGGTGTGTGAGAGGGGTAGGGTGGTGACCCCATGCGTATCGCTACACAGAGTTGTAGCTTCCTCAGGGGAAAGTGAGGCATACCGTGGTTAGTATGTCTTAAATATACAAGTTTAATCAAGAAAATTGCTTACCAGCATGGACGAGGAGAGAGGAGGGGAATCGCCATGCGACCAGAGGACGCCGATGGACGCCGCCATGTATGCCACGTGTCCTGATCATGTGCTCATATGACGTAAGTGTCCCAGCCAAAGCGCATGCGCCAGAGTGATGACGCTACGCGTGCATGAAAGCCACATAGTTACAATACAGGGTGAGAGCGCATGCGCGACGCGGCCTGCCAAACACACATATCCTAGTAGCGCAAACTCATGATCTATGCGCATAGATCAGCAAATATGCAAGCGCAAAACAGGTGCTGCTGCAGATTGTACGAATTCTTATTCAGATAGCCCCAAATACACATGCGCATGCGCAGTAGCCATGAAATGTCTTCTAAAGAGGACATTTCCACGTAAGAGACAGATCCCATATAGAAACAATAAGGGAGCGCGCAGTACATAGACAGGTCGCATGGCGTTACTAAGATGACATGATAAACAAAATAAAATGCGGGCGCAAGGACAGCAGGCTACAACTTAGACAGTACTAACATGTACCAGACCAGAGTGTGATCAATATAAAGAATATATATGTGCAGAAAACCCCCTTCCCTGCATGCCTGAGACCACACTCTATCCTAGTCAAAGAAACCTATTATGCCCTGTGTCCCAAATAGGACATCAAATTTCCAGTACAAGTATTCCAGCACCACAAATAGGTTAATTTGGACCATGTGTGTAATGGCACATACAAGGCAATCAATTCTTGCCCCAAAAAGGGGATACGGACATAGATAATACATAAGTAGATACAGTTAGGTCCAGAAATATTTGGACAGTGACACAATTTTCACGAGTTGGGCTCTGCATGCCACCACATTGGATTTGAAATGAAACCTCTACAACAGAATTCAAGTGCAGATTGTAACGTTTAATTTGAAGGTTTGAACAAAAATATCTGATAGAAATTGTAGGAATTGTACACATTTCTTTACAAACACTCCACATTTTAGGAGGTCAAAAGTAATTGGACAAATAAACTAAACCGAAACAAAATATTTTTATTTTCAATATTTTGTTGCGAATCCTTTAGAGGCAATCACTGCCTTAAGTCTGGAACCCATGGACATCACCAAACGCTGGGTTTCCTCCTTCTTAATGCTTTGTCAGGCCTTTACAGCTGCAGCCTTCAGGTCTTGCTTGTTTGTGGGTCTTTCCGTCGTAAGTCTGGATTTGAGCAAGTGAAATGCATGCTCAATTGGGTTAAGATCTGGTGATTGACTTGGCCATTGCAGAATGTTCCACTTTTTTTCACTCATGAACTCCTGGGTAGCTTTGGCTGTATGCTTGGGGTCATTGTCCATCTGTACTATGAAGCGCCGTCCGATCAACTTTGCGGCATTTGGCTGAATCTGGGCTGAAAGTATATCCCGGTACACTTCAGAATTCATCCGGCTACTCTTGTCTGCTGTGATGTCATCAATAAACACAAGTGACCCAGTGCCATTGAAAGCCATGCATGCCCATGCCATCACGTTGCCTCCACCATGTTTTACAGAGGCTGTGGCCTGTCTATTTTTGGAATTGATGAATGGTTTGCATCTAGATGTGAACCCTTTGTATTTACTTTCATGGAGTCTTCTCTTTACTGTTGACTTAGAGACAGATACACCTACTTCACTGAGAGTGTTCTGGACTTCAGTTGATGTTGTGAATGGGTTCTTCTTCACCAAAGAAAGTATGCGGCGATCATCCACCACTGTTGTCATCCGTGGACGCCCAGGCCTTTTTGAGTTCCCAAGCTCACCAGTCAATTCCTTTTTTCTCACAATGTACACGACTGTTGATTTTGCTACTCCAAGCATGTCTGCTATCTCTCTGATGGATTTTTTCTTTTTTTTCAGCCTCAGGATGTTCTGCTTCACCTCAATTGAGAGTTACTTAGACCGCATGTTGTCTGGTCACAGCAACAGCTTCCAAATGCAAAACCACACACCTGTAATCAACCCCAGACTTTTTAACTACTTCATTGATTACAGGTTAACGAGGGAAATGCCTTCAGAGTTAATTGCAGCCCTTAGAGTCCCTTGTCCAATTACTTTTGGTCCCTTGAAAAAGAGGGGGCTATGCATTACAGAGCTATGATTCCTAAACCCTTTCTCCGATTTGGATGTGAAAAATCTCATATTGCAGCTGGGAGTGTGCACTTTCAGCCCATATTATATATATAATTGTATTTCTGAACATGTTTTTGTAAACAGCTAAAATAACAAAACTTGTGTCACTGTCCAAATATTTGTGGACCTAACTGTATGTCAGGTCACATGGCAACAAAAAGTGGCAACAGGAAAAGTTTATGAGGACAGCATGTACAGTTCTTTATAATGTCCATCATCTGTGGGAGATGGGATCCTAATTACACAAATTTCTTCATGGAGAATCAGCAGCTTGAGTGTAATCTCAATCAAAAGGAGGGATACTCCACTTTAAGCTGGGATTCAAGAGATCTGTTAAGTCCCGGAACCAGAAAAGGAGGACGTAGAGAGGCAAACTTCTATCAATGTGCCGGAATGCAGGCATCAGGTAAGCATCTTCACAAACTGGAGTAAGCTAATGTTGTTCAAAACAGGAGGAGCCTTGCTCCCATAATCAAAAACCTGAAGCATAAAAAAATACATAATCAATCCTACACAAAAAGAAGAGAGACTGGGTAGAGGCCCTGAATGAATAATGGACAAGCCCATCCCAGGAGGGGGAGGGGGAAAAGGAAAGGAAAGAGTGGGGGGAGGGGGGTATATATATTGTTTCTATCTGGGATCTGTCTCTTACGTGGAAATGTCCTCTTTAGAAGACATTTCATGGCTACTGTGCATGCGCATGTGTATTTGGGGCTATCTGAATAAGAATTCGTACAATCTGCAGCAGCACCTGTTTTGCGCTTGCATATTTGCTGATCTATGCGCATAGATCATGAGTTTGCGCTACTAGGATACGTGTGTTTGGCAGGCCGCGTCGCGCATGCGCTCTCATCCTGTATTGTAACTATGTGGTTTTCATGCACTCGTAGCGTCATCACTCTGGCGCATGCGCTTTGGCTGGGACACTTACGTCATATGAGCACATGATCAGGACACGTGGCATACATGGCGGCGTCCATCGGCGTCCTTTGGTCGCATGGCAATTCCCCTCCTCCCTCCTCGTCCATGCTGGTAAGCAATTTTCTTGATTAAACTTGTATATTTAAGACATACTAACCATGGTATGCCTCACTTTCCCCTGAGGAAGCTACAACTCTGTGTAGCGATACGCGTGGGGTCACCACCCTACCCCTCTCACGCACCCTCTTTGCCCTCCACCCCTTGTAACCTTTTTGGGTATGTGCTTTGTTCTATACTTGGCTCTATGCATTTGTCTCTAAGGCAGGTCATTATTTTGTGGCTTTGGTTTAATTGCAGGTAATATATTTTTATTTATCATCTTTGAGCTTGATACATTGCACTGTATCTAATGCCTGTCACAGATTGCACGAATTTGGGCTTGGCCATTTAACATATTTGCCTTGGTATTCTATCTTGGGGTTCTGTGGCTTGTTGAGGGGGTGGGGTGTATTTTTGGTGCCATATACCATTGGCACCAAATATGTGTATAAGCTTTTTGCTTTTTAATTGTTATCTTACATCTGTGTCATTGTATGTCTTTTCATATAATAAATGATATTGTTTGCTATATTTGGTGATCCCACTTTTTTGCGCATTTTCTTTTTCTCTTGTTCTACTAAATTGTTCCCTTAAAATGTGCTAGTGGTTTTGTGATGCCATCTTTATTTTTCTTTATCTTTGGTGCCCTCCCACATGTGTTGTTCATATAATTAATTTAACACAAGATGAAGTACACCTGCGTCTGAGTAAATTAAACATTGACAAATCCCCTGAGCCAGATGGCATTCATCCATGAATATTGAGGGAATTGAGCATCATAATCGACAGACCGCTGTATCTCATCTTTTTAGAATCGCTTGTAACAGGGTTGGTGCCTCAGGATTGGAGGATTGCTGATGTGGTACCGATATTTAAGAAAGGTAAGAGGGTAGATCCAGGAAACTACCGTCCAGTAAGCCTGACAGCAGTAGTATGCAAAGTTTTTGAGGGCATTTTAAGGGATGACATGCAAAAATATATTGCAGAAAATAATATAATAACTGACAGACAGCATGGATTCATGAAAGATAAGTCGTGTCTAACCAACCTGTTGGGGTTCTATGAGGGGGTAAGTGCAAACCTGGATATTGGTAATGCAGCTGATGCGATTTATTTGGACTTTGCAAATGCATTTGATACTGTACCACATAATAGCCTTATACTAAAGCTCCAGAAGCAAGAACTAGGGGAAACTACAGTTAGGCCCAGAAATATTTGGACAGTGACACAATTTTCGCGAGTTGGGCTCTGCATGCCACCACATTGGATTTGAAATGAAACCTCTACAACAGAATTCAAGTGCAGATTGTAACGTTTAATTTGAAGGTTTGAACAAAAATATCTGATAGAAATTGTAGGAATTGTACACATTTCTTTACAAACACTCCACATATTAGGAGGTCAGAAGTAATTGGACAAATAAACCAAACCCAAACAAAATATTTTTATTTTCAATATTTTGTTGCGAATCCTTTGGAGGAAATCACTGCCTTAAGTCTGGAACCCATGGACATCACCAAACGCTGGGTTTCCTCCTTCTTAATGCTTTGCCAGGCCTTTACAGCCGCAGCCTTCAGGTCTTGCTTGTTTGTGGGTCTTTCCGTCTTAAGTCTGGATTTGAGCAAGTGAAATGCATGCTCAATTGGGTTAAGGTCTGGTGATTGACTTGGCCATTGCAGAATGTTCCACTTTTTTGCACTCATGAACTCCTGGGTAGCTTTGGCTGTATGCTTGGGGTCATTGTCCATCTGTACTATGAAGCGCCGTCCGATCAACTTTGCGGCATTTGGCTGAATCTGGGCTGAAAGTATATCCCGGTACACTTCAGAATTCATCCGGCTACTCTTGTCTGCTGTTATGTCATCAATAAACACAAGTGACTCAGTGCCATTGAAAGCCATGCATGCCCATGCGATCACGTTGCCTCCACCATGTTTTACAGAGGATGTGGTGTGCCTTGGATCATGTGCCGATCCCTTTCTTCTCCAAACTTTTTTCTTCCCATCATTCTGGTACATGTTGATCTTTGTCTCACCTGTCCATAGGATACTTTTCCAGAACTGAGCTGGCTTCATGAGGTGTTTTTCAGCAAATTTAACTGTGGCCTGTCTATTTTTGGAATTGATGAATGGTTTGCATCTAGATGTGAACCCTTTGTATTTACTTTCATGGAGTCTTCTCTTTACTGTTGACTTAGAGACAGATGCACCTACTTCACTGAGAGTGTTCTGGACTTCAGTTGATGTTGTGAATGGGTTCTTCTTCACCAAAGAAAGTATGCGGCGATCATCCACCACTGTTGTCATCCGTGGACGCCCAGGCCTTTTTGAGTTCCCAAGCTCACCAGTCAATTCCTTTTTTCTCAGAATGTACCCGACTGTTGATTTTGCTACTCCAAGCATGTCTGCTATCTCTCTGATGGATTTTTTCTTTTTTTTCAGCCTCAGGATGTTCTGCTTCACCTCAATTGAGAGTTCCTTAGACCGCATGTTGTCTGGTCACAGCAACAGCTTCCAAATGCAAAACCACACACCTGTAATCGACCCCAGACCTTTTAACTACTTCATTGATTACAGGTTAATGAGGGAGACGCCTTCAGAGTTAATTGCAGCCCTTAGA
The DNA here is from genome assembly GCF_048569485.1 of Anomaloglossus baeobatrachus. Taxonomy (NCBI): domain Eukaryota; kingdom Metazoa; phylum Chordata; class Amphibia; order Anura; family Aromobatidae; genus Anomaloglossus; species Anomaloglossus baeobatrachus. The sequence goes on from NC_134353.1 coordinate 552,523,324, forward strand.
GTCCCTTGTCCAATTACTTTTGGTCCCTTGAAAAAGAGGAGGCTATGCATTACAGAGCTATGATTCCTAACCCTTTCTCCGATTTGGATGTGAAAACTCTCATATTGCAGCTGGGAGTGTGCACTTTCAGCCCATATTATATATATAATTGTATTTCTGAACATGTTTTTGTAAACAGCTAAAATAACAAAACTTGTGTCACTGTCCAAATATTTCTGGCCCTGACTGTATATGCAACTGGGTAAGGAATTGGCTAAAAGATAGGAAACAAAGAGTACAGTCATGGCCAAAAGTTTTGAGAATGACACCAAAATTATATTTTCACATGATCTGTTGCCCTCTGGTTTTTAATTGTGTTTGTCTGATGTTTACATCACATACAGAAATATAATTGCGATCATATTATGAGTACCAAAAGGTTATATTGACAGTTAGAATGAGTTAATGCAGCAAGTCAATATTTGCAGTGTTGACCCTTCTTCTTCAGGGCCTCTGCAATTCTCCCTGGCATGCTCTCAATCAACTTCTGGACCAAATCCTGACTGATAGCTGTCCATTTTTGCATAAGCAATGCTTGCATTTTGCCAGAATGTGTTGGTTTTTGTTTGTCCACCTGTCTTTTGATGATTGACCACAAGTTCTCAATGGGATTAAGATCTGGGGAGTTTCCAGGCCATGGACCCAAAATCTCTATGTTTTGTTCCATGAGCCATTTAGTGATCACCTTTGCTTTATGGCAAGGTGCTCCATCATGCTGGAAAAGGCATTGTTGGGCACCAAACTGCTCTTGGACAGTTGGGAGAAGTTGCTCTTGGAGGACATTCTGGTACCATTCTTTATTCATGGCTGTGTTTTTAGGCAAGACTGTGAGTGAGCCGATTCCCTTGGCTGAGAAGCAACCCCACACATGAATCGTTTCAGGATGCTTAACAGTTGGCATGAGACAAGACTGGTGGTAGCGCTCACCTCTTCTTCTCCTAATAAGCTGTTTTCCAGATGTCCCAAACAATCGAAAAGGGGATTCATCTGAGAAAATGACTTTACCCCAGTCCTCAGTAGTCCACTCCCTGTACCTTTTGCAGAATATCAGTCAGTCCCTGATGTTTTTTCTGGAGAGAAGTGGCTTCTTTGCTGCCCTCCTTGAAACCAGGCCTTGCTCAAAGAGTCTCCGCCTCACAGTGCGTGCAGAAACACTCACACCAGCCTGCTGCCATTGCTGAGCTAGCTCGGCACTGCTGGTAGTCCGATCCTGCAGCTGAAACAGTTTTCAGATACGGTCCTGGCGTTTGCTGGTCCTTCTTGGGCGCCCTGGAGCCTTTTTGCAACAATGGAAGCTCTCTCCTTGAAGTTCTTGATGATGCGATAGATTGTTGACTGAGGTGCAATCTTTGTAGCTGCGATACTCTTCCCTGTTAGGCCATTTTTGTGCAGAGCAATGATGGCTGCACGTGTTTCTTTAGAGATAACCATGATTAACTGAAGAGAAACATTGATACCAAGCACCAGCCTCCTTTTAAAGTGTCCAGTGGTGTCATTCTTACTTAATCATGACTAATTGATCGCCAGCCCTGTCCTCATCAACACCCACACCTGTGTTAATAGAACAATCACTAAAACAATGTTAGCTGGTCCTTTTAAGGCAGGAATGCAATGATGTTGAAATGTGTTTTGGGGGTTAAAGTTCATTTTCTTAGCCAATATTGACTTTGCAAGTAATTGCTGTTAAGCTGATCACTCTTTATGACATTCTGGAGTATATGCAAATTGCCATTAGAAAAACTTAAGCAGTAGACTTTGTAAAAATTAATATTTGTAGCATTCTCAAAACTTTTGGCCATGACTGTAGTCATAAATGGTACATTCTCTAAATGGGCTATAGTCATCAGTGGGGTGCCGCATGGATCTGTGCTAGGACCGATTCTTTTTAATCTCTTTATTAACCCCTTGACGACCGCGGGCAGTAATTTTACTGCCCGCGGTCTGCCGGCGAGAGCATGCCGCGATCGGCGCACATCTCAGCTGATTTTCCCAGCTGAGATGTATGCCTGCTAGGCACAAGCAGAATAGTTATCTGCTCGTGCCGTTTAACCCCTTAAATGGCGCTGTCAATATGTGACAGTGCCATTATAAGCGAGATCGCGGTAAACTTTTACTTACCGCCCGATACCGGAAGTCACGTGACGTGATCACGTGACTTCCGGTAGTTGTCATGGTAGCACAGGGTCATGTGATGACTCTTGTACTACACATGAATTGCTTTCACTTTCACTTGGGCCGCAGCCCAGTGAAAAAGAAAGGGAGCGTATCTGCTGTTTACAGCTGTTGTTGATCGCTATAGCCCCCTAGGTGGACTAGTAAAATTAAAAAAAAAGTTACTTTTTTTTTTAAAAAAAAATTAGAAAAAACAAAAAAACCTAAAAGTTCAAATCACCCCCCCATTCGCCCAGTTGAAAATTAAACGGTTAAAAAAATATACACACATTTGGTATCGCCGCGTTCAAAAACGCCCGATCTAGCAAAATATAAAATCAATTAATGTGATCAGTAAACCGCGTAGCGGCAAAAAAATTCCAAACGCCAAAATGACGTTTTTTTTGTCGCCACAACTTTTGCGTAAAATGCAATAACAGGCTATCAAAACGTAGCATCTGCGCAAAAATGGTACCGTTAAAAACGTCAGCTTGAGAGTAAAAAAATAAGCCATCACTGAGCCATAGATCCTGAAAAATGAGAACGCTACGGGTCACAGAATATGGCGTAAAACGTGCGCCTCTTTTTTCGGACAAACTTCCGATTTTTTTTAACCCCTTATATAAAAGTAAGCCTATACATGTTTGGTGTCTACGAACTCGCACTGACCTGAGGCATCACACCCACACATCAGTTTTACCATATAGTGAACACAGTGAATAAAATATCTCAAAAACAAATTGCACTTTTTTTTGCAATTTTTCTGCATTTGGAATTTTTTTTGCCATTTTTCAGTACACTATATGGTAAAACGTATGGTTTCATTTAAAAGTACAGCTCATTCTGCAAAAAATGACCATATTGACTGAAAAATAAAAAAGTTACGACTCTCAGAAGAAGAATGGCGGAAAAAAAAAACGGAAAGCGAAAAATCAGCCGGTCGTGAAGGGGTTAATGACCTTGTGGATGGGATTGATAGTAAAGTGTCAGTCTTTGCTGATGACACCAAACTATGTAGAATATTAAAAACTGACCTTGATAGTACAATATTACAAAAAGATCTGGATAAGATGTCAGAATGGGCAGATACTTGGCAAATGAGATTTAATGTGGATAAATGTAAAGTAATGCACCTAGGACGGAGTAATCCTATAACTGCGTATACATTAAATGGAAGTAAACTCGGGACTACAGAACAGGAGAAGGACTTGGGTATTCTTATTACAAATAAGCTGAGCAGCAGCACTCAATGTCAAGCAGCAGCTGCAAAAGCAAACAAGATTCTAGGGTGTGTAAAAAGAGAGATTAGATCCCATGATCTCAACGTATTGTTACCCCTCAGTAAGTCACTTGTAAGGCCACATCTGGAATAAGGGATCTAGTTTTGGGCTCCACATTTTAAAAAGGACATTCAGAAGTTAGAGTCAGTTCAAAGGCGGCTAACTAAACTACTTCAAGGAATGGAAGGCCTCCCATATGATGACAGGTTGAAAAAGTTAGATATGTTTAGCTTAGAAAAAAGACGTCTCAGAGGAGATCTCATTTATATGTATAAATACATGTGTGGTCAATATAAAGGACTGGCACATGACTTATTTCTTCCAAAGACAATACTAAGGACCAGGGGGCATACACTGCGAGTGGAAGAAAAGCGATTCCGGCAGCTAAATAGGAAAGGGTTCTTTACAGTTAGAGCGGTCAGACTGTGGAATACCCTACCACAAGAGGTAGTAATGGCAGATACTATAACAGCTTTTAAAAAATGGCTGGATGATTTCCTCAGTACACACAACATTGTTGGTTATAAATGACTTAGTGACTAAATGTAGAACTGGTGGAGGAAGGTTGAACTAGATGGACCTAGGTCTTTTTTCAACCTAAGTAACTATGTAACTATGTATTCCGGTCCTCAGTAGCTTATATGTCTCCCCCCTCTCCCCCAGTAATTTGTATGCCCCCCAAGTAACATGTATGCTGTTTATTATGTTAATATTTTATTGTATTTTTTTATCGGGTAGGGGGGCCCTTTTCAGACTGTTGCTATGGGGCACCATCTTTTCTATGTTCACCCCTGACAAGCAGTTGCATCTTTTTCACAATGTCACAAAAATTGCTCCAAATCTTTTGGCGTACATAAATTTACTCCACTGAAGGAGCGGTGTACATTTATGCCAAATTTTGCGATTTTTTTTTTTTTTGAAAAGTCACACTGATGAAACAGTAAAAAACATCTGAAAATCCTAAACCATGCCCAGAGTGCCAAACTAAAAAAAACCAAAAACACAATTTTGTTGTTCCCAGACAGCAGTCCACAATCCTATACAACCAGGATGACCTATTAACAACGTGGGTAGGAAAAGATTTACATGTTTTCTTTCCCTCCAGATTCTTCGGGTGCTGCTAGTATGGCCAACTGTTGAAGCTAAAAGAGTAAATGGTGTAATGTGCACCATACACATAAGATAATGATAGACACAATGTGGAAGATCAATTGTAGATCCCTATCATGCAGTGCCGAATGACAAATGCAATTTAAACCGATGGATGAATAATTCTAACATGCCAGATTCATGATGGTCTGTTATGAGCCATTGCAAATACCTATTTACATATAATTTTGGACTCAATTTACTAATTAGGTGACTTCTAAAGGCAATTGGTAACTTAGGATTTTACTTAAGGGTATTAGACTACTAGGAGCGGAATACAAATGCGCATCACAATTTTCAGATTTATATTTTTAAACTATTTAGAAAACCATATAATAATAATAATAATTATTCCTTTTTTATATATACTGTATATGTATATATATATACAGCATATATATGTGTATATATATATATATATATATATATATATATATATTTCCTTTATACTTCACAAATACTTGCTACTTTGTATTGGTATAACACATACAATCCCAATAAAATACATTTATGCATTTATGTTTGTAGGTGTAACTTGTAAAAATTTAAAAATGTGGAAAAGTTCATGGGGTATGAATACCTTTTCAAGGTACTGTATATAATTCCAAAATTTTCCGTCTTGGTGTTGCAACTTCAATGTTGATGAGTGTATATTGGGAAAGTTTTGAAACATAATCTAATGGCAGGATTGTGCTATGTATTTAGAGAATGTACATCTTTTGGCAAGCGCACACCTGAATAGTAATCTGCATAGCTTCCTAATGGAAAATTTCCTTCATTCCTTACTGCTTCCCAATCACTGTTTGTGTTCCTTAACTTTCCAGCCAAGAGCAGTACAATATGATACTAGCTACGGAGGAAATAAAAGTGAAGCTTACGTATTGCAGGTATCATATCTAAAGCATACACCAGCCTCCGCTAAGACAATGGGCTATTATATATCGTTACTGAAGTTCAGAGAGTTATGTATTTTTCCATTACAATATCACTATTCAAAATTCACTATTCAAGTATACACAAGCTGCAATGTAAAAATAACCTGCTTCCACAAATATTAGTAGTCATCAGCACAAAGGAGTCTTTTGGATTACACGAATACTATACTCAACCTTCTCGGATTCAATTCAGTTTGTACTATTTAGATGTAGTACTTGTTTTCCTGGCTAATAATCAAGGTAAATGGGAGAATGTAAGAGAATGTGAGAGGAGATAAATAAATTCAGGTAATTTGGGGGACCAGGGTACTGAAGAGTAAAGAAGCTGGAGCCTACAACATAAAAGGACTCTGTCAGGACAGAATGATTGCTCAAATCAAGTAAAGGCACTCGGTGCCCTTGTTGTGGCCAAATATTTAAGTGCACTTTTCCATCTTTTTTCCCCCTCTATCTCTGCCTGTTTCTGGCAATATAAAGCCAGAGCTGTGAAAGAACAAAGTGGGGATGAAGATAAAGGGAAAATAAGCAGGTGGGAACATGCCCTTAAATATTTGGCCATTCCAAGGGTGTACCGTGTTTCAAGTTTGTGTTATGTCTATTTTCACATTACTGGAAACGCACGGTGACATGTTCATTTTTAGTGGTAACACAGACACACAGATCCATACAAGTCAATGGATCCATGAAAAACACGTACAGAACATGAATGGCATCCGTGTGCCGTCCGTGTGACACGGAACAGAATTAGATGCATTCAAAGAATTACTGACCTTCAAAGTGTTAAAAATTTGCAAATATGATAAATAATATAATAGATACATGTAGATAGTTAATAGATAAATAGATGGATAGAGAGAGACAAAGAGATGGTAGATATATTTTTCAGCTTTAGTGAAATAAATACAGAATGAAACAATGCAGGGTCCCCCCCTCATTTTTGATAACCTGCAAAGGTAAGGCAGACAGCTGCAGGCTGATGTTATCAGGCTGGAAAGGCCTATGGTTATTTGGCCGTTCTCACTCTAAAAATACCTGCCTGCAGCCATCCCAGAAGTGGTGCATTACATTAGATGCCTCAATTCTGGTGCTGCGCCTCTGTTCTTCCCATTTGCCTGGTACGATGGCAATCGGGGTAATATTTTTTGAGGATGATGCCATCTGTGTAGTGTTAGCTGGCATCAAGCCCAGGGTTAGTAATGGAGAGTTGTTTATCAGGCACCTCTATTGCTAACTCAGTAACTGTAAAGCGAAAAAAACCCCACATATACAAATATTTTATTTCAAACAACTCTCCAACTCTTTCCCTGGTTTACCAATTTATAAGGAAAAAAAAAGCCATGGTGGTCTTAAGCAGTCCAAGGATTCTGACGTAGTCCACAAATGGCAATCTGAAAGACATAAAAACAGAGAATTAAAAAAATAAAGTCAAGAGACAGTCCCTTGTTCACCAATTTATTAGTAAACAAAGTTCTGAGCTCTGACATCATTCCACGGTTCCCATGACATTCCTCTATTACGATGATCAAAGGCTATGAAGTTTTGTTCTGAGACTCCATTGCCTTTGATCAGCATCCTCTCCCGACACACACTGAACTCTGCATGACCCAGTAACTGTGATGAGCAGTGACATCAGCAAACATTACTGCTTATCAGAACCACTGGGTCACACTGCGCTTTCAGCATGCGCCGGGAAAGTATACTGATCTGGCTTGTGGAGTCTAAGAATGAGGCTTCATAATCTTTGCTCATCGAAATTGATGAAAATCATGGGAAGCGCTGAACAACGTTGGAGCTCGGAAATTTATTTTCTAATAAATTGGTGAACGAAGAACTGTCTCTTGTGTTTATTTCTCTTTAAGTCAGTGTTGACATCACACAAAAGATTTGCGGTCACTGCTGGAGGTTCCAATGGTCCTCCACCTGTGACCACAAATCCCCTGAGTGACATCACCGCTGATCGCGCGGCTCACTCATTCTCTGCCTGAACCTCACAGTGCAAATCAAAAAAGGTCTGTGGAGCCTCTGTTAGGAGTCTCGACACAGAAAATAGCCAGATATCCCTTCGGAAAGGACCTAGCCAAGGAGTGGCTCTTTTTAAGGAGACCACCATAACCACCATATTAAGTGGCCCTTTTAGTCAATATCCAACTCTTTGACGACTTTAAAATTATGACAAGGGAAATACCAAGGCCAGGTATCCATCCACAGACAGCTGTTTCGAGGTATTGCCCCTCATCAGTGTGGCGTAAACTTCTGGCTAGGTGGGAGCAATGCCTAATAGACCAGCAAGACAAAACAATCACTGATCTCGGGGAGACCAGCCAGCGAAAATACTGCCGGCAGCCAGCGAGGGTGCTCAAGACAGTGAAATCCTAGGTGCCGGCAGTGTTTTCTGGTTATTTATTGTGTGTATTTTTGGATGTTTTAAGAGATTCTATTAAAATTGATGTTTTTAAGGGTTAATATAATATTAGCATATTGCAGATGGAATTATTTAAAGTCCAACTCTTCTTCCTGGAAACTCTTTTCCTAATGATCGGCATCATGCTGAAAAAGCGTGATCATTTGGCTCTCTCCAGATCATTGGGACTGCTAAATCATGGTAATTGATTCTGTGACGCCCTGGCCTATCAAGTCGTCACATGGTATTGGGCAATCTGCCCTTCTGTGCAATATCCACCACCTCCTTGGTTACGGGTCCCCAACTTATGGTGTAGCCAACATCAGCCAATCAAAATCCTAGACAGGAAAAAGCTGTGGATATAAGGAGCTCAATAGAGTCTTACCAGTGTAAAATATGGTGACTTTTTAATAGGAAAACATGCTCACCTGGAAAGGTTGTGAGACTCACAACCAGTATAGAGACATATAACAGCTGCAGCCGATCCCACGTGCCAAAGGCAGAAGCAATACAAAAACCATGATAATTGGGGTATACTCCGCGCTGCTGTACAAAGAATCACTCCAATTAATAAAAGCAATGGTGATGGTTTATTCTATGTGTTTCGAAGAGATATCCCCTCTTCTTCCTCAGGAAAATCCACCGATAAACATAATCAAATCATAATCAAAATCCTAGGCACACTCTGTACCACACCCACCAGACACACCAGTGGAATGCCTTAGTGGAATAGGGTCGCCCACGTGGGGGGTTGGTTAAGGGGAGGTCAGGAGTGTCAGGAGTAGGTCAGTGAAGTGTAGGAAGTGAAGGAGAGAGGAAGTCAGGAGCCGGGCTCCTTGGAAGTAACAAGGTAGGAGACGGTGGTCTGGGCCTAGTAGGAGCTGGACCCTCGGTCGCAGGGGATCATGACAAGGGGCACGGAACTGTCGAGGAGGACATCACCGTACCATCACCGGGCTGGGACCAGGACATGATGGGGTACGTGGACCCTAGGTCAGGGAGTAGCTTCAGGCAACCTGATAATTTACCCGACGAGAACGGAGCTTTCAAGATCTGCTCTCCACCCGCTCCAAAATCGGGGTACTAGCGCGACGAGGGGGATAGGACTTTCCACAAAAACGGTCCAGAAAACCCCAAGCGTGAAGCCTGAGAGCAAGCTCCTTCAGTTAGCCACACTGGGCAGCGGGACCCGACTAGTTCTACACTACCAGGACCAACTGACAAGTGAGTGAACTTAGTGCCATGAGGAAGGTCACAGATCACCAGGCAACACCAGTGGGGACGGGACCCAAACTAGCTCCCCTCAGCGGCAGCGGTGTCCAGAACTTTGGTTTACTAAGTTGTCGGTGTCAGCTTTATGGACTGAGTGAGTACGCAAGTGACCCTTTCACCCCCAACGGCACTCCCCAATACCATCACCGAGTCCCGGGGCATCCTCCCTACCCGTGGAGGGTATTCCCAGCTGCAGCGGTGGTACTCCACCTTACCACACACCACGGGTGGTGTCACAAACTTTAAATATACAATCCCCTGTAAATACCCCCTTTTATTTGAGTGGCCGCACGACCCCCGGGTCCGGAGACCATCAAGCCACCGCGGATCTGGATCCGGATCCGAGCAGCCCGGCTGCTGACGCGGGGGCGGCACAATTCCCTTTAACAAAACCACATGCACTAGTCTCCTTGAATATGAAGAAAGTAACTGGAGCTTTTGATTGACCCAGATAAATGCAATGCATTATTGCTTTGAGCTTGAATTTCTTGGGCTTGTGTTCAAAATCAGTATCAGGACCCTTTAAAGGAGTTGTCCGACATAAACTCTAATTTTTTTTAAGCTAATCTGTGCTGTATTGTCATCTTAAGCACCCCTACGTTATTTTTTTTGTTTTCTAATTTTTGTTCCTCTTGAATTATCCCTTTATTCTCTGCATCCACTTTATTTACATGCAGCTCAACCAAACATGAATTCTTCCTATACCAAACCTCACAGTCAGAGCTGGCACCGCCCGGCCTCACTGTCCAGACCCGCCTTCTGCCCAACTCTTTTAGACCCTCTGCATACTCATTGGCCCAGGACTGACCTCTCATCATTACAGCATTGAAAATAACAGCCCCACATAGGGCTCTGCACCCCACCACATAGGGCTCTGCAGGCCCCACCACACAGGGCTCTGCACGCCCCCACATGGTGATCTGCACCCCCACACAGTGATCTGCAACTCCATACACGCCCTGTACCCCCCCCACACAGCGCTCTGCACACCCCCACAAATTGCTCTGCACCCCCTATGGCGCTCTGCACCCCCAATGCCGCTCTGCATTCCCCCCATACATTGCTCTGCACCCCCCACACATCGCTCTGCACTCCCCAACACGGCACTTTGCACCCCCCCCACACAATGCTCTGCACCCCCCCATGGGGCTCTGCACCCCTCCCACACATTGCTCTGCACTCTCCCACATGGCGCTCTGCACCCCCAAACACAGGGCTCTGCACCTCACCCCCACATCGCTCTGCACCCCCTCCACTCCACACATTGCTCTGCAGCCCATTATAGCCCCCACCATGTAGGGAATAAATACATACCTCTCCTTGGACCCCGCCGCTGTTCCTCGTTCACCCACTGTCTGTGCTATGGCCATATCAGCACAGTAATGACGTCACCGCTGTATTGAACTGTCAGAGAGCACAGACAGCGGGACAGTGATGAGAAGCTGCCAGGGCTGCCTTTCATCAGTGCTTTCAAATGTATCGACATCTGTGATGCCGATACATTTGAACTTGCGATCCTGAGCAGGGGGCCCGGTGCTGGAGGTGACACCAAGGGCAGCCACCGCCGGGCCCCTCCCCCAGCTCATGGGCCCAACAGCAGTGGATTGGGAGGTTGCGGGGAGAGCACGGAATGTGTGGAGGGTGCGGGGGAGGGGGGCAGGGACTTCGACGCACTGTACCTGCCCAGCAGGGCGGCTACATGACATCGACTGTGATGCCCATCTACAAGGCGAGCTTTAAGCTCCTGCCCCTGCCGACGTGACATCACAGGAAGTGGCAAAATCCCGGCAGGAGCGGTCAAATTTGACCGCTCCTGCCGGGATTTTGCTACTTCCTGTGATGTCACGTCGACAGGGGCAGGAGCTTATGCTCGGTTGGAGCATGACCGCTCTGAGCCGGGGAAGAGGGACTGACAGCAGGGCAGGTAGGTAGTTACTATTTACTTTCCTGCCCCAATGTAGCCCAATAGTGAAATAATAAAAAAAAAAGCAAAATAACCGGGATAACCCCTTTTAAAAATTGTATCAAGGATTGTATTTCGAGTCAAGATGCAGCGTCTGTGCCTCCTAATCCTAGTAATATGACCCTGCTGCTTCATCTGTAAGAACAGTGTCAGTGGTACTGAGCCAATAGGTACAAATGTATTGTGCTGTCTGGAAAGACAATGTTGCAGAAGTGCTTTCGGTCTAGTTGAGCCCCTTATGTGCTGTATAATGCTGTACATTTACTTATCTCTTATTGTAACTAATTAGACATTTAAAAATAATAGAAGAAGCTTAGCTGTACATTCACAAAAAATGTAGTAAGTGATCAGTACACAACATTTGCAGCCTTTTATTTCTTTAATCTCTTGGGACACTTGGCTGAACAAGCTAATTCAAGCAAACAGCATGTCGCATTAGCAGTGCTAAACTAATAAATACTTTGGTAAGTACAGCAACATTATGTTATATATTGTGTACACCTCATCTCCGGAGAAAACAAGCAGGCTCAATGCACCTGAGACCAGAGAGTAAAAATAATATTGCAGGCATCCAGCTGCTCAGCTTGGTAGGTGGATAAAGTGTCTGTAGTCCATAGTCTAAGATGATGTTGATCCTAACCAAAACCTATTATCTGCTTCAGTGGCCTGGAACGATTGCGTTCTACATGCTGCAGTGTTTTGAGTCAATTACAGCCAGCTCTGGGATGGTACTCTTGCATGTGATAGCTGCTGCCTTCTCTACCGTTTAGTTCTGTCTTGCTGAGCAAGGGGATGAATATTGCTGCTTAAAGGGCCAATTGAATTTGTATAGCACAGATTCTATGTATTTATCAGTGGGTGAAGTCTGTGTACAGCTTTTGCTTTCCGCATGGTCTGTTACAATTCAGTGCACCTATATTTTCAACTGCATTATCCTTGTGAAAATCTTACAAATCAATTTGTTATATAGGTATATATAAACATTTCTACATATTATTGGCGCTTTCCTGTCAGAATGAATGACGCAGATAGGTCTCGTGTCATATAGCAGCAACACTGCACAATATATTGTAATCCAAACTACATATAAAAACTACATAAAGAGTTTATGTAAAAAAGTGGCATATAAAGACAAGTTATTTTTATTTTCCAATAAACTTTTTATTTCAGTCCTTCACAGTTTTCAGGATCAGAACTTATCCATCAGAGCATGAAAACGTCATGAATTATGCTGTCTACAAATTAATTATTTCATGGGGTATGAACAGGGGCCCCTGCGCTGTCCCTTATCTCAAAGGTAAGCTTGATGGTAGCCAGGTTTGAGCCCCCAGCGTGACACTGTCTCCTGTCCGAACCATTATACTACTCCTCCCCAACCCAGGAAGCGGGCTGGAAGCCAAGTCATGAAGACCTCCCAAATAGCCACAGACAAGGGTAAACAAAAACTCGTGCACACTGCACCCAAACACAAAGGAGGGACAGTAAGTGAACTATTGAGTAAAGCAAAAGGCGTGTTAAATAAATGCACAAGAAAAGAACTCACCACGCAAACCATGCAGAAGCGCAGCTTGCTGATCACCATAGAACTGGATAACCACAGGAACCGAGGAAGCTATATCCGGCACTCAGCCCCAGAAACCAGAACCTTATAAAGGGTGAAACGGCGGCTGAGGGTGTTAATCAGCAGCCTTACCTCCTTTATGATCAGAAGCCAGCAGAAATTAACTCCTGCTATACTGGAGAGCAGTGAAGCCTGACCCAGCCGACACCCAAGACAGGCTGTGAAACTAAGAAATTCCAGGTTGCTTGTCGGACTCTGCAGTGTGAACATGACACCCAGCGAGTGCAACGCCGAACACCACACGACACATCACTACAGATGAGAGGACCTGTGGATATTCGGGTTCGCTGAATCCACATGAACTAATAAAAAAAAAAGTTGCTTCGGCTACCGAATTTCACCTGAACTTGACCCCGGACAATGAACCCCATACAAGTCAATGGGGACAAGAAGTTCTATGCTGTAAAATGGTCATAGTAAGGGCTAGGGGGCTACAAAAGGAAGATAAGGGAAAAAGCAGGACAGTTATATTCGCTGTGTTTCCTGGAAAATAACACTGCAGTCAGATTCTTTTCTGGGATGGCTCATTAAGCTTCATGAATATTCACTGCTTTCCCCACTCACCCTCTGTTCCAGCATCTGTGATTGGTTGCAGACTGTTATACACGCCCTCCACCCTCTGTGTCGGCATTTGTGATTAAAAAATGGCTTGGGCCCCCCCCTATTTTTAATAACTAGCATGGGTAAAAGTGACAGCTATGAGCTGTAACCCCCAGCTTTCAATGGTATCATGGCTGGTTATCAAAAATAGAGGGGATCCCATGCTGTTTTTCTAAATTATTTAAATAAATAATTTTAAAAAAATGGCATACAGTGCCCCATTTTTTATATCCAGCCACAGTAAAGCTAAGAGGTGGTGGCTGGTATTATCAGGGTGGAAAAGGCCATGGTTATTATCACTTCCCAGCCTAAAATATTAGCCTGCAGCTGCTCCAGAAGTGTCGCATCCATTAGATGCCCCAATTCTACCGCTTTACCTGGTCTTCCCGATTGCCCAGGTGTTGTGGCAACTGAGGTAATATATGGGGTTGATGTCAGCTATGATTGATTTGTCAAAAATTGCAACTGCCACCAAGCCCTAGGTTAGTAATTAGGAGCAGTCAAAAAAATAAACAAACACCGAAAAATCTTTTATTGAAAATAAAAAAAAAAACAACACACACACACACTCGTTCACCCCTTTATTAAAGTTAAAAACACCCATTCAGGTCCAACGTAATCCACATGACATCCCATGACGAACCCTGCTCTGTTACATCCAGAGGCTGCAGTTGTTAACAACGCGACCATTCACTACAGTATCCGGGACACACTGACAGCATCGGGGAACCCGGCTGTAAGAAGCAGTGATCTCAGTCAGTTCACCGGAGGTCACAGTTGTGTGACCATTGTGAACACTATGGAGAAGGTGGAGACGCTGGACTGCTATACCTTACTATTCTCCTGACCTGATCTAATCTGTTACTCTTATTCCTCAAATACTAAATTGATCGCAGGTAATTCCCTGCTCTAATATCGTAATTATGTTCTGCTCATGATAGTTTCTTAGAGAAAAAGGTGCATAGAGGCAGCTTACCAAGAGACGGAACCTGAGACAACACAGCTCCTGCACCCACTACTGATGCAATAACCTCCACAGTAAAAGATGAAGAAACATCTGTATCAATACAGGTACTGACAAGAAGCATTTTTTTAAGACAGTCAAATGCACACAAAGCAGCCTCAGACCATCTTGAGAAGTTCTTACCTTTTTTTAATCATGTCAGTGAGAGGTCTTGCTATGGCAGAAAAGTTCCTAATAAATTTTCTGTAACAATTTACAAAACCTAATAAATGTTGCAGAACCTTAAGGTTTACAGGACGGTTCCATTTTAATATAGCCTGTAACCGAAATTATATATTTCAAAAAAAGAAGTTCCTGTACAGTGAATATGTGGCGCCCCTGATGCTTCAGTCGCCACAATGTATCATATCATAGTATCATAGTATCATAGATTTTTAGGTTGAAGGGAGACTCTAAGGCGGGTTTGTACACTAAGACATCGCAGGTGCGATATCGGTGGGGTCAAATCAAAAGTGACGCACATCCGGCGTCGCAGTCGATATCGTAGTGTGTAAATCCTTTTTGATACGATTAACGAGCGCAAAAGCGTTGTTATCGTATCATCGGTGTAGGGTCCGACATTTCCATAATTTGCCAGCAGTGACAGGTACGATGTTGTTCCTGGTTCCTGCGGCAGCACACATTGCTGTGTGAGAAGCCGCAGGAGTGAGGAACATCTCCTACCTGCGTCACCGCGTCTAATGCCGGCTCTGCAGAAGGAAGGAGGGGGGCGGGATGTTTACGCTCATCTCCGCCCCTCCGCTTCTATTGGCTACCTGCCGTGTGACGTAGCTATGACGCCGCACGACCCGCCCCCTTAATAAGGAGGCGGGTCGCTGGCCAGAGCGAAGTCGCAGGGCAGGTAAGTGCGTGCAAAGCTGCCGTAGCGATAATGTTCGCTACGGCAGCAATCACAAGATATCGCTGCTGCGACGGGGCGGGTACTATCGCGCTCGACATCGCAGCATCGGCTTGCAATGTCGCAGCGTGCAAAGTACCCCTAAGTCCATCTAGTTCATCCCGTAGCCTAACATGTTGATCCAGAGGAAGGCAAAAAACCCCCCCAAAAAAACAATGTGGCAAACAAGCTCCAATGGGGAAAAAAATTCCTTCCTGACTCCCCATACGGCAATCAGACTAGTTCCCTGGATCAACACCCTGTCATAAAATCTAATATACATAACTGGTAATATTACATTTTTCAAGAACGGCATCCAGGCTATGCTTAAATGTTAGTAGTGAATCACTCATTACAACATCATACGGCAGAGAGTTCCATAGTCTCACTGCTCGCACAGTAAAGAATCCTCGTCTGTGATTATGATTAAACATTCTTTCCTCAAGACGTAGCAGATGCCCCCATGTTCCAGTCGCAGGCCTAGGTGTAAAAAGATCTTTGGAAAGGTCTCTGTACTGTCCCCTCATACAGTGCCTACAAGTAGTATTCAACCCCCTGCAGATTTAGCAGGTTTACACATTCGGAATTAACTTGGCATTGTGACATTTGGACTGTAGATCAGCCTGGAAGTGTGAAATGCACTGCAGCAAAAAAGAATGTTATTTCTTTTTTTTTAAATTGTGAAAAGTTTATTCAGAAGGTCATTTATTATTCAACCCCTCAAACCACCAGAATTCTGTTTGGTTCCCCTAAAGTATTAAGAAGTATTTCAGGCACAAAGAACAATGAGCTTCACATGTTTGGATTAATTATCTCTTTTTCCAGCCTTTTCTGACTTATTAAGACCCTCCCCAAACTTGTGAACAGCACTCATACATGGTCAACATGGGAAAGACAAAGGAGCATTCCAAGGCCATCAGAGACAAGATCGTGGAGGGTCACAAGGCTGGCAAGGGGGGGTAGAAAACCCTTTCCAAGGAGTTGGGCCTACCTGTCTCCACTGTTGGGAGCATCATCCGGATGTGGAAGGCTTATGGAACTACTGTTAGCCTTCCACGGCCTGGACAGCCTTTGAAAGTTTCCTCCCATGCCGAGGCCAGGTTTGTCCGAAGAGTCAAGGCTAACCCAAGGACAACAAGGAAGGAGCTCCGGGAAGATCCTTGGCAGTGGGGACATTGGTTTCAGTCAATACCATAAGTAACGTACTCCACCGCAATGGTCTCCGTTCCAGACGAGCCCGTAAGGTACCTTTACTTACAAAGCGTCATGTCAAGGCTCGTCTACAGTTTGCTCATGATCACTTGGAGGAATCTGAGACAGACTGGTTCAAGGTTCTCTGGTCTGATGAGACCAAGATCGAGATCTTTGATGCCAACCACACACGTGACGTTTGGAGACTGGATGGCACTGCATACGATCCCAAGAATACCATCCCTACAGTCAAGCATGGTGGTGGCAGCATCATGCTGTGGGGCTGTTTCTCAGCCAAGGGGCCTGGCCATCTGGTCCGCATCCATGGGAAGATGGATAGCACGGCCTACCTGGAGATTTTGGCCAAGAACCTCCGCTCCTCCATCAAGGATCTTAAGATGGCTCGTTATTTTATCTTCCAACAAGACAACGACCCAAAGCACACAGCCAAGAAAACCAAGGCCTGGTTCAAGAGGGAAAAAATCAAGGTGTTGCAGTGGCCTAGTCAGTCTCCTGACCTTAACCCAATTGAAAACTTGTGGAAGGAGCTCAAGATTAAAGTCCACATGAAACACCCAAAGAACCTAGATAACTTGGAGAAGATCTGCATGGAGGAGTGGGCCAAGATAACTCCAGAGACCTGTGCCGGCCTGATCAGGTCTTATAAAAGACGATTATTAGCTGTAATTGCAAACAAGGGTTATTCCACAAAATATTAAACCTAGGGGTTGAATAATAATTGACCCACACTTTTATGTTGAAAATTTATTAAAATTTATCTGAGCAACATAACTTGTTGGTTTGTAAGATTTATGCATCTGTTAATAAATCCTGCTCTTGTTTGAAGTTTGCAGGCTCTAACTTATTTGGATCTTATCAAACCTGCTAAACCTGCAGGGGGTTGAATACTACTTGTAGGCACTATATATTTATACATTGTGATTAGATCCCCCCTAAGCCTTCGTTTTTCCAAACTAAATAACCCCAAGTTTAATAACCTGTCTTGGTATTGCAGCCCACCCATTCCTCTAATAATCTTGGTCGCTCTTCTCTGCACCCTTTCCAGTTCAGCTATGTCCTTCTTATATATCGGTGACCAGAATTGTACACAGTATTCTAAGTGCGGTCGCACTAGTGACTTGTACAGAGGTAGAACTATATTTTTTTCATGAACACTTATACCTCTTTTAATACATCCCATTATTTTATTAGCCCTGGCAGCAGTTGCCTGACACTGTCCACTAAAGTGAAGTTTACCATCCACCCATACACCCAAGTCTTTTATTGTGTCTGTTTTACCCAGTGTTCTACAATTAAGTACATAATAAGTATATAATTATTGTATAAGTATATTAAGTATTGCATAATATGCAATAATAGTATGCATAATATGCAAAATATGCATAATAATATGCATAATATGCATAATAATATGCAGTATTGCATCCAAATTTGGGTGTAATTCTAAACCCGGTTCCTGAGGAGGTCAGTCCTGGTTTCACCACATTATACACTCAAATACACACCAGGTTGCCCTGTTCCCACTAGGGACTGGGCTAGGGCAGGGTAATAAAGGGGTCGCCGACAGAGTGGCATTTACAGGATGCCCTCAACAGGGGCCCCAGTCCCACTAGCTTCGGATCTGGGAGGGGTGAGGTGCAGCCAGAGTCTTTTGCAGACTTACTTTTTTGCCCTTGAGAAAGTCACCAAGTGTGACGACACGCGTCAGGTGGGTAAGGTGATTCCCTGGACCTTCAAACAGCTTTGTGCTTTACATTATCCTGCTTTAACCCTTTAACCCTTTGAACTTTGGTGCATAGACACACGAGTCAAGTCAAAATCTGTCTCCTTGAGGAGGAAAAAATTTTTTTTTTTTTGCACTCATTTTCTCAGCCCAGGGCTAGGGGTTATCAGGCTGCAGCTCTGGGAATTGTGGTGCTCAGGTTTAACATGGGGTTATGCTAGTTGAGATATTGGGATTTCTATAATTTTTCTGCACAAGGCTGCTTTGTCTAAAGGTCCAGTCACACTAAGCAACTTACCAGCGATCCCAACAACGATAGGGATCGCTGGTAAGTTGCTAGGAGGTTGCTGGTGAGATGTCACACTGCGACGCTCCAGCGATCCCACCAGCAACCTGACCTGGCAGGGATCGCTGGAGCGTGGCTACACAAGTTGCTGGTGAGCTCACCAGCAACCAGTGACCAGCCACACATGCAGAGAGCAGGGAGCAGCGCACACTGAGCGCTGGCTCCCTGCTCTCCTAGTACAGCACACATCGGGTTAATTACCCGATGTGTGCTGCAGCTACATGTGCACAGAGCAGGGAGCAGTGCACACTGCTAAGCGCTGGCTCCCTGCTCTCCTGGCTACAGCACACATCGGGTTAATTAACCCGATGTGTCCTGCAGCTACATGTGCACAGAGCAGGAGCCGGCACTGACAGTGAGAGCGGCGGAGGCTGGTAACAAAGGTAAATATCGGGTAACCAAGGACAGGGCTTCTTGGTTACCCGATGTTTACATTGGTTACCAGCCTCCGCAGAAGCCGGCTCCTGCTGCCTGCACATTAGTTGTTGCTGTCTCGCTGTCACACACAGCGATCTGTGCTTCACAGCGGGACAGCAACAACTAAAAAATGGCCCAGGACATTCAGCAACAACCAACGACCTCACAGCAGGGGCCAGGTTGTTGCTGGATGTCACACACAGCAACATCGCTAGCAACATCACAAAAGTTGTTCGTTAGCAGCGATGTTGCTAGCGATGTTGCTTAGTGTGACGGGGCCTTAAGTATCAAGGTATATTATGACTGCATTACAAGCTGTTGCTGGGTTCAATATGTATAATTATTTGTGAAGTGCTACAGCACATCTTTACTATGCTGCAACACCACGTGCTTTGAAAATGTAACTAACGTCTGATCTGTTCATTATACCAGCTAGCTTGGTTAGAATCTTGGTCCACTTTATATAGGGAATCACATGGTTTCCTTTTTGTATGTTTTTAAATGTTTTTAAAATTTGTCTACGGTTGTTGTGATACCATTTGGTGTTGTGTGACACAAATGTGCTTTTTATGTTCCTTGATATACAATAAAATATTTTTGATTAATTGTGTATATGGTGATCCCTCAGTTTTTTGGCACTTCTTTTCTCTCTATTAATTATTAGCTTTCAGTGCCAGGGGTGATCCCAGGATTTGGTGCCCTCCTACATCTTGAGTAAACAGTCTTTTGCAGACTCTAACAGGTTTTCTTCAAGAATGGTCCTGTATTTGGCTTCATCTATCTTCCCATCAGTTGTAACCATCTTCCCTGTCCCTGCTGAAGAAAATCAGACCCAAACCATGATGCTGTCACCACCATGTTTGACAGTGGGGATGGTGCATTCAGGGTGATGAGCTGTGTTGCTTTTACGCCAAACATATCGTTTGGCATTGTACCCAAAAAGTTCAATTTTGGGTTCATCTGACCAAAGCACCTTCTTCCACATGTTTGGTGTGTCTCCCAGGTGGCTTGTGGCAAACATTAAACGACACATTTTTGATGGATATCTTTGAGAAATGGCTTTCTTCTTGCCACTCTTCCATAAAGGCCAGATTTGTGCATTGTACGACTGATTGTTGTCTTATAGACAGACTCTCCCACCTCTGCTGTAGATCTCTGCAGTTTATCCAGAGTGATCATGGGCCTCTTGGCTGCATGGATGACCGAGTCTTGATAGATTTGCAGTGGTACGATACTCCTTCCATTTCAATATGATCACTTGCACAGTGCTTCTTGGGATGTTTAACCCCTTTACGACCGCCGATACGCCTTTTAACGGCGGTAAATAAGGGTACTTTTTCCGATCCGCCGCTTTTTAACGGCGGTCGGAAAAAAGGGTCTAGCGCCCCCCAGAGTCAGAAAATTTCCGGGGTCTCAGCTGCCGGGGGTAGCTGAGACCCTGGAGATCATGATTCGGGCCGGTTTTTCCGGTCCCCGCTCACCTGATGACCGGTATACACCGTATACCGATCATCAAGTTATAGTAAATGACCGCGCCGGTAAAAAATGATTTAACTCCCATCTGGCATGATCAAACATGCCACATGGGAGATAAATCTTTTTCCCGGTTCCCTCCGGTCCCCCGGTGTCCCCAAAGTGCCCCCCCCGACCCCCAACCCCCTCCCGAAAATCCAAGATGGCCGCGCGCACCGGCGATCACAGCAGCGCGCCGGCCGCATTTCCACTGTTCCTATGGTTTCTGTCGTATGTGCCATAACACATACGACAGAAACCTGCTCCCCAGGCCCTGCCGGGATCCCCCCTACCCCCCCCCCCTGGTGTTCCCCGGTGTCCCCCGGTGTCATACATACCTGTCGCAGCTCTGATCCCCCGCGGCCCCCTCCTCCGGCTCCTTCTCTGCAGACTCCGGTCACATGAGCAGAGCGCAGCTGTCAGCTTCCTGTGTTCAGGACGCTGGCTGCTCGCACTCTGCAGCTGTGACCCAGGGAGGGTGGGTGCAGATTCTTTGCACCCACTCTCCTCAAATGGAGGGTCTGCCCTCCTAGAAAATGGGGGATACGTTCCCTGAACGTGTCCCCCATATTCTAGAAGGTCCAGAGGCGACGTGGACGTCCAAATGGATTATTGTGGATTTTTTTTTTTTTCTTTTCAATAAATTGGTCAATCAGGGAATGTTTTGGGGAGTGTTTTTTCAAATAAATTTTTTTTTGTTGTCAATTTTTTTTTTATTACTGTCAATTAGTTATGTCGGGTATCTGATAGACGCCGTGACATAACTAATTGCTGGGCTTGATGCCAGGTGACATTACACACCTGGTATCAACCCCATTCATTACCCCGTTAGCCAACGCACCAGGGCGCGGGATGAGCTGGGGCGAAGCGCCAGAATTGGCGCATCTAATGGATGCGCCACTTCTGGAGCGGCTGCGGCCTGCTATTTTTAGGCTGGGAAGAGTCCAATAACCGTGGCTCTTCCCATCCTGAGAATACCAGACCCCAGCTGTCAGCTTCACCTTGGCTGGTGATCTAATTTGGGGGGACCCCACGTTTGTTTTTTTTTTTTAATTATTTATTTATAAATAATTAAAAAAAAAAAACAGCTTGGGGAGCCCTCCAAATTGATCACCAGACAAGATGAAGCTGTCAGCTGTGGTTTGCAGGCTACAGCTGTCTGCTTTACCCTAGCTGGCTATCAAAAATAGGGGGGACCCCACGTCATTTATTTTAATTCTTTTTTTTTTTTTTTTGGCTAAATACAAGGCTAGGCATCCTTTAGTGTCACATGAAAGGCACTAAAGGGCGCCAGCTTAGAATATGCAGGGGGGTGGGACGTTATATATGTTTGACATCTATCCATTCATCCATTGTAGCATTTTACGCTGTGTGCCCACAATCAGGGTTTGCAACGTTTTGGGCGCAGAGTGTTTTCCCTGCGTCCATAACGCTGCGTTGTGCAGTAGAAGCACAGTGGCAGGATTTTTAGAAATCCCGTGCCCACTGTGTTTCTTTTCTCCGCAGCATAAATCGACCTGTGGCGCAGCTTCCCGAGCCTCAGGATGTCAATTTATGCTGCGGAGATGAGTGTTCTTTGCAGGTAGAATAGAACTAAAGTCCACAGCAGCCTGAACCCAAATCGTGGGCATGGGCAGCTGCGTTCTCCCGTGGACAACACTCACATTTCTGCAGGAGGCTGACACTGGGTACTAGACGCCGTGTCGCTGGATCATGGCCACATAGCCTAAAGGCTACTTTACACGCTGCGATATCGGTCCCGATATCGCTAGCGTGGGTACCCGCCCCCATCTGTTGTGCGACACGGGCAATCGCTGCCCGTGCCGCACAACATCGCGCAGATGCGTCACACATACTTACCTGCCCGGCGACGTCGCTGTGACCGGCAAACCGCCTCCTTTCTAAGGGGGCTGTCCGTGTGGCGTCACAGTGACGTCACTGAGCGGCCGCCCAATAGAAGCGGAGGGGCGGAGATGAGTGGCCGGAACATCCCGCCCACCTCCTTCCTTCCTCATAGCGGCCGGGAGGCAGGTAAGGAGAGCTTCCTCGTTCCTGCGGCGTCACACATAGCGATGTGTGCTGCCGCAGGAGCGACGAACTACATCGTTACTGCTGCAGTAACGATAATCGAGAATGGACCCCCATGTCACTGATGAGCGATTTTGCACATTTTTGCAACGATGCAAAATCGCTCATCGGTGTCACACGCAGCAACATCGCTAATGCGGCCGGATGTGCGTCACCAATTCCGTGACCCTAACGACTCCGCATTAGCGATGTCGCAGCGTGTAAAGCCCCCTTAACAGTGAGAAATTTTTTGCTACAGCAACAGTTTTGTGAAGTACCTGTGGATTCAAAATGTTTACTATACTCCTGAATAAAATCCTTGAGGGGTCCAGTTTCCAAAATGAGGTCACTTGTGGGGGGTTTCTGATGTATAGGTGCCCAAGGGGCCCTGCTAATGTGACATGGTGCGCGCAATTTACTTCAACTTTTCCAAAATTCAAATGGTGCTCCTTCCATTCCAAGCCCTCCCATTTATCCAAACAAAGGTTTTTGGCCACATGTGTGGTATCCCTGCGCTCACAAGAAATTAGATAACAACCTGTGGGGTACACGTTTTGTTGTTGCCTCTTGAAAAAGTGAAAAATGTGTCGCTAAATCAACATTTTTGTGAAAAAAATGAAAATTTCAATATGGCAACCTAAGCTTATCAAATTCTGTGAAGTATTCGTGGATTCAAAATGCTCAATATACACCTAGATTAAAGCCTTGAGGGGTCTTATTTCCAGAATGGGGTCACTTGTGGGGGACCTCCACTGCTTAGGCACCTCAGGGGTTCTCCTAATGCAACATGGCGTCCGCTATTGATTCCAGCCAATTTTGCAGTCAAATTGCACTCCTTCTCTTCTGAGCCCTGTAGTGTGCCCAAACAGTTGATTTCCACCACATACAAGATATCAACAAACTCAGGAGAAATTGCGCAATAAATTTCATGGTGATTTTTTTCCTGTTACCCTTGTGAAAAAAAAAGCTACCTGGTTGAAGTAACAATTTTGTGGTAAAATTTTATTTTTTTATTTTCATGGCTCAACGTTATAAACTTCTGTAAAGCTCCTGGGGGTTCAGGGTACTCACCAAACATCAAGATAAATTCCTTGAGGGGCCTAGTTTCCAATATGGGGTCACTTGTGGTGTTTTTTTGCTGTTTACGTACCTTAGGGGTCCTCCAAATGCGACATGGTGCCCGCAATCTTTTTCAGCCAAATTTCCTTTCCAAAATTCAAATATTGCTCCTTCCGTTCCAAGCCCTCCCATTTCTCCAAACAAAGGTTTCAGACCACAAGTGAGGTATCACCGCGCTCATAAAAAAGTGGGTAACAAACATTGGGGTCAAATTTTTGGAATTACCTCTTGAAAAAGTGAAAAAATTGATGCTAAAGCAACATTTTTGAGAAAAAAATGAAAATTTTCAATGTGACAACGTAACGTTATCAAAATCTGTGAAGTACCTGTGGATCCAAAATGCTCACTATACCCCTAGATAGAAGCCTTAAGGGGTCTAGTTTCCAAAATGGTGTCACTTGTAAGGGGTTTCTGCTGTTTAGGTACCTTGGCGGACATGTAAATGCAACATGGTGCCCGCAATCTATTTCAGCCAAATTTGCTTTCCAAAATTCACATATTGCTCCTTCTGTTCCGAGCCCTCCCATTTGTCCAAACAAAGGTTTCTGACCACATGTGGGGTATTGGCGCGTTCATAAGAAAGTGGGTAACAAGTTTTGGGGTTCATTTTGTTGTGTTATTTCTTCTAAAAGTGAATAAATTTGGGGTAGAGCAACATTTTAGGTAAAATTTTATTTTTTGCTTTTTTTCATTCCACTTTGCTTTAGTTCCTGTGAAGCACCTGAAGGGTTAATAAACTTCTTGGATGTGGTTTTGAGTACTTTGAGGCGTGCTGTTTTGAGAATGGTGTCACTTTTAGGTATTTTCTGTCACTTAGGCCTCTCAAAGTCACTTCAAATGTGATGTGGTCCCTAAAAAAATGGTTTTGTGAATTTTGTTGAAAAAATGGGAAATTGCTGATGAACTTTGACCCCTTCTAACTTCCTAACCCCAAAACATTTTGTTTCAGAAATTGCGCTAATGTAAAGTAGACATGTGGGAAATGTTATTTATTAACTGTTTTGTGTGACATAACTCTCTGGGTTAAGGGCATAAAAATTAAAAGTTTGAAAATTGCAAAATTTTCAAAATTTTCATCAAATTTCCGATTTTTTCACAAATAAAAGCAAAAAATATCGTTCTAAATTTATAACTATCATGAAGTACAATATGTCACGAAAAAACAATGTCAGAATCACCGGGATCCGTTGAAGCGTTCCAGAGTTATAACCTCATAAAGTGACACTGGTCAGAATTGCAAAAAATGGCCTGGTCATTAAGTACAAAACTGGCTTCGTCCTTAAGGGGTTAAAGTTGTGGAAATCTTTTTGTAACCAAATCTGGCTTTAAACATCTCCACAACAGCATCATGGTCCTGCCTGTTGTGTTCGTCGGTCTTCATGATGCTCTATGTGCTTTAAACAGAACACTGAGACTATCACAGAGCAGGTGCATTTATACGGAGAATGGATTACACACAGGTGGCTTATATTTATCATCATCAGTTATTTAGGACAACATTGGATCATTCAGAGATCCTCAATGAACGTCTGGAGTGAGTTTGCTGCACTGAAAGTAAAGGGGCCGAATAATATTGCACGCCTCAATTTTCCGTTTTTTATTTCTTAAAAAAGTTTAAAATAAGCAATAAATTTCGTTCAACTTCACAATTGTGTCCCACTTGTTGTTGATTCTTCACCATAAAATTTATATTTGAAGCCTTAAATGTGGGAAAAGGTTGAAAAATTCAAGGGGGCTGAATACTTTCACAAGGCACTGTATATAATGTTTGTAGGTTTGGAGACTATCACACTAAAGGGGGCTTTACACGCTACGATATCGTTAATGTTTTATCGTCGGGGTCACGTTGTTAGTGACGCACATCCGGCGTCATTAACGATATCGCAGCGTGTGACACTTACCAACGTCCTTAAGCGACCTCAAAAATGGTGAAAATCGTTCACCAAGGAGAGGTCGTCCCAAACTCAAAAATCGGTAAGGGTTGTTTATCCATGTTGTTCATCGCTCATATGGCAGCACACATCGCTGTGTGTGACACCGCAGGAGCCAGGAACGTCTCCTTACCTGCCGCCGGCCACAATGCGGAAGGAAGGAGGTGGGCGGGATGTTACATCCCGCTCATCTCCGCCCCTCCGCTTTGATTGGCCGGCCGCTTAAGTGATGTCGCGGTGACGCTGAACGTCCCTGCCCCTTGAGGGAGGGATTGTTCGACAGTCACAGTGACCCCGCCGACCAGGTAAGTGCGTGTGACTCTGCCGTAGCGATAATGTTCGCTGCGGCAGCGATCACACGATATAGCGTGCGATAGGGGTGGGTACTTACATGCTTGATATCGCTAGAAATTGCTAGCAATATCGTAGCGTGTAAAGCCCACTTAAGGCCGGCATCACACTTGCGACTGTAAAATCGGTCCGATTCTGATGCTAGAAAGTAGCATGAGCTCTGTCCGAGTGTAGATCTGTGCACAATGCAACTGCAATGGGATTCTGTGATTTTTCTCTACATTGTAGTCTGTGTGCAATCCGTGTGTGATCCGTATGTGATCCATTTTTATTCTCAGCAGCTATGTCATCTGCCATTCAGCTCTGCTACATGCCCGCTGACAGCAGACACAGACAGAGCCGCGCAATCAGAATGAAATTCACCCGACTTCATTGTCATCCTGTGGCTCTGTCTGTGTGTCGTGGCCTGATTTTCGGTCACCGGTGAAGGTCTCACCGGTGACCGCAAATCCCCTGAGTGACTGAAGTGATCTGCGTGATCAGCGGTGCCGTCACTGAGGTTACCCACGGCCACAGCTGAAGTCCTCCACCTGAGATCTGTGGCCGCGGGTAACCTGAGTGACCTCATCGCTGATAGCACGTCTCACTTCAGTTGCTGCGGGGAGTTCACAGAGAGCGGTCGTGGTCTGTGGCCGCTCTCTGTCACCTTCCGATGTAGCAGAGCTGAAAGAGTCGTGGGACTTCTGTAGATTATGTTGGACCTGGAGGGGTATTTGGGGACTTTAATAAAGTGGTGAAAGAGGGTGTTTTTTTTTTGTCATCTATTCCAAATAAAGAATTTTTGGGTGTATGTGTTTATTTTCTTTAACTTACTAATGGATGTGGCAATTCCGGGCGGCTGCTGGCTGATATTTTTAGGGTCGGGGGCTCCCCATAATGTGGGTCTCCCCATCCTGACAATACCAGCCGCCAGCCGTATGGCTTTACCTTGGCTGGTATGAAAATTGGGGGAGACCGCACGCCGTTTTTTTGAATTATTTATTTATTTACTGCACGATATAGAACCGCCCACCGACAGCTGTCACTCAGTGTGGGGGCGCGTCTGAATGCAACCATTCATAATCATAGGCGCCGTTGGCCGGGGAAAGCAGTGAATACGAGATGGAATAATGAGCGGCTGGCATTTTCAAAAGAGGAAAAGCTGCCGGAGCTCTGTGGCAGCTGTGCATCGCTGCGCCGGTGATCGGTGAGTATAAGAGAGGGGGTGGGAGAGACCAAGAGAGAGAGAATAGAGACCGAGAGGGAGAGACCGACTCACAGAGAGCGAGAGAGACTGACCGACATTGACAGACCTCATTAATTTACAGTGTTCTCTGCAATATGCGATAAATGTATTTAGAAAAACGCATGTCACTAGGATGGTCTGTGAACCGTTCATGTGACATCGTTTTTTTTCTCGCACCCATAGACTTGCATGGGAGTGACTCGCGCGAGAAACTCTAAAAATCGCAGCATGCTACGATTTTTTTCTCAGTCAGATTTGAGCTGAGAAAAAAATAGCAGATCAGAGCTCCCTGATTGATTAACATTGGTCCGAGTGCAATGCGAGATTTTCTCGCATTGCACTCGTGCAAGTTAATCACAAGTGTGACGCCGGCCTAACAACGCTTTTTACAAAATAAAGGTTTTTGTGCATCACCAAATTTTGAAGGCTGTAGTATAATTGCAGTCTATCTACTTTTTGTGATGCAGAATAAAAATGAAACACAATATTTATTTTTTTACGCCGTTCACCCTGCTAAAAACTGATAAGACAGTTAAAACTAACTAGGTCAGTACGATTACAACACCACATTGTTATAGTTTTTTTTTTATATGTTTTGACATTTTTGCACCATAAAACTTTTTTATAGGAAAAAAAACTGTTTTTGAATTGCTGTGTTCTAAAAGCTAGAATAGAAGAACCAGAATGCTACCTCAATTTAAATTTTATAAAACCAGTATTTATTGAATTTCATTAAAATTCAAAAAATTCCACCTGTGACAACATATAGCACACAAAAAACATAATCCCAGGACCAGTGGACAGCTCCAAAATATCCGCCCAGAGGAACAAAACAATAATTCCATAATTAGTCTCAGTAATAATCCTGCCAGGGTATAAAATCTAAATGACCCTCACTCTCTCTTTCCTCTACCTGCCAATGGAGATGCAACATAAAGTCACAATACACCCTAAAGGTGATGAGGTGCCCCCATTCCTCGGCGGCTTTCCCTTCTAGGATATCCCTAGTCTCCCTCGTGTTCAAATAAAGTCAAGAGGTTATAGCCTTAATTGTCAGGAAAGATAGGAAAAATAAACTTATCTGAGAGATACTTGAGTCAAAAACAGTCCCTCAGCAGTCCTTTTTTCATAGTGTAGAGGCGTCCGGGCTTTCCATGGTCCTTAACCCAATAACATAGATTCACACAGTGTTTTGTTCCTCTGGGCGGATATTTTGGAGCTGTCCCATGGTCCTGGGATTATGTTTTTTGTGTGCTATATGTTGTCACAGGTGGAATTTTTTGAATTTTAATGAATTTCAATAAATACTGGTTTTATAAAATTTAAATTGAGGTAGCATTCTGGTTCTATATTGATTTACTACCTACGCAATAGGTTTCTAAGTGTTAAAAGTGTTCTAAAAGCTATAACTTTTTTATTTTTCTGCTGATAGAGCTCTATGGTGGCTTGTGTTTTGCGGGACAAGATGACGTTTTTAATATTTACCATTTTTATTTAAAAAAAAATAGTTGCAAAAACTGTCTTTTCATTATATAGCTGACAAAATAAAGTGAAATAAAATGCGATCATATATATATATACAGTTAGGTCCAGAAATATTTGGACAGTGACACAATTTTCGCGAGTTGGGCTCTCCATGCCACCACATTGGATTTGAAATGAAATCTCTACAACAGAATTCAAGTGCAGATTGTAACGTTTAATTTGAAGGTTTGAACAAAAATATCTGATAGAAATTGTAGGAATTGTACACATTTCTTTACAAACACTCCACATTTTAGGAGGTCAAAAGTAATTGGACAAATAAACCAAACCCAAACAAAATATTTTTATTTTCAATATTTTGTTGCAAATCCTTTGGAGGCAATCACTGCCTTAAGTCTGGAACCCATGGACATCACCAAACCTTCTTAATGCTTTGCCAGGCCTTTACAGCCGCAGCCTTCAGGTCTTGCTTGTTTGTGGGTCTTTCCGTCTTAAGTCTGGATTTGAGAAAGTGAAATGCATGCTCAATTGGGTTAAGATCTGGTGATTGACTTGGCCATTGCAGAAGGTTCCACTTTTTTGCACTTATGAACTCCTGGGTAGCTTTGGCTGTATGCTTGGGGTTATTGTCCATCTGTACTATGAAGCTCCGTCTGATCAACTTTGCGGAATTTGGCTGAATCTGGGCTGAAAGAATATCCCGGTACACTTCAGAATTCATCCGGCTACTCTTGTCTGCTGTTATGTCATCAATAAACACAAGTGACCCAGTGCCATTGAAAGCCATGCATGCCCATGCCATCACGTTGCCTCCACCATGTTTTACAGAGGATGTGGTGTGCCTTGGATCATGTGCCGTTCCCTTTCTTCTCCAAACTTTTTTCTTCCCATCATTCTGGTACAGGTTGGTCTTTGTCTCATCTGTCCATAGAATACTTTTCCAGAACTGAGCTGGCTTCATGAGGTGTTTTTCAGCAAATTTAGCTCTGGCCTGTCTATTTTTGGAATTGATGAATGGTTTGCATCTAGATGTGAACCCTTTGTATTTACTTTCATGGAGTCTTCTCTTACTGTTGACTTAGAGACAGATACACCTACTTCACTGAGAGTGTTCTGGACTTCAGTTGATGTTGTGAACGGGTTCTTCTTCACCAAAGAAATTATGCAGCGATCATCCACCACTGTTGTCATCCGTGGACGCCCAGGCCTTTTTGAGTTCCCAAGCTCACCAGTCAATTCCTTTTTTCTCAGAATATACCCGACTGTTGATTTTGCTACTCCAAGCATGTCTGCTATCTCTCTGATGGATTTTTTCTTTTTTTTTCAGCCTCAGGATGTTCTGCTTCACCTCAATTGAGAGTTCCTTAGACCGCATGTTGGCTGGTCACAGCAACAACTTCCAAATGCAAAACCACACACCTGTAATCAACCCCAGACCTTTTAACTACTTCATTGATTACAGGTTAACGAGGGAGACGCCTTCAGAGTTAATTGCAGCCCTTAGAGTCCCTTGTCCAATTACTTTTGGTCCCTTGAAAAAGAGGAGGCTATGCATTACAGAGCTATGATTCCTAAACCCTTTCTCCGATTTGGATGTGAAAACTCTCATATTGCAGCTGGGAGTGTGCACTTTCAGCCCATATTATATATATAATTGTATTTCTGAACATGTTTTTGTAAACAGCTAAAATAACAAAACTTGTGTCACTGTCCAAATATTTCTGGACCTAACTGTGTGTGTGTATATATATATATATATATATATATATATATAAAATCGCATTTTATTTCACTTTATTTTGTCAGCTATATAATGAAAAGACAGTTTTTGCAACTATTTTTTTTTTACCGTGTTCATTGAAGGTGTTAATTAGTGTGACAGTTTTATAGCTTAAGTTGTTACCAAGTATGTCTAGTTTTTTTTGTTTTTTTACTTAGCCCCTTTGTGGGACACTATGGGATCTTTAAGTTTCAGTGATCTTATCACTGATATAGTCCACGCAATGCTTGATCAGCAACAGCTCTGTCACTTCGCCTCACACAGCATGCATACAGAATGGTCTGTGACATGATCCATAGCTCAGTAACCCGATATTGTCATGGTGACGACCCAGGGTTACCATGGCAATGATCAGGTCACTGTGATCACATTACAGGGACCCAATCGCCAAGAACAGGAAAGTGATTCCTCTCCCTGCCTCCTGAATGTTACGAGAATATCAATCGCAGCATTTAGAGCGTTAATCTGCTGGGAGCGGCACAGGGACCACTCCTGGCAGTTTGAGCTGGGTCCCAGCTGGAAGATCAGCCGATGACCCAGTGACGATCATGGTACTGGTACGTCATTGGTCGTTAAGTGACCTAAAAATATGACATACCAGTACGTCATAGGTCGTGTAGGGGTTAATAGCCAAGCCATTTCTCACTGTCTTTATCTCTCACCTATGACTACTAGATGAAATAGAGAAATTACGAAAAGCAGAAAAGACCCACACATGGTTGAAATAAATGTCAAAACATATTCACTGTCTAATGGAATATACTGCACCTTTACACATGAACATATACTGTATATATACGTATATACACATCTCACTATCACAGATTGCAACATGTATTGGCCAGGACATACACAATGGGCTAATTGCTGAAAGAGAAAACAAGAACAAGGAGAAGAAAAACAATCAAATGCCCATATATAATGCAAAAATGCAGTTTATTGAAAAACCATAATATAACAAATATTGGGTGAAAAAGACACAACTAAAGCAGATAATTAAAAAGGGAAACCAGGAACCGTCATAAATGAAATGAGATTGGGAGGTCTAGTACTGAAAAACCATCACAAGATGTAACCAACGCAATGTAGGAGATGTAATACTGCAAAACCACCCCAAGGTGTCGCTGACCCACATCAATGTAGTGGCATTGTTGCTCACATTCACATGTTTGGGACGTAAAGAGGGGCCCCTGAGAATAGCGTTGCACAAAGAATCAGAAAAAAAATCAAAGCACAGAGATTCACTTACATTGGAAGGTCAGGTGCTGGGTGCGCAGTGTGAGGAGACGGATCACAGAAGCCCGAACCTGACACATGTTTCGGTAACAGAAATTACCTTTGTTAGGGGGCGTGGTTTGCAAGGCACGGAGGGAAGCTTAAATATCCCAGACACCAATCAGCACGCACCATCACTATGACGCGCACGTCGTCATGGCGATCTTCTGACACCTGGCCGGCTGCCATGTCACCAGTCAGATGATCCCAGGTACCATGTGACCCGGGAGCATCAGACCAGAAAAAACACAGTGAGACGGCCCGGCACAGGACAGCTTCTGACGTGCGCGCTTACCGATGTATGCTGCAGATGAGATACCACAAATAGGTAAGTATCCAACCACTCTATCCAGTCATTGACTCAATAGCGTGGAGGAAACATATAGTGACCACCAGAAAATGACATCACTCAGATCAAATCCCATCAATATCTTGGAATATTTTTTTTTATCTAATATTAAACAAAAATAGACCCCAATATCCACATACACGATAAGTGTGTGTGAACATTAATATACACATGAATAAATGTGGAATAACAACAAGAGCCATATCGATCAATAATTTTTGTTGCCAACGGTTTAGACCTTAAAGGGAACCTGTCATCAGAAATTTTGCTTTAAACCTAAAAGTTTCCTCCTCTGCAGCTCCTGGGCTGCGTTCTAGCAAGGTTCCTGTACTTTTTGTGGCCCCTTTTAAACCAAATTAAATACTTTATAAACTTGTACCTTTTGCTATGTAAATTTTGTAAATCGTCCATGGGGGCGGGCTCTCTGCTGACCGTTGCTGTTCCTCCAGCAGATTTACGCCGCCCCCCAACGCTGAATTTCATATCTCAGGACACCGCCCCTGGGCGCCCGTGGTCCCGCGCATGCGCTGTGCGACTGTAGCGGGACTGTGCACTGTGTGCACGTGTGACCGCTGGTGTTTTGCGCAGGCACGAGGTTATGGGCGGCGCTGTGAGTGTCATCAGCAAGTGCCGCCCATAACCTCGTGACCGCACTTTCCCCTCTTCCTCCAGCGTTCTGCGCAAGCGCTTGCTGGCCAGATGACCCGACGTCACCTCTTTCCCATCTTGCCCTGCTGCAGGGTAAGATGGGAAGGAGGTGACGTCAGGTCATTTGGCCGGCGAGCGCTTGCGCAGAACGCTGGAGGCAGTGGGGGAAAGCGCGTCCACGAGATTATGGGCGGGCACTTACGATGCAATCACAGCGCCGCCCATAATCTCGTGCTTGTGACACACGTCACCAGCGATCCTGGCGTGGGCGGCACCTCGGGCGCAGTGGGCGGCGTCCTGATGGATGAAATGGAGCGTGGGGGGACGGCGTCAATGTGCTGGAGGAACAGCAACGGTCAGCAGAGAGCCCGCCCCCATGGACGATTTACAAAATTTACATAGCAAAAGGTACAAGTTTATAAAGTATTTAATTTGGTTTAAAAGGGGCCACAAAAAGTACAGGGACCTTGCTAGAATGCAGAGGGGGAAACTTTTAGGTTTAAAGCTAAATTTCTGATGACAGGTTCCCTTTAATGGCTGTGTGTTGAGTTATTTAGAGGGCACACCACTAACTGTTATACAAGCTGTACACTGACTACTTTACATTGTATTAGTGTCATATCTTCAGTGTTGTCCCATGAAAACATTTAATAAAATATATCCAAAAATGTGAGGGGTGTACTCACTTTTGTAATATAGTATGTGTGTATATACACACACTTGTAGATGTAGCATCTCACTACATCTACAGCAATCTACTCTAGACCCGGGGCAGTAGACTCGTGCCCTCAGAGCCACCGCTACACAAATGGGAAATCTCGGCCAGCTTTTGAGGTTTTCACATTATTAATGGCTTATGAAACGTCCTATAAATTTGAGACTAAGGATTGTTTTTGATGATTGATTTAAGAGTGGGATTGAAAATCTCGGGGAATGGTGGTGCACAAACTGTGTACAGCTCCACTATTACACATACTATGTTGTCCTACGCATTTTTATTCTGCATTTCTAGCCCATATCAGTGATACTACTCTCTTGATCACCTACAATATATTTACTTTGAAAATAAGACAGACTTCAGAATACTTTATTCCAGACTATTACATCTAAATGGGTTTGGATTATCTAAGTCTGGTATTCCTTATCGTCCTCCAAGTCCTTTTATCTCCTGCCAAACACCCACAAATAAAGAGCAGCATATGTTAAGTGCAGAGCAAGACGGCTAATGAATAACTTATTGATTTCTTTAAAACCACCAAGAAAGCAATCTGAGAAACAACCACCAGGACAAGAGAAGGCTAACAAAACCCACCCAGTTTTATTACCCTGGGATGTTATTAGCTTTTAGATTGCATTCCTCTATTATTATATTTTTGGAGACCCAATACCATTTTTATTCACTAATGTTTGCACTAATATTTTACACCAAATATATTTCTTGTTTACAAAACAAACAAAAACTCATAACAATATAAATCTGAAGTACAAAGTCCAGCTTTAGCCAATAGAAGGGAAAGTAATTCCCTTTAGGCAATTGCAGTGACATCCACAGCAAACTCTACATATCTTCCACGCAGGTTTTGCTAAGAGTTTATCTATTAGACATTGGCCTTTATAATTGAGGTAGTTGGGGTTATGAGTCTCATTCCCATTATACTGTACTCTGATACATTGGGAACATTTCCTTTTAAGAGTTTTCCCTCACAAATGACATTTGTTACCCGTCCATTGGATTCTTTCTTTTAATTTCCATTGAGAGGGAACTGGGAAACATGGTCATGTATGTGTGCTGCCGCTGCATTGTCTGTTGGACTGAAGGAGATGGCCTCGTGCAGCATTTTGCCATCTACGTGATTTTCATAGAGCTGAAGCACAATCAATCTCGACTACATCCCAAGGGGGGCTCACAAACCCTGTGATACTAATTGGTCTAATGCCCCCAGTGATCAGACATGGAAATGAGTAGGTTATAGGAGGTGATTGTGCCTCGCCCCCACTACTGTTTTATACTATTTGTCTCTGTTGTGAAGATATGTATGCTGTTAATGTAGTTGATAAAATGACTACTACTGCTGCTAGTGAAATGCCGATCCCCAAAGTAGCAGAGCTGGGACCAAGTAGCGGCCGGAGCCACCTAGCGATTGGGCAATAGCAGTGGTGGATTAGGTGTTAGATAAGATAGGGGAGGAGTGACAGATGGCCAGTGATGTGGTTAGAGATATGGGCCTGGTTAGAGACAGTTCTGTAGAAAGGTACGACAAGTAAAGACGTGGCACGATGTCAGGAGCCAGTCAGGGAACCCTGAGGTAATCTCTTAAAGTTCTGGAGCCTATGGCTCACCACAGCACGCTCAATGAAGTCATGCAACTAGACAGCCGTGGGAGAATGGAGACACAGGTGCCCGATAGCTTGTTGACAAGATCCAAGATAGTGGAGATAGGTCAAGTGAGAGTACCCCAAAGATACAGTATCCACAGAACCTTCAGGAGTGATTCCATGTCTGTCATAGTGTGGAAAGAAGTTTTGGTTTGCCAAGAGTACTCCGGTGTCACGTGTCTCTCTACCGGCTGTGGGGTGATGGACACCAACCCGAATAAATTAGTAAGTGTCACACACCCTGCCTGAAGTCATATGCGCACACACACACACACACACACACACACACACACACACACTCTCTCTCTCCGGCGAAGGAGTGTGGAGCCCCCACGGCCCGACGTTCATTTCATCCTTCAAAGTGATTTTTTTTGTGGGAAAAACTCTTATCAGATTGCTTGTCGTTTCAGCTGACTTCTCTGTGAAAAGTATGATTCCTGCACAATGTTTGATTTGTATCCTAAAGGCCCTGTCACACACAGAGATAAATCTGCGGCAGATCTGTGGTTGCAGTGAATTTGTGGACAATCAGTGCCAGGTTTGTGACTGTGTACAAATGGAACAATATGTCCATGATTTCACTGCAACCACAGATCTGCCAAAGATTTATCTCTCTGTGTGACGGGGCCTTAAATTTTGAGCTGTTTTCTCTGCAGGTTCTAGTCACTAGCATCTATAGCAGATTCTCTGTGCTTTCTCCCTCTGTCTCTCTCTAGGTCCTTTGCCCTCTCCTGCTAGACGTCTATTAGCAGCAGCTGTAATCTAATCCCTTAGTGAAAACAGATCTGTGCAGTGAATGATTAAAGGCCACTTTACATGCTGCGATCTCGCTAGCGAAATCGCTAGCGTGCGTACCCGCCCCCATCGTTTGTGCGTCATGGGCAAATTGCTGCCCGTGGTGCACAAAATCGCGCAGACCCGTCACAGTACTTACCTGCCAAGCGACGTCGCTGTGACCGGCGAACCGCCTCTTTTCTAAGGGGTCGGTTCGTTTGGCGTCACAGCGACGTCACTAAGCGGCCGCCCAATAGAAGCGGAGGGCCAGAGATGAGCGGGACATAACATCCCGCTCACCTTCTTCCTTCCTCATTGCCGGCGGCTGCAGGTCAGGTGAGGTTCCTCGTTCCTGCAGTGTCGCACATAGCGAATAGTGCTGCCGCAGGAACGACGAACAACATCGTACCTGCAGCAGCAACGATAATTGGGAATAGGGGGCATGTCACCGATTGGCGATTTTGAACGTTTTGCGACAATTCAAAATCGCTCAAAGGTGTTACACGCAACGACATCGCTAACACGGGCAGATGTGTGTCACAAATTCCGTGACCCCAACGACATCGCTTTAGCGATGTCGTAGCATGTAAAGCGGCCTTAAGAAAGCCTAAGGGCTGCATTACATGCTACGACATCGCTGGCAATTGCTAGCGATGTCGAGCGCGATAGCACCCGTCCCCGTCATTTTAACGATATGTAGTGATAGCTGCTATAGCGAACATTATCGCTACAGCAGCGTCACATGCACATACCTGTGCAGCGACGTCGCTGTGACTGGTGAACCGCCTCCTTTCTAAGGGGGTGGTCGTTCAGCGTCACAGCAGCGTCACTGAACCGCCACTCAATAGAAAAGGAGGGGAGGAGATGAGCGGCTGGAACATGTCTCCCACCTCCTTCCTTCCTCCTTTTCCGGTGGACGCAGGTAAGGAGATGTTTGTCGTTCCAGCGGCGTCACACACAGCGATGTGTGCTGCCGCAGGAACAACAAACAGCATCGTTACTGCAGCAGCAATGATAATTGGGAAGAGGGGGCATGTCACCGATGAGCGATTTTGAACGTTTTTGCGACGATTCAAAATCGCTCATAGGTGTCACACACAATGACATCGTTAAAGCGGCCGGATGTGCGTCACAAATTCCGTGACCCCAACGAGATCGCTTTAGCGATCTCGTAGCGTGTAAAGCCACCTTAAGTGACAGACATGTGAAAAAGAGGAATATTTCTCCAATAAGATATATTACAAAGTTTCTTGCCATAGCAATGAAAAAAATGACAAGACAAGATAGCTACTCTTTGAAGCCCTGGATTTCAGATAATTAAACATGAGTGCATTAAATAGCTAATAATTTTAGTAATGTTATACTAATTACTATACATGTGGGGCTGTACTGAAAATGCTTAGTTAAAACGAAGAATAAAAACCATGAGCAAATACCCTGCTGTAGATAAAGGCTATGTGCGCACTGGGAAATGGAATTTTCTTGAGAAAATTCCGCATGCTCTCAAAGATTACCGCACCCGCGGTAAAAAACCGCGGAAAACCGCATGTGGTTTGCCGCGGTTTTACCGCGGAATTGTTTGCGGTATTGCCGCGGTTTTGCCGCGTGCGGGTTGGTACATGTGCTTATTGCATTCAATGCAATAAAGCACATTGAAAAAAAAGAAAAAAAAAAAATCATTTCCTTCTTAGATAGTAGATAGATAGATAAAGAGACAGAAGAATAGATAGAGGGATAGATAAATAGATAGATAGATAGATAGAGGGATAGATAGAGGACAGATCGCTGCATTTCCCACGGTCGGCAGTGAGTTCACATTACCGGCCGTGGGAAATGACCGGTAATTACCTCTGCTGTCTCGCTGCGAGGCTGCATTCAGCGCTGTGTGTCAGTCGCGGCTGGATGCAAGCCTCGCAGGACGTCGGAGCTGTGGATTACGCCGTAGTTGTGTTTTGGGAGGGGTTAATAAAAGAGTGAACGAGGCTTGTTTGTGTTTTATTTAAAATAAAGGATTTTTCTGTGTGTTTTTTCACTTTACTTACGGGTTGATCATTTCAGCTGTCACATAGACGCAGCCACGATCAAGCCTGGAGTTAATGGCGGTGATCCACCACCATTAACCCCTTGTATTACCTTGCCTGCCACTGCTACACGGCGGCAGGAAGAGCCGGGGACACGCCGGTACTGCCGCATAATGCATGCGACAGTCCCGGGGCAGCTGCGGCTGATATTCTCGGCTGCGGGAGGGGGAGTGAGGCGGGGGACATTAACCCTGCCCCTCTCCCTCCCCAGCCTGAGAATACCGGGCCGCCGCTGTGTGCTTACCTCGGCTGGACGGTAAAGCCCACGTGTTTTGTTTTCTATATTTCCGTTTGCTTTCTATGTGTGTTCTATATGTCTGTGTCTATGTGTTCTGTGTCTGTGATGTGTCTGTGTCTGTGATCTGTGTGTTTGTTTACTCTCTGCTTTGCTTCCTCTTCCTGTAATGACATCACTTCCCTGCAAAACCGCAAGCAAGCGATGTACATTACCGGAGGTAAACCGCGAAATACCGCAGGGAATAACGCAGCAAAACGCAGTGAACCGCACAGAATTTGCTTCCTGCGTTATTCCCTGCGGGATTTCACGATTACATTGGAGTCAATGGAGTGAAATCCCGCAGTGACGTGCGGAAAAGAATTGACATGCAATTGTTTTTGCTGCGGGAATCCCGCAGCAAAACATGCAGCTGTCAAAATCCGCCCAGTGCGCGCAGGATTTATTTTCCCATAGGTTTTGCTGGTGATTCACTGCAGAGATGTTATGAACATTTTCTGCAGCGAAACATGCAGCAAAACCGCAAAAAATCCGCGGCAAAATCTGGTAAGTGCACACATAGCCAAATAGTAATAGTACATGTAAACAACATAGGGTATGTAGATGCCACTATTTTGATCAAAGGATAGTAAAAGCCATCCCAAGGCTATGTGCACACACTGCGGATTTCTTTCTCCAGTGAAAAATGCACCTCCCTGCGGAAAAAACGCACTAAAAATGCATGCGGTTTTACCGCGTTATGATGCGTTTTTCATGTGGTTGCGTCCCTATGGTTTTTTTTTAACATGGTCAATGGCAAAATACAGGGAAAAACGCAGAAAAACATAAAAAAGAAGTGGCATGCCATTTCTTTTTGCTGCAGAAAATCTGCAGCAAAACCTGTAAGGAAAAAAGACGCAACGTGCGCACAGCATTTTGGATTTCTCATAGACTTTGCTGATGAAGTACTGCATGAAGCCTGTGAACAAAAACTGCACCAATTCTGCAGCACAAATCTGTGGCAAAAAATGCAGTGTGCGCACAGGGCCTAAGATACAGTAGGTAGGTATAAAACAGTCAAGGTCTGGGTCATGCTGTGCCCGTCAATTGAGACCTGCTGGCACATAGTGAGGTGAGCTACAAGACGTCCATCCTGATTGGGGACACAGTGTAGTGGTTGATGGCTTTTACTTTTTTTTTTATTAAAATAATCTCAACTAAGTACCCTATGTTATTTATGTAACAGTGTCACCCTCAGCCTGTTTTATGGATCATACTGTAATGATGCCTACTTTAGCATGTCCTGTCCTGCATGTGGTGGTGGCGGCTGGCTGACAGGACATGCTAAAGTAGGCATCATTACAGGCTGGAGACTAACCTTCTTTAACTTTCTTCATACATTGAGCAACATTTAACTAATGTTTAAGGGGGTGAATTTGACCACTTCTGCCCATCCGGGGGGCTGATGGAAAGAGAGGTAGAACATTAAGCCACATATTTGGTAGTTGATGCAGTGTCTTGTAAACCGCTAGATGTTGCTTCAGACAGGTCCTGGTACCGTGTATAGACTATTGGAGATCAGTGATGTTTTGCCCACCCTGCTGGATTTGAGGAAATAGTCCAAGTGCCAGTGCTTTTATAGGCACGTTTTGTTTCTCTTGGGTTTGTTATGTTTGGTGTGATATTCTCTGTGTCACAAAAATGGTCTTTTGGATTGTTCACTGATCTCCTGTCCCTGCCTGCTCTGCTGCACACCCCATCACAAACATACATGTATGTTATTTGTATTTACAAAATTGCTTACTGCTTAACACAGTGAATTTAGCAAATATAAATGGAAGAATTAATTTAAAAGTATTATCTGACTTTAGTCTAATATTATAGGGGCCTTAAAAAGGAATGAAGTCCACCAGAAAAAAAAAAAAGTGAAATTGTCACTGTGTGTCACTGCCTGATGTGACTGTGGGGGGGAATCTGGGATCAGAAGGTCACAGCGTTTAGTTGATGGCAAATCCTTTATAGAGCCCGTTCGTCGTTTATATTGAGTAGGAACTTTAATTCCATTCGGTGGTGAAGGAGTTAGGCTATGTGCGCACGCGGAGTATTTGGTGCAGAAATTTTCTGCCCCAAATCTGCATCTTCTGGTAGAAAAACACACCAAAAACAAGGTGCGTTTTTTTTTTTTTATAATGAAATCAATGGGTGGAAGGGCTGAAAAACGCAGCAAGAATTGACATGCTGCAAATTATTTTCGGCATCGAATCTGCAAGAAACAAAATAAGCAACATGTGCACAACACTTCAGAATTCTCATTGACTTTGCTGGCATAAGGATGGGGGTGGAAGGACCATTCTAGGGAAGTTAGGGAGCTCAGGGATCAGTCACAGGTGAGTTAGGTGGTGACCCCTCTCCCTATGGTCAGTGTCTTCCTTTACATATTCCCTGTTTACCCCTCCTCATGTGCTGCAGCGTTCCCTCGCTCTGGACAGGAATGTTGCATTACTGTTTTTCCAAGGAAAACATTCCCAAGTCTGTGCTGCAGACTGATCGCAGCAATATCCGCAGTGGCATTTAACGTTGTGGATTTCATTGGAAAGAAGAAGGGGAGTATTACATTTTTATCATAAAGGGTACAATTTGCACCTACATCTGCAGCATAAATTGACATGCTGTGTGTCTAATGTAATCTATTTTACTATAAAACATAGTAGATAATACTCAATGAAACGTCTGCTATATTTTCACACAATGGGAACTTAGATTAAGAATATGAGTTATAAGTTACAATAGCTCCATAATATGGTTCCACTTTGGGAGTGAGGGTGCCAAACAGAGTGCCTGCAGGTGTAGGGTGTCGATAGATAACTGGTGTCACAAATAGGAGCCACTAAACTGGTTCATTATAAAACCGTACATATTCTGTATTGATGAAGCACATAAAAAAAAATAATCTAAAATTATACAAGTGTGAGAAACGTGTTCTGCAATTCTGGAGACATTACCTTTTAAGTAAGAGAGCCTAAAGAGATTATACTTGTTAAAGGGATTTTCCACATGAATGTAACTTTTGGTACGCTGCATATTTTGCAACATACACTTTGTTTTACCCTCCGTGTGATGTATTTATATGTGATTTTTCTTCCTTGTTTGAAAGCAA
The DNA here is from genome assembly GCF_048569485.1 of Anomaloglossus baeobatrachus. Classification (NCBI taxonomy): domain Eukaryota; kingdom Metazoa; phylum Chordata; class Amphibia; order Anura; family Aromobatidae; genus Anomaloglossus; species Anomaloglossus baeobatrachus. The sequence continues at coordinate 552,564,678 of NC_134353.1, forward strand.
AAAACAAAAGGTTCTATTTACAGCATTAGTATTCATGGAGAAGAACAGAGGGGCTATTGTATGTGCTGTATCTGAGGGCAATAGAAATTAAACATGTAATATAGAAAATATGAACTTTGCAGGCAACTATTCTAGCGGTCAAATATCCTGGAATGCTTGCAGGAAGCCCTCAACCGTACCTGTAAACAGAGCCTTAATGTAACATCTTAGTTATTGGGGGTCAGTACTTACAGATTAAGGAAAAGTTGTGGAAAACATATTCCTGATCTTATAGGAAAGGATTAGATTCCACTTTGCCACTAAAAATATGTCATTCGTATGTCATCCGTGTACTGTCCATATGTCAGTATGACCAGTACCGGAAAAAACGTATGATACTGAAATGAAGGTTTTTTTGTATTTTTTATGTGTAAAAGATGTGCAAAGCACAAAAATGATAGATATATGCTAGATATAGATATGATATAGTAGATAGATAATAGATAAATTATACAGTAGATTGAAATACAGTAGGTACAGAAAGTATTCAGACCCCTTTAAGTTTTTCACTCTTTGTTTCATTTCAGCCATTTGGTAAATTCAAAAAAGTTCATTTTCTTTCTCATTAATGTACACTCTGCACCCCATCTTGTCAGAACCCCCCCCCCCAGAAATGTAGAAATGTTAATAAATTTATTAAATGAGAAAAACTGAAATATCACATGGTCATAAGTATCCAGACCCTTTGCTCAGACACTGATATTTAAGTCACATGATGTCCATTTCCTTGTGATCCTCGAGTTGGTTCTACTCCTTCATTGGAATCCACCTGTGTTTAATTAAACTGATAGGTGTATGCCTTTCCAAATCAAGTCCTGTCTGTATAAGACCTCACAGTGCATGTAAGATCAAATGAGAATCATGAAGTCAAAGTAACTGCCCAAGGAGCTCATTGACAGAATTGGGGCAAGGCACAGATCTGGCCAAGGTTACAAAATAATTTCTGCAGTACTCAAAGTTCCAAAGAGCACAGTAGCCTCCATAATCCTTAAATGGAGGAAGTTTGGAATCACCAGAACGTTTCCTAGACCTGGCCGTCCAGCAAAACTGAGCAATCGTGGGAGAAGAGCCTTGGTGAGAGAGATAACGAAGAACCACAAGGAAGTAGATGAAATAAAGGACTGCACTCCATCCGCTGTGCTGGGAGACGTTTATTAGATCAAGTGCATAGGTAAAAGGGCCGGAGGCAACCTGTAAGCCGGCTCCTAAGGGAGGACGACGGCCGTTTCGCCTTAATTAGGCTTCCACGGGTCCGCATGTGGAATGGAAACGTCAACCCTTAAATAGGAGTGCCCAAACAGGTTGCAACCCAAACCACAATTAAAACAATCAAAATGGAGAATGTACATTAAAATAAACTGTATACAATAAGACAGAAAAAATGTATCTCAAATACAAAATATACAAGAAAAAAAGACACCAAAAAATATAGAAATACACATATACCATAATGGAAAAATGAAGAATGATCGTTCAGTCTATAAGAAAACCGTAAGGTCCACCCAATCATTCATACCCAAGTTGCCTTGTGCCCCATAATTAATTATTAATTTTGCCTCTGCCTGTAATAATAATTAATGTAGATCACCCCCCTTAGGAGGGAGGGTGATCCTCTTCAGGCCCGCAAAACACTGGGGTCACCCCCGTGCTGTTCCTGAACGTAAGTGATCAACCTGGGAGAACCTTTTCCAGAAGCAATGGAGTTGTAATGTTCTCTGAATCTTACATACAAACACCTAATGGTTTTGCCTATGTAGAACCTCCCACAAACACAGAGGACCACCTAGACAACAAATTTAGTTTGACAAGAAATGAACTGACAAACCCTATGAACGTGAGGACCCACCTGAACAGACCCGCCAGTGACGTGTAGGTTACAGAACTTACAGTTGCCACACCGGTAATTACCCAGGGGGCAAAACCTGTCCAACCATGTAGAAGTACTTGTAAGCCTGTTCCTAACCAACATGTCACGTAAATTATTACAGCGTCTGAAAGTGACCAGGGGATTGGCCACAGTCATTTCAGTCAAGTCAGAATCCTTTTCTAAGATATGCCAGTTCTTACGCAAAACTGCCCTAATCACGTCATCCAAAGGTCCAAATTTGAAACTGAAAATAAATCTTTTCGGACTATTTTTCTTGTCATTGGTGTGATCACGCTGGACAGGGACCGTGGGACCGGATCTCACTCTCTCAAAAGCAGTGTCGACCAGCCTCTTAGGATAACCCCTCTGTTGTAACCTATCTTTTAGATCGGCTGACTGTTGAAAAAATGACTCATCTGTATTGTTGACCCTACGAACCCTCAAAAATTGGCTGTAAGGGGTACTTCACACACAGCGAGATCGCTACCGAGATCGCTGCTGAGTCACGTTTTTTGTGACCTCATTAGCGATCTCGCTGTGTGTGACACTGAGCAGCGATCTGGCCCCTGCTGTGAGATCGCTGTTCGTTACACACAGTGCTGGTTCGTTTTTTTTATTGTTGCTCTCCCGCTGATAAGCACACATCACTGTGTGTGACAGCGAGAGAGCAACAATCCTGAATGTGCAGGGAGCAGGAGCCGGCGTCTGGCAGCCTGCGGTAAGCTGTAACCAAGGTAAACATCGGGTAACCAAGGTGGTTACCCGATATTTACCTTCATTACCAGCCTCCGCAGCTCTCATGCTGCCAGTGCCGGCTCCTGCTCCCTGCACACGCTAAGTTAAGCGGTGTGAGCTGGTAACTAAGGTAAACATCGGGTAACCATACCCGATGTTTACCTTAGTTACCAGTGTCCGCAGCTTCCAGACGCCGGCTCCGTGCAAGCGCAGCGTCGCTTGCACGTCGCTGCTGGCTGGGGGCTGGTCACTGGTGAGATCTGCCTGTTTGACAGCTCACCAGCGACCATGTAGCGATGCAGCAGCGATCCTGACCAGGTCAGATCGCTGGTCGGATCACTGCTGCATCGCTAAAGTGTGAAGGTACCCTAAGGCAAGGCCGTCTTAGTGTACAATGGGTGAGCACTTTTATAGTGTAAGAGTGAATTAGAAGCCGTAGGCTTCCTAAACACCTGGGTGTGAATTACACCATCCCTGATGGAAACATCAACATCCAAAAAACTGAGGGTGTTGCCACCAAATGAGGAAGTGAAGGACATATTCATTGTATTGACGGTGTTGAGATGGTGTACAAAACCCGAGAATAAAGTCTCCGGACCGTCCCATACAATGAATATGTCATCCACATACCTCAGATAGTGGCGAATATACCTCAGATAAGGATTGGTGTCAGAGAAAACGTATTCGCATTCGAAGGCGCCCAAAAAAATGTTGGCCATGGCACATGAGATGGGGGTACCCATGGCGGTACCCCCGCACTGCAGGTACCATTGGTCCAGAAACGTGAAAGCATTCTTGGATAACACAAAATCCAGGGCTTCACCCACGAAATTGCAAAAAAGATCACTCTTACCACATTTGGCTACCATATCCTTCACGGCCTCCATAATCCTTAAATGGAGGAAGTTTGGAATCACCAGAACGTTTCCTAGACCTGACCATCCAGCCAAACTGAGCAATCGTGGGAGAAGAGCCTTGGTGAGAGAGGTAACGAAGAACCCCAAGATCACTGTGGTTGAGCTCCAGAGATGCAGTTGGGAGATTGGAGAAAGTTCCACAAAGTCAACTATCACTGCAGCCCTCCACCAGTCAGGCCTTTATGGCAGAGTGGCCCGACGGAAGCCTCTCCTCAGTGCAAGACATATGAAAGCCTGCATAGAGTTTTCAAAAAACACATGAAGAACTCCCAGACTATGAGAAATAAGATTCTCTGGTCTGATGAGGAGAAGATACCACTTAGAATTATGACCAAAAAGTTGTATGTGTGGAGAAAACCAGGCACTGCTCGTCACCTGCACAATACAATCTCAACAGTAAAATATGGTGGTGGCAGCATCATGCTATGGTGGTGTTTTTCAGCTGCAGGGACAGGACGACTGGTTGCAATTGAAAGATGAATGCGACCAAGTACAGAGATATTCTGGAAGAAAACCTCTTCCAGAGTGCTCTGGACTTCAGACTTGGCCAAAGGTTCACCTACCAACAAGACAATGACCCTAAGCACACAGCTAAAATAACAGAGGAGTGGCTTCAGAGTAACTGTGTGACCATTCTTGACTGGCCCAGCCAGAACCTTGACCTAAACCCTATTGAGCATCTCTGGAGAGACATGAAAATGGCTGTCCACCAACATTCACCATCCAACCTGACGGAACTGGAGAGGATCTGCAAGGAAGAATGGCAGAGGATCCCCAAATCCAAGTGTGAAAAACTTGTTGCATCCTTCCCAAGAAGACTCATGGCTGTACTAGCCCAAAAGGGTGCTTCTACTCAATACTGAGCAAAGGGTTTGAATACTTATAACCATGTGATATTTCAGTTTTGTTTAATACATTTGTAAAAATGTCTACATTTCTGATTTTTCTCTGTCAAGAATGAGGAAAAAAATGAACTTTTTGAAATTTACCAAATGGCTGAAATGAGTGAAAAATTTAAAGGGGTCTGAATACTTTCTGTACCCACTGTAGATATGATAGAGATGATAGATACAGTAGACAGCTAAGGCTGCTTTCACACTATGTTTTTTAACATGCGTCCTGAACATTTTTTTGCTGCAAAAGCGGATCCAGTACAAATGCGTTTTCATTTCAATGCCGGCTATGGCTGGTCTTAATGCCCCCGCCGACATCTCCCAGGAGCCTCTAAGGTAGCCATCCGCTCTCCTATCCAGTTGGTCCTTGAGGCTACCTAGGTCCTCAAAGTGGAAGATTTCTTTGCTGACTTTGCCACCGCCACATCACTCTTGGGACTTCTATCCCAGAGGGAGGCGTCGTCATCATCATCATTGAATGGATATTTCGTCTTAAATGACGAGGATAGGGTAGTTTTTCTATCTTGCCTTCTCTATTGCTCCTCCTCTAGTTTCTTGACCCTGTCATTGACCGGGAAGGAGCACCTTTTCTTTTGTTCCAGCCCCTTTAACATGAGGTCTTCAAGGGATTTGGGTCCCTTAGTGTCCACTAGCCCCATGGTAAATCTCACCGCGTTGACTAGGCAGTTGACCTCTGCTCCGGGAAAACAAGTCCTGCCTCTGGGATCTTCATCTGACGATGAGGAAGAAGAGGCACCTGAACCTGAGTCTGAAACTTCCCCAGAGAGAACAATAATGGTGTTTGGTAAATCTTCAGTATTTTTAGCCTATCCATACTATTTTGCTGATTTTGAACCAAAATTGTGCACATTTCTGATACAAAATGTCACAGTTTATGCTATTCACTACACCACAGCTTTTCATCTTGGACATGCCACCATGTTGGCCACGGACTAGTAAGTGTCTAAAATGCATAAGTATAGTGAAAGTCATGAAAACGTTTTATGGCTTTAAAATCAAATTTTGCCTACTAAATTTACCCCAATCTATGGTCAATTCAACTTTCACATATAGCAAATGTTATGTGATTCATACTCCCTGAAGGAAGCAACTTACATTTTACTTGCCCTCTTTTATACAAATATTAGATTCATATAAAGTAGACATGCTATCTTTCTTCTGCTGTGAGAGCTTATATCTTTCATAGTGCACAGCTTGATCCAATGGAACTCTGCCTCCAGATCCTGGCTAAAAGTGTAAAGAGAAATGTTAACACTTACCATCCCAGTCAGATCTCTCCAGCCCATTGATTTCCATACAGCAGTCAGGTGCTTACCTACCTCCCTTCCACTCAGTTCCTCATAGAGCTTTTAGAAGTCCTGTATAATCGGAAAATGCCCAGGTAACCAGCATTGGACGTTTTCAGAGCAGTTCTCCTAATAAAGTCTCTCACTTTCCTGAGCGGTGTGCTTGTTCAAATGTTTGGATATTTGAATATGTAATTATAGGAATAATGGTGCAAACTCAGAACAAACTGACACAACATTAATGTGCAGTAGTAGCACAAAGCTCTTGGATGAGAACTGGCATAAAAAAAGGTTGCCTGCCCCACAAGCAACAAGCAAATAAGGAGACGGCATAGCTTTAAGCTGCTCAAGAGACAACTTGAGAATGTCCCATATCAATTACATGCAGACAGAATTATTTCATAGCCACATAAGATAAGGCCTACACTGAAGTTTTGTCTGCATGCAGATCCCCTTCGATTTTCAGATAAAGTGGTTGCCCTTTCGCTAGGAAAAGTGGCATGTTCAGTTTTCCCCCATGTGGTACTGTATTACTAGCCTTTATAGCATAGTCTTTGACTCATAATGAGCTGCAGGAAATTTTATTTTACCATTATTTTTCAATATTGAGATATCTCCACAAATGAAGAGTGTAATGGAAGGCAATGATTCTATACAGTGTGTCCACCCATATCCTGTCCACCGCCATTAACTTGAGAACGACGGCAGCTATAGGAATAGAAGTGGTGTCTAGGTATCGTAAAGTAGCCATGCGCTACGCAATAAAACCACCTATTGCGCCACCTGGTGGAAAACAACGGAGTTAGCATTTTTATCTTGAATACGAATCGGCACCTTGCATACAGAAATGCTATGATTAGAACGTGTAAAACTTACAAGGCTGTGGACGTGAAGCGATACCTCATGGAGACCTTCCTACAAGTCATTGGGTGTGGTGGCTGAGTGGAGTGGCCTCCACGCTTACCTGACCTGACCCCGTTGGACATCTTTCTGTGAGGTCACATCAAACAGCAGGTGTATGCGACTCCTCCACCAACATTGCAGGTCCTACGACGTATCACAGATGCTTGTGCAAACGTGTCACTTACCATATTGCACAACGTGCAGCAAGATACAGTATGCTATCCAGAGTCCAGATGTGCATTGCAGCTGACGGTGGCCACTTTGAGCATCAACGTTAAATGAGCGCCATATGAGTGACCAGCATTCAATGTTTTGGGGGGGTCATGAGTTTCATATCATAGCATTTCTGTATGCAAGGTGTTAATTCGTATTGAATTGATGATGCCCTACAATTTTTTTTAATTCACTTTTTATCCACTATCTCGTTCTATTTTCAAGATAAAAATGCTAACTCCGTTGTTTTCCAACAGGTGGCGCAATAGGTGGTTTCATTGCATAGCGCATGGATACTTTACTATACCTAGACACCACTCAAGTTAGTGGCGGTGGACAGGATATAGGTGGACACACTGTATATGAAGTGGCCTAACGTATACATGGAAAGAGTTGACCTCCAGTAGTCCAACAAGTCACAGCTTTCTATACAATTTTAATATACTTTATTTTTTTTTTTTAGCATATAAATAGTCACAGTTGTAGCGGGAACATATTCATTCACATCAGTTACTACAGAATTTTGTGACAGGGACATACACAAGCTGAAGTCAATGTAAGAATTTATACATACCAAAGTTAAATGTCATGTACTTATTTTGAAAAAAAAATGTGGACTTTGTGACTAAATTGTGACTAAATTTAAGACTTTAACAACATATTTCAGGACTTTGGAGGGAAAACCTCAATGCTCAGAAGTAACAAATAAACAGAAAGAATATATAAAATTCATGCAAAAGATACATTGGAGTGCAACAAAGTCTGCAAATAATTACTGACAAAAGGAAAACAGAGTCACAACAATAATCTTGTAAAACCTTTAACATTTTTAGGAAAATGCTTGTTACTTTGCCCACATTCCAGACAGAATACTCAGCTGGACGAATCGGTAGTATATTGTTCAAGTTTCTCTAAATGTAATGTCAGCCGGATTTGTGTATGTGTCAGTAGCTCTTGGGGAGACAATTCCATCTCTACCTGTATAGTCCACTATTCTGTTCTTCTGTTACTGAAAAATTGTTGTAAGGCTAAAGGGCTCTGGGCACGACAACGCATGTTTCCATTCCACTGTTTTTTTTCCTTCTTACGCGTCCTCTGAGGCAACTTCTCTCGGTGCACTGTGAGATGAGACGGCGCATGCACAAAAGCACACTGGAGCCAATACTCACAGTAGAGAAAGCACAGTGCAGGCAAACCATCTGAGCATGTGCAAGATTGGGATCTGCGCTGCTTGTCCATAACACAGCATTAAGTCAATGCTTAGGCTGGTTTCACACATTCGGCTTTTCGCCGGTTTGCCGGATTTGGCGCACGCCAGTACAGTGTATACAGTACAATGGCAGCGCCGCAAAGTCCGGGTCACATGACAGCATGTGACCGGAGCTTGTCGCGCTGCCATTGTACTGTATACACTGTACTGGCGTGCGCTGAATCCGGCAAACCGGCGAAAAGCTGGATGTGTGAAACTAGCCTAAGTGTGAATAGAGCTAAGGAGGCTGAGGCTTGGAATGTGCTTTATCACGTTTTTAAAAAATTCAAGAACATATGAACAGTTTGGAGGATGAAATTCTGCTGACAATGTCTTTAAATGCGTTATCTAATATTAGTGTCGCTTCTTGTGCAGAGTAAGTGTTCTCTTTTCTATGTGTTTTGTCTGGTTTATGCAGCTCTTTTTTTTTATTCAAATGCAAGTATTTTTCCTCTTGAAATTATTATTTTTTTGCCATTGGGTTCAGTTAAACATTTTTCACTGTTTACATTCTATATCCTCTGTACTTGTCTGTGTATTGATGTCTGCCAATGAATCAACTGAGAATCTGTCAGCAAGCTGTTTTGGTGGGAGAGTTTATAACTCTTATGTTGACTCCTCTCAGCTGATTTATGGCCATTTGCATGTTAAGCTGGGGTCACACATAACGACGACGACAACGACGTAGCTGCAACGTCACCATATTCTGTGACGTAGCAGCGACCATCGATGATCGTTAGTAAGCTGTCAAACATGTTAGAAAAAGCAGCGACGGAGCAGCGATCATAGCGACGTCGACGGTCGTTGTGTGGTTTCAGACGTAGCGTAGCGTCGCTGCTGCGGTGTCAAACACAAGGATTATCAGCTTATCAGCATGGCGCAGCGGGATAGCAGCGATCAAAAAATGACTTCGAGCATTCAGGAGCGAGCAACGATTTCGCAGCAGGGGTCTGATCGTTGTTATGTGTCACACACAGCGACGTCGCTGTTGAGGTCGCTGCAACGTCACAGAATATGGTGACGTTGCAGCGACGTCGTTGTCGTCGTCGTTATGTGTGACACCAGCTTTAAACTGTACAATCTGGTGGCAAATCAGCGGAGATAAGGAAGCGTTACATACTCTCCCCTCAGAACAAGCTTATTGTGAATTGACAGCAGCCAGACAAGCAACATGCAAGGACAACACAGAGGCTAAAGAGGGCATTCAATGTTACATTTTTAATGAAACCCAATTACAAAAAGGATTCATAGCCAAAAATACATTCATGTAAATGGAATCTGTCATTAGAATCACCATCCTAGGCAGTCGTTAGGGGCATGTAAGTCACTGGAAGCTGAATAAAATGATAATTTGATATCTGTGATCCAAAGTTTTATTTCAGAGAAACCCACGTGTTTCTCATAAGTAAATGAGCTGTTCCAGGCTATGGGCCGGACACTGATCCACATGAGAATCTGCCTCCAGAGATTACTGTAAAGAGAAGGGGGGAAGTATGATGTCCACTGTCTGCTCTCACTGCAGAGCTGTGTGTGATTATAAGGGTACAGTTCCACTTGCGCACAGCTTCTGATGAGAGAGCATTTGAAGTGATACGCTAATGACCCGATGCTGCGGGTGTCAGCCGAGGGTCATGCAGCTGTGATACGATCTTGCGATCGTATTACAGCTGCAGAGGAGAGGGGGAGCACTTTCTTCATCTCCTTTGCTGCCTGTCTCTGCGTACATCGTACTGCGGTCAGATGACATGTGAGTGCAGTGTGATGTTTCACACACTCACATAGACTTGTCTGGGGGTACGTGAGCCAAAAATCGCTGCCAAATGCAGTATGTTGGGATTCATTTCTCAAGCCTATATGGCATGAGAAATCAATCGTAGATGGACACTGCTCCATAGTTTTGCATTGGTGCTAGTGCAATCCGATGTTTTATCGGATTGCACTAGTCTGTGCAAAAGGCAAGTGGAACCGTACCCTAATTGACACTTCTGCAGGTGTCCCCTCTCAGCTTCATCCTCTATCTCACAGGCAGACAGGGTTGTAATATTGTTGCAATACAGCAGAGTTGTGAGAAATGCAGAAAGTGTGTTTGTAAGGGCAGGGGCAAACGGCCATATTTTCGGACAAAGTGCAATACAACAAAACATCAGATTGCTCTCAGACCAATGTTGGTGTGTGGGGCCTTTCACGTCAGAATTTTTCCTTGTACAGTGTATGTCCATGGAAATAAAAATCGTTGCATGTCTGACTTTGATCCAATATTAAGATCGCACTCGGAAAGCATTCAGATGACATCAGAGAGCAGACTGATTTTCACAGACTAACAGAATATAATAATAAAGTTTATTTTTATAGCACCAACACATTCCGCAGCACTTTACACTTGTACAGAGAAGTAGTACATAATTCAACAGCTACAGTTGGGAATGAGGGCCATGGTCACAAGCTTACAATCTATGGGGCAATATGGGGACATCGAAGGTAGAACGTACTTTCAGTGTCTAGTCTGGCCATCATTTTGATAAATAATGGATTTCATATAAAGTTGAATGATTTGGTCATCAGACCTTTTAAGTGTACTTATGTGCCATTGGTTGTATGGAGGATGTGAGGACAGAAATAGGAGACATGGTTATGAATAGCATTTAAAAGGAAGGAAATGTTGTTCTCCATCTTCCTCACATAGTGTGTTCTGATTCTCTCATCTGAGAGAATCAGCGCACACTATACTAACACTCTGATTAAATTCTGATCAAACTTTCATCAGTGTCATTTGCATAATTGTCCGAATTCTCTCGGATAAGAAGATCTACGACTGTCTGCCCCTGCCTTTAGACAAAGTTCAGTTGTACTGATCCGTGTTAGTTACCGGTCTCACACTGGTAATGCCCCCTTTCGTATAAAACAAGCTCTGGAGGCAGATTCTCAGGGAGATCAGTGTCCGGTCCATAGCCTGTAACAGCTCATTTACATATAGGATTTTTTTTTCCGATTTCTCTGGAATAAGTCATCATCAGATCGCAGATATCAATATAGCATTGCATTCAGCTTTCTATTACTTACATGTCCATATAAACAGCTTAGGAGGGCTGATCCTACTGATAGAGTCTCTTTAAGTGAAGAAGGAAAAAAAATGCTTCAGAAAATGTAAATATCATACGTACATATACTTTGCACACACATTTTATAATATATATATATATATCTCTATATATATATATATATATACATATATATGTACACACACACACACACACATGTATGAGCCCTAAGGGTGTGCGGCCACGATCAAGGAATAGCAGCGTTTTGGATGTGGCGTGTTATCCCTGTGTCCAAACTGCTGAGTTGTACAGTACAAGAACAGTGGATGGGTATCTGCATTCTCCTGTGGACAACACTCACATCTCGGCAGAAGACACGCTGCGGGTCCAGATCATGGGCACGTGCTCTAAGAGTATTTTTTTTTTTTTGTGGAGAATAAAGAAAATGGATTCCTTTCCCAGAGATCAGATGACAGTACCAGTTATACCTGAGCTGTCAGGTCGCATAAATGTCTGCAGTTCCACTGTATACAGAGACCAGAAATAAAGTGACACATTTTACTTTAGGTGTAAATTGTGAAGAAAGTGTCACAAACAGTAGAAGTTAAGCATTTACCAAAGGTACTCAACTTTGATGTAGTTTAACTGTGAAATAGAGCTCAAAAGGTAAAGTTTTCCTTTAACATATTTTTGTCAGAAGTGTCTTACCATAAAAAAAATGTCTCAAGAAGCCTTTATACTTTATGACAGGAATATACGTGCCGTCTTTGACTGAAATATGACATTTCCTAGCGTGGACACTTTTAAACAGGAGTCTAGGTGGCGTCTGCATATTCCATCCATCATTAATGCATAAAGTATCTTATTAAGCAAAAAAAAAGTTTAATAGAAGCATAGAAAACTTTTTTCTCCAAAACACGAGAATATGGAAAAATATGATTATACCAGTGTAAGACCAATACATCCCGTACTGCCATAATACCCAATACAATGCGCTTGTAAGGCAGATATGAGGTGTACTTCAAAGTGCAGCTTAAAAATAGACATCAGAACATCGGTACTGCCCCAGATTTCCCAGCAATCCCTACAATGGTGAGCGAATGCACCCACATGAAAGCTTCTGACAGTTCCAGGTGCTCAGCAGCTAAAAAGTCATTAACACATCCCGCTCCTGTACACTGGTGTGAAAAGGTTTCCCGAAAATAAAGGAGTGAAGTCCTGGTTTGATCTTTTCAGCTAAAGACATCACAATGTTGAGATCGCCATCTGCTGTCAGATCCAGATCAGTCTTCAGGTTACGCAGGGATTTGAAAACTTTCTTACCCTTTTGTCTAAAGGAAAGAAACAAAACATATATTGCATCAGTGAACTGCGTGATGTAATGGCGTTAACCAGGCATACTTGTAAATGCAAGCAGGTCACTTCCACACTGAGATCATGGCTTGTTAGCTAACCTGAGAGGCAAGTGTAAATATATTCTTACACTTTCCCAAGTTTCCTTCAAACACTTAAGAGGTGTCTGCATTGTTTCTAGATGATACCTGCATTTCACTGCAGATTCACAAGATTGCTTCTGTGGATGAACAGGACCTGGAGCAAAGTGAACTACTATTCAGAAATTCAGCTAAGACACTATTGGCAGCAAAGCAAATAGCATGCTCTTCTAATGGCAGCTGTGCCACGATACATATTGGCATACTGACTGGCAGCAGCGGGTCAAGTTCTGTCTTGAGCTGGAAAAAAACGTCTCCTGGACCTTTCTTCATATAGAATCTAACCTATATGTGTTTTTTTGTTAGGACCACTACAGGCCCAGCTTTACACCAACAAAAAGTGAACAACTTTATCAGGGTGGCTCTGTAGTCCCTTTTACCAGAAGAAATAGCGCAGCATGCAACACTTATATTTTTCCCAAAATAGACACCATGATGGAAACTCAAAAGAATCTCATTGTCAGGGGGTCACAGTTGGGTACTGTGATGGACCAGTCGTCTGGCGGAATTATTTTCTCCTGATTCTATAACTAAAAACAAACCACATAAAAAACAAACAAAATCTCTAAAATCACACGTGAATTTTGCTTTAGTAGTCTGATATAATCTGATTTCCTCCGTCAGTGTATTGGAAATCTGCCATTTTATTAGCCTTCAGCCAATAATGGTTCTTTGCATTCTTCGTCTAATATGGATTATTTTATGTGTATATTATAGGGGTCGCTTAAGGGGTACTTCACACACAGCGAGATCGCTACTGAGATCGCTGCTGAGTCACGTTTTTTGTGACCTCATTAGCGATCTCGCTGTGTGTGACACTGAGCAGCGATCTGGCCCCTGCTGTGAGATCGCTGCTCGTTACACACAGCCCTGGTTCGTTTTTTTATTGTTGCTCTCCCGCTGATAAGCACACATCGCTGTGTGTGACAGCGAAAGAGCAACAATCCTGAATGTGCAGGGAGCAGGAGCAGACAGCCTGCGGTAAGCTGTAACCAAGGTAAACATCGGGTAACCAAGGTGGTTACCAGATATTTACCTTCGTTACCAGCCTCCGCAGCTCTCACGCTGCCAGTGCCGGCTCCTGCTCCCTGCACACGCTAAGCTAAGCGGTGTGAGCTGATAACTAAGGTAAACATCGGGTAACCATACCCGATGTTTACCTTAGTTACCAGTGTCCGCAGCTTCCAGACGCCGGCTCTGTGCAAGCGCAGCGTCGCTTGCACGTCGCTGGGGGCTGGTCACTGGTCGCTGTTGAGATCTGCCTGTTTGACAGCTCACCAGCGACCATGTAGCGATGCAGCAGCGATCCTGACCAGGTCAGATCGCTGGTCGGATCGCTGCTGCATCGCTAAAGTGTGAAGGTACCCTAAGAAAGAACATTTATCACCTATCCACAGGATCAAAGGGAATTTGTCTGCTGAGCCCATGAACAACAAACACACACAAGAACGAAGTCCAAAAGTCCCCTGTGTAAATACAGCAATAGTACCATGCTTATAGACAGTAGATGGTCGCACACATGTTCACTAATGTTCTGCTAATTCAGTGGGCTTTGGAACCCCCCATAACCGTGATTGCAGTCACTGCAATATTTTTAATTTTTAGTTGTCATTAGTTTACTCCCGTTGGGTTTATTAAAGGTCTCTTCTTCAGATCTCCCAAATAATCCACTCTTGAGTCCTCTTGCGTATGACAAAGATCCTCCGCTCTACCTATAGATGTGGGTCACAGAATCCCAATGCTTTCTAAGGTTTTCTTTAGCAGACAGTACACTTTATAGAAGTCATTCTATTAAAATAAAAACTGAAGTGCGCATTGCTCACCCTCCCCAGGTGCCATGCCATGCTGAGTCTGTGCCGCTGCTCCCGATGCCTGTTATTGTTTGTAGCGCTGACATCACGTCAACAGCGCTGCAGCACATTAACCTCATAATGACGGCCGTACGACTTAAAGCGGCGGCAAAACAGGATACTTATTCTGTTCCGCCGCTTTAAAGCGGCGGCCCGAAAAAACCCTGTAGCGCCCCTCAGCGACCGAAAATCTCGGGGGTTTCAGCTACCGGGGGTAGCTGAGACCCCCCAGATTATGAATCGGGGTGTTTTTTTTGGACCCCGATCATGTGATCGGCGGTATACACTGTATACCGACGAACACATGAAAAAAAAAGAAGAAATGGCCGGTAAAACTGATTTCTTTTTCATCTGACATGATCAAACATGTCAGATGAGAAAGAAATCTAAACCCCTAGTGCCCCCAAAGCCCCTGGTACCGGAGAGTCCCCCCACCACCCCTACCCCCCCTCCGGAGCACTCAAAATGGCGCCGAAGCGCACAGAAAACTGCCGCCGGCGCCGGCTCTGCATTCATTTCCCTCCGATCTGAAATGATCAAACATTTCAGATCGGAGGGAAATGTCCTCCCCCTGACCCCTCCTACGGTCCACCGGAGCCCTCTGGTCACCGGAGCCCCCTCCGGTTCTCCAGAGACACCCCCCCTCCCCCCTCCGGAGCGTGGAAGATGGCGGCGCGCAGCGCACAGCGCGCGGCCGCATTCATTCTGCACTTTCTGCCGCGTGTGACACGTCACATGCGACAGAAAGGTGTCCCCAGGTCCCGCTAGGTCACCCCCCGTCACCCCCCCCCAGCCCCCGGTCTTACGTTACCTGTCTGGTGATCCGTCCCGCGATCACGCCGCCTCCTTCTTGAATGCTGGCGGCGCATGCGCAGACAGCGGCTGTCAGCTGGATCCCTGCAAGCAGGGACGCTGACGTCGCTGCTGCACAGGCTGCTCCACTGTGGACCGGGGGAGAGTGAGTGCAGTAATCTGCAGCCACACTCCTCACATGAAGAGACTGCTGTTCCAGAAAATGGGGGGTACGTTCTGTGAGCGTGCCCCTCATATTCTGGAATGAGGTTACTGCAGGTCACTCTGCCCTAAGTTGGACCGGGGCAGTGTGAGTGCAGTATTCTCAGATTACTGCACCCACACTGCTCATGGAGAGCTTGCTCTTCCAGAAAATGGGGGATACGTTCCCTGAACGTGCCCCCCATATTCTAGAAGATCCAGAGTCGGCGTGGGACCTCCAAAATGGATTACAGCGACCGGAATTTCTTTATTTTCAATAAATTGGGGAAAGAGGAATGTTTCGGGGAGTGTTTTTTCAAAAAAATTTTTTTTTGTCTTTATTTTTTTCTATTACTGACTGGGTTAGTGATGTCGGGTATCTGTTCAGATGCCGTGACATCACTAACCCCAGGGCTTGATGCCAGGTGACATTACAGCTGGTATCAACCCCATATATTACCCCGTCTGCCACCGCACCAGGGCGCGGGATGAGCTGGGGCGAAGCGCCAGGATTGGCGCATCTAATGGATGCGCCACTTCTGGGGCGGCTGCGGCCTGCTATTTTTAGGCTGGGAAGAGTCCAATAACCATGGCTATTCCCACCCTGAGAATACCAGACCCCAGCTGTCCGCTTCACCTTGGCTGGTGATCTAATTTGGGGGGGACCCCACGGTTTTTTTTTTTTTAAAAAACGCCTGGGGAGCCCTCCAAATTGATCACCAGACAAGGTGAAGCTGTCAGCTGTGGTTTGCAGGCTACAGCTGTCTGCTTTACCCTAGCTGGCTATCAAAAATAAAGGGGACCCCACGTCGTTTATTTTAATTATTAATTTTTTGGGGGGCTAAATACAAGGCTAGGCACCCTTTAGTGCCACATGAAAGGCACTAAAGGGCGCCAGCTTAGAATATGCAGCGGGTGGGACGTTATATATGTTTGACATCTATCCATTCATCCATTGTAGCATTTTAGGCTGTGCGCCCATAATCGGGATTTGCAGCGTTTTGGGCGCAGAGTGTGTCCATAGTGTGTCCCTGTGTCCATAGCGCTGCGTTGTGCAGTAGAAGCACAGTGGAAGGATTTTTAGAAATCCCATGCCCAATGTGCTTGCCCAATGTGCTTCTTTTCTCCGCAGCATAAACTGACCTGTGGCGCAGCTTCCCGAGCCTCAGCATGTCAATTTATGCTGCGGAGATGAGTGTTCTCTGCAGGTAGCATAGAGCTCCACAGCGGCCTGAACCCAAATCGTGGGCATGGGCAGCTGCGTTCTCCCGTGGACAACACTCACATCT
Organism: Anomaloglossus baeobatrachus; assembly: GCF_048569485.1. Taxonomy (NCBI): domain Eukaryota; kingdom Metazoa; phylum Chordata; class Amphibia; order Anura; family Aromobatidae; genus Anomaloglossus; species Anomaloglossus baeobatrachus. The sequence goes on from NC_134353.1 coordinate 552,581,464, forward strand.
CTGCAGGAAGGCTGACACGGTGTACTAGACGCCGTGTCGCTGGATCATGGCCACATAGCCTAAAAGTGAGACATTTGTTGCTACAGCAACATTTTTGTGAAGTACCTGTGGATTCAAAATGCTTACTATACTCCTGAATAAAATCCAGTTTCCAAAATGGAGTCACTTGTGGGGGGTTTCTAATGTATAGGTACCCAAGGGGCCCTGCAAACGTGACATGCTGCCCGCAATTTATTTCAACTTTTCCAGAATTCAAATGGTGCTCCTTTCGTTCCAAGCCTTCCCATTTGTCCAAACAAAGGTTTCAGACCACATGTGAGGTATCACCGCGCTTATAAAAAGTGGTTAACAAACCTTGAGGTCAAATTTTTGGAATTACCTCTTGAAAAGGTGAGAAAATTGATGCTAAAGCAACATTTTTGAGAAAATTATTAAAATTTTCAATATGACAACGTAACGTTAACAAAATCTGTGAAGTACCTGTGGATCTAAAATGCTCACTATACCCCTAGATAGAAGCCTTGAGGGGTCTAGTTTCCAAAATGGTGTCACTTGTGAGGGGTTTCTTCTGTTTAGGTACCTTAGCGGACCTGTAAATGCAACATGGTGCCCGCAATCTATTTCAGCCAAATTTGCTTTCCAAAATTCAAATATTGCTCCTTCTGTTCCGCGCCCTCCCATTTGTCCAAACAGAGGTTTCTGACCACATGTGGGGTATTGGCGCACTCATAAGAAAGTGGGGAACAAGTTTTGGGGTCCATTTTGTTGTGTTATTTCTTCTAAAAGTGAATAAATTTGGGTTAGAGCAACATTTTTAGGTAAAATTTAATTTTTGCTTTTTTTCATTCCACATTGCTTTTGTTCATGTGAAGCACCTGAAGGGTTAATAAACTTCTTGAATGTGGTTTTGAGTACTTTGGGGGGTGCAGTTTTTAGAATGGTGTCACTTTTGGGTATTTTCTGTCATCTAGGCCTATTGAAGTCACTTCAAATGTGATGTGGTCCCTAAAAAAATGGTTTTGTAAATTTTGATGTACAAATGAGAAATCGCTGATAAACTTTGAACCCCTCTAACTTCCTAACAAAAAAAAATTTTGTTTCCAAAATTGTGCTGATGTAAAGTAGACAAGTGGGAAATGTTATTTATTAACTATTTTGTGTCACAGAAATCTCTGGTTTAACGGTATAAAAATTCAAAGAAGGGAATTTTGTTTACTTACCGTAAATTCCTTTTCTTCTAGCTCCAATTGGGAGACCCAGACAATTGGGTGTATAGCTTCTGCCTCCGGAGGCCACACAAAGTATTACACTTAAAAGTGTAAAGCCCCTCCCCTTCTGCCTATACACCCCCCGTGCATCACGGGTTCCTCAGTTTTAGTGCAAAAGCAAGAAGGAGGAAAGCAAATAAATTGGTTTAAAGTAACTTCAATCCGAAGAAATTTCGGAGAACTGAAACCATTCAACATGAACAACATGTGTACACGAAAAAACAACAGCCCGAAGGGAACAGGGCGGGTGCTGGGTCTCCCAATTGGAGCTAGAAGAAAAGGAATTTACGGTAAGTAAACAAAATTCCCTTCTTCTTTGTCGCTCCATTGGGAGACCCAGACAATTGGTACGTCCAAAAGCAGTCCCTGGGTGGGTAAAATAAAACCTCATAATAGAGCCGTAAAACGGCCCGTTCCTACAGGTGGGCAACCGCCGCCTGAAGGACTCGTCTACCTAGGCTGGCATCCGCCGAAGCATAGGTATGCACCTGATAGTATTTGGTGAAAGTGTGCAGGCTCGACCAGGTAGCCGCCTGGCACACCTGCTGAGCCGTAGCCTGGTGCCGTAAAGCCCAGGACGCACCCACGGCTCTGGTAGAATGGGCCTTTAGCCCTGAGGGAACCGGAAGTCCAGAAGAACGGTAGGCTTCGAGAATTGGTTCCTTGATCCACCGAGCCAGGGTGGATTTGGAAGCCTGTGACCCCTTACGCTGACCAGCGACAAGGACAAAGAGTGCCTCCGAGCGGCGCAGGGGCGCCGTACGGGAAATGTAGATTCTGAGCGCTCTCACCAGATCTAACAAATGCAAATCCCTTTCACATTGATGAACTGGATGAGGACAAAAAGAAGGTAAGGAGATATCCTGATTGAGATGAAAGGTGGATACCACCTTAGGAAGGAATTCCGGAACCGGGCGCAGCACCACCTTGTCCTGGTGAAACACCAGGAAAGGAGCCTTGCATGACAACGCTGCTAGCTCAGACACTCTCCGAAGCGATGTGACTGCTACTAGGAAGACCACCTTCTGCGAAAGGCGAGAAAGAGAAATATCCTTCAAAGGCTCAAAAGGTGCCTTCTGAAGGGCCATCAGAACCCTGTTCAGATCCCAGGGTTCTAACGGCCGCCTGTAAGGAGGGACAATGTGACAAACCCCCTGCAGGAACGTGCGTACCTGAGAAAGCCTGGCAAGACGCTTCTGAAAGAACACAGAGAGCGCTGAGACTTGTCCCTTAAGGGAGCCGAGCGACAAACCTTTTTCCAATCCTGATTGAAGAAAGGAAAGAAAAGTGGGCAATGCAAATGGCCAGGGAGAAAAACCATGATCAGAGCACCAAGATAGGAATATCTTCCACGTCCTGTGGTAGATCTTGGCAGACGTTGGTTTCCTGGCCTGTCTCATAGTGGCAATGACCTCTTGAGATAACCCTGAAGACGCTAGGACCCAGGACTCAATGGCCACACAGTTAGGTTGAGGGCCGCAGAATTCAGATGGAAAAACGGCCCTTGAGACAGCAAGTCTGGACGGTCTGGTAGTGCCCACGGTTGGCCCACCGTGAGATGCCACAGATCCGGGTACCACGACCTCCTCGGCCAGTCTGGAGTGACGAGGATGGCGCGGCGGCAGTCGGCCCTGATCTTGCGTAACACTCTGGGCAACAGTGCCAGCGGAGGAACACATAAGGGAGCTGAAACTGCGACCAATCCTGAACTAAGGCGTCTGCCGCCAGAGCTCTGTGATCGTGAGATCGTGCCATGAATGCCGTGACCTTGTTGTTGTGCCGGGACGCCATTAGGTCGACGTCCGGCATCCCCCAGCGGCAACAGATCTCCTGAAACACGTCCGGGTGAAGGGACCATTCCCCTGCGTCCATGCCCTGGCGACTGAGAAAGTCTGCTTCCCAGTTTTCTACGCCCGGGATGTGAACTGCGGATATGGTGGAGGCCGTGGCTTCCACCCACATCAAAATCCGCCAGACTTCCTGGAAGGCTTGCCGACTGCGTGTTCCGCCTTGGTGGTTGATGTAAGCCACCGCTGTGGAGTTGTCCGACTGAATTCGGATCTGCTTGCCTTCCAGCCACTGCTGGAACGCTTTTAGGGCAAGATACACTGCCCTGATCTCCAGAACATTGATCTGAAGGGAGGACTCTTGCTGAGTCCACGTACCCTGAGCCCTGTGGTGGAGAAAGACTGCTCCCCACCCTGACAGACTCGCGTCCGTCGTGACCACCGCCCAGGATGGGGGTAGGAAGGATTTCCCCTTCGACAATGAAGTGGGAAGAAGCCACCACCGAAGGGAAGCTTTGGCTGCCTGAGAGAGGGAGACGTTCCTGTCGAGGGACGTCGACTTCCTGTCCTATTTGCGTAGGATGTCCCATTGAAGAGGACGCAGGTGAAACTGCGCGAAAGGGACTGCCTCCATTGCTGCCACCATCTTCCCTAGGAAGTGCATGAGGCGCCTCAAGGGGTGTGACTGACCTTGAAGGAGAGATTGCAACCCTGTCTGCAGTGACCGCTGTTTGTTCAGCGGGAGCATCACCATTGCTGAGAGGGTATGAAACTCCATGCCAAGATATGTCAGCGATTGGGCCGGTGTCAGATTTGACTTTGGAAAATTGATGATCCACCCGAAACTCTGGAGAGTCTCCAGAGTAGCGTTGAGGCTGCGTTGGCATGCCTCTTGAGAGGGTGCCTTGACCAGCAGATCGTCTAAGTAAGGGATCACCGAGTGACCCTGAGAGTGGAGGACTGCTACTACTGTAGCCATGACCTTGGTGAAAACCCGTGGGGCTGTCGCCAGGCCGAACGGCAGTGCCGCGAACTGGAGGTGTTCGTCTCCTATGGCGAAGCGCAGGAAGCGCTGATGCTCTGGAGCAATCGGTACGTGGAGATAAGCATCTTTGATATCGATAGATGCAAGGAAATCTCCTTGGGACATTGAGGCGATGACGGAGCGGAGGGATTCCATCCGGAACCGCCTGGTCTTTACGTGTTTGTTGAGCAGTTTTAGGTCCAGGACAGGACGGAAAGAACCGTCCTTCTTTGGAACCACAAACAGGTTGGAGTAAAAACCGTGACCCTGTTGCTGAAGAGGAACCGGGACCACCACTCCTTCTGCCTTCAGAGTGCCCACCGCCTGCAGAAGAGCATCGGCTCGCTCGGGAGGCGGAGATGTTCTGAAGAATCGAGTCGGAGGACGAGAGCTGAACTCTATCCTGTAACCGTGAGACAGAATGTCTCTCACCCAACGGTCTTTTACCTGTGGCAGCCAGGTGTCGCAAAAGCGGGAGAGCCTGCCACCGACCGAGGATGCGGTGTGAGGAGGCCGTAAGTCATGAGGAAGCCGCCTTGGTAGCGGCACCTCCGGCGGTCTTTTTAGGACGTGACTTAGACCGCCATGAATCGGAGTTCCTCTGATCCTTCGGAGGCCTTTTGGACGAGGAGAATTGGGACCTGCCCGCGCCCCGAAAGGACCGAAACCTCGACTGTCGACTCCTCTGTTGGGGTATGTTTGGTTTGGCCTGGGGTAAGGATGTATCCTTTCCCTTGGATTGTTTGATGATTTCATCCAACCGCTCACCAAACAAACGGTCGCCAGAAAATGGCAAACTGGTTAAGCACTTTTTGGAAGCCGAATCTGCCTTCCATTCCCGTAGCCACAAGGCCCTGCGTATTGCCACCGAATTGTCGGCTGCAACCGCCGTACGGCTCACAGAGTCCAGGACAGCATTAATAGCGTAGGACGCAAACGCCGACGTTTGAGAGGTTATGGACGCCACTTGCGGCGCAGACGTACGTGTGACTGCGTCAATTTGCGCTTGACCCGCTGAGATAGCTTGGAGTGCCCATACGGCTGCGAATGCTGGAGCAAAAGACGCGCCGATAGCTTCATAGATGGATTTCAACCAGAGCTCCATCTGTCTGTCAGTGGCATCTTTGAGTGAAGCCCCATCTTCAACTGCAACTATGGATCTAGCCGCCAGTCTGGAGATTGGAGGATCCACCTTGGGACACTGAGTCCAGCCCTTGACCACGTCAGGGGGGAAGGGATAACGTGTATCCTTAAGGCGCTTGGAAAAACGCTTATCTGGACAAGCTCGGTGTTTCTGGACTGCCTCTCTGAAGTCAGAGTGGTCCAGAAACATACTCGTTGTACGCTTGGGAAACCTGAAACGGAATTTCTCCTGCTGAGAAGCTGACTCCTCCACTGGAGGAGCTGAGGGAGAAATATCCAACATTTGATTGATGGACGCGATAAGATCATTCACTATGGCGTCCCCATCAGGAGTATCAAGGTTGAGAGCGGCCTCAGGATCAGAATCCTGATCAGCTACCTCCGCTTCATCATACAGAGAGTCCTCCCGCTGAGACCCTGAACAATGTGATGATGTCGAGGGAATTTCCCAGCGAGCTCGCTTAGGCGGTCTGGGGCTGCGGTCCGTGTCAGAGACCTCACCCTGGGATCTATGAGACACCCCGGGAGGACATTGTTGTTCCAACAGAGGGGGACCAGGGTGCAATGATTCCACAGTGCCCGTGGTCTGAGATACCGGTCTGGACTGCAAGGCTTCTAGTATCTTAGCCATAGTCTCAGAAAGTCTATCAGTAAAAACTGCAAACTCCGTCCCCGTCACCTGGACAGTGTTAGCAGGTGGTTCCCCCTGGGCCACCCTTAGCAGAGGCTCCGGCTGAGTAAGTGCCACAGGGGCCGAGCATTGCACACAATGAGGGTCAGTGGAACCTGCCGGTAGTATAGCCGTACATGCGGCGCAGGCAGCATAGTAAGCCTGTGCTTTGGCACCCTTGCTTTTTGTGGACGACATGCTGTTGTCTCCTCTGAGCAATCCAGGAGGGTATATAGCCAAAAATCAACCGTGCAACATACAGTGTAAAGTATAGCCTATAATCATATAATCTATATGTACACTTCTGAACTAGTGGGGCCAGCACCTCAGGTGCTGCTTACCGCCCGCTCAAAGCGGTTGTGTGGTCACCAGAATCTCTGCCTGGGTCTCCCAGAGCTTGTCTCCCCTCTCCAGCGTCAGAAGAGCTGACAGGAATGGCTGCCGGCGTCCTGAGGAGAGGAGGGGGCCGTGGGCGTGCCCTAAAAAGTGCGGGAATCTGGTGCCCCACTGTGCACAGTGAGGGGGGTGGAGTATGCAAAGCATGTCCCAGCCCTCAGTGCTGATGTCCGTACAGCGTCCCGCCCTTCCCCTGACTGGCAGGCCTGGGGGCGGGAAAAGAATGAGACTAGGCCGCAAAAGCCGGGGACTAAAGTTATAAGCGCGGCCGGCGTATAAGCGCGGTCGGCGCGGTAATCCCCGGCGTACTAACACTCCCAGCCGCGCTGCAGTGTGAAATGGCAGCGCGCGGTCAGCGCGGTAGTCCCCAGTAAACTAACACACCCAGCCACGCTGCAGTGTGTGATGGCACAAGCGCGGTCAGCGCTGCGGTCCCCGGCGCACTAACACACCCAGCAATGCTGCAGTGTTTCTGTGCGCGGTCCCCACGGGGACACAGAGTACCTCAAAGTAGCAGGGCCTTGTCCCTGACGATACTCGGCTCCTTGTCCAGCAGAGTCCCCAGGGGCTGTGGATGGAGCACGGTCCCAGTGCCTGGAGACCGATTAGGATCCCACTTCCACTACCCGCAATGGATACCTCAACCTTAACAACACCGCCGACAAGAGTGGGGTGAGAAGGGAGCATGCTGGGGGCCCTGTTATGGGCCCCTCTTTTCTTCCATCCGACATAGTCAGCAGCTGCTGCTGACTAAGCTGTGGAGCTATGCGTGGATGTCTGCCTCCTTCGCACAAAGCATGAAAACTGAGGAACCCGTGATGCACGGGGGGTGTATAGGCAGAAGGGGAGGGGCTTTACACTTTTAAGTGTAATACTTTGTGTGGCCTCCGGAGGCAGAAGCTATACACCCAATTGTCTGGGTCTCCCAATGGAGCGACAAAGAAAGTTGAAAATTGCTACATTTTCAAAATTTTTGCCAATATTCAATTTTTTCATAAATAAACGCAAAAAATATTGTCCTAAATTTGGTACTAACATGAAGTCCAATATGTGACGAAAAAACATTCTCAGAATCACCGGGATCCGTTGAAGCGTTCCAGAGTTATAACCTCATGAAGTGACACTGGTCAGAATTGCAAAATTTGGTCTGGTCATTAAGGTGAAAATTAGCTCCGTCACTAAAGGGTTAACCCCTTAACGACCGCGGGCCGTAAAATTACGTCCTAAATGACAATCTTACTGCCCGCGGTCCTCCGGCGGCAGCATGCCGCGATCGGCACACATCTCAGCTGATTTTCACAGCTGAGATGTGTGCCTGCTAGGCACGAGCAGAATCGTTATCTGCTCGTGCCGATTAACCCCTTATATGGCGCTGTCAATACATGACAGCGCCATTATAAGCGCGATTGCGGTAAGCATTTACTTACCGCCCGAAACCGGAAGTCACGTGACGCGATCACGTGACTCCCGATAGTTGTCATGGTAGCACAGGGTCATGTGATGACTCCTGTACTACACATGACTTGGTTTCACTTTCGCTGTGCCCGGGGCACAGCAAAAGAGAAAGACAGCGTATCTGCTGTTTACAGCCTTCCAGCTGTGATCAGCAGATACTGCAGAGCGATCGGAATGCTGATCGCAATAGCCCCCTAGGGGGACTAGTAAAATAAAAAAAAAAAGTTAAAAAATAAGTTTTAAAAAATTAAAAAAAAACAAAAAAACCTAAAAGTTCAAATCACCCCCCATTCACCCCATTGAAAATTAAAGGGTTAAAAAAATAAAAAAAATACACACATTTGGTATCGCCGCGTTCAGAAACGCCCGATCTATCAAAATATAAAATCAATTAATCTGATCAGTAAACGGCGTAGCGGCAAAAAAATTCCAAACGCCAAAACGACGTTTTTTTGTCGCCACAACTTTTGCGCAAAATGCAATAAGAGGCGATCAAAACGTAGCATCTGCGCAAAAATGGTACCGTTAAAAACGTCAGCTCGAGACGCAAAAAATAAGCCTTCATTGAGCCTAAGATCCCGAAAAATGAGAACGCTACGGGTCACGGAATATGGCGTAAAACGTGCGCCACTTTTTTCGGACAAACTTCCGATTTTTTTTTAACCCCTTATATAAAAATAAACCTATACATGTTTGGTGTCTACGAACTCGCACTGACCTGAGGCATCACACCCACACATCAGTTTTACCATATAGTGAACACAGTGAATAAAATATCTCAAAAACCATAGTGCTATCGCACTTTTTTTGCAATTTTTCAGCATTTGGAATTTTTTTGCCATTTTCTAGTACACAATATGGTAAAACTGATGGTTTCATTTAAAAGTACAGCTCGTTCCGCAAAAAATGAGCCCTCACATGACCATATTGACTGAAAAATAAAAAAGTTACGTCTCTCAGAAAAAGAATGGCGAAAAAAAAAAACGGAAAGCGAAAAATCGGCCGGTCGTGAAGGGGTTAAAGAGCTAAGTATGTTGTTATTAGCTACAGGTCTTCAAAATTATGTCAGTATTGCAGACAATAAGACGGGAACAGGAGCAGAGAATCAGCACTGGGATCCAGGGAGGGCGAACAGAACAGGGGTTCTCTAAAAATGGAAAACTCTCAAGTAATACTAAATCTGCTTTACAGGAAATTCTATATGACAATGTTATATGTAAAGTAGCATAGCGATTTATTAACCCGATGGTGAGAGGAAACCATATTTCCAAAATTAACAGGATATACTGATCTTTTTTTTTTTTAAATTCCATTCCGGGAGCATGGTGCTAACAAGATTTTACAATAACTTGTTCACTACAATGTCTGGCAAAACATAGCAGCATACTCTAAAGCAGGGGTCTCAAACTCGGCTGGGTGTATGGGCCGCACAGAGGAAAAAAATAATTTGGGGGGCCGCATTCTTTGCGGGACAAAGTGACATTTTTATTGGTACCATATATTTTTTTTACACACCTTTGGATCACTGATTTTCAACATTTTTCACTTGTTTATTATAACAAATGTGCACATTCTTTGGTTAAATATAAAAAAAAAAAAAAAAAAAAAAAATTTGATGGTAAAAAAAAAGTCATGCCTTATTTTGTTTTTTTACATTTTATCCCTTTCTTGTAACTAATAGTGGTACAATTATCACTATATAGAAATTTTGGCCAACACCTTTTAGTAATGTTCCCCATCCTATAGTAATGTGCTCACCTTGTCCCCATCCTATAGTAATGACCCCAGCCTTGTCCCTATTCTAATGTCCCCATCCAATAGTATTATACCCATCCTTGTAATGTCCACATCTTTTAGTAATGTGCCCACCTTGTTCCCATCCTATAGACATGTGCCCACCTTGTCCCTATTCTATAGTAAGGTGCCCACCTTGTCCCCATCCTATAGACTTGTGCCCACCTTCTCCCCATCCTAAAGACATGTGCCTACCTTGTCCCCATCCTATAGACATGTGCCCACCTTGTCCCTATTCTATAGTAATGTGCCCACCTTGTCCCCATCCTATAGACATGTGCCCACCTTGTCCCTATTCTATAGTAAGGTGCCCACCTTGTCCCCATCCTATAGACATGTGCCCACCTTGTCCCTATTCTTTAGTCATGTGCCCACCTTGTCCCTATTCTGTAGTCATGTGCCCACCTTGTCCCTATTCTATAGTAAGGTGCTCACCTTGTCCCCATCCTATAGACATGTGCCCACCTTGTCCCCATCCTATAGACATGTGCCCACCTTGTCCCTATTCTATAGTAAGGTGCCCACCTTGTCCCCATCATATAGACATGTGCCCACCTTGTCCCTATTCTATAGTCATGTGCCCACTTTGTCCCTATACTATAATAATGTCCCCATCCTGTAGTAATGGGGGGGTCAGTGGCGGCGGGTGAAGGGGGGCGCTATAATTTACCGATTGCTCTCGGCTTCCTTCCACCCACAGACGCCGAAGTGAAGGTGAGGGGGCGGTCTCCGGCCCCAGATCCACAGTGATTGGACAGATCGGTCACAAGGCCAGTCTCTCCAATCAGAGCTGGGTGCGGGTGAAACAGAGGTCACCCAGCTCCAGCCAATGATCGGTGCTACAGCTGCACTGATCAGGGCTGGATTTCAATGTTACAGCCAATTTCAATGGCTGTAATATTACAGTAGCTGTGATTGGCTGACAAACGCCGCACAGCCAATCACAGCCTCCGTAGGTTCGGGGATTAGACACCACCCCTCCCGGGCTCCCCTCCTCCCCGAATCTAAGGTATTTGCTATTGGCAATGCAAACGGCGATCGCAGCCACTGGGGCTGCGATTTCGCCATGATGTACTGGGTACGTCATGGGTCCTTAAGTACCAGGGAGCCATAACATACCCAGTACGTCATAGGTCGCTAAGGGGTTAATGTGCCGTTCTTCACATACACAAAAAATAAACAAACACCATTCTTCTCACCTGTCCCGCGTTCCCTCGGCTCCTCACCTCTGCTTCTTGCTGTCTGCAGGCCGTGCCCCGGTGACGGTGCAGGGACCACAGCCACTGGCAGCGATTTATGTCAGATGAATGTTTTGCCGGCGCTGCGCGCGCACAGTCCTTGCTTCTGAGAGCGCAGCGCCGGCAAAACACTCATCTAACAAGGTGCAGACAGTGGCTGCGGCCCCTGCACCGGCCGCGATAGTGACCAGGGAAATGGGCCTGGGGGCCGCATGAAGCAGCCTGACGGGCCGCATGCGGCCCGCGTGTTTGAGACCCCTGCTCTAAAGATTTGGGACTGAACGTAGAACTACTGGTGGCAATAATATAGATCATCATGCACAGAACCAACTAACAATGCTGTTATATCTGAAATAAAAGTTATTTTTCACTTACGTGTCATCCTCTATGTATTTTATTAGTGTCAGTGCCTTCCGATGAAGGATCAGCATAAATTGCGCCAAAAAAGTGCTTCTTAGAGAAAGGTTAGGTTTCAATTGGAATATCTGGAAAAAATAATAGTAGTATCAATACGAGACAGCTGTAATTAGAGACAACTGATCAGCAGTGATGGGTGGACATGAACTGTAAAAGTCCAGATCCACGCAGGTTCAAAAGTAACTGTGCACAGACCCCAGGCAAGGAGTTCTCAGGGAACTCTGGGTAGCTATCTGGATCCGGCTGCTCGTGTAAAAAAATAAAAGGTATAATAAAGAAAAAAAAAGGGAAAAACCGGTGCGTTATACTTACCAGTCTCCTGCGTGGCTGTAACACTACTTCCGGTGATGCTCATTATCCTACATGCATATGCACAGTTTCCCTCGTCCACCGGCAGTCCTGGCATTTGTGATTGCTTGCAGTCAGATCGCGCGCCCACCCTGTGTGACAGTGTGTCTGACTGCTTTCAATCACCGGCGCTGTGTGCGTTTCTATATTGGTGTAAAAAATAAATAAAATTGGCGTAGGGTCCCCCCATATTATAATACTCAGCACAGATAAAGCATATGGCTACAGGCTGCAGCCCCATCCGTGTGCCTAGCTTGGCTGTGTATCAAAATAAGAGGGACCACATGTGGCTTTTTAAAAAATTATTTAAATAAATAAATTTAAAAAAAAATGGCATGCAATCCCCCCTATTCTGATACTCATCTGCGGACTAATATTCTCAGGATGGGGAGACTCATGGTTATTGGGTCCCCCCCCCAGCCTAACAATAGGGGTCTGCATTCCATTAGATGCGACAATCCTGGGATTTTTACCCGGCTCATCCAGATTGTCCTGGTGCAGTGTAATGAGGGGTTAATGACAGCTCACAGCTGCCACTAAGCCCTAGATTAGTAATGGGAGAAGTCTATGAGACCCCCCCTCCCATTACTAATATGTAAGTGAAAAAAAAATAAATATCAGAAAATCCTTTATTTGAAATCAATACAAAAAACACACCCTCTTTCTCCCCATTATTAACCCCCAAAACACCCAGTTACGACGTAATCCACACAAAGTCCCACAACAATTCCAGCTCTCCTACATACATACTGAAGGCACAACGCATGGGCACAGAAAATGTCCACACACTGTGGGCTTCAAACAGAGACTTAGCCACAGCGATGAGCGTTGACGTCACTCCGTTTATCTGCGGTTATAGCTGGAGGTTCCAAAAGTCCTTCCACCTGTGTCTGCATGTAATCTGACCTCAGTTTTTTTGCCAAGAGATGCAGATATGGTGCTCAAATTTATACACCATATTCCTGCACCAAATGGCAAAAAAAAAAAAAAAAAAATTGCATGAAAACACGATGCGATTTTTTGCCAGGAGATGCAGATTTGGTGCAGGAATATGGTGTACATAATTTCAGTACCAAATCTGCATCTCTTAGCCAAAAAATGCACAAAAACGATTTTGAAGTAGTTTGGCAGCGGTTTCTGCCAGGTGGTGCAAATTTGGTGCTTAAATATGGTGCAGACATTTCAGCACCAAATGTGAACCTGACAGAAAACCGCACTCAAACAGCATCAAAATCATTTCTGCATTTTTTGCCAAGAGATGCATATTTGGTGCATGAATATTGTGTAAAAATGTCAGCACCAAATCTGCATCTCTAGGCAACCCCCCCCACAAAATGCAGTTTTCATCCAGGAGATGCAAGTCCGAACTCTTGACCTCACCTGGGTGGTGAGGTCACTGAGTTTAATGAGGTCACCTGAGGTCAGGTTACCTGCAGTCACCGGTGGAGGACCGTAAGAACCGCCAGCTGTGACCGCAAATAAACTCATACTCACAATTGCGACTCAGCCATTCTCTGCCTAGAACCCACAATGTGCGAACCTGTTCTGCGCCTGCGCGCTGTCACTTAAGAATGTAGCACAGCTTCAATTGTCGTGGGACCTCGTCTAGATTACATCAGAACTAGGGCGTTTTGGGGTAATAAAGGGGTAAAAGATCGTTTTTTTTGTATTTTATTTCAAATAAAGGATTTTTTCAGTGTTTGTGTTTATTTCTTTTCATTTTCAGATTAAAGGCAACCTGTCAGGTCCAATATGCACCCAGAACCACTAGCAGTTCTGGGTACATATTGCTAATCCCTGCCTAACCGTCCCTGTATACACCAACATAGATAAAGAGATCTTTAAAAAAAAGTATTTCTAAAGATCTTTTACCGTATGCCAATTAGCGATGCCACTAGTCCCCTGGGCGTTAGTATGTTAGTAAGTCCCTGTGGGCGTGCTAACATGCTAATGAATATGCAGCTTCAGAGGATTAGGTCACTCACCTCTCTGCCGCCATCGCCAGACTTCGGCTTAGTGCGCATGACCCCGGAGTTTGGGTTATGCGCACTACTTCAGTTTGAAGCAAGGACGCGTACACCCGGCTTCATACTGAGCATGACCCAAACTCTGGGGTCATGCGCAATGAACTGAAATCCCCCATCGGACGCGATGGCGGCAGATAGGTGAGTGAGCTCATCCTCGGACGCTGCGCATTCATTAGCATGTTCGCCTGCCCACAGGTATGTAGTAACATGCTAATGGGGGCGACTGGTCAGGGAACTAACGCCCAGGGGGCTAGTGCACTCGCTCATTAGCATATGGTAAAAGATCTCTTTATCTATGCTAGTGTATACAGGGACGGTTATGCAGGGATTAGTAATATACACCCAGAACTGCTTGTGGTTCTGGGTGCATATTGCACCTGACAGGTTCCCTTTAATAATGGGGGCCCCGAGACGCAACCCATTATTAATCTAGGGCTTAGTGTCAGCTCTGAACTGTCATTAACCCCTTATTACCCCGATTGCCACCGCATCAGGACGAGCTGGGTTAAGTCTCAGGTTTGTAGCAACTAATGGATGTGACAACCCTGGGCGGCTACAGGCTGCCATTTTCAGGCTGGGGGGGAAATAAGCAAGGGTCTCCGCATCTTGAGAATACCAGCCCCCAGCTGTCGGCTTTACCAAGGCTTGGTATCAAAATTGGGGGGGGGGGGGGGTTACCTCAAGTTGTTTATAAAATTATTTTTTTTTTAAAAAAAGCCGCATACGGATCCTCTTATTTTGATACACAGCTAACATAAACACATGGCTGGGGGCTGCAGCATGTAGCAGTGTACCTTATCTGTGCTATGGGGGAACTCTACAACAAGTTTTTTATTTATTTTTTACAGAAATATAAATACGCATACAGCGTCTGTTATTGAAAGTAGTCAGAAACGCTGTCACACAGAGTGGGGGACGCGGTCTGATGCGGCAACCAATCACAGATGCCAAGACTGCCGGTGGGTAGAGGAAGCAGTGCATATTATGCATGAGTGGCCACAGAAGTAGCGTTACAGTCGTGTGGGTGACCGGTAAGTATAACACAGTTGCTCTAATCCCTCTAGCCTTTCTACCACATTTTTAAAAGTGTATGATTTGAGTTCCCATAGATTTATAAGGGGACTGGAGTCCGGGCAGATATCCGGGATCAATTCCAGGCTCGAACAGTTTTTTTTTTTTTTTATAAACCCAGTTGGACCCGCCGTACCAAGGCATCTGCAGGTCCGCCCATCACTATTAAATCAGCAGACGCAGCACTCAGAATTTACATGCTTTCTTGGCTCATATATAGTAATTAGTAATGAGATATATTCTATGTCTATGTTTCACATGGACGTCTGTTACATAGCAAAATAGCAACCGTGGGCAATTTTCCCAGTCATGGGAGCCCACAGTGTGTCTCATCTATATATTCTATATATATATATATTATATATATATATATATATATATATATCTATATATATATATATATATATATATATCTATATATATATATATATATATATATATATATATATATATATATATATATATATATATATATATAATTGCCTTATTCTGTCTGTCTGTCTGTCTTGCTCCAAAATTGTGTCCTTACGGTGACACAAAGCTGATTGGCCGCTGGGCTCGCCATGGCCCCGCCCCCCCGCACGGATTGGCCGCTCGCCCAGGCAACTCGCCCACGCTCGCCCCCCTCATGCAATGCACGCTCGCTCTGGCCCCCGCCCCCCGCACGCATTCCCCGAACCGACCGACACTGAGCCTCGACTCCCAGGTGAGTACTGTACCCCCGGGAGCCCACATCAGCGTACGCCGCCAACCCAGCCGACACATACCCTCGCATTGCTGGGGTTGCCGCCGTATGCTGGTGTGGGCTCCCGTGCGAGCGGGGGACGGGATACGCTGGTAACCATGGTAGCATAGTTACCAGCGCATCAAGGTCCTGCAGCGGCGGAACATACACACACACACACACACACACACACATCAGATCACACTCACTCTCACACACACCTCACACACACATCACATCGCATCCACACACTCACAACATCCTGGGATATCGCTTGCTTCTCGGCGGCGATACTGTGCAGTGAACTTCCAGGACCTGCCGGAAGATCACATGGCCAGAAGCATGTGGTATCTCCGGATGTTGTGAGTGTGAGCGCGTATGTGCAATATCGTCAATGTGTGTGTGCGTGAGTGTATGCGATCGGGTGTGTGTGAGTGTATGCGATCGGGTGTGTGTGTGTATGCGATCGGATCTGTGTCGGCAGAGGAGCACGGCGTGCTGGAGGAGGCTGGGAGGAGAGAGGCTGATCCTGGGGAAGGCTGGGAGGGGGAGGCTGAGAGAAGAGAGGCTGATGCTGGGGGAGGCTGAGGCTGGGGTAGGCTGGGAGGAGAGGCGCTGATGCTGGGGACAGAAAAGGCTGATGCTGGGAGGAGAGAGGCTGATGCTGGGAGGAGAGAGGCTGATGCTGGGAGGAGAGAGGCAGATGCTGGGAGGAGAGAGGCAGATGCTGGGAGGAGAGAGGCAGATGCTGGGAGGAGAGAGGCAGATGCTGGGAGGAGAGAGGCTGATCCTGGGGAAGGCTGGGAGGGGGCGGCTGAGAGAAGAGAGGCTGATGCTGGGGGAGGCTGAGGCTGGGGTAGGCTGGGAGGAGAGAGGCTGATGCTAGGGACAGAAAAGGCTGATGCTGGGAAGAGAGAGGCTGATGCTGGGAGGAGAGAGGCTGATGCTGGGAGGAGAGGGGCTGATGCTGGGAGGAGAGGGGCTGATGCTGGGAGGAGAGGGGCTGATGCTGGGAGGAGAGGGGCTGATGCTGCGGGCAGAGAGGCTGATGCTGCGGGCAGAGAGGCTGATGCTGCGGGCAGAGAGGCTGATGCTGGTGCAGCATGGGGGATGGAGCACAATGGGGGGTGCGCAGCATGGGGGATGGAGCACGTTTGGGAGTGCGCAGCATGGGGGATGGAGCACGTTTGGGAGTGCGCAGCATGGCGGATGGAGCACGTTTGGGAGTGCGCAGCATGGCGGATGGAGCACGTTTGGGAGTGCGCAGCATGGCGGATGGAGCACGTTTGGGAGTGCGCAGCATGGCGGATGGACCACGTTTGGGAGTGCGCAGCATGGCGGATGGACCACGTTTGGGAGTGCGCAGCATGGCGGATGGACCACGTTTGGGAGTGCGCAGCATGGCGGATGGAGCACGTTTGGGAGTGCGCAGCATGGCGGATGGACCACGTTTGGGAGTGCGCAGCATGGCGGATGGAGCACGTTTGGGAGTGCGCAGCATGGCGGATGGACCACGTTTGGGAGTGCGCAGCATGGCGGATGGACCACGTTTGGGAGTGCGCAGCATGGCGGATGGACCACGTTTGGGAGTGCGCAGCATGGCGGATGGACCACGTTTGGGAGTGCGCAGCATGGCGGATGGACCACGTTTGGGAGTGCGCAGCATGGCGGATGGATCACGTTTGGGAGTGCGCAGCATGGCGGATGGACCACGTTTGGGAGTGCGCAGCATGGCGGATGGACCACGTTTGGGAGTGCGCAGCATAGTGGATGGACCACGTTTGGAGAAGCGCAGCATGGCGGATGGAGCACGTTTGGGAGTGCGCAGCATGGCGGATGGAGTACGTTTGGGAGTGCGCAGCATGGCGGATGGAGCACGTTTGGGAGTGCGCAGCATGGCGGATGGAGCACGTTTGGGAGTGCGCAGCATGGCGGATGGTACACGATGGGGAGTGCGCAGTATGGCGGATGGAGCACGTTTGGGAGTGCGCAGTATGGCGGATGGAGCACGTTGGGGAGTGCGCAGCATGGCGGATGGAGCACGTTGGGGAGTGCGCAGCATGGCGGATGGACCAAGTTTGGGAGTGCGAAGCATGGCGGATGGAGCACGTTTGGGAGTGCGCAGCATGGCGGATGGAGCACGTTTGGGAGTGCGCAGCATGGCGGATGGAGCACGATGGGGGGTGCGCAGCATGGGGGATGGAGCACGATGGGAGGTGCACACCTCCCCCCAACACACACACACACACTGCACAACACACACACACACTGAGAACCACAAACACCGCCCTACACAGACACCCACACACACACAGACAACGCTGCACACACACAACACCCAACACACAAACACCGCGGCATACATAAATATACGCACATACCGCACAACACACACATTGCACAAAACATACCTCCCCCCAAAACACACCACACACACACAAACCGCGCAACACACACACACACACACAACGCTACAGACACACAGCGCTCCACAAACAACGCAACACACGCAACACACATACAACACCGCTCTCACCCCCCGTCACACCCAGACAACACCCAGAACATGTACAGCGCCCTACACAAACACTTGGTAAGTACACACAACAACATCTATATATATATAACAAAAATCATACATGAACTACACAATACGTAAATTCTAGAATACCCGATGCGTAGAATCGGGCCACCTTCTAGTATATATATCATTGCCTTATTCTGTCTGTCTTGCTCCAAAATGACGTCATTACGGTGACAGCCGTCGCCACACCGCGCGTGCTAAAGAGCCTGCAACCAACGGCTCAGCAAACTGAACAGCCCGAACTACGGGCCGACAGGACGACGCCCGACACTTTTCCCCGCACCTACACGGAGCCCCGACTCCCCCACTCGGCTCCACCCCCCCACACTCCGCATGTATACACTGAAAACACACACACACCTACCTGGATAGTCACCTGTCCCCAGCCATGAAGCCCCCGACACTGACGTCCTCAGCGCCATGGACCCGCTCGGCTCCACCCCCCGCACTTCGCCCCCCGCACACATTACCCCCGCAGGGTGGGGGCACATGTCAGGATGGTGGCTGCACCACGATGGGGGCACATACCAGCTTTGGGCCACATCACAGCATCAGCATATGTTTACTTAACTTTACACTGTTCATGGCCTTCTTTCATTACAAGCCATGGACATCATTAAAGGGAACCTGTCAACTAAAATATGCGTTCTGACCTATCAGCAGACGCATGTGTGCCATAATTACACCTCCCTACCCATCCCTGTGTTATAAAATTGTATAATATGAAAGTAATAAAAAAAGTTTTATTACCTTCATATTTCCTATATAAATAGCAGGGAATATGGTCACAGAGGCGGCGCCTTGCCCTGCATACTTTCCGTGGTATCACGCCCCTGTGGGCGTGATACCATGGAGTCACATGAGCAACGTCACCGTCGCTCATTCTATCCTGCGCACGTTTACACTTACTATTGCGGCAGGCTTCTCTTCCAGGTCCTCCTTGTCAGTTTCAGCAGTGCGCGTCTGAAGGCGGCGTGTGAACACCCAGAAACGAAGCCTGCCACAATGCACGCAGGATAGAATGAGCGACGGTGACGTTGCTCATGTGACTCCATGGTATCACGCCCACAGGGCAAGGCGCCGCCCCTGTGACCATATTCCCTGCTATTTACATAGGAAATATGAAGGTAATAAAACGTTTTTTATTACTTTCATATTATATAATTTTATAACACAGGGATGGGTAGGGAGGTGTATTTAGGGCACATATGCGTCTGCTGATAGCTCAGATCGCATATTTTAGGTGACAGGTTCCCTTTAAACATTAGACTCATCTATTAAAACTGTTCCTGTTGTTTGTCATTTTAAAACCAATAAACAATTATAAGAATACTAAATTAAACCTAACCCATCCAGTCCATTCATTACCTTATTATTCCATCTGCTAACCTGCATACACATTCTAGACTACCCGATACGTTAGAATCGGGCCACCTTCTAGTATATAATAGTTCTTTACAATTTGGCATTACTTTTATTTAAAACTTTGATGGGGTCACTATTTGGACGGCTGAAGCGAAATCTACGAATGTGAACCTGTAAGTGAAAGAACTGCAACACTTTAATATGATATTCTAAAGATTAGGTAATTGACACCTCAGTGTCCAGAGGAAAAGAAAAAAACTGAATCTTTTGTAGGCTAAATTCTAAAAAAAAAAATCTGAAAAGTAAAAATCCGGAATTGTTTAGAACAAAGCTGCCTTTCTGGGTCTGAAGTCTGTCCTTCTCCCTTAGCTATTATGAAGTATGTTCCTGATACTTAAATGTATAGAAGAGCTGGCCAGGTTAACATAAGCATTTAGGAGAGGCCATTTTTCATACAGATCACAGATAGGAGGGCAATTTAATAGTGATGAGCAATTCGATTTTGACTGGTCTGGTCAGGCATACTCTCCGGCTCCCCATGGCAGCTAGTCTTGACTTTTGCACCTGGTATCTTGGGTGCTTGCTAGAACCAAGACGTACGTTGCGATGTCATGACGTCACGGCACCTACTAAACGGCTGTGACGTCCAAGGTGCCAAACTATGGATGATGGGTGCAGAAGTGAAAACCGGCTGCCACGGAGAATCGGACTCTGTCAGGCCAGGCCAATGCAAATCAAATTGCTCATCTCAATAGACTAAAGTGGGCTTTACACGCTGCCACGTCGGTGGCGCATCACGGGGTGATCGCTGCTGTAACGAACAATATCGCTACGGCAGCGTCACAAGCAATTACCTCTTCACCGACGTCGCTGTGGCCGCCAAACAATCTCTCCTTTAAGGGGGAGGTTCGTTCAGCGTCACAGCGGCGTCTCTAAGCGGCCGCCCAGTAGAAGCGGAGATAAGCAGCCGATACATCCTGCCCACCTCCTTCCTTAATCATTGCCGGTGGCCGCAGGTATGATGTTGTTCCTCGTTCCTGCGGTGTCATACATAGCAATGTGTGCTGCCGCAGGAACGACGAAGAACCTGCGTCCTGCAACAGCAACGATATTTGGGATTAGGGGGTTCTTTTTTCTTCCTTCTTCCTTCTTCTTTCTTCTTTCTTCTTTCTTCCTTCTTCCTTCTTCCTTCTTCGTTCTTCTTTCTTCTTTCTTCTTTCTTTTTTCTCCCACGCTATCTGCCCGATAGTAAACTTGCGGTCTTGAATCTTGAATCGGGTAAAATCTCCTCTGGATTCTTTGCTTGTCTGCTTGCTTCCATGACATCTCTTGCTTTTTGTGCTGTTATAGTGACTCTTAACCCCCCTTTTTTTTGATTAAAACCATGTACTCCCGGGTGGCGACACACACTATTACAAGTGTTCCCCCTCGATATTTAACCCTACATACACCTATCAAGTACATTCCTTTGCGCCCTCACGTCCCCGGGTTTGATCCCGGTGTATCTCACATCCAGTATTTGTATTATCAATTGTGAATCAACGGATATTCGTACGTTGATGTAAACTTTTTCAATACACGATTAGTATGTTATTTTCTTGTTTTTTGTTTTTCTTTATTTGTTTCTTTCTATGAGAGTTGTCTATGTATAAGTTTTCTCTACTGTTTAAAATGTTTGGTTTTTGTATATATCCACAAAATCTGTTTAACACGTCATAACTGACAACGTGGCACCTCGTTCCCGCCTGTTTTTTTCTTTAGAGGGATGGCCCTATGACGTCACTATGACTATTTATTGTATGTCTGATCCTTTGTAAGACAGATTTGATGTTATTTGTACACTGACGGTCCTGAGGAAGGGAGCAGGTGCTCCTGAAACGCGTAGACCTGGATGAAAATAAAGTGACATTGGTCTGACTGAACTAGTGATCCTTTGGCGCGGCATCAAACACCACTTCTATTGTCTTCTGATATTTGGGATTAGAAAGACGTGTCAACGATCAATGATTAGGTGAGTAATTTTGATCGTTAGCGGTCGTTCATGCGTTTCACACGCAAAGACGTCGCTAACGAGGCCGCATGTGCGTCACGAATTCCGTGACCCCAATGAGATCTCGTTAGCGATGTCGTTGCGTGTAAAGCCCCTTTAGGCTAACTAGTATAAAAGAATGCTGGGACACACTGATCCTGTCCTCCCAGGATCCTCCTTATAATGATCTCTAATAAAGGAGTTGGGAAATAAGCATACACCCTCATTGTAGAGTTTAGGTACCGTCACACATAACGAGATTGCTAGCGAGATCTCAGCTGAGTCACGGTTTCCGTGACGCAGTAGCGATCCCGTTAGCGATCTTGTTATGTGTGACATCTACCAGAGATCAGGCCCCTGCTGTGAGATCTCTAGTCGTTGCAGATTGCTCCAGGCCATTTTCTTCAAAGGCAATGTCCTGCTGGGCAGGACACATCGCTGTGTTTGACACTGTGTGACAGGGTCACAGTGACTGCTGAGATCGTTATACAGGTTGCTACTGTGACCTGTATTGTTCCTGCATCGCTGGTAAGATCTGACTGTGTGACATCTCACCTGCGACCTCCCAGCGACTTACCAGCGATCCCTATCAGGTCACATCGTTTTCGGGATCGCTGGTAAGTCGTTGTGTGTGACTGGGCCTTTAGGCAAGAAGTGAGGAAGCCTTTCAGGAAAAAAAAACAAACGATAAAATCAAATAAACTATGTAGAATTAGCCAACACCATTGCCAAAGTGCATACACTACCTGTTCCAAAAAATTATTGACAAATGTGTCTCTGTGCAGAATATCTTGGAAGATGTTCCTAGAATAAAACATTGCAAGTTAGTAATAGAAATATGGATAAAGTAATACAGTGTTATCGGGCACACATCTACATTATGAGGAATCTGCAGACCGACACTTTACAGTTTCCACTGCTTTAGTTTCAGAATAGATTTTGTACAATTAACTATATTAAGAAAACCAGCAGAAGTGTGATCGTCCAGCTCCCTTTTGCAGTGAGCAAGGCTGAGGGGGAAAGGGATTGCTTTAGTAGTAGAAGGGAATTGGATGTTCTGCAGATAATGAAATTAGCATTTCACTAGACACTTGCTCACTGCGGCCACCCTGCTGTACCCACCCGTTCATCTGCTTGGCTAAGCAGCTAACGGCAGCCCTTCATCTCTCTATTAATACTATTTTCCATCAATATTTGCAAAGACTTTCAAATTAGCTTTTATACACTTAAGATGTCACTCATCTGAAACATCAGGAAAATGTCGTCTTTTGAAGAGACAAGTCTGCACAGCGGGGACTCTATCTATTAAGGGAAATGTCGAAAGAGGGAAGTGTTAATATGAAAATTGATGGTAACACAGGCTCCACTTACAAGTTGGGGGTGAAGCTCTCATCTGTGTGTATGACTGAATCTCCGGCCAGGTCTTCATCTGAAGTGGCCTTCCATAAGGCAGCCAGTTCTGCCCTCATGTACCGGCGCTGGTTGTACGTGTGTTCATGGCAAGGGGGCATCTGCTTTACTGTGTTAACGTCCACATCAATATGGGTGGCAGGGTAGGGAGCATACATCACCTGGCGGAATGGCAGCACAAAGCTTCCAGTTGCGTCCTAGAATCAATTAAATGCCTGTTATAGTTTACACAAAAATGGAGCTCTTTTCTTTATCACTAAGACCAAAAGTCTGCCTCTGCCTGATAGGAGTCTAGTGATTGGTGAACAGGGTTCAATTCTTACATTTATCCCCTACCTACAACATTCACGGTGTTGGGCTTCTCAAGAGTATGGCCACAGTAAGGAGGAGTTTGGAACGAACATGTGGGATGTCACTCCATGCTGACTATCGGTCAATAACAGCGACTGGAGTGGCAAAGGGCAAGCTTGACCACCACTAAAGAGGTTGTCCACTACTGGAAACGCATTATGAATCACTCGAGAGTGCAGAATAAAATGAAAAAATATCTCCTAGACCAGAACAGTTGATTCAGTGTCAGCAATGTCTGGCTTGAAGGTCTGGAGACAGTTAGGTCATGTGACCGCTGCAACCAAGCAAAGCAGCAACTACTGATTGGCTACAGCCTTCACTCATCTGTTAGAGTAAGTCAACATCGCATAAACAGCAATGGGAAGTTCTGTCTTATAGACAGCAAGTCGAGTGATTTATAAGAGGGGTAGTCCTATAGTGGACTATATTACTGTATGGTGATGCCCAAATTATGCTAGTCATTTTCTGCAACATAATACAAGCAAAAACATCTGTGTTGGATTAGGAAAACGTGGCTGCAAAAACAGGCTATGGACGAGGGCTGCAGGGATTTCTGGGGGAAAGAAGAAGACATAGCGTATTTTTTCAAATCTCATAACTTCTTTCTGAGCCTTGACGACAAAAGTTTTTTTTTTCCGTCCTCACATTTAAAAGAGCTCTAACTTTTTAATTTTTGTTTTGTGGTAAGTGCATCAGAAATCTTGATCTTTTTTTTTTAATCTTGATGCATATCACTTTTTTGATGACAGGATATTATGTTTTGGGATTGAGGGTATACTAAAAGACAAAAGAAAAAACAGAAATTCTGTCTGTCTTTGTTGTGCTTTTTTCTTGCAGTTTACCTTTCAGTAAAAATAACCTGACTTTAATAATGAGGGCCTAGGTCATCAATATCAGATGGATGAAGTGGGGGCAGGTGGTGGTGATGGTAAGGAGGGGGGAATGGATGAAACTCTTCTTCCATTTGGGGGCCATGGGGCTGCAACCTTTGTATAATGGCTTTTCTTAGTATACACAGCATGTTGTAGCATTATAGTAGGTCAGTGTTATAAATAACCCTTGGCAATGCCATTGCATCCAGTGTTAAGGGCTAAAAACAAGCAATACAGACATGTGCCCTGCTGATGAAGCAGCACCTTAGTAGATACGGTACCATAAGTGATCTCAGAAGATACATCAATCCTTTATACAAGTGCTGCATACATGGCACCTTTGGAACGCTACGGATCAGCAAATAACAATGCACTTTATGTTTTGGACAGTTCTGAGTGGATAACCTCTTGTCTATATAGACTAACCTTAAGCAAACCTTGCACGAACAGGCCAGATTCATACTTGAATGAGGAGTCAGCTCTACAAAGTCGGGAGCATTTACGCTCTGCGGGAGAAAGAAAGAGGCACAGCGTCCTCACCATCTATACCACAGGGGGAAAAGAAAAGGTTTAATGCGTCAATATATCCATACTACGTGAACAGAAAAAGATTTACTTTAAAGAAAGAACTAAGTAGAAGCCTCAAAACCAAATACCTCTATATAAATGTATGTTGCCATCATTGTGACATTAAACTGTGGAGAGCTTCTTATCCTTTGGTCTTTTTTTATTTTCATCCAATAAAAGGTATGGTACCTGCATAGATAAGCTGAGCTAGTTGTTCAGATCTATACCGTTCCTCAGACTATGCAGCATGTCAGCTTCTTCTGACCTTGATGCTCTCCTAATGTCAGGTCTGCCCCATGCTGGAAGACGCCTCTGACACTATACTGTATTGCAAGAAGATTATCACACTTGAATAGGACTGAAAGGCTTTAGAGGAAGTAAGGGGATTAGAGCTGAGCAATTGCTTTTTATTTCCTTCATGTAGCTGAAGTCCTGGTACATGTGAGGGACCTGAGAAAAGGCAGTTTGGCGGTGAATTCCAAGCAGACTAAGAAACCAGCACCTTATGCTTCATTATTAGGTCTTTTTAGAAGCAATGAGCAAATTGTATAATTGTATTCCAGGCTAGACAACTGCTTAGTGTGAAATACCCTACCCGAAAATAATAAGAATCACTTGTCTTACAAGCTGGAGAGACCAGATAATAATCCAACAGCTATTCTGTAAATTCCTTGCCATTCTGAAGACATGATTTGTCACAGTCTGTAGCCTGCGCGGCTTTCTAAGGAGTGATCAGCCTGAATGCTATATTCACATTAATACAAGCTATAATTGATGGTTCCTCCATCTATCCAGAATAACCTATGTCAACATAAGATAGATATTCTCCCAATTCCCACTGTGAAGATCCACAGCCAAACAATAAACGTGTGATTGGCATGTTGTGGATTTAAACTGCAGGGCGTTGTTCAACAAGCGATTCTGTGATGAGGCTCTATGGCTACATACCCTTAAAGGGAACCTATCACATTGAAAAAAAGGATATTAACCTGCAGATATGGGGTTAATCTGCAGATTAATAGGCTTCTGAACCTGCCCGAAACCTGCAGATTACACCCAGCTGCTGAGAGGAAATTCATTTTAATCCTCCTGGCAGCTTTCCGGTTTCAGCCATGGGGACGGCATGGTTTCAGTCAGCGCTCTGTGTATGGGATCGGCTGTTGTAACCACGCCCCCCCACACTGACTAACAGCAGGTTCTAATGCTGAGCGCCTGTCAGTCAGTGCAGGGGCGTGGCTACAGCCGCTGATCTCCATACACAGAGCAGAGACTGAACCCACACTGGCACCACCTCCACTACTGAAACTGAAACACTGCCAGAAAAATTAAAGTTCATTTCCTCTCGGCAGAGGGGTTTAAAGTGCAGGAGCCAGGCAGGTTTTGAATGCTACTAACCGGCAGATTAACCCCCATATCTACAAATTAATAGCATTTTTAAACTTGACAAGTTCCCTTTAAGGAAGAGGTATACTGTAAAAATATTTTTTTATACGATGGGCTGCTGATAAGTCTTTGGTTTTGTGATTTTTTTTTGTTTCTATGCTAACGATCGTTACATCACATGAAAGCCTTACGTGTCTAATATAAGTTTTCAAAATTGTGTTTGTTGCTTATGGCAACAGTGTTCTACACACACGGGAAAACAAAATGAGGGAGTCTAATGCGATATTCACAGCAACTGAGAGCAGAGGAGAGATAAAATTCCTATTTCTGCAAGGAAAGTCCTTGAAAGATATTCATGGTGATATGTTGTAGACATTGGGGGATCAATGCCCATCATATTCCACAGTTAAGAACTGGGTTACCAAATTTAAAACGGTTATGACCGAGAGTGGTTATTGTTCCGGAGATCGTCGATGCTGTGCACAACCACATACTGGAGAAATCGACGAATTTCATCTAAAGCAACAGAGATCATGAGGATTTCCTGTGAACGTGTTTTTGTCATTATCCATGAACATTTGGACATGAGGAAGATATCTGTAAAGTGGGTCCCCAAATGTTTGACAACAGATCACAGAAGCATGCGAGTGAAAATTTCCCGGTTCATTTGTCAGCGTTTCCGGACGGATAAGAAATTCCTGGCTCGACTGGTCACTATGGATGAGACCTGGATTTACTTGTATGACCCTGAAAACAAGGAGCAGTCAAAAGAGTGGAGGCGGTTCTCCTCGTCCAAAGAAGTTCAGGGTGCATAAATCAGCCACGAAGGTGATGGCATCTGTGTTCTGGGATAAGGAGGATGTGCTGCTAATGGACGACCTTCAAAAGGGTTCCATCATCAATGCAAGGTATTAGGCTACTTTCACATTGCATTTTTCCCTACGTCCACAGGTCCCGACCGGGCATCCGTCCGGACCGCCCCTCCCCCACTCTGCAAAGCGTGCTCTGGACGCATGCGCCCGACAGGACCATTCACTGTTATGGAGCACACTGCGTTAGCGTGTGCTCTGTTTTGTGCCATTTTCTGCACATATACGTTTCTGCAGACGGACACCCGAACGTAGAGGAGTACGTTCGGGTGTCCGTCTGCAGAAACGTATATATGCAGAAAATGGCACAAAACAGAGCACACGCTAACGCAGTGCGCTCCATAACAATGAATGGCCCTGTCGGGAGCATGCGTCCGGAGCACGCTTTGCAAAGTGGGAGAGGGGCGGTCCGGACGGATGCCCCGACGGGACCTGTGGACGTAGGGAAAAATGCAATGTGAAAGGGGCCTTTCATTGAACTTTTGGAGCAATTGAAGGCAGGTCTGAAGGCCAAAAGGCGCAGCAAGCTGTCCAAAGGAATCTTGTTCCTGCAAGACAACGCCTCCGCTCACACTGCACAAGCGACCACGGCAAAACTGGCAGAGCTGGGCTTTCAGCTGGTTGACCACCCACCTTATTAACCAGATCTAGCTCCTCTGACTATCATCTGTTTCCAAACCTGAAGAAACACCTCAAGGGTACCAAATTTCACATCAGTCCTGATGTCATGGCTGCCACGGATGCCTGGTTTGAGGTACAACTGAAAACCTTCTTTTTGCTAGCCTTTCAGAACTTGGAATACCGATGTAAGAAGTGTGTTGACATCAGTGGAGAGTATGTGGAATAAATGTAAAACTTTCATCATCCTATCTTGTTTCTTTCTGGGTAAAGCCAAAGATTTATCAGCAGCCCCTCGTAGCTGGTTGGAATACTTTTGTGAAAATTTTTTGCAACTATATAAAAAAGCATATAAATGCCATAATGACGAACATGATAAAAGAAACCAAGCCAGCACATATAAAATAGCTATTTTTTTTTAAAGATCAAATTCACAAGTGCAATAGTTAATCAGGCCTATTGTGTACATCTTTATATTGTATAGCCTTGCATTTCCATGCTACAATATTTCAACGTGTTAAAACAAAAAGTATACTGTTCTAAGGGTGGCTTAAAGCACATTCTTTTGTCCTCTGTCAAGTGAATGGAGCCTTTTTTGATAGGTTTGGAGCACATAGCAAATGTAGATGATGTACATAGAGCCTGCTGTGGCCTGCTAAACAGTACACTGGCAGAGTAATCAGGAGTTTGTCATCAAAGTGGTTGTTAGGGAATTAGGCCGTAGACGAGACTACATAGTCAGCCTGCTGTTCAAAGACAGAACCTGGCCATACATAAGAGATAGATGGCAGCTGAAGTGTTGCTTGATCAGGCTGAACAGAAGCTGTATTGTATACACATATCGGATTGACCATGAAGGCAGTGAGCAGAATTACATGATTGGCTTTCCTTTTTTTGCAATTATTGCCTGTAGATGGAAGTAAACTTGTAGTAATTTAAAGGTAATCTGTTAGAAGGTTTTTGCTATGTAATCTGAAGACAGCATGTGGTAGAATTTAAAAACATAAAAAACTCAGCAATGTTTCACTTATCACACTGTGTGCTGTCGTTACTTATGATGGTTTTATCACCAGGAGATTATCACTGCCTGGACTACAGTGCATATGAGCCTGTGTCTGACCATGTCCCCTCCTGTGATAAGCAGCTCACTGTCAATAGACTATGTACATAGAGATCCTGCTGTGGGTGGGGTAAGCTTTCTCAGTGCTCCATGCTACAGCTAAGAACACTGATTGTATCACAACTGCTGCACAAGGTAAATTACAATGCCTTGCGAAAGTATTCGGCTCCCTTGAATTTTTCAACCTTTTCCCACATTTCAGGCTTCAAACATACAGATAATTTTAATATTATGGTGAAGAATCAACAAGTGGGACACAATTATGAAGTTGAACGAAATGTATTGCTTATTTTAAACTTTTAAAAAAAATAAATAACTGAAAATTGGGGCGTGCAATATTATTCGGCCCCTTTAAGTTAATACTTTGTAGCGCCACCTTTTGCTGCGATTACAGCTGCAAGTCACTTGGGGTATGTGTCTATCAGTTTTGCACATCGAGAGACTGAAATTCTTGCCCATTCTTCCTTTGCAAACAGCTCGAGCTGAGTGAGGTTGGATGGAGAGCATTTGTGAACAGCAGTTTTCAGCTCTTTCCACAGATTCTCGATTGGACTCAGGTCTGGACTCTAACTTGGCCATTCTAACACTTGGATACGTTTATTTGTGAACCTTTCCATTGTAGACTTTGTTTTATCTTTGGGATCATTGTCTTGTTGAAAGACAAATCTCCATCCCAGTCTCAGGTCTTTTGCAGACTCCAACAGGTTTTCTTCAAGAATGGTCCTGTATTTGGCTCCATCCATCTTCCCATCAATTTTAACCATCTTCCCTGACCCTGCTGAAGAAAAGCAGGCCCAAACCATGATGTTGCCACCACCATATTTGACAGTGGGGATGGTTGTGTTCAGGGTGATAAGCTGTGTTGATTTTACGCCAAACATATCGTTTGTCATTGTGCCCAAATACGGTAGTTCGATTTTGGTTTCATCTGACCAGAGCACCTTCATCCACATATTTGCCACAAGCCACCTGTGAGACACACCAATCTTTAAATGACACTTTTTATGGATATCTTTGAGAAATGGCTTTCTTCTTGCCACTCTTCCATAAAGGCCAGATTTGTGCAATGTACGACCAATTGTTGTCCTATGGACAGACTCTCCGACCTCAGCTGTAGATCTCTGCAGTTCATCCAGAGTGATCATGGGCCTTTTGGGTGCATCTCTGATCAGTCTTTTCCTAGTTTGAGATGAAAGTTTTGAGGGACGGCCAGGTGTTTGTAGATTTGCAGTGGTATGATTCTCCTTCCATTTCAATATGATCGCTTGCACAGTGCTCCTTGGGATGTTTAAAGTTTTGGAAATCTTTTTGTAACCAAATCCGGCTTTAAACTTCTCCACAACAGTATCACGGACCTGCCTGTTGTGTTCCTTGGTCTTCATGATGCCATCTGCGCTTTAAGGGTGCTTTCACACATCCGATTTTTGCAGTCAGGCACAATCCAGTTTGTGCCTGATGCAACGGATCAGCAGATTGTGGCAAAACTGATGCGACGGATCCAGTAAAAAAACGGATCCGTTGTAGCAGTTTGTACCGACAATCCAGCTGTGGCCGCGGGAAACCTGAGTGACGTCACCACTGACAGCGCGACTCACTTCAGTTGCTCCGTGGAGCTCACAGTGAGCGGCGGTGTTCTACAGCCGCTCCTGTCAGCTTCCGAAGTAGCAGAGCCGAAAGTGTCGTGGGACCTCGTGTGGATTACGCCGGACCTGGAGGGGTATTTGGGGATTAAAAAAGTGGTGAAAGAGGGGTTTTTTTGTCTTTTATTTCAAATAAAGGATTTTTTGGGGTTTGTGTTTATTTAGTTTCACTACAGTTTTATGATGGGGGGAGTGTCTCATAGACACCTGCCATCACTAAGCTAGGACTTAGTGGCAGCTATGGGCTGCCAGTAACTCCTTATTACCCCGATTACCACAGCACCAGGGCAATTCGGGATGAGTCGGGTAGAGTCCCGGGACTGTCGCATCTAATGGATGAGGCATTTCCGGGCGGCTGCTGGCTGATATTTTTAGGCTGCGGGGCGCCCCATCCTGGGAATACCAGCCCTCAGCCGTGTGGCGTTACCTTGGCTGGTATCAAAATTGGGGGGGAAAATCGCACGCCGTTTTTTTCTAATTATTTATTTATTTTACTGCAAGGTTTAGACCCACCCACTGGCGGCTGTTATTGGTTGCAGTGAGACAGCTGCACCCAGCGTTGTGACAGCTGTGCAGTGCCGCACCGGTGATCAGTGAGAATGAGAGAGGGGGTGAGAGAGGCCAACAGACAGAGAGAGAGAGAGACTGATATTTTCTAACCAGAAAAGAATTTACACCTGAGCATGCCTAGTTTAAAATAAAAAAAAAAACGATCTGTTTTAGTGGAATGCGTTTTTCTGCTGCATTACGACGGATCCAGCGCCCGCCCATAGGCTTTCATTTTATAACACACCGCACGGCGCCGGATTGCCGGTGACAAAAAATGTTCCCTTGTGCGTACTTTCCGGCAGCCGGACACAGAAATTTCGCCGGATGAAACGCAAGGGCATCAGGCACAATCCGGCGCTAATACAATTCAATGAGGAGAAAAACGCATCAGGTACCGGATCAGTTTTATCTGGTATTCACCGGATTGTGCCTGACGACAAAAACCGGATGTGTGAAAGCACTCTAAACAAAACACAGACTATCACAGAGCAGGTGCATTTATACGGAGACTTGATTACACACAGGTGGCTAAGGCTACTTTCACACTTGCGTTGAACGGTATCCGTTGCATTGCGTTGTGTAACGGATGCAACGGATGTGTTGCATATAGTGACACAACGGATGCAACGGATGCTGCAAAACAACGCAATTCGTTTTGATTTTTTTTTTTTTTTTTTCCCGGTTTTACCAGCGGCAGACTATAGTGAACGATCAGCTGATCGTTCCCTGCAGCCGGCCGCTGGGTGATCAGCTGATTGCTCCCAGTAGCCGGCCGCCGGGTGATCAGCTGATCGCTCCCGCCCGCCGGGTGATCAGCTGATCGCTCCCGGCTGCCGGGTGATCAGCTGATCGCTCCCTGCAGCCGGCTGCCGGGTGATCAGCTGATCGCTCCCGGCCGCCGGGTGATCAGCTGATCGCTCCCTGCAGCCGGCCGCCGGGTGATCAGCTGATCGCTCCCTGCAGCCGGCTGCCGGGTGATCAGCTGATCGCTCCCTGCAGCCGGCTGCCGGGTGATCAGCTGATCGCTCCCGGCCGCCGGGTGATCAGCTGATCGCTCCCTGCAGCCGGCCGCCGGGTGATCAGCTGATCGCTCCCTGCAGCCGGCCGCCGGGTGATCAGCTGATCGCTCCCTGCAGCCGGCCGCCGGGTGATCAGCTGATCGCTCCCTGCAGCCGGCTGCCGGGTGATCAGCTGATCGCTCCCGGCCGCCGGGTGATCAGCTGATCGCTCCCTGCAACCGGCCGCCGGGTGATCAGCTGATCGCTGTCACTTGCCGGCGCCCGGGCATGCCGGCGGGCGGGCGCTCAGCTGAGCGCTGTGACTTGCCGGCGGCCGGGCATGCTGGTGGCCGGTCATTCAGCTGAGCGCTGTCGCTTGCCGACGGCTGGGCGCTCAGCTGAACGTTCGGCCACCGCGAGCCAAAATAAAGTTTGATTTAAAAAAAAAAAAAAAAAAAAAAAGAGCATGCGCAGTGAAATCCAGAGGATTCCGCTGCTCAAAATAACGTTACATGCTGCGTTCCTCCCGCTGGGCGGAAGCAACGGAGCGTCGCCCAGCGGAAGCAACGCAGCTCCTTTTGGTACAATCCGTCAACCATACAAGTCTATGGGAAACAGCGGAATCCGTTAACGGATTCCGCTGTTTCCCAAAAGGGCGGATTGTAACGGAAGGAAAATAACGCAAGTGTGAAAGTACCCTTAGGCTAAGTTCACACTTCCGTTGTTTTAGATCCGTCAGCAACGGATCAGTCGTTTTTTAGTTGGCAACTGATGCAACGGATGTGTTTTTCACAGGATTCCTTTCACAGGAATCCTGTGAAAAAACTGATCCGTTGCGTCCGTTGCATCGGCTGTGCGTCCGTTTTTTGACGGATCAGTCATGATCCGTTTGTGTTTGGGACAGCCCAGTGGGTGTGCCAAACCTGCTGGGCATGCTCAGTAGAGCATGACGGAATCCTGCGCTGGATTCCGTTGTAAGACGGATTACGACGGAATCCAGCACCATAGACATACATTACAAGCTTGACGGATGGCGACGGATTCCTGTGCGGAGCGTTAATTTTGACGGCCCGAAAAACGTTACATTCTGCGTTGCTCCCCGCTCGGCGGTCAGTCAAAAACGACGGACCGCGACGCAGCGGATGCAACGCAGGGTCATCAGTCGCAATCCGTCACTAATAGAAGTCTATGGGGAAATACTGGATTCCTGCAAAATATTTTGCAGGATTCCGTAATTCCTCAAGGCTACGGATTGTGACTGATGCAAAACAACTGAAGTGTGAACTTAGCCTTATATGTATCATCATCAGTTATTTAGGACAACATTGGATCATTCAGAGATCCTCAATGAACTTCTGGAGTGAGTTTGCTGCACTGAAAGTAAAGGGGCCGAATAATATTGCACACCCCAATTTTCAGTTACCGTATTTTTCGGACCATAAGACGCACTTTTTTCCCCCAAATGTTGGGGGAAAGTGGGGGGTGCGTCTTATGGTCTGAATGTGGCTGCGGGGAATGTGGGTGCTGCGGTGGAGCGGGTCATCGGGGGCACGAGCAGGCTGTAGCAGCCTGCCGTGACCACGTGGACCCGCTCATTTAATATGCACGCCCATCCCTCGCCCATCATCCCTCAGCGCTGAAGCCGGCGCTGACAGGTGGGCGGGATGATGGGCAGGGGATAAACAGCCGGCTCGCATGATCACCCCTGGCAACTACGGCCTGGAGTGATCATGTGCGGCTGTATTCACTGCACCCCGTGCATCATCATCAGCGCGGGGAGCAGTGAATCAGTGTACAGTACTCACCGCAGCATCGCTCGTCCTCCCGTCTGTGTCAGCGGCAGCGCCGCTGATTGGAGCCATCCCCATTACCCTGCTGGATCGCGATCATCTCCTGCGTTTGTGCCGGTGGCTGAGTGGAGACTAGCGGCGCGCACAGCGATGACGTCATCGCTGTGCGCACGTGTCCACACGCAGCCGCCGGGACACTGGCACAGACACAGGAGATGATCGTGATGCAGCAGGGTAATGGGGACGGCTCCAATCAGCGGCGCTGCCGCTGACACAGACGGGAGGACGAGCGATGCTGCAGGGAGTGAGGTAAAGTGAGGTGAGTATGAACGTTTATTTTTTTTATGTGCCACAGGATGCGGCCATACACCAGGATGGGGGCATATTATGAGCCGGATGGGGGCATATTATAAGCCGGATGGGGGCATATTATGAGCCGGATGGGGGCATATTATGAGCCGGATGGGGGCATATTATGAACCAGATGAGGGCATATTATGAGCCAGATGGGGGCATATTATGAGCCGGATGGGGGCATATTATGAGCCGGATGGGGGCATATTATGAGCCGAATGGGGGCATATTATGAGCCGAATGGGGGCATATTATGAGCCGGATGGGGGCATATTATGAGCCGGATGGGGGCATATTATGAGCCGGATGGGGGCATATTATGAGCCGGATGGGGGCATATTATGAGCCGGATGGGGGCATATTATGAGCCGGATGGGGGCATATTATGAGCCAGATGGGGGCATATTATGAGCCAGATGGGGGCATATTATGAGCCAGATGGGGGCATATTATGAACCAGATGGGGGCATATTATGAACCAGATGGGGGCATATTATGAGCCGGATGGGGGCATATTATGAGACAGATGGGGGCATATTATGAGCCAGATGGGGCCATATGCCATGATGGGTTATATAGCAGGATGCGGCCACATGCCAGTATATAGCAGGATGCGGCCATATGGCAGGATTACGGTATATAGCAGGATGAGGGACATATACTGTATATACCAGGCAGGGAGGATCATTACCAGGATGCGGCACCTTAGTAGAGAATTTGGGGACATTACCCCCATAACAGTGTCAGCAGCAGATCCTCGCCCCATAACAGTGTGTCATGACATTTTTTGCTTAAAATTTTATTTTCCTATTTTCCTCCTCTAAAACCAGGGTGCGTCTTATAGTCCGGTGCGTCTTATAGTCCGAAAAATACGGTATTTATTTTTTTTAAAAAAGTTTTTAAAATAAGCAATAAATTTCGTTCAACTTCACAATTGTGTCCCCCTTGTTGTTGATTCTTCACCGTAACATTTAAATTTTTATCTTTATGTTTGAATCCGGAAATGTGGAAAAAGGTTGACAAATTCAAGGGGGCTGAATACTTTCGCAAGGCACTGTAAGTAATACATCACTGGAATCAGGGTTCATTTTCCTATATTTTGCTGATCTTGGATGAAGTAGCAGAAACCCTGACGAACAGATGGAGAAATTGAATTCTTTAAATGCGATTTATTAGATCCTATGCGTTTCAGAGTTATCCAACTGCTTCCTCAGGCACAAATCACACATATGGTGCATAATGTAGTATTGCTTTAAAACTATATGATGAAGTGGCAGTAGATGTAAACTGCCTAGGCCAAAAAAACTAGTGCACTACCAGGATGCAGCAAGACCCCCAATAAATGGAAGCATCACAAGTGCAAGAGGAGCAAATCACTCTGCCGATTCCAATAATGGAAGGGAGCGATTGCTTGCTGGTAAAATTGCACACTTGTGGCTTGCATAGGGCACTGTTCACGTTTCACACATGCAGGTTCACAGTGTCTGGTAAGCAGCCTATTAGTTACGCCCATCCCAATAGATGCAAGCGGGCTGCGCCAGTACTATATATGTGCTCCATGCAGGGACAGTGAGTATAATATGCAAGGCCTAACATTAAAAGGCCTGGCTGCATCCAGTATAAAATATTTTGTGCAAAAGAATATATAAATATATGAGGTATTGGTTGGTATTATGGCCATAGTACGGTAGTCTCCGTTTACAGTATTCTGCAAGCAGCGCAGATCTAACCCTTTCCACATTTTAAATGAAAAAAAAAAATATTCCCAAAGGTTGAAAGCTTGTATACAACTAAGAAATGACTACATCACTATCCAGTCTCAGCAATATTCTGACGTGAAGCAGAGATCTGTCTGGGGTCTGTTACTCTGTGATACTTAAAAACTCTGGAAGAACCTTGTCTGAGCTGAACCGAAAAGTGTAGCTAGCTGAGATTGCTTCATCAAGCCCCAGTGCAACAATGCAAACAAAAAAAATGGAACGGATTGAGCTACATACCTTATTTATTTTTTCTGCACTGCTGCCCACCACCACTGAGCAGCCGCATGTCTGCAGATGGGAACTAATGGCACTGTCAATGGGAGAAATACAACATTTGTTAGATTGCTACTTGAGAGAAACTGCTCAATCTTATAGTACATACTAACCAACATTACTTCTAAAGACAAGTAATCCAGAAATATCTTTATAGGTCTGAGCAAATGGAATTCCACAGCAGACAAGATCTAGAAGGGAGGTCAGTAATGCAATATGGTGCAAAGTACAAAAGGTAGAGACCTGTAAATCAAAGGGATCAGGTTATCAGGAAACCGCAGAGGACCGGCCTCAGACTAAGGCTGGGGCCACACGAGGATTACTGCGATGCTCGCATGACACTCGGCTCACGCTGGCAGTACAGCAGGAGCCGAGTGTCATGCGAGTGTCCCTGCGACTGAGGTCCGACCGTGCGAGCGGACCTCAGCTGCAGGGGGCAGGCCGGCACTGAGGAGGGGAGGGCCAGTGCTGCGGAGGGGAGGAAGGGATTTATCTCCCTCTCTCCTCCATAGCCGGCTATTGCCATTCTCGCCCTGCACTCGCTGTATCGCAAGTGCAGTGCGATTTTTCTCTCGCCCCATACACTTGAATGGGTGCGATAGAAAGTCTAGCATTACAATCGCAGCATGCTGCAATTGTTTTTTCGGTCCGATTAGGGCTGAGAAAATAATCGCTCATGTGTGCTGACACACAGGCTAAAAATGGTTCGAGTGGAATGCGATGTTTTATCGCACTCCACTCGCACCGTTTTTCTCACCGTGTGGCTTAGGCCTTACTAGCCAAAACATCAGTCATTTTTTTTGTCTTGTGCCATTTGCTGGCATTTTTTTGCTTCAAGTCCATAAAAATGGCACACACAATTCATGAACTTTGCGCAAAGTAAAAGAATAGGTCTATTTTTAACAGTTTTTACAACTTTTTAATGAAAAATTGACAAATATAGAGAAATATTGCCCTAAGATCTGTTGAAGATAAAATATCTCTAAGGGCAAATGGGGACTGGAGCACTTTTAAGACAAACATTTCAACTTTTACAACACCTGGAAAACCTAAACTCGCCCAAGGTGGCAAACTAAGAAAAAAAAAAAAAAAACAGGAAAAAGCAACCACAACAGCAACAATAGGTATACACATCAGACAGACTTCAAAAAAGGTCTAAAAGGAAAGATGAATTTGGAAACAACAACAAAAAAAAGGCACAAAACACCAAAGACGTAACAAAAAATCAGGCACCAAGTCAAAAATAATGAAATGCCCAGCTGGCTTTGCAAAATAGGTTTACTATGAAACACAACGTCATTTCAGAGTAAAGCCTGCTTTGCACGAGTTGATCTTTCGTGCGATAGCACGAGCGATCGTACCCACCCCAGTCATTTTTGCATCACGGGCAAAATCGCTGCCCGTGGCGCACAAATTTGTTTAACCCTCGTCACACGTACTTACCTCTGGACGACCTCGCTGTGGGTGACGAACGTCCACTTCCTGAAGTGGTAGGGACGTTCGGCGTCACAGTGACTTCACATGGCAGCCGGCTAATAGAAGTGGAGGGGTGGAGATGAGCGGGATGTAAACATCCCGCCCACCTCCTTCCTTCCACATAGCCGGCGGGTACCGCGGGACGCAGGTAAGATGTGTTCAACATTCCCGTGGTGTCACACGGAGCAACGTGTGCTGCCACGTAAACGATGAACCGGCGCCATTTTAATTAAACAATTTTATGAAACCTAGCGACGAGTACACGACTCACGATTTGTGAGCGATACTGCGTCGCTAGGAGGTGTCACACGAGACGACGTCGTGAACGATGTTGGATGTGCGTCATGAAAACCGTGACCCCGACGATGCATCGCACAATCGGTCGTCTCGTGTAAAGCCCGCATAGAGCACAAACGTCTGCAATGGCACAGACAAGCTCCGAGTCATGTTGCCTGTGGTTACTCTCAACAATAAAGTTAAACATGGCATTACATATAGTTTAAACGTTACTTGTGATTAACAATCGTCTTCATTCTCAAGAGCATTGATATTTTCAATTTTGCCGTTTACTGCCCATGTTACCGGCCAACACTGAGTAAAGGAGCACAGTGCTGCAGAGTTGTTCGGAGGCGGTGTGGATTGCTGAATCCTGCCAGCTTCAGTGTCCCTGTGGTCCTCCAATGCTGCAGCATGGGAAAGCACACAATTTAGGCTGAAACATGCCACAGATCTCACTTCCAGTTGATTACTCACATCTGAAGACGGGGAGAGTGAGAAGCCGCAGGTGATTGAGCGTGAGGTTTGCATAACCTCACAACCTCATGTGAGCCCTGGCAACGTGAGTGCCAGCACCACTGGAACAACACCACCACGGAAGGGGAGTAGAAGCCTTTTTATTTAGTGGGACCAAACATGGGGGGATGAGAAGAGGTTGTCCTTATAGTGGACAAAACCTTTAAAAGGCGCTTCTGGATGCTCAATGTGAGAGAACAAAGTCACACCCATGCGTGAGATATCCAGCAGCTGGTGGAGATGCTGGCTCATGGAAATCAGGTTATCACACCCACAGTGGCATGATAACATGGCAAGAGATCCGACTAGTCTGGGGAACTAACGCCCCATCAACTAGTCAAAGGGTTAATTTGCATAGGAAGAGTGGAAGTTATAAATCCTTTTTTAAACATGGAGTTAAAGGGAATCTCTCAGCAGGTTTTTGCTACCTCATCTGAAGCTGGGGTCACACTAAACGACAGCGACAACGACGTCGCTGTTACGTCACCATTTTCTGTGACGTAGCAGCGACCTTGTAAGTCGCTGTTATGATCGCTGCTTAGCTGTCAAACACAGCAGCCGAAGCAGCGATCATAACGACACGCGTCGCTGCGCTGCAACATGTGCAGAGAGCAGGGAGCCGCGCACACTGAGCGCTGGCTCCCTGCTCTCCTAGCTACAGTACACATCGGGTTAATTACATAATGTGTACTGCAGCTACATGTGCAGAGAGCAGGGAGCCGCGCACACTGCTTAGCGCTGGCTCCCTGCTCTCCTAGCCACAGTACACATCGGGTTAATTACACGATGTGTAATGCAGCTACATGTGCAGAGAGCAGGAGCCGCGCACACTGCTTAGCGCTAGCTCCTTGCTCTCCTAGCCACAGTACACATCGGGTTAATTACACGATGTGTACTGCAGCTACATGTGCAGAGAGCAGGAGCCGGCGCTGGCAGCGTGAGAGCGGCGGAGGCTGGTAACGAAGGTAAATATCGGGTAACCACCTTGGTTACCCGATGTTTACCTTGGTTACAGCTTACCGCAGCTGCCAGATGCCGGCTCCTGCTCCCTGCTCGCTTCATTTCGTCGCTCTCTCGCTGTCACACACAGCGATCTGTGCGTCACAGCGGGAGAGCGACGACCAAAAAATGAAGCTGGACATTCAGCAACGAGCGGCGACCTCACAGCAGGGGCCAGCTCGTTGCTGGATGTCACACACAGCGACAGCGACGTCGCTGCAACGTCACAGAAAATGGTGACGTAGCAGCGACGTCGTTGTCGCTGTGTGTGACAGCACCTTGAGAGAAACATGATATAGGCAACGAGACTCTGAATCCAACTGGGAGCAACAGTTCTGACACAATCAGAATTTTTAGCATTTAGCAGAGCTGTCCTGTCCACACCAGGCTCTCAATAGAGATTGTACATAGACAGAGGTGTCAACCAGAGCCTTGCATGTGACATTGTAGTCAAGAAAGGTCCAGCTGCTTAAACAAACATAGCAAATAAAACAATAGATTAGACTGTGACAAGAAAGTCATCCCTGAATTCCCTGAATTAACCCTTGCAGTATGCTGACTTTGAATAGCAAAAAATGCTGACAGATTCCCTTTCAGTGAGTAACATCATACAGGGCTGGTTAGGCAGGAAACTGAAACGTTTTTTTATGTGGTCTGTGGCAATCTGTGAGCACTCCTTTAAAAGGGGTGGTGCCGTAGCTCCACATGTGGACCCGTGGAAGCCTAATTCAGTAGGCGAAACGGCCGTCGTCCCTCTTTGAGGAGTCAGCTCACAGTGCACCTCAGCCTTTTACCCTGCACTTATGTGAATAAAAGCTATCCAGTCACAGCGGACGGATTGCGGTCTTTCATTTCCCTTCATCTACTTTCAGTGAGTAACATCATACAGGGCTGGTTAGGCAGGAAACGTAACCTAGCAGTATTCACATCTGTGTAACTAGAGGGCATAGGGGATCTGACAAGTTCCCTTTAAATTACAGCCATAATCTATGTCGCCACTGAAAAAGAATATTAAATATATCATTAAAGTAAAATATTTTAAAATACAGTGTCAATTATCAGCAATAGTAAGCTAAACATTTCGCTTTAGCATACCCAGCAGCAGTAAAGAAGCCCCTTGTTATGCTGATTGAGCTATCAAAGATTGTACTTTCAGAAAGTAAGTGAAGCTGTGACGGGAACCTTTCAAGCACCAGTGCCCATGCTGAGCGAGCCTTCTGAATATATAGACGACCATCACTACCGGAGCTCAAAGCATGCCAGAAAGAATGTCAGGGTAAACAAGGGAGACAGAAGAGGATACGGGACTGGAGCAGCTTTATGAACTTGTTTAGGACTGTGGACAGTCCACTCAGCGAGGAATTATTGAGCCCATAGCCATAATAAAAGACAATATACCTAATAAACGGCCTTACCTAAAAATGCCAATGATCGTTATGAAGGCTGCACATAGTACACATATCGACGGGGATGTCAGAATGGTTACAACTCCACAGGTACTCTGTCGGTAACAATCTTAGAGCAGTAGCCTTGACAAGTGCTTCACAGGAGCAGCCATAACCCTTAATAGACTGTTTCCCCCAGGCAAAAATAATGGAACCTGATAGACTTAATGCTGGGTGGTTATTGAAGTATTATTTCAGCGCTGTTCTCAGATAAAGAGATAAAATACATAATGCCGTCTTACCTTATCACGCAGTCACTACGGCACAATTAGTAGTAAGAGTCTGGAGGGAATGTAAGAGCAGCAGTGGGGAGCACTCCACAAGAAACGGCAACACACTACCGTACAATAGACTGCTCGGAAAATGCATACACTTTTCCCACAGCCTCATTAATTGGGAAACTTTATCTACAGTACATGGCTCCTGATAGCAGTTGTAGCACAGCGGATAGATTCCACATCAAGACAACACCTACTGTGCCCATTCAGTCATCCTACACTAGAATCTGGCGCCTCGTATTCTGCGGGACCCTGAAAATCCAGGAACTATTGATTAAAAAGCAAGACTATATCACAATTTATACTGTGAAGGATGAGAATGGAACGGACACTACAGAAAAGCAAAGAAGTGCTTTCTGCTGCGGGGGAGATTTCACAGGAACAAGTTATATCGTAGTTCCCAACATTATAGAATAGGTAATACCTTGCTGATCAATGGGGGCTCCACTGATCCTTAAAACAGGACTATCAAATGCCCAACTGGAGCAAATCTATGACAGTGTATCATCAGCCTATGCACCACTCCTAGTCTACGAGACTGCCAGAGGTATCAAAGTCCATCGCTCTGGTCTCTGTGGTACGCCCCATGAAGGCAGTGGTGGCACACATGCATGGAACATGTCAATGCTGTCTTCTCAGAAACAGTAGGGGTCAAGGTGACAGCACAAAATGTTAGGAATGACCCTTCAGACTAACAAGACACAAAAGCAAGTGACTTCAGCTGCACCTACAGCAAAACGGCGTTCCATCATTACACGTCACATTCACATGGAAAGCTCAGAAAAGGCTGGAACGATACGCTTGTTATTACATACTTGCTTAGGAAACCTTCATGGCAGCTGTCTCCAATATCGTCATCATTAAGGACAGTAGTGGCAATCTAGAAAACAAATGAACAGGATGAATAAGTCAGTGTGTTATAGCTGAGAACATGTACATTTATACTGTCCTGTATGGTATCTCCTGGAAACTGACCAGTCTGGACAATCCAGCCTCCACTTTCTCCAGATTTCAGAAATAGTCTAAAGGTGGTGTCACACACAGCGACAACGACGTCGCTGCTACGTCACCATTTTCTGTGACGTTGCAGCGACGTCCCGTCGCAGTCGCTGTGTGTGACATCCAGCATCGACCTGGCCCCTGCTGTGAGGTCGCCGGTCGTTGCTGACTGTCCAGCTTCATTTTTTGGTCGTCGCTCTCCCGCTGTGACACACACATCGCTGTGTGTGACAGCGAGAGAGCGACGAAATGAAGCGAGCAGGGAGCAGGAGCCGGCATCTGGCAGCTGCGGTAAGCTGTAACCAAGGTAAACATCGGGTAACCAAGGTGGTTACCCGATATTTACCTTCGTTACCAGCCTCCGCCGCTCTCACGCTGCCAGCGCCGGCTCCTGCTCTCTGCACATGTAGCTGCAGTACACATCGTGTAATTAACCCGATGTGTACTGTAGCTAGGAGAGCAGGGAGCCAGCGCTCAGTGTGCGCGGCTCCCTGCTCTCTGCACATGTTGCAGCACAGCGACGCGTGTCGTTATGATCGCTGCTTCGGCTGCTGTGTTTGACAGCTAAGCAGCGATCATAACAGCGACTTACAAGGTCGCTGCTACGTCACAGAAAATGGTGACGTAACAGCGACGTCGTTGTCGCTGTCGTTTAGTGTGACCCCAGCTTTAAGGACATCTCAACATCTCATTGTTTGAGTCTGAGGTCAGGCCAGCACAGTTACAAAATTAAAGGGTTGACCTAGTCTTTGAACATTGCAAATTCAGCTGAGAACCCCGATCTCATCAATGTGATCTGTGGATTATCACTTTTAGATGGATTTCCTTCTAAACAGTAGAATATAATACCTATTTGTGGCATCTTTAAAAAAGGAACTAACACATAACAGGAGAAGGAACTAAGAGCTGACACCATGATTGACAGATAGCGCCATTATTCACTTTTGTCCCCATGGACCTTGTCTACAATATCCCAGGCCGTGTATAATAAAGAATGGCTGCACTCATCCGCGTTATGTCACCCGTCTTTCCTTCTCGCTTTCTCTTCTCTGCAGCAGATAGCAGGTCTTGTAGATAAGTTAGTAGAACATGATTTCCCAGCTGTATAACAGAGATAACTGATCACACGAGATTAAGGAAGACAAAGTAAAGACTCCTTTGTGGACAAGACATGAATAAACAGGTATAGCGGGCCTTTGAATAGATAAGTGCACAGACTGGAAATCACCAAGGCTCTTGCCCCCTTTGTGCATGTTCCTCCATAGCTGTCAGCATGCAGCACTATCAGCCATGTAATGACGGCATTACTGAACCTGGCACCACTCAGATCTATACAGCTAAAGCCAGTATACATATACACTAGCAATATTGGACTAAGGGTGCCTTCACACTTTAGCGATGCAGCAGCGATCCGACCAGCGATCTGACCTGGTCAGGATCGCTGCTGCATCGCTACATGGTCGCTGGTGAGCTGTCAAACAGGCAGATCTCACCAGCGACCAGTGACCAGCCCCCAGCCAGCAGCGACGTGCAAGCGACGCTGCGCTTGAACGGAGCCGGCGTCTGGAAGCTGCGGACACTGGTAACTAAGGTAAACATCGGGTATGGTTACCCGATGTTTACATTAGTTACCAGCGCACACCACTTAGCTGTGTGTGCAGGGAGCAGGAGCCGGGACTGGTAGCATGAGAGCTGCGGAGGCTGGTAACGAAGGTAAATATCGGGTAACCACCTTGGTTACCCGATGTTTACCTTGGTTACAGCTTACCGCAGGCTGTCAGACGCCGGCTCCTGCTCCCTGCACATTCAGGATTGTTGGTCTATCGCTGTCACACACAGTGATGTGTGCTTATCAGCGGGAGAGCAACAATAAAAAAACGAACCAGCACTGTGTGTAACGAGCAGCGATCTCACAGCAGGGGCCAGATCGCTGCTCAGTGTCACACACAGCGAGATCGCTAATGAGGTCACAAAAACCGTGACTCAGCAGCGATCTCAGTAGCGATCTCGCTGTGTGTGTGAAGTACCCCTTAGACAATAGTCAGGGGAGTTAAGGATCCAAAATGTCAGATTTTGGACTGCAAAATCTTTTGTTCTCTCAGAGATAAGCTGCTGCCAGGGACGCCTGGCAGCGGCTCTCTCAAAGAGAACACAGGAGTATGGGAGGGACAGTTGAGATAGCCGTCAGCCATCTAAGGTCTATGGGGGTTTACGAGCCATACCATCAGCACATCAGAAGACATTGTAGAAAGATTATATGCCAGCACAATATGGCATTTACCTGAGTAGCATTTACTGATTTAGGCACACCTCTACCAGGAAGAGAAATGCCAGTCCTCTGGCGGCACGTTACTACTTGAAGCACCACTCCAGACTTTTTTTTTATTCCAGCGTTGGAGTGGTGCTTTAAATCTAAGGGCGGCGTCACACGCTACGATATATCGGGTGATATGTCGTCGGGGTCACGGATTCCGTTACGCACATCCGGCATCGTTAGACATATCGTAGCGTGTGACAGCTACGAGCGTTGGTGAACGAGCAAAAATACTCATCTTATCGTTGCTCGTTGACACGTCGTTCATTTTCATAAAGTCATTCCTCCTTCTGCACGCCGGTTGTTCGTTGTTCCCGAGGCAGCACACATCACTCCGTGTGACACCCCAGGAATGACGAACGCAGCTTACCTGCGTCCCGCCGGAAACGCGGAAGGAAGAAGGTGGGCGGGATGTTACGTCCCGCTCAT
This sequence comes from Anomaloglossus baeobatrachus, assembly GCF_048569485.1. Lineage (NCBI taxonomy): Eukaryota > Metazoa > Chordata > Amphibia > Anura > Aromobatidae > Anomaloglossus > Anomaloglossus baeobatrachus. Next base: position 552,626,090 of record NC_134353.1, read on the forward strand.
CTCCGCCCCTCCGCTTCTCTTGGGTGGCCGCTGTGTGACGTGGCTGTGACGCTGAACATCCCTCCCCCTTCAGGAAGAGGATGTTCGCCGCCCACAGCGAGGTCATTCGGGAGGTAAGTACGTGTGACGGGGGTTAACGACTTTGTGCGACATGGACAACAAATTGCCCGTGACGCATAAACGATGGGGGCGGGTGCGATCGCTCATGCGATCGCACGATAAATTGTCTCGTGTAACGCTGCCCTAAGTCCCCTGCCCCATACTCAGCATCTGGCGGGTTAATTATTTTCCCAGTCGCTCCTGTCGGTGTCGAGCACTTTGTGACCTGCCGGCTGATCCAGTGTTTCATGAAGCACACCAAAAGTCAAAACTCAATACAAGTCTATGAGAGCCCTGTTCTGGCTCTCATAGAGATGAATTGAGCTCTTGTGATGCAACGTCTGACATCTGGTCATTTAGAAGTTATGTCACGGTGTTGAAAAAGGATGAAAACACCGGAGGGTAAGGGGACTTAAAAGTAAAGCACCACTCTAGCACTGAAAAAACCCCAATAAAATTAGGCATAATAAATCTTGTTTTCCCCAATGTATGCAGCTGCATTACCACATACACACTGCACTGATGGTGGAGCTGTCTATAATTAATCATATAATGTATAGAATCAGATAATGCTTCAGGTCAGCTTTAGAAAGTCACAGAATTAGCAGGCCTATATAGTTTTGTGCTGATTTTACGTCCCATGACAATACACACTACTCATTACATAGCATATATGTAGGAATATTCTATTCCCTAGAGCAAGCAGTGAGGATTTTTCTGCAGATTTTCTACATCACAGCAGACAAAGCAGAGGGCGGCAAAGAGCCATATTCTCGGGCGCTTCGTAGGGAATGACAAATGTACGAGGTGACACCAGAATACATTAATCACTGAGCTGACAGATGGATTTGGAGACTCTCTCTTCAAACAGCCGGGTTTAAAGGCTTACATCTATTTCTTCAGAAACGCCATGCGACTTCATAGATGACAGCAGCTCCATAATAGGGATAACTTCTCCAGTCAACATGGAAATGATGCTCTGGCCCTGTACAAAGAAGAGGGGAAGGGTTGGGGAGTGACAATATTTTATAACCACAGAACAGATATGAAAGTGGATGCACCGAAGATAGGAAAAAAACAAAATGCAGCTGAATACTTTTTCTGTATGTGAGAAATCGGATTTCTGAATAATACCTTGTTGTGACGACATAGCATATTATTACTAGTAGTGCAAACAGCCACATGTGGTCGTACACAAGCCCCCATTCACATCTAGCTCTTCTTCAGTCCTGAATTACACACTGGAAATGTCTATAGCTTCAGTAATGTGAATAGGACAGGTGTGACACAGGGCTTCCACGGACTAGGTGGCATGTGGTGTCTTGTTCTATTCTGAGCTGTCCCAAAATGGAGCTCGCCTCTACTTCTCCACTTCTGTTGTCCCTTTCTGACATTAAGTTCACCCAATAAGTTATTTGGGAGTTTTTAAAGGCTGTGTATTTTCTTCTGCCTAAAAAAAACAAAAAAAAAAACTACCGTCTTAAGGGGGCTTTAAAATGTTTTATTGTCGGGGTCACGTCGTTAGTGATGCACATCCGGCGCCATTAACGATATCGCAGCGTGTAATACTTACCAGCGACTTTAAACGTCCTCCAAAGTGGTGAAAATCGTTCACCATGGAGAGGTCGCCCTAAAACCAAAAATTGTTAATGGTTGTTTATAGATGTTGTTCCTCGTTCCTGCGGCAGCACACATCGCTGTGTGTGACACCGCAGGAGCGAGGAACCTCACCTTACCTGCCGCCACCCATAATGAGGAAGGAAGGTGGTGGGCGGGATGTTCGTCCCGCTCATCTCCGCCCCTCCGCTTTGATTGGCCGGCCGCTTAGTGACGTCACAGTGACGTCTCAGTGACACTGAACGCACCTCCCCCTCGAGGGAGAGATTGTTCGGCAGTCACAGAGACGCCGCCGACCAGGTAAGTGCGTGTGATGCTGCCGTAGCGATAATGTTCGCTGCGGCAGCGATCACACGATATCGCATGCACGACGGGGGCGGGTGCTTTTGCGTACGATATCGCTAGCAATTGCTAGAAATACCCTAGCGTGTAAAGCCCGCTTTACAGTTCCAGCACCACAGATAGGATTTCTAGAAAATTCATGCCAATTCAGCCATAGGAAAGTCAATTGTGGATTTTTAGATTGCAGAAATCCATTGTGGAATCCCAGCTTTCTACCATGGATTAACTAGCAGGCTCTCAAGTGAAAGTCTCATTAAAATACTTCATTCACATGCACTGCCAGGACTCCAGGGAAATTTAGGTGCAGATTCTGTGCCTAAATTCTGGCAGTATCCTAAAGCACCCTCCCTCCTATACACATTGGACTAATGTAAGCTGAGCCCACAGATATAGACAGGTTCGGCATACATAATGGTTGTGTGGGTCAACTGTGAAAACAGCCTTTGTAGGTGATTTTTTTTATAATTGTCGCTCTGTGGGGGAACCCTTCCAATCTTGGCTATGTGAGGGTACTTTCACACTACCATTTTTTTTTTTTTTGGCGCAATCCGCTGTCTTGGGAATCAGCGGAATCCGTCAAACGGATTCCGCCGTTTCCCATAGACTTGCATTGATGACGGATTGTGCCAAAAGTACCTGCGTTGCTTCCGTTGGCCGACGCTCCGTTGCTTCCGCCGAGCGGAAGCAACGCTGAATGTAACGTTATTTGCTTGCGTCAAAATGACGCCGACCAGCGGATTCCGTTGCTTCCGTTAAAATTTATAATGGCTCCCTATGGTAGGGGATTCCGTTGCAAAGTACTTTACAACGGTATCCGCTGCTGGATTCCGCTAATTTCTGCTCAGCATGCCCAGAATGAAAACAATGAGAAAAAAAACCAGAGCCGATGCATTCCGTTAGATGGATGCCAAACGGATGCAACGGATCCGTTATTTCACAGGAATCAGCTAACGGATTCCTGTGAAATAACGGATCCGTTGCATCCGTTGACACCACAAAAATAACGGTTGCGTCAAAACGACGCAGCAATGGACCCAGCGGATTTCGCCCAACGCAAGTGTGAAACTAGCCCGAGTCAACTGTGAAAATAGGTTGTGTAGGGGCTTTTATTTTTTAACTTGTTGCTCTATGGGTGAGCAGTGTTTGGCAACCACAGACAGACGATTGCTGGGAATTATTGATCCAGCATGGCAGATTACTTCTGTTCTCTGGGAGATAACCCACCGCTAAAGATGTCTGGCAGCGACTCACAGTGAACACCGGTGTACAACATCTGCTGTGCATGGGAGTACCGGGAGGGATAGCTGGCAGTCGATCGTTTGGCGGACAGCTATCTAAAACATATGAGGGGCTTTAGTGTATGAACATGGCCACACAGAAGACTTATTATTTTGTGATAAATAGAAATATAAAAACACAAAAAAAGAATTGTGACAGACACTATATCGGCATTTAAAAAGGGCTGGATGCTTTTCATATCAGATGGCGTTATGGGTTATAAATAAGTGCTAGGGAATGTATAATTGATGGACAGGAATGTTTTTTTCAATCTTTGTAACTATTGAATGTCATATTACCCAGACACATTGAGTGCCTATGACTCTGAAGTATTGAATATTTCTCATACTCAAACAAGAGCTTGAATAGGTATCATCACCAGTATTTTTCATTATTACCCAAGACCAGAGACTGAAACATTCTTCATGGATAATCTGGTTTTGTTTTACATTTTTATATTTTCTGTATATGACATAATCTTGCCTGAGCTGTGAGTTATTGAAATGCTTTATTGCAGCTAAATGTTAATATGAGACAATAGTCTGGAACTGACTGAACGACCTGAACAGGACAGTTTTCTAGGCTTGCAAGGAAGCTGCACCCTTCTTTTGCTGTGAATGATGGATGTTGTGCTATACACTCCTCAACATTGAAATTGCAGCACAAATAGGGAAAAGTCCTGGAGTTATGGAAATTACTGTATTGCTAGAAAGTATAATGCTATGCAAAAAATGGAAAATAATAAAATTGAGATGTTTTAAAAAATAACTATTAAGTATATTAGAGTGCCCAAATCATCCAGATCCACTGCTAGCAGCTCCCTTTGCAATTGCTGACCCACAACCTTCTAGCTATGCTCAATGGTAGACAAGACTGAAGACACTGCAGGCCATGGTAGCAGAGTATCCCACACATGCTGCTCAAAATATGGCCTGGTGTTCTGTTGAAAAACAGCTCCTGGGACAAATCACGTTTCCTTATGAACACCTCTACATCGTGCTCCCACGTAGTTTCCAGACCAATCTATAGCTATCACTGCATCCAAAACAAAAGAAGAGAGACCTCCATTTCCGTCTTGCTCTGCACCATGATAGCCATTGAGAACGGTGCTGTGAATTCATGGGAACACCTATAGCTTGACATCGGTTTTGTGGTCCAATAATTGCCAATGCCCTATAAGGCTGGGGCTACATGGGGATTACTGCGATCCCCTCTCATGACACTCGGCTCGTGCTGGCAGTACAGCAGAGCCGCGTGTCATGTGCGCGTCCCTGCGACTGAGGTCCGACCGTGCGAACAGACCTCAGCTGCGGGGGCGGGCCGGCTCTGAGGAGGGGAGGGCTTTATCTCCCTCTCTCCTCCGTTGCCGGCTATTGCCATTCTCGAACTGCACTCATGGCACACCGGTGTACTGCGAGTGCAGTGCGATTTTTCTCTCGCCCCATTGAATTGAATGGGTGCGAGAGAAACTAGGATCGCATTACAGTCGCAGCATGCTGGGAGTGTTTTCTCGGTCCGATTAGAGCTGAGAAAATAATGGCTCATGTGCGCTGACACACAGGCTAATACTGGTCCAAGTAGAATGTGATTTTTTTTATCGCACTCCACTCACACAGATTTTCATGCCGTGTGGCTTAGGCCTAAGGACTAAGCCACACGGCGAGAAAATCGGTGCGAGTGGAGTGCGATAAAACATCGCATTCCCCTTGGACTAATTCTAGCATGTGTGACAGCACACATGAGCGATTGTTTTCTCGGTCCGATTAGGGCTGAGAAAATAATCGCAGCATGCTGCGATTGTAAGGTGAGACCCTTTTCTCTCGCACCCATTCAAGTGAATGGGGCGAGAGAAAAAACGCACTGCACTCGCGGCACTCCGGTGTACCGCGCGTGCAGCGCGAGAATTACAATAGCCGGCTACAGAGGAGAGAGGGAGAGAAATCCCTCCCTTCCCTCCTCCGTGCCGGCCCGCCCCTCTGCAGTGCTGGTCCGCCCCTCCGCATCGCTGGCCCGCCCCCCGCAGCTGAGGTCTGCTCGCAGGGTCGGACCTCAGACGCAGGCACACTCGCATGACACTCGGCTCCTGCTGTGCTGCCAGTGCGAGCAGAGTCTCATGCGAGCATCGCAGTAGTGCCCCGTGTGGCCCCAGCCTAACAGTTTTAGTAGACACTATTTATGTGATGTCTGAATTCGCTTGCAGCACAGAATTAATCACTATGTACCTTTCCTTGAACCTGACAAGACTATGTGAATAACATCATGAAGAGGCCTTTAGGAAGGAATGTCACACCAGTTGTAGTCCATGTATTATGGTGTAGTGCAACGGACCGGTTTCGTATTGATTGGTTGTAGAACTAGTGGTATGGTCATTTCTCCAGTGTCTGTGAGCAGTTTTTCAACACAAGGCCAAGCTGCATGTTACTTGTGGTACTGTGAGCCGCTTGTGCTTCAACCTTCTACCACAGCCTGAAGAGTCTGCGGACTTGTCCGTTATCGAGTACATCTGTGATTTCATTGGTCAGCAATCGCAGAAGCTGGTGATTTGTGTGTGCAAATGTATTCAGCATGGCAGAACAAGCCTCAGATTACCATTAACAACTCTATAAGCGTGTGTACTGAATAAATCGAGATGCTTGCAAAATTTAATTTCCATCATTTGCTTATCAATAACAATTCTATCCATCCTGTGAGTTCCATATCTTTTCTTTCTTGACCTGCAATCTTAATGGTGAGCACACTAAATATCTATACCCTTTACTTGTGAGGGTACTTTCACACTTGCGTTGTTTTTTTTTGCCGCAATCCGCTGTCTTGGGAAACAGCGGAATCCGTTAACGGATAGACTTGCATTGATGACGGATTGTGCCAAAAGTACCTGCGTTGCTTCCGTTGGCCGACGCTCCGTTGCTTCCGCCGAGCGGAGGCATTGCAGAATGTAACGCTAAATGACGCCAACCAACGGATTCCGTTGGTTCCGTTAAAATTTATAATGGTTCCCTATGGTAGCGGATTCCGTTGCTAAGTGCTTAATAACAGAATCCGCTGCTGGATTCCGCTAATTTCTACTGAGCATGCCCAGAATGAAAAAAAATGAAAAAAGAAAAAAAACAGAGTCAACGGATTCCGTTAGACGGACGCCTAACGGATGCAACGGTCCGTTATTTCACAGGAATCAGCTAACGGATTACTGTGAAATAACGGATCCGTTGCATCCGTTGACACCACAAAAATAACGGATGCGTCAAAACGACGCAGCAACGGACCCAGCGGATTTCGCCCAACGCAAGTGTGAAACTAGCCTAAGCCGCTCTGTGATCATATCGAAAGGACTACAGAACAATGATCTCTACAGAACAGGACACATCAGCCGAATATTATTTTGAACAAACAAACAAGAAGAAGGGAATTTTGTTTACTTACCGTAAATTCCTTTTCTTCTAGCTCCAATTGGGAGACCCAGACAATTGGGTGTATAGCTACTGCCTCCGGAGGCCACACAAAGTATTACACTCAAAAGTGTAAGGCCCCTCCCCTTCTGGCTATACACCCCCAGTGGGATCACTGGCTCACCAGTTTAGTGCAAAAGCAAGAAGGAGGAAAGCCAATAACTGGTTTAAAGACCAATTCAATCCGAAGAAACATCGGAGAACTGCAACCATTCACATGAACAACATGTGTACCGAAAAAAACCCTAAGAAAACAGGGCGGGCGCTGGGTCTCCCAATTGGAGCTAGAAGAAAAGGAATTTACGGTAAGTAAACAAAATTCCCTTCTTCTTTGTCGCTCCATTGGGAGACCCAGACAATTGGGACGTCCAAAAGCAGTCCCTGGGTGGGTAAAAGAATACCTCGTGGTAGGGCCGTCAAACAGCCCTTTCGTACAGGTGGGCAACCGCCGCCTGAAGGACTTGTCTACCTAGGCTGGCGTCTGCCGAAGCGTAGGTATGCACCTGATAAGCTTGGTAAAAGTGTGCAGACTCGACCAGGTAGGTACCTGGCACACCTGCTGAGCCGTAGCCTGGTGCCGTAATGCCCAGGACGCACCCACAGCTCTGGTAGAATGGGCATTCAGCCCTGAGGGAACCGGGAGCCTAGCAGCACGGTAGGTTTCAAGAATTGGTTCCTTGATCCACCGAGTCAGGGTGGATTTGGAAGCTTGCGACCCTTCACGCTGACCAGCGACAAGGACAAAGAGTGCATCCGGGCGGCACAGGAGCGCCGTGCGGGAATGTAGATCCTGAGTGCTCTCACCAGATCCAACAGATGCAAATCCTTTTCAAATTGATGGACTGGATGAGGACACAAAGAAGGTAAGGTGATATCTTGATTGAGATGAAAGTGGGATACCACCTTAGGGAGAAAGTCCGGAATCGGACGCCGAACCCCCTTGTCCTGGTGAAGACCAGGAATGGAGATTTGCATGACAGCGCTGCTAGCTCGGACACTCTCTGAAGAGACGTGACCGCTACTAGAAAGGCCACTTTCTGTGAAAGACGGAAAAGGGAAACAACTTTCAAAGGCTCGAAAGGTGGCTTCAAGAGAGTCATTAGAACCTTGTTCAGACTCCAGAGCTCTAATGGCCGCTTGTACGGAGTGATGAGAAGACAAGCTCCCTGCAGGAACGTGCATACCTGCGGAAGTCGGCTAGGCGTTTCTGAAAAAAATACAGATAGCGCTGAGACTTGTCCTTCAAGGGAGCTGAGCGACCAACCATTTTCCAACCAAGATTGTAGGAAGGAAGGAAAAATAGGCGACGCAAATGGCAGGGAGAAACTCCTTGAGCAGAGCACCAAGATAAGAATATCTTCCACGATCTGTGGTAGATCTTGGCGGACGTTGGCTTCTTGGCCTGCGTCATGGTGACAACCACTCCTGAGATAATCCTGAAGACGCTATGATCCAGGACTCAATGGCTACACCGTCATGTTCAGGGCCGCAGAGTTCAGATGGAAAAAAGGGGCCCTTGAAACAGCAAGTCTGGTCGGTCTGGCAGTGCCCACGGTTGGCCTACCGTGAGGTACCACAGATCCGGGAACCCCAACCTCCTCGGCCAATCTGGAGCGACGAGGATGGCGCGGCGACAGTCGGACTTGATCTTGCGCAGCACTCTGGGCAACAATGCCAGAGGTGGGACACATAAGGTAGCCGGGACTGCGACCAATGTTGAACTGAGGCGTCCGCCGCCAGAGCTCGATGATCGTGAGACTGTGCTATGAAGCCGGAACAAAGTTGTTGTGCCGTGACGCCATTATGTCGACGTTCGGCATCCCGCAGCGGCGACAGATCTCCTGAAACCCGTCCGGGTGAAGACACCATTCCCCTGCGTCCATACCCTGGCGACTGAGGAAGTCTGCTTCCTAGTTTACCACGCCTGGGATGGGAACTGCGGATATGGTGGATGCTGCGTGTTCTTCCGTGGTGGTTGATGTATGCCACCGCTGTGGAGATATCCGACTGAATTCGGATGTGCTTGCTTTTCAGCTACTGCTGGAAGGCTTGTAGGACAAGATACACTGCTCTGATTTCCAGAACATTGATCTGAAGGGTGGACTCTTGCTGAATCCACGTACCTTGAGCCCTGTGGCAGAGAAAAAACTGCTCCCCACTCTGACAGACTCGTGCCTGTCGTAACTACCGCCCAGGATGGGGGTAGGAAGGACCTTTTCTCTGACCATGAGGTGGGAAGAAGCCACCACCGTAGAGATTCTTTGGCCACCTGAGAAGGGAGACGTCTCTGCCGATGGGCGTCGACTTCCCGTCTCATTGGCGGAGAATGTCCCATTGTAGTGGACGCAGATGAAACTGCGCGAAAGGGACTGCCGCCATTGCTACCATCTTACGTGAGAAGTGCATGAGGCGTCTCAAAGTGTGCGACTGATCCTAAGGAGAGATTGCAGCCTTGTCTGTAGTGAACGCTGTTTGTCTAGCGGAAGCTTCACTATCGCTGAGAGAGTCTGAAACTCCATGCCTAGATATGTTAGTGATTGGCCCGGGGTCGGATCTGACTTTGAAAAGTTGATGATCCACCCGAAACTCTGGATAGTCTCCAGCGCAACGTTCGGCTGTGTTGGCATGTTCCTTAAGAGGGTGCCTTGACAAGTAGATCTCCCAAACACGGGATCACAGCGTGACCTTGAGATTGCAGGACTGGTACTACTGCTGCCATGACCTTAGCGAAGACCCGTGGGGCTATCGCCAGCCGGAAGGCAGAGTTACGAACTGAAGGTGTTCGCGTGTTATAACAAAGCGTAGAAACGCTGGAGCTCTGGATCTATCGGCACGTGGGGATAAGCATCCTTGACGTCTATCGATGTTAGGAAATTTCCTTGAAACATTGAGGCGATGACGGAGCGGGGGATTACATCCGGAACCGCCTGGTGTTCACGAGCTGGTTGAGCCGTGTTAGATCCAGAACGGGACGGAAATACTCGTCCTTTCTTGGCATCGCAAATAATTCGGAGCAAAACCGTGACCTTGTTCCTGAAGAGGAACGGGGGTCACCACTCGTTGTGCCTTTAGAGTGCCCACCGCCTGCAGAAGAGCATCGGCTCGGTCGGGAGGTGGAGAAGTTCCGAAGAATTGAGTTGGAGGACGAGAACTGAACTCTATCCTGTACCCGTGAGACAGAATGTCTCTCACCCAACGGTCTTTGACCTGTGACAGCGAAATATCGCCAAGGCGGGGGAGCCTGCTACCGACCGAGGATGCGGAGAGAGGAGGCCGCAAGTCATGAGGAAGCCTCTTGGAAGTGGGTTTTCAGGCTGTCTTTTTTGGGCGTGACTGAGCCCGCCAAGAAACTGAGCTCCTCTGATCCTTTTGAGTCCTCTTTGGACGAGGAGAAATGGGACCTGCCCGAGCCTTGAAAAGACCGAAAACCCCGACTGTTATGTTGGGGTTTGTTTTGTCTGGGCTGAGGTAAGGAAGAATCCTTACTCTTGAACTGTTTAATGATTACATCTCACGCACACTAAACAGTCGGTCAGCAGAACAAGGCAAACTGGTTAAGCCCTTTTTTGGAAGCAGAATCTGCCTTCCATTCAGTTAACACCCAGGCCCTGCGTAAAACCACGGAGTGAGCGGACGCCACTGCCGTACGGGTCGTAAAGTCCAGGACAGCATTAATCGCATAAGACGCAAATGCAGACATTTGGGCGGTTAAGGATGACACTTGCGGAACAGATGTACGTGTGACCGTGTCCATCTGTGTAAGACAAGCTGAAGTAGCTTGGGGTGCCTCTACGGCTGCGAATGCTGGAGCTAACAGCGCGCCGATAGCCTCATAGATGGATTTCGATCAGAGATCCCTCTGTCTGTCAGTGGCATCTTTAAGTGCAGCCCCATCTTCCACTGCAACTATGGATCTAGCTGCAAGCTGGAGATTGGAGGATGCCCCTTGGGACACTGGGTCCAGCCATTGCCCACGTCAGGGGGTAGGGATAACGTGTATCCTCAGCCGTTTGGAGAAGCGCTTAACTGAATAAGCGTGGTGTTCCTGGACTGCCTGTGTAAAGTCAGGGTGGTCAAGGAAAGTATTTAATTTACGCTTGGGATACGTGAATGGAATTTCTCCTGCTATGAAGCTGACTCCTCCACTGGAGGAGCTGGGGGAGAAATAACTAACATTCTATTGATGGACGCTATGAGATTATTGAGTATGGCGTCACCATCAGGTGTATCCAGATTGAGAGCGGTCTCAGGATTAGATCTTGAGCAGCTACCTCCGCCACATCACACAGAGAGTCCGCTTGCTGGGACCCTGACTAGTGTGATGAAGTCGATGGCCGCTCATAGTGAGCCTCTCAGACTATCTGGGACTGTCGTCCGTGTCAGATCACTCTGGGAAGCACATGACCCCTCGGAGCTCAAAGTTGTTCCCACTGAGGGGGACCATGGATAATGATGAACAGTGGCCATGGGTTTGAGAGACTTGTCTGGACTGCAAGGCTTCTAGTCTCATAGCCATAGTCTCAGAAAATCTGTCAGTAAATACTGCAGGCTCCGTCCCCATGTCCTGGACGGTTAGCAGAGACTCCGTAGTATACAATGGGGGTCTATGTACACTGCCGGTCATATAGCCGTACATGCTGTACCGGCTGCATAGAAAACATGTGCTTCTGCACCTCTGTTTTACACAGACAATATGCTGTTATGTCCTCCGCACAATCAAGGAGGGTATATACAAAAATGCCACCAAACAGTGCAATGCATAGTGAGTAAGCATATATGTATATGTGCACTTCGGCACTAGTGGAGTCAGCCCCACAGGTGCTGTTTAACGCCTGGTCACAGCGGTTGTGTGACTATCCGAATCCCTGCCAGGGATTCCTAAACTTGTCTCTTCTGTCGCTTACAGAAAAACACTGACAAGAATGGCTGCCGGCGTCCTGTGTAGAGGAGGAAGCCGTGGACGTGCCTGAGAAAATGCGGGAATCCGGCTTCACAGTGTACACAGTGAGAGGGGTGGAGTATGCAAAGCATACTCCAGCTCTCAGCGCTGCCGGTTTCACAGTGCACACAGTGAGAGGGGTGGAGTATGCAAAGCATACTCCAGCTCTCAGCGCTGCCGTGCTGTGCAGCGTCACGCCCCTACCCTGACTGGCAGGTCTGTGGGCGGAAACGAAGTGAGACTAGGCCGCGCAAGCCGGGGACTCGAGTTGATAAGCGCGGCCGGCATATAAGCCTTGGTCGGCGCGGAAGTCCCCGGCGCACCACAAGTCCCAGCCGCGCCCGAAATAAAAATGGCAACGGCGGTTAGCGCGGTAGTCCCCTAATACACTAACACACCCAGCAAGCTGTAGTGTGCGATGGCACTAGTGCGGGCAGCGCCGCCGTCCCTGGCGCACTAACACACCCAGCAATGCTGCCGTGTGTCTGCGCGGTCCCCACAGGGACACAGAGTACCTTAACGTAGCAGGGCCATGTCCCTGAGGATACTCCGCTCCATGTCCAGCAGATTCCCAGGAGCTGTGGATGGAGCACGGCCTCAGTGCCTGGAGGCCGGTAAGATCCCACTTCACCAGAGCCCTCAGGGGGATGGGGAAGGAAAACAGCATGTGGGCTCCAGCCTCCGTACCCGCAATGGGTACCTCAACCTTAACAAACACCCGACAAGAGTGGGGTGAGAAGGGAGCATGCTGGGGGCCCTTAGTATGGGCTCTCTTTTCTTCCATCCGATATAGTCAGCAGCTACTGCTGACTAAACAGTGGAGCTATGCGTGGATGTCTGACCTCCTTCGCACAAAGCACAAAACTGGTGAGCCAGTGATCCCACTGGGGGTGTATAGCCAGAAGGGGAGGGGCCTTACACTTTTGAGTGTAATACTTTGTGTGGCCTCCGGAGGCAGTAGCTATACACCCAATTGTCTGGGTCTCCCAATGGAGCGACAAAGAAAAGTATTTTTGAAGCAGCTTTATGGAAAATAACTGATCAAACACTGACGTGTGACCATGGCCTCGGGCTCAGTGGACAATGCAGCATTACAGGATTTTTTTATTGCTTCAACAGTGACATGGAAAGTAGAAAAAACCCTGTCACTTCGATAAACGCTATTTACCGGTAACCTAGGCAACGAGCAGTAACCACTAGAATTCAAAATCTCTACATTATTGAAAACAGAGGATGTGAAATAACAAGGTGCCTACTTTAAAGGGAACCTGTCACCTGCAGAAACACTATACCTACAAATGTAGTGGTTTTCTGCTGTAGTAAGTGTTCAAAACCCGGTGCTACTTGGCCAAAATTAAGTTTTCTTCTCCTTTCAATCATCGGCGCGGTCAAGGAGGGAGCACATTCACCGCTCACTCCCTGCATTGTGATTGTGATGGACGACGTGCTCTACAGCGTGTGTGTGCAGCATATACATGCAGGCTGTCGTTCACAGGAAGGGGAGAGAGTATAGCTACGCTCACTACATAGTGACCGTAACTGCTCCCAGCACCACCCAAGGACTGCAAGCTAGCGGCAGCAGGGAAAACAGAACGCAAAATAAAGCGGTATCATTACACAGAACTCTTAGACCAGATGAGGCTGTTGTACTTCCTTAGAAAATGCAGGTCAGATTGGCTGTATAATCCTTTTTGAAAGTGCACCCGATGTCTTCTTCAACCAGATTCCATCCAAAAAAAAGAGTCATGAAACCAACCAGGTTAAAACAACACTGCAAAGTATAGTTACATCTTATGTCTGCTTCAAGGTCTGGAAACCTCAAAGTGGTAAAAAAAAAAAAAAGTGACACTCCAATTCCTCGGGTGGCTCCTGCTGGGAAGCCGGCTGCTCTCTAAACATAATACTATAGAATGAAAGCCAGCAGTGGCAGATCATTACAAGGATGTCGACTAAGCCGCCTCAGGAATCAGCCGCTGGGTAAAGCCCCCGTCACATTTAGCGACTTAGGGTACTTTCACACTTGCGTTCAGCGGAGTCCGTCACTATGGAGAATAGCGCAGTCCGTTAATGCACTGCGCTATTCTCCATAGACTTGTATGGACGACGCACTGTAACGCAAGTGTCAGCGTTGCATCCGCTGGAAGATGCAGCGTCGTTATTTTGACGCTGCGTCGGGCGGGAGGAACGTAGCATGTAACGTTTTTTTTTTGAGCAGCGCAATCCATTGGATTTCACTGCGCATGCCCTCTCTGGCTCCCTGCACCTGTAACCAAGGTAAATATTGGGCAACCAAGCAAAGTGCTTTGCCGATATTTACCCTCGCTAAGTGTGCAGGGAGCCCGATACTTCCCCGCTTGGCTCCACCCCCTCCCGCACTCCACTCCGCATGTATGTACACACACACACTCACCTGTCCTCAGCGCCATGGCCCCGCTCGGCTCCACCCACTCCTCACTCCGCCCCCCGCACACATTCTCGGCGGCCAAGCGATCAGCTGATCACCCAGCGGCCGGCTACTGGGAGCGATCAGCTGATCATCCGGCAGCCAGCTACGGGGAGCGATGAGCTGATCGTTCACAAAAGTCTGCCGCCGGTAAACTGTATAAAAAAAAAAAATCAAAACGGATTCCGTTGTTTTGTTGCATCCGTTGTACCACTATATGCAACACATCCGTTGCATCCGTCACATAACGCAATGCAATGGATACCGTTCAACGCAAGTGTGAAACTAGCCTTACCAGCGATCCCGACAATGATACTTCAGGATTGCTGGTGAGATGTCACAAAGTCAGACCTTACCAATGACTCAGTAACGATACAGGTCGCAGTAGCGACCTGTAGAACGATCTCTGCTGTCATTGGGACCCTGTCACACAGTGTCAAACATAGCATGCGTCCTGCCCAGCAGGACATCGCCTTTGAAGAAAATGGTCCAGGACATTCAGCAACGACTAGTGATCTCACAGCAGCGGCCAGGTCGTTGCTGGATGTCACACACAGCGACATCGCTAGCAAGATCGCTGTTGCGTCACAAAAATCGTGCCTCAGCAGCGATGTCGCTTAGTGACACGTTGCCTTAATGACACCCATGTGCACACACCCTAAGGATAATTAATTTTAAGGATAATGCAGCCACTTTGACACAGATTTTCAAAATGAATACAACAGCCTTATCAGGACTAAAGGCTACTTTACACGCTGCGATATCGGTCCTGATATCGCTAGTGTGGGTACCCGCCCCCATCTGTTGTGCGACACGGGCAAATCACTGCCCGTGCCGCACAACATCGCGCAGACCCGTCACACATACTTACCTGCCCGGCGACGTCGCTGTGACCGGCGAACCGCCTCCTTTCTACGGGGGCGGTCCGTGCGGCGTCACAGCGACGTCACTGAGCGGCCACCCAATAGAAGCGGAGGGACAGAGATGAGTGGCCGGAACATCCCGCCCACCTCCTTCCTGCCTCATAGCGGCTGGGATGCAGGTAAGGAGAGCTTCCTCGTTCCTGCGGTGTCACACGGAGCGATGTGTGCTGCCGCAGGAGCGACGAACTACATCGTTACTGCTGCAGTAACGATAATCGAGAATGGACCCCCATGTCACCGATGAGCGATTTTGCAACGATGCAAAATCGCTCATCGGTGTCACACGCAGCAACATCGCTAATGCGGCCGGATGTGCGTCACCAATTCCGTGACCCCAACGACTCCGTATTAGCGATGTCGCAGCGTGTAAAGCCCCCTTTAGAATAGTATTTTTTTTTTTCTGTGAGATCTGGTGGCAGATCAGCCTTGTTATAGTTTTGAAGATTTTTTTTTTTCTTGCTGTTGGGCATATTTGGCTAGGGGTACAGTGTTTGTATGAGCATCACGGTAGTCATAGTCAGTAGGTATATGCCCAGTAGTAGCCACAGTCAGCGTGGATGCTGTAGCTTTCATTTCATCCATAGTGAACGACTAAAAACACCTGATACTGCATGCAATGGTTTTTTTTTAGCAGTGAATCTCTGTAGAGGTATGTATAGACTAGTACAATCTCCTATACAGTAAAACAAAAGGTATGTCACTGGCCTTCACATGGCACTGGACCACCTACAAATCTAGATATATGTATATAATGCTTAGATGAGCCTTCGCGGGTAGAGTCCTCTTTCCTCCTGTACCTTGTATTGTTTGTGAATATTGTACTTGTCCCTATTATGTATACCCTTTTGCATGTAAAGCGCCATGGAACAAATAGCACTATAATTATAATAATAAATAATAATAATAATAATAATAATGACGAGCCACATTTCCATTAGGAATTAATGTTGTGAAGCCCTCACTTTCTGTTTATTAGCTAATATTGTTGAGATGCCATGCGATCCACAGCATAGACTTACTTTGTGCATCCATATCCGTCCCTTCCGGATGATATGTGTAAGGCGAGCCACGCAGACCCTGTGCAGAGGCAGGTAGAAGCACAGTTCAGTTTGGGGCAGAATGATAGAAAGGCCGTATGTGCTCCGATCACCGTTCCAGTTTCCATCGAATATCAGAGACACAATGATCACTCCCTTCTCTGCTAGTACAAAAAACTTCACATCAATGGCTCCACTCTCTGCGTTCCTCAAGATCTCGCCATTCAAAGTGTGATTTGCCAGGAAGGTAATCTCTCCATCGCTCAGCACAACTTCATCAGTCTTTGGGGCCCAGATATGCCTCACTCGAGGTCCCAGAATGTTGTCCCAGTAGGCAAAGGTGGCAGCTAAAAGTGGCGAGTAACCATCGATAGCAATCAGAGTCTTGGCTACAGCTGGAGAAGGTGGAGGACAAAGTGCTGCCATTCTTCATTCCAGTGAAGGACCTTTCCTGAGGAATAAAGAATACAACATGTGGACTTATTTCATTTTCTATGCGCATTATTGTAGCCAAAAATATTTACCAGTACCAGGACAGACACCCCAAACGTAGAAAAGGCTTGAGTGGACTGAATATCTCACAAATCCACAATGAAACTGCTGTGCTGCACAAATCTACATCATGCTCTGCATATTTCTGTAACATCTGAATGGGTTTTGTATTGTAATGTAAATTGCCACAGATCCCCAGTGTGGAAATCAACCCACACTGTAAATCCTCAGGAAATATTCAGGGTGTGAATTAACCTTAGACTATGTGCGCACTTACCGGATTTTGCCGCAGATTTTTCGCGGATTTGCTGCATGTTTCGCTGCAGAAAATGTTCATAACATCTCTGCAGTGAATCACCAGCAAATCCTATGGAGAAAAAAAATCCTGTGCGCACTAGGCGGAATTTGACAGCTGCATGTTTTGCTGCGGGATTCCCGCAGCAAAAACAATTGCATGTCACTTCTTTTCCGCACGTCGCTGCGGGATTTCCCTCCATTGACTCAATGTTAATCATGAAATCCCGCAGGGAATAACGCAGGCAGCAAATTCTGTGCGGTTCACTGCGTTTTCCTGCGTTATTCCCTGCGGTATTTCGCGGTTTACCTCCGGTAATGTACATCGCTTGCCTGCAGTTTTTCAGGGAAGTGATGTCATTACAGGAAGAGGAAGCCGTGCAGAGTAAACACACACACATCACACACACAGAACACATCACAGACACATAGAACACGCATAGACACAGACACATAGAACACACATAGAAAGAAAACGGAAATATAGAAAAGAACGTGGGCTCCGCTGCATATTTACCGTCCAGCCGAGGTAAGCACACAGCGGCGGCCGGTATTCTCAGGCTGGGGAGGGAGAGGGGCAGGGATAATGTCCCCCGCCTCACTCCCCCTCCCGCAGCCGAGAATATCAGCCGCAGCTGCCCCGGCACTGTCGCATGCAATATGCGGCAGCACCGGGAGTGTCCTCGGCTCTTCTTGCCACCGTGTAGCAGTGGTGGCAAGGTAATACAAGGGTTAATGATGGTGGGGGACCACCGCCATTAACCCCAGGCTTGATCATGGCAGCGTCTATGTGACAGCTGACATGATCAACCCGTAAGTAAAGTAAAAAAAACAGACACAGAAAAATCCTTTATTTTAAATAAAACCAACAAGCCTCGTTCACCATTTTATTAACCCCTCCCAAACAAAACTCTGGCGTAATCCACCGCTCCGGCTCCGGCGTCCTGCACTGCTGACATCCAGCCGCGACTGTCACAGACACAGGCTGAATGCAGCAGACAGCAGAGGTAATTACCGGTCATTTCCCACGGCCGGTAATGTGAACTCACTGCCGACCGTGGGAAATGCAGCGATCTGTCATCTATCTATCCCTCTATCTATCTATCTATCCCTCTATCTATCCCTCTATCTATTCTTCTGTCTATCTACTATCTCAGAATTAAATGACTTTTTTTTTTTTTTTTTCTTCAATGTGCTTTATTGCATTGAATGCAATAAAGCACATCCCAACCCGCACGCGGCAAAACCGCGGCAATACCGCGAATAATACCGCGGTAAAACCGCGGCAAACCGCATGCGGTTTTCGGGTGCGGTTTCCCGCGGTTTTTTACCGCGGGTGCGGTAATCTTTGAGAGCATGCGGAATTTACACAAGGAAATTTCATTTCCCAGTGCGCACAGAGCCTTAAAGGGAACCGGTCAGCAGATTTGGGGCCTATAAGCTGCGGTCACCACCAGTGGGCTCTTATATACTGCATTCTAACATGCTGTATATAAGAGCCCAGGCCTCTGTGTAGAACGTAAAAGTCACTTTATAAAACTTACTTAAACAGTCGCTGCGGTGGATTTGGGTCATATCGGCATCTCCAGAGCCTCCTCTTTCTGAGGCCTGTGTGCATGACGCGTCCTACGTCATACACACTCGCCGGTCTTGCGCAGGCGCACTACAATACTTTGATCTGCCCTGATCCAGCACAGGAACAGCAGTAACTGCAACCCTCAGCTGTCTGCTGTACCTTGGCTGGTTAAAGAAATTGGGTACCCCCCCATTTTTCTAAAACTAGCCAAGATACAGCAGCCAACTGGGGGATATTAGTAGGGTGGGAAGGGCTATTGTTATTTGGCCCTTATCTGCCTAACAATACCAGTACACAGCCACCTCAGCAGTGGCGCATCCATAAGATGCATCAATTCTAGCGCTGGACCCAGCTCTTCCTGACTGCCCTAGTGCGGTGACAATTGGGGTAACAAGGAGTTAATAGCAGCCCATAGTTGCCACTAAGTCCTAGATTAGTGATGGCAGTTGTCTATGAGACCCCACCCAATCACTAATCTGTAAGTGAAAGTAAACAAACACCCTAAAAATGTTTTATTTGGACTAAAATACAAAAAGACTCCTCTTTCACCACTTTATTAACCCCCCAAACACCTCTGCAGGTCTGATGTAATCCACACGAGGTCCCACGGCGATTCATCTCTGCTACATCCCTGTCCTGTCACAGCGAACATCATAGAACATGACTGGTAGCTGTGAGTGCAGACAGAGCCGTGCCATCAGAATGAACTCAGGTGAACCTCCGATGTCACAGCTGCGGGTCCCCCAGTACGGCGTGTCAAGGCAGTGACGTTACGGCTTCACCGCTGTGAGGTTTAGGCCGTGACTGAAGTGAGCTGCGTCATTAGCAGTGACGTCACTCAGGTGAGTCCTCCACCTGTGGCTCACATCAGTCTCTGCCTGATTTGCAGTCACAGGTGGAAGATTCTGGCTGTGGCTAACCAGAGTGACATCACCGTGTATAGCGCAACTCACTTCAGTTGCTGTGTGGAGCTCACAGTGGACAGTCTTGTTCTATGGCGCTCGCTGTGAGCGTCAGATGTAGCGGTGCTGGAAGCGTTGTGGGACCTCGTGTGGATTACGTTGGACCTGGAGGGGTGTTTGGGGTGTTAATAAAATAGTGAAAGAGGGTGGCTTTTTTGTCTTTTATTTCAAATAAAGGATTTTTTGGGTGTTTGTATTTATTTACTTGCACTTACAGATTAGTAATGGAGGGTGTCTTAGACGCCTGCCATGACTAATATAGGATTTAGTGGCAGCTATGGGCTGCCATTAGCTCCTTATTACCCAGATTGTCACAGCACCAGGGTAATCGGGATGAGCTGGGTAAAGTCCCAGGACGGTCGTATCTAATGGATGTGGACATTCCTGGAGGCTGCTGGCTGATATTTTTAGGCTGGGGGCTCCCAATAACGTGTGTCTCCCCAGCCTGAGAATACTAGCCTTCAGCTGTGAGGCTTTCTCTTGTGTGGGTTTCAAAATTGGGGGGGGGGAAACCACACGCCGTTTTTTTTAATTTATTGTACTGTATGATATAAACCCAAACACTGACAGCTGTGATTGGTTGCAGTCAGACAGCTGTCACTCAGCATGGGGGTCGTGTCTGACTGCAACCAATCACAGATGGGAGAAGCAGTGAATATGTATGAGCCTAATGGGCGGGTAGGGAAGAAGAATAAGCGGCCGAGGAGCAGTGTGACAGCCTTGTCGCGTCGCTGAGTATGAAGCGCTTGGAGAAACAGAGAGAGAGACACCGACATCCCAAAATCACTCCAGCATTGATTTTGTCATTCTGGAACGAAGTTGGTGAGCTGAGTTTTTGTTGACAAAACAGCGGGTAAAACGTATGCAAAATGCAAACAATTTGTAATCATGCATTTTGCGTCCCCTCATTGATTTCAATGGGTGACAAATGTCAAAAATGCAAGAATTAACATGCTGCTTCTTTTTTGTCACAACATTTTGTCAATAACACTGCTGACAAACTGCAAGGTGCACACAGCAAATCTGACTAATCATAGACTTTGGTGGGAAGTCAAAAGTGAGAAAGTTCTGAGAATAAAACTGCACTAAAAAACGCAGCGTGCGCATATAGCCTAAGAACTCTGAACGTTTACTTGCTTTAGCAGTTGTGACACAAAGGGATACATCATAGGAATCAGATCTATTTTCCTACGTTATGCTGTTCTCAAATGAGGTAGCAAAGAGCTGGTGACAGATTCCCTTTAACCACAAAACTACACACAAGAACATTTATCAACTAACCACAGGATGTGATTTTTGGCTAATCGCTGGGATCAACAACTGGGAGCTCAACTAATTCTCAAATGCCACCTTACAATGGAGTGGCGGCTGTATGCTCCATTTACTGTTAATGTGACTGCTGCAGATGGCCAAACACTGTGCTATTTAATATCCCATAGACTACAGAGCACTGTATTGTTGTGCTGCTTAGAAAGTGGAAGTATTTGTGCTGATGTGCTCTTGTCAATGTTTTTGTATATACATTTATATTATATACTGTATATACGGTACCACAGGTACTATTTTGGCACTGTATGCTAGTGTTAAAGAGTACCTGTCAGGTGCAATATGCACCCAGAACACAAGCAGTTCTTGATGCATATTGCTAAGGCTGCTTTCACACATCCGGTTTCTGCAATGCGGCACAATCCGGCACTTTGCAGGAAAAACGCAACTGGGTTTTTTTGCTGCCGGTTGCGTTTTTCCTGCATAAAACTTTAATTAGTGTCGCATTGTGCCGCATGGCCTTGCGTTCCATCCGGTTTTTGCCATATGCGGCAGATTTAGCCGATGCGGCAGCCGGATGGAACGTTGCCTGGCACGTTTTTTGGGCGGCAAAAAAAACCGCACCGTGACGCATCCAGCCGATGCGGCGCTTTTCCCAATGCATCCCTATGGATGCCGGATGCGGCAAAAAACGCATCCGGCCGCCGCATGCGGTATTTGCCACTGCGCATGCTCAGTAGCATGTCGCAAGTGGCAAAAACCGGACGGGCCGCATGTAAAAAAACTTATGCAAAGGATGCGGTGTTTTCACTGCATCTGTTGCATAGGTTTCACAGCCAGATTGAGCCACACGGCTCAAACCGGATGTGTGAAAGCAGCCTAATCCCTGCCTAACCATCCCTGTAGAGATCTTTAGAAAAGTATTTCTAAAGATCTTTTATCATATGCTAATGAGCGAGGGGACTAGTCCCCTGGCGTTAGTTCCCCTGGCTAGTCACCCCCATTAGTATGTTAGTACGCCCCTGTGGGTGTGCTATCATGCTAATGAATGTGCAGTATCACAGGATGATCTCTCACCTCTCCGCTGCCATCGCCGCACGACACTGGATTTCGGCTCAGTGCGCATGACCCCGGAATTTGGGTCATGCGCACTATGAAGCCGGGTGTACGTATCCCGGTTTCAAACTGAAGTAGTGTGCATAACCCAAACTATGGGGTCATGCGCACCGAGCCGATATCCAGCAATGGACGTGATGGCAGTGGAGAGGTCAGTGAGATCTCCTCTGATGCTGCATATTCATTAGCATGATAGTACACCCACAGGGGCATACTAATATGCTAAAGGAGCCAACTAGCCAGGGGAACTAACGCCCAGGGGACTAGTCCTAGTGCTCATTAGCATATGGTAAAAGATCTTTAGGCTATGTGCGCACTAGAAAAGTGATTTTTCTCAAAAAAATTTCTTGAGAAACTTCTGGGAGTTGAATATTACCGCACCTGCGGTAAAAAAAACCGCACCAAAACCGCAAGAAAAACGCATGCGTTTTTGCCGCAGGATGGTCCCTGCGTTTTTTTTATGCTCAACTGCAATAAATAATATAGATAATAGATAATCGATAGATAGACAGATAACGGATAGATGGATAGATAGATAGATAGATGAGAAAGACCTATATAAATGTTCCACCCCCTGCATATTCTAAGCTGGCACCCTTTAGTGACTTTCATGTGGCAGTAAAGGGTGCCTAGCCTTGCATTTAGCCAAAAAATAAATAAATAATTAAAAAAAAAAAAAAAAAATGACATGAGGTCCCCCCATCTTTTGTAGCCAGCTATGGTAAAGCAGACGGCTGCAGCCTGCAAACCACAGCTGGCAGCTTCACCTTGGCTGGTAATCCAAAACAGAGGGCACCCCACGCTGTTATTTTAAATTAAATAAATGATTTAAAACAAAAAACGTGGGGTCCCCCCCATATTGGATCACCAGCCAAGGTAAAGCGGACAGCTGGGGCCTGATATTCTCAGACTAGGGAGGTCCACTGTTATTGGACACTCCACAGCCTAAAAATAGCAGGCCGCAGACGCCCCAGAAGTGGCGCATCCATTAGACGTGCCAATGCTGGCGCTTCGCCCCAACTCATCCCGTTGCCCTGGTGCGGTGGCAAACGGGGTAATATATGGGGTTGATGCCAGATGTGTAATGTCACCTGGCATCAGGCCCTGGGGTTAGTGATGTCACGCGTCTATCAGATACCTGACATCACCAACCCAGTCAGTAAGAAATAAAAAATAGACAACAAAAAAATTTTATTTGAAAAAAAAAAAAACACTCCCTATATTCCCTCTTTCACCAATTTATTGACAAGAACAATCAAATCCGGGTCCGGTGTAATCCAATAAGGGGGGGGGCTCACAGCGATCCATACCATAGTCACTGTCCCAGTAAGTGAAGAACGGAAGGTTCCCCATTGGCTGGGAGAGTAATGCAGTGACCTGAGCTAACATCAATAGGTCATCCCAGGTCACAGCAGGGGATGACGAGCGCTGCTGTCAGGAGGATAGATGAGATCATTACCTGCTGTGATGATTTCCTGCAGTCCTGCCATCAGCGCAGTCACTGCCTTCTATGCCCGCTGCGCTGTCAGCAGTATCGTGAGAGCCCGTGACGTCACCGCTAGTGACAGTCTCGGGCCGCGGGCATAGACAGCAGTGACCGCGGTGACGTCAGGAGGCAGGAGATCGTCACAGCAGGTAATGATCTCTTCTCACCTCCTGACAGCAGCGCCCGTCATCCCCGCGGCTGCACGCACCGCTGTGTGTCAGTGTCTGCTTGCACTGCAGGGTGAGAAGCTGCTGACACTGCGGGCAGACACTGACACACTAAAAAAACAAAAAAACAAAAAAGTGAGCCGGAGTATGAGATGGTATACATGGTACTTGTGAGACCATGTTCACACTGGCCATGAGACAAAGAGAAACCAAGGAAAAAATTGTGAAAAAATACCCTGCTGTAACTAAATAAAAGCATAGTGCATATAAACATAGGGTACTTAGTAAACACTGTTTTTGATCAAAAAAAGCATAAAGCTATCCCACCAACGCCAAGGTGTACCCAGTTGGGATAGTACCTACACTCTCTAATATTAAGACACTGACACACTGCAGGGCAGGCAGCGGCGGGGCCGGAGCAGGACACAGACTGCACGGGCCCCTGGAGGTCGCACGGAAGTGCTTCTGTGCGGCGTCCAGGGAGTGTGACGTCTGTGTTTACTCTGCTCCGCTTCCTCTTCTGTCATAATGACATCACTTCCTGCAAAACCGCAGGCAGCGATGAACATTAGCGCAGGTAAATCGCGGCTATACCGCACATCATTTGCTACCTGCGGTATACCCCCGGTATTTCGCGATTACATTACAGTGAATGGAGTGAAATACTGGGGGTATTCCGCAGGTACCTGCGGAAAAGAAGTGACATGCACATTTTCTCAAGAAATTTTCTCAAGAAAAATCTTCACAAAGAATTTTCTTGAGAAAAAAAAACACAGTGTGCGCACAGCTATTTTTTTTCCCATAGGTTTTGCTGGGAAATGTCTGCAGAAAGATTTCAAACATTTCTCAAGAAATTTCCGCAGTAAAACCGCGGGTAAAACGGCCTAGTGCGCACAGGGCCTTAGAAATACTTTTTCTAAAGATCTCTTTATCTGTGCTAGTGTATAGAGAGACGGTTAGGCAGGGATTAGCAATATGTACCCAGAACTGCTCGTGGTTCGGGGTGCATAATGGACCTGACAGGTTCCCTTTAATTATGCACTGTACACTGATATTATTTATGTAAGGTTCATGGGAGCTATTTTAAACTGTAAGGTGGTAATATTTATGTAGGGTACCTTGGTACTATTTTGCACTGTCTGCCAATGGTAGTACTTTTTTGGTAGAATATAGCAATATTACTTTGCATCACTGTGTAGGTGGCCTAGATGTTATATATGGTAGGTGATATCGTCCCATGTCTCCTCACAGACTCTTCACTGCACTGGTCCAGCGTCCCCACAATATACAGCGTCTGCATGTTACAATCAGATATCACAGCGATAAGAGTAATACAGAGAACCACAAGCACGATAAGGATCTATGCAGCCATGAGACATTCAGCTGTCATCAGCATAATGCTCAGATACACATACTCCACACATCTAAGGCCCTATGCGCACACTACGTTTTTACCCACTTTTTTTGCATTTTTGCTGCAGAAATTTCTTGAGAAAATGGTTGTAATCTTTCTGCAGACATTCCCCAGCAAAACCTATGGAAAAAAAAAAAAATAGCTGTGCACACACTGCATTTTTTTCTTGAAGAAAATGCTTTCTGCATTATTTCTTGAGAAAAAGAATGAGCATGTCACTTCTTTTCTGCAGGTACCTGTGTTATTTCACTCCATTGACTGTAATGTAATCATGAAATACCGCAGGTTGCAAATTATGTGCTTTTCATTGAGTTTTCCTGTGTTATTCCCTGCGGTATTTTGCATTTTCAGGACATAATGTACATCGCTGCCTGCGGTTTTGCAGGGAAGTGACGTCATTATGACAGGAAGAGGAAGCGGAGCAGAGAGTAAACACACACAGATCACACACAGACACATATACTGTAGAATGCACATAGAAATAAAACGTACATATTAAAAATAAAAAAAAATAAAAAAAAGTGGGTTCCGTCATATTTTTACCATCCAGCCAAGGTAAACACACAGCAGTGGCCCAGTATTCTCAGGCTGGGGAGAGCGAGGGCCAGGGCTATTACCCCCCTCCAAGAATATCAGCCCGCAGCTGCCCCGAGAATGTCGGATCCATTATGTGACAGTCCCGACGGGTTACCGTCTCTTCCCGATTGCAGTGATGCGGTGGCAATCGGGGTAATAAGGAGTTAATGGCAGCCCATAGCTTTCACTAAGTCCTAGGTTAATCATAGCAGGCGTTTATGAGACACCCCCCATGATTAACCTGTAATTAAAGTGAATAAACACACACACACACACACACACACACACACAGAAAAATCCTTTATTTTAAATAAAATAACAAAAAAGCCCCCTCTTTCACCACTTTATTAACCCCCTCCCCAAACACACAGCTCCGGTGTAGTCCACAATGATCCAGCGGCATTTTTGAGCGAGTGCTCAATGCAGCTCCGAGAACGAAACTGCAGTGGTCACAACAGGTCATTTCTCACGGCCGGTAATGTGAACACATTACCGCTCATGAGAACTGCAGTGTGTCCTCACTGGGCCTCTCCAGCATCATCGATCGGCAATGACCCTGCGAGAACTGAGATCTAAAGGTCCCGCTGGGTCACTGCTGTTTGAGAAATACTGTGGGGGGGCACAAACATAAAAAATAAAGCAGTAATATCTATCCCTCTATTACCTATCTATCCCTCTATTATCTACCTGTCTATCCAGCTTTCTATCTCTCCATTATCTATCTATTCATTTATCCCTCTATTATCGATCTATTTATCTATCTGTCTGAGCTTGCGGGTGTGTAGTCAAGTGAGGGGTTGCAGGTAAGTGCATAGTTTAAACTCAATACCATAGTTGTGATAACTGTGTAATTGTTTAAGTTTCATCAGGAATTTGTGTCTGTTTTGTCAGGGATACTGTGAAGAAAAAAAAAAAAAG
The DNA here is from genome assembly GCF_048569485.1 of Anomaloglossus baeobatrachus. Taxonomy (NCBI): domain Eukaryota; kingdom Metazoa; phylum Chordata; class Amphibia; order Anura; family Aromobatidae; genus Anomaloglossus; species Anomaloglossus baeobatrachus. The sequence continues at coordinate 552,652,481 of NC_134353.1, forward strand.
GTGTGTGTTTCTAGAATCTTCTGGAAACTACTGGTAGTTCTTGTAGAACTACGCAAGCGAGGGTTGCACTGAGCTTGAGGGGTTGCAGGTAAGTGCATAGTTTAGACACAATACCATAGTTTGACAGAAGAGCATAGTTTGAAGTTATCCTTTTAAGTTTCCAATTGGTTTCTTTTTCTTTGTTTTTCTAGTTTTATCTGTACTATTTGTCCCCATTTAGTAGGTGCTTCATGGACAATGCTACCAGGTGTGTATCTTGTCAGATGTATGCATGCCTTGACCAGCCGTTCGAGAGTTAATATGTCTGCACTCGATGCAAGCATGTTGCATATTTGGAAGCCCAGGTAACTGATCTAAATATAGAAAAAAAAAAAGGGAACCAGCACGATCTGAAATTGGCATGCATCATATAAAAAGTGAAAATTCACAAATTTATTCCAACTGTACTATAATAAAAAAATAAGATTTTTAGCAAATAATTGATCAATTTTTTGAGCCACCCCTGCCAACGTCACGGCAAATCTCAATAGGGGGGTCCTACTCTACATTCTGTATTTAATGTGCCATGCGGCCTCCTAGATAAAGTTAAAAGCAGAACCATAATGGAGCACACATACCTGCAACCTGTATATAGCCGCTTCCATGTTGCAAAAAAGGCACTTGTGGATAGAGACCAGCCCAGGTCCCAGCATGTGGAGCAAGCTGTACACATACCAGGACTATATCAGAACTGACCCTCCCAGTGCCAGACAGCAACCATTGATAAAGGCGGACCAGATCCAAGAATGGTGCTTAATTAGCATTGCCTGTGGAAAGGGGTGAGGTAACTGAGTCTGAACAGCTACCAACAGGAGGAATATATTGCAAGCCAAAATCAGGCGTGCATGGTATGGTGTTGGTCAGACACCAGATTTGTAGCATAACTACGGTCAAAACAGAGAAAAAAAGAGAGCCAGCACGATCTGAAATCTATTATGGTTCTGCTTTTAACTTTATCTAGGAGGCCGCATGGCACATGAAATACAGAATGTAGAGTAGGACCCCCCTATTGAGATTTGCCGTGACGTTGGCAGGGGTGGCTCAAAAAATTGATCAATTATTTGCTAAAAATCTCATTTTTTTATTGTAGTACAGTTGGAATAAATCTGTGAATTTTCACTTTTTATATTATGCATGCCAATTTCAGATCGTGCTGGCTCCCCTCTCTAACTGATCTAAATATGCAGCTTGCAACACTCAGGAGCATTGCAAACCTGGAGAGGAGTTTAGAGCTCACTGAGCTTTCTCTGGCTGGGGCCAGTGATATGGAGGAGGGTGGAGGTGGAGAAGATCAGGACCCAGAGGTAGGTAGCTAGGTAACCGTTAGAAGAAGAGGTAGGGGGAAAAGTGTCAGGGGGCCTATCCCTGATCTGGCACAACCTAGTAAATGTGCCTGTTTGGCTGAAATTAGGAATGCAGGCCCAGGACCAAGATCACTACAGCAGGACATGGCTCCTTGCAACCAGGAAAACGACTGCTGTAGGAAGGAGGGAAATAGGAGTGCAGCAAAGGCCAGACAGATGGTGGTAGGGAACTCTATAATTAGGCGGACAGACAGGGTCATCTGTCGTCAAGACCGTGAATGCCGAACAGTGTGTCGTCTGCCGGGTGCTCGGGTTCGGCATATTGCGAATCGGATAGACAGATTGCTGGGTGGGGCTGGGGAAAACCCAGCGGTTTTGGTCCACATTGCTACTAATGACAAAATTAGAGGCAGGTGGAATGTCCTTAAAAATGATTACAGGGAACTAGGAGAGAAGCTGAAGTCCAGGACCTCGAAGGTGGTGTTTTCAGAAATACTACCGGTGCCATGAGCGTCACTAGAAAGACAGCGGGAGCTTAGGGAGATAAATACGTGGCTTAGAAATTGGTGCAGGAAGGAAGAGTTCAGAATCATGGAGAACTGGGCCGAACTTCTCAGTTGGCTACAGGCTGTACGGTAGGGACGGGCTGCACCTCAATGGGGAGGGTGCAGCTGTGCTGAGGGAGAAAACGGTCAGACAGATGGAGGAAATTTTAGACTAGGATCGGGGGGGAGGGAGGGTAGTGGAGCAAATAAGAGGAGAGATAGAGCAGATAGAGACAGTGAGACGGTAGGGGTCAATGAAGGATTGGGGGGGCTGTGACATGCAAGGAACGTAGGGAGGCTAGGAGTAAGGAATGCGTTAATAGTATTAAATGTCTACTAGCAAATGCAAGAAGTCTTGCAAACAACATGAACGAATTGGAGACTCTTATGTCACCCATGAATTATGATGTGGTGGGCATTACAGAAACCTGGCTGGATGAAAGCCATGACTGGGTGACAAACTTAGAGGGTTAAACTACATTTAGGAAGGACAGGAAAGACAAAAAAGGTGGTGGGGTGTGTATATTTATCAAATCTAACTTAAAACCTCTGTTGAATGACGACATGGGGGAAGGGGGGGGGGGAACTGCAACAATGTAGAGTCAATATGGGTAAATGTACATGGGGAGGGGAATAATGGAAAAATGCTAATTGGAGTTTGCTATAAGCCTCCTAACATACCTGAACAGGTAGGAGGGAGAAATGCTGGACCAAATTGAAAACACAGCTAATAATAATAATAATAATAATAATAATCATCAGGTTCTTATTATGTCATAATAAGGTAAGCTACAAAGTAATATTCAATAGAACATTTAAAAGGGGAAATGCTAAAACCTGGAATTTTAGGAAAGCTGATTTCAACAAATTAAGGAACAAGCTTAAGGCCCTGTGCGCACTGGAAAATGGAATTTTCTCAAGAAAATTCCACAGGTATTCAAAGATTACCGCACCCGCGGTAAAAAACCGCGGCAAACCGCACCCGAAAACCGCATGCGGTTTGCCGCGGTTTTACCGTGGTATTGTTCGTGGTATTGCCGCGTGCGGGTTGGTATGTGCTTTATTGCATTCAATGCAATAAAGCACATTGAAGAAAAAAAAAAAGTCATTTAATTCTGAGATAGAGAAATAGACAGAAGAATAGATAGAAGAATAGATAGACAGACAGAGGGATAGATAGAAAGATAGAGGGATAAATAGAGTCCCTGTGAGCACACTCTGCATTTCTCACGGTCGGCAGTGAGTTCACATTACCGGCTGTGGGAAATGCCCTGGAGTTACCTCTGCTGTCTCGCTGCGAGGCTGCATTCAGCGCTGTGTGTCAGTCGCAGCTGGATGCAAGCATCGCAGGACGTCAGAGCTGTGGATTACGCCGGAGCTTTGTTTCAGGAGCGGTTAATAAAAGGGTGAACGAGGCTTGTTTGTCTTTTATTTAAAATAAAGGATTTTTCTGTTTGTTTTTTCACTTTACTTACGGGTTGATCATGTCAGCTGTCACATAGACGCTGCCATGATCAAGCCTGGAGTTAATGGCGGTGATCCGCCACCATTAACTCCTTGTATTACCCTGAATGCCACTGCTACACGGCTGCAGGAAGAGCCGGGGACACGCCGGTGCTGCCGCATAATGCATGCGACAGTGCCGGGGCAGCTGCGGCTGATATTCTCGGCTGCGGGAGGGGGAGTGAGGCGGGGGACATTAATCCTGCCCCTCTCCCTCCCCAGCCTGAGAATACCGGGCCGCCGCTGTGTGCTTACCTCGGCTGGACGGTAAATATACAGCGGAGCCCACGTGTTTTTTTTTCTATATTTCCGCTTGCTTTCTATGTGTGTTCTATGTGTCTGTGTGTGTCTGTGATCTGTGTGTTTACTCTCTGCTCCGCTTCCTCTTCCTGTAATGACATCACTTCCCTGCAAAACCGCAGACAAGCGATGTACATTACCGGAGGTAAACCGCGAAATACCGCAGGGAATAACGCAGCAAAACGCAGTGAACCGCACAGAATTTGCTGCCTGTGTTATTCCCTGCGGGATTTCACGATTACATTGGAGTCAATGGAGTGAAATCCCGCAGCGACGTGCGGAAAAGAATTGACATGCAATTGTTTTTGCTGCGGGAATCCCGCAGCAACACATGCAGCTGTCAAAATCCGCCTAGTGCGCACAGGATTTTTTTTTTCCCATAGGTTTTGCTGGTGATTCACTGCAGAGATGTTATAAGCATTTTCTGCAGCAAAACCGCAAAAAATCCGCGGCAAAATCCGGTAAGTGCGCACATAGCCTAAGGCTATGTGTCCACGGGAGAATGTTGCTGCGGATTTTTCTGCATCAAAATCCGCGGCTTTCCCGCAAAATCCGCACCTTTTCAAAGGTGCGGATTTGCCGCGGATTTACCGCGGAATTGCCGCGGATTTTGGTGTGGATTTTTTTTTTCCCCCAATTTTAAAGCCAAAATCCGGATCAAACTCCGCAACAATAATTGACATGTTGCAGATTTTTCCGGATCAAAATCCGCACCAAATCCGCCACGGAAAAATCCGAAGCATGGGCACAGCATTTCCAAAATGCCATAGAAATGGCTGGGAAGTGCCGCTGCTGCAGATTTTCGGGAAATCCGCGGCTTTTCCGCGAGAAATCTGCGGCAAAATCCGCGCATTTTCCGCAGCGTGGACACATAGCCTAAATGTGTAGATTGGGACAATGTCATGGTAACTGGGGATACTGAACATAAATGGGGTAAGTTGAAGGATATACTCCTAGAGTCCTGTAAAAAAACTTATACCCTCTGGTAATAAAATGTCCAGGAATAAAAAGAAACCACTATGGATAAATAAGACTGTACAAAGTATAACAAAAATAATGGGCGTTTACAAGCTTGAAGGCTGAGAATACAAAAATAGCATTTCAGAAGTATAAAGAAATCAATAGGAAATGTAAAAAAGAAATCAAGCTAGCAAATTAGCTACTGAAACAAATATCGCCAAGGACATTAAAAGAAATCCCAAACTCTTTTAGAAATACATTAATGCCAAAAGGAAAACAAAAGGATAGTATCGACCCCCTAAAATATAATATGTTAGTTATAGAGGACAAACAAAAGACTGAGATATTATACAGGCACTTCTCATCCATGTTCACCAAGGAACTGACTGTTCCAGGGATCATTCAACAAGTGAAAAATCAAAGTTCACCACCCGATATAAATCAGGCTGCTTTCACACTACGTTTTTTTAACATGCGTCATGAACGTTTTTTTAAAGCAAAAACGGATCCAGTGCAAATGCGTTTTCATTTCAATGCATTTGCAATGGACTCGCGTCAACATGCGTTCACATGCGTTTGCGTGCGTTAAAGTGAGGATCCAGCGACTTGCAGTTTTTTAACTTTTCAAAAACTCTACTTGTAGTGTTTTTGAGCTGCGTCCAAATACTGTTTTTCCTTGGATCCTGCCTATACTGCACGCAAACGCATGTGAATGCTGGCATGCTGATAGACAGGATCCTGCTTGCTCTACTGAGCATGCCCAGAAACCAGCCTGGCGTGATCAGTCTCTCTCTCCCCCTCCCTCCCTCCTCCCTTTCTCCCCCTTCCTCCTCTCTCTCCCCCGCCTGAGAGCGGCGGACGCTCGTAACCAAGGTAAATATCGGATAACCAAGCAAAGTTCTTTGCTTAGTTACCCGATGTTTACCTTGGTTATGTGTGCAGGGAGCAGGCAGCCCGGCTCCTAGCAGCTGCGGACGCTCGTAACCAAGGTAAATATCGGGTATCCAAGCAAAGCACTTCGCTTAGTTACCTGATGTTCAGCTTGGTTACCAGCGTCCGCAGCTGTCAGATGCCGGCTCCCAGTCTATCACGTTCAGTTCCTCTCACTCCCAATCACATGACTTCAATGCCCGCCCATAAACTTCAAGTGACAAGATCCTGCAAAATAACATGCGTTTGCATGCGTTTTTCTTTGTAAAAACAGGTTCCACTTTTACAGCAAAAAAACGTTCATGACGCATGTTAAAAAAACGTAGTGTGAAAGCAGCCTAAATTTAACACAAGAAGAAGTATGCCTGAGTCTGAGTAAATTAAACATTGACAAATCCCCAGGGCCAGATGACATTCATCCATGAATATTGAGGGAATTGAGCTCCGTAATCGACAGACCGCTGTATCTCATCTTTTTGGACTCGCTTGTAACAGGGTTGGCACCTCAGGATTGGAGGATTGCTGATGTGGTACCGATATTTAAGAAAGGTAAGAGGGTAGATCCAGGCAACTACCGTCCAGTAAGCCTGACATCAGTAGTATGCAAAGTTTTTGAGGGCATTTTAAGGGATGACATGCAAAAATATGTTGCAGAAAATAATATAATAACTGACAGACAGCATGGATTCATGAAAGATAAGTCGTGTCTAACCAACCTGTTGGGGTTCTATGAGGGGGTTAGTGCAAACCTGGATATTGGTAATACAGCTGATGGGATTTATTTGGACTTTGCAAAGGCATTTGATACTGTACCACATAATAGCCTTATACTAAAGCTCCAGAAGCAAGGACTAGGGGAAACTATATGCAACTGGGTAAGGAATTGGCTAAAAGATAGGAAACAAAGAGTAGTCATAAATGGTACATTCTCTAAATGGGCTATAGTCAGCAGTGGGGTCCCGCAGGGATCTGTGCTAGGATCGATTCTTTTTACTCTCTTTATTAATGACCTTGTGGATGGATAGTACAATATTACAAAAAGATCTGAATAAGATGTCAGAATGGGCAGATACTTGGCAAATGAGATTTAATGTTGATAAATGTAAAGTAATGCACCTAGGACGGAGTAATCCTATAACTGCGTATACATGAAATGGAAGTAAACTCGGGACTACAGAACAGGAGAAGGACTTGGGTATTCTCATTACAAATAAGCTGAGCAGCAGCACTCAATGTCAAGCAGCAGCTGCAAAAGCAAACAAGATTCTAGGGTGTATAAAAAGAGAGATTAGATCCCGTGATCCCAACGTATTGTTACCCCTCTATAAATCACTTGTAAGGCCACATCTGGAATATGGGATCCAGTTTTGGGCTCCACATTTTATAAAGGACATTCAGAAGTTAGAGGCAGTTCAAAGGCGGGCAACTAGACTATTACAAGGGATGGAAGGCCTCCCATATGATGAGAGGTTGAAAAAGTTAGATATGTTTAGCTTAGAAAAAAGACGTCTCAGAGGAGATCTCATTTATATGTATAATACATGTGTGGTCAATATAAAGGACTGGCACATGACTTATTTCTTCCGAAGACTATACTAAGGACCAGGGGGCACTCACTGCGAGTGGAAGAAAAGTGATTCCGGCAGCTAAATAGGAAAGGGTTCTTCACAGTTAGAGCAGCCAGACTGTGGAATGCCCTACCACAAGAGGTAGTAATGGCAGGTACTATAACAGCTTTCAAAAAGGGCTGGATGATTTCCTCACTACACACAACATTGTTGGTTATAAATGACTTAGGGACAAAATGTAGAACTGGTGGAGGAAGGTTGAACTAGATGGACCCAGGTCTTTATTCAACTTAAGTAACTATGTCTATCTATCGATTATCTATCGAACCATCAATCTATTAATCTCTCTATCCATCTATCTATTGATTATCTATCGATTATCTTTCTATCTATCCATCTATCCATTACCTATTTATCTATCTACCTACCGTATTTTTCAGAATATAAGACGCACCTTGGTTTAAGAGGAGGAAAATAGGAAATTAAAATTTTACGCAAAAAATGTGGTCATGACACACTGTTATGGGGCGAGGATCTGCTGCTGACACTGTTATGGGGGTAATGTCTCCAAATTCTCTACTAAGGTAGCCCATCCTGGCAATGATCCTCCTGTCTTGTATATGATCCCCATCCTTCTATATATGTCCCTCATCCTGGTATATACCCCCATCCTGATAAATGCCCCCATCCTGCGATATAGCCCCATCCTGCTCATTTATCCCCATCCTGCTCATTTACCCCCATCCTGCTCATTTACCCCCATCCTGCTCATTTACCCCCATCCTGCTCATTTACCCCCATCCTGCTCATTTACCCCCATCCTGCTATATGGCCCCATCCTGCTATATGGCCTGTATCCTGTGGCACAGAAAAAAACCCCAAACGTTTATACTTACTGTTCCTCACTCCCTGCAGCACCGCTCCTCTTTTTCTGTGTCCGCAGCAGCGCCGCTGACCTGTGTGGAACCGTTCCCCTGCAGCATCGTGATGACCTCCTGTCTGCCGCCCGCTGATGTGTGGAGAGCGGTGCGCACAGGGATGACATCGCTGTACTCACCGCTCTCTACACAGACCAGCCAGCCGGCTGACAGGAGGACATCACTGTGCTGCAGGGATCAGTGAGTAGACAGTACTCCTTCACTGCCCCCCACGCTGATGATGATACGCAGGGGGCCATGAATACAGCCGCACATTATCACTCCAGGCTGTAGTTGCCAAGGGTGATCACGCGGGCCGGCTGCTAATTATGCGCGCATCCCCCACCCATCATCAACCCACCTGTCAGCACCGGCTTCAGTGCTGAGAGATGAGGGGCGGGAGGATGGGCGTGCATATGTAATGAGCGGACCCACGTGGTCACGGCAGGCGCTGCTACAGCTTGCTCGTGCCACCGAGGACCCGCTCCACCGCAGCACCCTCATTTCCCTACATTCAGACTATAAGACGCATTTGGGAGGAAAAAAAAAGTGCGTCTTATAGTCTGAAAAATACGGTATCTGTCTATTTATCGATTATCAATCAATCAATCAATCAATCAATCAATCAATCTATTCATCTATCTATCCATCTTTCTATCTATTTATCTATCTGTCTGTCTATCCATCTATCGATTATCTATATTATTTATTGCTGTTAAAGCATTAAAAATCGCAGGGACCAACTTGGAAAAAAAGTACCAAAAACACAAAAACGCGGTAAAAACGCATGCGGTTTTTGGTGCGTTTTTTTAACGCATGTGCGCTAATCTTTCAGACTCAAGACATTTTTTGAGAAAAATCCTCTCTCTAGTGCGCACAGGGCCTTAGGGTACCTGCCCAAGATCAGGAATAGCAGTGTATTTTTGCTGCTGAGTACAAGCATTGTAGATGGGATTTCGAGCAGTCCCATGCCCACTGTGCTTCTTTTTACGCAGCGTAAACTGACATGTGGAGTGGCTTTCCAAGCCGCAGCATATCAAACCTATGCTTGAGGAGAGTTGAGCATTCTCAGCGGGGACAACAGAAAGTCCGCAGCGCTCAGATCTTTGATTGTGGGCACAGACCGCTGCAGTCTCCACTCACTTTTCCGCAAAAGACACGCTACGTCCTGAACACAGTGTGTGGATTGTGGGCACAGACCCTGATGTCTCCCTGTAAAACACGTACATCAAAAAAAAAATGTTTCCAGTGTCAATGTTTTGCATTCGTGTGTATGTTTTAACCATTAGTCATCAATGTTCTTGGATCAAGGAATAAGTTACAAAGCTTCTCCTATACTTTCAATGTTAAACTCGTTCAGCACATACATGGGAGGGCCGAGAGCTGTCACAGCCCCCTGCCCGGGAGGGCCGAGAGCCGCCACAGCCCCTTGCCCGGGAGGGCCGAGAGCCGCCACAGCCCTCTGCCCGGGAGGGCCGAGGGCCGCCACAGCCCCCTGCCCGGGAGAGCCGAGAGCCGCCACAGCCCCTTGCCCGGGAGGGCCGAGAGCCGCCACAGCCCTCTGCCCGGGAGAGCCGAGAGCCGCCACAGCCCCCTGCCCGGGAGGGCAGAGAGCCGCCACAGCCCCCTGCCCGGGAGGGCCGAGGGCCGCCACAGCCCCCTGCCTGGGAGGGCAGAGCGCCGCAACAGTACTGTATACATAACGCACCCACCACTACAGTACCGTATACATAACGCACCCACCACTACAGTACCGTACACATAACGCACTGGTCACGACAGTACCGTACACATAACACACTGGTCACGACAGTACCGTACACATAACACACTGGTCACGACAGTACCGTACACATAACGCACCCACCACTACGGTACCGTCCGTATACATAACGCACCCACCACTACAGTACCATATACATAACGCACCCGCTACTACAGTACCGTACACATAACGCAGTGGTCACGACAGTACCGTACCCATAACGCACGCACCACTACGGTACCGTCCGTATACATAACGCACCCACCACTACAGTACCATATACATAACGCACCCGCTACTACAGTACCGTACACATAACGCACTGGTCACGACAGTACCGTACACATAACGCACCCACCACTACAGTACCGTATACATAACGCACCGATCACTACAGTATTGTATACATAACGCACCGGTCACTACAGTACCGTATGCATAACGCACCCAACACTACAGTACCGTATACATAACGTACCCGACACTACAGTACCGTATACATAACGCACCCGACACTACAGTACCGTATACATAACGCACCGGTCACTACAGTACCATATACATAACGCACCCAACACTACAGTACCGTACACAACGCACCGATCACTACAGTACCGTATACATAACGCACTGGTCACGACAGTACCGTACCCATAACGCACGCACCACTACGGTACCGTCCGTATACATAACGCACCCACCACTACAGTACCATATACATAACGCATCCGCTACTACAGTACCGTACACATAACGCACTGGTCACGACAGTACCGTATACATAACGCACCCGACACTACAGTACCGTACACATAACGCACCCGACACTACAGTACCTTATACATAACGCACCCGACACTACAGTACCGTACACATAACGCACCCAACACTACAGTACCGTATACATAACGCACCAGTCACTACAGTACCGTATACATAACGCACCAGTCACTACAGTACCGTATACATAACGCACCAGTCACTACAGTACCATATACATAACGCACCCAACACTACAGTACCGTACACATAACGCACCCAACACTACAGTACCGTATACATAACGCACCAGTCACTACAGTACCGTATACATAACGCACCAGTCACTACAGTACCGTATACATAACGCACCCGACACTACAGTACCGTATACATAACGCACCAGTCACTACAGTACCGTATACATAACGCACCCGACACTACAGTACCGTACACATAACGCACCAGTCACTACAGTACCGTATACATAACGCACCCGACACTACAGTACCGTATACATAACGCACCGGTCACTACAGTACCGTATACATAACGCACCCACCACTACAGTACCATATACATAACGCACCCGCTACTACAGTACCGTACACATAACGCACTGGTCACGACAGTACCGTATACATAACGCACCCAACACTACAGTACAGTATACATAACGCACCCGACACTACAGTACCGTACACATAACGCACCCGACACTACAGTACCTTATACATAACGCACCCGACACTACAGTACCGTACACATAACGCACCCAACACTACAGTACCGTATACATAACGCACCAGTCACTACAGTACCGTATACATAACGCACCAGTCACTACAGTACCGTATACATAACGCACCAGTCACTACAGTACCATATACATAACGCACCCAACACTACAGTACCGTACACATAACGCACCCAACACTACAGTACCGTATACATAACGCACCAGTCACTACAGTACCGTATACATAACGCACCAGTCACTACAGTACCGTATACATAACGCACCCGACACTACAGTACCGTATACATAACGCACCAGTCACTACAGTACCATATACATAACGCACCCAACACTACAGTACCGTATACATAACGCACCGGTCACTACAGTACCGTATACATAACGCACCCGACACTACAGTACCGTACACATAACGCACCAGTCACTACAGTACCGTATACATAACGCACCCGACACTACAGTACCGTATACATAACGCACCGGTCACTACAGTACCGTATACATAACGCACCCGACACTACAGTACCGTATACATAACCCACCAGTCACTACAGTACCGTATTCATAACGCACGCGACACTACAGTACCGTATACATAACGCACCCGACACTACAGTACCGTATACATAACGCACCCGACACTACAGTACCGTATACATAACGCACCCGACACTACAGTACCGTACACATAACGCACCAGTCACTACAGTACCGTATACATAACGCACCCGACACTACAGTACCGTATACATAACGCACCAGTCACTACAGTACCGTACACATAACGCACCCGACACTACAGTACCGTATACATAACGCACCAGTCACTACAGTACCGTATACATAACGCACCAGTCACTACAGTACCGTATACATAACGCACCAGTCACTACAGTACCATATACATAACGCACCCAACACTACAGTACCGTACACATAACGCACCCGACACTACAGTACCGTACACATAACGCACCAGTCACTACAGTACCGTACACATAACGCACCCAACACTACAGTACCGTATAAATAACGCACCCGTCACTACAGTACCGTATACATAACGCACCCGACACTACAGTACCGTATACATAACGCACCCGACACTACAGTACCTTATACATAACGCACCCGACACTACAGTACCGTACACATAACGCACCCAACACTACAGTACCGTATACATAACGCACCAGTCACTACAGTACCGTATACATAACGCACCAGTCACTACAGTACCGTATACATAACGCACCAGTCACTACAGTACCATATACATAACGCACCCAACACTACAGTACCGTACACATAACGCACCCAACACTACAGTACCGTATACATAACGCACCAGTCACTACAGTACCGTATACATAACGCACCAGTCACTACAGTACCGTATACATAACGCACCCGACACTACAGTACCGTATACATAACGCACCAGTCACTACAGTACCATATACATAACGCACCCAACACTACAGTACCGTATACATAACGCACCGGTCACTACAGTACCGTATACATAACGCACCCGACACTACAGTACCGTACACATAACGCACCAGTCACTACAGTACCGTATACATAACGCACCCGACACTACAGTACCGTATACATAACGCACCGGTCACTACAGTACCGTATACATAACGCACCCGACACTACAGTACCGTATACATAACCCACCAGTCACTACAGTACCGTATTCATAACGCACGCGACACTACAGTACCGTATACATAACGCACCCGACACTACAGTACCGTATACATAACGCACCCGACACTACAGTACCGTATACATAACGCACCCGACACTACAGTACCGTACACATAACGCACCAGTCACTACAGTACCGTATACATAACGCACCCGACACTACAGTACCGTATACATAACGCACCAGTCACTACAGTACCGTACACATAACGCACCCGACACTACAGTACCGTATACATAACGCACCAGTCACTACAGTACCGTATACATAACGCACCAGTCACTACAGTACCGTATACATAACGCACCAGTCACTACAGTACCATATACATAACGCACCCAACACTACAGTACCGTACACATAACGCACCCGACACTACAGTACCGTACACATAACGCACCAGTCACTACAGTACCGTACACATAACGCACCCAACACTACAGTACCGTATAAATAACGCACCCGTCACTACAGTACCGTATACATAACGCACCCGACACTACAGTACCGTATACATAACGCACCAGTCACTACAGTACCATATACATAACGCACCCAACACTACAGTACCGTATACATAACGCACCGGTCACTACAGTACCGTACACATAACGCACCCGTCACTACAGTACCGTATACATAACGCACCAGTCACTACAGTACCGTACACATAACGCACCCGACACTACAGTACCGTATACATAACGCACCAGTCACTACAGTACCGTATACATAACGCACCCGACACTACAGTACCGTACACATAACGCACCCAACACTACAGTACCGTATACATAACGCACCCAACACTACAGTACCGTACACATAACGCACCCGACACTACAGTACCGTACACATAACGCACCAGTCACTACAGTACCGTATACATAACGCACCCGACACTACAGTACCGTATACATAACGCACCCAACACTACAGTACCGTACACATAACGCACCCGACACTACAGTACCGTATACATAACGCACCCGTCACTACAGTACCGTATACATAACGCACCCGACACTACAGTACCGTATACATAACGCACCCGACACTACAGTACCGTACACATAACGCACCCGACACTACAGTACCGTACACATAACGCACCCAACACTACAGTACCGTACACATAACGCACCCGACACTACAGTACCGTACACATAACGCACCCGACACTACAGTACCGTACACATAACGCACCCGACACTACAGTACCGTACACATAACGCACCCAACACTACAGTACCGTACACATAACGCACCCGACACTACAGTACCGTACACATAACGCACCCGACACTACAGTACCGTACACATAACGCACCCGACACTACAGTACCGTACACATAACGCACCCGACACTACAGTACCGTACACATAACGCACCCGACACTACAGTACCGTACACATAACGCACCCGACACTACAGTACCGTACACATAACGCACCCGACACTACAGTACCGTATACATAACGCACCCGACACTACAGTACCGTACACATAACCCACCAGTCACTACAGTACCGTATACATAACGCACCAGTCACTACAGTACCGTATACATAACCCACCAGTCACTACAGTACCGTATTCATAACGCACCCAACACTACAGTACCGTATACATAACGCACCCAACACTACAGTAAAGTACACATAACGCACCCGACACTACAGTACCGTATTCATAACGCACCAGTCACTACAGTACCGTACACATAACGCACCCGACACTACAGTACCGTATTCATAACGCACCAGTCACTACAGTACCGTATAAATAACGCACCCGTCACGACAGTACCGTATTCATAACGCACCAGTCACTACAGTACCGTATACATAACGCACCAGTCACTACAGTACCATATACATAACGCACCCAACACTACAGTACCGTACACATAACGCACCCAACACTACAGTACCGTACACATAACGCACCCAACACTACAGTACCGTACACATAACGCACCCAACACTACAGTACCGTACACATAACGCACCCGACACTACAGTACCGTACACATAACGCACCCGACACTACAGTACCGTACACATAACGCACCCAACACTACAGTACCGTACACATAACGCACCCGACACTACAGTACCGTATACATAACGCACCCGACACTACAGTACCGTACACATAACCCACCAGTCACTACAGTACCGTATACATAACGCACCAGTCACTACAGTACCGTATACATAACCCACCAGTCACTACAGTACCGTATTCATAACGCACCCAACACTACAGTACCGTATACATAACGCACCCAACACTACAGTAAAGTACACATAACGCACCCGACACTACAGTACCGTATTCATAACGCACCAGTCACTACAGTACCGTACACATAACGCACCCGACACTACAGTACCGTATTCATAACGCACCAGTCACTACAGTACCGTACACATAACGCACCAGTCACTACAGTACCATATACATAACGCACCCAACACTACAGTACCGTACACATAACGCACCCAACACTACAGTACCGTATACATAACGCACCAGTCACTACAGTACCGTATACATAACGCACCAGTCACTACAGTACCGTATACATAACGCACCAGTCACTACAGTACCATATACATAACGCACCCAACACTACAGTACCGTACACATAACGCACCCAACACTACAGTACCGTATACATAACGCACCAGTCACTACAGTACCGTATACATAACGCACCAGTCACTACAGTACCGTATACATAACGCACCCGACACTACAGTACCGTACACATAACGCACCCGACACTACAGTACCGTACACATAACGCACCCGACACTACAGTACCGTACACATAACGCACCCGACACTACAGTACCGTATACATAAGGCACCAGTCACTACAGTACCGTATACATAACGCACCAGTCACTACAGTACCGTATACATAACGCACCCGACACTACAGTACCGTACACATAACGCACCCAACACTACAGTACCGTACACATAACGCACCAGTCACTACAGTACCGTACACATAACGCACCCGACACTACAGTACCGTATACATAACGCACCAGTCACTACAGTACCGTATACATAACGCACCCGACACTACAGTACCGTATACATAACGCACCAGTCACTACAGTACCGTACACATAACGCACCCGACACTACAGTACCGTATTCATAACGCACCAGTCACTACAGTACCGTATAAATAACGCACCCGTCACGACAGTACCGTATACATAACGCACCCGTCACTAGAATACCTTATACATAACGTACCGGTCACTACAGTACCATATATATAATAACGCATCCGACAGTACAGACCCGTACACATAATAACGCACACACTAGTACCTCCCACTCAGCCGCCGGCCGGTGACGCGCGACCATAGATGTGCTCTACCGGAAGTTGTCTCACGTGTTATTATTTGCGCTTCTCTGTTCACAACCAATCACCGTGCTCAACTCATTCCACCATTAGCAGCGTGGCTATATCGGGTCAAATAGGCAAAAGAGAAGAGTTCCTATTGGCTTATGGTGCATTGTTGTCTGGATGACGTAGGTTGTTACTAGCGAGAGACATTGCAGGAGAACAGCGTGATGGAGAACGAAGAGTGTTCTGTAGCCATCACAATTATAGCGGCTGCTGGCACGATAATCACGAGGGGCCAGCCACAGGGGGTAGTAATGCCAGCCACAAGGGGTAATAATGCCAGCTACAGATGGTAGTAATGCCAGCCACAGGGGGTAGTAATTAATGCCAACCACAGGGGGTAGTAATGCCAGCCACAGTGGATAGTAATGCCACCCACAGGGGGTAGTAATTAATGCCAGCCACAGAGGGTAATAATGCCAGCCACAAGGGGTAATAATGCGAGCCACAGGGGGTAGTAATGAATGCCAGCCTCAGAGAGTAGTAATGCCAGCCACAGGGGGTAGTAATGCCATCCACAGGGGGTAGTAATGAATGCCAGCCTCAGAGAGTAGTAATGCCAGCCACAGGGGGTAGTAATGCCAGCCACAGGGGGTAATAATTAATGCCAGCCACAGGGGGTAATAAGTAATACCAGCCACAGGGGGTAGTAATGAATGCCAGCCACACACAGGGGGTAGTAATGCCAGCCACAAGGGGTAATAATGCCAGCCACAGACGGTAGTAATGCCAGCCACAGGGGGTAGTAATTAATGCCAGCCACAGAGGGTAATAATGCCAGCCACAGACGGTAGTAATGCCAGCCACAGGGGGTATTAATTAATGCCAATCACAGGGGGTAGTAATGCCAGCCACAGTGGATAGTAATGCCAGCCACAGGGGGTAGTAATGCCAGCCACAGAGGGTAATAATGCTAGCCACAAGGGGTAATAATGGCAGCCACAGACGGTAATAATGCCAGCCACAGGGGGTAGTAATGCCAGCCACAAATGGTAGTAATGCCAGCCACAGGGGGTAGTAATGCCAGCCACAGTGGGTAATAATGCCAGCCACAGGGGGTAGTAATGAATGCCAGCCTCAGAGAGAAGTAATGCCAGCCACAGACGGTAGTAATGCCAGCCACAGGGAGTAGTAATGCCAGCCACAGTGGGTGATAATGCCAGCCACAGGGGGTAGTAATGAATGCCAGCCTCAGAGAGAAGTAATGCCAGCCACAGACGGTAGTAATGCCAGCCACAGGGAGTAGTAATTAATGCCAGTCACAGGGGGTAGTAATTAGTAATGCCAACCACAGGGGGTAGTAATGCCAGCCACAGGGGGTAGTAATGCCAGCCACAGTGGTTGATAATGCCAGCCACAGGGGGTAGTAATGAATGCCAGCCTCAGAGAGAAGTAATGCCAGCCACAGACGGTAGTAATGCCAGCCACAGGGAGTAGTAATTAATGCCAGTCACAGGGGGTAGTAATTAGTAATGCCAACCACAGGGGGTAGTAATGCCAGCCACAGTGGGTAGTAATGCCATCCACAGGGGGTAGTAATGAATGCCAGCCTCAGAGAGTAGTAATGCCAGCCACAGGGGGTAGTAATGCCAGCCACAGGGGGTAATAATTAATGCCAGCCACAGGGGGTAGTAATGAATGCCAGCCACAGGGGATAATAAGTAATGCCAGCCACAGGGGGTAGTAATGCCAGCCACAAGGGGTAATAATGCCAGCCACAGATGGTAGTAATGCCATCCACAGGGGATAGTAATACCAGCCACAGTAGATAATATGCCAGCCACAGGGGGTAGTAATGAATGCCAACCTCAGAGAGTAGTAATGCCAGACACAGTGGGTAGTAATTAGTAATTAATGCCAACCACAGGAGTAGTAATACCAGCCACAGTGGATAGTAATGCCAGCCACAGGGGGTAGTAATGCCAGCCACAGTGGGTAATAATGCCAGCCACAGGGGGTAGTAATGCAAGCCACTGGGGAGTAGTAATTATTGCCAACCACAAGGGGTAGTAATTAATGCCAACCACAGGGGATAATAATACCAGCCACAGGGGGTAGTAATGCCAGCCACAGTGGGTAATAATGCCAACCACAGGGGGTAGTAATGCCAGCCACAGGGGGTAGTAATGCCAGCCACAGTAGGTAATATGCCAGCCACAGGGGGTAGTAATGAATGCCAACCTCAGAGAGTAGTAATGCCAGACACAGTGGGTAGTAATGCCAGCCACAGGGGGTAGTAATGCCAGCCTCAAGGGGTAATAATGCCAGCCACAGGCGGTAGTAATGCCAGCCGCAGGGGGTAGTAATTAATGCCAACCACAGGGGGTAGTAATGCCAGCCACAGTGGATAGTAATGCCAGCCACAGGGGGTAGTAATGCACAGAGGGTAATAATGCAAGCCACAAAGGGTAATAATGCCAGCCACAGACGGTAATAATGTCAGACACAGATGGTAGTAATGCCAGCCACAGATGGTAGTAATGCCAGCCACAGGGGGTAATAATGCCAGCCACATGGGGTAGTAATTAATGCCAGCCACAGGGGGTAGTAATTAATGCCAGCCACAGGGGGTAGTAATGCCAGCCACAGTGGGTAATAATGCCAGCCACAGGGGGTAGTAATGAATGCCAGCCTCAGAGAGAAGTAATGCCAGCCACAGACGGTAGTAATGCTAGCCACAGGGAGTAGTAATTAATGCCAGCCACAGGGGGTAGTAATGCCAGCCACAGTGGGTAATAATGCCAGCCACAGGGGGTAGTAATGAATGCCAGCCTCAGAGAGAAGTAATGCCAGCCACAGACGGTAGTAATGCCAGCCACAGGGAGTAGTAATTAATGCCAGTCACAGGGGGTAGTAATTAGTAATGCCAACCACAGGGGGTAGTAATGCCAGCCACAGTGGATAGTAATGAGTGCCACAGTGGGTAGTAATGCCATCCACAGGGGGTAGTAATGAATGCCAGCCTCAGAGAGTAGTAATGCCAGCCACAGGGGGTAGTAATGCCAGCCACAGGGGGTAATAATTAATGCCAGCCACAGGGGGTAGTAATGAATGCCAGCCACAGGGGGTAATAAGTAATGCCAGCCACAGGGGGTAGTAATGAATGCCAGCCACAGGGGGTAGTAATGCCAGCCACAAGGGGTAATAATGACAGCCACAGATGGTAGTAATGCCATCCACAGGGGATAGTAATGCCAGCCACAGTAGATAATATGCCAGCCACAGGGGGTAGTAATGAATGCCAACCTCAGAGAGTAGTAATGCCAGACACAGTGGGTAGTAATTAGTAATTAATGCCAACCACAGGAGTAGTAATGCCAGCCACAGTGGATAGTAATGCCAGCCACAGGGGGTAGTAATGCCAGCCACAGTGGGTAATAATGCCAGCCACAGGGGGTAGTAATGCCAGCCACATGGGGTAGTAATGCAAGCCACTGGGGAGTAGTAATTATTGCCAACCACAAGGGGTAGTAATTAATGCCAACCACAGAGGATAATAATACCAGCCACAGGGGGTAGTAATGCCAGCCACAGTGGGTAGTAATGCCAGCCACAGGGAGTAGTAATGCCAGCCACAGGGGGTAGTAATGCCAGCCACAGTAGGTAATATGCCAGCCACAGGGGGTAGTAATGAATGCCAACCTCAGAGAGTAGTAATGCCAGACACAGTGGGTAGTAATGCCAGCCACAGGGGGTAGTAATGAATGCCAGCCTCAGAGAGTAGTAATGCCAGCCACAGGGGGTAGTAATTAGTAATTAATGCCAACCACAGGAGTAGTAATGCCAGCCACAGTGGATAGTAATGCCAGCCACAGGGGGTAATAATTAATTCCAGCCACAGGGGGTAATAAGTAATGCCAGCCACAGGGGGTAGTAATGAATGCCAGCCACAGGGGGTAGTAATGAATGCCAGCCACAGGGGGTAGTAGTGCCAGCCACAAGGGGTAATAATGCCAGCCACAGACGGTAGTAATGCCAGCCACAGAGGGTAGTAATGCCAGCCACAGTGGATAGTAATGCCAGCCACAGGGGGTAGTAATGACTGCCAGCCACAGAGGGTAATAATGCCAGCCACAGAAAGTAGTAATGCCAGCCACGGAGTAGTAATGCCAGCCACAGATGGTAGTAATGCCAGCCACAGGGGGTAGTAATTAATGCCAGCCACAGGGGGTAGTAATGAATGCCAGCCTCAGAGAGTAGTAATGCAAGCCACAGACGGTAGTAATGCCAGCCACAGGGGGTAGTAATTAGTAATTAATGCCAGCCACAGGGGGTGGTAATGAATGCCAGCCTCAGAGAGTAGTAATGCAAGCCACAGACGGTAGTAATGCCAGCCACAGGGGGTAGTAATTAGTAATTAATGCCAACCACAGGAGTAATAATGCCAGCCACAGTGGATAGTAATGCCAGCCACAGGGGGTAATAATTAATCCCAGCCACAGGGAGTAGTAATGAATGCCAGCCACAGGGGGTAATAAGTAATGCTAGCCACAGGGGGTAGTAATGAGTGCCAGCCACAGGGGGTAGTAATGAATGCCAGCCACAGGGGGTAGTAATGCCAGCCACAAGGGGTAATAATGCCAGCCACAGACGGTAGTAATGCCAGCCACAGGGGGTAGTAATGCCAGCCACAGGGGGTAGTAATGCCAGCCACAGTGGATAGTAATGCCTGCCACAGTGGGTAATAATGCCAGCCACAGGGGGTAGTAATGAATGCCAGCCTCAGAGAGTAGTAATGCCAGCCACAGGGGGTAGTAATTAGTAATTAATGCCAACCACAGGGGTTAGTAATGCCAGCCACAGTGGATAGTAATGCCTGCCACAGTGGGTAATAATGCCAGCCACAGGGGGTAGTAATGAATGCCAGCCTCAGAGAGTAGTAATGCCAGCCACAGGGGGTAGTAATTAGTAATTAATGCCAACCACAGGGGGTAGTAATGCCAGCCACAGAGGGTAATAATGCCAGCCACAGGGGGTAGTAATGAATGCCAGCCACATGGGGTAATAAGTAATACCAGCCACAAGGGGTAATAATGCCAGCCACAAGGGGTAATAATGCCAGCTACAGATGGTAGTAATGCCAGCCACAGGGGGTAGTAATTAATGCCAACCACAGGGGGTAGTAATGCCAGCCACAGTGGATAGTAATGCCACCCACAGGGGGTAGTAATTAATGCCAGCCACAGAGGGTAATAATGCCAGCCACAAGGGGTAATAATGCCAGCCACAGACGGTAGTAATGCCATCCACAGTGGGTAATAATGCCAGCCACAGGGGGTAGTAATGAATGCCAGCCTCAGAGAGTAGTAATGCCAGCCACAGGGGGTAGTAATTAGTAATTAATGCCAACCACAGGAGTAGTAATGCCAGCCACAGTGGATAGTAATGCCAGGCACAGGGGGTAATAATTAATGCCAGCCACAGGGGGTAATAAGTAATGCCAGCCACAGGGGGTAGTAATGAATGCCAGCCACAGGGGGTAGTAATGAATGCCAGCCACAGGGGGATAGTAATGCCAGCCACAAGGGGTAATAATGCCAGCCACAGACGGTAGTAATGCCAGCCACAGGGGGTAGTAATGCCAACCACAGGGGGTAATAATGCCAGCCACAGTGGATAGTAATGCCAGCCACAGGGGGTAGTAATGAATGCCAGCCACAGAGGGTAATAATGCCTGCCACAAGGGGTAATAATGCCAGCCACAGACAGTAGTAATGCCAGCCACGGAGTAGTAATGCCAGCCACAGATGGTAGTAATGCCAGCCACAGGGGGTAGTAATTAATGCCAGCCACAGGGGGTAGTAATGAATGCCAGCCTCAGAGAGTAGTAATGCAAGCCACAGACGGTAGTAATGCCAGCCACAGGGGGTAGTAATTAGTAATTAATGCCAGCCACAGGGGGTAGTAATGAATGCCAGCCTCAGAGAGTAGTAATGCAAGCCACAGACGGTAGTAATGCCAGCCACAGGGGGTAGTAATTAGTAATTAATGCCAACCACAGGGGGTAGTAATGCCAGCCACAGTGGATAGTAATGCCTGCCACAGTGGGTAATAATGCAAGCCACAGGGGGTAGTTATAAATGCCAGCCTCAGAGAGTAGTAATGCCAGCCACAGGGGGTAGTAATTAGTAATTAATGCCAACCACAGGGGGTAGTAATGCCAGCCACAGTGGATAGTAATGCCTGCCACAGTGGGTAATAATGCCAGCCACAGTGGGTAGTAATGCCAGCCACAGGGGGTAGTAATGCCAGCCACAGTGGGTAATAATGCCAGCCACAGGGGGTAGTAATGCCAGCCACATGGTGTAGTAATGCAAGCCACTGGGGAGTAGTAATTATTGCCAACCACAAGGGGTAGTAAATAATGCCAACCACAGAGGATAATAATACCAGCCACAGGGGGTAGTAATGCCAGCCACAGTGGGTAATAATGCCAGCCACAGGGGGTAGTAATGCCAGCCACAGGGGGTAGTAATGCCAGCCACAGTAGGTAATATGCCAGCCACAGGGGGTAGTAATGAATGCCAACCTCAGAGAGTTGTAATGCCAGACACAGTGGGTAGTAATGCCAGCCACAGGGGGTAGTAATGAATGCCAGCCTCAGAGAGTAGTAATGCCAGCCACAGGGGGTAGTAATTAGTAATTAATGCCAACCACAGGAGTAGTAATGCCAGCCACAGTGGATAGTAATGCCAGCCACAGGGGGTAATAATTAATTCCAGCCACAGGGGGTAATAAGTAATGCCAGCCACAGGGGGTAGTAATGAATGCCAGCCACAGGGGGTAGTAATTAGTAATTAATGCCAACCACAGGAGTAGTAATACCAGCCACAGTGGATAGTAATGCCAGCCACAGGGGGTAGTAATGCCAGCCACAGTGGGTAATAATGCCAGCCACAGGTGGTAGTAATGCCAGCCACATGGGATAGTAATGCAAGCCACTGGGGAGTAGTAATTATTGCCAACCACAAGGGGTAGTAATTAATGCCAACCACAGGGGATAATAATACCAGCCACAGGGGGTAGTAATGCCAGCCACAGTGGGTAATAATGCCAGCCACAGGGGGTAGTAATGCCAGCCACAGGGGGTAGTAATGCCAGCCACAGTAGGTAATATGCCAGCCACAGGGGGTAGTAATGAATGCCAACCTCAGAGAGTAGTAATGCCAGACACAGTGGGTAGTAATGCCAGCCACAGGGGGTAGTAATGCCAGCCTCAAGGGGTAATAATGCCAGCCTCAAGGGGTAATAATGCCAGCCACAGGCGGTAGTAATGCCAGCCGCAGGGGGTAGTAATTAATGCCAACCACAGGGGGTAGTAATGCCAGCCACAGTGGATAGTAATGCTAGCCACAGGGGGTAGTAATGCACAGAGGGTAATAATGCCAGCCACAAGGGGTAATAATGCCAGCCACAGACGGTAATAATGTCAGCCACAGATGGTAGTAATGCCAGCCACAGATGGTAGTAATGCCAGCCACAGGGGGTAATAATGCCAGCCACATGGGGTAGTAATTAATGCCAGCCACAGGGGGTAGTAATTAATGCTAGCCACAGGGGATAGTAATGCCAGCCACAGTGGGTAATAATGCCAGCCACAGGGGGTAGTAATGAATGCCAGCCTCAGAGAGAAGTAATGCCAGCCACAGATGGTAGTACTGCCAGCCACAGGGAGTAGTAATTAATGCCAGCCACAGGGGGTAGTAATGCCCGCCACAGTGGGTAATAATGCCAGCCACAGGGGGTAGTAATGAATGCCAGCCTCAGAGAGAAGTAATGCCAGCCACAGACGGTAGTAATGCCAGCCACAGGGAGTAGTAATTAATGCCAGTCACAGGGGGTAGTAATTAGTAATGCCAACCACAGGGGGTAGTAATGCCAGCCACAGTGGATAGTAATGCCTGCCACAGTGGGTAGTAATGCCATCCACAGGGGGTAGTAATGAATGCCAGCCTCAGAGAGTAGTAATGCCAGCCACAGGGGGTAGTAATGCCAGCCACAGGGGGTAGTAATGAATGCCAGCCACAGGGGGTAATAAGTAATGCCAGCCACAGGGGGTAGTAATGAATGCCAGCCACAGGGGATAGTAATGCCAGCCACAAGGGGTAATAATGCCAGCCACAGATGGTAGTAATGCCATCCAGAGGGGATAGTAATGCCAGCCACAGTAGATAATATGCCACCCACAGGGGGTAGTAATGAATGCCAACCTCAGAGAGTAGTAATGCCAGACACAGTGGGTAGTAATTAGTAATTAATGCCAACCACAGGAGTAGTAATGCCAGCCACAGTGAATAGTAATGCCAGCCACAGGGGGTAGTAATGCCAGCCACAGTGGGTAATAATGCCAGCCACAGGGGGTAGTAATGCCAGCCACATGGGGTAGTAATGCAAGCCACTGGGGAGTAGTAATTATTGCCAACCACAAGGGGTAGTAATTAATGCCAACCACAGAGGATAATAATACCAGCCACAGGGGGTAGTAATGCCAGCCACAGTGGGTAATAATGCCAGCCACAGGGGGTAGTAATGCCAGCCACAGTAGGTAATATGCCAGCCACAGGGGGTAGTAATGAATGCCAAACTCAGAGAGTAGTAATGCCAGACACAGTGGGTAGTAATGCCAGCCACAGGGGGTAGTAATGAATGCCAGCCTCAGAGAGTAGTAATGCCAGCCACAGGGGGTAGTAATTAGTAATTAATGCCAACCACAGGAGTAGTAATGCCAGCCACAGTGGATAGTAATGCCAGCCACAGGGGGTAATAATTAATTCCAGCCACAGGGGGTAGTAATGAATGCCAGCCACAGGGGGTAGTAATGAATGCCAGCCACAGGGGGTAGTAGTGCCAGCCACAAGGGGTAATAATGCCAGCCACAGACGGTAGTAATGCCAGCCACAGGGGGTAGTAATGCCAACCACAGGGGGTAATAATGCCAGCCACAGTGGATAGTAATGCCAGCCACAGGGGGTAGTAATGACTGCCAGCCACAGAGGGTAATAATGCCAGCCACAGACAGTAGTAATGCCAGCCACGGAGTAGTAATGCCAGCCACAGATGGTAGTAATGCCAGCCACAGGGGGTAGTAATTAATGCCAGCCACAGGGGGTAGTAATGAATGCCAGCCTCAGAGAGTAGTAATGCAAGCCACAGACGGTAGTAATGCCAGCCACAGGGGGTAGTAATTAGTAATTAATGCCAGCCACAGGGGGTAGTAATGAATGCCAGCCTCAGAGAGTAGTAATGCAAGCCACAGACGGTAGTAATGCCAGCCACAGGGGGTAGTAATTAGTAATTAATGCCAACCACAGGAGTAATAATGCCAGCCACAGTGGATAGTAATGCCAGCCACAGGGGGTAATAATTAATGCCAGCCACAGGGGGTAGTAATGAATGCCAGCCACAGGGGGTACTAAGTAATGCTAGCCACAGGGGGTAGCAATGAGTGCCAGCCACAGGGGGTAGTAATGAATGCCAGCCACAGGGGGTAGTAATGCCAGCCACAAGGGGTAATAATGCCAGCCACAGACGGTAGTAATGCCAGCCACAGGGGGTAGTAATGCCAGCCACAGTGGATAGTAATGCCTGCCACAGTGGGTAATAATGCCAGCCACAGGGGGTAGTAATGCCAGCCACAGGGGGTAGTAATGCCAGCCACAGTGGGTAATAATGCCAGCCACAGGGGGTAGTAATGCCAGCCACATGGGGTAGTAATGCAAGCCACTGGGGAGTAGTAATTATTGCCAACCACAAGGGGTAGTAATTAATGCCAACCACAGAGGATAATAATACCAGCCACAGTGGGTAGTAATGCCAGCCACAGTGGGTAATAATGCCAGCCACAGGGGATAGTAATGCCAGCCACAGGGGGTAGTAATGCCAGCCACAGTAGGTAATATGCCAGCCACAGGGGGTAGTAATGAATGCCAACCTCAGAGAGTAGTAATGCCAGACACAGTGGGTAGTAATGCCAGCCACAGGGGGTAGTAATGAATGCCAGCCTCAGAGAGTAGTAATGCCAGCCACAGGGGTAGTAATTAGTAATTAATGCCAACCACAGGAGTAGTAATGCCAGCCACAGTGGATAGTAATGCCAGCCACAGGGGGTAATAATTAATTCCAGCCACAGAGGGTAATAAGTAATGCCAGCCACAGGGGGTAGTAATGAATGCCAGCCACAGGGGGTAGTAATTAGTAATTAATGCCAACCACAGGAGTAGTAATACCAGCCACAGTGGATAGTAATGCCAGCCACAGGGGGTAGTAATGCCAACCACAGTGGGTAATAATGCCAGCCACAGGTGGTTGTAATGCCAGCCACATGGGATAGTAATGCAACCCACTGGGGAGTAGTAATTATTGCCAACCACAAGGGGTAGTAATTAATGCCAACCACAGGGGATAATAATACCAGCCACAGGGGGTAGTAATGCCAGCCACAGTGGGTAATAATGCCAGCCACAGGGGGTAGTAATGCCAGCCACAGGGGGTAGTAATGCCAGCCACAGTAGGTAATATGCCAGCCACAGGGGGTAGTAATGAATGCCAACCTCAGAGAGTAGTAATGCCAGACACAGTGGGTAGTAATGCCAGCCACAGGGGGTAGTAATGCCAGCCTCAAGGGGTAATAATGCCAGCCTCAAGGGGTAATAATGCCAGCCACAGGCGGTAGTAATGCCAGCTGCAGGGGGTAGTAATTAATGCCAACCACAGGAGGTAGTAATGCCAGCCACAGTGGATAGTAATGCCAGCCAAAGGGGGTAGTAATGCACAGAGGGTAATAATGCCAGCCACAAGGGGTAATAATGCCAGCCACAGACGGTAATAATGTCAGCCACAGATCGTAGTAATACCAGCCACAGATGGTAGTAATGCCAGCCACAGGGGGTAATAATGCCAGCCACATGGGGTAGTAATTAATGCCAGCCACAGGGGGTAGTAATTAATGCCAGCCTCAGAGAGTAGTAATGCCAGCCACAGGGGGTAGTAATGCCAGCCACAGGGGGTAGTAATGAATGCCAGCCACAGGGGATAGTAATGCCAGCCACAAGGGGTAATAATGCCAGCCACACATGGTAGTAATGCCATCCACAGGGGATAGTAATGCCAGCCACAGTAGATAATATGCCAGCCACAGGGGGTAGTAATGAATGCCAACCTCAGAGAGTAGTAATGCCAAACACAGTGGGTAGTAATTAGTAATTAATGCCAACCACAGGAGTAGTAATGCCAGCCACAGTGGATAGTAATGCCAGCCACAGGGGGTAGTAATGCCAGCCACAGTCGGTAATAATGCCAGCCACAGGGGGTAGTAATGCCAGCCACATGGGGTAGTAATGCAAGCCACTGGGGAGTAGTAATTATTGCCAACCACAAGGGGTAGTAATTAATGCCAACCACAGAGGATAATAATACCAGCCACAGGGGGTAGTAATGCCAGCCACAGTGGGTAGTAATGCCAGCCACAGGGGGTAGTAATGCCAGCCACAGTAGGTAATATGCCAGCCACAGGGGGTAGTAATGAATGCCAACCTCAGAGAGTAGTAATGCCAGACACAGTGGGTAGTAATGCCAGCCACAGGGGGTAGTAATGAATGCCAGCCTCAGAGAGTAGTAATGCCAGCCACAGGGGGTAGTAATTAGTAATTAATGCCAACCACAGGAGTAGTAATGCCAGCCACAGTGGATAGTAATGCCAGCCACAGGGGGTAATAATTAATTCCAGCCACAGGGGGTAATAAGTAATGCCAGCCACAGGGGGTAGTAATGAATGCCAGCCACAGGGGGTAGTAATGAATGCCAGCCACAGGGGGTAGTAGTGCCAGCCACAAGGGGTAATAATGCCAGCCACAGACGGTAGTAATGCCAGCCACAGGGGGTAGTAATGCCAACCACAGGGGGTAATAATGCCAGCCACAGTGGATAGTAATGCCAGCCACAGGGGGTAGTAATGACTGCCAGCCACAGAGGGTAATAATGCCAGCCACAGACAGTAGTAATGCCAGCTACGGAGTAGTAATGCCAGCCACAGATGGTAGTAATGCCAGCCACAAGGGGTAGTAATTAATGGCAGCCACAGGGGGAAGTAATGAATGCCAGCCTCAGAGAGTAGTAATGCAAGCCACAGGGGGTAGTAATTAGTAATTAATGCCAGCCACAGGGGGTAGTAATGAATGCCAGCCTCAGAGAGTAGTAATGCAAGCCACAGACGGTAGTAATGCCAGCCACAGGGGATAGTAATTAGTAATTAATGCCAACCACAGGAGTAATAATGCCAGCCACAGTGGATAGTAATGCCAGCCACAGGGGGTAATAATTAATGCCAGCCACAGGGGGTAGTAATGAATGCCAGCCACAGGGGGTAATAAGTAATGCTAGCCACAGGGGGTAGTAATGAGTGCCAGCCACAGGGGGTA
The DNA here is from genome assembly GCF_048569485.1 of Anomaloglossus baeobatrachus. Lineage (NCBI taxonomy): Eukaryota > Metazoa > Chordata > Amphibia > Anura > Aromobatidae > Anomaloglossus > Anomaloglossus baeobatrachus. The sequence goes on from NC_134353.1 coordinate 552,681,410, forward strand.
GTAATGAATGCCAGCCACAGGGGGTAGTAATGCCAGCCACAAGGGGTAATAATGCCAGCCACAGACGGTAGTAATGCCAGCCACAGGGGGTAGTAATGCCAGCCACAGGGGGTAGTAATGCCAGCCACAGTGGATAGTAATGCCTGCCACAGTGGGTAATAATGCCAGCCACAGGGGGTAGTAATGAATGCCAGCCTCAGAGAGTAGTAATGCCAGCCACAGGGGGTAGTAATGCCAGCCACAGGGGGTAGTAATGAATGCCAGCCACAGGGGATAGTAATGCCAGCCACAAGGGGTAATAATGCCAGCCACACATGGTAGTAATGCCATCCACAGGGGATAGTAATGCCAGCCACAGTAGATAATATGCCAGCCACAGGGGGTAGTAATGAATGCCAACCTCAGAGAGTAGTAATGCCAAACACAGTGGGTAGTAATTAGTAATTAATGCCAACCACAGGAGTAGTAATGCCAGCCACAGTGGATAGTAATGCCAGCCACAGGGGGTAGTAATGCCAGCCACAGTCGGTAATAATGCCAGCCACAGGGGGTAGTAATGCCAGCCACATGGGGTAGTAATGCAAGCCACTGGGGAGTAGTAATTATTGCCAACCACAAGGGGTAGTAATTAATGCCAACCACAGAGGATAATAATACCAGCCACAGGGGGTAGTAATGCCAGCCACAGTGGGTAGTAATGCCAGCCACAGGGGGTAGTAATGCCAGCCACAGTAGGTAATATGCCAGCCACAGGGGGTAGTAATGAATGCCAACCTCAGAGAGTAGTAATGCCAGACACAGTGGGTAGTAATGCCAGCCACAGGGGGTAGTAATGAATGCCAGCCTCAGAGAGTAGTAATGCCAGCCACAGGGGGTAGTAATTAGTAATTAATGCCAACCACAGGAGTAGTAATGCCAGCCACAGTGGATAGTAATGCCAGCCACAGGGGGTAATAATTAATTCCAGCCACAGGGGGTAATAAGTAATGCCAGCCACAGGGGGTAGTAATGAATGCCAGCCACAGGGGGTAGTAATGAATGCCAGCCACAGGGGGTAGTAGTGCCAGCCACAAGGGGTAATAATGCCAGCCACAGACGGTAGTAATGCCAGCCACAGGGGGTAGTAATGCCAACCACAGGGGGTAATAATGCCAGCCACAGTGGATAGTAATGCCAGCCACAGGGGGTAGTAATGACTGCCAGCCACAGAGGGTAATAATGCCAGCCACAGACAGTAGTAATGCCAGCTACGGAGTAGTAATGCCAGCCACAGATGGTAGTAATGCCAGCCACAAGGGGTAGTAATTAATGGCAGCCACAGGGGGAAGTAATGAATGCCAGCCTCAGAGAGTAGTAATGCAAGCCACAGGGGGTAGTAATTAGTAATTAATGCCAGCCACAGGGGGTAGTAATGAATGCCAGCCTCAGAGAGTAGTAATGCAAGCCACAGACGGTAGTAATGCCAGCCACAGGGGATAGTAATTAGTAATTAATGCCAACCACAGGAGTAATAATGCCAGCCACAGTGGATAGTAATGCCAGCCACAGGGGGTAATAATTAATGCCAGCCACAGGGGGTAGTAATGAATGCCAGCCACAGGGGGTAATAAGTAATGCTAGCCACAGGGGGTAGTAATGAGTGCCAGCCACAGGGGGTAGTAATGAATGCCAGCCACAGGGGGTAGTAATGCCAGCCACAAGGGGTAATAATGCCAGCCACAGACGGTAGTAATGCCAGCCACAGGGGGTAGTAATGCCAGCCACAGGGGGTAGTAATGCCAGCCACAGTGGATAGTAATGCCTGCCACAGTGGGTAATAATGCCAGCCACAGGGGGTAGTAATGAATGCCAGCCTCAGAGAGTAGTAATGCCAGCCACAGGGGGTAGTAATTAGTAATTAATGCCAACCATAGGGGTTAGTAATGCCAGCCACAGTGGATAGTAATGCCTGCCACAGTGGGTAATAATGCCAGCCACAGGGGGTAGTAATGAATGCCAGCCTCAGAGAGTAGTAATGCCAGCCACAGGGGGTAGTAATTAGTAATTAATGCCAACCACAGGGGGTAGTAATGCCAGCCACAGAGGGTAATGATGCCAGCCACAGGGGGTAGTAATGAATGCCAGCCACATGGGGTAATAAGTAATACCAGCCACAAGGGGTAATAATGCCAACTACAGATGGTAGTAATGGCAGCCACAGGGGGTAGTAATTAATGCCAACCACAGAGGGTAGTAATGCCAGCCACAGTGGATAGTAATGCCACCCACAGGGGGTAGTAATTAATGCCAGCCACAGAGGGTAATAATGCCAGCCACAAGGGGTAATAATGCCAGCCACAGACGGTAGTAATGCCATCCACAGGGGGTAGTAATGAATGCCAGCCTCAAAGAGTAGTAATGCCAGCCACAGGGGGTAGTAATTAGTAATTAATGCCAACCACAGGAGTAGTAATGCCAGCCACAGTGGATAGTAATGCCAGCCACAGGGGGTAATAATTAATGCCAGCCACAGGGGGTAATAAGTAATGCCAGCCACAGGGGGTAGTAATGAATGCCAGCCACAGGGGGTAGTAATGATTGCCAGCCACAGGGGGGTAGTAATGCCAGCCACAAGGGGTAATAATGCCAGCCACAGACAGTAGTAATGCCAGCCACAGGGGGTAGTAATGCCAACCACAGGGGGTAATAAAGCTAGCCACAGTGGATAGTAATGCCAGCCACAGGGGGTAGTAATGAATGCCAGCCACAGAGGGTAATAATGCCAGCCACAAGGGGTAATAATGCCAGCCACAGACAGTAGTAATGCCAGCCACGGAGTAGTAATGCCAGCCACAGATGGTAGTAATGCCAGCCACAGGGGGTAGTAATTAATGCCAGCCACAGGGGGTAGTAATGAATTCCAGCCTCAGAGAGTAGTAATGCAAGCCACAGACGGTAGTAATGCCAGCCACAGGGGGTAGTAATTAGTAATTAATGCCAGGCACAGGGGGTAGTAATGAATGCCAGCCTCAGAGAGTAGTAATGCAAGCCACAGACGGTAGTAATGCCAGCCACAGGGGGTAGTAATTAGTAATTATTGCCAAGCACAGGGGGTAGTAATGCCAGCCACAGTGGATAGTAATGCCTGCCACAGTGGGTAATAATGCAAGCCACAGGGGGTAGTTATAAATGCCAGCCTCAGAGAGTAGTAATGCCAGCCACAGGGGGTAGTAATTAGTAATTAATGCCAACCACAGGGGGTAGTAATGCCAGCCACAGTGGATAGTAATGCCTGCCACAGTGGGTAATAATGCCAGCCACAGGGGGTAGTAATGCCAGCCACAGGGGGTAGTAATGCCAGCCACAGTGGGTAATAATGCCAGCCACAGGGGGTAGTAATGCCAGCCACATGGGGTAGTAATGCAAGCCACTGGGGAGTAGTAATTATTGCCAACCACAAGGGGTAGTAATTAATGCCAACCACAGAGGATAATAATACCAGCCACAGGGGGTAGTAATGCCAGCCACAGTGGGTAATAATGCCAGCCACAGGGGGTAGTGATGCCAGCCACAGGGGGTAGTAATGCCAGCCAGAGGGGGTAGTAATGCCAGCCACAGTAGGTAATATGCCAGCCACAGGGGGTAGTAATGAATGCCAACCTCAGAGAGTAGTAATGCCAGACACAGTGGGTAGTAATGCCAGCCACAGGGGGTAGTAATGAATGCCAGCCTCAGAGAGTAGTAATGCCAGCCACAGGGGGTAGTAATTAGTAATTAATGCCAACCACAGGAGTAGTAATGCCAGCCACAGTGGATAGTAATGCCAGCCACAGGGGGTAATAATTAATTCCAGCCACAGGGCGTAATAAGTAATGCCAGCCACAGGGGGTAGTAATGAATGCCAGCCACAGGGGGTAGTAATGAATGCCAGCCACAGGGGGTAGTAATGCCAGCCACAAGGGGTAATAATGCCAGCCACAGACGGTAGTAATGCCAGCCACAGGGGGTAGTAATGCCAGCCACAGTGGGTAATAATGCCAGCCACAGGGGGTAGTGATGCCAGCCACAGGGGGTAGTAATGCCAGCCAGAGGGGGTAGTAATGCCAGCCACAGTAGGTAATATGCCAGCCACAGGGGGTAGTAATGAATGCCAACCTCAGAGAGTAGTAATGCCAGACACAGTGGGTAGTAATGCCAGCCACAGGGGGTAGTAATGAATGCCAGCCTCACAGAGTAGTAATGCCAGCCACAGGGGGTAGTAATTAGTAATTAATGCCAACCACAGGAGTAGTAATGCCAGCCACAGTGGATAGTAATGCCAGCCACAGGGGGTAATAATTAATTCCAGCCACAGGGGGTAATAAGTAATGCCAGCCACAGGGGGTAGTAATGAATGCCAGCCACAGGGGGTAGTAATGAATGCCAGCCACAGGGGGTAGTAATGCCAGCCACAAGGGGTAATAATGCCAGCCACAGACGGTAGTAATGCCAGCCACAGGGGGTAGTAATGCCAAACACAGGGGGTAATAATGCCAGCCACAGTGGATAGTAATGCCAGCCACAGGGGGTAGTAATGACTGCCAGCCACAGAGGGTAATAATGCCAGCCACAGATAGTAGTAATGCAAGCCACGGAGTAGTAATGCCAGCCACAGATGGTAGTAATGCCAGCCACAGGGGGTAGTAATTAATGCCAGCCACAGGGGGTAGTAATGAATGCCAGCCTCAGAGTAGTAATGCAAGCCACAGACGGTAGTAATGCCAGCCACAGGGGGTAGTAATTAGTAATTAATGCCAGCCACAGGGGGTAGTAATGAATGCCAGCCTCAGAGAGTAGTAATGCAAGCCACAGACGGTAGTAATGCCAGCCACAGGGGGTAGTAATTAGTAATTAATGCCAACCACAGGAGTAATAATGCCAGCCACAGTGGATAGTAATGCCAGCCACAGGGGGTAATAATTAATGCCAGCCACAGGGGGTAGTAATGAATGCCATCCACAGGGGGTAATAAGTAATGCTAGCCACAGGGGGTAGTAATGAGTGCCAGCCACAGGGGGTAGTAATGAATGCCAGCCACAGGGGGTAGTAATGCCAGCCACAAGGGGTAATAATGCCAGCCACAGACGGTAGTAATGCCAGCCACAGGGGGTAGTAATGCCAGCCACAGGGGGTAGTAATGCCAGCCACAGTGGATAGTAATGCCTGCCACAGTGGGTAATAATGCCAGCCACAGGGGGTAGTAATGAATGCCAGCCTCAGAGAGTAGTAATGCCAGCCACAGGGGGTAGTAATTAATGCCAGCCACAGGGGGTAGTAATGAATTCCAGCCTCAGAGAGTAGTAATGCAAGCCACAGACGGTAGTAATGCCAGCCACAGGGGGTAGTAATTAGTAATTAATGCCAGGCACAGGGGGTAGTAATGAATGCCAGCCTCAGAGAGTAGTAATGCAAGCCACAGACGGTAGTAATGCCAGCCACAGGGGGTAGTAATTAGTAATTATTGCCAACCACAGGGGGTAGTAATGCCAGCCACAGTGGATAGTAATGCCTGCCACAGTGGGTAATAATGCAAGCCACAGGGGGTAGTTATAAATGCCAGCCTCAGAGAGTAGTAATGCCAGCCACAGGGGGTAGTAATTAGTAATTAATGCCAACCACAGGGGGTAGTAATGCCAGCCACAGTGGATAGTAATGCCTGCCACAGTGGGTAATAATGCCAGCCACAGGGGGTAGTAATGCCAGCCACAGGGGGTAGTCATGCCAGCCACAGTGGGTAATAATGCCAGCCACAGGGGGTAGTAATGCCAGCCACATGGGGTAGTAATGCAAGCCACTGGGGAGTAGTAATTATTGCCAACCACAAGGGGTAGTAATTAATGCCAACCACAGAGGATAATAATACCAGCCACAGGGGGTAGTAATGCCAGCCACAGTGGGTAATAATGCCAGCCACAGGGGGTAGTGATGCCAGCCACAGGGGGTAGTAATGCCAGCCAGAGGGGGTAGTAATGCCAGCCACAGTAGGTAATATGCCAGCCACAGGGGGTAGTAATGAATGCCAACCTCAGAGAGTAGTAATGCCAGACACAGTGGGTAGTAATGCCTGCCACAGGGGGTAGTAATGAATGCCAGCCTCAGAGAGTAGTAATGCCAGCCACAGGGGGTAGTAATTAGTAATTAATGCCAACCACAGGAGTAGTAATGCCAGCCACAGTGGATAGTAATGCCAGCCACAGGGGGTAATAATTAATTCCAGCCACAGGGGGTAATAAGTAATGCCAGCCACAGGGGGTAGTAATGAATGCCAGCAACAGGGGGTAGTAATGAATGCCAGCCACAGGGGGTAGTAATGCCAGCCACAAGGGGTAATAATGCCAGCCACAGACGGTAGTAATGCCAGCCACAGGGGGTAGTAATGCCAGCCACAGTGGGTAATAATGCCAGCCACAGGGGGTAGTGATGCCAGCCACAGGGGGTAGTAATGCCAGCCAGAGGGGGTAGTAATGCCAGCCACAGTAGGTAATATGCCAGCCAAAGGGGGTAGTAATGAATGCCAACCTCAGAGAGTAGTAATGCCAGACACAGTGGGTAGTAATGCCAGCCACAGGGGGTAGTAATGAATGCCAGCCTCAGAGAGTAGTAATGCCAGCCACAGGGGTTAGTAATTAGTAATTAATGCCAACCACAGGAGTAGTAATGCCAGCCACAGTGGATCGTAATGCCAGCCACAGGGGGTAATAATTAATTCCAGCCACAGGGGGTAATAAGTAATGCCAGCCACAGGGGGTAGTAATGAATGCCAGCCACAGGGAGTAGTAATGAATGCCAGCCACAGGGGGTAGTAATGCCAGCCACAAGGGGTAATAATGCCAGCCACAGACGGTAGTAATGCCAGCCACAGGGGGTAGTAATGCCAAACACAGGGGGTAATAATGCCAGCCACAGTGGATAGTAATGCCAGCCACAGGGGGTAGTAATGACTGCCAGCCACAGAGGGTAATAATGCCAGCCACAGATAGTAGTAATGCAAGCCACGGAGTAGTAATGCCAGCCACAGATGGTAGTAATGCCAGCCACAGGGGGTAGTAATTAATGCCAGCCACAGGGGGTAGTAATGAATGCCAGCCTCAGAGTAGTAATGCAAGCCACAGACGGTAGTAATGCCAGCCACAGGGGGTAGTAATTAGTAATTAATGCCAGCCACAGGGGGTAGTAATGAATGCCAGCCTCAGAGAGTAGTAATGCAAGCCACAGACGGTAGTAATGCCAGCCACAGGGGGTAGTAATTAGTAATTAATGCCAACCACAGGAGTAATAATGCCAGCCACAGTGGATAGTAATGCCAGCCACAGGGGGTAATAATTAATGCCAGCCACAGGGGGTAGTAATGAATGCCATCCACAGGGGGTAATAAGTAATGCTAGCCACAGGGGGTAGTAATGAGTGCCAGCCACAGGGGGTAGTAATGAATGCCAGCCACAGGGGGTAGTAATGAATGCCAGTTTCAGAGAGTAGTAATGCCAGCCACAGGGGGTAGTAATTAGTAATTAATGCCAACCACAGGGGTTAGTAATACCAGCCACAGTGGATAGTAATGCCTGCCACAGTGGGTAATAATGCCAGCCACAGGGAATAGTAATGAATGCCAGCCTCAGAGAGTAGTAATGCCAGCCACAGGGGGTAGTAATTAGTAATTAATGCCAACCACAGGGGGTAGTAATGCCAGCCACAGATGGTAATAATGCCAGCCACAGGGGGTAGTAATGAATGCCAGCCACAGGGGGTAGTAATTAATGCCAACCACAGGGGGTAGTAATGCCAGCCACAGTGGATAGTAATGCCACCCACAGGGGGTAGTAATTAATGCCAGCCACAGAGGGTAATAATGCCAGCCACAAGGGGTAATAATGCCAGCCACAGACGGTAGTAATGCCATCCACAGTGGGTAATAATGCCAGCCACAGGGGGTAGTAATGAATGCCAGCCTCAGAGAGTAGTAATGCCAGCCACAGGGGGTAGTAATTAGTAATTAATGCCAACCACAGGAGTAGTAATGCCAGCCACAGTGGATAGTAATGCCAGCCACAGGGGGTAATAATTAATGCCAGCCACAGGGGGTAATAAGTAATGCCAGCCACAGGGGGTAATAAGTAATGCCAGCCACAGGGGGTAGTAATGAATGCCAGCCACAGGGGGTAGTAATGAATGCCAGCCACAGGGGGGTAGTAATGCCAGCCACAAGGGGTAATAATGCCAGCCACAGACGGTAGTAATGCCAGCCACAGGGGGTAGTAATGCCAACCACAGGAGGTAATAATGCCAGCCACAGTGGATAGTAATGCCAGCCACAGGGGGTAGTAATGAATGCCAGCCACAGAGGGTAATAATGCCAGCCACAAGGGGTAATAATGCCAGCCACAGACAGTAGTAATGCCAGCCACGGAGTAGTAATGCCAGCCACAGATGGTAGTAATGCCAGCCACAGGGGGTAGTAATTAATGCCAGCCACAGGGGGTAGTAATGAATGCCAGCCTCAGAGAGTAGTAATGCAAGCCACAGACGGTAGTAATGCCAGCCACAGGGGGTAGTAATTAGTAATTAATGCCAGCCACAGGGGGTAGTAATGAATGCCAGCCTCAGAGAGTAGTAATGCAAGCCACAGATGGTAGTAATGCCAGCCACAGGGGGTAGTAATTAGTAATTAATGCCAACCACAGGGGGTAGTAATGCCAGCCACAGTGGATAGTAATGCCTGCCACAGTGGGTAATAATGCAAGCCACAGGGGGTAGTTATAAATGCCAGCCTCAGAGAGTAGTAATGCCAGCCACAGGGGGTAGTAATTAGTAATTAATGCCAACCACAGGAGTAATAATGCCAGCCACAGTGGATAGTAATGCCAGCCACAGGGGGTAGTAATGAATGCCAGCCACAGGGATAATAAGTAATGCTAGCCACAGGGGGTAGTAATGAGTGCCAGCCACAGGGGGTAGTAATGAATGCCAGCCACAGGGGGTAGTAATGCCAGCCACAAGGGGTAAGAATGCCAGCCACAGACGGTAGTAATGCCAGCCACTGGGGGTAGTAATGCCAGCCACAGGGGGTAGTAATGCCAACCACAGGGGGTAGTAATGCCAGCCACAGTGGATAGTAATGCCTGCCACAGTGGGTAATAATGCCAGCCATAGGGGGTAGTAATGAATGCCAGTCTCAGAGAGTAATAATGCCAGCCACAGTGGATAGTAATGCCTGCCACAGTGGGTAATAATGCCAGCCACAGGGGGTAGTAATGAATGCCAGCCTCAGAGAGTAGTAATGCCAGCCACAGGGGGTAGTAATTAGTAATTAATACCAACCACATGGGGTAGTAATGCCAACCACAGAGGGTAATAATTCCAGCCACAGGGGGTAGTAATGAATGCCAGCCACACACAGGGGGTAGTAATGCCAGCCACAAGGGGTAATAATGCCAACCACAGACGGTAGTAATGCCAGCCACAGGGGGTAGTAATTAATGCCAGCCACAGAGGGTAATAATGCCAGCCACAGACGGTAGTAATGCCAGCCACAGGGGGTAGTAATTAATGCCAATCACAGGGGGTAGTAATGCCAGCCACAGTGGATAGTAATGCCAGCCACAGGGGGTAGTAATGCCAGCCACAGAGGGTAATAATGCCAGCCACAAGGGGTAATAATGGCAGCCACAGACGGTAATAATGCCAGCCACAGGGGGTAGTAATGCCAGCCACAAATGGTAGTAATGCCAGCCACAGGGGGTAGTAATGCCAGCCACAGGGGGTAGTAATTAATGCCAGCCACAGGGGGTAGTAATGAATGCCTGCCACAGGGGGTAATAAGTAATGCCAGCCACAGGGGGTAGTAATGAATGCCAGCCACAGGGGGTAGCAATGCCAGCCACAGGGGGTAGTAATGCCAAGGGGTAATAATGCCAGCCTCAAGGGGTAAGAATGCCAGCCAGAGGCGGTAGGAATGCCAGCCGCAGGGGGTAATAATTAATGCCAACCAAAGGGGGTAGTAATGCCAGCCACAGTGGATAGTAATGCCAGCCTCAGGGGGTAGTAATGCCAGCCACAGAGGGTAATAATGCCAGCCACAAGGGGTAATAATTAATGCCAGCCACAGACGGTAATAATTCCAGCCACAGATGGTAGTAATGCAAGCCACAGATGGTAGTAATGCCAGCCACAGGGGGTAATAATGCCAGCCACATGGGGTAGTAATTAATGCCAGCCACAGGGGGTAGTAATTAATGCCAGCCACAGGGGGTAGTAATGCCAGCCACAGTGGGTAATAATGCCAGCCACAGGGGGTAGTAATGAATGCCAGCCTCAGAGAGAAGTAATGCCAGCCACAGACGGTAGTAATGCCAGCCACAGGGAGTAGTAATTAATGCGTCACAGGGGGTAGTAATTAGTAATGCCAACCACAGGGGGTAGTAATGCCAGCCACAGTGGATAGTAATGCCTGCCACAGTGGGTAGTAATGCCATCCACAGGGGGTAGTAATGAATGCCAGTCTCAGAGAGTAGTAATGCCAGCCACAGGTGGTAATAATTAATGCCAGCCACAGGGGGTAGTAATGAATGCCAGCCACAGGGGGTAATAAGTAATGCCAGCCACAGGGGGTAGTAATGAATGCCAGCCACAGGGGGTAGTAATGCCAGCCACAAGGGGTAATAATGCCAGCCACAGATGGTAGTAATGCCATCCACAGGGGATAGTAATGCCAGCCACAGTAGATAATATGCCAGCCACAGGGGGTAGTAATGAATGCCAACCTCAGAGAGTAGTAATGCCAGACACAGTGGGTAGTAATTAGTAATTAATGCCAACCACAGGAGTAGTAATGCCAGCCACAGTGGATAGTAATGCCAGCCACAGGGTGTAGTAATGCCAGCCACAGTGGGTAATAATGCCAGCCACAGGGGGTAGTAATGCCAGCCACATGGGGTAGTAATGCAAGCCACTGGGGAGTAGTAATTATTGCCAACCACAAGGGGTAGTAATTAATGCCAACCACAGGGGATAATAATACCAGCCACAGGGGGTAGTAATGCCAGCCACAGTGGGTAATAATGCCAGCCACAGGGGGTAGTAATGCCAGCCACAGGGGGTAGTAATGCCAGCCACAGTAGGTAATATGCCAGCCACAGGGGGTAGTAATGAATGCCAACCTCAGAGAGTAGTAATGCCAGACACAGTGGGTAGTAATGCCAGCCACAGGGGGTAGTAATGAATGCCAACCTCAGAGAGTAGTAATGCCAGACACAGTGGGTAGTAATGCCAGCCACAGGGGGTAGTAATGAATGCCAGCCTCAGAGAGAAGTAATGCCAGCCACAGACGGTAGTAATGCCAGCCACAGGGAGTAGTAATTAATGCCAGCCACAGGGGGTAGTAATGCCAGACACAGTGGGTAGTAATGCCAGCCACAGGGGGTAGTAATGAATGCCAGCCTCAGAGAGAAGTAATGCCAGCCACAGACGGTAGTAATGCCAGCCACAGGGAGTAGTAATGAATGCCAGCCACAGGGGGTAGTAATGCCAGCCACAAGGGGTAATAATGCCAGCCACAGATGGTAGTAATGCCATCCACAGGGGATAGTAATGCCAGCCACAGTAGATAATATGCCAGCCACAGGGGGTAGTAATGAATGCCAGCCTCAGAGAGAAGTAATGCCAGCCACAGACGGTAGTAATGCCAGCCACAGGGAGTAGTAATTAATGCCAGCCACAGGGGGTAGTAATGCCAGACACAGTGGGTTGTAATGCCAGCCACAGGGGGTAGTAATGAATGCCAGCCTCAGAGAGAAGTAATGCCAGCCACAGACGGTAGTAATGCCAGCCACAGGGAGTAGTAATTAATGCCAGTCACAGGGGGTAGTAATTAGTAATGCCAACCACAGGGGGTAGTAATGCCAGCCACAGTGGATAGTAATGCCTGCCACAGTGGGTAGTAATGCCATCCACATGGGGTAGTAATGAATGCCCGTCTCAGAGAGTAGTAATGCCAGCCACAGGGGGTAGTAATGCCAGCCACAGGTGGTAATAATTAATGCCAGCCACAGGGGGTAGTAATGAATGCCAGCCACAGGGGGTAATAAGTAATGCCAGCCACAGGGGGTAGTAATGAATGCCAGCCACAGGGGGTAGTAATGCCAGCCACAAGGGGTAATAATGCCAGCCACAGATGGTAGTAATGCCATCCACAGGGGATAGTAATGCCAGCCACAGTAGATAATATGCCAGCCACAGGGGGTAGTAATGAATGCCAACCTCAGAGAGTAGTAATGCCAGACACAGTGGGTAGTAATTAGTAATTAATGCCAACCACAGGAGTAGTAATGCCAGCCACAGTGGATAGTAATGCCAGCCACAGGGTGTAGTAATGCCAGCCACAGTGGGTAATAATGCCAGCCACAGGGGGAAGTAATGCCAGCCACATGGGGTAGTAATGCAAGCCACTGGGGAGTAGTAATTATTGCCAACCACAAGGGGTAGTAATTAATGCCAACCACAGGGGATAATAATACCAGCCACAGGGGGTAGTAATGCCAGCCACAGTGGGTAATAATGCCAGCCACAGGGGGTAGTAATGCCAGCCACAGGGGGTAGTAATGCCAGCCACAGTAGGTAATATGCCAGCCACAGGGGGTAGTAATGAATGCCAACCTCAGAGAGTAGTAATGCCAGACACAGTGGGTAGTAATGCCAGCCACAGGGGGTAGTAATGCCAGCCACAGTGGGTAATAATGCCAGCCACAGGGGGTAGTAATGCCAGCCACAGATGGTAGTAATGCCAGCCACAGGGGGTAATAATGCCAGCCACATGGGGTAGTAATTAATGCCAGCCACAGGGGGTAGTAATTAATGCCAGCCACAGGGGGTAGTAATGCCAGCCACAGTGGGTAATAATTCCAGCCACAGGGGGTAGTAATGAATGCCAGCCTCAGAGAGAAGTAATGCCAGCCACAGACGGTAGTAATGCCAGCCACAGGGAGTAGTAATTAATGCCAGCCACAGGGGGTAGTAATGCCAGCCACAGTGAGTAATAATGACAGCCACAGGGGGTAGTAATGAATGCCAGCCTCAGAGAGAAGTAATGCCAGCCACAGACGGTAGTAATGCCAGCCACAGGGAGTAGTTATTAATGCCAGTCACAAGGGGTAGTAATTAGTAATGCCAACCACAGGGGGTAGTAATGCCAGCCACAGTGGATAGTAATGCCTGCCACAGTGGATAGTAATGCCATCCACAGGGGGTAGTAATGAATGCCAGTCTCAGAGAGTAGTAATGCCAGCCACAGGGGGTAGTAATGCCAGCCACAGGGGGTAATAATTAATGCCAGCCACAGGGGGTAGTAATGAATGCCAGCCACAGGGGGTAATAAGTAATGCCAGCCACAGGGGGTAGTAATGAATGCCAGCCACAGGGGGTAGTAATGCCAGCCACAAGGGGTAATAATGCCAGCCACAGATGGTAGTAATGCCATCCACAGGGGATAGTAATGCCAGCCACAGTAGATAATTTGCCAGCCACAGGGGGTAGTAATGAATGCCAACCTCAGAGAGTAGTAATGCCAGACACAGTGGGTAGTAATTAGTAATTAATGCCAACCACAGGAGTAGTAATGCCAGCCACAGTGGATAGTAATGCCAGCCACAGGGGGTAGTAATGCCAGCCACAGTGGATAATAATGCCAGCCACAGGGGGTAGTAATGCCAGCCACATGGGGTAGTAATGCAAGCCACTGGGGAGTAGTAATTATTGCCAACCACAAGGGGTAGTAATTAATGCCAACCACAGGGGATAATAATACCAGCCACAGGGGGTAGTAATGCCAGCCACAGTGGGTAATAATGCCAGCCACAGGGGGTAGTAATGCCAGCCACAGGGGGTAGTAATGCCAGCCACAGTAGGTAATATGCCAGCCACAGGGGGTAGTAATGAATGCCAACCTCAGAGAGTAGTAATGCCAGACACAGTGGGTAGTAATGCCAGCCACAGGGGGTAGTAATGCCAGCCACAGTGGGTAATAATGCCAGCCACAGGGGGTAGTAATGCCAGCCACAGGGGAGTAGTAATTATTGCCAACCACAAGGGGTAGTAATTAATGCCAACCACAGGGGATAATAATGCCAGCCACAGGGAGTAGTAATGCCAGCCACAGTGGGTAATAATGCCAGCCACAGGGGGTAGTAATGCCAGCCACATGGGTAGTAATGCCAGCCACAGGGGAGTAGTAATTATTGCCAACCACAAAGGGTAGTAATTAATGCCAACCACAGGGGATAATAATGCCAGCCACAGGGGGTAGTAATGCCAGCCACAGTAGGTAATATGCCAGCCACAGGGGATAGTAATGAATGCCAACCTCAGAGAGTAGTAATGCCAGACACAGTGGGTAGTAATGCCAGCCACAGGGGGTAGTAATGCCAGCCACAGTGGGTAATAATGCCAGCCACAGGGGGTAGTAATGCCAGCCACAGATGGTAGTAATGCCAGCCACAGGGGGTAATAATGCCAGCCACATGGGGTAGTAATTAATGCCAGCCACAGGGGGTAGTAATTCCAGCCACAGGGGGTAGTAATGAATGCCAGCCTCAGAGAGAAGTAATGCCAGCCACAGACGGTAGTAATGCCAGCCACAGGGAGTAGTAATTAATGCCAGCCACAGGGGGTAGTAATGCCAGCCACAGTGAGTAATAATGACAGCCACAGGGGGTAGTAATGAATGCCAGCCTCAGAGAGAAGTAATGCCAGCCACAGACGGTAGTAATGCCAGCCACAGGGAGTAGTTATTAATGCCAGTCACAAGGGGTAGTAATTAGTAATGCCAACCACAGGGGGTAGTAATGCCAGCCACAGTGGATAGTAATGCCTGCCACAGTGGATAGTAATGCCATCCACAGGGGGTAGTAATGAATGCCAGTCTCAGAGAGTAGTAATGCCAGCCACAGGGGGTAGTAATGCCAGCCACAGGGGGTAATAATTAATGCCAGCCACAGGGGGTAGTAATGAATGCCAGCCACAGGGGGTAATAAGTAATGCCAGCCACAGGGGGTAGTAATGAATGCCAGCCACAGGGGGTAGTAATGCCAGCCACAAGGGGTAATAATGCCAGCCACAGATGGTAGTAATGCCATCCACAGGGGATAGTAATGCCAGCCACAGTAGATAATTTGCCAGCCACAGGGGGTAGTAATGAATGCCAACCTCAGAGAGTAGTAATGCCAGACACAGTGGGTAGTAATTAGTAATTAATGCCAACCACAGGAGTAGTAATGCCAGCCACAGTGGATAGTAATGCCAGCCACAGGGGGTAGTAATGCCAGCCACAGTGGATAATAATGCCAGCCACAGGGGGTAGTAATGCCAGCCACATGGGGTAGTAATGCAAGCCACTGGGGAGTAGTAATTATTGCCAACCACAAGGGGTAGTAATTAATGCCAACCACAGGGGATAATAATACCAGCCACAGGGGGTAGTAATGCCAGCCACAGTGGGTAATAATGCCAGCCACAGGGGGTAGTAATGCCAGCCACAGGGGGTAGTAATGCCAGCCACAGTAGGTAATATGCCAGCCACAGGGGGTAGTAATGAATGCCAACCTCAGAGAGTAGTAATGCCAGACACAGTGGGTAGTAATGCCAGCCACAGGGGGTAGTAATGCCAGCCACAGTGGGTAATAATGCCAGCCACAGGGGGTAGTAATGCCAGCCACAGGGGAGTAGTAATTATTGCCAACCACAAGGGGTAGTAATTAATGCCAACCACAGGGGATAATAATGCCAGCCACAGGGAGTAGTAATGCCAGCCACAGTGGGTAATAATGCCAGCCACAGGGGGTAGTAATGCCAGCCACATGGGGTAGTAATGCCAGCCACAGGGGAGTAGTAATTATTGCCAACCACAAAGGGTAGTAATTAATGCCAACCACAGGGGATAATAATGCCAGCCACAGGGGGTAGTAATGCCAGCCACAGTAGGTAATATGCCAGCCACAGGGGATAGTAATGAATGCCAACCTCAGAGAGTAGTAATGCCAGACACAGTGGGTAGTAATGCCATCCACAGGGGGTAGTAATGCCAGTTACATGGGATAGTAATGCCAGCCACAGGGGAGTAGTAATTATTGCCAACCACAAGGGGTAGTAATTAATGCCAACCACAGGGGATAATAATGCCAGCCACAGGGGGTAGTAATTAATGTCAGCTACAGGGGGTAATAATGCCAGCCATAGAGGGTAATAATGCCAGCCACAGATGGTAATAATGCCAGCCATGGGGGATAATAATGCCATCCATGGGGGATAATAATGCCAGCCACAGTGGGTAATAATGCCAGCCACAGTGGGTAATAATGCCAGCCACAGGGGGTAGTAATTAATGCCAGCCACAGGGGGTAATAATGCCAGCCACAGGGGGAAATAATGCCAGCCACAGGCGGTAATAATGCCAGTCATAGGGGTAATGATGCCAGCCACAGAGGTTAATAATGCCCATCATGGGGGATAATAATGCCAGCCACAGAGGGTAACAATGCCAGCCATTGGTGATAATAATGCCATCACAGAGGGTAATAATGCCAGCCATTGGTGATAATGCCAGCCACAGAGGGTAGTGTAACGCCCTTAAGGCTACCGTCACCGCAGAGGTACTGCACCTCAGCCAGAGGTGTGATGCCCCATCCTGGGTGAGAAAGAGGCCATCTACCAGTTCACGCACCAAAAACCTGCAGACACCCAATTATTAGCTCACACATTAGATCAGGAATGGGGCAGGTCCCATTAATGCTTAGTGACCAGTAATCTGATTATGGCACTTAAAGGGAACCTGTCACCACTTTTTTGGTCTAGTAGCTGCGGCCACCACCACCGGGCTCTTATATACAGCATTCTAACATGCTGTATATAAGAGCCCAGGCCGCTGTGAGAACATACAAAACCACTTTATAATACTTACCTAACGGTCGTGCAGTGGGCCATATGGGCGTCTCCGTTCTCCAGTGCCGCCTCTTTCGGCCATCTTCGTCCTTCTTCTGAAGCCTGTGTGCATGACGCGTCTATGCCATACACACTCGCCGATCCTGCGCAGGCGCACTACAACTGCCAGCCACAGTGGATAGTAATGCCAGCCACAGGAGGTAGTAATGCCAGCCACAAGGGGTAATAATGCCAGCCACAGACGGTAGTAATGCCAGCCACAGGGGGTAGTAATGCCAGCCACAGGGGGTAGTAATTAATGCCAGCCACAGGGGTAGTAATGCCAGCCACAGTGGGTAATAATGCCAGTCACAGGGGGTAGTAATGAATGCCAGCCTCAGAGAGTAGTAATGCCAGCCACAGAGGGTAATAATGCCAGCCACAAGGGGTAATAATTAATGCCAGCCGCAGACGGTAGTAATGCCAGCCACAGGGGGTAGTAATGCCAGCCACAGTGGGTAATAATGCCAGCCACAGGGGTTAGTAATAATGCCAGCCACAGGGGGTAGTAATGCCAGCCACAGGGGGTAGTAATTAGTAATAATGCCAACCACAGGGGGTAGTAATGCCAGCCACAGTGGATAGTAATGCCTGCCACAGGGGGTAGTAATGCCATCCACAGGGGGTAGTAATGCCAGCCACAGTGGGTAATAATGCCAGCCACAGGGGGTAGTAATGAATGCCAGCCTCAGAGATTAGTAATGCCAGCCACAGACGGTAGTAATGCCAGCCACAGGGGTTAGTAATTAATGCCAGCCACAGGGGGTAGTAATGCCAGCCACAGGGGGTAGTAATTAGTAATAATGCCAACCACAGGGGGTAGTAATGCCAGCCACAGTGGATAGTAATGCCAGCCACAGTGGGCAGTAATGAATGCCAGCCTCAGAGAGTAGTAATTCCAGACACAGTAGGTAGTAATGCCAGCCACAGGGGGTAGTAATGCCAGCCACAGTAGGTAATATGCCAGCCACAGGGGGTAGTAATGAATGCCAACCTCAGAGAGTAGTAATGCCAAACACAGTAGGTAGTAATGCCAGCCACAGGGGTAGTAATGCCAGCCACATGGGATAGTAATGCCAGCCACAGGGGAGTAGTAATTAATGCCAGCCACAAGGGGTAGTAATTAATGCCAACCACAGGGGATAATAATGCCAGCCACAGGGGGTAGTAATGCCACCACAGGGGGTAGTAATGCCAGCCACAGGGGGAAGTAATGCCACCACAGAGGGTAATAATGGCAGCCACAGAGGGTAATAATGCCAGCCATGGGGGATAGCAATGCCAGCCATGGAGGATAATAATGCCATCCATGGGGGATAATAATGCCAGGCACAGTGGGTAATAATGCCAGCCACAGGGGGAAATAATGCAAGCCACAGGGGGAAATAATGCCAGCCACAGGGGTAATAATGCCAGCCACAGGGGGTAATGATGCCAGCCACAGAGGTTAATAATACCCATCATGGGGGATAATAATGCCAGCCACAGAGGGTAACAATGCCAGCCATTGGTGATAATAATGCCAACCACAGAGTGTAATATTGCCAGCCATTGGTGATAATGCCAGCCACAGAGGGTAGTGTAACGCCCCTAAGGCTACCGCCGCCGCAGAGGTATTGCACCTCAGCCAGAGGTGTGATGCCCCATCCTGGGTGAGAAAGAGGCCATCTACCAGTTCACGCACCATAAACCTGCAGACTCCCAATTGTTAGCTGACACATTAGATCAGGAATGGGGCAGGTCCCATTAATGCTTAGTGACCAGTAATCTGATTATGGCACTTAAAGGGAACCTGTCACCACATTTTTGGCCTAGTAGCTGCGGCCACCACCACCGGGCTCGTCTATACAGCATTCTAACATGCTGTATATAAGAGCCCAGGCCGCTGTGAGAACATACAAAACACTTTATAATACTTACCTAACGGTCGTGCGGTGGTCCATATGGGCTCTCCGTTCTCCGGTGCCGCCTCTTTCGGCCATCTTCGTCCTTCTTCTGAAGCCTGTGTGCATGACACGTCTATGCCATACACACTCGCCGATCCTGCGCAAGCGCACTACAACTGCTCAGGACCTGAATGCCGGCGAGTGTGGATGACGTCGGACGCATCATGCACCGCGGCTAGAGAAGAAGGAGGACGAAGATGGCCGAAAGAGGCGGCACCGGACAACGGAGACACCCATATGGCCAACCGTGCGAAAGTTAGGTAAGCCTGGGCTCTTATATACAGCATGTGGTGACAGGTTCCCTTTAACCCCTTCACCCCGGCCACTAAAACACCCTAATGACCGGGCCATTTTTTGCAATTTTAACCAGTGTCACTTTGACAGGTTATAACTCTGGAACGCTTCAACGGATCCTTGCGATTCAGAGATTGTTTTTTCATGACATATTGTACTTCATGTCAGTGGTAAATTTAGGCTGATATTTTTTGCGTATATTTGTAAAAATTTAGGAAATTTTGCAAAAATTTTGAAAATTTTGCAATTTTCAAACTTTGAAAATGTATGCCCATAAAGCCTGCTTTACACGCTGCAATGTATCTTAGGCCCCCTTCACACGTCCGTGAAAAACACGCACGTGTGTTACGGGCCGTTTTTCGGGTCCGTGTCCCGTTTTTATGGTCCGTGTGGCACCTGTGTGAATTGCGTATGCTAGCCGTGTTTGTGTGTAGAACGTCCGTGTGTGCGTGTGGAATTAACGTGTATGTGTACGTGGAATGTCCGTGTGGAATGTCCGTGTGTGTGATGCACAATGTCGTTTATAAATGTCGGCTGACAGCAGACAGAGTTGCGCGATGAGAATGAACTTGGGTGAACTTCACCCGACTTCATCCTCATACCGCGGCTCTGTCTGTGTCGAGTACTGATTATCGGTCACCTGTGAAGGATTCACCGGTGACCGCTAATCCCCCGAGTGACTGAAGTTTCCCCCCCTCTCTCATACTCACTGTTCCTCGATCCCCGGCGCGGCGCTGCACGGCATTCACACTGCTGCGGCGGCTTTTACTATTTTGAAAAAGCCGGCCGCTCATTAAACAATCTCTTATTCCCTGCTTTCCCCGCCCACCGGCGCCTATGATTGGTTGCAGTGAGACACGCCCCCACACTGAGTAACAGGTGCCTCACTGCACCCAATCACAGCAGCCGGTGGGCGTGTCTATACTGTGCAGTAAAATAAATAAATAATTAAAAAAAAAACGGCATGCGGTCCCCCCCAATTTTAATGCCAGCCAGATAAAGCCATACGGCTGAAGGCTGGTATTCTCAGGATGGGGAGCTCCACGTTATGAGAGCCCCCCAGCCTAACAATATCAGTCAGCAGCCGCCCAGAATTGCCGCATACATTATATGCGACAGTTCTGGGGCTGTACCCGGCTCTTCCCGATTTGCCCTGGTGCTTTGGCAAATCGGGGTAATAAGGAGTTAATGGCAGCCCATAGCTGCCACTAAATCCTAAATTAATCATGTCAGGCGTCTCCCCGAGATACCTTCCATGATTAATCTGTAAATTACAGTAAATAAACACACACACCCGAAAAATCCTTTATTAGAAATAAAAAACACACACATATACCCTGGTTCAACAATTTAATCAGCCCGAAAAAGCCCTCCATGTCCGGCGTCATCCAGGATGGTCCAGCGTCGCTTCCAGCTCTGCTGCATGGAGGTGACAGGAGCTGCAGAAGACACCGCCGCTCCGGTCACCTCCACGCAGCAACTGAGGTGAGAAGCGCGATCAGCTGACCTGTCACTGAGGTTACCCGCTGTCACTGGATCCAGTAACAGCGGGTAACCTCAGTGACAGCTCAGCTGATCGCGCGGCTGTCTTCATTTGCCGCGTGGAGCTGTCGGGAGCGGCGGTGTCTTCTGCAGCTCCTGTCACCTCCATGCAGCAGAGCTGGATGCGACGCTGGACCATCCTGGATGACGCCGGACATGGAGGGCTTTTTCGGGCTGATTAAATTGTTGAACCAGGGTATATGTGTGTGTTTTTTATTTCTAATAAAGGATTTTTTCTGGTGTGTGTGTGTTTATTTACTGTAATTTACAGATTAATCATGAAAGGAATCTCGGGGAGACGCCTGACATGATTAATCTAGGATTTAGTGGCAGCTATGGGCTGCCATTAACTCCTTATTACCCCGATTTGCCAAAGCACCAGGGCAAATCGGGAAGAGCCGGGTACAGCCCCAGAACTGTCGCATATAATGTATGCGGCAATTCTGGGCGGCTGCTGTGTGAATGCCGTGCAGCGCCGCGCCGGTAATCGGGGAACGGTAAGTATGAGAGAGAGGGGGAAACTGACCGACAGACTGTGAGAGAGGGACAGAGAGACCGACAGAGAGACAGAGAGACCGACCGACGGACTCAGGGAGATTGACCGACATACACAGAAATAGAAAGAATAGCCGACATCACTAGAAATAAAAACACTAAACGGACACGGACTATAGGTAGATGCATACGTGTTTACTAACGTGTGTGCACATACCCATAGACTTTCATTGTGTCCACGTGTGCGTGCTCCGTGCAGATAACGGACATGCATCCGTGCAAAACGCAAACACATACGGATCACGGACACGCACACACGGACATAATGAAATAACGCACGTGTGACCACAATCATAGATTAACATTGGTGCACGTTTGGCCGTGTCTCCGGTATATATGGAAATGGACCAAACACGCATGTGTATCACGGACGTGTGAAGGGGGCCTTACAATGTGTCGGCGGGATCACGTCATAAGTGACGCACATCCGGCATCGTAAGTTACATTGCAGTGTGTGACAGGTATGTGCGATTGCGATTGAATGTTAAAACGTTCATCACATACACATCGTACCTTTCTCTAGAATTGCACGTCAGATTGTTCATCGTACCCGGGGTAGCACACATTGCAGTGTGTGACACCCCGGGAATGATGAACAGATCTTACCTACGTCCTGCGGCTCCCAGCCCACAATGCGGAAGGAAGGAGGTGGGCAGGATGTTTACGTCCCGCTCAGCTCCGCCCCTCCGCTTCTATTGGACGGCTGCCGCGTGACGTCGATGTGACGCCGAACGTCCCTCCCACTCCAGGAAGTGGACGTTCACCGCGCACATCGAGGTCGTATGGAAGGTAAGTACGTGTGACGGGGGTTAATCGTTTGTGCGGCACGTTCAATAAATTGAAGGTGCCACACATACGATGGGGGCGCTGCAAATCGCATACGATATTGTATGCAAAATTGCAACGTGTAAAGCAGGCTTAAATCTGAGAGATATGTCACACAAAATAATTACTAAATAACATTTCCCACTTGTCTACTTTACATCAGAGCAATTTGTGAAACAAAATTTTTTGAGGTTAGGAAGTTAGAAGGGGTCAAAGTTCATCAGCAATTTATCATTTTTCCAACAAAATTTACAAAATATTTTTTTTTAGGGACCACATCACATTTGAAGTGACTTTGAGAGGCCTAGATGACAGAAAATACCCAAAAGTGACCCCATTCTAAAAACTGCACCCCTCACACTGCTCAAAACCACATCCAAGAAGTTTATTAACCCATTAGGTGCTTCACAGCAACCAAAGCAATGTGGAAGGAAAAAATGAAAATTTTTTCTTTTTAACACAAAAATGTTACTTTAGCCATAAAATTTTCATTTTCACAAGGGAGAAAAGAGAAAGTGCACTCTGCAATTTATTGTACATTTTCTCCTGAGTACGCTGATACACCATATGTGGTAAAAATCAATTGTTGGGGCGCACGGCAGAGGTCAAAAGGGAAGGAGCACCATTTGAATTTTTGAACGCAAAATTAGGTGCACTCATTAGCGGACGTCATGTCGGGTTTGAAGACCCCCTGAGGTGCCTAAACAAATGGAGCTCCCCCACAAGTGACCCCATTTTGGAAACTAGAGCCCTCAAATAATTTTTCTAGATGTTTGGTGAGCACTTTGAACGGGCTTCACAGAAGCTTATAACGTTGAGCCGTGAAAAGAAAAAAAAATGTTTTTTACCACAAAACTGTTGCTTCAACTAGGTAGTTTTTTTTTCACAAGGGTATCAGGAAAAAATGTACCATGAAATTTATAGTGCATTTTTTCCTGAGTACGACGATACCTCATATGTGGTGGAAAGTAATTGTTTGGGCGCATGGCGGGGCTCAGAAGAGAAGGAGCACCATTTGACAGCAAAATTGGTTGGAATCATTAGCTGACGTAGTGTTGCATTTGGAGACCCCCTGAGGTGCCTAAACAGTGGAGCTCCCCCACAAGTGACTCCATATTGGAAACTAGATTCCTCAAGGAATTTATCTAGATGTTTAGCGAGCCCCAAGGGGCTCCACAGAAGTTGATAATGTTGAGCCATGAATACAATTTTTTTTTTTTCACCACAAAACTATTATTTGAACCAGGTAGCTTTTTTTGCACAAGGGTATCAGGAAAAAATGTACCATAAAACGTATTGTGCAATTTCTCCTGAGTATGGAGATACCTCATATGTGGTGGAAAGTAATTGTTTGGGCGCATGGCGGGGCTCAGAAGAGAAGGCGCACCGTTTGACAGCAAAATTGGTTGGAATCATTAGCGGACGCCATGTCACGTATGGAGACCCCCTATGGTGCCTAAACAGTGGAGCTCCCCCACAAATTACTCCAATTTGGAACTAGACCCCTCAAGGAGTTTATCTAGATGTTAAGCGAGCCCCAAGGGGCTCCACAGAAGTTGATAATGTTGAGCCATGAATACATTTTTTTTTTTTCACCACAAAACTGTTACTTGAACCAGGTAGCTTCTTTTTTTTTACAATGGTATCAGGAAAAAATGAACCATAAAACGTATTGTGCAATTTCTCCTGAGTACGAAGATACCTCATATATGGTGGAAATAAATTGTTTGGGCGCATGGCGGGGCTCAGAAGAGAAGGAACGCCATTTGACTTTTCAAACGCACAGACGCGGTGCACTGATCGGCCGCTACAGGACGCACGGACAGATGTGATACAAAAAGTGTCGGGGATACGGAAAAAAAAAGTCATGCCAAAAATTGACCTCGGACGCCGATCCGTTATCTGCATCCCTGATCAGCGCTCGGTGGGACGCACGGACGGATGCAATACAAACAGCATCAGGGATCCGAAAAAAAAAAGTCACGCCAAAAATTAACCACAGATGCAGATCCGTTATCTGCATCCCTGATCCGCGCTCGGCGGGACGCACGGACGGATGCGATACAAAAAGCGTTGGGGATACGGGAAAAAAAAGTCCCGCCGAAAACTGACCACGGATGCAGATACGTTATGTGCATCCCTGATCAGCGCTCGGCGGGACGCACGGACAGATGAGGTGTAAAAATGGACAGGAGATACAGGAAAAAAAAAAAAAAGTTATACTCACAGTACCCAGAGGATTAGCAGGAGGATCACTTACCAGAAGAACTGCAGGAGAAACAGAAGGCAAGCGAGATGGACAGCTTTACAGGAGCAGCAGGCAGGAGGTTGGACAGATCAGCAGAAGACCCAGGAAGGACATAGCGATGAAGACAGATGTGATCGGGCCAGTGAAGACCTCGGACGACCCGGTGAAGGCAGGTAAGAGGACGTCGGGGGGAGAGCAGAGGGGGAGAGGGAGAGCAGATGGGGAGGGGGAGAGCAGATGGGGATACCGGAGAAGCAAAGGCAGAAGGAAGGAAGCAGAATAGAGATCACAGAGGAGGCAGGCAGATCGCAGGGGCAGCAGATCGGGATGTCGGGGGGCAGATCGGGGTGTGGGAGGGCAGATCGCGGGGGGCACGGGCAGGGGCTATCACGAGAGCGCTCAGGGGCCATCGTGGGAGCGCGCAGGTGTGCAAGGTGAGCACAATACGTGGAGCAGGAGCAGGAGCGGTGACATCAACGGCGGCAGCAGCGGTGGCATGGTACTACAAGTGCCAGCCAGTGCACGCTGCAGACATGTTGGGGGAGGGCTTCCCAGACCAGCACAGGCCTCCACCTGCAGATCAGACCACTGCACACTGATTGGAGCAATTGCGCGTCATAGCACGATCACTCCAATCAGTGCTACAGTGGCTGGGGGCGACATGTTTGAGGTCCAGCTATGATCTGCTGCAGCTGCTGCGGCACCTCATAGCCGGATCTCACAGTATCGCACTAATTCAGGCATATTTTTGCCGAAATCAGTGCGAACGATGTGGTTGGCGGTTCAGATTTGAACAGCCAATCACATCGATCGTCGATGGGGGGTGGCGATGCCACCCCCCTGAGGTCAAGCCACGGTCCCCTGCTGTAAGAAACAGCAGGGGACATCATTTGAAAGCCGTTGCTATGGCCACGGCACTCAAATAAACTTTAGGCAGTAAAGTTACGTCCCTGGTCGTTAAGTCACGTTAAAATAGGACGTAACTTTACTGCCTGCAGTCGTGAAGGGGTTAAGCCCCGTGCACTGTCTCTAGAACCAGCCTGGGGGTGGAGCTTAGTGGGTGAGCTGTCTGAAGTAAAATGGGCGGAGCTAAGTTTAAAAAGTTGACCGTTGACAGAGTCAGTCAGTCAGTCAGGAGCGGGGAGGATTAAATAATTTTTGCGGAACGAGCGGTACTTTTAAATGAAACCATAGGTTTTACCATATAGTGTACTGGAAAATGGCAAACAAATTCCAAATAATAGGCACTATTGTTTTTGAGATATTTTATTCACTGTGTTCACTATATGGTAAAACTGATGTGTCAATGTGATGCCTGAGGTCGGTGTGAGTTCGTAGACACCAAACATGTATAGGTTTACTTTTATCTAAGGGGTTAAAACAAAATCAGAAGTTTGTCCGAAAAAATTGGCGCACGTTTTGTGCCATTTTCCGTGACCCGTAGCATAATTTCGGGATCTATGGCTCAGTGATGGCTTATTTTTTGTGTCTCAAGCTGCTGTTTTTAACGATACCATTTTTGCGCAGATGCTACATTTTGATCGCCTGTTATTGCATTTAGCGCAAAATTTGTGGCGACCAAAAAAACATAATTTTGGCGTTTTTTCTGCCGCTACGATTTTTACCAATCAGATTAATTGATTTTATATTTTGATAGATCAGGCAGTTCTGAATGCTGCGATACCAAATATGTGTAGATTTTTTTTATTTTTTAACCCTTTAGTTTTCAATGGGGCGAAAGGCAGGTGATTTGAACTTTTATTTTTTTAATTTTTTTTTTTAATTTGTTTTTTTATATTTTACTAGTCCCCCTAGGGGGCTTTATGGATCAGCAATCTGATCACTCTGCCATATCTGCTGATCACAGCTACACAGCTGTAAACAGCAGATATGCTCATTTTCTGGGCCGGGTGAAGCCAAAAGTAAATAATATGAGCTACAGGAGTCATCACATGACCCTGTGCTACCATGACAACCAACGGAAGTCACGTGATCACATCACGTGACTTCCGGTATCTGCTGGTGAGTAAATGTTTACCGCCGATGCCGTTATAATGGCGCTGTCATATATTGACAGCGCCATTTAAGGGGTTAAACGGCACGGGCAGATAATGATTCTGCTTGTGTCTGGCAGGCACACATCTCAGCTAGGACGTAATATTACTGCCCGCGGTCGTTAAGGGGTTAATTACAAAACAGGACACCAGATTTCGACAGGCAATTTCTGCAGAGGAGCGTCTTATGTTGACGTTATGGTATGTGATTTTTATATTATTTCTTTACTGTTATGTATTGTTTTACATCACGTTTTTTTCCATATTTTTTCTCACAAATTGATAGCTGTTTTTTTTCATTGTCACCTGTCTTTTTTATGTCTTCTTGTGTTGCACCTAATAATTTATTTATTGTTTGTTTTTTTTTGTTTTTTTTTTCACTCTTTGACACAGATTGTTAGCTACGGGAGAAACTTTGTCTTCACTTCAATTCCAGTTCAGAGTTGGAATTTCAATGGCTTCTGGAATTGTTAAAGAGACCTGCCAGGCTTTGTGGGAAGTACTACAGCCATAATTCATCCCCCATCCTACCACAGAGCAATGGCTGGGAATCTCTGAGAATTTTTTGGAAATATGTCAGTTTCTTAATTGTATTGGTGCGGTGGATGTGAAACATATCAGGATCCAAAAAACATCTGGCAGTGCGTTCCAATTTTACAATTATAAAAAATATTTTTCTATAGTATTAATGGCAATAGCGGATGCCATATACCGTTTTGTTGCTGTGGACATTGGGGCATACAGCTGATCCAATGACTTACAGGTCTTCAAGCTGTCTGCAATGGGCCGCCGTTTATATGGTAATGATTTTAGTTTCCCACCACCCAGACTACTTGCTCACACATCTGATCCACCAATGCCATTTGTTCTTGTTGGCGATGAAGCATTCCAGATGTGTGGAAATCTTCTTAAACTGTACTCCAGCTGTGGCCTCGATCGCACAAAACGTATTTTATCAATTACCGTCTAACAAGGGCACGAATAATGGTGGATTGTGCGTTTGGTATAATGACTGCGAAGTGGCGTATTCTGACCACAGCCATTCACCTGAAAACCGAGACGGTTGATGATGTTGTGAAATCATGTGTAGTTCTGCACAATTATGTATTGAGTCAAGAAAGACGTTCTGGACCCTGCGGATTTTTAAATAAAATTGGACTATTATGCCAATAATCGCCTTCAGTCCACGACAGCTGTATGCGAACTCAGGGGCCGTTTTGGGGCTTATTTTATCTCTGACGCCGGTCGAGTGTCATGGGAAGATGACTATGTGTGAGGGTGGTGTGTTTTCTCCACCCTTGCTGAAAATCATTTATTACATCTAGTGTTGATTGTATGTACTAGAAATAGGCCTGATGCTATCGCATCGGGAGTGCGGTAAAATGAACATTTGTCTATGCTTAGTGGTGCTAACAGGAGCAGTGGACATGTGTTACAGTGTTTGTGCTTTCCAACATATGTGTTGTATGTCATCCCTCGGCATTTGTGCATTGTATGTGTTGCGCCATTTGACCTCTTTCACCCCTGTGCACTGTGCGCTTCCTTGTTGTGTGCTATATATTGGTATCTGGTGTTGTGTTTCTTCAACTGTGGTCACTATGTGGTGTCTCCCCTGAGTGGTGTGTATGTTTACACTATGTGGTCCCTTGTAAGCTTATTGTCCACGGAATTTTTTTTTTTGGGCTAATTAAATGTGTTAAAGGCTGTGTGTATTTTTATTATAAATAAATGTAATGTGTGTGTATATACATTGCCTTGCGAAAGTATTTGGCCCCTTTGAATTTTTCAACCTTTTCCCACATTTCAGGCTTCAAACATAAAGATAAAAATTTAAATTTTATGATGAAGAATCAACAAGTGAGACACAATTGTGAAGTTGAACGAAATTTATTGCTGATTTTAAACTTTTATAAAAAAATAAATAACTGAAAATTGGGGCGTGCAATATTATTCGGTCCCTTTAAGTTAATACTTTGTAGCGCCACCTTTTGTTGCGATTACAGCTGCAAGTCCTTTTGGGTATGTCTCTATCAGTTTTGCACATTGAGAGACTGAAATTCTTGCCCATTCTTCCTTTGCAAACAGCTGGAGCTGAGTGAGGTTGGATGGAGAGCATTTGTGAACAGCAGTTTTCAGCTCTTTCCACAGATTCTCGATTGGATTCAGGTCTGGACTTTGACTTGGCCATTCTAACACCTGGATACGTTTATTTGTGAACCTTTCCATTGTAGATTTTGCTTTATGTTTTGGATCATTGTCTTGTTGAAAGACAAATCTCCATCCCAGTCTCAGGTCTTTTGCAGACTCCAACAGGTTTTCTTCAAGAATGGTCCTGTATTTGGCTCCATCCATCTTCCCATCAATTTTAACCATCTTCCCTGACCCTGCTGAATAAAAGCAGGCCCAAACCATGATGCTGCCACCACATTTGACAGTGGGGATGGTGTGTTCAGGGTGATGAGCTGTGTTGCCTTTACGCCAAACATATCGTTTGGCATTGTGCCCAAAAAGTTCGATTTTGGTTTCATCCGACCAGAGCACCTTCTTCCACATGTTTGGTGTGTCTCCCAAGTGGCTTGTGGCAAACTTCAAATTACATTTTTTATGGATATCTTTGAGAAATGGCTTTCTCCTTGCCGCTCTTCCATAAAGACCAGATTTTTGCAGTGTACGACTGATTGTTGTCCTATGGACAGACTCTCCCACCTCAGCTCTAGATCTCTGCAGTTCATCCAGAGTGATCATGGGCCTCTTGGCTGCAACTCTGATCAGTCTACTCCTTGTTTGAAATGAAAGTTTGGATGGACGGCCGGGTCTTGGTAGATTTGCAGTAATATGATACTCCTTCCATTTCAATATGATCGCTTGCACAGTGCTCCTTGGGATGTTTAAAGTTGCGGAACTCTTTTTGTAACTAAATCCAGCTTTAAACTTCTCCACAACAGTATCACGGACCTGCCTGTTGTGTTCCTTGGTCTTCATGATGCTATCTCTGCTTTAAACAGAGCACTGAGACTATCATAGAGCAGGTGCATTTATACGGAGACTTGATTACACACAGGTGGCTTATATTTATCATCATCAGTCATTTAGGACAACATTGGATCATTCAGAGATCCTTAATGAACGTCTGGAGTGAGTTTGCTCCACTGAAAGTAAAGGGGCCGAATAATATTGCACGCCCCAATTTTCAGTTTATTATTTTTTATAAAAGTTTAAAATAAGGAATACATTTTGTTCACCTTCACAATTATGTCCCACTTGTTGATTCGTCACCATAAAATTAAAACGTTTATCTTTATATTTGAAGCCTAAAATGTGGGAAAAGGTTGAAAACTTTAAGGGGGCCGAATACTTTTGCAAGGCACTGTATATATATATATATCTATATATATATATAGATATATATATATATATATATATATATATATATATGCACAGTACAGACCAAAGGTTTGGACGCACCTTCTCATCTCTAGGGCAACTGTTAAGAGGAGACTTTGTGCAGCAGGCCTTCATGGTAAAATAGCTGCTAGGAAACCACTGCTAAGGACAGGCAATAAGCAGAAGAGACTTGTTTGGGCTAAAGAACACAAGGAATGGACATTAGACCAGTGGAAATCTGTGCTTTGGTCTGATGAGTCCAAATCTGAGATCTTTGGATCCAACCACTGTGTCTTTGTAGAAAAGGTGAACGGATGTACTCTACATGCCTGGTTCCCACCGTGAAGCATGGAGGAGGAGGTGTGATGGTGTGTGGGTGCTTTGCTGGTGACATTGTTGGGGATTTATTCAAAATTGAAGGCATACAGAACCAGCATGCCTACCACAGCATCTTTCAGCGGCATGCTTTTCCATCCGGTTTGCGTTTAGTTGGACCATCATTTATTTTTCAACAGGACAATGACCCCAAACACACCTACAGGCTGTGTTAGGGCTATTTGACTAAGAAGGAGAGTGATGGGATGCTACGCCAGATGACCTGGTCTCCACAGACACCAGACCTGAACCCAATTGAGATGGTTTGGGGTGAGCTGGACCGCAGAGTGAAGGCAAAAGGGCCAACAAGTGCTAAGCATCTCGGGGAACTCCTTCAAGACTGTTGGAAAACTATTTCCAGTGACTACCTCTTGAAGCTCATCAAGAGAATGCCAAGAGTGTGCAAAGTAGTAATGAAAGCAAAAGGTGGCTACTTTGAAGAACCTAGAATAAAATACATATTTTCAGTTGTTTCACACTTTTTTAAGTATTTAATTCCACATGTTTTAATTCATAGTTTTGATGCCTTCAATGTGAATCTACACGTTTCAGAGTCCTGAAAATAAAGAAAACTCTTTGAATGCGAAGGTGTGTCCAAACCTTTGGTCTGTACTGTAAATATATATATATATATTTTTTTCTCTCTCTCTGACACACACAGCTCTGTATACACTCAGCTCTAACACACACACACACATACACACACACACACACACACACACAGCTCTGCTATATACTCAGCTCTAACACACACACAGCTTGCTATATACTCAGCTCTAACATACACACACACAGCTCTGCTATATATTCAGCTCTAATACACACACACAGCTCTGCTATACACTCAGGTCTAACACACACACACAGCTCTGCTATACATTCAGCTCTAACACACAGCTCTGCTATACACTCATCTCTAACACACACAGCTTTGCTATACACTCAGCTCTAACACACACACACACACACACAGCTCTGCTATATACTCAGTTCTAACACACAACTTTGCTATACACTGTGTTCTAACACACACAGCTCTGCTATCCACTCAGCTCTAACACACACAGCTCTGCTATACACTCAGCTCTAACACACACAGTTCTACTATACACTCAGCTCTAACACCCACAGTTCTACTATACACTCAGCTCTAACACACACAGCTGTGGTGACTACTGTCTGGTAGAGCTCCACTCTTGGACTCCCTCCTGTGGTCGTTGATGTTAGTGGGTTGGATTCTGTTCCTCAGTTCTACACTCCTGGTTGGCAGCTCAAACCTGGATTTTGGATATAGGCATGTGCTGGCTGCCTTTGCCAGTTGTCTGAAATTTTTGAGACCATAGGAATCTGTCTCTTGTCCTCCTGGCTTCCCCTCTATCAAGCTAAGGTAAGTTTTTGGTTTTGCTTTATACTTTTTGTGTGTTATTTGCTTATTGCTTTTGTGAATTATCTCTGAAAGTTTTTTGTATTGTATCCAGTTTTGTTTGTGCCTTTAGATAAGGAAGATTTTTCTTCCTAGTCAGTTTTTACTATTTATCTTAGCAAGGGTTAGTCGGCAGGGTAATTGCTAGTTTTTTCCTACAGTTTTCCTACAGAGTCTTGTACGGATTGTGAATGTGCGAGTATTAGATCACTCTTCCTTTTTGCACATTCCGTGTAGTAAGTTTGATAGGGTTTTTCATGCCGACCGCAAGAGTTCCCTATCCTGTCTTTTGTATTAAATATAGTGTGGCCTCTCTTTGCTCCATCTTGCTCTTGTTGTGTATGTCTTTCATTTTTGCTCACAGTCTGTACATGTGGGAGGCTGCCTATTCTCTTTGGGGAAATCTATTCTGAGGCATATAGTTTTTTTTTCTACTTTCTGCCTTGTAGGTTATGTAGTCCTCTGGCTGGGTTTGAGGCATCTAGGTTATTAGGCATGCTGCCCGGCTACTTCTAGTGCGGTGTTAAGTTCAGGGCTTGCGGTCGGCACTTTATTACCTACGACTCTGGTGAATTGTGTTCATGGTAGTCTTTGAACATCGGATCATAACACACAGCTATGCTATACACTCATCTCTAACACACACACAGCTCTGCTATACACTCAGCTCTAACACACACAGCTCTTCTATACACTCTGCTCTAACACACACACACACACACACACACACACTGGTACACACCTTTCATGGGCGGGAACACAGCTAGGCGTCAAAGTGCTGTGCCCGCTTTAAAGAAAGTAAAACGAAACTTAGGTGTGCAGTCAGGAGTTCCGTCAAGCAAGATGACTGGTCAGGAGAACTCTGGAGAGAAGGAAATGGAGAAGGCCATGGGGAGCAGTGAATCGGACCATGGAGAAGTGGCACTGGGTTCCCCCGAATGACTGAAGAACATGCTGGCACCACTGCCGATCCGGGACCTCGACTTCCTGGGAGAGGAGGTGAGGCTGCTGGGGCAGTGGTTACTGGGACTGCATACCGGTGCGGTGCAGGAGGCGGCAGAACTGGGATACGCGCCAGGAGACCAGGTGGCGTCCAGCGTCACAGGAGAAGTGGCAGCAGATACTGGTGAGCGAATACCCCCAGTCAACCCACTAGAACAAGACACCCTAGTGGGGCCCCTTCCAAGTCCCCCGGTCTGCACACCTGAGCAGACATGGCATCAAGCAAATTGGGACGATTTACCGGTCAGCGGGAGAAAGCTGGCCACCCTATTTCAACCTATTCCCATGCAGACCACCCTGACAATGGCTTATCTGATGCCCGGAGCCGTTCAAGAAGAGAGTGACAACTAGCAGCAGCTGCTAATCCCTGGCTGCATACCATGGGTGGCGCTGCAAAGCATCCCCTATTCCCATCCAACACTGCCCCTGGAAGAGAAAAAGTCGCAAAAAGGGTCTGTGGCGGAGAAGGCCAAGACCCCAGCCCCTGCTGCAACCGGTGACACGCTTCCATCCTCCTTCCATCCACCTTTACATATTTAAAATAATTTTCTTTGTAATAATATTTTTGTTTTAGATGATTAAGTCCATGAACAACTGGGTCACTGGATTATGGCTGACCAGAACTTTCCTTGTATATAATTAGCACCCGTTGTGCTCTCTACCAGAATTAAAACACCACAGAACAAAAACCTGTCTGGCTGGCAGAAGTCGTGGTCAACGAATGCTCTGTCAGCAGCCCAGAGCCTACATGGGGGGTTTGTTGGAGGCGGCACCCCCAAGGACTTATCTACACATGGAGCAATGTGTTGGGCACCCGATTCAGGGATCACACTAGACTCTCAAGAATGTTACAAGAATGTTTATTTATTCAGTATTCATTATTTTTTTATTTACTATTTTCAAGTTAAGTAATGTTAAAGTGATGTTGCCTCCCAAAAGGGAAGTGTTTGAAAGTCTTAATGTTATTTGTGTTCCAGCCTGTGGATGTGCTGGGATTCGCTGTGGGGGAGTGTGGCGCCCCTGAGGCTGTCTTCACAACTGAGGTACTGCACCTCAGCCAGAGATGTGGTGCCCCATCCTGGGTGAGAAGGGGGCAATATACCGGTTCACGCACCAAAAATCTGCAGACACCCAATTGTTAGCTCACACATTAGATCAGGGCCGGGACAGGTCCCAATAATGCATAGCAACCAGTAATCTGATTATGACACTTAAGCCCCATGTACTGTCTCTGGAACCAGTCTGGGGGTGGAGCTTGGTGGGCGAGGTGTCTGAGGTAAAATGGGTGGAGCTAAGTTTAAAAAGTTGACCGTGGACAGAGTCAATCAGTCAGGAGCGTGGAGGAGACCGACTATAGGTCCAGATCCTGGGGTTCTTCCTCAACCCTGGTGACGCTGAGGAGAGAATCCCAGAGACTTGGGGAAGAGGTGTTAGACCCCCCCCTATAGTCTGGTTCCACAGGCATCGTCCCAAAGTGGAAGGATTTGGTCACAATTGGGGTCCTGGTCCCTAGGCTATAAAAAGACTAAAGGACTTTCTAATAACACCGGAGGACAGGGTGGCTGTACGCACCTTTGGGCCACAAGCAGCACACGAATCCGCTTGAAAGGGGTCACAGAGGATCAGGGAGTCAAACAGGCAGAAGTCCCTTTGAGAGTCCGTAATCCCTGGCTTAGGGCATTGTATGTGGAGGCGCAGGACAGGCAAGGGAGAGCCAGCTCCGACGAGACGACCAGGAAAGGCAAACAAAGGAGAATCGGTACTGGCCTCTGACTTACTCGGGATCGGCGGATGCCCATCACTGGGGATCAGACTAAAATGGCTGTCAAGATTGAACCAGTACAGTGAGTAAAAGACTGTTGTTGCAAAGCCCTGGTGTCATCTCCATTATTCCTGCGTCACAGCCTGCCCTCATAGACTTCATAATTTCAACGGTCGCCCCGGGGTTTCGCTCCACCTGTAAGGAGCAAGAACACCTCAGCGGCGCCATTATCACCTGCCCCGGGGAACACGCAGCACAGTGGCGGCCCACATAGCCGCAAAACCACAGGTGGCGTCACAAACTTTAAAAATCTCTAAAAATACAACTCCCATCATCCCCTTTATTATTTTAAAGACATCGCCAGGGTCACGGAACCGTACCCTGCCACCGGTGACGTCCTCGGACTAGTCTGGCCCAGTTCCGAGTACCCCCGACCTTGGAGTTGGGCGTGTTAGTAATAATGCCAGCCACAGGGGGTAATGATGCCAGCCTCAGCGGATTATAGTGCCTTCTCATTAGGGATAATAATGCCAGCCACAGGGGTAATAATGCCAGCCATAGGGGATATTTTTTTTTCTTTTTTACTGCATTAGTAATGGAGGTGTCTGCTAGACGCCCACCCATTACTAATACCAGAGCTTGAGGCCATCTGGCAATCACAGCTTGCATCAACCCCATATATTAACACTGCACAAAGGCAACAGGAAAAGCAGAGTACAGCAACATCTAATAGATGCACCACCTCTAGGGCGACTGTGGACTGCTATTTTTAGGCTTGGAACGGCCAAAAAAACATGGCTTTTTCCACCCTAAAAATATCAGCCTCCAGTTGTCTGCTGTCCCTTTGCTGGTTTTGAAAAATGGGGGGGACCTTGCGCCATTTTTTAAATTATTTGTTCAAATAATTAAAAATATCAGTGTGGGATCCCCAAAACCAGCCAAGGTGCAGCTGAGGATTGCAGCCTGCTGCTGACCTGTTCTGGGTATGAAAATTGGGGGGACCCCACATTATTTTTTTTCTAAAATTAGTCATTAATTCTGCTAAATAGCTGTACAAGCTATCTAGATTTTATCTATCTAGCTATCATTTATCTTAAATGTTTCTAGCTTTGCCCATCTTTTACACATTAAAAAACATTTATTACAGTAAGATCCATTTTTTTTCAGTATGTATCGCATGGATGTCATCCATGTGATGTCCGTATTTGACCCGTGCTGCTGAAGAAAAACTGACTTGACTCCCAGTGAATAACCTGGACATGCAGGTGTTTCACACGCCCGGGTGAAAACACTGCGGTGGGACAATTTTTATTGACTTTAATTAGTATTCTTGTGAACATGACGCCAGTAGGTGTCAAAATGGACACCACACGGAGCAGTGTGTGAAGGAGGCCTTAGTTGGATTCTAAGGCCCAGGATTTAGAAGTGACTATAGACTACGGGTGGGATGGTCCATGTTGTCTTGTTCTCCAGGCTTTAGACCGGTTGAGCTCAGGCTCTAGGTGTGGCTCTAGAGGTAAGTAAGGGTAAAGTGCCTGGAGAAGGTGAGCGCTGCTGGAGATAGCAACTCTCTGCTAAACAGTGACGTTCTTCTTGGGATCGCTACAAGGGTAGGCTTACCAATCATATCTGGTCTATGTGCGAACATTAGCCTGTACCTAAGAAAAAGGCTTCTATTGTTTGTGCTTTACTGTTTTCGTAAAGGACTCTAGGTTTATCCCAGCATGAAAGACCAGTAAGGTTTAAATATTGTCTGGTTATACCTTTTTATAGGTTCCTACTTGCCCATACACAGGAGGTTTTTAACCCAGAGAGAGGCTTCAGCATAGTGTAGGTACCCAGTTATGAGTTACAAATGGCCATTTATATATGCTAAATATCTCATTTTTCTTAGATTTTCCTTAGCAGTAATGCAGGTCCATGTTCACACATTCAGGCTATGTGCGCACGTTGCGTTCTCTGCAGTGCAGAAAAGAATGCCCCCTCTCAGACTGGACACTGCTTTTGTAAAAAAAAATGCATCCACAACGCATGCATTTTGGATGTTTTTTTCCATGCATTTTGCATGCGTTTTGGATGCATTTTTGACAGTGCGTTCCGCCGGCAATTCAGCTCTGCTACATGCTGGCTGACAGCAGACACAGACAGAGTCGCACGATGAGAATGAACTCGGGTGAACTTCACCCTACTTCATTGTCATACTGCGGCTGTGTCTGTGTGTTGCGTCCTGATTAGCGGTCACCCATGAAGGACTCACCGGTGGCCGGTAATCCCCTGAGTGACTAAAGTGAGCAGTGCGATTAGCACTGCCGTCACTCAGGTTACCCGCACATATCCCAACATTACCACCTACATCCCCGCACACATCCCGACATTACCGCCTACATCACCGTACACATCCCGACACTACAGCCTACATCATCGCACACATCCCGACATTACCGCCAACATCACCGCACACATCCCGACATTACCGCCTACATCATCACTGCACACATCCCGATATTACCGCCTACATCACCGCACACATCCCGACACTACAGCCCTCATCATCACCGCACACATCCCGACACTACAGCCCTCATCATTCCCGCACACATCCCTACATTAAAGCCTATATCACCGCACACACCCCAGCACTACAGCCCACATTACCGCACACATCCCGACACTACAGCCCTCCACCGCACACACACCGGCACTACTGCACCCATCATCCCCGCACACGCAGGCACTAACGCACCCATCATCACCGCACACACACACCGGCATTACCTCAGTGACGTCCCTGCTGACAGCGCAATTCACTTCAGTTGCTGTGTGGAGCTCACAATAGCGGCGGTGTTCTACTGCTGCTCCTGTCAGCTTCATGTAGCAGAGATGGATGCGTCGCGGGACACCTGTGGATTACGCCGGACCTGGAGGGGTATTTGGGGATTTTAATAAAGTGGTGAAAGGGGGTGGGTTTTTTTTGTCTTTTATTCCAAATAAAGGATTTTTTGTGTGTGTGTGTTTATTTACTTTCAT
This sequence comes from Anomaloglossus baeobatrachus, assembly GCF_048569485.1. Classification (NCBI taxonomy): domain Eukaryota; kingdom Metazoa; phylum Chordata; class Amphibia; order Anura; family Aromobatidae; genus Anomaloglossus; species Anomaloglossus baeobatrachus. The sequence goes on from NC_134353.1 coordinate 552,718,827, forward strand.
TTACAGGTTAATCATGGAATGTGTCTCATACAGTTAGGTCCAGAAATATTTGGACAGTGACACAATTTTCGCGAGTTGGGCTCTGCATGCCACAACATTGGATTTGAAATGAAATCTCGACAACAGAATTCAAGTGCAGATTGTAACGTTTAATTTGAAGGTTTGAACAAAAATATCTGATAGAAATTGTAGGAAATGTACACATTTCTTTACAAACACTCCACATTTTAGGAGGTCAAAAGTAATTGGACAAATAAACCAAACCCAAACAAAATATTTTTATTTTCAATATTTTGTTGCGAATCCTTTGGAGGCAATCACTGCCTTAAGTCTGGAACCCATGGACATCACCAAACGATGGGTTTCCTCCTTCTTAATGCTTTGCCAGGCCTTTACAGCCGCAGCCTTCAGGTCTTGCTTGTTTGTGGGTCTTTCCGTCTTAAGTCTGGATTTGAGCAAGTGAAATGCATGCTCAATTGGGTTAAGATCTGGTGATTGACTTGGCCATTGCAGAATGTTCCACTTTTTTGCACTCATGAACTCCTGGGTAGCTTTGGCTGTATGCTTGGGGTCATTGTCCATCTGTACTATGAAGCGCCGTCCGATCAACTTTGCGGCATTTGGCTGAATCTGGGCTGAAAGTATATCCCGGTACACTTCAGAATTCATCCGGCTACTCTTGTCTGCTGTTATGTCATCAATAAACACAAGTGACCCAGAGCCATTAAAAGTCATGCATGCCCATGCCATCACGTTGCCTCCACCATGTTTTACAGAGGATGTGGTGTGCCTTGGATCATGTGCCGTTCCCTTTCTTCTCCAAACTTTTTTCTTCCCATCATTCTGGTACAGGTTGATCTTTGTCTCATCTGTCCATAGAATACTTTTCCAGAACTAAGCTGGCTTCATGAGGTGTTTTTCAGCAAATTTAACTTTGGCCTGTCTATTTTTGGAATTGATGAATGGTTTGCATCTAGATGTGAACCCTTTGTATTTACTTTCATGGAGTCTTCTCTTTACTGTTGACTTAGAGACAGATACACCTACTTCACTGAGAGTGTTCTGGACTTCAGTTGATGTTGTGAACGGGTTCTTCTTCACCAAAGAAAGTATGCGGCGATCATCCACCACTGTTGTCATCCGTGGACGCCCAAGCCTTTTTGAGTTCCCAAGCTCACCAGTCAATTCCTTTTTTCTCAGAATGTACCCGACTGTTGATTTTGCTACTCCAAGCATGTCTGCTATCTCTCTGATGGATTTTTTCTTTTTTTCAGCCTCAGGATGTTCTGCTTCACCTCAATTGAGAGTTCCTTAGACCGCATGTTGTCTGGTCACAGCAACAGCTTCCAAATGCAAAACCACACACCTGTAATCAACCCCAGACCTTTTAACTACTTCATTGATTACAGGTTAACGAGGGAGACGCCTTCAGAGTTAATTGCAGCCCTTAGAGTCCCTTGTCCAATTACTTTTGGTCCCTTGAAAAAGAGGAGGCTATGCATAACAGAGCTATGATTCCTAAACCCTTTCTCCGATTTGGATGTGAAAACTCTCATATTGCAGCTGGGAGTGTGCACTTTCAGCCCATATTATATATTTAATTGTATTTCTGAACATGTTTTTGTAAACAGCTACAATAACAAAACTTGTGTCACTGTCCAAATATTTCTGGACCTAGCTGTAGATGCCTGCCATGATTAACCTAGGAATTAGTGGCAGCTATGGGCTGCTGCCATTAACTCCTTATTACCCGTTTGCCACCGTACCAGGGCAATTCGGGATGAGCCGGGTAGAGTCCTGGGACTGTGGCATCTAAAGGATGCGGCAATTCCGGGCGGCTGCTGACTGATATTGTTAGGCTGGGGGGCTCCCCATAATGTGGAGCTCCCCATCCTGAGAATACCAGCCTTCAGCCATGTGGCTTTACCCTGTCTAGTATCAAAATTTGGGGGACCGCACATCGTTTTTTTTAATTTATTTATTTTACTGCACGATATAGACCCGCCCACCGGTAGCTGTGATTGGTTGCAGTGAGACAGCTGTCAATCAGCGTGGGGGTGTGTCTGACTGCAACCAATCATAGGCGCCGGTGGGCGGGGAAAGCAGGGAATACCAGATTGAATAATGAGCGGCCGGCATTTTCAAAAGAGGAAAATCCGCCGGAGCAGTGTGACAGCCGTGCAGCGCTGCACCGGTGATAGGGGATCGGGGAGTATGAGAGAGGGGGAGACTCTGACCGACGGACAGAGAGAGGGACAGACAGAGAGAGAGACCGACTGACAGAGAGAGAGAGAGAGAGACAGACAGAGCGACCCACTGACAGAGAAAGATACCGACCGACAGACGGATGGAGATTCACCGGCATCCAAAACTTGCATTTTGCTTGTCTAAAAAGCATGCAGAATGCAACAAAAATGCAGTCCAAGTACATTTTGGTTGCGTTTTGACCCACATCATTGATTTCAATGGGTGGAGAACGCAGCTACAACACACAAAAGAAGTGACATGCTGCTTTTTTTCCACAGTGATTTTGGGCATCCAAAACGCTGTGTTTACAAACGCAGCGTGTGCATTGATTTTTCGGCTTTCTCATAGACTTTGCTGGGGAAGCTGCACGCATGCAGTTACGCAGCAGTTCAAAACGCAGCCTTTCCGCGGAAAAAAACGCAACGTGCGCACTTAGCCTCATGGTTTCCATGCTTTAGCATTATCAGAGTGCAAACTGTCTTTTTTTGTATTTTATGTCATGTTCAGTTATCCACCTGTTCACACCTCAATTTGGTGAGTGCAGTCAGTCTTTTTTGTCTAGATTTACACTGATGGGGTCTGACCGTTGGGACTTGCATTGATTGGCAGAATGCAGCGCTCAGGCACCCCATAGGGAATGACTGGAGGGGAGCCATGGTGGAGTATGCGTTCTGCTACTGCTATTGTAACATGAACATAATTGCCCCATTCTGCTGTTCATGCTTGTCCCAGTGTTTACACCACACCAACAAGGATTACCATCCATAGCGGCAGACCACACACAGAATTGGGCCTTACCTATGCCTGTTATCACAATTTCAGTTGTATCTACAGTTGAATGGAATGGTGAATCGGGGAGGCAAAGTCTTCAGGATCCATCATTCAGCCTGTCCCTGGGTGTCTGAGGCTCTGCCCGCTGTAGGGAAGATGTCCACGCTTGCACTTGCTGAGCACAGTCCTCACCCTGCACCTCAGCATGATGCAGGGGTAACAAGGATTGGTTAATAGTGCTGGTGTTATTTTAATTTTTTTAAATGTCACTACTCATGAAGGAAGCGGCATTTATGCTGTAGGAGTGTTATGTATTGAAGGAATTATAACATATGTGTAAAGATATCTTACTGTGGGTTTGGACAATTTTGGAGCATCATACTCTATAATTGGCTTGAAAGGGTTATTATGCGTGGTAAAACAAAGGCTGTGTTCGCATGTTGCATTTTTGTTGCAGCAAAACCATTCTTGATATTAAAAAAAAAAAACAACTTTTTTCGCTGCCATTTATCTACAGTACATGTTTAAATAAAGTTAGTTTCATTCACCACAAAAGCAGCAAAAACCAAGCAGTTTTCCACTTGTCAGGAAAAAGTGTGTGTGCTTGAGATTTCTGGAATCTCATAGGTTTTGCTGGTACTATGAAAAGCAGCATTTAATTTGTATAAAACGGATGTTAAAAAAAAAACAAACACGCAAAAACGCAAGTTGTGAATATAGCCTAAGAGGCTTGATGAAATAATGACTGTATGGGCCAAAATACATATCAGTCTCCCTATTTGGAAAAAAAAAGTTAAGATATGATCTATCTTCACTGAAGTATATATGTATGTGTGTGTGTGTATATGTGTTACATATGTGTGTATGTGTATATGTGTATATATATATATATATATATATATATATATATATATATATATATATATATACACATATACACATACACATACAAGCTGTAGCACCAGCCCGGGATAGTAACTGTCTCTTTCCCCATCTGTCTCTTTCTTCAAAAAAGATCTTGTAAAAATCCCATAAAAAAGGTTGATGATAATACACAAGAGTAGCTGGAAACTTAGATGGCTGCAATCCACTGACTACACAACACAACTAAAAGAAGCGGTGGAGCGTTACTAACAAACCTAGACGCCTCGTCACTGCCGTAGAACTAACCTCAAAGATGGAATGAGGAATCCTGACTTGCCTCAGAGCATCAGAGCAACCCCAATGGAAAGTTGAAGCGTCCAACATATAATAATGGTGATGTAAGAAGAAACAACACACAGATGGTAGATATAGAGTTAAGCAAAGTGAGGCCCTGCTAGCTAGATACTAAAGTATAGGATAGATTGCTGGTTGCAGCCATTTAAAACCCTGAATAATACCAACACCTGATAATCAAAAATTCCCTAAAAGATCACATGATCTTTGCTCCCACTATATCAGGAACTCTTGTGCAAATACATTTAAATAGAAAATGCAAATATAATCGAAAAAATCTTAACTACAAAAACACATGAGATACAAAAAAACAAAACTCCTGATCAAACTAGTAGTAAAAACTCTCTTTCTTGCTGGGAATAAATCGTTCTCCAAAAATAGTGCAGGAATAGCACTTATTCACCTGCAAGAAACAAAAAGGGAATATTCTCAAACACTGATTTAGAAAAAAATGCCCTTCAGTGCAAATTCAGCCTTTAACCAAGTTGAGACTAAAAGAACAAAATACTTATCAGGCATAGCAGCAGACTCAGGTTGACAAGGAACGAAAAACTGCTGTAGAAATCATTCCTGGAAAATCCAAAAAGGCGCAGAAAAAGGCAAAACAAAAACCTAAAGGGAAAGGCAAAAGCCTAAAGACGGCTGGAAGACAAAATTCAGGACATCTTCATATGGAGCAGAAACAATTATCACCGGCAAAGGTTACACAGAGCATGCCTTCCTATAACCCCACAGGCTGGACTCCATAGGCTTCATGAAACAGCAATCATCTCCAACACCTGTCTGAGTGACAGATGCAGAATCAGACTCACTACCAGCACTAGCCACCAGATTGAGTCAAGAAACACTCCCGGGAACAGCACCATCTCTGATGATATTTACAACAGCCAACATTCTCTTCAAGGGCATTCTTCTAAAGTTCTGGCTGCATTGTGGCACCTAGCTCCATTGACTTTAATGGAGGCAGGTTTTTTGGCGAATAAGTGTAAAGCGCGGGGTTAAAATTTCCGCTCAAAATATAGTCTATAATGTTCCCTGAGTTAAATGGTGTGGCTGTGCAAAATTTTGTGATTTCACATGCGAGGATGCAAATTCCTTTAGCGGACACACACACATACATCCAGACACTCAGCTTTTTATATATATATGTGACGCCCTGGACTAGCCAGGTAGTCAAAGTTAGAGCCCCGCACAACACCTGTCCCCATATAAAGGTGTCATCAGCCAACCAGTAAACCCTAGTCACCCCTCTCAAAGCTTGATGGACACACCAGGGGGCGGAGCCAGGCGGTTGGCCACGCCAACCGAGGACTTCAGAGGACCTGAAGCTGGAGAAACGTCAGTACAGTTGAGTAGAGTGCAGTCAGTCGGTGGAGTCTAGTGAAGTGGAGTGAAGGAGGTCTGACAGGTGCCATGGTTGGAGCCCGGGCACCTTTGGCTAGGAGGCATAGGGTGGCCTCAGCCTGCAGGAGCCGGGAAGACGGCTCGGTGGAACCGTGGTGGACAGGGACAGGGTAGTGGCCCGCCGGTACCGACCCGGGGAACCGACTCGGAAACCGGAGCACAAAGGGGGGTACTCAGACCCTGAAACGAGGTCCAGAAGCGATGGACTGAGTTAATTAACTGATTGCGGTCTGGACTATAGGTCATTTCCCACCCAAAGTCCCGACTGAAGACAACAGCCCAACGAGGGGGATAGAAAGCCACCGCACAGGCAGAGAGATCCCACAGGCCAGCGTCTGTGGGCAAAAGGGCTCTCTCGACATCCACAAAGCCGGGGAGCGGACTTCCGATGCTGAAGCGCAGGTAGCCCACAAATTCACAGCACAGTGCAGGAGAAAGGCAGAAACCACCAACCGGGTGGGGGACCAGACGCAGCCGGCTGCGGGCACCGACCACCATCAACTTAGTCTACCAGAGACTCGTGTGAGTACAACAGTACCCTCCGGCCGCGCACCTCCCTGCACCGCCCAAGTACCTCACCAACGGGTCCCGGGGCCACCATCCCTGCCCATGGAGGGGTTAACAACTTGCTGCATAACATCTCCCCCGGGTGCCCCTGTAACCGCAGCGGTGGTGCCTACCTTCACTACATCCCGTGGGTGGCGTCACAAACTCAAATTTGGCTCCAGCCATACACCTATGTTCCCCTAAAAGTGCCAGCCCTCACTTTCAGATCGAAGTGGACCACGGGGGCCCCTGGGTCCGGAGACGCTCGAGCCACCCACCAGCGAGCCCGGATCCGAGCGGCTTGGATGCCGCCGAGCACGGGGCGGTACATATACAGTACAGATCAAAAGTTTGGACACACCTTCTCATTCAAAGAGTTTTCTTTATTTTCATGAGTCTGAAAATTGTAGATTTACATTGAAGGCATCAAAACTATGAATTAACACATGTGGAATGAAATACTTAACCAAAAAGTGTGAAACAACTGAAAATATGTCTTATAGTCTAGGTTCTTCAAAGTAGCCACCTTTTGCTTTGATTTCTGCTTTGCACACTCTTGGCATTCTCTTAATGAGCTTCAAGAGATAGTCACCGGAAATGGTTTTCACTTCACAGGTGTGCACTGTCAGGTTTAATAAGTTAAATTTCTTGCCTTATAAATGGGGTTGGGACCATCAGTTGTGTTGCGCAGAAGTCTGGTGGATACACAACTGATAGTCCTACTGAATAGACTGATAGAATTTGTATTATGGCAAGAAAAAAGCAGCTAAGTAAAGAAATACGAGTTTTCATCATTACTTTAAGAAATGAAGGTCAGTCAGTCCGAAAAATTGGGAAAACTTTGAAAGTATCCCCAAGTGCAGTGGCAAAATCCATCAAATGCTACAAAGAAACTGGCTCACATGAGGACCACCTCAGGAAAGGAAAACCAAGAGTCACCTCTGCTGCAGAGGATAGGTTTATCCGATTCACCAGCCTCATAAATCGCAGGTTAACAGCAGCTCAGATTAGAGACCAAGTCAATACCACACAGAGTTCTAGCAGGAGACACATCTCTAGAACAACTGTTAAGCGGAGACTTTATGCAGCAGGCCTTCATGGTAAAATACTTTAGCTGCTAGGATACCACTACTAAGGACAGGCAACAAGCAGAAGAGACTTGTTTGGGCTAAAGAACACAAGGAATGGACATTAGGCCAGTGAAAATCTGTGATTTGGTCTGATAAATCCAAATTTGAGATCTTTGGATCCAACCACTGTGTCTTTGTGCAACGCAGAAAAGGTGAACGGATGGACTCTACATGCCTGGTTCCCACTGTGAAGCATGGACGAGGAGGTGTGATGGTGTGGGGGTACTTTACTGGTGACACTGTTGGAAATTATTCAAAATTGAAGGCATACTGAACCAGCATGGCTACCACAGCATCTTGCAGCGGCATGCTATGCCATCCGGTTTGCGTTTAGTTGGATCATCATATATTTTTCAACAGGACAATGACCCCAAACACACCTCCAGGCTGTGTAAGGGCTATTTGACTAAGAAGGAGAGTGATGGGGTGCTACGCCAGATGACCTGGCTTCCACAGTAACCAGACCTGAACCCAATCGAGATGGTTTCGGGTGAGCTGGACCGCAGAGTGAAGGCAAAAGGGCCAACAAGTGCGAAGCATCTCTGGGAACTCCTTCAATACTATTGGAAGACCATTTCCGGTTACTACCTCTTGAAGTTCATCGAGAGAATGCCAAGAGTGTGCACAGCAGTAATCAAAGCAAAAGGTGGCTACTTTGAAGAACCTAGAATATAAGACATATTTTCAGTTGTTTCACACTTTTTTTAGTATATCACTCTACATTTGTTAATTCATAGTTTTGATGCCTTCAACGTGAATCTACACTTTTCAGAATATCAAACAAATCCAGCACTCAAAGCAATGAAATGAAATTGTTTTGAATTTTTATTCATTCATTTATAGAAAGCAATTTTGTGTAAATATTAGTTGACGTTTCGGTCTTCCGACCTTCATCAGATTACACTACAATAAAGAAATACATAAAGAATTTTTAGATGTACAGAAATATAATGGCATAATACAATCATAGTATCAGAAAAGGCAGAGATTTCACCAAACAATAATACATTGACCATAAGAAATCACATGCCAACAAAATGATGACAAAAAAAGGGAAAATCGAAAAAAATGGAAAATCGAAAAAAATAATCTGTCAATTGAGCCACTTAACTGGCAGACACAATGCCCTCCTAGACATAAAGGTAGGAAATATGCTAATAAAGAATAATTGGTAGAAAAAAACAGAAAGAAAGATGTAAGGACCAATAATCATGTCCTGCTAATTCAATATTAAATTACAGAAAGTGCAAAGTAAAAAATAGGAGCACTCAAGACTAATCAGACAAAGTCAAACAGACAATAAGAAACAATGCCATGTGGTAACACTCACCAAAAAGGCTCTGATATAACATATGGAAAATCCTGGAGAAGAGGGAAAAGCTGCCCGTCCGGGTCTGCGGTCTGTGTGATCTGACAGCCCAAAGCCCAAGTTTAAATAGACCGCTTAATTAGCGTATATCATGTTACGGAACGTCACTTCCGGTCCACAAACCGGAAGTGACGATCCTGACTGGCAATATGTAAAACCAAATGGTTGGCAAACACGGACTTGCGCAGACTGCCCATGCCACTTCACATCCAACAAACTGGACAAAAAGTGGTGCCCCAGCATATAGGATATAGTAGAACAAAAAGATAATTACAATAGATCGCTTGATTAGCGCATAAAATATCGCGGAATGTCACTTCCGGTCCGCGAACCGGAAGTGACGATCCTGGCTGGCAAACTGTAAACCAAGTGGTTGGCAAACGCGGACTTGCGCAGACAGTCCACACCACTTTACATTCAATCAACTAAACGAAGAACACGGTCATACGGAACGGATGGGAAATTTATAAAAGATAGACCACATGAATCAACAATGACTAATAGACCGCTTAATTCGCGTATATCATGTTACTGAACGTCACTTCCGGTCCACAAACCGGAAGTGACGATCCTGACTAGCAATATGTAGAACCAAATGGTTAGCAAACACGGACTTGCGCAAACTGCCCTTACCACTTCACATCCAAAATGGACAAAAAGTGGTGCGCCAGCATATAGAATATAGTAGAACAAAAAGGTAATTACAATAGATCACTTGATTAGCAGATAGCATATCACGGAACGTCACTTCCGGTCCGCAAACCGGAAGTGACGATCCTGGCTGGCAAGCTGTAAACCAAGTGGTTGGCAAACGCGGACTTGCGCAGACAGTCCACCCCACTTTATCAACTAGACGAGGAACACGGTAATACGGAACGGATGGGAAATTTATAAAGGATAGACCACATGAATCAACAATGACTAATAGTGCCCCCTTATCATGTAATTACTATGATATAAAGGTGATAAGAATAAAGGAACACCACTGTCCGTTGAAACAACGGAGAGTGGTGTACCAACCCATTAAGGATATAGTGAATAAAAAGTATTATTTATAATGTTGTATAGAAAAGTCAACTTACTGCAAAATACAAGGACAAACCAATAAAGGGGAGCAAAAGGTAATAAAAAGTAATAAAAAGGTAATAAAAAGAGAGGACTAAGGGAATGGTGTGTATGTTTGGAATCAATATATACTCATATTTAAGTACTATTCATATGTAAACCCTAGTATAGTAACAACAATCATCTAAAAGATATATAGAAAAGCTGTGGAGATATAAAGAGGAGAAGAGGGGAGGGGGGGGAGGGGAGGGGGGAGGGAAAAAGGGGGAGGGGGAAGGGATTGAAAAGAAAAAAAATGCAAAAGAGAGTAAATCAAAGTAAACAAGAGCTAAAACTAGGGGAAAAGAGAGAAAAATATTTTGTTAAAAAAGGGGAAAGAAAAAAAGATTAAGGGAAATACCTAAAAAGACCGGCCATCATCAAGTCAGTGATCAACTCTTCTGTAAAAAAAGTAATAGAGAACATAAATAAATGTCGAACTATAGAAAACTAGAAGTATCGAAATCACGATTAAGGCCTTTGGGCTCCAAAGTTTGAAGGGTAAAAATCCAATATGCCTCTCTTTGTTTCAATCTTTTAACTCTATCACCTCCTCTTCTATATGGTAAGACTTGTTCCAAAACTTGGAAACGTAACTGGCTGACACTATGTCCCTGTTTGTGAAAATGAGATGGAAGTGGTAATGTCAATCTCTCACACCTAATGGTGGATTTATGTTGTGATATACGTTCTTTAACAGTCTGGGTAGTCTCGCCTACATAGAGTAGGCCGCAAGGGCACTTGACTACATACACAACAAAAGATGTTTCACAAGTGAAGAAACCTCTGATGGGATAACCCCGACCACTATAGGGATGCAAAACTTTATCTCCTTTCAACACATTACTGCATTGAGAACAGCTTAAACATGGAAATGTGCCACGTCTCTGAGTAAATAAATGAGTTTGAACGGGTCCTGTCAAATTGGTGCCCATATCGGCCCTCACTAGTTTATTACTGAGATTAGATGGACGTCTAAAGCAAGGAAGAAAAGGTGACTTAAATTCTTCCACCTCCGGGTACCCTTTACGCAAAATGTTCCAATGATTTCTGATGAACTTGTGAATTTTGTAGGAAAAAGGATGGTAAGTATGGACAAAGGCTAGACGTTTATCTCTAACCTTACCAATAGAAGATTCAGTACTAATACTAGCACTATTCAAAACCTCCTGTGGATAACCCCTAACCAGAAACTTAGTCCTCATCTCCTGTAATCTGGTATTTTGGATTTCTTGTTGATTGACAATCCTATGTACCCTAAGAAACTGAGACTTAGGTATAGAATTCTTCATGGCTTTGGGATGACAACTGTCATATGAAAGTAAGTTGTTCCTATCAGTGGACTTAATATACAGATCAGTTTGTAAATGCCCACTATCCAATTTTGTGACCGTGACATCTAGAAAATTAATATGATGTAGATCATAATGTATAACAAATTGAAGTTCGGGCCAAATACTGTTAATATGAGTATGAAATTCCATAATGGAATCCAACGGGCCATCCCATATGCAAAAAACGTCATCGATAAATCTCTTCCAACACCTACAGTGTTCTTGGAATCCCTTGTTAGAATAAATAAATGTATCCTCAAAATGAGACATGTACGTATTTGCATATGGGGGTGCCACGTTGGACCCCATCGCGGTCCCCTGTTTTTGTATATAATAGATGTCCTGGAACAAAAAGAAATTTTCAGAGTCATGAAAATAAAATTCTTTGAATGAGAATGTGTGTCCAAACTTTTGGTCTGTACTGTATATATATATGTGTATATATACATATATATATTTAAATTGTTGGTATAGGGCCCCATGATTCATGTGGATAAGTATTAACTTGTTACAACCCGTTTAAATGATCGAACTGTTAGATTTATGGTGTCACAGGCAGTAGGAACTATGGTGTAATACTATTGTATGTACTGAGGATTTCGATTGCGTTAGGGCAATGACAACCAGAGACGAGTTCTTGGTGCAAGAACGTTTATAATATGCAACCGACAATATGTACATAAACAGAACAAAAACACAGTAGAACATAAACACAGGAAATACCTTCCAGGATCGGAGCGAAGGGGAATTCCCGGGGCCACGCACCGGACTCCCCCAGGGAGACCACCAAGGGCTTTTACACAGATGGACAGGAAGTAGGGCAACAGAACAGAAAACTCCATGTTAACAAAGGGCAAACTCCTTTAAAAGAAAACTGGAAATCCCGGAACTCTGACAGTACTCTCCCCCCCAGAAACGGCCTCAGGACGGATCAGGGCCCGGCTTGTCTGGGTACCGCCGATGAAACTGAGCAACCTTCCGGGGCGCTCGAATGTTACCCACAGGTTCCCAGGAATCGTCCTCGGGGGAGTACCCCTGCCAACGTACCAGATACTGAAGCCGATGCCGATGGAGCCGGGAGTCAATAATGTCCTCAACCACGAACTGCTCCTGGCCATCAACCATCACAGGCAGAGGAGGAGGCACGATACGACCATGAAACGTATTAGGGGACACAGGTTTGAGTAGAGAAACATGAAAGACCGGGTGTACCTTTAAATGGTGCGGCAACCTCAGCCGACAGGCCACAGAGCTCACGATCCCGGTGATCCTAAACGGACCGATGAATTTCTGCCCCAGCTTCTGCGAAGGAACACCCAATTTCAGATTTTTGGTGGATAACCACACCGAGTCCCCTACCTTATACATGGGTGCCTGTTTCCGGTGAGTGTCTGCCGACTTCTTGTAACGCTCCTGAGCCGAAGCCAAAGAGTCCTTTAAAACCTCCAGATTCTGTCGTAGCTCCGTCACTCTGTCCTCCACCGCTGGCACCGAAACCGCCACCGGTGACCTAGGCAAAACATTCGGATGGTAACCCAAGTTAGCGAAAAAGGGCGTTACCTTAGTGGAGCTGCTCTGAGTGTTGTTATACGAGAACTCCGCCAAAGGAAGCAGCTTCAACCAATCATCCTGCAGATGGCTGACATAACATCGTAGGTACTGCTCCAGGGTTTGATTAGTCCGTTCGGTTTGCCCATTTGTCTGAGGATGGTATGCAGAAGACAAACAGACATCAATACGGAGTGCCGAACAAAACCCCTTCCAGAATTTAGACGTGAACTGCACGCCCCGGTCAGAGATGATCTCATCTGGTACCCCATGCAATCGAAATATGTTCTGGATAACCAAATCCACTGTCTCTGCGGCTGAGGGAAGACCGGTACATGGAATAAAGTGAGCAGCTTTGGTCAACCAATCCACCACCACTAAAATGGTATTGTTACCGCCTGAGACTGGCAACTCCACAATAAAATCCATTGAGATGGATCCCCAAGGGCAAGATGGAACGGGTAACGGTTGAAGGAGTCCCGTAGGAGCCACACGAGGGACCTTGCATCGGGCACAAACCACACATGAGTGGACATAGTCTTTCACATCCTTTAAACAGGTTGGCCACCAGAAAAAACGACTCAGAAATTCCTGCGTCTTCTGTACCCCCCTATGACCTGCCAACACGGAATCATGGACCAATTTGAGAACCCGAAGTCTTACAGCCTCCGGGACATAAATACGTCGCTCTCTCAACCACACACCATTCCGAAGGACAAGAGTCACATCATTCGGGGGGGCAGCAAGAAATACGTCACCATCATAAGCCAGCTTGATGTCCTTCCACAAGTCCTGGTCCTGGATTACTCCAACGAAATTGGCATCTGATAACACGGTCTGAGACGGTGTTCCAGGCACGGAGTCCATGGCATGGATTCGGGACAAGGCATCGGCTTTCCCCTTACGTGACCCTGGACGGTATGTAACGATAAAATTGAACTGGTTAAGGAACAAGCTCCAACGGGCTTGCCGTGGAGACAGGCACCTGGCAGATTTAAGAAATTCCAGGTTACGATGATCTGTGAGAACTATCACTTGCTGCGCTGCTCCCTGTAAGTGGTGTCTCCATTCCTTAAAAGCTGAAATAATCGCCAACAATTCCTTGTCCGCAATGTCATAGTTCTTTTCTGCAGGGGACAACCGGCGAGAAAAGAAAGCACACGGGTGCAAGAGACTCTTGTCCCCAGTCCTTTGGGAAAGGATAGCCCCTAATGCATAATCGGAAGCGTCGACTTCCACAATAAAGGGGAGTGCGGGATTCGGGTGTATTAGTATGGGTGCTGAGGTAAAACAAACCTTGAGACGATTGAAAGCTTCCTGGGCCTGGGCAGACCACACAAACCTCTGTCCTTTCTTGGTTAACAGAGTGATAGGACGGACGATCTCTGAAAAGTTACGGATAAAGCGTCTGTAAAAGTTAGCAAAACCGACAAAGCGTTGTACCTCCTTGATGTTTCCCGGTTCCGGCCAGTCTAGAATTGCTTGTATCTTGCCAGACTCCATGTTCAGTCCCTGAGGAGAGATGACATATCCTAAAAATTGTATTTTTGAGCAATGGAATTCGCACTTTTTCCAGTTTAATATACAGGTGGTTATCCCTCAGACGGGTAAGTACTGTCTTGACGTGCTCCTGGTGTTCCTGTAGGGAATCAGAAAAGATCAAGATATCATCCAGGTAAATCACCATGAATTGGTCCATTATATCCCTAAAAATATCGTTGACTAGGTGTTGGAAAGCCGCAGGGGCGTTACAAAGTCCAAAAGGCATCACTAGATACTCATAATGTCCATACCGACATCTGAACGCTGTTTTCCACTCGTCCCCGGGACGTATGCGGAGTAGATTATATGCCCCACAGAGATCCAATTTAGTGAATATCTTTGCCTGTTGAACTCTCTCCAATAGTTCAGGAATCAACGGTAACGGATACCGGTTCCGGATGGTTATCTTATTTAGTTCCCGGTAGTCGATACAAGGTCTCAGAGTCCCCTCTTTCTTTTTCACAAAAAAGATGGGTGCCCCTGCTGGTGAGGTAGAAGGGCGAATAAATCCCTTGGCTAGACTTTCATCGATGTAATCTTTTAGTGCTTGTAACTCAGGTGCCGCCAACGGGTAGACATGACCAAACGGGATCTCTGCCCCTGGGAGTAAGTCTATGGGAAAATCATACGGTCTACGCGGGGGAAGCCGATCTGCTTTTCTTTTGTCGCATATATCAGCGAAGTCATGATAAACCGGGGGTAGAACAGGTACCTGTACAGTGCCCTCCGCCTTCGGTGTTACTGGAACCGGTACAGTTGGACTAATAGTCGGACCACTCTGGGGTGGGAAGGATATTTCTTTAGTCTCCCAATCGATGACTGGATTTGTAGACCGCAGCCAAGGAATTCCTAAAATTATCGGAAAATGGGGAGAAGAAATTAACATGAAAACAAGGGTCTCCTGCTGACCTGGTTTCATCACACATTCTAGGGGTACTGTCTCCCGATCAACTGGTCCAGAAACTAATGGAGAACCGTCTACCGTCTCCATGGTAACCGGTGAGGATCTTTGTTGAGTCCGGATACCGTGTTTCCTGGCAAAAGAAGAGTCCATGAAATTTCCCCCTGCCCCAGAGTCTATCATAGCAAATGTAGGAATTAACTGTCCCTCCCACCGTATCTGAATGGGAAACGAGCAATGGGTGTTTTTCCCTTCTGAGTCCTTAGGTGAAGTTGACATTACAGTCAAGGGAAATACCGCATCCAGGTGTCCACTTGCCTCAGAGATATCGGACTCTGCGTCCGTGTTGTCACACTCTGCCATTGCTGCCAGTACCTTATTTGGGCGATTTGGACGTTTTGGGCAGTCAATCAGGAAATGGTCCGATTGACCACAATAGAAACACAAACGCTCACGGAGCCGGTGTTCACGACGTTCGTTGGTCTCTCGCTTTTGTAGAGAGTCCACTTGCATAGGAACATCCTCGGCCTCCCGTGGCGTCTTGAGAGCGGGTTCTCTAGAAGGAAACGCAAAGTTGGTTACCCGGTTTACAGCTGCCCATTTTTCCTGTCTACGTTCCGTCAAGCGGGTATCGATACGCACACAGTGTTGGAGAAACAGTTCAAAATCCCGTGGAGATTCGGAACGAGCTAACTCGTCCTTGATGGTACCGGACAAACCCTTTCTGAAAACTGACAATAACGCATTGTTTCCCCAGTCGGTGTCTACCACTAACCTTTTGAACTCGGTGGCGTATTCGACGACAGACCGCTTTCCCTGACGTAAGGAAAGGAGAGCCGATTCAGCGGTAGCACGGCGATTAGGATCATCAAACATTTGCGCCATTGCTGTTAAAAAGTCATCCAGGTGATTTAAACGGATATCACGGTTCTCTATCATCGGATTAGCCCAAGCCAGTGCTCGGGAGGTTAACAACATGATTATACATAACACTTTTGACCGGTCAGAACGGTAATAATCAGCATGTACATCAAAAAATAGTATACACTGGTTAACAAATCCACGAAACTGACTACGATCACCACTGAAACGAAATGGGGGTAACCTAGGCATACCGGCAGCTGATACGGACGTAGTGGGGGCGGCTTCCTGAGCCTCCACGCTGGTTTGCAAATCCTGAATAGCCGGACCCAGTACCTGATGATCATGGCCCAGTTGTACCTCCACATCTCTAAGCTTAGTTTGCACCACCTCCATCTCCTGCTGCAAGGAGTTAATCATGGAAAAAAGCTGATCTACTCGTGTCTCAGTCATTGCCCTAGCGAAATCCTTTTATGGCCTGAGTATAATGTAATACTATTGTATGTACTGAGGATTTCGATTGCGTTAGGGCAATGACAACCAGAGACGAGTTCTTGGTGCAAGAACGTTTATAATATGCAACCGACAATATGTACATAAACAGAACAAAAACACAGTAGAACATAAACACAGGAAATACCTTCCAGGATCGGAGCGAAGGGGAATTCCCGGGGCCACGCACCGGACTCCCCCAGGGAGACCACCAAGAGCGAACCCCTATACAGGGACTGTCTGGCAATCACCCCAGAAGGCCTAAATGCGCAGCAGCCGGGACACAAAGGGCAATAGGTATAGTCCAAAAATGTCCGTACGTGATGAGAGTCCAGAGTGGTTACGAAACGGAAGGAACCGGGCAGAAGTGCCGACCAAAGATGGCAGACGGAGTCCGGGCACAGCTTGATGAGACCAGGTGAAGTCCAGAGTCGGTGTCGGTTGTTTTTCAAGAGGATCCAAATATCAATCAGGAACCAAGAGCAGCAGGGCAGGAGTACACAGGAAGCAGTATACTCAGGCAACTGGACTAAGCTTAGGGGCGGCTTTTAAACAGATGGACAGGAAGTAGGGCAACAGAACAGAAAACTCCATGTTAACAAAGGGCAAGCTCCTTTAAAAGAAAACTGGAAATCCCGGAACTCTGACATATGGTTTGGTTGCAGACAGGGGCGGAACAATCACGGTCTCAGAGGTCGCCACTGTGACAGGCCAGGGGGCTCATGGGACCCGAGAAACTCAGCACTTGCTTCAGCTTAATGTGCGTTCAAGTGTATATTGTAGTGTCACAGGAGGTAGCAGCCGTTCTGGAGCTCACACATGTCTCGGCTACTTAAGCAATTGTATATTCACTGCTCTCCATGCCCATAATCCCACCCACCTCTTTCCTTTGAACAGGTGCTGAGAAGTGGGCAGGATTATGGTCACAGTGATCATCCGGCCGCAGGCTTTGAGCATCTGCTGGGTGAAGGATCCCCCACTGGGCCCCTGACTGTCTCTCCTGCAGCATACAGCACATATGCTGCATATTCCATCCATCAGAAGAGGGGGGAAATGCTGAGCACAGCCATCTCCTACACTCACTGCTCTGGAGCCTCACAGGAGTAAGCCCCGCCCACTGGCATGGAGCTGCTGTGCAGGGAGTGCTGCATAAATATGAGAGACTTCTGAGGAGTTTTTATCCCTGGATCCTGCATTGCCATTGCCCTGTAGTCAGCAGTAGCAGGAGGCTTCAGAGAAACACAATGTGACCTGAAGTGAGTACTGGAGCTCCTTAAATGAAGACTCTAGCCACACTGCCCTCTTATGTCCTCCTATTTGCCTCTCACAGCTGCACTCTCCTGCCCCCTCCACCACTACCCTCTTCTATCTTCCTATTTGCCTCTCACAGCTGCACTGTCCTGTCCCTCTCTATCACAGCTGCACTCTCCTGCCCCCCTCCACCACTACCCTCTTCTATCTTCCTATTTGCCTCTCACAGCTGCACTGTCCTGTCCCTCTCTATCACAGCTGCACTCTCCTGCCCCCCTCCACCACTACCCTCTTCTATCCTCCTATTTGCCTCTCACAGCTGCGATCTCCTGCCCCCTCCCCCACTGACCTGCAACTGATAATATGCCTCACCACTGTCCTGTAATGGTGGCCGGCTCTCCCCGTCTTATTTCTTTGTATATAAAATGTGTACAAAATGCTCACATATACAGTATATAAAGAGAAATCTAGTGTATATGGCTGCATTTGTTTGTGTACATATGTGGCATTTTTAAAATTCAGATATTAAAAAAGCAGAATACTAAAAGGGCCAAAAAAGTCTTTAAAATATCAAAACTCGAGTACCATTAAAAAAAACTACCATTTTTAAATGCAACATGAATAAATCTATAATGTTATTAATAGCACAAATATAATGTACAAAAAAAAAAAGATGGATAGGGCTATATACCAGGATAAAGATACAAGCTGGGTGCTGAGGGAAAGAGGCTCTTTCAAAATCTTTTTAATCTGTAGGCAAAATCTTTTTCCTCCTTGGGCAAAATCTTTTTTCTCCTGGGCAAAATCTTTTTCCTCCCAAGGGAAAATCTTTTTCCTCCCCGGGCTAAATCTTTTTCCTCCCTGGGCTAAATATTTTTCCTCCCTGGGAAAAATCTTTTTCCTCCCTGGACAAAATCTATTTCTTCTCTGGGCAAAATCTTTTTCCTCCCCGTGCAAAATCTTTTTCCTCCCTGGGCAAAATCTTTTTCCTGCCCAGGCAAAATCTTCTTTTTTAGGAATACTTTGGCCAAGGAAGGGTACGTAATTTTATAGAGATTTAAAAGGGCATACATAGAAATCATGGGGCACCATAGCAGGAATTGTATTTGGGGGGGCCAATTTTGCACTATTCTTGTGAGTAGCGAATAGTACGTCATTCGGGTTACTCATTTCATTTCGAGTATTCCCCATTGACTTGCATTGCACACACTATTCGGAATGCATACACGAGCATTAGACAGTACTCATTACGAGTATTGCGAACCAAGTATTTCGAAATTCGCTCATCATTAGTCAAGAGGCAGAAGAGTCACCCCGCTTGAGCAACATTTTTTGCTAGGAAATTCGGAGACATGTGTCAGTAGTTTATAGAATAAAAGAACAATTTACATTTTACTTAAAATTATACCTATAAAGAGAAATATCAGGAAAACTGACAGATTGGAAGTGGTCTCTTAATTTTTGTCAGAGCTAGCTATAAAATATTACTGTATATGTGTTTGTATGTATGTGTTTCCCCAAAAATAAAACAGGGTCTTATTTTTATTTGTTTTTTTTTTTGTTTTTTTTGCTCTGAAAGATGCGCTAGGGCTTTTTTTCAGGGGATATCTTATATTTTCCCATCAACAACAATCCACATTTATTCTTGAGCAAAAACTCATTTATTCAAAAATAGTCATGTCATCACATTCTGGAATTGTATAGTGAACCTCAGCATTCAAATAATAGACAAGTGAATTAAATTTTGAGAGTTTTATTTTTTTATATTATGCAAAAAGTGCACTGCAATGAAAAGCAAAAACCCAAAAGGTGAAGAGACAGTGTCAGTATATACAAGTGTAAAATATACACTATTTGTATAAATATACAAATATGGTAAATAAAAGCGAGCACGTATGTGAGAAATGAATGGGAGCAATATGGGTCACAAATGGACTACCATCAGGAGTAGGTTGAGAGGTGCCCCACTTTTGCAGCTTTTCAAAATCTGAATAAATGTGAGATACACGGAGATTACAATAAGCCATAATGTTACATTCAATTCTGTAATAAAACAAATGAACAAGGCTGTAAGTAACATCAGGAAGAAGACCACAAGTTGCAATGCAATTTCACAGGTTAACAATGGTATATACAGTATACTGTAGATGGCATAAATATACATATCGACCAAAGGTCAGGAGACAGGGAGATGGGGTGTGAGTGTTGCACCTGAATACAGAGTGAAGGGTTAATGCTAGGAGAGGGACCTTAGAAAGGTATATCCGGGAGGTAAATAATCAGAGATCGGAGTCCATACCTGAAAGTGGAAGCCTGGGATAAAGGAAGACTTATGTAGCAGTGGTGCTTGCGGCGACTGGGTTATGTCCGGAACTGCTCTCATATTTGTGCAGAATGACGGCCTCTGTGTTTCTGACTTCCAGTCTCGTGGAACGCACGGTCAGCGCATGCGTGGAATGCATGGAGCTGCGCGTGACATCTGCAGAAGTGCCGCGGGCAGATGCATAGATGGAGGAGGGAGATGAAAACTCCCCTTACCGGTCAGCAGAGTGGCGCATGCGTAAATAAACTAGGAATGTGTCCATACATGATGTCAGCGGGCCGAGCGCTGTGTGAATACAGCATAAGGCCCCTTCACACTCACGTGTCTCTGGTACATGCTAGGTCCGTGCCCGCATGTACCGGAGACACGGGCACACGTAAACCCATTAAAATCAATGGATTTATGTGCACGCACGTATGCAGCCATTGGCCCGTGCCTCCGTGTGGAGCAGACGTGAGCCCGTGTGCTCCACACGGATGCATGTCCGTTTTTCTCCGGCATCACGGGTGTCACACGGCCCGCTCCCGTACCACACGGATGTAGTATGGATGCGGTCCTGTGTGACATGCGCCGGAGAAACACACGTGTCAGAGAAAAAAACAACAAAACTTTACTCACCTTCTCCTGCCCTGCAGTTTCTGCCGCTGCTGTCACTTGCTACCGACCGCCGCTCATTATGCTTATTTAATATTCACTTCACTGCGGCGGAAGCGGCAGCAGCGAGGATTCTGCAGGGCTGGAGACCGAAGATCAGCACCACGGACAGCGACGTCGATGTCAGAGACAGGTGAGTTGAAAGTTTTCGTTCTCCATGTGTTATCACGGATAACACACGGAGAACACACGTAGTGCCATAGACATGGCACACGGAGGGGAAAACGCACCTTTGACACGTCCGTGAAACACGTGCGTGATTTTCACGGACGTGTGAAGGGGTCTTAGGTAGAGTATGGCAGGTGCTATAATTACCTTAAGTGGCTTCTGCAAAGGGTGAGAGGACCGTGTATAGAATATTGCCACATGATAGAAGAGTGCTATGGTATCTACAAGGGAAAGAGTAAATCAATGAGAGACAAAGCATAAAATTATATGGCAATAAAGCAATCTAAGATGTAAAAGGAGCAAATGTTATACATATTACACAAGGCATACATATAATATTGATCCGGTAATCAGATGTGTGTAGGTAAATATTGCATATATAATGGTTGATGAGCAACTAGGTATGGTTATGATATATAGCACCCATCAGAGACAGATATATGGCATAAGGTGTCATAAACGTATTTTTTTTTTAAAAATGTAGACATGGACCTCATACTCCCGTTTTAGGCCTTAGGGTTCCAGCATTCAAAAAGTATGAATGCAATATGATTTGCGTTTTCTCAAAGTTTTAACGCGGTGGCCATGCCGTCGGGGCTGTGGTACATGTTCCAAAACCTGGAATTTTAGTTGTGAGATGGAGTGGCCAGCTGAGACGAAGTGCGAGGGGATGGGTAATACCAGATGTTGACACCGAATAGAGGACTTGTGTTTGCTTATACGGTCCCAACATATCAGAGACTGCAGGGGCACGTGATAAGGTAGATGACATAATTAGAGTCACATGTAAAATAGCCTTAGATCAGGAATTTTTTACCTGTGCGAGGATGCATGAAATGGTCCCCTTTATGACATGGGGACATTGAATACAATGTAAACAGGGGAAGGTCCCTGTCCGGTTTGTGGATAGAAAGGTTTGTCTCATGGGTGGTTTCAAGGAGCCAACAATCTGCTCGCACTAAACAATCCTTTAGATTTCATGGGCGTTTGTGACAGAATAAAGGGTGGACAGAAAACTCTGGGAAGAAAGGGTATGCTTAGTGCAGCAATGGCCAATGTTTGAGAATAGTTTTCTTAAAGAGGGGAGAAAAGGGATGATACGTGTTGATGAACGTGACTTGATTGTTCTGTGTGGGGACCCTGTTGGATGAGTGACCTTCAGAGCTAGTATAGGCTGGGTAGCCTTTGGGTTTAAATTTTGACTCCATCTGTTTGTCATTCCTTTCTGATTTGAGGGTCACACACTATCCTACAATGCTGAGATTTTGGTAAAGCAAGTTTAAGGCTGCTTTCACACTTGCATTGTGAGGCATCCATCACAGTGCGTTGTGTGACGCATGTGACGGATGCGTTGCAAATAGTGTGATAATAAAGGTAACGGATTCCTGTGAAAGAACATTTTGCATTTGTTTGTTTTTTATGTTTCGCCGGGAAAGGAGATTTGCGGTCTGGAGGAGAGAGAGAGAGAGGGGTGACCGCAAATCCCCTGAGTGACCACAGTGAGCCGCGTGATCAGCGGTGCCATCACTCAGGTGACCCGCGGCCACAGCTGAAGTCCTTCACCTGAGAGCGGTGGCGGGTAACCTGAATGAGGGCACAGCTGATCGCGCGGCTCACTTCAGTTGCCGCGTGGAGCTGATAGAGAGTGGTCGTGTTCTACGGCCGCTCCTGTCAGCTTCATGTAGCAGAGCTGGATGCGTCGTGGGATATCGTGGGGATTACGCCGGACCTGGAGGGGTATTTAGGGATTAATAAAGTGGTGAAAGAGGGTGTTTTTTTTGTCTTTTATTCCAAAAAAAGGATTTTTTCGGGTGTTTGTGTTTATTTACTTTCACTTACAGGTTAATCATTGGGGGTGTCTGATAGACGCCTGTCATGACTAACCTGGGACTTAGTGACAGCTATGGGCTGCTGCCATTAACTCCTTATTATCCCGATTGCCACCAAACCAGGGCAATTCGGGATGAGCCAGGTAGAGTCCCAGGACTGTCGCATATAATGGATGCGGCAATTCTGGGTGGCTGCTGGCTGATATTTTTAGGCTGGGGGGCTCCCCATAACGTGGGGCTCCCCATCCTGAGAATACCAGCCTTCAGCCGTGTGGCTTTATCTTGGCTGGTATCAAAATTGGGGGGATCACACACCGTTTTTTTTTAATTATTTATTTTACTGCACTATATAGACCCGCCCACCGGCGGCTGTGATTGGTTGCAGTGAGACAGCTGTCACTCAACGTAGGGGCAGGTCTAACTGCAACCAATCATAGGCACTGGTGGCTGGGGGAAGCAGGGAATACGAGATGGCATAATGAGCGGCCGGCATTTTCAAAAGCAGGAGAAGCCGCCAGAGCAGTGTGACAGCTGTGCAGCGCTGCACCAGTGATCGGTGAGTATGAGAGAGGGGGTGAGAGGGGGAGACAGACCGACAGAGAGCGATAGAGAGACCAGGAGTGATTTTAAATGATTTAGATCGTTCTGCTGGATATGCTGAGCATGCTCAGTAGAACATGACAATCATTAGACACCTTGGCGGATTCTAACGACCCAAAAAATGCTACATGTAGCGTTCCCTCCAGCCAACGCTGCGTCGAAATAACAACTCAGCATCGTCCACCGGATGCAACGTAGACACTTGCGTTACAGTGCGTCGTCAATACAAGTCTATGGAGAAAAGCGCAATGCGTTAACGGACTACGCTATTCTTCATAGCAGTGGATTGCGCTGAACGCAAGTGTGAAAGCAGCCTAAGATGTTTAGAGTGACAACTGGAGAAATGAAGAAGACTGTTTCTATCTGTTGGTGGAGGCAGAGGGAAAAGCGCGGGCACGAGATTATGGGCGGGTACTTGGATAACGCTGCTGATGACAATCACAGCGCTGCCCATAATCTCGCGCCTGCGCAATCACTTCACCAGCGTTCAGGCTTTGCACAGTGCTCAGTCCCGCGAGAGTGCCACTGGGCATGCGCGAGACCTTGGGAGGACACAGTTACATGAGGGCGGCGTCCTCATGTATGTAAATGAGCAATGGGGGACGGCATACAGCGGCAGGGGTGCGAATAGTGGACGAAATGCAGCCCGCTCCCGTGACCATAAAACCACATTAGCATACAAAAAGGTAAGAATTTGTAAAGTGTTTATTTAGGTCTCAAAGGGAGCACAGTAGCCAGAGGAACCTTTCTAGAATGCAGCCCAGGAGCTGCAGAAGGGGAATCTTTTAGTTTAATTGCGAATTCTGCTGACAGGTTCCCTTTTATGAAAAGATCAGTTGTGATGATGTTGTCTCCAATGTTAACCATATGTGAAATAGCAGGGTAAATATGTTAAAATGTAACTTTTAATAGTAATTTCAAAACAGGGGAAAATTCACAGTCAAAAAAACACAAAGTGACGATCCGGTGCATGGGGAGGTACAGCAAACCTCTGTCGGAAAGTCACAACAAGGGCCTTATCGCAATATTGAATTGTAGAGGCAAAATTAAACCTTAAATGAAAGGCAAATAAATTAGAGTGGTCTCACCGGTATGTCTTTTGTTCATAACCCTGGTGGTGGAAGGATCGTAGAGGGGGAGCTATTTTAATGCTTAGCTACCACCAACCCCTCAAATAGAGATCCATTAATGGTGTACTCCAGTCTCCCTACGCGTTTCGTAACAGCAAACTCATCAGGGGAGCCTTTACTGGATTGTGAAGCCAAGGGTATAACATCTCTTGTGCAGAGGTAGACTCTGCGATCATTCCACCAGCATGATTAACAAGACATTTCGGGTAACCCCTTTCTTTCAGTCTAAGTTTTAAATCCCCGGACTGCTTCAAAAATTCGTGGTAGTCAGAGCAGTTCCACCGCATTCGGATGAACTGACTCTTTGGGATCCCTTTTTTGTGGACTGTTGGATGGGCGCTTTCCCATTTCAGGAGTGAATTGGAAGAGGTCTTTTTACGGTATGTACTAGTGCATAGACGACCATCATGTCCTCGTTTGATCATGACATCCAAAAATGCCAACTGATTTTCATGGGCTTCAAAAGTAAAGTGTAGGCCAATGTTGTTCACATTCAAATTGGTCACAAAATTGGAGAAGCTAGTATTGTCTCCTTTCCAGATAACGAACACGTCATCTATTAATATGACCCAAAGGACTATGTTGTTGTTATCCATGTCCCCTCCAAAAATTATGGTTTCCTCCCACCAGCCCAGGAGCAAGTTGGCATATAACGGGGCACAACAACTCCCCATCGCGGTGCCCCTGAGCTGGTGGTAGTACTTCCCATTGAATGTGAACACATTTTTAGTAAGACAGAATTCAAGTGCCTTGATGGTAAAATCATTATGTTTACTCAAGTGATTGCCTCTTGAATTGAGATAGTATCTTACTGCATTGATCCCCTCTTTATGTGGAATTCAGGAGTACAGTGCCTCCACGTCTATGCTACATAGTAACATACCTTCCTCCAAAAAGACGTCCTCTATCCTGCGCAAAAAATCAGTGGTGTCTCTCAGGTATGAGTTTAAAGAAATAACGAAGGGTCTGAGGATGTAGTCAAGGTAGATGCTTAAATTCTCAGTGAGACTATTAATTCCGGAGACTATTGGGCGACTTTTTAAGGGATTCAAACCTTTATGGATCTTAGGCAGAGTATACAGTGTTGCCATGACTGGAAATTTGGGTAGGAGAAAATCATATTCATTAATGTCAATTAGTTTATCACGTAGAGCTATATCCAGTAATTGTTTCAACTCATCCTTAAAAATGGGGATTGGGTTATTCCTCAATTTCTGATAACAGTTGCTATCCCCCAGGATGTTCATACACAATTCATTATACTGGCTGGAGTCCAGCACAAGCACATTCCCTCCCTTGTCCGAGGGTTTTATGGTTATGCTGGAGTCAAGTTCCAGCAATCTCAGGCTCTCCATTTCCCGTTTAGTCAAATTATATCCATTTGTTATGTTTTTAGTGCCCTTTCTAATGTCCTCCGTCACAAGATTTACAAACACGTCGACTACATCCACTTCCCCACTTGATGGAGGCATTTTGCCACTTTTGTTTTTCAGTTCAGTGAATGGGCCTTCTCCTGTAATGCCATAAAGAAGTCTCACATCCTCAAGTAGGTCTTCCGGGATACCCAAATCATCACTGTTTTTTTGTCCTTTTTTAAAAAGAACATTTTCCATTTCAATTTTCTAGCGAAAAAATGTAGATCTTTAATGGTCTTAAATTCGTCAAAATCTGTTGTGGGAATAAATGAAAGTCCCTTGTTGAGGACCGAGAGTTCCAGTTCATTAAGACTCCTAGAAGACAGATTGACCACTTGAGGTGCTTGCCTTAGTTCTGAGAATTTGTCTGGTTCTTCAGACTCCTCAGGTGATACTGGTGTTCTAAAAAACCACCTCTATTGGAGTTATGCATATTGCCTCTGTTCCCAAAGCCACCTCTTCCTCTTGATATAGTATAGTTTTGTTTTTGTTTGTATCCATTATTTCTATTGTCTGAGTCCGACAATTTCCCCTCAGTTGAGGAGACATCTCTATCAATACTTTTTGGGGGCCTATGCTGTGGGAACAGATACACTCTATTGTCTTTAAAATCCTGAAGGTCTCTGATGTAGAATTTATGTTTCTTTTCCTTCAGATGATATTGGAATTTTTCTATTGCTCCCTGAAGTACAATCTCTTTACTACTATATTCAGTTTCCCCTGAAAATTTTCTTGTGGTCTCAATTTGTTCTTTAAGAGAGCCCTGAAGGGTAGATAAGTTCTTTTTCTCTTCCTCTAGTAGTATTTTCATGAATCTCAAGGAACTCTCTGTTGCCTTCTTCTCCCATTTGGACAAAAAGTCCGCATTTTTATATCTGTATCCCGGTTGTAGTGGAATTCTAAGATGCCTAGGTACAATACCATCTTTAATGTAACATTCTAACGACTGTACCTCCCACCACGAGACTATCTTTTCTTTATACATCTTTGTGAGATCCTTAAAGGCCCCATTCAAGGAGGGTGTGTATTTTTTCAAAATCAGGGTCTTATCAGAAAACACATCTCTTGCTTCATTTGTCCACTGTCTGGTGTCTATTTCTGTGGACAGGAAGCCTGCCATTATAAATGGTAAGTATATATATATATATATATATAATCAGCTGGATACTTAATAGTAATAGTCACCCACAGTCAGAAGATAACCCAGCAGAAAATGGGTATAGGAGAGGACACTAATACAGAAAAATACTCCTAAAACGTAGCTTTTAATAGTGAACTTAACCCCTTAACGACCGCGGGCCGTAACATTACGTCCTTGCGGTCATAACCTTACTGCCCGCGGTCTGCCAGCAGCATCATGCTGTGATCGGCACACATCTCAGCTGATTTTCACAGCTGAGATGTGTGCCTGCTAGGCACGAGCAGAATCGTTATCTGCTCGTAACGTTTAACCCCTTATATGGCGCTGTCAATATGTGACAGCGCCATTATAAGCGCGATCGCGGTAAAGTTTTACTTACCGCCCGATACCGGAAGTTATGGTTTTACCATATAGTGAACACAGTGAATAAAATATCTCAAAAACCATAGTGCTATCGCACTTTTTTTGCAATTTTTCTGCATTTGGAATTTTTTTGCCGTTTTTCAGTACACTATATGGTAAAACTGATGGTTTCATTTAAAAGTACAGCTCGTTCCTCAAAAAATGAGCCCTCACATGACCATATTGACTGAAAAATAAAAAAGTTACGTCTCTCAGAAAAAGAATGGCGAAAAAAAAAAACGGAAAACGAAAAATCGGCCGGTCGTGAAGGGGTTAAAAGACCATTGGGCATGCTCAGGCCTCTATTTAATGGCGGCGCCCATAAGCCACAAGTGCGGCACGGAATTAAACAAGCACGTGAGAATAATGTGGTGAGTACTGCAAATTCTATTACCACTATTGCTGTGAATATGTTGCAATATAGCAGACTGAATGGGGATTTATTTTCCCTCTCTTTGAATTCGTTTTAGGCAGAATCTATGTTGCTGAGAGACTACAGCAACCAATAAAACCAGCACTCCCCTGATGAGTACTACTGGTAACGAAACACGTTGGGAGTAACCTATATGATCTGCACTACATGGTAATGATTCATTTGGATCTGCATTCTATGTGATGACAAGATAAGTCTGATTCCTATGTGACCGTTTCCTGAAAGCAGGTGGTAGGTGGCGTCTATATTAACAAAAGGGTCGACCATGATATGATAACCCTGTACTATGGATCGGTTATACAATTAAGAAAACAGTGAGATCTTCATATTTTATGAGACAGATGACTGTGTTCTGAAATAGTGTCTGTTGGTCACTGATATGTACATGTAGCTTCTCAGTATTTTTCTCACTTCTGAGGTCAAAACTGTTTTCACCTTTTCCCATTGATTAAAATCCCAGTTTTTTCTTTAGGGGCGGTTCCCCACTAAGGATACTGTGGAGTACAATTATAGAGGGTCACAGCCTCTGGGAATTTGTATTATCTGTGCCTCATATGTCACTGGGCATGTTTGAGCTTTGTGACCCAAGTGACATATGACTGTTTTTATAGTCACGTTTTTATATGACCGATGGTCTTTTAAGTTCACTGTTAAAAGCTACGTTTTAGGAGTATTTTTCTGTATTAGTGTCCTCTCCTATACCCATTTTCTGCTGGGTTATATTTTGCAGAATATAAAAAAATATAAATATTAAAATTTACTTCACTTGTCTATAATTTGAGTGCTGGGGTTCACTATACAGTTTACTATTTTACCCCAACAGCACCTACTTGGTTGAGCCAGGCTTATCCTCTCTATCACATTCTGGAACATCAACATTTTGTGTGTCATATCCAGGCCAGCTTTTCCCTGCTGCTGATTACATCCATCTCTGGCCTGGTCATGTCAGGGGTTAACTTCCCTTGCCTCGTTCTGGATCCCTGGATGCTATATATTCCCTCTCTACCTGTGGCTCAGTGCCAGTGATATTTCTGCCTTGCAGCTTGTATACCAGTTCTGGTGAGTGTTCCTGATCTGTCCTGCCTCCCTGCTACTGTGTCCTGACTTTGACCCTCCCCCATTCATCTGTCTGTCCCAGTCCCTGACTTCCCTCTCCTGTCTGTTGTTTGTGTTTCCCTCTGCATACCTGATCTCCCGGCTTCCGACTCAGTTCTGTTTTCTGACTTTGATATTGATCCTCCCTTTGCAGTGACTCGACTTTCCTGGCTAGACCCTGACTGTTTAACTACTCTATTGCCCCCTGGTGGTTTGCCTGTTAACTGCATGCTGAAGTTACTCTGCTGTACTTCAGCTGCCTTTCCTTTAGTGTTTCTTTGTCTCTTTCACTACTCTGCTGCCACCTAGTGGGGATTACATTGTACTATATCTTACTAGCCTTTGTACAGCTTTTACCTTTTACAGCTGTACCTTTTGTGACATTGTGTTAATCCAATTACTGGTTCAAATGCACATTTCCTTATCTCATCAGCTATTCTCATGGTGCAGGACCAGTCCTATAGTGGTAAGTACATACCATATTTATAAATGGTTAAATTAACTGAATAAATGTATTCTCTGTGTACTGCTATGTTTACCACCAAAATAAAGCAGACACCACCTAATCACACTTACCAGATCCCAAACAAATATAGCTGGCAAATAAAGGGGCTCTTACATACAAATCTGCATATCTGTCCAGTCCCCCTGTGTTCTACAGTGGTTGGCTTCCCCTGGCTACTGGAAGCAGAATCACTCACGCAGAGTGATACTGGTAACCAATCTGTTTGTGAGAGCTGCAGTGCAATGCAGCTGGAACAGTGAGGGACCTGACATTGACCCAGATCTCTGTGTGACCGTTCACCATCAGCATGTACCAAATTTAATTGTTGATGGTCTGTTGAGTGAGGGCTTTTTACAGGACTCCACATGACCGCACCACAGGAGTTGCTTCCTTTGACCTATACAGGTACAGGAAAACACAAGAGTTTAAAAGTTCGTCCCCTCCCCATCTCTTCAGTGTTTTTCCTGTTCCTGTACAGGACAGATATAACTTACCGTGGGATGTTAGGGGTCCAGGCGGGTCGAGGGGCCTCGCACTCTCCTTCCGGCCTGTCAAGATGCCCCAGCCCGACACCTCTCAAGGAAAGGTCCTTCAGCCAGGCCAGTGGAGCAGGAGTTCCCGGCACCAACCGCTTCCTTCTCTGGAGGGTTCTCCGCATCTTGCTGCAGCCACGGCCACGAGGCACTTCCACGGTTCCGTGTGACATGCGCTCCAGGCCAGCACGCATCACCACGCATGCGCAGAGTTCGCTCTTCTGGTTTTGGGTAAGTACAACTACTGGATGGTGGCACGGATTCTTGGTACAGAACTCGGGAGGCGGGACAAGGACCTGGAGTCACCTGGAAACAGGTAAAAAAACCTAAGGGGAGGGGATGGACACAATATCCTCATGCAGGCTGTAGGCAAGTTTCTCTGTCAGAGCCTAACAATGGATGAAGGTGAATGCTCAAATGCTAAGTCCCTTAATGAACCCCAGGTCCATGTAAGTGTCAGCCTTATCGGGATTGGCCCATCTAAGAGCGGTGTACTAAATAGTCTGAGTCTTGTATGTTTGCAGGGTGGAAGTTCCTCTACAGGCCCTGGCACCATCCCTAAAAAGGAGACCAAGAAACCATGAGGGAAATTTAAGTGATGCGTAGTATGCAGTACGAAGTCGTCTGACTCCTATCCCAAAAAGCTCTGCGAGGCCTGTATCGCTGAGCTCATCTCAGTGGAGCTGAAAACCCTCCTGATTGACATGAGGTCTATGATATGGGAGGAGGTGCAGACGGCAATATCTAGCGCAGTAACCCAACTAGAACCCCCCCGTAGCTCCTAGGAAGTGGCAGAGTCCCATGTTAGAGAAATCCTCAGAAAAAGATGATTATTCCTGTGACTGAGTTGCAGATGGAGGATGAGACTCCGGGGACTTTACCTGAAGAAGGGAGACGTTACCTGTTCTCATCAGGTGATACGGATGACTTTCTCCGGTCAGTCCGAAAAACCATGAGGGTAGAGGAGACGGAGAAATTAAGGTTCATACAAGACAAGATGTATGGGGGCCTCAGATCTTAAAGGCACAGGGTATTTCCAGTTAACCAACACATGCGGGTAATGATAATGGAAGAGTAGGAGGAAGCCGAGAAGAAGCTTGTGATTCCAAGGGACTTCAGAGCTCGTCTTCATTTTGAACCTGAGGACATCAAGGAGTGGAAAGACATTCCCAAGATCGATGTCCCTGGTGCAAAGGTTGCAAGGAAGACGTCCATCCCATTCGAGGACTCTTCAGGTCTTAGCGACCCAATGGACAGGAAGGCAGATGGCCTCATGAAGAAAGCTTGAGAGGCCTCGGCAGCCACCATTAAGACCAATACAGCCGCTTCATCTGTAGCAAGATCTATGTGTCGGTGGTTAAACGACCTTGAAACTCAGATCAGAGATAAAGCCTCTAGGGAAGCCATCTTAGAATCCATTCCCCTGTTAAAAATAGCAACAGGATTCATGGCAGATGCCTCGGCGGAGTCAGTTAGATTTTCAGCTAGGAATGAGGCTCTAACTAACTCGGCTCGCTGTGCTATATGGCTAAAGACTTGGTCTGGGGATGGCGCTTCAAAAATAAGCTCTGTTTTTTTTCTGTCAAGATGGGGTACAGAGTGTACATTAATGAGAAAAGAAAATGAACTTTATTGAATTTACCAAATGGTTGCAATGAAACAAAGAGTGAAAAATTTAAAGGGGTCTGAATACTTTCTGTACGCACTGTGTGTGTGTATATATACAGAATATATCTATATATATCTATATATATATATATATATATCTCTCTCTCTCTCTATATATATATATATATATATATATATATACCTATAGCTGCCGCCATTAACTTGAGAACGGCGGAAGCTATAGGCATAGAAGTGGTGTCTAGGTATAGTAAAGTAGCCATGCACTACGCAAGTAAACCACCTATAGCGCCACCTGGTGGAAAACAACAAACATAGGAGTTACATTTTTATCTCGAAAATGGAACGAGATAGAGAAAAGAAGTGAATTAAAAAATTGTAGGGCATCATCAATTCAATACGAATCGACACCTTGCATACAGAAATGCTATGATATGAAACCCATGACCCCCCAAAAACATTGAATGCTGGTCACGCATATGGCACTCATTTATCTTTGATGCTCAAAGTGGCCACCATCAGCTGCAATGCACATCTGGACTCTGGACAGTATACTGTACGTTGCTGCACGTTGTGCAATATGGTAGGTGACACGTTTGCACAACCATCTGTAATACGTCGTCGTAGGTCCTGCAATGTTGGTGGTGGGGAAGCATACACCTGCTGTTTTATGTGACCTCACAGAAAGAAGTCCAATGGGGTCAGGTCAGGTGAGCGTGGAGGCCACTCCATGCAGCCACCATACCCAAAGACTTGTAGGAAGGTCTCCATGAGGTATCGCTTCAAGTCCGTGTGACGCCCTGGCCAGCCAGGTAGTCACAGAAAGAGTTAAACCTCCTTGGTACCACCTGATCCCACACTGGTACAGTGAGGCAGCTGCCCCCTGCCCCCAGTGTAACAAAAAGAGCAGGAGGGGAGGAGTTGAGTCAGTGGAAGGAGAGCAGACAAGGGCTACAGTTCTTGTGCTGCTGGGGAAGTGGAGCAAGGAAAAGGCAGAGTCTTGGAGCTGAAGTGGAGAGTAGGCTCAGGGGTACTCGAAGTGGACCGGGGAAGGGTAGTGGCTCGCCGGTAGTGTGCCAGGGACCCCGGACTTGTGCAGAGGGAGGACTTCCCCCATCCGAAACGGAGAAGGTGACTCATAGCTGGAGTGCAGGAGAGAGAGAGGGCCCTGCTTCTTGTACCGGGTGTGGGATCCGAACACCCCCGTACCAAAGGCCTACAGACACCGGGAATTTCTGGTTAAGTACTGGACTCTGTGTTTCCTGACCCTACAAATGAAAGCAGCCTCATCCAACACCAGGACAACCTAACTGTGAGTTTCCAGCTCCCTGCAATCCCTCCCACCACCACAACTCCCAATTGGGCCCGGGACTACAACTCCCCTACCCGTGGAGGGGATCCCACCTTGCTGCCCCACACCATCAGTCCCGGGCACGGTCCCCAGAGGCAGCGGCGGTGCCACCATCTCATCACCGCAACCCACGGGTGGCGTCACAGACAATCTCCATTTACATATTCCCCTTTTGTTGTGGAGCCTGGGATCACAGACCGGGTCACGCCACCGTGATACCTCTAGAAGCGACCCATTGGCCCAGCTCTGAGTACCCCCCATCCCTGGGCAACACAATTTGGCATCACGAACAGGATTCTTACCCCATCCGTGACCTGGATGATGTGCGCCTTGTAATCCGTGAACTGTTTGAAAAATCTTGACCTGCCGCCATCTTGCCCGCCATTTTTGGCACCAAAACAACGGCACCATCTCCTTCTTCCCCGAAAACGGCACGAAGTTGAAGCCCCGCCCCCTGGGAACACGGCCGGAAGGAGTGCTCGCAAAAGACCAAGGGGGGGGGGCGGGCAGAGTAGTGGTGGCATGTAACTGGAACTGTAAAGTGCAGGGACACCAGGACTCTGCAAAATTCCATTCCTGGACACAAGCGCGGCAAGATGTCGCAGCAGGCTGCAACCCCGATGACATCTCACCCGGCCCCGAGCATGGCCACAACGGTGATGACGTCGGCTCCGGCAGTCCTCCCGGCCGCAAACGGAGATGGCTCTAGCAGTCTGCCCGGCCGCAACAGAGATGACGTCGGCTCTGGCAGTCTGCCCGGCCGCAATGACGGCAGCACCTGTCCTGAAATCTCCCCCAGCTGCAGCGCCAGCCGCTCCCAAATACCCTGTCCCAGCTGTGGAGCAGCGGGAGTGCACCTGCTGAGAGGAGGAGCAGGCCACTGAGCATTGGGGCTCTCGGCAGTTAGCGAGGCCAGTTGAAGCCGGCGCCGAGGGCACACGAGTGGGCCTGGTTCCTGAGCAGGAGTCGGAGCACGGAACCCTTGCCCCGTACTGGGAGCGGCAGCAGTTGTAAAAATGTTGTTTTATGGACTGGCGGGAAGGACAGTTTAGTAACGTTTAAAGTGATGTGCCTCCCCTTAGGGGGATGAGATGTTTTATATGCATTACATGTTTATTCTTTTTGCAGTTTTCCTGGAAAATAAAAACTCGTCGGTGTCTGGACAGCCCGCGGATGGTCTGTGTTTTACCAAGGAGGAATGTGGCGCCCTGGCCAGCCAGGTAGTCACAGAAAGAGTTAAACCTCCTTGGTACCACCTGATCCCACACTGGTACAGTGAGGCAGCCGCCCTCTCCCCCCAGTGTAACAAAAAGAGCAGGAGGGGAGCAGTTGAGTCAGTCAGTGGAAGGAGAGAGGAAGGAGAGCAGACAAGGGCTACAGTTCTTGTGCTGCTGGGGAAGGGGAGCAAGGAAAAGGCAGAGTCTTGGAGCTGAAGGGGAGAGTAGGCTCAGGGGTACCCGTAGTGGACCGGGGCAGGGTAGTGGCCCGCCGGTAGTGTGTCAGGGACCCCGGACTTGTGCAGAGGGAGGACTTCCCCCATCCGAAACGGAGAAGGTGACTCATAGCTGGAGTGCAGGAGAGAGAGAGGGCCCTGCTTCTTGTACCGGGTGTGGGATCTGAACACCCCCGTGCCAAAGGCCTACGGACACCGGCAATTTCTGGTTAAGTACTGGACCCTGTGTTTCCTGGCCCTACACATGAAAGCAGCCTCATCCAACACCAGGACAACCGAACTGTGAGTATCCTGCTCCCTGCAATCCCTCCCACCACCACAACTCCCAATTGGGCCCCGGGACTACAACTCCCCTACCCGTGGAGGGGATTCCACCTTGCTGCCCCACACCATCAGTCCCGGGCATGGTCCCCAGAGGCAGCGGCGGTGCGACCATGTCATCACCGCAACCCATGGGTGGTGTCACAGACAATCTCCCTTTACATATTCCCCTTTTATTGTGGAGCCTAGGATCACAGACCGGGTCACACCACCATGATACCTCTAGAACCGACCCCATTGGCCCGGCTCTGAGTACCCCCCATCTCTGGGCAACACACCCGCAGCCTTGTGAGTTTTACACGTTCTAATCATAGCATTTCTGTATGCAAGGTGTCGATTCGTATTGAATTGATGATGCCCTACAACTTTGTAATCAACTTTTTTTCTCATTTCGTTTTCGACATAAAAATGCTAACTCCGTTGTTTTCCACCAGGTGGCGCTATATGTGGTTTCATTGTGTAGCGCATGGCTACTTTACTATACCTAGACACCACTTCTATGCCTATAGCTGCCGCCATTCTCAAGTTAATGGTGGTGGACAGGATATGGGTGGACACACTGTGTATATATACACACACACACACATGCATATACCCTTTCCCCTTAGTAGCATATACAGTATATATATTTTTTTATTAACATAAAGATGGTGCAGTTTGCTATACATGTATAAATGTACGATGCGGTAATCCTAAACCTGCAGCAGGTATCGGCTTTGTGTTACCGTAGATACACCATCCAGTCACAGATTACTCCAATCCTGGCCATTTACTGCCACAGTTGATAACCTTCTTGGTGAATTATGTAATAAACAAATGCCATAATCTTTGTCTGCTCGTTTGCTGCATTAACAACTGCTGCATGTGTATACAATTAGTATGTTATATCTTTTTTTTTCAATTCTTAATGCAGGATAGACACTGAATTTGATACACATTGAATTATAGCAGATATTATATAACTGTCATTTTAGTCCTATAATGTTAATAAAACTTAATGAATTATAAAAAACAATGCCAGACCTGCTTTTTTTTTATCCCACCTCCCAGGTTTTTGTTATGCAATCTGAAAGCACCATGACGTAGGGGCAGACACTCTGATTACAGAGATGTGACACTTAAGGGTGCTTCACACACAGCGAGCTCGCTGCCGAGATCGCTGCTGAGTCACGCTTTTTGTGACGCAGCAGTGACCTCATTAGCGATCTCGCTGTGTGTGACAATGAGCAGCGATCTGGCCCCTGCTGCGAGATCGCTGCTCGTTACACACAGCCCTGGTTCGTTTTCTTCAAAGCCGCTCTCCTGCTGTGACACACAGATCGCTGTGTGTGACAGCGAGAGAGCAACAAATGAAGCGAGCAGGGAGCAGGAGCCGGCGTCTGACAGCTGAGGTAAGCTGTATCCAAGATAAACATCGGGTAACCAAGGTGGTTACCCGATATTTACCTTAGTTACCAGCCTCCGCAGCTCTCACGCTGCCTGTGCTGCCGGCTCCGGCTCTCTGCACATGTAGCTGCTGTACACATCGGGTTAATTAACCCGATGTGTACAGCAGCTAGGAGAGCAAGGAGCCAGCGCTCAGTGTGCGCGGCTCCCTGCTCCCTGCTCACACTGGTAACTAATGTAAACATCGGGTAACCATACCCGATGTTTACCTTAGTTACCAGTCTCCGCAGCTTCCAGACGGCGGCTCCGTGCAAGCGCAGCGTCGCTTGCACGTCGCTGCTGGCTGGGGGCTGTTCACTGGTCGCTGGTGAGATCTGCCTGTTTGACAGCTCACCAGCGACCATGTAGCGATGCAGCAGCGATCCTGACCAGGTCAGATCGCTGGTCGGATCGCTGCTGCATCGCTAAAGTGTGAAGGTACCCTTACTGGCCTGTGTTTTGCTGTTTCAATACAATCCAGTGTTTTATCAGTAGGAGATTATCACTACAGTTTAATTCTGCTTCCTAGACCATCTGCACCCCAAGCACTGATGAGCAGCTTTCTTTCACCATACATTGTACACATTGAGCTGCTAATCAGTGTTGAGGACAGGGTTACACAGTCTTCAACATTCCGAGCTATGCTAGATATGCAGCAGAGAAATGAATGATTATATCACAACTTCTGCACTCAGCAAACTAAGTGATACATTGTTGGAATCAGGGTCTCTGTCTCTACATTATGCTGCTCTCAGATGGGGCAGCAAAAACCTGGTGACCGATTTTCTTTTTAGCTTTGCTGGTTGAATGACCTGAAAATAAACCCTAAGGTTGAGGTGACATTGCCCTTACTTTTCCCTGAAAACAAATGCGCTTTTCACATAAGTATCATTTGCATCCCTGCTGTAATAAGGGTCGATAGGGTGCAAGTCTAGTACTTCTCTATTGAAATCCCATAACACTGACTTCTAAATCCTGTAATTCTCCATAAATCCTATAATTCACACAACAAATCCTATAATACAAATCATAATGCATAATAATAGCAATATACTTCCATATCCGGTTCAGTGTTCTTCTGCTCAGTAGGAAAGATACATATTTAAAATGACTGCAGCTTTGTTATTATTTGTTAGCCATTGTTTGATGGACATCACGCCTGCTATTATCTCAATTGCATCTGTTCTCTCACTTCTCAGCATGCGTTCTCAACGTCATTTAGTAGGACAGTATTCATTATCTAGTGAAGAACTGCAAAAACACTTGGGCTGACTAGTAATAATAGGACATTGCCAGTGAGGACCTCATGGGTTAAAAACTGAAAAGTGACAAACCTAAAGGGAATCTTTCAGCAATTTTGTATTTAGCCTGAGAGCTGCACAGTGTAGGGGCAGAGACCCTTATTTCAGTTATGTACCACTTACTGGGCTGCTTGTTGTAGCTTCAATAAACTCTTATTAGTAGGGGATTATCACTATAAGGGTTGAGTCACATCTGCGTATAAAATCTGCGAATGCAATGCCTGAAAAAATGTTTAACAGAGCAGAGCACATCTGCTAGTGCTGTGAGTGCCTGCGTATGTGGCGCCCCTGACCTGGTCAGGCACCACTGAGTACTGCACCCATGCTGGGGACAGTACAATACAGGTAATCCAGAAGGCTGACCGGGGTGTGGAACACAGGCGCATAGTAATCAGCTCTCACACATGTACCCATGAGAGGACCCCTGGGGATCCCAGGAGGGGGAAAAGCCTTGACCTTCACTGGAATAGTGGAGGGGGCCAAAAGCCTCCATCTCCTCTCAAGGGGTGTGGTAAGAGAGTCTGGTTGCTAGGTGGCGTAGGCAAGAACAGGAGAGGAGGAGCAGTGAGTCAGTTAGAGCGGAACTCCATAGGGCTCAGTGAGGAGCAGACCTGTGGGGCTGTTGCTGTCTAACAGCGCCCGCGCAGTGGCTACTGACGGGGGAGAACGGTCAACTAGGAGTGCTACCCGAAATCCATCTTCAGCTAGAGAGAGAGCAACGGAGTGGGAAGTAAGGAGACTGCTAGAGAGCACCAGGCCCAACCGGGCGGCAGATCCCGAAGCGGAGATAGATCCAGCTTTCTTTTGCTAAACCTGCCGGTGTGGGGCTCTCAAAGCCCACGCCACAACACCACAAAAAAGCCGCAGCCACGTAGCCACAGTTAGGGCCCATAGCTCACAGGAGGCAAGAAGCTGGAGTGATCTGGCCCAGGCGACAAGCAAACGGCGAACGAAGGGGAGAGAGGCTGCAGCATCTTCCCTGGGTGACCCCCATAGGGACTCAAAGTCGGGGTCACCCCAAACCACCAAGGGCTAAGGAAGGCGAGTTGGTAGTCACCCTCATAAAGTCAGCCTGAAGGATACCTGGTTCCCACCTGGTTCATCCCAGCTACGCCCGGGTTACTCACCCTGCCACCATCAATTGTGAGTAAAAACCCTGAAAGACATTCTGCCTGTGTGGAGTTATTCTGCGCCTTGTAGTACTACGCATCTACACTGGACCCTGGGGCATGCCTCACTCTCAGGAGGCTACTACATCTGACTGCACATATCATCAGCCCCAGGCACCCCTAACCTGCAGTGGCGGTCCCCACTGACCGCAATACTGAGAGTGGCGTCACGATCAAACAGAAGATTTCCTACCAGTGACGGAGATCCAGCCGAGTGGAGTCCCTGAAGGTAATGCACCGACACAACACCTGTAGGGCTTCACATCTGGCGTCACGAACAGGATAAGGACTAGACCTGTTCAGACAGGTGACCATGTGCCTAGGCGGTCCGCTTGAAAAATTGGAAGCGCCGCCATATTGCCACCATGAAAAGCGCGCTGAAAAACAACAGCAGCCCGCGCTGGGAGAAGTTACCGCCCACGAAGAGGTGTGGCTACCCAGAGATCCCCTGGAGAGTTCTGACCTCGCTTGTAAAGAGAGTGGAAGCGTCCAGAGACGTCGGGACAGAAAGGGAGCCAGAAGCCTGCTGCTGGGAGAGGAGCTGCTGAAAGAGGCAGAGCAGAAACTGAACAGCTTGCTATCAGAGGCAACGGCGAGTCCACAGCTGGAGAGTCGTGCAGAAGAGGGCGCAGAAGAAATGGCGTCTGACCGCAGAAATCCAGAACCGGGCTCCGCTGCCTGGTGGTATCGGGAGCTGGCCCAGTTCTGCGATCGACTGGAGACCCGGGTTGTGGAGCAGATCCGGGAAGAACGAATGGAAATGCTGGAGATGACCGCGGCGGTTCGGGCCTATGAAAGGAGAGCCGCGCGCCGAGTGCCAGACAGGACGGCGATGACGCAGACCCCGATGCTGCCACCGGTGGGTGAGTCGAGTGATGCCCCGGCCAGCGCAAGTGCCCCGACCCCTGCTGCCACGCCCGCGGTCCCCGAAGAGGCGTCCGGTGCGGCGACGCTGAAGCAGGCCGCAGCCACGCCAGGTGCGGCCTTCCAAGCCCCAGCGGCCGCAGCGATGCCCTGCTCGGCCCACCAAGACCCGGTCCCTGCAGCAACGCCCAGTCCGGCCCGCAAAGAACCGGCTGCCACCGCGACCCTCATCCGCGCCGCAGGCGTAACGCTGACCCAGGCCGCCGCCCTGCTAGGCCCGGCCCGCCGAGACCCCACCGCCGCAGCAACGCTCGTCCGCGCCGCAAGTGAGGTGCTGAACCAGGCCGCCGCCACGTCAGGCGCGGCCCGCCAAGCCCCGGCCGCCGCAGCGATGCCCTGCTCGGCCCACCAAGACCCGGTCCCTGCAGCGACGCCCAGCCCAGCCTGCACAGATCCCATCACAGCTGCGACGCCGATCCAGGCCGCCGCCAAACAGGGCGCGGCCCGCCAAGACCAGGCCGCCGCCATGCCGGGCGCGGCCCGCCAAGACCAGGCCGCCGCCATGCCAGGCGCGGCCCGCCAAGACCAGGCCGCCGCCATACAGGGCGCGGCCCGCAAAGAGATTGCATCACCGTTTACCCCGGCCTGCAAGGCCAGAGCAGACACCGCTCCCCAGTCCAAAGAGGTCCCTGCTAGGAAGACCCTGATAGGAGAGGACCCCGAATACTGGAAGCTGAAGGCTGACCTAGAGGCCCAGTTCCCACAAGAGATGGTGGATCGGTATCTGCTCCCTCCGCATACCCCCAAGGAGATTCAGGCAACCCCTGCAGCCGCGCCAGAGAGTCCACCGCCCAGACCAGCTGAAGAAAGCCCATCCCCAGCACTGCCACCAAAGGAGTGCCAAGAAGAACTAAGGGGGAGAGGAGGCCAGGAAGCTGAGGAGCTGACTCCGGAGCCACCGGCAGTGGAGCAATACTCAGAGCCGGAGATGTTACCCTATTCCCGTTGGGATGAGGAGGACTTGACACCGTCTGCTGATGAAGACCAGCCCAGAAACCTCACCTGGGGCCCTGCAGGCATTGAGGTAACAGCCCAGCAGAACCCAGCCCGCAAGACAAGGCGTCGCAACAGAACAACGCTGTCCCCTGCACCACAGTCTCCAGAGCAGAGAGAAGTCACAGCCAGAGACCTACAGGAGAAAAGGTTCCTGAGAAGAGCCAAAGCCCAGGTCAGAGGACCCCTTTGCAGAGGAGTAGTGGAGGATTTCAATTTGAGAAGTGGATATGGATTTATTGTAGCCCCTGGTATCAAAGAAGGGATATTTGTCAACAGAAGAGATGTGAGCGCTCATCTGCCTAGAGGACACCCTGGCAGAAACCTAAAGATGGGGGATTCAGTACAATTCACTATGCATGAAGGCGAAAGAGGACTGTACGCGCTTGACGTAGCACTATGCACCAGCAAACCTTACAGCCACCCCATGCTACAAGAAAGAAAAGACAGAGATAAAGACACAGATGAAGATCAAGAGAGAAAAGACAAGGAACCTACAGATGAAACTACCTCAGACGACGACAAAGAGCAAGAAAGCAGCAGGTGCCGCAGCCCAACAGGCCAAAGCCCTGGTATGGAGGAGTAAAGGAAAGTAAGAAGTTCAGCAGTTAGAAAGTTAAAGTTTTGAAAAGTTTTGTTTTGCAACGTTCACATTTAAGCATGTGCCCACAAAAACTATTGTGAGAAAAACCATAAACCTTAAGGCTATGAACTGGCTATAGCCACAAACTCTCGCAGTGTAAATAGTTACACCAAAAGGGCACCACTACCACCAGAGTCAGCCTGTTTAGGGGCTTGGCTCGTCTGCAACCAGGAGGAGCCCGTCCGTATATAGGGCCTTGGCTCGCCTGCGACCAGAGAGCATGCCTGTTTATGGGGCCTGGCTCTCCACCACAAAGAGGGTACCTGGTCAGCACCAACTGTGGAGGCCGCCTCTGCATCCTGCCAGAAGAGGCTGAAGGCGCGGATCCACCAGGCCAGGTATACCCTGAAACCACCAGCCCATGTAAGCCGCCTCTACATCCTGCCAGAAGTGGCTGAAGCCGCGGCCAACGTGAAAGGGTTTTGGGTGGGTTAACGGACTCGTGGGTGGAGGGTGGTGATGTATGGTACCTGGTGCTTTTAAAAATGTTTTACATGTTTTAATGTTTTATGCATTTTAAAATGTTGTCTTGCAGCCCGAGGACGTGCTGGTGATAACTAAGGGGGAATGTGGCGCCCCTGACCTGGTCAGGCACCACTGAGTACTGCACCCATGCTGGGGACAGTACAATACAGGTAATCCAGAAGGCTGACCGGGGTGTGGAACACAGGCGCATAGTAATCAGCTCTCACACATGTACCCATGAGAGGACCCCTGGGGATCCCAGGAGGGGGAAAAGCCTTGACCTTCACTGGAATAGTGGAGGGGGCCAAAAGCCTCCATCTCCTCTCAAGGGGTGTGGTAAGAGAGTCTGGTTGCTAGGTGGCGTAGGCAAGAACAGGAGAGGAGGAGCAGTGAGTCAGTTAGAGCGGAACTCCATAGGGCTCAGTGAGGAGCAGACCTGTGGGGCTGTTGCTGTCTAACAGCGCCCGCGCAGTGGCTACTGACGGGGGAGAACGGTCAACTAGGAGTGCTACCCGAAATCCATCTTCAGCTAGAGAGAGAGCAACGGAGTGGGAAGTAAGGAGACTGCTAGAGAGCACCAGGCCCAACCGGGCGGCAGATCCCGAAGCGGAGATAGATCCAGCTTTCTTTTGCTAAACCTGCCGGTGTGGGGCTCTCAAAGCCCACGCCACAACACCACAAAAAAGCCGCAGCCACGTAGCCACAGTTAGGGCCCATAGCTCACAGGAGGCAAGAAGCTGGAGTGATCTGGCCCAGGCGACAAGCAAACGGCGAACGAAGGGGAGAGAGGCTGCAGCATCTTCCCTGGGTGACCCCCATAGGGACTCAAAGTCGGGGTCACCCCAAACCACCAAGGGCTAAGGAAGGCGAGTTGGTAGTCACCCTCATAAAGTCAGCCTGAAGGATACCTGGTTCCCACCTGGTTCATCCCAGCTACGCCCGGGTTACTCACCCTGCCACCATCAATTGTGAGTAAAAACCCTGAAAGACATTCTGCCTGTGTGGAGTTATTCTGCGCCTTGTAGTACTACGCATCTACACTGGACCCTGGGGCATGCCTCACTCTCAGGAGGCTACTACATCTGACTGCACATATCATCAGCCCCAGGCACCCCTAACCTGCAGTGGCGGTCCCCACTGACCGCAATACTGAGAGTGGCGTCACGATCAAACAGAAGATTTCCTACCAGTGACGGAGATCCAGCCGAGTGGAGTCCCTGAAGGTAATGCACCGACACAACACCTGTGGGGCTTCACACGTACTTGGCCAATAAGTCAATGGGTGCAAGGAGAACGCAGAACAAGGATATGCATGCGCAATGCATTTTTAACATGGAGTTTTACATACTAAGATCTAGATAGATGGATAGGATATATAGATTGATTAGACAAACATAAAATGTCCCACGCCACTACATATTTTAAGCTTGCACCCTTTAGTGCCTTTCATGTGTTCCCAAAGTGTGATTAGCCTTGCATTTAGCCAAAATAAATCATTATTATTATTTATTTTTTTTAAAAACAATGTGGTAGCAAACTAAGGTAAAGCAGACAGCTGCAGTCCACGCTGGCAGCTTTACCTTGGCTGGTAATCCAAAACAGAGGTCACAAAGGCTATTATTTATAAATTAAATAATAATAAAAACTTAGGGTCTCTCCTCAAATTGGATCACCAGCCAAGGGGAAGCTGATAGCTGGGGTGTAGTATTTTCAGGTTGGGGAGGCCCGTGGTTAATGAGCCCTTCCTGCCCTAAAAAAAAAGCAGGCTGCAGCCACCCGTTCTATTAGATGCACCAACCCTGGCACTTTGCCTCGGCTCTTCCTGGTGCATTGGCAAACGGGGTAATATATGGGGTTAATGTCAGCTATAAATTGCCAGCTGGTATTAGTAATGGCTGGGCGTCTATCAGGTTCCCTCATTACTAATCCAGTACAGTGGAACCTTGGTTTAAGAGTAACTTGGTTTGAGAGCGTTTTGCAAGACAAGCAAAGATTTCTACAAATTTGTAACTTGGTTTAAGAGCAATGCTTTGCAAGAAGAGCGAATACTCATCGTGCACACGTCTGGTTCTGTCCTTTCACAATGCTCTGACCCGCTCTGGAGGTAACTTTCTGTACATATGTATTGTATACTGTACACAGTATACCATTGTACAGTACAGTACATACTATGCAGCATGTCTATCAATTTGCATTTGTTGATATAGTATTGTACTTTCTTTCTGCTAACCAGTGCAGCCCATTGCTTATACTGTACCTCTCGCACCCCAACAATTCTATTGTAAGCTAATGTGCAGTTTAATTTGTTTTTATGTTTTTTACTGAACTGTACAGTATTTTGTATTAGTGTACTGTAATAATTTTATATGAATACAGGACATTTCTATTACTGTAATAAGTTTGTATAAATACAGCAAATATTTTGGGTTGTTTCAATTATTTCCTATGGGAAAATTCACTTTTATATAAGAGTAACCGTGGTTTAAGAGCACACTCCCGGAACCAATTATGCTCGTAGTTGTAAGTAGTCAAAGATGAAAGAAAAAAATAAATAAATTCTATTTATAATAAACCCACCGACACCAGCCCTCATTCACCAATCTATTTTAAAAAATAAAAATCCTTTTTAAGTTCCACCGTAATCCACAAGGAGGTCCCA
Organism: Anomaloglossus baeobatrachus; assembly: GCF_048569485.1. Taxonomy (NCBI): domain Eukaryota; kingdom Metazoa; phylum Chordata; class Amphibia; order Anura; family Aromobatidae; genus Anomaloglossus; species Anomaloglossus baeobatrachus. The sequence goes on from NC_134353.1 coordinate 552,763,103, forward strand.
TAACGTTCCTCCAAAGTGAACCTGAAAGACCTAAAAAGAGAGACTTTTTAAAGAAAAAAGACAATAGACACACTCATTCACCAATTTATTACCCATCAAAACCCTAACCCGGTCCGCTGTAATCTATATGGAAGTCCCATACCATTCCCAGACTTGCTGTCCCAGCCTATGAGGAACAGAAGGCTCCCCATAGGCTGGGACAGCAGCCACTGCCAGCTCTCATGCTGTGTAAGAATTGTGCCTCTGAACTACGATAACCTCATGAGGTCACAGTAGGTCACAGTATTTTTAAGTATCGCTAGAGCGAGCAGCTGTGACATGCGGTGAACTTATCACTGATTGTCAGATTACTGCCTATGTACAGTATACACCGAAATTTTGACAATCAGTTGTGTGGATGGGGTTACACAGTGCTCAGTATTCAGAGAACTGGTAAATCTGCACCTGTTAAGAAAACCTGTCACCAGATTTGGCAACTATAAGCTGCGGCCACCACCAGTGGGCTCTTATATACAGCATTCTAAGAGGCTGTATATAAGAGCCCAAGGCCGCTGCGTAAAACATAAAAATAACTTTATAACAATCACCTAAGGGGCGTTATGGTGCAGACTGGTCAGATAGGTGTCTCCTTTGTCCGCTACCGGCGCCTCCTCTTTCGGCCATCTTTGTTCTCCTTCGTCCTACGTCATCCACATAAGCCGACACTGGGGTCCTGCGCATGTACGCTTCAATCTGCCCTGAGCATTGTATTGTATTGCGCCTGCGCAGGACCTCAATGCTGGCTCGTGTGCATGATGTAGGACGCGTCATGCACCCAGGCTTCAGAAGAAGGAGGACAAATTTACAGTTGTGAAGCTTTCGGGGCCCCGCTACCCTTGTGTATGGCAGCTGTGCTCTTGGTGGCTGGCACTTGGGATTTCAGTGGGTTATGTCTTTGGAGAAACCTATCCCCCGCGTTGTGCTGGTGCCTCCAATCTCTGAGCTCTTGGGGAAAAGTTCATAAAGAGACTATCCTCCACAGGTTAATTATCAGGTGCTTGAAGCTACTCCCTGATCTAGGGTCCAGTTCTAACGGGGGCAGGGGGTGCCTCAGGGGGTGTAGTCGGGTCCCCTCGCCTTGTGGGCCGCAGGCTGAACCCCGGCCCGGCCGTCACTTGCAAAGCAGGTGTGTTGTTGGGGCAGAGTGTGGATGCATGGGGCCCATTCATGACAGCGTTCTTTCTGTGCTCTCCAGCTCCTTCTTCACTTTCAGGAAAGAGACAATTGCAGGCAGCAGATAAACCAAACACCGATTTATTAAACAAAGCTTCCATCTTTTTGTTTGCAGCAGGTTTACTTTAGTACGTTACAAGTTACAGGTCCTTTTCTACAAAAACGGTTTCCTTTTTTTCTACGGGCACTTTCCTTTGCCTGCAGGGGACATTCGTTAACCCCCTAGTAGCTGCGCTCTAACCCGGATTTACTGTAGGGCAGATCCAGCACACACTACCGGCTCTGGATAAGTTCTCACCTCTCCACTTCTTTGTCAGGGCACTAACCTTCGCCTGCAGGGACCACTTGTTATCCCCCTGATAGCTGCACTCGACTCTAGTACACACCACCGGCTCTGGACTAGTCCCAACTCTTCCACCGTTTCTCATGGGTTTCCTCTGCTTTCTAGCCAAGAGTACTCACTCAGGCTGACTGCCTTGTCTCACTCCCACACTCCCACACTCTGCCCCGTCACCTCAGACCGAGCTTGCTCGCCTCTCACATCTCACTGCACACTGGACTCTGCATTCAGAACCCTTCCTTCCCCACCTAGGCTGCCCTGCCCCTTCCTTCCCTGCCACTGTTACCAGGGGAACCACTGCTCTACACTGGCACCTAGTGGAGGAGAACCGTACATAACACACAACATTGTACAATGTGCCACCATACTCCTGTGGCGTCTTCAGGGGGGGAAAAACGTCTTCTCCACACTAGGGGTCCGTCCACCCCTTACATTGTACCCCGCCGTGCTTGGTACCGGTAAAGTGGCTGGGTTTTCTGGTGCCAATAGTCCTCCTAGACTGCGTCTGTTACACTCCTGTCCAGAGTTACTAGTGCCGGTCCCCGACTCCTGTGGTCCCGGACCACCGTTTGCGAACCAACCTGTCACCTCCCTTGGAGCTCCAACTCCCCTGCTCCTCACTCTCTGAGGGCTACCACTGAACTAACTTCCCCTCTCCCACCAATCTACCTGACCCCTAGGTGGGCAGCCATGCTCCAACTTGACCAACCCACTGGTGTGTCTGTCCAGCCCTGGTATGAGGTGTGGTTGGGATTTGTAGTGCAGATATCAGTGACACTGTTGATGGGAACCTGGAACCATGGGAGGGTAGGCCCTGCACCCTGGAGTCCAGGATGTAGTTACCTGTAGCACCCTGATGTATTCAGGGGTGCTACATCCCCCTTGGTTAAACGTAGCTCATCCCTGAGCTACCAGACACCTAGAGTTTTATTAAAACTGTAATTGTAAAAAGATAACAGGTTAAACACTCTTCCCACTCTGGGGAGGCAATACACTTTTAACATTATAAAACTTCACAGAGTTTATTTAAGAACCACTGTGAATGCTACCAGTTGTAGCGGTAGATGGCAGCTCAGCCTACTCTGCTGCAACTCCTTCCTGTGACAGCCCATTCCCATTGTTCCTTTCCCTTCAACCCACCACCCAAAACACCTGAACCCTGGTGCCAGCGCTAGCCATGGTGTCGCACCACCCCGAGTTCCTTGCTGTGCCCGTGGTGACGGGGACTGAACCCCGGTGGTTCAAGGGATGACTCTGGTAGACCTTTTGAACTTTCTGGTAGTCAATACCCTTGCACCATCTTCCACCGAGAGTCTCTGGTACCACCTCCTAGTGGCACACCATCCGGGACCCCGATGGCCTTTTTACTTTTAACGGGCCAATATAAAAAGGTTCAACAACAATGGCACAATACCCTTTTAAACATTAACTTCTTTGCCGCACTCCACCGGGGACATCTGGGACCCTCTTGCATCACTCAGATCCATGATGGCCCTTCTCACTTAAATGGAACACTGTGGAAGGGTTCAACAAGAGCGACAAGTCCCATATTGAACATTCAACCTTCAAAACTTCCCTTGAGCTATCACTGCTGCTGAGAACTTGTTCCGGTTCCCTGATCACGGCTGTTCCCCGGACACACTCGTGCAAAACACCCTGGCAGGACGCAGCGGCGACAAATTGGCACCAGCACATTAATGGTATCAGCCGGAGGCTCGTCATTGGAGGTGGATTCCTCTTCACACTCCATCACCAGGATCTCCGGCACCGAACGTGCCAACAGGGATACTCGGTAGCCGTTTCCTCCAAAGTGTGGAACCCAGGCTGCTTCCGGTGTACTGGAGCCCGAATCCATCTCTTCCGGGTCTAAGGCAATGGGGACCGGAACAACTTGATCGGCGTTCGAGGCCTGGTCATCGGCGGCAGCCTCAGTCAAGGACCGAGGAGGTGGTATGACGGCAGTGGCCAGGGGCAGACTGTGTTCCGCGGCCGGGTTGGCCGGATCAACCAGAACTGGGTTTCTGCTTACCTGCTCCACTCGCAGAGCTTACATCTCGCGGGCCTGCACCGCCGCAGCCACACTCCTCATCTCGGTCCAGGCAGCCGTCCCGGGAGTAGCACCTTCAGGCGACCAGTCTCGTTGTTCCGACATCTTGCTGCTTCTCCTTCCAGGAACTTTAATGCAGAGTCCTGGTGTCCCGTGCCAAGCTCTGCCTTCACATCCTGTTACGCCCCCCCCCCCCTTGGTTCTCATCACCAATCTCTCTGGACGAGGGGCAGGGCTTCGACTTTGTGCTCTTTTACTGGGGATGATGACACAGTTGTTTTTTTTTTTTGGCGCCAAAATATGGCGGTCAAGATGGCAGCAAGGCAATTTTACAGTCACTTTTTTTTAGATTTGGACAGTTCTGTAAGGCGCACGTCACCCGGGTTAGCGGGCCCAGTCCTGTTCGTGACGTCAGAAATTTGAAGGTGTGTGCCGCACCAGCAGCAGTCGAACTGCTTGGATCCGAGGTTGCTGTGGCTCGAGGGTCTCCGGACCCGGGGGCGTGCGGCGACTACAAATGTAAGGGGGTATTTACAGGGGATGAATATTCGTGACGTCACCTGCGGGTTGCGGTAAAGGGGAGTACCGCCGCTGCCGGGAGGGAGTACTGGGCCAGATGTGTGGGGCAGTCAGGTGTCAGTCTGTCAGTTCCTCCGCAGGTAGGGAAGGCCCCAGATAGTGGGGATTTAGTAAACGGGTGGCTTGGCCTTGGGAAGCAGGGTGCAGGGGTCAGATTACACACTGCGGTGGTCGTGGTGTGGATCAGGTGGAATAAGCAGACACTCACACAGATGGTAAACCACAGTCTCTAGGCACCGCAGTCTCTACAGGGGGGCCCGTCCAGGTCGCACTCCCACCAGTGTCACTTGGTAAGTCCGGAGCCCTACCTCCATGCACAAATTGATTTACAGTTGTGGCCCCTTGGCTTGAAGCTTTCGGGACCCCGCTACCCGTGTGTATGGCAGCTGTGCCATACTCTCTGAGGGCTACCACTGAACTAACTTCCTCCCTCCCACCAGTCTGCCTGACCCCTAGATGGGTGGCCATGCTCCAACTTGACCAACCCACTGATGTGTTTGTCCAGCCCTGGTGTGAGGTGTGGTTGGGATTTGTAGTGCGGATGTCAGTGACACTGTTGATGGGAACCTGGATCCATGGGAGGGTAGGCCCTGCACCTTGGAGTACAGGATGCAGTTCCCTGTAGCACCCTGATATGTTCAGGGGCGCTACATTTCCCTTCAACCCTCCACCCAAAACACCTGAACCCCTGGTGCCACCGCTAGCCCTGATGTCACACCATCCCGAGTTCCTTGTAGTGTCCGTGGTGACAGGATTGAAGTCCTGATGGTTCTGGAGACGACTCTAGTAGCACAGTCCTAGAGACGCACAACTGGTGCAGTCATTTTGCAACACTCTTTAACACTTTTACCTTCTCAGTTAACCACCGGGGTAATCTGGCAGGCATTACCCTTGCGCCACCCTCCACCGAGGGTCTCTTGTACCACCTCCTAGTGGCGCACCGCCCGGGACCCTGATGGCCTTTTTATCTTTAACGGAACAATATAAAAAGGTTAAACAAGGATGGCGCATATACTTGCTAAACATTAACTTTCTTGCCGCCCTCCTCCAGGGGGACGGATGCATTCGGATCCCCGTGGCCCAGCAGCTACCGTAGGGGCCGCACTATGGTGGAACCAGAATGTTGGTGGGTTCCTCCTCTGCAGCAGTGAACATATGAACCAGCTGTTCCGCAGGTGGGATAGCAGCGGCCGGGTGCTCCGTACTGAGGTACAGTTCCGGTGATGCGGCGGAGGCGAGGTGGCCTGCTCTTCTTCCGCGGGGGCTGGAGGTTTCGCTGCCGGTGTCGGGGTTAGCAGCTTGGCTGCTGCTGCAGCCGAGGGTGGAGGAAGTGGCATGGCTTTTGCGGTGGCCGTGGACAGACCAGATTCCGCGGCCGGGTAGGCCGGATCAACCGGAACTAGGTTACTGCTTACCCACTCCACACGCAGGGCATCTGCTTCACAGGCCCGCACCGCCGCAGCCACATTCCTCATCTCAAGTCTCCAGTTGTCAAGCAGGAACAGGAACAGGAACTGCGTCCGCATCCTCCTGCAGAACTGCTCCGTCTCCTCCTCAATCCAGGTAGCTGTCTCGGGAACAGCACGTTCCGATGACCAGTCCCTTGGCGTCCCTGCGCCCACTTCCGCTTTTACATCCTGTCACAACTCTCCTTGGTTCTCTTCACCAATCTCTCTGGACGAGGGGCGGGGCTTTGGCTTTGCGCCCTTTTGCTGGGGATGATGGCGCAGTTGTTGTTTTTGGCGCCAAAGATGGCGGGCAAGATGGCAGCAAAATGACGGCAAGGCAAATTAACAGCCATAATTCAGATTTGGACATTTCTGCAAGGCGCACGTCACCCAGGCTAGTGGGTCCAGTTCTTATCCTGTTCGTGACGCCAGAAAGAATTAGAGGTGTGCCGCCCTGGCACAGACCGGGGTGCTCGGATCCGGGATGGTCGTGGCTCGATGGGTCTGGACCCGGGCTCGGCTAATACTCAGATCCAGGGGAGAAGTTCGTGACGGCACCTGCGGGTTGCGGTAATGTGAGTACCGCCGTTGCGGGAAGGAGCACCGGGGCAGATGGTGTGGGGAAGCAAGGTGTCAGTCCCTCCGCAGGTAGGGAAGGCCCAGGCCTCTGGGGTTTTTGGTGGATGCTGGGGAGCGCAGGGTGCATAGGAACAGAGTACTCACTGTGGGTAGTCATGGAGGATGAGGATTATAAAGCAGAAACTCACACTGAAGATAAACCAAAGTCTCTACAGGGGAGCCCGTCCAGGTGTCCGCTCCCACCGGTGTCACTTGCTAGTCCGGACCCTGCCTCCGTGCACAATTTTAGTTGTCTGTTGTGGCCCCTTGGCTTGAAGCTGTTCGGGCCCTGCTACCTGTGTGTAGGGCAGCTGTGCTCTTGATGGCTGGCACTTGGGATTTCAGTTGGGCTGCTTTATATGGGAAACCCTATCCCCCGCGTTGTGCTGATGCCTTCAATCTCTGAGCTCTTAGGGAAGTTCATGAAGATACTCTCCCTCCCAGGTTAATTATCAGGACGGATGGACCTGCTCCTGACCTAGGGTCCTGTACCCCGCCGTGCTTGGTACTGGTCAGTCCTTTTGGGGTTCTGATGCCGACAGTCCTCCTAGACCATGGGTCCCCAATTCCAGTTCTCAAGGGCCGCCAACAGTGCATGTTTTCAGGATTTCCTTAGTATTGCACATGTGATCATTTGATCACCTGCACAGTTGATGATTCCAACACCCATGCAATGCTAAGGAAATCCTGAAAACATGCACTGTTGGCGGCCCTCGAGGACTGGAGTTGGGGAACCCTGTCCTAGACTATGTCCGTCGCACCCTTTTCCAATGTCGCTGCCACCGGTCCCCGACTCCTGTGGTCCCGGACCACCGTCTGTGACCCAACCTTGGTCTACAACTCCCAGCTCCTCACTCTTTGTGGGCTGTCACTGCTCTCCTCTCCACTTACTCCCTCCCACCAGTCTGCCTGACCCCTAGGTTGGTGGCCCTACCCCAGCTTGCCCATCCCACTGGCGTGTCTGACAGGTTTTATGTGAGGTGTGGTTGGGATTTGTAGTGCTGATGGTGTGACACCGGTTATTGGGAACCTGGAACCATGGGGGTTGATTCCTGCATCCTGGGGGACAGGATTTAGTACCCTATGGCACCCTAATATACTCAGGGGCGCCACACTAGCATGCATGGAAAAACACTCTGAAATTTCTGCAACCAAATACTCAGCTTGCGCACATAGCCTTAAAGAAGTGGTTCCCTCATATTTATTATTTGCTAGATGGATATTATGTTGAGAAACAATGTTTCTCTCAAATACTTTATGTTGACAATAGTGCATGTGAGAGGCGCTATTGCAGTTTGCTCTTCCCCATCACCTGATCCCCAGGCTCCGTGACCTCGGGGATCCGGTGATGTCACATCAACTTCCTGATTACGGGACATCACCGTGGCCGGCCCCAGTCTTTTGTAAAGGAATCCAGCTCACCCACATCTGACCTCACCGTGCCTAAGACTCGGATCCGGCCCTGCCCTGGCCGCACAGCAACAAAATGAAGAAAAACGATCCAGCTGAGTGACCAGGTGAGTTATTCAGTGCAGTTCAGACAAGGCATTTAGTCGTGGTTAACCACGACTAAATGCCTTGTCTGAACTGCACTGAATAAATCACCTGGTCACTCAGCTGGATCGTTTTTCTTCATTTTGTTGGCCCCAGTCTTCCTGAGTCACTGGGCTGTGGGTGGCGTTTCACCGCTCGTCACAGCCTATAGTGTCTCCTGCTCACAGCGCTTTACTGTGAGGCAGCAGGGAGGTGCTGCACTGTGATGCTGGGCTGTGCTGAGCAGGAAAACACCACCCACAGCCAATCACTTATGGAGACTGCGGCTGGCCACGGTGATGTCAGGTCAGCAGGAAGTTGACGTGACATCACCAGATCCCCGAGGTCCACCCCTTTAAGTAGCTATCCGCAGAGGTTTCCTTACTTCCTGGTTTATAGTAGGGCAGGTTTTCCTGCTTGACTGACAGATATGTGGTAAAGAGGAAAACTATAGTATCAGGAGAACTATAAAGCTCAGTACAACGTCTGCTATAACACATTCCTCTACCAATGGGTTAGGAAGTCTACACTGCTTCACTAAGTTTACATATAGAGATAACAAAAGCACCCAGCTTCAGGTGGTGATAGCAGAAAGTCATGATTAGACCTGCTGGGAGAGCTATGGTCTGGAGATGTTACAAGAGATGGAGGTGGGCAGACATTGCTGTATAGAAATCAATGGGATGGAGTAAGGTAACTGGGATATCAAGAGTTAAACTCGCCCCTGAAATGTAAGGGTACTGTCACACTTTAGCAACGCAGCAGCGATCCCACCAGCGATCTGACCTGGTCAGGATCGCTGCTGCGTCGCTACATGGTCGCTGGTGAGCTGTCAAACAGGCAGATCTCACCAGCGACCAGTGACCAGCCCCCAGCCAGCAGCGACGTGCAAGCGACACTGCGCTTGCACGGAGCCGGCGTCTGGAAGCTGCGGACACTGGTAACTAAGGTAAACATCGGGTATGGTTACCCGATGTTTACCTTAGTTACCAGCGCACACCGCTTAGCTTAGCGTGTGCAGGGAGCAGGAGCCGGCACTGGCAGCGTGAGAGCTGCGGAGGCTGGTAACGAAGGTAAATATCGGGTAACCACCTTGATTACCCGATGTTTACCTTGGTTACAGCTTACCGCAGGCTGTCAGACGCCGGCTCCTGCTCCCTGCACATTCAGGATTGTTGCTCTCTCGCTGTCACACACAGCGATGTGTGCTTATCAGCGGGAGAGCAACAATAGAAAAACGAACCAGGGCTGTGTGTAACGAGCAGCGATCTTACAGCAGGGGCCAGATCGTTGTTCAGTGTCACACACAGCGAGATCGCTAATGAGGTCACTGCTGTGTCACGAAAAACGTGACTCAGCAGCGATCTCAGTAGCAATATCGCTGTGTGTGAAGTACCCCTAACTACTGCGCACAATCAGCTGGGCTCAAGAGACTGACTCCATGTAAATGAACTGTACACTATAAAAGATAAAAGTTCCCATTGCAGGAGAATGACTGACAGGTAGAAAAAGCAAGTGTATTGCAAACTTGCTTAAGTCATATTGTCTAACTAATTAAAGCAACTTAAGAACTTGAGATCACCCTTTTGAAGTGGTTGTTCACTACTAGAACAACCCCTTCTCATTCCCATGTATGACACCATAAAATAACAAATCTATACTTTCCACCATTTTTGGCGTAGTTTCAGCGATGTTGGAACTCATGAACCCGGACTCCAAGTGACATTATTATGACTAGCCCTGTGACCAATCGGCATCAGCTTCCTTCTCCCCGCCTTTGTATGGTTGAAGGGAATCTGTCACCAGGTTTTCGCTACCCCATCTGAGAGCAGCATAACGTAGAGACATCATAATGTAAAGATCCTGATTCCAGTGATGTGTCACTTACTGAACTGTTTGCTGTCATTTTGATAAAATCAATGTTTTCTCTGCTAGATCTAGCAGTTATACAGAGCTCATGAATATGATGGACTACCTGGCAGCAGGCCAAGTAGTCCTCTTATGATTAGTAGATTATGATTAACCCTAGACAGCGCAACCATAGAAATCTAGAATAGAAAACAAGTAACCTAACAGGCCTGTGAGGCCCCAGGTATGAGTTCTAGGTGATTTTATCAAAACTACACTATGCAGCCCAGTAAGTGACACACCGCTGGAATCAGAATTTCTGCCCCTATGTTATGCTGCTTTCAGATTAGGTGGAAAAAACCTGCTGACAGATTCCCTGTAAGTAATTACCAGGAAGTGAGTGTTTGCTGCTCACTTCCTGTTAATGACTCCTTCAACCGAAGGCAGGGTGAAGGAAATTGGTGTTAATTGGTTGCGGAGCTCTGGTCACAACAATGTCACGTAGGCCCTGGTGACTTGAGTTCCGACATTGCTGGAATCACTCTGGAGGCGAGTATAGGATTTATTTTTATGGGGCGGACATAGGAAATGAGAAGGAGTTTAAGTGATTATTATATAGACTTTCATATATAAAGAGAGCAATCTGTAAATATATTTCTATATATATGTATATGACATGATATTAAATAGGAAAGAATAAATTACAGTGGAATTGAATTTTACCTAAATTCTACAAAAATACACATTTGCCAAAATTTAGATTTTTTTTCCCCTTAATTTGTTTTCTCGCGCATTCAGAAAAATGGTGGACATTGGAGCTGTGAAAGGCCATCAAAAGGTAAAATAAAGAAAGCCTTATACAAGTGTAAGAAGATTTACATGTTGCCCACGTTCGACCCTCGAATATATTAGTGGAATAATTTCACTGTGTAATATGAATTGTGACTTGGTATTGTGTTGAATGTCTTTTGCCCACACACTACTTTTAAATGCCATCCTACAGCGCTATACTGCATACAATTTGCCTCACAGCATTCTGTGTCTCATGAAGGCCCGTGATTATAGGGGGCTTTACACGCTACAATATCGTTAATGTCTTGTCGTCGGGGTCAAGTTGTTAGTGACGCACATCCGGTGTCATTAACGATATCGCAGCATGTGACACTGACCAGCGACCTTAAGCGACCTCAAAAATGGTGAAAATCGTTCACCATGGAGAGGTCGTCCCAAACTCAAAAATCGGTAAGGGTTGTTTATGCAGGTGGTTCATCGCTCCTGCGGCAGCACACATCGCTATGTTTGACACCACATGAGCGAGGAACGTCTCCTTACCTGCCGCCGACCACAATGCGGAAGGAAGGAGGTGGGCGGGATGTTACGTCCTGCTCATCTCCGCCCCTCTGCTTTGAATGGCCGGCCGCTTAGTGACGTTGCGGTGACGTCGCTGTGATGCCGAATGTCCCTCCCCCTTGAAGAAGGGATTGTTCGGCAGTCACAGCGACGACGCCGACCAGGTAAGTATGTGTGACGCTGCCGTAGCAATAATGTTCGCTACGGCAGCGATCACAAACAATCGCATGCGTGACGGGGCGGGTACTTACACGCTTGCTATTGCTACAAATTGCTAGCGATATCGCTACCGTGTAAAGCCCCCTTAAGGGTCAAAATGTTACTTTTTTCTGTCTTGGGCTGCTTTAATAAAAACAATTTTTTTGTTCAACATTATTGGAGTGCCAAGTGTTTTAAACATCATTATAGAGCAGATTGGAATCCTTTTTTTTTACTCTTCCTCTCAAGAGTGCCATACATTCTTATCCTGTTGGGAAAGACATAGTTAATGTTTGGAACTAGCCTAGAGTGGGAGGGACTAGACTGAAGGTATAGTGACTGTTTCCTGTCAGCAGATCAGATAGGGCCCAGAGTGCAGAAGTGTTGGACCAAAGGTCTGGACACAGTAGAAGAGAAGGTGGAGCGCACCACTATTAGCAATCAGTATTGATGGGTGCACCCTGGTGCAGTGGAGGATGAGGACAAGCCAAAGGGGAGAAGAGAGACACTGCACATAAAATCAGGGGCACACCTGTTATATATTTCAATGTGAAAAACACACCTTTATTGAGTACAAGGCAAAACCACACATTAAAAACATTTAAAAAACATAGCGGACAATGGCCACGGAGCGGAGCCTATCCCAGGAGATTACGTAAATATGCAATAAATATATGAAAATGATTACAATAGACCCAATGTATGCACAGTGTGAAGTACCCAATAACATGGAGCCCCCTAATAACATGAAAATATGTAAATCAATAAATCCAGGCTACAAGATGAATCCCGTAAGAATATAAATACCCGAAATGAAATGGTGTGACTTTGTATAGACCGAAAGGGACCCAATGGAGGGAAGACAAGACGTGTAGGTAAGTAGAATACAAAAACTGGTAAATGCCTAAGAATACAAGATGATTGTAGACATAACAGAATCGTTCACTATCAAAATTATACCATGAAAGGGGCAATATAGTGTAAAAACATCAAACCCCCAAATAAATAATCAACAAAGCGGTAAATACCTGAAAAAATACCTGGCAAATCAGTTCATTTGAGAGAAAGACAGGACGCGGAACTTGAATATATGACTTTCACTAACTGGACTGGTAAGCTGGGTTGTGGTGAAGGAAGCAGGACTGTGACTGATTTCACATGTCCTGTAATCATCTGTTACAACGGATCCTGCAGATGACCGTTGGGAAAAAAGCTGTGCAAACACAACTTTTTTGTCCGTTTTTACCGTAAATAACTGATGTCTGCTTTAATTACCGGTATATATATTTTTTTTTAATAGAAAGCTGAGGACAAAGAGCACAAAATAGGGTCTTATCAGGTATTAAAGTGCAGTGAGAACAAAATAACACACCTATTGGGGTTGTGCAAGTCACAACCCCCATGAAGGCTTGAAGTAAAAACGGCTGCCGCAGCTCCACTTGGGTTAAACTTCAGTGCTGGAGAGGAAGAATGGGGTTAATACCGCACTGCTGCCGTTTGAATAAACTGTTGATTATTAAAATATTCCTCTTTTATTTCATAGGTCTAAGCGTTTCAGGGATCAAGTCCCTTTCTTCAGGATAAATGAAGAAAATCAACAATATATCAACATATTATATATCATTATATTGTTGATTTTCTTCCTTGTCCTGAAGAAGGGGACTTGATCCCTGAAACCCTTAGACCTATGAAATAAAAAAATATTTTAAAAATTAACAGTTTATTCATTCGGCAGCAGCACGGCATTAACCCCATTCTTCCTCTCCAGCACTGATATTTTTTTAACATTAGTCTATGGAGAACAGATACATTAATGGATTGCATTTGCAATGGATCATTTTTTTTCTTACAGGATCTGTTTAAAATGGAAGATAAATAGCAAACCATTAATGGAGCCGTTCTCCATAGACTCCCATGTTAAAAAAAAAAACAGATCCGGCAGACATACAGTAATTTTGCCAACGGATCCCTGCAGGATGCGTTCTAAGAGATGATTATAGGATATGTGAACTTAGCAAAGTGAAATTGGGAAAATAAAGAGGCTGTGTAAACTGTAGAAATCCTCTGTGTAGAAGAAGGTCCATTTGAAAAGTTATGTGCCTGCTATATACTGTACATATTGTAATGATGTCAAGTGATTGTTCAGTAAAAGATAATTTTAAATAACTGGTGATCTCCCTCACTGAGTTGTACAAAATCTGGTCCGACACAGCTGAAACCATCGGCATTATGCAGCCTACAAGAGCGTAATGTTCCATAATAAAAGTCGACACACCCAGCCAGGTGTGATTAGGTGACCCTAATCTTCATGTAACATACCGGGACGTAAGAGACTACTACCTCACCCATGGCTACTGCCCCATGCCGCATTACAAAAGCAGGAGAGGGCTTTTGATGTTTATGCTTTTACTAGTTTATTAAAGTTTTATCCTGTGACTCGCCCCTATTACATCTTATATATTGGATGAATTTGCACTTGGAATATCCTCTCCATGGATAGCTTCCTACTTTTTGCCCAACATTGTTGTACTCTGGTACTGATTTATGATTAGTGATTAGTGAATATATTCAGCACTATTCCTTACTCACACAAATACACTGTGTGCAGAATTATTAGGCAAATGAGTATTTTGATCACATGATAATTTTATACATGTTGTCCTACTCCAAGCTGTATAGGCTTGAGAGCCAACTACCAATTAAGTAAATCAGGTGATGTGCATCTCTGTAATGAGGAGGGGTGTGGTGTAATGACATCAACACACTATATAAGGTGTGTTTAATTATTAGGCAACTTCCTTTCCTTTGGCAAAATGGGTCAGAAGAGAGATTTGACGGGCTCTGAAAAGTCCAGTGAATTGAGGAAAATCAAGTGTGAAGCTGCCAAGATGCCATTTGCCTCCAGTTTGGCCATATCTCAGAGCTGCAACGTTACTGGAGTATCAAAAAGCATAAGGTGTGCCATAGTCAGTAAGGAAGGCCAAAAAACGACCACCTTTGTACAAGAAACATAAGATAAAATGTGAAGACTGGGCCAAGAAATATCTTAAGACTGATTTTTCAAAGGTTTTTTGGACTGATGAAATGAGAGGGACTCTTGATGGGCCAGATGGATGGGCCAGAAGCTGGCTCAGTAAAGAACAGAGAGCTCCACTCCGACTCAGACGCCAGCAAGGTGAAGGTGGGGTACTGGTATGGGCTGGTATAATCAAAGATGAACTTGTGGGACCTTTTCTGGTTGAAGATGGAGTGAAGCTCAACTCCCAGACCTACTGCCAGTTTCTAGAAGACAACTTCTTCAAGCAGTAATACAGAAAGAAGTCGGTATCGTTCAAGAAAAACATGATTTTCATGCAGGACAATGCTCCATCACATCACAGTTATATTGGTTTACCTGGTGAAAATAAACAAGTGAGATGGGAATATATTTGAGTTTTATTAAGTTGTCTAATAATGTTGCACAGTAATAGTTACCTGCACAAACAGATATCCTCCTAAGATAGCCAAATCTAAAAAAAAAACCACTCCAACTCCCAAAAATATTAAGCTTTGATTTTCATGAGTCTTTTGGGTTGTTTGAGAACATAGTTGTTGATCAATAATAAAAAAAATCCTCTAAAATACAATTTGCACACTGTGTAGTACGATATTTGCGATATCCATTACTCAACAAGCGTATTGCTATTTGCCTCGTGAGTTTCAAGTCCCCTCCCCATATGTTTTGCACCTAATTTTCAGCCACTAAACATGCTGGGATTGCTTGCCAATCATAATAATGTCATAGTCATGTTTTCTACTGCCATTACTGTGATTGGGAAGTGCAGGGAAAAAACAAATGCTGTGTGGTCACTAAAGCAGGAAAATTCTACTTACTGAGTTTCCCCGCAGCTGTAACCCTGCTTCCGGGTCCACTCATTAATCGTTATGAATATTCACTACTTCTCCTGCCTACCCTCTGTAACAAAGTCTGTGATTGGTTGCAGTCATGCTTCCCTTGCCCATGCTCTGTGCCGGCATCTGTGGATAGTACCTTCCTAGCTGTCTGGGTCCTCGAAGTGGAGTGTAAAAATAAATAATTGGTAATAATGGCATATGGTGCCCCATGTTTTGATATCCAGTCAAGATAAAGCGGACCGCTACAGACTACAACCTCCAGCTGTGTGCGTTATCTTGGTTGTGTATAAAAATACAAAGGATCCCGTGCAGCTTTTTAAAAAAAAAAATTAAATTTTAAAAAACATTATAAGGTCCCCCAATTTTGATACTCAGCCAACTAAAGCGGACAGCTGATTGGTATTGTCAGGCTGCAGGCTAGAGAGGTCCATGGTTTTGAGCCCTCTCTTGCCTAAAAATAGCAGCCCGCAGCTGCTCAAGTATTGGCATATCGATTTGAAGTGCTAATCCTGGCGCCTTCGCTGCTCATTATGATTGCCCTGTTGTGGTGCAATCAGGGTAATATAAGGGGTTAATAACAGCTGGGATTTGTCAAAAAATCACAGCGGTCATCAAGCCTGAGGTTAGTAATGGGGAGGGGTCTATGAGTCTATAAGTAAAACGAAATAAACACAAAACAGAAAAAAATCCTTTATTAAAAAAAACAAAAAGCATCCCCTCTTTCAACAATTTATTTACCCCCAAAACTCCCCTGCCAGTCCAACGTAATCCACTTCATGATGTCCAATAGTGATACCAGCTTGGCTACATCTGTTAATGTAGTGCACGGTCACATTAAAAAAAATGTGATTGCTCACTGCAGCGTCAGGTACAGTTTGAGTTGCGACATCAGGGACTTTACCTGACACCACAGCTGGGGTTCCCATGGTACCAGAGCTGTGATGTCAGGTGAACTCATTGAACTCCGTGACCTCACCTCAGTTGAAATCATTGACATCAATGCTGGATTACCAGATTAAGCAATATGCGCACCTTGAGTATTTGGTTGCAGATACTTCTGCACCAAATCTGCATCTCCTGGCAGAACATCACACCAAAATCGCATCAAAAACACTTGTATTTTGATACACAGCAAAGATAACACACAAACCTGGGGGCTGCAGCCTGTAGCTGTCTTCTTTATCTGGGCTGGTTATCAAAATACGGGGACCCTACACCATTTTTTCCAATTATTTATTTTTACACTCCGCTTCGGGGACCCAGACAGCTAGTGTGAGGGCAACCAATCACAGATGCTGGCACAGAGGGTGGGCTGGGGAAGCAGGACTGCAACCAATCACAGACATTGTTACAAAGGGTGGACGGGGGAAGCAGTGCATAGTCATGAACTTTAATAATTGGACCAGGAAGCAGTGTGACTGCCACGGGAATCTCAGTAAGTATAATTCTCCTGCTTTAATGCTTGTAATACTCTGATAACATTTCCAGAAACCAGCTGGGAGTCAGAAATGCATCCAGGCATCTTCCCCATACTGTTCCCATTCAGTGTCAGCACTTTTCCATCCATTGCAGCATTTTTTTTTTATCCCTCCCAGACTTACTTCCAAGGTCCTCCAGAAAATTATTTGAGTTTCCCATTGACTTGCATCAGGTACAATATTCGATACTAGTGATGGGCAAAGCTGTAAAATTGGATTGCTACTGCAGGTGTCACGACAGTGACTTCCTGGCTTCATCAAAGTTCATTGGGAACTCTGATGAACCCGTTACAGTAGTGCCGCGACAGTTGCAGTAGCACGGGTGTCACTGGGGTGTCGTCAGGAGGTCATCCAAGTTCATTGGATACTCTGATGAATCTGTGACACTACTGCCGCCCCTGCACAAACACTGCGGACACCCCTGCGGTCACCAGGGCTGACCTTATGAGGTCCTGATCATTTCAGAGAAGAACACAGCAGTGTGTGCGTACCTGCAGGTGCCACTCTCACAATCAATGGGGAATGTTCAGTTCTCCATTGAATGTGCCAGCAGTATGAGATTGATGTGGGCCCCCCCAATTGGATTATGGCGGACCAGGATTAGGGCTTTGACAGTGAAATAAATCGGAAAAGAGGGTGTCTCTTATCTTTATTTATTTAATTTTCTTTTTTCTGTCTTTTCAGGTTCGCTTTTGGGGAACGTTATGGAACATCGCAACGAATTACTGCTAACCTTTTGTATGTTTTTTTTCTAAACTATATAATTGGTGAAGGAGGGCTGGACTCGGGGGCTTTTTGTTCAAATAAACTTTTTTACTCTCCTTTAAACTACTGGATTAGTAATGGGGGTGTCTGCTAGACGCCACCCATTACTAATACCAGGGCTTGATGTCAGCTGGAGCTGGTACCAACCCAACAAATATTATCCCGTTTTCCACCACACCATGGCAAGCTGAAGAACTGGGTCCAACACCAGAATTGGCGCATCCTATGGATGCACCACTTCGGGGCAGCTGCAGGCTGCTATTGTTAGGCTGAAAAGGGCCAAATAACCATGACCCTACCCACTGTAATAATATCAGCCCCCAGTTGTCTGCAGTACCTTGGCTGGTTTTAGGAAAATGGAGGGGATCCCATGTTATTTTTTTTAAATTGAAATTAAAAAATAGGCGTTGGAGCCACTCTATTTTTAATAACCAGCTAAGGTACAGCTGCTGCTGTTCCTGTGCTGGATATGAAAATTGAGGGGGGACCTCACATCATTTTTTTAAATTAAAAAATAAAAATGCTGAAAAATAACTGGCCAAGCTTGCTATTTATATATCTATTGAGCTATTCTATCTGTTCATTCCTTCTGTCTATTTTATATGTTCTTTCTTATTTTCTTTCTTTATATCGCTCTGTTTGATCTGTTCTATCTATTTGATCTGTATATCATGCATATTTTACCGGTACCAGTCACATGGATATCACACGTATGCAAACACGGACAATACACGGATGAACATACCGATACATGTGGCTTGTACGTGTTTAAACATGGACATCTGAAAGGGGCCTAATAGTGACATCCCAGACATTACACAAGGCTGAAATGGTGATCTGAAAATAGGTGAAGAAGTCTTGACGTCAATATCATCATAAGAACCTTCGAGTTTGCAAAGAAGTATGAAAAGTGGACAGTAGAAGATTGGCAAGGGGTGATTTGGAGCATTGAGACGAAAATCAATAGACTAGGCTCTAATGAAAAAAAACCAAAAAAAATGAGCCAGAGTGTAAGTTGGTATACATGCAAGTTATAAGCGCATGTTCATACTGGCCATTAGATAAACAAACTCAGGATGAAAATAATATGGACATATACCCTGCTGTAAATAATTAAAAGCAATTGTGCATATAAATAAACATAGGGTACTTTGTAAACACTATTTTTGATCAAAACAAGCATAAAGCCATCCCACCGCGACAAGGTGTACCCAAATTGGGATGGTACCTAACATTTGTATTAAAATCTTTCCATGTGTCAGAACAGAACTCAGTCTGAGTTAGGGCAGAGAGTGACTGGGTCCTGACTATCGAGACACAGTCACTCTCAAATGGTCTAAAAGAAAGAAGAAAAAAAGGGGCTAACAGATTGAGTAATGAGTAATTGAAGGAACTGTCAAGTTCGGTGGAGGAATCTGGCATTAGATAGTTGACCAGATGTTGGATACTTGACCAGGAGTGATGGTGGTCTCAATGCTAAGCTATACATGGGCGGCACGGTGGCTCAAGTGGTTAGCACTGTAGTCTTGCAGCGCTGGGGTCCTGGGTTCAATTCCCACCAAGGACAACATCTGCAAGGAGTTTGTATGTTCTCCCCGTGTTTGTGTGGGTTTCCTCCGGGTACTCCGGTTTCCTCCCACACTCCAAAGACATACAGATAGGGAATTTAGATTGTGAGCCCCAATGGGGACAGTGTTGCCACTGTATGTAAAGTGCTGTGGAATTAACAGTGCTATATAAATGAATAAATTATTATTATTATTATTATTATACTCCATATGTAAATATCCTACAAGTTACTTCAAACCCTCGAGTACTATGGGTATGAAAAGGATGACAGTATCCCAGCAGGAAAGGAACCTGAAGGATACCTTGAGACTGGCAAAGAAATGGTTCAATGATAATTAAGTAGAGGTGCTGGATTGGCCTCCATGGTCCCCAAACCTCAACCCAATTGAAGACTCTGTGATTAGAGTTGAAAATAAAGCTATATACATACCCAAGTGAGTCAACCAATGTGCACCAACATTGAGAACGTGTGGAAGAGATCTAAAATCAGAGTTTGGTGAAGAGCATGTCCAGAAGGATGTTAAAAGACAAAGGTTAATTTACAAAATACTAACAAAATAATAAGAATTAAAACTTAGATTTTTAGGAGAAAAACAATAACAATACAGTGACATGACAAGAATCTGCATAACTAATCGTATACTAAATAGTTACAAGTCAAGTTCATGTATGATATACGGTAGCCAAGATGATTGTCTATAAAATGATGGTAGTCATCTCACACTTAAAGCTCTACTGTATGATGAGATATGGAGCCTGAAACTCAAATGTTCAAAACATTGTTACCCTTTTGCTCATCAATGTACACAGCATGATGCTTCCTACAGTTCCTGCACACACACATCACGATGAATCCAAAGTTGGCACTTCCTTGAATAAAATTTAAGGGATATCTTCTTCTTTATTTAACCATACATTAAATACAGTGGCGCCATAGGTTCTGGCACACAAACTCGTGTTTGATAACCTGTGGCTCCTTTGATTTTAATGTGCGCTTAAATAAAAAAGAAGTAATCCTTTAAATTTTCTTCAAGCAAGTGACAACTTATTTCTATGGATTCATGTCTTTCTGGTGGACTTTGTTTAAGCACTACTATTATTTAACATCGACCACCAATATTTGAACCTCTTGTAGCTTTTTTTTATTTTTATACATGGCATGATATGCCCCATAGTAGCACCGTAACACTGAATGATGTGCCCCAGTAGCCCCCCACTGTATGACAGCTCTCAATTTCACCCCCCCATTGCGGGATGGCCCTCAGTAGCTTCCCCCCACACTGTATGATGACTTCCATTATCCCCACCATACTGTATAATGGCCCCAGTATCCCCAACACACTGTGTGAAGGCCCCCAATAGTCTACCAGCACTAAATTATGGCACCCATTAGCCTCCTCCACAATGTATGATGGCCCCTAGTAACCACCTTACTGTATGATGGCCCCTAGTAGCCCTTCTCCCATAGTGTGATAACTCTTAGCACCCTCCTCATATTGTATGATGGGGCCAGGTTCCTCATACTTTGACAGCCCTCAGTAGCCCTACTCATTCGTTATGATGGCCCATAGTATTCCCCCAGACGGTATGATGGGTGTCAGTAGCCCCCCATACTATATGATGGCTCTCAGTAGTCCCTATACAATGTATTATCATACCCCCAGAATTGCCCTCCACACTATATGCTGACCCGCAGTAGCCTTTGAAGGCTTCCAGTATCCCTACCACACTGTTCGAAGGTACCCAAGAGTCCACCAGCACTATTTGATGGCACACTGTGTGATGGGCCCCAGTAGCCCCCTCACTTTATGATGGCCATCAGTAGACCTATTCACATAATATGATGGCCCTCAGCAGCTCCCCCACTGTATGATAGCCCCCAGTAGCTTCTTACTGTATGACAGCCCTCAGTAGCCCTACTCATGCTCTTTGATGGCTTTCAGTAATCCTCCTGACGGTATGATGGCCCTCAATAGTCCCCCTTCACTGTATGATGGCTATCAGAAGCCCCCACACTAGATGATGGCTCTCAGTGGTCCTCATACTGTATGATGACCCTTAGTAGCCCCTCACACTGTATGATGGCCCTTAGTAGTCCCTCCACACTGTTTAATGACCGCCAGTAGCCTCTCCACACTGTATGATGGCCCCAGTAGCCTCCCCCACACTGTATCATGGTCTGCAGTATTCCCCTCTACACTGTATGATGGCACCCATAAACCTACCAAATTGTATGATGGCCCCCAGTATCCCAACCACATTGTATGAGGGCCCCTATTTTGGTAAAATGAAAGCAAAAACTGTGTCCATGTAATTCTGGGGGAACCCCTTGATGTTCGACTGACATATTGTCACATAAATGTTTTTACAAACGTCACTGACTGTCAGTTCGGCGTCGTCTTCTGTTCAGACTACAAATTCTGACATTCCACCTGATAACTTCTCTGGTGTCTTTGATCAATGGAGGCAGACTCTGGCATTGACCTGCAGAGTGAAATTCATAGGCAGGCTAGCAAGAGTTAAATCTCTGCTAGTCTGCTTGTCAGTCTGCTTTGATCACGGGTTGTGGGGAAGCCAATCTCATCTGCTCCCCTACTATATATGCTGGTTAGATCCTTCACCCTATGCCAGCTACAGTATATCTTAGTTGGCCTGGTGATGTGTTGTGATCCAGACTATCTGGTGGTTGATATACGGTTGTTGAGTTAACCTTGTTGCCTTTTTATTATTACCTTCCAGCTTATGCTTTATGCAGAATCTCTCATTGTCTATTACAGTATGTGTGCAGTGTGTCAGAGTTTTGGGTTCCCTTGTCTGTCTTTACCTGTTTTCCATCCCTCTCCTGCTCCATCCTTCCTCGGTGGGATGGGGGTTATCAGAGTAATACTGCTCAGGAGCATAGCCAGAAACGAGACTCAGGCATCTCCACCATCAGGAGTAACCCTGAGAATAGGGATAGCCTAGGGCCCTCTAGCGTGAGGGACAGCTTAGGAGAACTTGTCACCATCTATCCTAACAGTCATCTCGTGACATACATTTGAGAAAAGTCTTACAACTTTATCTACTGTCAGTTTTTTATCATTTTCTCATAACTGATAGGTCCTTTCTAACTAATATTTAACGCAATCGTAAACCGGCTATGTCAGGAGCTGGCTAATAGATAAATGATTCTTGAATGATGCTAATTTAATTTGTGTAGCACCTCTAGACTGTCTTTATCAGTGCCAAGCTAATCATGTTGGCCAGTCTGCCTTTGGATCCCTTACTTTTATAACATATCAGCAATTAAAGCTGGTGTCACACACAGCGACAACGACAACGACGTCGCTGCTACGTCACCATTTTCTGTGACGTTGCAGCGACGTCCCGTCGCTGTCGCTGTGTGTGACATCCAGCAACGACCTGGCCCCTGCTGTGAGGTCGCCGGTCGTTGCTGAATGTCCAGCTTCATTTTTTGGTCGTCACTCTCCCGCTGTGACACACACATCGCTGTGTGTGACAGCGAGAGAGCGACGAAATGAAGCGAGCAGGAGCCGGCACTGGCAGCTGCGGTAAGCTGTAACCAGCGTAAACATCGGGTAACCAAGGGAAGACCTTTCCCTGGTTACCCGATGTTTACGCTGGTTACCAGCCTCCGCCGCCCTTGCTGCCAGTGCCGGCTCCTGCACTGTGACATGTGGCTGCAGTATGCATCGGGTAATTAACCCGATGTATACTGTAGCAAGGAGAGCAAGGAGCCAGCGCTAAGCAGTGCGCGCGGCTCCCTGCTCTCTGAACTGTGACATGTAGCTGCAGCACACATCGGGTTAATTAACCCGATGTGTGCTGCAGGAGAGCAAGGAGCCAGCGCTAAGCGCGGCTCCCTGCTCTCTGAACTGTGACATGTAGCTGCAGCACACATCGGGTTAATTAACCCGATGTGTGCTGCAGGAGAGCAAGGAGCCAGCGCTAAGCGCGGCTCCCTGCTCTCTGAACATGTAGCACAGCGACGCGTGTCGTTATGATCGCTGCTTCTGCTGTGTTTGACAGCTAAGCAGCGATCATAACAGCGACTTACAAGGTCGCTGTTACGTCACCGAAAATGGTGACGTAACAGCGACGTCGTTGTCGCTGTCGTTTAGTGTGAACCCAGCTTAAGCCTAGAAAGCTTATACTTGATCATTATGGAAATGCTGACCCTTGAGAAATTGGACGGAGATCATTTAGCTGAAGAGAAGCACGCTTGTGTATTTAACACAGAGAAGCATCTCAAGCATCAGTCTAAAACACTTTCGTCTTAAAATGGATGATCTCCCAGGATCAAAGTATGCTAACTGTTCCAGCATGCTTAATAGGTTAAATACAGGTGACTGACTAAGCCGCTAATCACATCAGACAAGCAGAAATAGTCTCCAACTTTTTTTTTATATATTTAAAGTCTCCATACTGAGTAAATGCTTTTTTATATGAAAAGCCTATGAAAGTGTTATGTGAGTCCATGGGGACTACAGTCGTAGCCAAAAGTTTTGAGACTGACACTAATTTTGTTTTTCACAAAGTTTGCTGCTTCAATGTTTTTAGATCTTTTAGTCAGATGTTTCTATGGTTACCACAGTACAATTATAATTGCATAACTTGTTAAACTTTTATTAAGAACTTTATGCAAAGACTCAATATTTACAGTGGGATCCCTTACTTTTCAACACTTATAAATTAGATAAATCAACTCAAGAAGATTCATGAGGCACATATACATCAAAGGTGTCGGGGACCAGCTCAAAAAGAGATGGACCCCCCATACTAACTGGTATAACGCTCAGAGGAATAACTAGAAAACAATATATGCGGCCAGAGCAACCAGATCAAATGACCCAAAAAAGGAATAAAATATATCAAAATTTTTATTGGGATATGTTAAATAACACATATGACAAACAATAATTACAATAGAGGTCACAAGGAGTACATAAGTACACTCAAGCGGGGGAACAACTAAATGACAATGGTGATTCAAAGTACATATAGTGATGGTCAAATGAATTGACAAGTGACTGAATAAATGTTTAAATACAAGTAATCAATATAGTATATCAGGCACAAGAAATCCATATGTTTATCACCTAATGCAACCATATAGTGCACAACTCACCCATGTGGAAGTCCCCACACGCAGCCCAACACGCGTTTCACGAGATGCTTTATCAAGGGAGGATAAACCATCTTGCGAAACGCGCGTTGGGCTGCATGTTGAGCTGCATTGTTTCATGTCAGACTGAGCGGAGCCCTATTGTCTGTTAAATGTGGATTGTTGTTAAAATTTGGTTTGCCTTAGCCCCTTTGATTACATCAGTCAGAGGAAAATTATGCACTGACTTGAACTAGCAACCAATGAAAGAACAGCTATATCCCACCAATCCTGTAGGACAAAATACCCTGAAATGAAAATTTTGAGATATAAAAGGAGCCTTGCTCCTGTTGCCACAGTAATATTCTACGGGATTTCAGCCTAGTATGTACAGTTCCAGCTGGAGGATCACAGAACTGCTTCAAGAGTCATTCTACAGGACTTTAGCCTAGGATCTACGGTTTAAGCTGGAGGATCACAGAACTGATTCAACAGTCATTCATTCTAAGGACTTCAGCCTAGGATCTACGGTTCCAGCTGGAAGATCACAGAACTACTTCAGTTCATTCTGCAGGGACTTCAGCCTGAGATCAAAAGAACTGCTTCACTGCTCAACACTAATGGCCGTTTTTCATGCTGCGATATCGTTACCGATATCGCTAGCGTGCATACCCAACCCCATCGATTGTGCGACACAGGCAAATCACTGCCCGTGGTGCACAAAATCGCTCAGACCCGTCACACGTACTTACCTGCCTAGCTATGTCACTGTGACCGGCAAACCGCTTCCTTTCTAAGGGGACGGTTCGTTCGGGGTCACAGCGACATCACTGAGCGGGCGCCCAATAGAAGCGGAGGGGCGGAGATAAGCGGGATGTAACATCCCGCCCACTTCCTTCCTTCCACATTGCCGGTGGACGCAGGTAAGGAGATGTTCTTCGTTCCTGCGGTGTCACACATAGCGATATGTGCTGCCGCAGGAACGACGAATAACATCGTACCTGCAGCATCAACGATAATTGGGAATTGGGGGGCATGTCACCGATTAGCGATTTTGCACGTTTTTGCGATGATGCAAAATCACTCATAGGTGTCACACGCAACGACATCGCTAAAGCGGCCGGATGTGCGTCACAAATTCCGTGACCCCGACGAGATCGCTTGAGCAATGTCGTAGCATGTAAAGCGACCCTAAGTGCACAAATTTGCTTGTAGAACCCAAGTGAGGACAATTTGGTCCTCTAGGTACATATCTTGCTATGCATGGTCAGCTTCCTAAGCTTGCTGCTATCTCCTCTCAGTGGGTACCTTCCAAAAGTGGGCTGCTGCTGGCTGAGATAGTTGGCCCTGAAAGCTCCAAAGTCACGAAGATTCTAATCCCTGGCAAGCCAGCGGAAGGTTGTGATCCTGCTGAAAATGTACAATATGTTTTTCCCTGTTGATAAACCAATAAAGTCTTCCTAATTTGTGGTTTCCTCACCTTGTGTTGTCTGTGTAGTGTTCTCCCCATGGGGAAGAAGTGTGGGCGTTCAGTGGGATGAGCCCATCCATGCGGTCTTTGTGGGCAATTAAATGAGTTCGCAAAAGGAAGTGACCAATATGTACAGAAAGATGCTCCATATTTATCCCAAAGCATGAGCCACTGAGATAAATTTAGTGCAGTTTCTGCATGTCTGTCACAATTCCTTCTAGTTGTGTGCTTGGACACAGTGAGTGGTAGTTCAGCTGTCCAATCTTGGGCAGATGTGTGCTGATCTGTCAGTATGGTGATGGACAGTTAAGGGGGCTTTACACGCTACGACATCGCTAATGCGAACTCGTTGGGGTCACGGAATTGGTGACGCATATCCGGCCTCATTAGCGATGCCGTTGCGTGTGACACCTATGAGCGATTTTGCATCGTTGCAAAAACGTGCAAAATCGCTCATCGGTGACATGGGGGTCCATTCTCAAAAATCGTTACTGCAGCAGTAACGAGGTTGTTCATCGTTCCTGTGGCAGCACACATTGCTCCGTGTGACGCCGCAGGAACGAGGAAGCTCTCCTTACCTGCCTCCCGGCCGCTATGCGGAAGGAAGGAGGTGGGCGGGATGTTACGTCCCGCTCATCTCCGCCCCTCCGCTTCTATTGGGTGGCGGTTCTGTGACGCAGCTGTGACGTCGCTGTGATGCTGAACGAACCGCCCCCTTAGAAAGGAGGCGGTTCGCCGGTCACAGCGACGTCGCCGGGCAGGTAAGTATGTGTGACATGTCTGGGCAATGTTGTGCGGCACGGGCAGCGATTTGCCCATGTCGCACAACAGATGGGGGAGGGTACCCTCGCTAGCGATATCGGTACCGATATCGCAGCGTGTAAAGTAGCCTTTAAGCTGTCCAAATGGAGGCTGGGGCGTGCTGAGCTGTCAGTGTGGTGATTGACAGCTTAGCTGTCCATTCTGAAGCTGAGACGTGCTGCGTATCCTCCATGTGTTTCCTGTCTGGAGTGATTACCTGGTTATTTAGCTGTCTCCCTGCCTCCAATTACTGCCAGTTTTAGGTTTAAGCTCAGTGGTGTCTGGTTCAGTCTCGGATCTGTTGCTATCTGAATTTTGACCTTGCTTCTGACTATCTGTTTGCTTAGCCCCATTGTATTGATCCGAAACCTTTTTAAGGAATTTTGACTTCGAATTGTGAAGGTGACTGTGGAAAGAGAAGGCGCAAAATAGGGTCTTACCCAGTATAACAAGTGGGGGCAAGTGTAGAATAAAACACTCACCTGGTGGGGTTGTGCAAGTCACAACCCCTATGAAGGCGCGTAATAAAGGTGGAAGGCAGCGGTCCCGCAGTATAGATATATTCCAAGAGGTAGAGCAGAAAGCAGGTTTCAAAATCCATGCCACACCACAGAAAATCCAGATGCTTGTTAGTAAATCCTTTCTTTCTTTATTTTTTACAGGTCTACGCGTTTCGAGGACATATCCGTCCTCATCATCAGGACAAGGTGCAAAGAAAGACTATATGATATATGATATAGTCTTTCTTTGCACCTTGTCCTGATGATGAGGACGGATATGTCCTCGAAACGCGTAGACCTGTAAAAAAGAAAGAAAGAAAGGATTTACTAACAAGCATCTGGATTTTCTGTGGTGTGGCGATGATTTTGAAACCTGCTTTCTGCTCTACCTCTTGGAATATGACTTCGAATTGTGACATGACTATGCCTTTGTCTACTCCCTTTTATTTATTATGAGCCATCTTGTATCTCACCCCGGACCCATTGACTACCGAGCCTCATAGCAAGCCTGTGAATAGTGACTGGAATTACAGTCTCATCTAGTTTAAACTTGTTTAACCCCTTAATGACTGCAGGCAGTAAAATTACGTCATAGCGGTCATAGTGTTAATCTCATCACACATGTCAGCTGATTTATACAGCTGACATGTGTGCTTGCTGGGCCTGCTGGAACCCCAGGAGAACATTGATGCCCCTCTCCTTCTTAAGAACTTCCTGTCTAGTTTGAAGAAAGGGGGGTGTAAGGGAGGGAGTACTATCACGCCATCAGTGCTCCCAGCCTGGGAACACCGAAGCCATCTCGGTGGTGGTGGTGTGGTGAACAGACAGAGGCGAAGAGGAAGAGGAGAGGACACCTGCTTGGAGACCATGGAGTGCTGGAGCAGCGGTGGCAGTGGAGACCGTCTCCACTGCCACCGCTGCTCCAGCACTCCATGGTCTCCAAGCAGGCGTCCTCTCCTCTTCCTCCTCGCCTCTGTCTCTGTTCACCACACCACCACCACTACCTTGATCCCGCATACTGCTGAATGTGATGCCCTGCATGTTCTCTCTACCCTGACGGCTGTCCTTGTGACCCGTACTTCATAGCATCTCTGTTATGAGCAACTACCTTGAGAAAGGTGTAAAAGCCGAAACGTTGGTTGTTGCTATGTGTTAGGGTTCACTTTCTGCAGTTTGTCGATTATAAATAAAAAATACTTGCATCCATATACCTCTCTTTTCCCTTATTGAGTGCTCGGGTTTTTCTACTTTTTGACTATTACATTACCCGCAAGCACCTAGACTAGTAGCAGTTGCAGCCAGACTTTCTCCTTGTTATTCATTTGCAACTCAGGTCCGCTCCTCCGGGTCAGTGAAAGGTACCTTGGACCAGTGGACCCATTTCCTCCCCATCCGATACCCGGAGGTGACATAAACACTCCTTTAACTAACTGCCTGGCCCTCACAAGTAACCCCCCAAAAAATAATCAAGTCATATTTATGCTGTAATAATTTTATTGATCAAAGTTGATTCAATTGTTGTATATTGCTGTATACTGGAGTGTCCACAGAGGTCGACGTTTTGGCCAGCAGGCCTTCGTCAGACTGGACTTATGTTTATCTAATTTCAGTAAACAAGGGAAATAATTCTCAATGATTAACTGGACACTGGTTGCTAGACAATTGAAGTATATGGAGGTCCAAAAGATGATCTGCTACTGTATGTATATTGACGCACCCCAGGGGTACCCAGTCCTGGGCCTTGTATTCCCTGGATGTATCACTGGGTGGCTGTTGCCCGGTTCCGTGACCCTGGGGATCACTTGAAAAGGGATTTTGTATGAGGGACAAATAAAAATAAAGTGTTTTTTCGTGACTCCACTTGCGGTATGCGGCTACTGTATGTGGGGAAAGCCGCCGCTTCAGAGTTTCTCACTGCTGGGGCTGGTGGTATTAGGCAGCTAGATGTGATGGCCCTCCGCAAGTAGAGCTAGGTCCAGGGGAGGATAATGGTGGTGATAGTATTTTGTTGCAGAGGTGTAGGAAGAATTCTGACAACACAGGGGCTGTGGTTTAACTTGTGCTTTACTCACTGGTTTGGAGTAGATGCAACCCGGCTGGTCCTGGTCTCTAACAATCTGGTATTCCCTTTGTTCCAGTGCCAGTGTAGTGACCTGGTGAGCTTTACTTTCTTGCACCCGTCTGTAGTTGGTGGGTCCCCTTGTCCTGCAGCGTTTTGGGGTCCCTTCCCGTTGTCTCCGTCCTGGCCCGTATAGCAGGCAGCTTGAATCTCTCTTGGGTCGGACATCTGTCCCCATTCCCAGGTTTCGTCTCTGCTGCTGTGCCCCGGAAACTAACGTCGGTAAGGTCCTTGATGGTCCCCTCACTTGGCAGATTCTTATCAGGTGAGCCTGAAGCGTCTTCATGAACTAGGGCTCTGTACTCCGTCGTTGCTCGGTCCAGTGAGTACTCATGCCGTACTCTCCCTGGCAACCGTACTCCCTTTTACTCAGTAAGTCACTTTACACTCTCTGTCTGAGCGTTGAGTTTTGACTGACTTGATGTCTTACTGACTTTTTGACTATCTGACAAGATGTCCATCTTCCGTCCACTCCTCTGACTAACCTCTTCTCCTCCCAGGTTTCTGACTAGTGGATTGGATGAGTCCCAACCAATAGGTGGCCATCCATCAGATCCGTCTCTAGCCTGTTACCCAGTCTGGGGAAAAGGGTGTGGATGTGTGTGTGTGTTGTGGTGGTTACCGGCACTGGTCTTCCAGGAAATCAGGGTTAGATGTAGTACCCTGTGGCACCTGACACTCAGGGGCTTCTCACATTACATCTGGCTCATGTGCGACTGCAACTGCCTCCCTCATCTGTGATTGCTAATAGATACATAGTGCCCTACATTTTTGCCTGATACGCTATATTATATTATATACTGTTTCCAAATACATTAGGAATTGTTTTCACTTCCTAGGAACAATAGATACACAGTGGCCTGTACTGCTACATGTATGTTGTTTCTCAATACATCAGAAATCATTTTTATTTCCTAGGATTAATAGTTATACACTACCCTGCATGTCTACTTGATATGATATACTACATACAGATTATTTGCATAATACATTAAAATTCCTTCATGATTTCCTG
The DNA here is from genome assembly GCF_048569485.1 of Anomaloglossus baeobatrachus. Taxonomy (NCBI): domain Eukaryota; kingdom Metazoa; phylum Chordata; class Amphibia; order Anura; family Aromobatidae; genus Anomaloglossus; species Anomaloglossus baeobatrachus. Next base: position 552,792,992 of record NC_134353.1, read on the forward strand.
GGGACTCGTCTAGTAGATTGGATTCCCATCCAGAGAATCCTTTCTGTAACCTGATATACATACAGTAGCAGATCATCTTTTGGACCTCCATATACATCTATGGTCTAGCAACCAGTGTCCAGTTCATCATTGAGAATTATTTCCCTTGTTTACTGATATTAGATAAACATAAGTTTAGTCTGACGAAGGCCTGCTGGCCCGAAACGTCGATCTCTGTGAACACTTCAGTATACAGCAATATACAACAATTGCATCAACTTTTATCAATAAAATTATTACAGCATAAATACGACTTGATTATTTTTTTGGGGGTTATTAGAGTGCTGGAGTTTCCCAATTTAGCACTGTATACTGTTTTCTCCTGAGCACCTAAATCGGTGACGCTTAGCCTTAATTATTTTTCTGGCCCTCACAAGGGTATTAGGAACTGCACACTGGCAAGCTCTTTAAGGAGATTTGATTGATCACTCACTTGCTTGTAAATTCATGACTCATATTAGCAGATGTCAATATCCATATTAAGAATCTGACGAATGTAAAAGATTTTGGTCTTGATTCACTAAGACCGGTGATTTTCTCACTGGTTTTAATGAAGGGGCGGGGTGGAATCAGATGCTTCTGATTCATGAAGAGATACAGATTCATGAATTCAAGTGTCTGACAAGTGGCATATGCATCTGTGCACTACTCCAAAAATCTTCCTTCAGCCAGAGATTTGGAGAAATTGCTGGCATACTGAGCACCACAGCTTGTCATGAATTAGACAAGCTATGGCTTAAGACCTTTGCTGTGCAGCCATTCTGCCCAGCTTCATCTATTTCTGTGGAGCTAGGAGAGACTGGTTTGAACATGTCGCAAAATTTTTGTGCACCTCGAAGTCGCGTCAACATTTTAAAAACTTTTCAAAGCTTTTACGCCACTCTTTTAAAATAAAAGCTTTGATGAATTGGGGCCTTTGTTTTATTCATCACCTACAGTGCTCGTGAATGTTTCCACATTTTTTTCAAACTACAGCCTTAAACTTAAATGTGTTTTATTTGGATAATATGTGATATATAGGGATGAGCGAGCATGCTCGCCGCTACCCAGTGCTCGCCCGAGCATCCAAGTGCTCGGTCTATTAGATAAAAATATCTGTAATAATACTGTGCTTTTGGTTAATGGGAGGAATTAGTGAATAGGCGACTTACTGTTCTGATTGTTTCAATTGTGGAGACATGGGGGTCAGTGGGTGCTCTCGTCCGCTGATCCAGTCGCCTTTAAAAAGACAGCAAGGCCCAGGGATCATCCCAACTGAACGCCTGACATCCTTAATCCCTCCCTCTCCTCCTCAGCTGTGATCCGATCGCAGGATCAGATCCCAGTGTAATGGCTCACGCTCATAGCACAGCAGGAGCCGAGGGTCATTAGCATATCGCATCACATGTGATATGCCAGTGTGACCTCAGCTTGGTATGTGCGCAGTGCGGAAAAGAACGCACCCTCTCGCAGACTGGACAAATGTAAACACTGTTTGTAAAATAAAAAATGAATCCAAAACGCATGCATTTTGGATGCATTTTCCATGTGTTTTGCATGCATTTTTGGCAGTGCGTTCCCCCGTCAATTCAGCTCTGCTACATGCCCGCTGACAGCAGACACAGACAGAGTCGCGCAATGAGAATGAACTCGGATGAACTTCAACTGACTTCATTGTCACCCCGCAACTCTGTCTGTCGCGTCCTGGTTAGCAGTCACCCGTGAAGGTCTCACCGGTGACCGCAAATCCCCAGAGTGACTGAAGTGAGCAGCACGATCAGCGGTACCATCACTCAAGTTACCCGCGGCCAGCTGGAGTCCTCCATCTGAGACCGCAACTCACCTGTGATGTCATCGCTGATCGCGCTGCTCACTTCAGTCACTCGGGCAACTTGCTGTAACAGTTGGAGGATCCAGCGGTGGCCGCAGGTAACCTGAGTGACGTCATCGCTGATCGTACGGCTCACTTCAGTTGCTGCGTGGAGCTGATAGAGAGCGGTCTGGTCTGTGACCGCTCCTGTCAGCTTCATGTAGCAGAGCTGGATGCATCGCGGAACCTCATGTGGATTATGTCGGACCTGGAGGGGTATTTGGGGATTAATAAAGTGGTGAAAGAGGGTGTTTTTTTGTTTTTTTGTGTCTTATTCCAAATAAAGGATTTTTGCCATTAACTCCTTATTACCCCGATTGCCATCGAACCAGGTCAATTTGGGATGAGCCGAGTAGAGTCCCGGGACTGGCACATCTAATGGATTCGGCAATTCCGCGCGGCTGCTGGCTGATAGTTAGGCTGGGGGGCTCCTATAACGTGGAGCTCCCCATCCTGAGAATTCCAGCCTTCAGCCGTGTGGCTTTACCCTGGCTGGTATCAAAATTGGGGGGGGACCGCACGTCATTTTTTTTAATTATTTATTTTACTCCACAATATAGACCTGCCCACCGGCGGCTGTAATTGGTTGCAGTGAGACAGCTGTCACTCAGCGTGGGGGCGTGTCTGACTGTAACCAATCATAGGTGCTGGTGGGTGGGGAAAGCAGGGAATATGACATGGAATAATGAGCGGCCGGCATTTTCAAAAGAGGAAAAGCCGCCGGAGCAGTGTGAACGCCGTGCAGCGAGACGCCAGTGAGCTGTGAGTATGAGAGAGGGGGGGAGACCGACAGACAGAGAGAGAGAGACCGACCGACCGACCGGCGATAGTACAGCTAGTACACATATATATTTGAAGAAAAATTCACAAAATTCACATAAACAGACGTAAATCTACACACAGTCATACACACACCATACACACAGACACATTAGAGGTATTAATATGGGGAAGTCGGCAGCAGCCTTACTCACCTCCCCCGCTTGTCTTCGTCCAGCTCCTCCAGGGTATGTGGCTGTGCAGGCCGCACTGCGTGATGGCTGGGGGAAAATACAGCACAGGGGGCATAGACAGCACTGGGTGGGCATATATGTTACTGGGGTCACTAGGGGGTATACATATTACTGGGGGTGCATAGACATCACTGGGGGCATCCATGTTACTCGGGTGGCATACACATTACTGGGGTCAGTGGGGGGGGCATACACATTACTGGGGTCCGTGGGGGGGCATACACATTACTAGGGGCATAAACATTACTGGGGTCAGTGGGGGGGCATACACATTACTGGGGTCCGTGGGGGGGGCATACACATTACTAGGGGCATAAACATTACTGGGGTCAGAGGGGGGGCATACACATTACTAGGGCCTGTGGAGCCTACATACTAACAGTGGTGGCCTGTGGGGCATACATACTGGCCCTAGGGATGCTTAGGGCACAGGCTGGCAGCACTGGAAGACGCTCAAGGCCCAAGCTGGCAGCACTGGAGGGTGCTGAGGGCATAAGCTGGCAGCACTCCGGGGGGTTGCTGAGGGCACAGGCTGGCAGCACTGCAGCGGGGCGCTGAGGGCACAGGCTGGCAGTACTGGGGGGGAGGGTGCTGAGCGCACAGGCTGGCAGCACTGGGGGGCACTGAGGGCACAGGATGGCAGCACTGAGGGCACAGGATGGCAGCACTGGGGGGGTACTGAGGGCTCCTCTGGCTGCTTTCTCTGAGTCCCCTCTGTTTCTGCTTTTTCTATTGCAGGTACAGGGGGACCTGAGAAGACACAAGTGCTGGACTCTCCCCTGCTCCCCCCTCCTGCACTCACTCTGCACTGTCCTCCTGCAGGCACATTGCTCCCTCCTCCTGCACTCACTCTGCACTGTCCTCCTGCAGGCACACTGCTCCCCCTCCTGCACTCACTCTGCACTGTCCTCCTGCAGGCACACTGCTCCCCCCTCCTGCACTCACTCTGCACTGTCCTCCTGCACTCACTCTGCACTGTCCTCCTGCACTCACACTGCTCCGTCCTCCTGCACTCACACTGCTCCGTCCTACTGCACTGACACTGCTCCGTCCTCCTGCACTCACACTGCTCCATCCTCTTGCACTCACACTACTCCGTCCTCCTGCACTCACACTGCTCCATCCTCCTGCACTCACACTGCTCCGTCCTCCTGCAGGCACACTGCTCCTCCCTCCTGCACTCACTCTGCACTGTCCTCCTGCAGTCACACTGCTCCCCCCTCCTGCACTCACTCTGCACTGTCCTCCTGCACTCACTCTGCACTGTCCTCCTGCACTCACTCTGCACTGTCCTCCTGCACTCACTCTGCACTGTCCTCCTGCACTCACTCTGCACTGTCCTCCTGCACTCACTCTGCACTGTCCTCCTGCACTCACTCTGCACTGTCCTCCTGCACTCACTCTGCACTATCCTCCTGCACTCACTCTGCACTGTCCTCCTGCACTCACTCTGCACAGTCCTCCTGCACTCACTCTGCACTGTCCTCCTGCACTCACTCTGCACTATCCTCCTGCACTCACTCTGCACTATCCTCCTGCACTCACTCTGCACTGTCCTCCTGCACTCACTCTGCACTGTCCTCCTGCACTCACTCTGCACTGTCCTCCTGCACTCACTCTGCACTGTCCTCCTGCACTCACACTGCTCTCTCCCTGCTGCTGCTCTTACCTCAGTTGCAGAACAAATGAAGCAGCCGCTGTGGAGATGAGCCAGTCACATGTGAGGATCCTGGGCAGAAGAGGCAGGCAAAGGGGGCGTGGCCAGCATAGAGCGAGCAGCAGGAGGGGACAAGGAAGGCATTCCGAGGAGTGTATGTGTCCAGCATTCAGAGGGGGTGTGGACGACAGCAAAGTAGCGTGCCCAGCAGCATAGATGCCATGAAAGGCATCCAGAGATTGTGGCCTGCATCCGGAGGGGGCGTGGTCGGCAAAGTGCGGGGGCGTGGCAGCTGCCTCTCACTACACTGCGGGATTACAGAGCTCCCGGGCGTGAGAACGGGACTGGACTATAAAATTGGGGCTGTCCCGCTATATCAGGAACGGTTGGGAGGTATGGCTCTATATGACAGCTGACAGCACTGTGCTCGGCAGTGTGATCCACAGTCAGCTAGTGTAGGGAGAGGTGCTCATGAGCTAGGGACAGATTTAGTGTGTAGGAAGTGTAGATACTAGGAGACGTGATGTCACCGCTGCCACCGTTGCCATAGTAACCTACCAAGCGGGTTACTATAGCATCAGTGATCTCCGATCACCTGATTACTGGGGCCACTATGCACTGGCTCCTGCAGGAGTTTACTTCCTGCTTACCGACGTGGCCTGAATAGCGGCGCCGGGAATCAGCTGATCGGAGATCATCGTTGCTATAGTAACCCACTTAGTAGGTTACTATGACAACGGTGGCAGCGGTGACGTCACTGCCTACTGACTACCAACCCACCGCAGCCTCTGCTCGGTTACACAGCACGGGGAGGGGCAGCGTTCTTCCTCCCTGTGTTGTGTGATATAGCAGAGCTGCATGGGTAGAAGAAACAGAAGACCAGAATCGTGGAGGGGTGAGAGGGAGTAATAAAGATGGAGTTCCTAATGTGTCTGTGTATTTATTTCTAATAGAATATTTTTTCTCTGTGTGATGTCTTTTGTTAACCCTTTATTGGAGATTCTTAATAGCCAGGTCAAACTTGGCCTGACATTAAGAATCTCAGGCTTAATACCAGCTGGTAAAACAAAGCTGGTCTTAACCCCTTATTACCCAGCGTGCCACCCAGCACCAGGGCCGCTGAAAGAGTTGGATACAGCGCCAGAAGGTGATGCTTGTATGAAAGCGCCATTTTCTGGGGTGGCTGCGGACTGCAATTCGCAGCGGGGGAGGGCCCAAAAAGCTTGGGCCAACCTGCTCTGTGGATTTCAATCCCCAGCTGCCTAGTTGTACCTGGCCGGACACAAAAATTGGGCAAAGCCCAAGTCATTTTTTTTTATTATTTCATGAAATTCATGAAATAATTAAAAAAAGGGCTTCCTTATTTTTGGTTCCCAGATGGGTACAAATAGGCAGCTGGAGGTTGGGGGCAGCCCCAGTCAGCTCTCCTGAGTCAATACGTTGTAGGACAATGCTCGCTGCAATTACTGTTGAATGTCTTTTAAGGTATTTATTTTCCAGCTTTGCACATCTAGAGGGTGAAATTATTGCCTATTCTTCTTTGCAAAATAGCTCTACCTCAGTAATCTTGGAGGGAGGCATCTGTGAGCAGCAATTCTTGTCACAAATTCTCAATAGGATTTAGGTCTTGACTTTGATTGGGCCATTCATACACATGAATGTGCTCTGATCTAAACTAGCCTATTGATCTCTGGCAGTATGTTTAGGGTCGTTGTCCTGCTGGAAGGTGAACCTACATCCAAACCTCCAGTCTTTTGCAGACTTGCAGGGTTTTTTTCAGGATTGCCCTGCATTTAGCTCCATCTATTGTCCCATCATCTCTGACCAGCTTCTCTGTCCCTGCAGAAGAAAAGCATCCCCACCGCCTGATGTTGCCACCACCATGTTTGATGGTGGGGATGGTGTTTTAAGGGAGATGTGCAGTGTCAGTTTTCCACCATACATAGAATTTTGCATTTAGCGCAAAACGTTCTATTTTGGTTTCATCTGACCAAGGCATCTTCTTCCACATGCTAGCTTTGTTCCCTACATGGCTTTTGGAAAACTGCAAATGGAACTTCTTATAGCTGGCTGTCAAAAATGGCTTTCTTCTTACCACTCTTCAATACATGCCAGATTTGTGGAGTGTACAATTAATAGCTGTCCTGGAAACAGATTTTCTCACCTGAGGTGTTTATCTCCGCAGCTACTTCAGAGTGACCATGGGCCTCTTGGATACTTATTTAATTATTGCTCTCCGTGCTCGGTATGTTTCTTTGGGTGAATGGCCATGTCTTGGTAAGTTTGCAGTTGTGCGATAATTCTTCTATTTTTGAATGATGGATTGAACAGTGCTTTGTGAGATGTTCACAGCTTGGGCTGCTTTTTTTCTATAACCTAACCTGCTTTATTCTTCTCCACATCTTTATCCCTAATCTTTGTGGTGTGTTCCTTGATTTTCATTATGCTGTTTGATCTCTAATGTTCTCAAACAAAGCTCAAAGGCCTTCACAGAACAGCTGTAGTTATACTGAGAATTAATTACACTAGGACTGGACAGTATAAATAAAATTTAATAATTTACAGTCTGCCATTGATAATCACAGAGTAAACATGTGAGCCTGAATTATACTTGGCTGACAATCAGTAATAATGAAAAAACATTATATATAGGAGACAGCACTAAAATTACAAGCAAAACATGGTTTTATTATATATATTTTTTATTCAATAATTAAGTTAAGGAGATTGTAAGTAGGGTATTCATATTGTTAATGTCATTTCTTATCAGTGGGCTTTGCAAGGGAAGTCTTTAAAGTTACTTAGCACATCTTGGAGAGTCTCTAAGTATCTGCTGTTATGGGGGAACCCTGCTTTCCTGAATATAGGGGAAAATAGTTTGCGGAAAGAATGGAGAGGAAGGGGGATACACAAGGTGACGCACTTGCTCCACACAGAGGAAAACAGTTGGCTGAGACAGGAAGAAATAATAGCCAATTACACATTTAAAAGCCAACAAATGTTACAGTATGGACAAATTAAAGGGTTAGTAATGTCTTTATTGGTACGGGTAGAGGAAGAGACAAGGAGCAATGTCATGGACAACTTTCTTCTTTCCGTAGATGATAAACTCACTATAACGACGCTCTATCGTTCAGAACAATTTTTGTTCAAAAAGAACCAGACCAAAATTTTCAGCAGTTGGACGATACAATTGGGTGTATCAGACATGAAAGTAGGGGAGAAAATACTAAGTGGATGGAGGGTTTTAAGGAAAAACAATCTAAGCGAGGTATGGAGAGATTTGCAATTTCGGATCATACATAGGGCAATTATAGCTTTTAACATTCCAATATCGGCTACCATGTGGGACCATAAAATTTATTGCCCAAAATGCAAGCTTAGAGATGCAGATCTACTCCATAGACTATGGGAGTGCCCAATAGTGGGGGAGCTTTGGAACAGTGTAAGGCGGATGTTGGACAAATTATGGAAAAAGAATTTGCCTCTAGATCTTCTGGTGTATTTGTTTCACTACCTGGCGGGGGGATAATGAGAGACAATCAGATGGTAGAGGGTCTATTCCAATTTTGTTTCACTCCATATGTTTGGTAGTCAAAAGAACCATACTGAGACACTGGTTGGACGACTCGCTTCCGGGTGTAGGCGAGATTATTGAGCTCTACTCAATCTAGACTGGTTAGCGGTAGATCGCAGTAAGGAAAATGGAATTAAGCCATTTATACTGAAATGTAAAGCATTCTTGCTGGTCTACCATACAGAAGCTGAGATAATCAATTACAAGAAACCATTCAAGTCAACTGAATGGTACTTATGTGAGATGGCGAAACAGCTCCCATTGTTCATGGCCAGAAATATGTACCTGGTTAAAGATGTGCATGGCAAGCCCCTGTATCACCTCACAAGCATAGTTTAGACGTATATATTTGTGTCTCATAAATGTGAACAGTATTTATTGTATGTAACTTTATAACCTGCAGCTGTCAGTAATGATGTGATAATACTTTATAAGGGACAAAAATGTCATTATTCAACCATAAGAGGACGCTGTTTCTCAGCACAGATGAAAGACTGCAATAGGTAGCTCAGATGGGGGCGGAGCTACAGGCTGATAAAAAAAGTACATCACAGGAAGTAGAGCAGCAGCCATCTTGGAAGCGGTTGGCAGTTGGCAGTGAATGAGTACAGAGACAGAGGACGTGCGGAAGAGGGAAGAGATAATATTTGCGACTAGAAATCTATCATCTTGATCAGAGCTGTGACACTGTATCCGTATCCTTACCAGATGGGAGAAGATTGCTGAAAGAACGCTTTTGCGCTTTTCTGAAGTTGATAGGACGTTGCCAAGGAGACAAGCCACAGTGACCAGCAGTACTGCTCAGCTCTTGTAGAGGCCTCTCATCTTACTGCGTACTTCAGACATATTGTCCAAAGCAGACCCGGGTCGATAAGATAAGTAAGGCCCACTGCGCCATCGCAGTGGGTAACCGTGCACGCACCTCACATCAGTTTGGCGCCAAAATATTTGAGACTCAGGTAGGGCCTGTAGTTAGTTTAGGTAGTCATTGTAACCCCTTCAGGCCACACTTACTGCACAATCACCGTTTGGGACCATTGTTTCTACAACTACAACATCTAATTATTTGCCATTGAGGCTTCTCTGTGGACCACAATGACCTCATACCTGGATGTTGCTAAGACCTATTTTAGGCCAGAGTTGAGCTCATTCAGGAGGGAACTTGTATTGAACAATATATCTGTTTTTTTTATTTATGTCTTTATGCTCTTTGCTAAGCAGTCATTGTATATAGTAAGTTGTTTGGTTATTCAAGGTGAATCTTGGGAAGGATCCTCCATTAATGGGCACTATATTTATATTGGGGCAGGGGAATAGTCAATTTGGGGTTAGAGTAAATTTATTTTAAGTTTGTAAACTGTTGTGCTATACTGCGGGCGGCTTGTGTTTCACACCCATCCATTTTTTTGTTTCATGTTTAAGGGTATTAAAAGGTAGTTGGTGGTTGGAATATCCAGTCATGCCTGTAGGTAACATATAGTGTATATATTGTAGTTGACTCATGTTAAAAGGCGCCACGCTGTATAGCACGAGGGTCTCAGCTTATTCGCTGAGTGTTTGTGAATTTTTCCCAGAGTGTCTTCCCCTGTTAGATTGTGTTCATATCCAAATTGTAGTAAAGCACTTTTGTTAGTTAATCTAGTTTTGGGGCCGTTTATTTCCCATTTGTGACTTCGCTGTATCCTAAAGAGCCCACCCCGGAGCACGGCTTACACTTACTAGAGGATATAGGTGACACACTGGGGAAGTTGAAAGTTCCTGCAGACTATTAGAAGGCAAGGGACCCCAAGTAGTAGGTAAAAGGAGGTAAGAGTTTGAGATTGTTCTTTGAAAAGAAAGGATGTGCATTTCTGTAATATAGGAAAAGGATCTAACTGTTTGAATTGGGGAGTGGGTTAGGGTAGTTCAAGAATTTGATACTCAGTTAAGAGGTTGGGAACTCCAATGGAATGTGCAATAAAAATGTGATATTGACTCTAGCATCGTTTGTATCCTACCAATGTTATGCTTTAATTTAAAATAATAAAAATGATTGATTAAAGAAACAGCACTGCAATCAGGGTATCTGTCCTTAATTTATGCTGCTCTCAGATGGGATAGCAAAAACTTGGTGACAGATTCCATTTAAGTGTATGTCACTACTAAAAACCATGTTTTATGCTTCTATGACTGTGACGCCCTGGCCTATCAGGTCGTCACAGGGTATTGTGCAATCTGCCCTTCTGTGCAATATCCACCTCCTCCTTGGTTATGGGTCCCCAAATAATGGTGTTGTCAACAGCAGTTAATCAAAGTCCTAGGTACACTCTGCACCACACCGACCAGACACACCAGTGGATGGCCTGAGTGGAATAGGGTCGCCCACTTGGGGGGTTGGTTATGGGGAGGTCAGGAGTGTCAGAAGCAGTTCAGTTGGAGTTAGGGAGTTGAGGTAGAAGGTTGAAGTCAGGAGGTGAAGGAGAGAGGAGGTCAGGAGCCGGGTTCCTTGGAAGTAACTAGGTGACAGATGGTGGTCTGGACCTAGTAGGGGCTGGACCCCCGGTCGCAGGGGATCATGGCAAGGGGCACGGAACTATTGAGGAGGACAGCCGGTGGCCTTGCACCATCACCGGGCTGGGACCAGGGCACGACGGGGTACGTGGACCCAAGGTCAGGGAGTAGCTCCAGGCAACCTGACAATTTACCCAATGAGAACGGAGCCTTCAAGATCCATTCTCCACCCGCTCCAAAATTGGGGTACTAGCGCAACGAGGGGGATAAGACTTTCCACAAATACGGTCCAGAAAATCCCAAGCGTGAACCTTGAGTGCAAGCTCCCATAGTTAGCCATACTGGGTAGCAGGACCCGCCTAGTTCCACACTGTCAGGACCAAAAAAGAAGTAACTTAGTGCCAAGAAGCAGGTCACGGATCACCAGGCAACACCATCGGGGACAGTACCTGAACTAGCTCCCCTCAGCAGCAGCGGTGTCCAGAACTTTGGTTTATCCGGTTGTTGGTGTCAGCTTTATGGACTGAGTGAGTACGAAAGTGGTCCCTGCACTCCCCACAGCACCCCCAACGCCATCACCGAGTCCCGGGGCATTCCCCCTACCCGTGGAGGGTCCTAACACCTAGCTGCCCCATTCCATCGCCCCCGGGTACTCCCAACTGCAGCGGTGGTACTCCCAAATTACCGCAAACCATGGGTGGTGTCACGAACTCTAATACATCCCCTGTAAATAACCCCCTTCATTTGAGGAGCCGCACGATCCCCCCCTCCCCCGGGTCCGGAGACCCCTCGAGCCACCGCAGATTCGGATCCGAACAGCCTGGCTGCTGACGTGGAGCGGCACATGACTATACCTGCTTTCTAAAAATCTGGACGTCGAATCTTTTGCTATCAGATGAGCAGATCCACTTAATTGCTGGGAAATTGATAAAATGGGCCTTTATTGCAGAATACTATGAGCTGATTTTGTATAAAACAGTGCATTTCAAAATACAGTACACTCTTTCTGTGTACATCAGTAAAAAACTCTACTTCAATGTTAAAAGGATTTGAAACTGTAGTTTTATTTTTAATTGAACTTCTCATTAAACTACCTATCTCTGATTAGCAAGCTACTTTTAGACTTATCATATTCTGTGACTGCTAAGTAGGAGGTAGAGAGAAAATTCTGCTCAGAATAGCACTTGCTAATTTTAAAGGGAACCTGTTATATCCCCAAGCACTATTACTCTGCAAATTCTAGCATTACAGTGCTGCTGGGCCGCCTTACTGAAAATGTGGCTATTGGAAAGTGAACTTTGTTCATCCTGGGAATCTTCGGTTTTCAATCATTAAGGCATGCCCAAAGCTGCTTCATTCAATGCTCAATATTCTGTAAGGGTAGGCTTTAAATATGTACCAGCACTGTGCAGCGCAAGCTGTCAATCACAATGCCCAAGCGTGCTTACAGCTGCCTCCTATACTGTGAGCACTGACGTCAGGCATGACTCTGTGATGAAAAGCTGGCGGTTTCTGGAAGGAATAAAATTAGTTTTCTCCCTGTAGCTGCCCTTTTAGTAAGATGGCTGGACAGATGTCACGAGTGACAATGGGGATAGCGGGAAACTGGAGCCCATAAACTGACCCTCAGAGTAGGAGCACTGTGCTATCCTTATTTTCAGAGATACCCCTAATTGTGGGAATGTCTGAGTCTCCTTCCTGGCCCTGTTCCTAACCAACCCTGATCTTGCACCATCTCACCCAGGGAGGCTGTTACAGGAGTGTGATTTAACCCACAGAAATAGACAAACAGGGGAAACCAAAACTCTGTCACACAGCGTGCGCACACACACACACACACACACACACACACACACACACACACACACACAGATGTGTAAGACTTCAAAACATTAGGAGGAAAACAACAGCAGGATGGAAACAACAAGACGAAGGGTAACTCCACAACAACACAAAGCATAAAGCAACTCTTTCTCCAGCAAGTCTGGGACACCACAACTTTCAGACCAACACAGTATAAACTATAGTTGGCATAGGTAGAAGAATGCGTCCAGCCTAAAAATGAGAGGAGCAGAAGTGATTGGCTTCCTTACAACATTTGATCAAAGAAGCCTAATGAGCAGGGCAGCAGAGGATAACTCTTGCTAGCCTGTCTATGAATGAACAGACAGCAGGTCGATGCCCGGGTCTGCCTGAGTTGATCAGAAAAAAAACAGAGAAACCATCAGATGAAGTATCAGACTCTGAAATATGAACAGAGCATGACGCCACCATGACAGTCGGCGATTTTTGTGTAAAACTCCGTGTGACAACGGCATTGTAAATCTAATAACTTGCAGAGTGACCATATACAGTTAGGTCCAGAAATATTTGGACAGTGACACAATTTTCGCGAGTTGGGCTCTGCATGCCACCACATTGGATTTGAAATGAAACCTCTACAACAGAATTCAAGTGCAGATTGTAACGTTTAATTTGAAGGTTTGAACAAATATATCTGATAGAAATTGTAGGAATTGTACACATTTCTTTACAAACACTCCACATTTTAGGAGGTCAAAAGTAATTGGACAAATGAACCAAACCCAAACAAAATATTTTTATTTTCAATATTTTGTTGCGAATCCTTTGGAGGCAATCACTGCCTTAAGTCTGGAACCCATGGACATCACCAAACGCTGGGTTTCCTCCTTCTTAATGCTTTGCCAGGCCTTTACAGCCGCAGCCTTAAGGTCTTGCTTGTTTGTGGGTCTTTCCGTCTTAAGTCTGGATTTCAGCAAGTGAAATGCATGCTCAATTGGGTTAAGATCTGGTGATTGACTTGGCCATTGCAGAGTGTTCCACTTTTTTGCACTCATGAACTCCTGGGTAGCTTTGGCTGTATGCTTGGGGTCATTGTCCATCTGTACTGTGAAGCGCCGTCCGATCAACTTTGCGGCATTTGGCTGAATCTGGGCTGAAAGTATATCCCGGTACACTTCAGAATTCATCCGGCTACTCTTGTCTGCTGTTATGTCATCAATAAACACAAGTGACCCAGTGCCATTGAAAGCCATGCATGCCCATGCCATCACATTGCCTCCACCATGTTTTACAGAGGATGTGGTGTGCCTTGGATCATGTGCCGTTCCCTTTCTTCTCCAAACTTTTTTCTTCCCATCATTCTGGTACAGGTTGATCTTTGTCTCATCTGTCCATAGAATACTTTTCCAGAACTGAGCTGGCTTCATGAGGTGTTTTTCAGCAAATTTAACTCTGGCCTGTCTATTTTTGGAATTGATGAATGGTTTGCATCTAGATGTGAACCCTTTGTATTTACTTTCATGGAGTCTTCTCTTTACTGTTGACTTAGAGACAGATACACCTACTTCACTGAGAGTGTTCTGGACTTCAGTTGATGTTGTGAACGGGTTCTTCTTCACCAAAGAAAGTATGCGGCGATCATCCACCAATGTTGTCATCCGTGGACGCCCAGGCCTTTTTGAGTTCCCAAGCTCACCAGTCAATTCCTTTTTTCTCAGAATGTACCCGACTGTTGATTTTGCTACTCCAAGCATGTCTGCTATCTCTCTGATGGATTTTTTCTTTTTTTTCAGCCTCAGGATGTTCTGCTTCACCTCAATTGAGAGTTCCTTAGACCGCATGTTGTCTGGTCACAGCAACAGCTTCCAAATGCAAAACCACACACCTGTAATCAACCCCAGACCTTTTAACTACTTCATTGATTACAGGTTAACGAGGGAGACGCCTTCAGAGTTAATTGCAGCCCTTAGAGTCCCTTGTCCAATTACTTTTGGTCCCTTGAAAAAGAGGAGGCTATGCATTACAGAGCTATGATTCCTAAACCCTTTCTCCGATTTGGATGTGAAAACTCTCATATTGCAGCTGGGAGTGTGCACTTTCAGCCCATATTATATATATAATTGTATTTCTGAACATGTTTTTGTAAACAGCTAAAATAACAAAACTTGTGTCACTGTCCAAATATTTCTGGACCTAACTGTATCTGCAGGTTAAAGGGAATATGACAATAGGTGTTTTCCACCTAACCTGAGAGGAGCATAATGTAGAGACAGAAACCCTGATGCCAGTGATTTCAACTATGTGACATTTACTGGACTGCTTAGTGTAGTTTTGAAAAAATCAGAGTTATCTGCAGGAGATTATCATATACAGTAGGACTAGTACACCTGCTGCCAGATAGTCCACCATATTCATGAGCTTTGTATAACACTGCCACCACCCCAGATTGGCAGCTTTCTGCCTATGCACAGTGTAGATAGAAATCTGCCAATCAACGATGTGAGCAGGGTTAAACAATCAGATTTCTTAGATTTGCAGCAGATAAAACAGTGATTTTATCAAAATGACAATAAGTAATTGATCACTGAAATCGATCTCTGCCCCTACATTATCCAGCTCTCAGAGAGGGTAGCAAAATCTGACGATGTTTCCTATTAATAGCTTTTGGGGACATGACAGGTTGGGGTTAAGCCAAATAAAACTTTTTATTTGACTATGTAAGTTGCAAATCTTTGTAATACAGATATTTATAACTGTCTAGAGGGAGACAGTTATAAATGAGAATATGAAGAGAGGAATTTCCATTTTATGGAGTAGCACTTTAACATAGGGGCAGTAAAGCCGTATATAATGGGTGTCCTATATATTGATATGCAATAATGTAAACATAAATGTATGTTTGACCTTCAGCCAACCAAAATTGGAGAAATGAAATGTGATGCAGGTGTTGGCAGGTACAGGTTACCTTTGGCATTAAACTGCCTATAGCACTTGAAGATAAGACATCCTGACAGTCATGCAAATATCAACAATATTGTAGCGTCTACTCTGAGCAAATCATTGTGCTATCTGACAGACAGCCAATGCATAAAACATAATCCAAAGTGAAAGCTCTGATGGCCCGAAGCAGACAATTGTATTTACTGAGGAGATTTAATGAAGGACAGCGGAGCAAACAATTGTGAACCCAGCTGCCTGCAGAACAACTGACAAATCCTCAGTAAAGGCTATTATTTAATGCTTTGGCAGAGTGGATTAGGAGAACTTGTTTTCTAATACTTGGACAAACTGGGATCACACTTTCCATCTGGGCAATGATTATGAATTGTGTCAGAGATAAAGTACGGACTCTGACAAATGCCTACATTGAAATGAGGGCACTCCAAATCTGAAGGAGAATAGCCCCGAGAGACTATATATGGGCAAATATCCACTCCATGCCATGTTTAATGTAGCATATTTGTCTGTTTAGTTACATTATCAAGACATGCATCAAATGTACAATTTGATTTAGGATACAAGAGCTATACACTTAAGGGTACTTTACACGCTGCGATATCGCTAGCGAGAGTACCCGCCCCCGTCGGTTGTGCGACACGGGCAAATCGCTGCCCGTGGCGCACAACATCGCTAACACCCGTCACATGGACTTACCTTCCCTGCGTCGTTGCTCTGGCCGGCGATCCGCCTCCTTTCTAAGGGGGCGGTTCGTGCAGCGTCACAGCGACGTCACACGGCAGCCGTCCAATAGCAGAGGAGAGGCAGAGATGAGCGGCCGGAACATGCCGCCCACCTCCTTCCTTCCTCATTGCCGGTGGACACAAGTAAGGAGATGTTCATCTTTCCTGCGGTGTCACACATAGCGATGTGTGCTGCCGCAGGAACGACGAACAACATGGTACCTGCAGCAGCAACGATATTAAGGAAAGGAACGACATGTCAACGAGCAACGATTTTTCACGTTTTTGCGCTCGTTGATCGTCGCTCATTGGTGTCACACGCTGCGATGTCGCTAACGGCGCCGGATGTGCGTCACTAATGACGTAACCCCGACGATATACAGTCAGGGCCAGAAATATTTGGACAGTGACACAAGTTTTGTTATTTTAGCTGTTTACAAAAACATGTTCAGAAATACAATTATATATATATAATATGGGCTGAAAGTGCACACTCCCAGCTGCAATATGAGAGTTTTCACATCCAAATCGGAGAAAGGGTTTAGGAATCATAGCTCTGTAATGCATAGCCTCCTCTTTTTCAAGGGACCAAAAGTAATTGGACAAGGGACTCTAAGGGCTGCAATTAACTCTGAAGGCGTCTCCCTCGTTAACCTGTAATCAATGAAGTAGTTAAAAGGTCTGGGGTTGATTACAGGTGTGTGGTTTTGCATTTGGAAGTTGTTGCTGTGACCAGACAACATGCGGTCTAAGGAACTCTCAATTGAGGTGAAACAGAACATCCTGAGGCTGAAAAAAAAGAAAAAATCCATCAGAGAGATAGCAGACATGCTTGGAGTAGCAAAATCAACAGCCGGGTACATTCTGAGAAAAAAGGAATTGACTGATGAGCTTGGGAACTCAAAAAGGCCTGGGCGTCCACGGATGACAACAGTGGTGGATGATCGCCGCATACTTTCTTTGGTGAAGAAGAACCCGTTCACAACATCAACTGAAGTCCAGAACACTCTCAGTGAAGTAGGTGTATCTGTCTCTAAGTCAACAGTAAAGAGAAGACTCCATGAAAGTAAATACAAAGGGTTCACATCTAGATGCAAACCATTCATCAATTCCAAAAATAGACAGGCCAGAGTTAAATTTGCTGAAAAACACCTCATGAAGCCAGCTCAGTTCTGGAAAAGTATTCTATGGACAGATGAGACAAAGATCAACCTGTACCAGAATGATGGGAAGAAAAAAGTTTGGAGAAGAAAGGGAACGGCACATGATCCAAGGCACACCACATCCTCTGTAAAACATGGTGGAGGCAACGTGATGGCATGGGCATGCATGGCTTTCAATGGCACTGGGTCACTTGTGTTTATTGATGACATACAGTTAGGTCCAGAAATATTTGGACAGTGACACAATTTGTGCGAGTTGGGCTCTGCATGCCACCACATTGGATTTGAAATTAAACCTCTACAACAGAATTCAAGTGCAGATTGTAACGTTTAATTTGAAGGTTTGAACAAAAATATCTGATAGAAATTGTAGGAATTGTACACATTTCTTTACAAACACTCCACATTTTAGGAGGTCAAAAGTAATTGGACAAATAAACCAAACCCAAACAAAATATTTTTATTTTCAATATTTTGTTGCGAATCCTTTGGAGGCAGTCACTGCCTTAAGTCTGGAACCCATGAACATCTCCAAACGCTGGGTTTCCTCCTTCTTAATGCTTTGCCAGGCCTTTACAGCCGCAGCCTTCAGGTCTTGCTTGTTTGTGGGTCTTTCCGTCTTAAGTCTGGATTTGAGCAAGTGAAATGCATGCTCAATTGGGTTAAGATCTGGTGATTGACTTGGCCATTGCAGAATGTTCCACTTTTTAGCACTCATGAACTCCTGGGTAGCTTTGGCTGTATGCTTGGGGTCATTGTCCATCTGTACTATGAAGCGCCGTCCGATCAACTTTGCGGCATTTGGCTGAATCTGGGCTGAAAGTATATCCCGGTACACTTCAGAATTCATCCGGCTACTCTTGTCTGCTGTTATGTCATCAATAAACACAAGTGACCCAGTGCCATTGAAAGCCATGCATGCCCATGCCATCACGTTGCCTCCACCATGTTTTACAGAGGATGTGGTGTGCCTTGGATCATGTGCCGTTCCCTTTCTTCTCCAAACTTTTTTCTTCCCATCATTCTGGTACAGGTTGATCTTTGTCTCATCTGTCCATAGAATACTTTCCAGAACTGAGCTGGCTTCATGAGGTGTTTTTCAGCAAATTTAACTCTGGCCTGTCTATTTTTGGAATTGATGAATGGTTTGCATCTAGATGTGAACCCTTTGTATTTACTTTCATGGAGTCTTCTCTTTACTGTTGACTTAGAGACAGATACACCTAATTCACTGAGAGTGTTCTGGACTTCAGTTGATGTTGTGAACGGGTTCTTCTTCACCAAAGAAAGTATGCGGCGATCATCCACCACTGTTGTCATCCGTGGACGCCCAGGCCTTTTTGAGTTCCCAAGCTCATCAGTCAATTCCTTTTTTCTCAGAATGTACCCGGCTGTTGATTTTGCTACTCCAAGCATGTCTGCTATCTCTCTGATGGATTTTTTCTTTTTTTTTAGCCTCAGGATGTTCTGCTTCACCTCAATTGAGAGTTCCTTAGACCGCATGTTGTCTGGTCACAGCAACAGCTTCCAAATGCAAAACCACACACCTGTAATTAACCCCAGACCTTTTAACTACTTCATTGATTACAGGTTAACGAGGGAGACGCCTTCAGAGTTAATTACAGCCCTTAGAGTCCCTTGTCCAATTACTTTTGGTCCCTTGAAAAAGAGGAGGCTATGCATTACAGAGCTATGATTCCTAAACCCTTTCTCCGATTTGGATGTGAAAACTCTCATATTGCAGCTGGGAGTGTGCACTTTCAGCCCATATTATATATATATAATTGTATTTCTGAACATGTTTTTGTAAACAGCTAAAATAACAAAACTTGTGTCACTGTCCAAATATTTCTGGCCCTGACTGTAACAGCAGACAAGAGTAGCCGGATGAATTCTGAAGTGTACCGGGATATACTTTCAGCCCAGATTCAGCCAAATGCCGCAAAGTTGATCGGACGGCGCTTCATAGTACAGATGGACAATAATAATAATAATAATAATAATTTTATTCATTTATATAGCGCTATTAATTCCACAGCGCTTTACATACATTTGCAACACTGTCCCCATTGGGGCTCACAATCTAGAGTCCCTATCTGTATGTCTTTGGAGTGTGGGAGGAAACCGGAGTACCCGGAGGAAACCCACGCAAACACGGGGAGAACATACAAACTCCTTGCAGATGGTGTCCTTGGTGGGATTTGAACCCAGGACCCCAGCGCTGCAAGACTGCAGTGCTAACCACTGAGCCACCGTGTCGCCCAGTGAACCCAAGCATACAGCCAAAGCTACCCAGGAGTTCATGAGTGCAAAAAAGTGGAACATTCTGCAATGGACAAGTCAATCACCAGATCTTAACCCAATTGAGCATGCATTTCACTTGCTCAAATCCAGACTTAAGACGGAAAGACCCACAAACAAGCAAGACCTGAAGGCTGCGGCTGTAAAGGCCTGGCAAAGCATTAAGAAGGAGGAAACCCAGCGTTTGGTGATGTCCATGGGTTCCAGACTTAAGGCAGTGATTGCCTCCAAAGGATTCGCAACAAAATATTGAAAATAAAAATATTTTGTTTGGGTTTGGTTTATTTGTCCAATTACTTTTGACCTCCTAAAATGTGGAGTGTTTGTAAAGAAATGTGTACAATTCCTACAATTTCTATCAGATATTTTTGTTCAAACCTTCAAATTAAACGTTACAATCTGCACTTGAATTCTGTTGTAGAGATTTCATTTCAAATCCAATGTGGTGGCATGCAGAGCCCAACTCGCGAAAATTGTGTCACTGTCCAAATATTTCTGGACCTAACTGTATTTCAAGTGTTTATTTCTAATATTAATAATGACTTTTGGGTTTTCATTGGCTGTAAGCCATAATCATCAACATTAACAGAAATAAACATTTGAAATAGATCCCTCTGTTTTTAATGACTCTATATAATATATGTGTGTCGCCCAGGGTTATGGGGTACTCGGTGTCGGGCGGTGTATAACTGGCGAATGTCACTTTGGTGGCCGTTTCCCGGTCCCGTGCCCTGGGTGCGTTTTAAAAGGGGAATATTTACAGGGGATTTGAATAACATTCACACGTGACGCCACTTGTGGTTTTGCCTCTATGTGGATGGAGCTGCCACTGCACAGTTTTCACTACTGGGGCTGGTGTTAGTGGCAGCCTGGATGTTAGACCCTCTGAAAGCAGGGCCAGGCCCCAGAGGATAGGGGATGCAGATGGGTGTTGGAAGTAGGTAGGCCACACAAGGGGGTTCAGTGTAACTGGTTCTTTTACTCACTGCAAGCTGGTAACTGGTCACCTGAGGCTGTCTGGTCTTAACCGCAGGTCCCCGTAATCCCAGTGCCGGTTTAGTGACCTGGTGGCTTCTTTCCTCTGCACCTGTCTTTGGTTGGTGGGTCCCTGTGGCTTGGAGTGGCTGGGGGTCTCCTCCTGGTGGTCTTCTACAGCAGTCCGTATGACGGTAGCATAAACCGTGTGGGGTTGGAGTCTTTGGTCCTGTCCCCGGTTCTCCCTTTGCTACTGTGTCCCGAATTTCAAGGTCAGTGAGGTCCTTGATGGTCCTCTCACTGTACAGATTTTATCAGGTCTGCCTGGAGCGTTTGCCTGACCTAGGATTCGGTACCCCGTTGGTGCATAATTCTGGGAGTACTCCACCGTCCTGCACCGGCAACTAACTGCCTGGGCCCTCATGTCACTGCTTCACTCTCTACAGTCCTTCCTCTCTCTCTCACTGTCACCTCTCGACTACTGACTACTGTCCACTCTGTCCACTGTCTGCCTCTCCCACCTGATCATCTAGTTGACTGTATTGGCTCCACCTCTAGGCGGCCATCCATTGGTCCGACCCTAGCCCAGTTCCATTCTATGGGGGATGTTGGGGAAAACAGGGATTATCTGGAGTGTTTGTTTTGTTACCAGCACTGGTCTTCTGGGTCCCTAGGGGGTAGGCCCTGGATCCTAGTGGGGATGCAGTATCTTGTAGCTTCCTGATGGCTTCAGGGGCGCTACATATGCGTTTCCCATTTTGTATTGAATTACTGAAATTTAACTTTTTGATGATATTCTAATTTACTGAGATGCACTTGTATATGTCTGGTGTTGACATTTTTATTGATACCATTTTGGAATAAATGAAACATTTAAGAGGTTTTGACAAGTTTCTGGGCTTGCATCAAAGACAGAAAACCGACATATGACATAATAGTATATGAGAAATGATTAAAGCATATTAATGGAAAGTTGAGTGGAAGGAAAAAGTGCAGTAGAAAAAGGTGCACAAGCAACCGGGATAACCGCAGACTTGATAGGTCTGTTAAGAGAAAAACATTCAAAAATTTGGGGGAAATTCACAAGGAGTGGACTGCTGCTAGAGTCAGTGCTTCAAGAGCCACCACAAATAGTCCTAAAATTGGATTGCAAAAATTTGTTTAATAAAGTGCAAAATTTACAGTGTATTTTAACAAACGTTAAGAATTTTTCTTTTGAAATCTCCTCACCTGTCAGGTTTCTGAACCTTTTCTATTGCTCTAAATTTAAAGCCAGAAACATCCCCCCATGTTGCAACAAAAAACGTTTAGAGACCGCTGAACTACCCCGTAAATTGGCTTTATCTGCATCCAAAATGTGTTGCCTAAGGCCCTGTGCGCACACTGTGTTTTTACCCGCTCTCTTTGCGTTTTTGCTGCAGAAATTTCTTGAGAAAATGGTTGTAACCTTTCTGCAGACATTCCCAAGCAAAACCTATGGGAAAAAAAATAGCTGTGCGCACACTGTGTTTTTTTTTCTCAAGAACATTCTTTCTGCAGAATTTCTTGAGAAAAAGAATGAGCATGTCACTGGTTTTCTGCAGGTACCTGTGTTTTTTGCCATAGATAATGGTAAAAAAACACAGGGACCAACCTGCAGAAAAAGCGCATAAAAAATGCATCAAAAACGCGGTAAAACAGCATTTATCGCAGCGTTATTGGTGCGTTTTTTTGAACAAAAGTGCGCTAATCCTTCAGACTGTCAAGAAATTTCTTGGGAAAAATCCTTTTTCTAGTGCGCACAGGGCCTAATGCGGTTTTTCAGTGGTGCATCCTACATATTGAGTTAGACAAATAGTACAGTCAATGAGATAGATGACACCTTCAATATTACAGTTCATGTGTCTATTCAATTGATAATGGGGCTAGAACTGAATTCTAATTTAATATTGGCAGATATTTTTGTACTGTGGATTAAATGTGGTTGAAAAGGTGATCGGTGCAGTAAAAACAGTAATTGTAATAGTGAAGGTGTCATCTATCTCATCTAAACATTTTTTGTTGCAGCATGGGGGATGCTTCTGGCTTTAAATTTAGAGGAATAGAAACGTTCGGAAACCTGACAGGGGAGGAAATTGTAAAAGAAAGGTTATTAAAACCCGCTTTACACGCTGCAATGCATCTTACAATGTGTTGGCGGGGTCACGTCGTCAGTGACGCACATCCGGCATCGTAAGGTACATTGCAGTGTGTAATAGCTACGTGCGATTGCGATTGAATGGTAAAACGTTCATCGCACGCACGTCATTCATTCCTCATGAATTGAACGTCAGATTGTTCATTGTACCCGGGGTAGCACACATCGCAGTGTATGACACCCCGGGGACAATGAATAGATCTTACCTGCCTCCTGCGGCTCCCGGCCGGTAATGCGGAAGGAAGGAGGTGGGCAGGATGTTTACGTCCCACTCAGCTCCGCCCCTCCGCTTCTATTGGCCGGCTACCGCGTGACGTCACTGTGACGCCGAACGTCCCTCCCACTCCAGGAAGTGGACGTTCGCCGCCCACATCGAGGTCGTATGGATGGGTAAGTATGTGTGACGGGGGTTAATCGTTTGTGCGGCACATTCAACAAAATTGAACGTGCCGCACATACGATGGGGGCGGTTACGATCGCATACGATATCGTATGCAGTATCGTAACATGTAAAGCAGGCTTAACCGAGAATCCTTCTGGATATTTAAATTATATACTAGAATACCAACAGGGATTAAAGATTCCCCAAGATCTGATTGCACAGTATAACTAATTCTGTATCTTTCATATTTTCTATGGTTTTAATGTTTTTTTTCTATATGTTTTGCTTTCATATGGTTTGTATTAACTTGCCTGGTTTCCCCTTTTTGGACACAGGTGTGTCTACAGGTTAATTCTGAACTGATTGCTATTCATATATTTTGCACTATGGGTAATGTTTGGATCCTATTTAAAGGTGTTTGTTGGCTAACACTGTATGCATGAATAAGACATAAATACCCTTTTTTTTGTCGAAACGTGTTGATACGCATGTTCTGTATTGTCTGTGGATGCCAATACCTCTAATATGGTTTTTAAAGGCTGAAATAAAACAGATATTTTTTCTTATCCCTGCCTACTGTCCGCTGGATTTGTTTCTTCTTTCTTTTGAAAAAAATATAAAAGTTCAAATTATCCCCTTTTACTACATTCAAAATTAATAAAAAAAATAAAAAATATGCATTTGGTATCACTGCCTTCATAAACGTCCAATCTATAAAAATATTAAATAAATTATTTTCGATTGATAAACAGTGTAACGAAAAAAATCAAAACACCAGAATTGCAATTTTTGGCAATAACAGAAAAAATGTAGTAATAGGCGATCATAGAAACGTATACGTCATTTGTCCTAAATCTGTAAACCTCATGCTCAGGTTTTACACCACCAACAATTTATAGCCACAAAGAACCATTAGGGACGGTGTTTAACCTAAAAAGTTAGACTTTATTTATTCATATAAAAATATTAACATGTGTCAAACAAGAGATTTCAAACTTATCACACTAGACATGTCAACATACCAACATTATACCAGTAATCTCCACAATGCCGTCTGAACATAATTAAACCTCCAATAGCCAGTATCTATTATTAAGCTTCACCTGTAATTCCTGCCATGACCGCTGGGTGTACAGCTGGTTATGTAATTAATACTCAAGTACGGCAGATTATTTTGTTATCACTACCATTGATATTATAAATCCCGGACTTAAGGCCCCGTCACACTAAGCAACATCGCTAGCAACATCGCTGCTAACGAACAACTTTTGTGACGTTGCAAGCGATGTTGCTGTGTGTGACATCCAGCAACAACCTGGCCCCTGCTGTGAGGTCGTTGGTTGTTGCTGAATGTCCTGGGCCATTTTTTAGTTGTTGCTGTCCTGCTGTGAAGCACAGATCGCTGTGTGTGACAGCGAGACAGCAACAACTAAATGTGCAGGCAGCAGGAGCCGGCTTCTGCGGAGGCTGGTAACCAATGTAAACATCGGGTAACCAAGAAGCCCTGTCCTTGGTTACCCGATATTTACCTTCGATACCAGCCTCCTCCACTCTCACTGTCAGTGCCGGCTCCTGCTCTGTGCACATGTAGCTGCAGCACACATCGGGTTAATTAACCCGATGTGTGCTGTAACTAGGAGAGCAAGGAGCCAGCGCTAAGCATTGTGCGCTGCTCCCTGCTCTGTGCACATTTAGCTGCAGCACACATCGGGTTAATTAACCCGATGTGTGCTGTAACTAGGAGAGCAAGGAGCCAGCGCTCAGTGTGCGCTGCTCCCTGCTCTCTGCACGTGTAGCTCCGTGCGGTGGTAACCAAGGTAAATATCGGGTTGGTTACCCGATATTTACCTTAGTTACCAAGCGCAGCATCTTCCACGCTGCGCTGGGGGCTTGTCACTGGTTGCTGGTGAGCTCACCAGCAACTCGTGTAGCGACGCTCCAGCGATCCCTGCCAGGTCAGGTTGCTGGTGGGATCGCTGGAGCGTCGCAGTGTGACATCTCACCAGCAACCTCCTAGCAACTTACCAGCGATCCCTATCGTTGTTGGGATCGCTGGTAAGTTGCTTAGTGTGACTGGACCTTTACAAGGATTCTACCTGAACTCGTCAGGCTGATAGCACTCATATATACAAGTAAATCCTTAAGGTCCAGTCACACTAAGCAACTTACCAGCGATCCCAACAACGATAGGGATCGCTGGTAAGTTGCCAGGAGGTTGCTGGTGAGATGTCACACTGCGACGCTCCAGCGATCCCACCAGGAACCTGACCTGGCAGGGATCGCTGGAGCGTCGCTACACGAGTTGCTGGTGAGCTCACCAGCAACCAGTGACCAGCCCCCAGCGCCGCGTGGAAGATGCTGCGCTTGGTAACTAAGGTAAATATCAGGTAACCAACCCGATATTTACCTTGGTTACCAGTGCACGGAGCTACAGAACAGAGCAGAGAACAGGGAGCAGCGCACACTGAGCGCTGGCTCCCTGCTCTCCTAGTTACAGCACACATCGGGTTAATTACCTGATGTGTACTGCAGCTAAATGTGCACAGAGCAGGGAGCAGCGCACAATGCTTAGCGCTGGCTCCCTGCTCTCCTAGCTACAGCACACATCGGGTTAATTAACCCGATGTGTCCTGCAGCTACATGTGCACAGAGCAGGAGCCGGCACTGACAGTGAGAGCGGCGGAGGCTGGTAACAAAGGTAAATATCGGGTAACCAAGGACAGGGCTTCTTGGCTACCCGATGTTTACATTGGTTACCAGCCTCCGCAGAAGCCGGCTTTAAAAACCCTAAAAAATAACAACAATATAATAATAAAAAACTCTGACAAGGGGGGATCAATTGTAATCATGGATGTGGGGTTATATGAAAAGGAGGTACAGGGAATGTTGAAGGATAGTAACATCTATAAAAAATTATCCCATAATCCCATAAATGAGATTAAAAAGGCATTGGGAGGTTTGTTGGAAGAAGGAGTTTCACTGGGTTTGATTAACCAGAAACAGAAGGATTATTTTAACCCTTTACACCCAATGACACCCCTTCTGCATGCACTACCTAAATCCCACAAAAATCAGTTCCCACCAAGTTTTCGCCCCATTATTTCAGGCATAGGGTCTGTCACTGAACATCTCTCGGAGTGGCTGGATAAGCATCTCCAGTTTCTGGCCAAAGCCTCGCCGAGTTTTGTTCAGGACAGTAAACATGTGCTTAATGTTTTGAATGGCATGGAGTGGTGGGATGATAATTGTTGGGTAACATGCGACGTGTGTACATTATACACGTCCATCCCACACTACCTTGCCATTATGGCACTGAAAACGCAGATGGAAAAATATTCCGATTTTTCTTGTGACTTACAGCAGTATATATTGGATGTAACTTTTTTTCTGTTAGAAAACAATTACTTCACTTTTTTGGGGGATTTTTATTTACAGACACAAGGTTGTTCAATGAGTTCACGTTTTTCACCATCTCTGGCGAATATTTATATGTTTTGGTGGGAGGAGGAGTTTATTTTTAACTTAAAAAATCCTTTCAGCCCGAACATATTAATTTTCCTCAGATTTATTGATGATATTTTGATCATATGGAAAAATGGAGACGAAAAAATGGAAAATTTTATTTCATTTATTAACAACAATCCTTATAATTTAGGGTTTACATATCAAAGTAATCCTTCACAAATCCATTTTTTGGATATGATTTTGATGGGAAACAAAGAAAAAAATATTGTTGACTGCAAGCTATTTCGTAAGCCCTCAGCAGGAAATTCTATCCTGCATGCGACTAGCTGTCATCCCAGGTTCGTAGTAGAAAATATCCCCACTGGGGAATATATAAGGGCAAAACGCTGTTGCACAAAAATGTCGGATCTAGAACAGGAGTATGAAGAAATAGATAGAAGATTTGTTGCCAGGGGTTATTCCCAAAAAAACCTTGAAAAATCTAAAATAAAAGTGCACTCCAAAACTAGGGAGCAGTATTTGAAACAGGGCAGGGAGGAAAATTCTCACAATGTGCAACCAGTTTTTTCAACTAAATTCAGTAAGAATTACTATGACATAGTGCACATTGTGAGAAGATTCCTACAGGTTTTGACTGCGGATGAAACCTTGAATCGCATATTGGAGGGAGGTGTCAAATTTGTTTCAATGAAAAATACCACACTGGGTGCGTTATTATCCCCCAGCGATCATAAAAATAAATCAAAGAAAATGGATAAATCGAACTGGTTATCAGTGAATGGTTCATATAAATGTGGTGGAAGAACCTGTGGTTTATGCAAATATGTCAGTAATACAAAGAATGTTTTATCATATACTAATGGGAAACAATTTGACATCCGAACAATGATAAACTGCAGTTCTACAAATGTTGTGTATGTAATCTCCTGCACTATGTGCAGACTGCAGTACATAGGTCACACCACTAGGACACTGAGAAAAAGAATATCGGAACATGTGTACGATGTCCTAAATAAATCAACCAGGAGTCCTTCAGGAGCCTCCCAGCATTTTCTCAGTGTCCATGGGGGGGATTTAAGTAGCTTGCAGGTGAGCGGCATAGAGAAAATACTGTTACCTAGGAGGTGAGGAGATATAAAAAGAATGTTACAACATAAAGAGATAAAATGGATTTTTGAGATGGAAACAAGGGTTCCTACAGGACTAAATATAAGAAATGATATAATGTATTTTTATTGAGAATTTATTTGTTGCTCACTTATTTGGTTGCACTTATAAATGTGGATTAATTGGATTTTTGCATATTTAAATTTTGTATTGATTGCTGACATCATATCCTGTGCCATATGTTTTTAGTCTGGATTCATTGTGAGATGTGTTGAGACTGAGTAAGGACAACTAGTCCGAAACGCGTCCTCCTAACATGGCATAATGGATTTTTAATATTTCTTCAATAAAGGATATTTATTTTTAATTACTGGAACTGTGCTGGATCGACTTTTTGCATGGAATCCTTTATGTATTTGTATTTGTTGGTTAAGTGTAAGTCACCTGGAGCTCAGTCATGACCAGGAGTGTAATATTGCAATATTGCAAAATATATGTTGGGTAGAGCTAACCCTGGGGGGGTACAATTTTAGGCTATTTTTGATAGAATGTTGGTACGGGTGTCACCATCACTCCCCCTATAATAGTTATGTATGAAAGAATAGGACTTTTGTTGTAATACTGCATGATATGGTTCCTACTCCTGAAGGGAGCAGTTTAGTTAGGATATTGTCAATTGATTCGGGGGAGGTCTTTTTTCCTCCCCGTTTCTTTTCTCTCCTTTTTTGTAACATCAACTGTGGCTTTAAAAATATACACTTAATTGCTTAGATCAAGCCTATACGGTATATAATTCCCCTGTACGCGGCCCTACCTAACTTGCCGGGTGCTCACTCTATTGTTGCGGTAACCTTGCAGCGCCTGCTGTTGTGTTTGGTTGCCATGGTAGTAATACCGAGGCGGCTGACACGCAGCGTGCGTTTCAACCACCGGAACGTGGAGAGGGCCGTGATACACCCGGAGGTATGGATGGGTCCGCGTCACTAATGGGGGCGGGCCGGGCATACATCACTGCACACACAGGAAGGAGGTTCTGGTACTGCGTCACCTTTGGGGGCGGGCCGAGCATACGTCACTGCACACACATGATGGAGGTTCCGGTACCACTATAAAAAGGCGCTTTTTTCAAAGACATGTACACACATCCCCTGAAGAAGTGGGAAACGCGCGTCGGGATAGAGGACGGTCACGCCAATTGCTACTACAGTCAGGTCAGTGTATTTCTACATTGCCGTGGGTTGCTTCAGCCACTTTGGGGAGGTAATTGTCTGAGGTGGAGACGCTGTCTTTACTGGGTGTTAGCTCAATTGCAATGGAATCACTAAGGATTTACTTGTATATATGAGTGCTATCAGCCTGACGAGTTCAGGTAGAATCCTTGTAAGTCCGGGATTTATAATATCAATGGTAGTGATAACAAAATCATCTGCCGTACTTGAGTATTAATTACATAACCAGCTGTACACCCAGCGGTCATGGCAGGAATTACAGGTGAAGCTTAATAATAGATACTGGCTATTGGAGGTTTAATTATGTTCAGACGGCATTGTGGAGATTACTGGTATAATGTTGGTATGTTGACATGTCCAGTGTGATAAGTTTGAGATCTCTTGTTTGACACATGTGATAGTTAATATTTTTATATGAATAAATAAAGTCCAGCTTTTTAGGTTAAACACCGTCCCTAATGGTTCTTTGTGGCTATAGATCATAGAAACGTATATATCCACAAATAATAATAACAAAAATATCAGCTTGAGGCGCAAAAAACAAGTTCTCATACATACCGAGATCCCAAAAATTGAAAACGTTACAGCTCTCAACAAGTCATGAAACAAGCAAGATTTTTCAAAATTTCAGAATTTTTTTCACTATTTAAATAGAACAAAAACTATACATGTTTGGTATCTACATAATCATACTGACCCAGAGAATCATAGTGCCTGGTCAGTTTTATTAAATAACCCCCCCCAAATTGCAGAACTTACTTTTTTGATATTTCACCACACTTGGAAGTTTTCCCCTGTTTATTATTACATGATATGAGAAAATGGAATCAAACAATCACATGGCTATATCGATTGAAAAATCAAAAAGTTATGGCTCTTACAAGAAGAGGAGGAAAAAGCGAAAGCTCAAAAACGAAAAATTGCCTGATCCTTAGGAAGTTAAGGAAATAAGTGTAAATTCCTAATAACACAAGTATTATGAGGATGATAGACAATATCAGAGCAAAGAGTTAGATGTAGAGATGAACAAACCCAAAGTTCGGTGTTCATACCAAACACAGACTTTACAAAAACATAGTTCAGATTTAGAGTTTGGGTGCTTTAGCTATGCAAACCAATCATGTGATCATCACTGTTCTCCAGTACGCTCGGTGCTCAACTCAGTGCGAGCCGCTTTGAGTGTTTGAGCATCTTGCACTCGGGGTAACAGCAGGATCGGATGTAGTGTGTACAAAAAAATTAGAAAAACCCCATCCATCCGCCCACAGAAGTGATCCATTTATGGCTGGCTTCATGTTGGTGGAGACCCGAACAGCCAAATTAGGGACTTCCATTGGGGTAAGGTCAAGTCTGAGTCCCAAACTGAACTTTATGTAAAGTCTGACTGAACCAAACTTCCACGGGTCTGCTCATCTGGGCTGAGGCTCTTCTGGCTAACCTCCTTCCTCCCTCTCAAAAGAGCTTCAGTTGGCGTCTTGAACAGTAGGGAACATCAGACATCCTTGAATGTTTACGGGGAATCATCTTGCCTACCTGGGAGTTATTGACAATGCTGACTGAGGTCCATTTTTTTTTTTTACAAGTCTTGATTCTATGGGAAATTCGACAGAGGAGAACTCTTCAGCGGACAAACCTGGCTGCACCTTATCCCTGGAAGGAGACAAGACTCCACTACATGCTTTCTGTTTCTTATCCAAGGTGAGTGTCTAATTTATCTCTAGGGTACTCTCACTTTAAAATAACCACTATGCTCAGATCAGTGCCGCGGTTACTATCCCCTCCTTTTTTTCCCTCCCACCCAGGGGGGACTATATTTTACATATACAGTATATTATATATAAATTCTACCAGGTAGATTGTTTGAGGGCAATTTTATTGATCAATTTTCTATTCCACTGTACTGCTAAATTGAATTAATAAGTAAATATAGATCCCTCTGTTTTAAAATTATTACACATTAAATCCCGAGTAGTGATGAGCGAGTACTAAAAAGCTCGGGTGCTCGAGGCTCGGGCCGAGCATCCCAAGATACTCGTGTACTCGGCCCGAGCACCGAGACCAATGTTATCCTATGGGAGACCCGAGTATTTTTATGAAATGACCCCCGGCAGCATGTAGAAACCCTAAAAATGTCACAAAAGTCTCAGAAGAGTGCTCAAATGACATGGCAACAGCATGGGGAAGACCCCTTGAAGCATTTATCACTCAAAAGTCACAGCTGTGAACAATTTTGTCCGCGTTTTACGCCATTTTTACGGACTCACCAGAAAAACCTTCAAAAATGAAACCAAAATGAATTTTCATGGCGGAAATGTTAAGGGCACATACCCAATAGTGAGATAGAGCTGGTGTATGTTACTTTTGGAGATTACATGAAAGATTTTATGTGAAAACATTGTGTGGCACTCCGATGTCCCTGAGAAGAGACGTACATGAAGGCCTCTTGAGTCTAATGTGCCCATTTTGAGGAAGTGGGTCTATTGTAGTATAGCCCTTTGGCAGGGCAGCCAAAAATTGGGAGGCTCCACATTGTCCCTGGATAGAGACGTGCATGAGGGCCTGTAAACCTGAAGTGCCCATTGTAAGGAAGTGGGTCTATTGTAGTATAGCCCTTTGGCAGGGCAGCCAAAAATTGGGAGACTCCACATTGTCCCTGGATAGAGACGTGCATGATGGCCTGTAAACCTGAAGTGCCCATTGTAAGGAAGTGGGTCTATTTGTTACGGGGGGCTGTCTGATAATAACTGAAAGGAGTATCAGACAGTCAGGGTCCACCGTGCAAAGACTTTGCTGCAGACTATGGCAGAGTGCAATACCTCTGTTAACTCACAGAAGGATATAATAAGTAAGTAAAGCAATTCCTCCCTTACTTGGAGGGTGTGTGGAATGATCTCTGTTAATAATCACAGAGACAAAGGCAATGTGTGCGAAATGGCACCTACCTAGGTCCGCTCTTCTAGTGGTGCAAAAGAGACGAACAGCAGCGTAAGCCGCACAAAGCTCCTACCTGCGTTCGCTCCACTAGTGTGCGAGGACACGAACCACTAGATATGGCACCTGCCTAGGTCCGCTCTTCTAGTGGTGCAAAAGAGACGAACAGCAGCGTAAGCCGCACAAAGCTCCTACCTCTGTTCGCTCCCCTAGTGTGCGAGGATACGAACAACTGCCAGACGCAGTATAAGGAACGTTACCCTAGCGGCAACGTCCACCTACGAGTAGAATCACAAGGCCCAGCCAGACCATGTGCCTCAGGCACCTGCCTATGTCCGCTCCCCTAAGAGGTAAGGATACGGACAGCAGCCGAAGCTGTAAGGTATAAGAACGCTACCCTGCCGGTAGCGCTCACCTAGCATAGACAGAGGAATGCCTAGAGGAACGCGCACAGAGCGTCTACTCATATGCATGAACCAAGAGGACTGAGCACCATGCGGCGTGTGTCAGGGTCTTATATAGACTCTGTGCCTCATCCAAGATGGAGGACACCAGAGCCAATCCGCTGCCAGAACGACAGGAGTGACGTCATGCTGGCCTATCACCGAGCAAGACGTCACAAGCACATGACCAGCGACCAATCGGCATAGAAGGTGTCAGAGACATGTGACCTCGTGTCAGCGATGATGTCACCCGCACATGTGCAATGGCTCCAAGATTGGACTTAGTCTCCAGCGCTCGCACATGTGCAGTAGCAAGAAATCTGGACTTAGTCTCCAGCGCTCGCACATGTGCAGTAGCAAGAAATCTGGACTTAGTCTCCAGCGCTCGCACATGTGCAGTAGCAAGAAATCTGGACTTAGTCTCCAGTGCTCGCAGCAACCGTAACACTATTGTTGTATAGCCCTTTGGCAGGGCAGCCAAAAATTGGGAAGCTGCACATTGTCCCTGGATAGAGACGTGCATGATGGCCTGTAAACCTGAAGTGCCCATTGTAAGGAAGTGGGTCTATTGTTGTATAGCCCTTTGGCAGGGCAGCCAAAAATTGGGAGGCTCCACGTTGTCCCTGGATAGAGACGTGCATGATGGCCTGTAAACCTGAAGTGCCCATTGTAAGGAAGTGGGTCTATTGTAGTATAGCCCTTTGGCAGGGCAGCCAAAAATTGGGAGGCTCCACGTTGTCCCTGGATAGAGACGTGCATGATGGCCTGTAAACCTGAAGTGCCCATTGTAAGGAAGTGGGTCTATTGTAGTATAGCCC
The DNA here is from genome assembly GCF_048569485.1 of Anomaloglossus baeobatrachus. Lineage (NCBI taxonomy): Eukaryota > Metazoa > Chordata > Amphibia > Anura > Aromobatidae > Anomaloglossus > Anomaloglossus baeobatrachus. Next base: position 552,826,090 of record NC_134353.1, read on the forward strand.
TTTGGCAGGACAGCCAAAAATTGGGAGGCTCCACATTTTCCCTGGATAGAGATGTGCCTGAGGGCCTCAAAACATTGTTCCCATTGCAAAGGAGCGGGTCTCCTGTCGTTGTAATGTCCATTCTGAAAGAATGGGCGAAAAAATTTACCACTGGGGGTATACCTGAAACAACGGCCTAACTATTGTAACGGTCATCATGGTGGTGCATGAGGAGAAGGAGGAGCAGTCCAGCGATTATCCAAAGTCCATAAGTGTGTACCCATGGGTGAGTGGAGGTACATGGCAAATTCCCGTTACAAACTTTAAATTCCGCTCTCATTTGCTGGTGAAGTCTGGCCCAATCCAACCCTTGTTCATCTTGATCAGAGTCAGCCTGTCAGCATTTTCAGTTGACAGGCGGGTGCGTTTATCTGTAATGATTCCACCTGCGGCACTAAAAACACGCTCTGACAAAACGCTAGCGGCAGGGCAGGCCAGGACTTCCAAGGCGTAGAGAGCCAATTCATGCCACGTGTCCAGCTTGGATACCCAATAATTGTAAGGCACAGAGGAATGTCGGAGTACAGTTGTTCGATCTGCAAGGTACTCCTTGAGCATCTGGGCAAACTTAGGATTTCTTGTGGCACTACCCCGCACCTCAGGGGCTGTGGTACGTGAGGGGCTGAGAAAACTGTCCCACATCTTAAAGACTGTTCCGCTACCTCTGGCGGATTGGACTTGTGCCCCTCTCGGCTGTACGCCTTGGTTGTCCACTGATTCCTGACCTATGCCGCTAGTGTTTTGTGATGGGAATGCTTTGCCTACTTCCGTGACTATGGCCTTCCGGAACTGCTGCATTTTGGCTGACCTCTCCGCCTCGGGAATAAGAGACATAAAGTTCTCCTTGTAGCGTGGGTCTAACAGTGTTACCAACCAGTAATGATTGTCGGCCAAGATGTTCTTAACGCGAGGGTCACGAGACAGGCAGCTTACCATAAAGTCAGCCATGTGCGCCAGACTCTTAACAGCCAGTACTTCAGTATCCTGACCAACACGATGACGGAACATGCTGTCCTCCTCCTCCTCCTCCTCCTCATCTACCCTGTCCTCTGGCCAGCCACGCTGAACCGAGGATATGACTGGTGTGCATGTCATATCCTCAATTTGGCTGGAGAGTTGCTCCATGTCTTCATCCTCCTCCGCGTCATAGTCCTCCACTGCACGTTGTGATGAGACGAGGCTGGGCAGTGTGTTATCACCCACACCCACTACTGTTTCTTGCTCCAACTCATCGCGCTCCGCCTGCAATGCATCATGTTTGTTTTTGAGCACAGACCGTTTTAGAAGGCAGAGAAGCGGTATGGTGACGCTAATAATGGCGTCATCACCACTCACCATCTTGGTGGAGTCCTCAAAGTTTTGGAGGATGGTACATAGGTCGGACATCCATCTCCACTCCTCAGGTGTTATGTGTGGAGTTTGACCCATTTCCCTATGGCTTATGTGATGCAGGTACTCAACAACTGCCCTCTTCTGCTCACATATCCTGACCAACATGTGCAGAGTTGAATTCCAACGCGTGGGGACATCACACACCAGTCTGTGAGCCGGAAGATGCAAACGGCGCTGAAAGCCGGCAAGGCCGGCTGAAGCAGTAGGTGACTTTCGAAAATGTGCAGACAGGCGGCGAACTTTTACCAGCAGATCAGACAGCTCTGGGTATGACTTTAGAAACCGCTGAACCACGAGGTTGAGCACATGGGCCACGCATGGAACATGTGTCAGCTGACCTCGCCTCAAAGCCGCCACCAGGTTCCGGCCATTGTCACACACGACCTTTCCTGGCTTTAGGTTCAGAGGCGTGAGCCAGTGATCTGCCTGCTGTTTCAGAGCTGTCCACAGCTCTTCTGCATTGTGGGGTTTGTCACCTATGCAGATTAGCTTCAGCACAGCCTGTTGCCGCTTCGCCGAGGCAGTGCTGCAGTGCTTCCAGCTTTGGACTGGTGTGGAGGGTAAAGTGGATGAGGATGCGCAGGAGGAGGAGGAGGCTGAAGAGCATGACATTCCGGAGCTGTAGAGTGTGGGTGAAACCCTGACTGAGGTAGGGCCTGCAAACCTTGGTGTGGGAAGGACGTGTTCCGTCCTTCGCTCAGACTGGGTCCCAGCTTCCACAATATTAACCCAGTGTGCCGTCAACGAGATGTAGCGGCCTTGCCCACAAGCACTTGTCCACGTGTCTGTGGTTAGGTGGACTTTGGCTGAAACAGCGTTGTTCAGGGCACGTGTGATGTTTTGTGACACGTGGTTATGCAATGCGGGGACGGCACACCGGGAGAAATAGTGGCGGCTGGGGACCGAGTAACGTGGGACAGCTGCCGCCATCAGGTCGCGGAATGCTTCTGTCTCCACCAGCCTAAAAGGCAACATTTCCAGCGCAAGCAGTCGCGAAATGTTAGCATTTAGAACTGTGGCATGTGGGGCGTTGGCAGTGTATTTGCGACTGCGTTCAAGGTTTGCTGAATGGATAACTGAACGCTGCGCTGGGACAAGGACGTGCTTGATGATGGTGTTATTTCTGCGTAGGCAACTGCTGGTGCAGGGCCGGAGGAGGCTTGTTCGCAGGCAGCATGGACAGGGGATTGGCTCGCATGCACAACAAGCGAAGACGTAGCAGTGACATCAGCAAGCACTGCTCCTCGACTCTGTTGTACATCCCACAAAGTCGGGTGCTTGGCTGACATGTGCCTGATCATGCTGGTGGTGGTCAGGCTGCTAGTTTTGATACCCCTGCTGATGCTGGCATGGCAGGTTTTGCAAATGGCCTTTTTAGAATCATCTGGAGCCAACTTAAAAAACTGCCAGACTCGGGAAGACCTAACATTTGTACAGGCACCTTGTGTCGTGTTGTTGTTCCGGTGAACGGTTGCCTGACTTCTGCCTGGGTCCACCACCCTGCTTCTTACTGCCTGTTGGGATGCTACGCCTCCCTCCCCCTGTGCACTGCTGTCCTCGCTCTGCATATCCTCCTGCCAGGTTGGGTCAGTTACTGGATCATCCACCACGGCGTCTTCCTCTTCTGCACCCTGCTCCTCCTCCTGACTTCCTGACAATTGTGTCTCATCATCGTCCACCCCTTGTTGAGACATGTTGCCAACTTCGTGAGAACGTGGCTGCTCAAATATTTGGGCATCTGTACATACGATCTCCTCATGACCCACTTCAACAGGAGCTGGCGAGAGGCCAGAATGTGCGAATGGAAACGTGAACAGCTCTTCCGAGTGTCCAAGTGTGGGATCAGTAATGTCCGTGGACGTGTACTCAGCCTGGTGGTAGGAAGGAAGATCAGGTTCTGAAATGTGCGGTGCAGTATCACGGCTACTGACACTTGACCGTGTGGAAGACAGAGTGTTTGTGGTGGTGCCAATCTGACTGGAAGCATTATCCGCTATCCAACTAACAACCTGTTGACACTGGTCTTGGTTCAAGAGCGGTGTACTGCTGCGGTCCCCAAGAATTTGGGACAGGATGTGTGAGCGAGTAGATGTGGCCCTTTGTTGTGGCGAAATTAGAGCTTGCCCACGACCTCGGCCTCTGCCTGCACCACCATCACGTCCACTTCCTTGTTCGTTGCCAACGCCCTTGCGCATTTTGCAATGCTGTGCTGACGTGTATTCACTAGACTTGTGCGTTATATCCAAGTTTGTGCCACCGACAGGCACACACGTGCGGTTTTTAAATGCAAGCACGGACGCAATAAGAACCTAACAGGTTTTTAGGAGCGACAATTACTGAGAAGTTTGACACTATCAGACACTCCTGACTGACGTGTATTATTGACTAGACTTGTGCGTTATATACTAGTTTGTGCAAAATGTGCACCTGTACGCTGCCACCGACAGGCACACACGTGCGGCTTTTAAATGCAAGCACGGACGCACTAAGAACCTAACAGCTTTTTAGGAGCCACAATTACTGAGAAGTTTGACACTATCAGACACTGCTGACTGACGTGTATTATTCACTAGACTTGTGCGTTATATACTAGTTTGTGCAAAACGTGCACCTGTACGCTGCCACCGACAGGCACACACGTGCGGTTTTTAAATGCACGCACGGACGCACTAAGAACCTAACAGCTTTTTAGGAGCGACAATTACTGAGAAGTCTGACACTATCAGGACTGTTTTAGACTGTGTACACCAGCCCCAGATATGATGAAGGCTGGTATACGGTCACCACTAGGAATGCCTATATACCCTGCCTGCCTGTATACAGCTACAATAGTCCTGAGAAGGACTCTTCTGGTCACTAGCCTGTATTCCGACCTGGCTATACCCTGCCTGCCCTGCCTGTATACAGCAACAATAGTCCTGAGAAGGACTCTGCTCCTGTACTCTGACCTGGCTATACCCTGCCTGCCTGTATACAATTACAATAGTCCTGAGAAGGACTTCTGGTCACACTGTTTGCAGCCCTGCTACGGAAATAACTATAAAGGGCCGCAAACCTTTCCCTGAAGCAGCAACACTCTCCCTGCACTGACTGTCTGGATGGCTGTGTGCAGAGCACTGCGCGCCCGCCGGTATAAAGGCTCGGTCACGCTGTGCAGGCCGGCCAATCACTGCAATTCCACATCTAACAGGGCTGTGGCATTGTAGTGGTCTGCCAGCCAATCCCAGCATGAGGGCTGGCTCTCAAAAGAGCGCTAACATGCAGGGATGAAGACCACGAGTACACACGAGTATCGCGAGATTACTCGGTCCCCGCCGAGTAGCCCGAGTACAGTGATACTCGTGCGAGTACCGAGTAGTGACAAGCATACTCGCTCAACACTAATCCCGAGTTATTTTTTCCAAATCAAACAAAATGTATAAAAGGCCAGACTAGGAAAGGGAACCAATTTCATCCGTGGCCTTCCTCTTCTCCACCATTAATTCAAATAAATCTAACTATAAATGTTCTGTTTTACTTTCTGTAGAAACCACTTTACCAATGTTTATCCAAGTAGAAACTGACATGCAACAGTGAACCCAATTTAACATGAGGATTGAAGCTCTGCAGTCATCAAAGTGAATGGACAAGCCCTCAGTTACACGGTATTCAGGTGAATATTATCCCAAGGGAACTAGTCACAAGCGACTCTATGACCTATGATTATGTCTGAGATTTCATCTGTGTTTAACAAACCTATGCGGCTACCAATTCCAGCAAATTATTGATATCATTTGTATGCACGGCACCATGACGGTCTTGATATGTCCACAGTCATTTCTGGAGCGCTGACAAGGTTAGCAGATTATATTATTACATGTAATTGCTCACTCAACTGTCCTTCCATATAATTGAATCACACCTTTAAAGTTTTGTTTTACGTAGCGCTTTTCAAATAAATGTACCCAAGACCTAAGTATTCGGTAATATTTTTTTGTGGCAATTTACATACTAGGCATATAGCAATAATATGAAATGACATACAGTATATAGAATAAAAGCCATATATATCAATTTACATAGTAGTTATTGGCAGAGCTTATATAGTATCCATATTGTAAAAAAAATTAGCTAACACTAATGTAGACTTTTGCTCAGTCATTTGAAGAAGAACTTTGAGGAAATGGTTACCAGCAATCAACCCTATTACTGTTCAAGCATGTCTTGTAAGGGACGGGGTGGTTACAGTATAGGAACAAAATGGGCTCATTTAGGAAGGCAGGCAAGGATATGGTATTAGTCCCATTGTATGGTGCTGATTCTTCCTGTTATGTAGAGATTACTTTTCAATAGTCACCTTTTTTTACACACCTGTCCTGGGGTCTGGTCTCTGCTCCTTCCATCTCAGTGCACTAGACTTTCTTGTGCTACATGTCGGACTTTACAAATATTCCAGCGTGCTCCCATGTGATGAACTTTGTAGACGTATTGAAGGGCTTCCGACACACACACCTGGGTCTTAGTACCTGTCTGCTGTTTTCAGAACATTTCCTCTTTGTCCGTGGCTTTTAGTAACTTTACAATCTGTCTGCAGCTTCCAGTTCTTCAGTTAACTACCTGCCTGCGGTTTCCAGAGTCCCTGCAAGCCTGCATTTTTCAGTATTGCACAGACTGCCTGCAGTTTCTCAGATGTCTTCCTGAATGTCTGTGGCTTCCAGTTCCACAATTACCTACCTATGTGCATGTAACAGCCTGTCCCTCCCTGGCCTATGTTTTTGGATTTTAATGTAATCTGGCCTAGGTCAACATCTAGTGTGTCTTTGTTCTTCTCCACATGGGACTCATCCAATACAAGCCTATAGTTTCTGGAAACTTCTCCATATATAGCCACCTACTCAAAAAGTGGGTGTGAACCCTTGCCCATCCAAGTGGGTGGATCTAAGGAGAGGTGGAAGATTCAGCCACATGTTTTGTTAGTTACTTGATGCTTTGTTGGGTGAAGGGCTAGGATCTGTTGCTGAGGCCAGGTCTTGGTACCCGTGTATGGACTATTGGACATTGAAGATCAACTGCCACGTGGGATTGTGTTGTTGCGGCCATGCTGCTGGATTTAAGGAACTTATCTAAGGACTGTTGTTGCATTTTCCTTGGCGTCAGATTACTGGGTGGCTCCCCCGGATATGTTTCCTTGGTGTGGACTCTAAAGAACCATTTTGATATTGGATGTTCTATGCTCCTTATCTCAATAAATCTGGTTGGATTGATCCTCGGCCTGGTGTCCCTTACTGTTCTGTTGCACACTCCATCACCAACTGGTTGGCAGCGGAGGGATAAGAGTAGAAGTAATGAAGGTAAATATTCAAAAAAGTCAGTGGGTTGTGTGGTACGAGGAGGAGATGGCACTGCTGGGAGATGAGGCCACCATAGAAGATAAGAGGGAGGCTATTCGCGGAGCTAAGGAGAGGGCATTGCTGGAGAGGCAGCTTGCTGTGGAAGCAGCTAAAAGCTCGAGACAGACTGTAACCACAGCACCCATCATGAAGGAATTCCCCTGAGTGTCTCGTAAGGGCTTTAAGAGATTTAATGAGGCTGCAGATGACATTGAGGGCTTCTTCCAGGACTTCGAGCATCAGTGCCAATTGATGGAAGTCCCAGAAAGGGAGAGAGTCCGACATCTGGTGTGGCTCTTAGAGGGTGGAGCTGCTGAAGCTTATAGAGCTATAGAACCTCAGTGGAACTGTAATTATGGAAACATTAAAGAAATCATCTTGGAACATTATGCTGTGACCCCAGATACATATGTGACGCCCTGGCCTATCAGGTCGTCACAAGGGTGCCGTGCAATCTGCCCTTCTGCATGGTACCTGCTCCTCCTTGGTTATGGGTCCTGTCAATTTGGTGTTGCTACCAACAGGTGTACATAAATCCTGAGGAACACTCTGCACCACACCCACCAACCACCCATTGGGCAGCCTGAGGGGAATAGGACCACGCACATGGGGAGATGGAAGAGGGAGGGCAGAGATGTCAGTAGTTGAGTTGAGTAGAGTTGAGCAGTGAGACAGCAGTGACAGTGCAGGTCACGCTGTGGAGCTGGGCTCCTGTACCCGTCCCAGGTGCCAGACGTTGGCCTGGCCAGAAGGAGCTGGAACCCCGGTCGCAGGTGGTAGAGACAGGGGGTATAGTGCTGCTACAGAGAGCAGGCTGGCTGCCTTGTGCTACAACCGGGCAGGGGCCAGGGCACGACGGGGTACGCGGACCCTAGGCTGGGAAGTAGCTTCATGCAGCCCAGCAATTCACCCGACGGAAACGGAGTCTTCAGGAACCATTCCCCACCTGCTCCAGAATCGGGGTACTAGCGCAACGAGGGGGAAAGGACTTCCCAAAATCATCCAGAAAATCCCAAGCCTGAACCTTGAGAGCAGGGTCACCTTGCTATCCACGCAGGTGAGCGGGACCCGAGTAGTCTTAGGCAAAAGTGATCCACCAAGTTACACACAGTGCCAAGGGACAAGGCTTCAGACCAACCAGCAACACCAAAGGGGCATGGACCCAGCGTGCTCGACTAAGAGAAGCAGAGAATTCAAGAGTTTGGTTTACCTGGTGTCAGAGTCAGTGACTTTGGACTGTGTGAGTACCCGATATCCCTTCACCCCGTCGGGCTCCCAACTCCATCCCATCACCGACACCAAACCCCCTACCCACGGAGGGGTTAAAACATCCTGCTGCTTCACAATCGTCACCGGGCTCCCCAACAGCAGCGGTGGTCTCTCACATTACCACACACCATGGGTGGCGTCACGAACATTATCCCATTCACCACCCCAAAACACAAAATTACCCCTTTTTATTTCTAAGGTAGTCGCGCATAGTGTTGAGCCACCCCCCTAGTGTTCTAGTTCGGTCGGCCGATGAACACCTTCAAACCCCATTGAAAACAATGGAAGGCAAACACAAACACATAAAAACACATTATACATATACACATACAGTTAATAAACATTTCTATTACACTTACAGGTCCCCGCGACACATCCTGCACTCTGTCTCCTGCCGATTTTCCTTCCGATCTGCGCCCTCCCGGTAACCAGCACTGATGATAGGACCTTCTGTGACGTCATCATAGCATGTGACCAGTCACGTGTCTTTTATCTCATTGGCTACGCGGTGTTTGTTCCAGCATCTCCATGTACCAGCGAGATGCTTGAGCACATGATCGGCTTCCCCGTTCCTGCATGTCAGCGCTATTTACAGAGTCAGCCCACATGCAGGGACTGGCTGCCACAGCCGGTAAATTGTGGCAATGGGAATCAAGTGATCGGAGCACCGTTGCTATAGTAACCCGCCTGTCAGATTACTTTAGCAACGGTGGCAGCGGTGACGTCACCGCTTATAGCCCACAGCCTTTGCTCACTCAGTGAGTGATTAGACTGCACGGGAGCAGCAGCGTCTTCCTCCTTTGCAGTGCTGTCTGATGTAGCAGAGCTGCATGGGTTGAAGGAGAAAGAAGATAGAAGACCAGGATCGTGGAGGGCTCAGAGGGAGTAATAAACATGGAGTCTTGTGTCTGTGTATATATTTCTATTAAAGTATTTTTTCTCTGTGTGGTGTCTTTTTTTTAACCCTTTATTGGAGATTCTTAATGGCCAGGTCAAACTTGCCTGACATTAAGAATCTCTGCCTTAATACTAGCTAGCAAAACAAAGCTAGTATTAACCCATTATTACCCAGCGAGCCACCGTCACCAGGGCAGCTGGAAGAGTTGGATACAGCGCCAGATGAAGGCACTTCTATGAAAGCGCCATTTTCTGGGGTGGCTGCGGACTACAATTCGCAGCAGAGGGGCCCAGAAAGCTCGGGCCAACCTGTGCTGCGGATTCCAATCCCCAGCTGCCTAGTTGTACCCGGCTGGACACAAAAATGGGGCGAAGCCCATGTCGTTTTTTTTTTTTATCAATTATTTCATGAAATTCATGAAATAATTAAAAAAAGTGCTTCCCTATTTTTTTAGTTCCCAGCCGGGTACAAATAGGCAGCTGGGGGTTGGGGGCAGCCGTACCTGCTTGCTGTACCTGGCTAGCATACAAAAATATGGCGAAGCCCACGTCATTTTTTGGTGGGCAAAAAACTCCTGCATACAGTCCTGGATGGAGGTAGAAAGAGGTTTTTTGCCCAGCTCACCTGTGTGATGGAAGCCAGTGATCCTGGGCTGTGCACGGAGAAGAGGTTTGGAGAGCCAGTCCATGTGCATTGAAATTGGTTGAAGGATTTCACCAGCACAAAACTCCAGGCATTTTGTTCTTTAAAATAAAACTTCCTTTATTTTCTTATCATTAAAAAGTCCATGCTATAGTGGTCAAGCCCATGTCAGAGAGGACGCGTTTCGAACATCCAGTTCTTATTCAGTCTCTAAACCATCTAGTCACAGAACTGTTTAAAAAGGGCTGAACCCAAACATGTGATCAAATGCAAGGAGAGAGCAAGACAATTACAAAAACATTAACCCCTTGAGTTATATCACTCCATATAATGCTTATAACACTTATATATATACAAAGTATTTTTTTAGCCAGATTAATATGCAAACATCAATTCATTTCTTTTATTTAAACCTTTCGGAAATCTTGTGCCCATTAAAAACATCCATTTTATTTCTCTCTGAAAGAGGATATCTTTCAAATTTCCACCCCTTCTAGGTAGTTGAATTTTTTCAATGGCATTGACTTTCATGCCTGTTAAATTACCTGCATGTGCGTCGCGAAAATGTTGAGACGCTCCTGATAATTTTCTGGTGGTGGCATTATTAACATCATAAATGTGTTTTTTGTTTGGATTTTGCCATACAATAAGTACATCATCTATAAATCTCAGATATAATGCTATATCCGAGAAAAAAGGATTGCACTGATTAAAAATATATTGTTCTTCCCACCAAAACATAAATATGCCTGCTAGAGAGGGGGAAAACCCTGTAGTCTTTACAGAAAACCCATATCAGGCAACTCACTATTACATGCGGGAAGTTGCCATCCAAAGCATGTTATAAATAACATCCCTACAGGTGAATATATCCGTGCTAGGAGATGTTGCAACACCCAAAATGGTTTTGAGGTAGAATGCAGCACTATTGAAAAAAGGTTTTTGGCAAGAGGGTATAAAATGACAAATCTCCAGAAAGCCAAAACCAAGGCAATCAAAGTGAGTAGGTCACAATATTTGGACATGAATAAAACCAGAGATAATCCCCAGAAAGAATTGTCAGTTGTTTTTTCAACAACATACAGTAAAAATTATTATGATGTAATCAAAATTATTAAAAAATATTTACCCATTTTATCTACAGATGACACATTACACAAAATCTTAAAAAATGGAGTTAAATTTGTTTCAAAAAGGAACATTACATTGGGATCCATGTTATCACCTAGTGATCATATGAATAGGTGCGGTTCCACTAAAAAAGAAAAAAACACTGGCAATTGGTTACCCAGCACAGGCTCTTTCAAATGTGGCCACAGATCGTGTGGACTATGCGGTTATATGTCAAATGTGAAGGAATTTTCTTCATTTACAGATAAAAAAACGTATAAAATAATGTCACTCATAAACTGCAGTTCAGACCATGTGGTTTATTTAATATCGTGTACTATTTGCCAGTTACAATATATAGGCAGCACTTGTCGTTCTCTCAGAAAGAGGATATCTGAACACATTTATGATGTTAATAATGCCACCACCAGAAAATTATCAGGAGCGTCTCAACATTTTCGCGACGCACATGCAGGTAATTTAACAGGCATGAAAGTCAATGCCATTGAAAAAATTCAACTACCTAGAAGGGGTGGAAATTTGAAAGATATCCTCTTTCAGAGAGAAATAAAATGGATGTTTTTAATGGGCACAAGATTTCCGAAAGGTTTAAATAAAAGAAATGAATTGATGTTTGCATATTAATCTGGCTAAAAAAATACTTTGTATATATATAAGTGTTATAAGCATTATATGGAGTGATATAACTCAAGGGGTTAATGTTTTTGTAATTGTCTTGCTCTCTCCTTGCATTTGATCACATGTTTGGGTTCAGCCCTTTTTAAACAGTTCTGTGACTAGATGGTTTAGAGACTGAATAAGAACTGGATGTTCGAAACGCGTCCTCTCTGACATGGGCTTGACCACTATAGCATGGACTTTTTAATGATAAGAAAATAAAGGAAGTTTTATTTTAAAGAACAAAATGCCTGGAGTTTTGTGCTGGTGAAATCCTTCAACCAAGTCCTGGATGGAGTATGCTGAGCCTTGTAGTTCTGGATGGGCGGATGGATGGGCGGATGGGGGGATGGATGGGTGGATGGGGAGATGGGCGGGCAAACACCAGCAGTACCGCACTCATCAGTGCACACACGCAGGCACTACAACCCCCATCATCACCGCACACGCAGGCACAACAACCCCCATCATCACCGCACAGACAGTCACTACGGCACTCATCATCCTCGCACACACGCAGTAACTATGGCACGCATCATCCTCGCACACACGCAGGCACTACAACCCCCATCATCACCGCACACGCAGGCATTACCTCACTTCAGCTGCTGCATGGATCTGACACAGAGCGCTCGTGTTCTACCGCGCTCTTGTCAGCTTCATATAGCAGAGCGGGATGCGTTGCGGGACCTCTGTGGATTACGTCGGACCTGGAGGGGTATTTCAGGATTTTAATAAAATGGTGAAAGAGGGTGTTTTTTTGTCTTTATTCAAAATAAAGGATTTTTCCTTGTGTGTGTTTATTTACTTTCACTTACAGGTTAATCATGGAAGGTATCTCGGGGAGACGACTGCCATGATTAACCCCGTTATTACCCCAATTGCCACCGCACCAGGGCAATTCGGGATAAGCTGGGTAGAGTCCCGGGACTGTCGCATCTAATGGATGCGGCAATTCCGGGCGGCTGCCTGCTGATATTGTTAGGGTGGTGGGCTCCCCATAACGTGGCGCTCCGCATCCTGATAATACCAGCCTCCAGCCGCGTGGCTTTATCCTGGCTGGTATCAAAATTGGGGGGAACCGCATTTTTTTTATTATTATTTATTTATATATTTTACTGCACAATATAGACTCGCCTGCCGGCAGCTGTGATTGGTTTCAGTGAAACAGCTGTCACTCATTGTGGGGGCGTGTCTGACTGCAACCAATCATGGGCGCCGGTGGGCGGGGAAAGCAGGGAATACCTGATTGAATAATGAAGCGGCAGATTAAAAGCCGCCGGAGGTTTGTGACAGCCGTGCAGCCTCGCGCCCATGATCGGTGAGTAGAAAAGAGATAGCGATTATGCTGGGGATGCAGGACGCATGCAAATACACAACGTGCACACATAGCCTTACTGTGAAAAGCCACGCATTTGGTGATCGAACCATTATCGAACGGTAACTCGAACTGCCGAACTTAAAGCAAATCGTTTGAGTTCGTCGAACGACTCGAACACCGTCCAAAATCACTCGAATTTGAAATTGGCGACTCGTTCGACTCGAACATCGCTCAACTCTAGTCGCGCGACCCCGCCTCGGATCCGGAGACCCCTCAAGCCACTGCGGATCCGGGTCCGAGTAGCTCGTCGGCTGTCGCAGGGGCGGCACACCTTAAAGAAAAACTTGGCGTCAAGTACAGGATGCGAGCAGGACACACTAACCTGGGTGACGTGCGCCTCAAGAAGGGAAAATCGCAATCCAAAATCACGTTTTCCATGACGTCCGCCATTTTTCCGCTGTGTTCGCGCCAAAAACGCCATCTTCTTGGAAAAGGGCGCGAAGCCGAAGCCCCGCCCTTCGCCTTCGGCCTGAAACAGGAAGCGGAAGTTCCCAGAGGGCCACAGCGCACGAAAGAGTGCTGGGAGAAAACTAAGGGGGCGTACCTGAATGTAGCGAAAGCGGAAAAGAAGCAGGAACTCCAGGACTCTGCCATACTGTTCCTGGACAACGCAGAGGCAAGATGGCGGAGCGGAGCTGGTCACTGGAACGTGCTGTTCCCGGGACCGCAACTTGGATTGAAGAAGAGACCGAGCAGCTGTGCAGGAGAATGCGGACGCAGTTCCTGTTCGTACTGAATCACTGGAGGGAAGAGATAAAGAATCTGGCGGTAGCGGTGCAAGCCAGTGAGATCAAAATCCTACGTGAAGAAAGGGTATGCGGTTACCCAGTCCCTGATAATTACTTTAATCCGGCCATGGTGGCTGAGGGATCCGGTCCGCCCCCGCTTGCGGCAACCACTCCACCATCACCTACCCCTTCCTCGGCGGACGCCGAGCTGCCATCACCGATTCCGGCAGCGGAACCTGCAGAATTTTCATTTGAAGCTCCAGCAGCAGTCCCAAAGTCTCCTGTCGTCCCAGTCACGTCAGCGGTTTCCCGGAGCCTGGCCTGATCAGACCCGGCCGTATCACCGGGCCTGTTCTTAGAGGCAGAGCACCCGGGCCCTACAACCCCGGCTGCGGAGCAGTCGGGCCCACTACTTCCAGCAGCGGAAGTGGAGCCTTTCAATTCTGCGGTTCCATTACCGCGCGGCATCCCAACGGCTGTTGGGGCCGCAGTAGTACCTTTAAAGCCAAAGCCAGTTAGGGAGCCAAGGCCGGACGCCGGTGCCTCCTGCTGGGAACGACCACAACAACCACTGAAACCGACAATGACCCAGGCAGAGCAATGGCAGCAAGAAATAGTTGCCCGCACCCAGCGAGAGAAAGATTACCTAAGGAAATCTACGTTCCGTACCCGAGGCCCAGTAAGAAGAGGCATAGTGCATTGGTATGATCCCGAGAAGGGATGGGGTTTCTTGTCAGAAGCCAGCCTGGCCGAAGAGGTGTTTGTTACCAGAAGAGAAGTGGAACAACACCTCCCAAGAGATCACCCTGGCCGCAGCCTCGAGCCAGGGGAGATGGTCAGCTACACCCGGCACTGGGGCGAGCGAGGCTGGCATGCCCTCGACGTGAAACGGTTCACTGTAGTGAATGAGCGGATCGTGCCGGCTGCTGCTGTGGGTTACTGGTTCCCCAGGGAGCTGGACCAGTAAAGAGTGTTGACATAGCAAAAATGTGGTACCTTAACATTGTTAGGTATCTGTGTTTTCCGTTTGTTATTTTCCATAGTTTGTTCTTTTCCATATAGAAAATGTTAGAAAATGAGAGAATTAATGAAAGCTAATTGAATGGGAAAGTAACCTGATTTTCTCTTAGATTGACAGCAGTTGTACTACGGTACAGGGACTCTTGTTATGTTTTTGCAAAGACTTCCACGTTTTTATAGTTAAAAATGGACCATGGTCACAGGACTGGCGTGACCAACACAAACTTGTGTCTTGTAAAAAAAACTGCACCTGTTGTGCCAACTGGAGTCGTCTGGCACGCCCCGGGACTTTAACCTGGCCCAAGGACCCATCTAAGTTTCCAGGGGAACCAGGTTGTTTGGGAGGGGGGTTATTGGGATCCGGGAGGTTGGGACTGGACTGTCGCAGGGAGGGACCGCAACGTGAAAGGTTGGGTCCCCGCTGCCACTGAAACCGGTGGCGTTCCCTGTGGCAGGCGAACTCATAAATGTTAGTAACGGTTCAAGAAAGTGCCTCCCTAATGTGGGATGAATCTGTTCAATAAATGTTAACCTTTTATCCTTCCTTTAACAAAATAAATGCTTGGTGTTCTGTAGCCCATGGACGACTTACGTTTAACCAAGGGGGAATGTGACGCCCTGGCCTATCAGGTCTTCACAAGGGTGCAGTGCAATCTGCCCTTCTGCATGGTACCCGCTCCTCCTTGGTTACGGGTCCTGTCAATTTGGTGTTGCTACCAACAGGTGTACATAAATCCTGAGGAACACTCTGCACCACACCCACCAACAGCAGTGACAGTGCAGGTCACGCTGTGGAGCTGGGCTTCTGTACCCATACCAGGTGCCAGACGTTGGCCTGGCCAGAATGAGCTGGAACCCCGGTCACAGGATGAGTAGTGACAGGGGGTACGGTGCTGCTACAGAGAGCAGGCCAGCTGCCTTGTGCTACAACCGGGCAGGGGCCAAGGCACGACGGGGTACGCGGACCCTAGACTGGGAAGTAGCTTCACGCAGCCCAGCAATTCACCCGACGGGAACGGAGTCTTCAGGAACTGTTCCCCACCTGCTCCAGAATCGGGGTACTAGCGCAACAAGGGGGATAGGACGTCCCAAAATCGTCCAGAAAATCCCAAGCGTGAACCCTGAGAGCAGGCTCACCTTGCTAGCCACGCAGGTGAGCGGGACCCGAGTAGTCTTAGGCGAAAGTGATCCACCAAGTTACACACAGTGCCAAGGGACAAGGCTTCAGACCAACCAGCAACACCAAAGGGGCACGGACCCAGCGTGCTCAACTAAGAGAAGCAGAGCATTCAAGAGTTTGGTTTACCTGGTGTCAGAGTCAGTGACTTTGGACTGTGTGAGTACCCGATATCCCTTCACCCCGATGGGTTCCTAACTCCATCCCATCACCGGGCCCCAGGACACCAAACCCCCTACCCATGGAGGGGTTAAAACATCCTGCTGCTTCAACATCGTCACCGGGCTCCCCAAAAGCAGCGGTGGTCTCTCCTATTACCACGCACCGTGGGTGGTGTCATGGACATTATCCCATTCACCACCCCAAAACACAAAATTCCCCCTTTTTATTTCCGATGCAGTCGCGCGACCCCGCCTCGGATCCGGAGACCCCTTGAGCCACTGAGGATCCGGGTTCGAGCAGCCCATCGGCTGTCGTGGGGGCGGCACACATACAGGGCTCAGTTCCGTACTTTAGCCTGCGATGGGGAAGTTATTTTCAAAATGTATGCCCACAGGCTCAAACAAGTATGCCATCTCTGGCTGTAGGGAGAGGGGGGCCTTAACTTGGGAGACCTTCCTCCAGATCATCCTAAAAGAACAGTGCTATGCCAAGTGCCCTGTTGAGATCCGGGAATGGGTGCATGAGAGGATACCAGCAACAGTGGAACAAGCTGCTGCTCCAGCTGATAAGGCTCTCACCATCAAACCCCAATGAAAAAAACTACTAGTCGGTGAGAAAAAAGCTACCAGCTCCCCAACAATGAAGACCCCTTCTCCTTCAGCCTCCAATGTCCACCATCCCACTAGACCACCAACTCATGGCGGACCCCGTGTGAATGTGCCTCACTTTACTCTTTCCTCCTCTTTGGGAATACGACATAGAACGCAGATGTTATGAATGTGGGCAGCCTGGTCATCTGCAAGCCCACTGTCCAGGTGTTCGGAGGCAGAACCACTACAGACCACCTTTGCCTGTCCATTATCTACAGACACCCTCAACTGGAGAAGAGCTGGATTAACTCCCTGATGACTTACCAAGTGACACTGATATGTTGACTTCCCTACCAGGAGTCTATGGAGTGCGAGCCATAGCCACCTGCTCTTCTGATCTTCAGCATAAACATCTACAGGAGATCATGCTGGATAGCCAAAAAGTTGTTGGCTTTCGTGACACTGGGGCTTTTCTCACCATCACTGATCCCCGAGTAATTCAACCAGAAGCCATTCAAAAGGGACCAGGAATTGCTATTGAATTGGCTGGAGGTACTCAGAGATATATACCAAGAGCGAGTGTGACCATGGATTATGGCTTTGGAGCAAAACAATGCATGATCGGTGTGATTAGCAGCCTTCCTGCAGACATTCTTCTAGGAAACGATGTGGGGAATCTTCAATACCACTTTGTCGGTGCGGTAACCTGAAGTCAAGCTAAGAGAGCAGCAGATGTGGACGTGTTCCACCCGTGAATGGAAATAAGGCCACCAGAACCATCGTCACAGCCAGTGAGTGATTCTTCTTGTGGAGATTGTATGACCATCACTTGGGATTTGGTTCAGTTTAGACAAGAGGTAGAGACTGACCCTAACCTAGCTAGCTTTAGAGCTCAGGCTGAAATAGGGCAGTTAGGGGAAAACGGGGGAAAAATTATCAGAGATAATGGACTTCTATATCGGGTTACCAATGCTGACTCCCTAGATAAACCCTGGACTTATAGCAAAGAGCTGATTGTTCCCCAGAAATACAGAGTTTCCCTATTACATCTTGCCCATGACATTCCTTCTGCTGGCCATCAAGGGAAAACCTGCACCGAGAGATGGTTAACTCAAATTTTCTATTGGCCTAGGATTTCTCAAGCAGTGGTCTATTTCAGTCGAACTTGTGACACATGTCAGCGAAGAGGGCGACCAGGAGATCACCCAAACGCACCCTTGCAACCTCTCCCTATAATAGAAGAGCCCTTTCAAAGAGTAGCTGTCGATATCATTGGACCCCTGGCTAAACCAAGTAAATCTGGAAAGCAGTACATTCTCACTGTTGTGGACTATGCCACCAGATATCCAGAAGCCGTGGCCTTGTCAAGTATTTCTGCAGCCAAGATGGCTGAGGCCCTGGTTACCATTTTCTCCAGAGTGGGATTCCCAAGTGAGATCCTATCAGACCAAGGCTCCCAATTCATGTCAGAGCTGGTACAGTGTCTCTGGTGCACTTTTTGGGTACGAGCAATCCAAACGACACCTTATGATCCTCAAACAAATGGATTTTGTGAACGATTCAATGGCGCTCTGAAGAATATGCTAAGAGCTTTCACTGACAGGGATTCAGACTGGGAGAAATACTTAACCATCTCCTATTTGCCTATTGGGACGTTCCCCAGGAGTCCACTGAGTTTTCCCCCTTTGAGATACTCTATGGAAGAAAGGTCAGAGGGCCTGTAACCCTACTAAAAGATTATTGGGAGGGACAAGTTGAAGATACAGGAACCACTGTTGTTCCATATGTCCTAAAGCTTGGGGAAACTCTAGCTCAACTTAATAGTTTTGCTCAGGATCATGTGCAGATGGCTCAAACCAGACAGAAGACATGGTATGACCGCAAAGCATGCTATTGGGAGTTTGCAGAAGGACAACAGGTTTTAATGATTGTTCCCCATCAGCAAAATAAACTGCAGACAACATGGGAGGGTCCCTTCTGGGTTCTCCAAAAACTAAATTACACTAATTACCTTCTTGCTTTAGATGATCAAGGCGTAAGACAAAAGACTGTCCATGTGGCTCCATATCATGTGGTTTATGGACAGCAACCCAAAGTTCTGTGTCCTGTGGTATGTTTCTGCAGCAATCCAGAACTTGATACCCTCGTGAAGTCTTCTCTGACATCTGGGCAGAGACCAAGTCCATTCTGGAGCAGTCCTCCATCTGTATGAAAAGACACGTGGACAAGAGATGCCTAGACTCTCCTTCCTTCCAGCCCGGAGACAAGGTATGGCTCTCTTCTAGGTACATCCACCTTAAGATGCCATCATACAAGTTGGGTTCTTGTTTTATTGGTCCGTTCAAGATGCTCCAGCGGATCAAAGAGGTATCATACAAGTTGAGGTTGCCACCCATTTTTCACATCCTCAACTCCTTCCATGTATCTCTCCTCAAGCCTGTTGTCCTGAGCCAGTTTCACCAGGACTCAGGTGTCTCCCCTCCTCTGGTCTGTGATGGGGATTCATTTGAGGTCAAAGCTATCCTTAATGAGAAACAAATCCAAGGTAGGACCTACTATCTGGTAGATTGGAAGGGGTTTGGTCCTGAGGTGAGGTCTTGGGAACCAGAGGAGAATGTTGATGCCCCTCTTCTCCTTAAGAGATTCCTGAAAAGGAGGGGGCATAAGGGGGGTACTGTAGCGCCCATCCCTGGTTCAGGGGTGGCACCACCGCACACTTCCACTCCCATGCCTTGGCAGGGGCGCTGTTCTCCTTACCTGTCTGGTGGACCCAGGCGTCCAGTTCCTGCCCCAAGGCCTGCCACAGCCTCTTTCTGCTTTCAGGCCACATGCAGACCTTCTGTGAGTACCCAAAGGGTGCGTGCATGGCCACGCCGTTACTTAAAGGGCCAGCATCCTATTACTTGAAAGTGACCCCTGAGGTCTGCTATCACCCTGTGAATATTTAAAGCATTTTCTCCTTAGGGGAGATGCCTGAGCAACATTACCTATATGTAGTGCGTTGCTAGTTCACAGGTCCCATACCCGTTCCTGAGTCTAGTTCTGCATATCATGTCCTAGTACCAGTTCCTTGTACCCACTAACCTGTGTATCTTCCTAGAGCCTGTTTGCTATCACCACCTCCATGCCGCGACATTTGAGCCATCACCTCCGTGCCAGAACGTCTGAGCCATCAACTCCGTGCTGCAACATCTGAGCCATCTCCTCCGTGCTGCCACGTCTAAGTTACCACCTTCGTGCCACATCTGAGCAATTCCGTATTGGACTTCAGAGACTCTCCAGTCCGTCTGATCCGACACCACTGGTCCTGGGTGTCGTCCATTTAGGCCTCCTGGGGCTGCACATGACAATCTGTGTATAGGGTTTAGCTTGAGTTAGTTAGCTCCTCCAGGGAATTCCAGTGTACGGCCCACTGGGTCCACTCCCGGATGCTCACCGCCCCTAGGTGAACATAACAGCTTCTTATACCGACACAAGTTCAATTGTCCTTCTTTTTCAATAGGTTTAAATTCTTTGTTACTTATTGCCCTGGTTCTAAAAACAATAAGACTGATGCTTTGCCCAGGAGGGTTCTGCAAGGGGGGTGAACCCTGTGCGAAGGCTGTCCCTATTCTTCAGAAGGGAATGGTGGTGTCGGCGCTTAGTACTGATTTTGAATCTGAGATTGCAGAAGGCCAATGTGATGTGCCATCTGGGGTTGCAGTGAACAAGTCGTTTGTTGCTCTGAATCTTCATCTCAAGGTCCGGGGGAAACATCATGATTCTGTTCTTGCTGGTCACCCTGGTATTAAAGGAACTCTTGATCTCATATTGTGTCACTTTGGTGGTCCAAAATCCGAAGGGATGTGGTAACGTGTCTGTGCATGCCATTTGTGCATGTTCTAAGGCATCTCACTCTCATCCTTTAGGATGTTTACAGCCTTTGAGTGTTTCCGGTCAACCTTGGTCAGACATTTATATGGATTTTATAATGAATTTCCCCTCCTCTCCTGGTAATACGGTCATTTTGTTGATTGTGCATATGTTTTCTAAAATGACAGATTTTATTGCTTTACAATCCTTACCTAATGCCAAGACTTTTGCTCAGGTTTTGTTCAACAAGTTGTTAAACTCCGTAGAGTACCCTCTAATATTATGTCGGGTAGAGTAAAGGCGGCGTTACACGCTACGATATATTGTGCGATCGCATGAGTGATCACACCCGCCCCCGTCGTTTGTGCGTCACGGGCAATTCGTTGCCTGTGGCGCACAATGTCGTTAACCCCCGTCACACATACTTACCTCCCTAACGAGGTCGCTGTGGGCGGCGAACATCCTCTTCCTGAAGAGGGTGGGACATTCGGCGTCACAGCGACATCACACAGCGGCCGCCCAATAGAAGTGGAGGGGTGGAGATTAACGGCCGGAACACCCCGCCCACCTCCTTCAGTCCTCATTGCCGACGGGATGCAGGTAAGCTGTGTTCGTCATTCCCGGGGTGTCACACATAGCGATGTGTGCTTTCTCAGGAACGATGAACAACCGGCGCGCAAAAGGAGGAACGACATTATGAAAATGAACGACGTGTCAACGAGCAACTATAAGGTGAGTATTTTTGCTCATTAACAGTCGTTCGGAGGTGTCACATGCTACGACAACTCTAACGATGCCGGATGTGCATCACAAATTCCGTGACCCCGACGACATATTGTTAGATATATCGTAGCATGTGACAGGGCCTTAACTTAGGCGGGCTTTGCACGTTGCGACATCGCAAGCCGATGCTGTGATGCCGCACACGATAGTCCCCGCCCCCGTCGCAGGTACGATATCCTTGTGATAGCTGCCGTAGCGAACATTATCGCTACGGCAGCTTCACATGGACTCACCTGTCCTGGGACGTCGCTCTGGCCGGCGACCCGCCTCCTTATTAAGGGGGCGGGTCGTGCGGCGTCACAGCGACGTCACACGGCAGGCGACCAATAGGAGCGGAGGGGCGGAGATGAGCAGGATGTAAACATCCCGCCCACCTCCTTCCTTCCGCATATCCTACGGAAGCCGCGGTGACGCCGGTAGGAGATGTTCCTCGCTCCTGCGACTTCACACACAGCGACGTGTGCTGCCGCAGGAGCGAGGAACAACATTGGACCGTCGCGTCAGCGTAATTATGGATTACGCCGACGCTGCACCGATTATACGATTACGACGCTTTTGCGCTCGTTAATCGTATCATCGAACCTTTACACACTACAATGTCGCATGCGATGCCGGAAGTACGTCATTTTCAATTTGACGCCACCGACATCGCACCTGCATGTCGTAGTGTGCAAAGCCCGCCTTAGTTTATTGCCAAGTTTTGGAGAGCATTTTGCTCTCGGTTAGGGATTAAGTTATCTCATTCTTTGGTGTTCCACCCTCAGTCTAATGGTTATACAAAACGTGTAAATTAGAATTTGGAACAGTGTTTACGTTGTTTTATATCTGACAATTAAGAACAGTGGTCCTCTTTCCTTTCTCTCGACGACTTTGCCATTAACCCCTTCACCCCCGGGCGATTTTCCGTTTTTGTTTTTTGCTCCCCTTCTTCTGAGATCCGTAACTTTTTTAGTTTTCCATCAATCCTGCCATATAAGGGCTTATTTTTTGTGGGACGTGTTGTACTTTTAAATGAAACCATGAGTTTTACCATATAGTGTACTGGAAAACGGCAAAAAAATTCCAAGTGCGGAAAAATTACAAAAAAGTGCGATTGTACAATTGGTTTTGGGATATTTTGTTCACAGTGTTCACTATAGGGTAAAATGATCTATTGCTGTGATGCCTCAGGTCGGTATGAGTTTGTAGACACCAAATGTATCGGTTTATTTTTATCTAAGGGGTTAAAAAAAATTCTGGTTTGTCCAAAAAAAGTGACACTTTTTGCGCCATTTTCTGAAACCCATAGCGTTCTCATTTTTCTGGATCTGGGGCTCAGTGATAGCTTATTTTTTGTGTCTTGAGCAGATGTTTTTAACGGTACTATTTTTGCGCAGATGCTATGTTTTGATTGCCTGTTATTGCATTTTGTGCAAAATTTGTGGTGACCAAAAAATGTAATTTTGGCATTTGGAATTTTTTTGTGGCTACGCAGTTTACTGATCAGGTATATTTTGTATTTTGATAGATTGGGCGTTCCTGAATGCAGCGATACCAAATATGTGTACAGTATATTTTTTATTTTTTTAACCCTTTAATTTTCAATGGGGTGAATGGGGGGTGATTTGAACTTTTTTAAAACTTTTTTAACTATTTTTTATTTTACTAGTCCCCATAGGGGGCTATAAGGATCAGCAATCTGATTGCTCATTCATTTCTGTAGATCAGAGCTGCACAGCTCAGATCTGCAGACATGCTTGTTTTCTGTAACAGCGGCTGCTCTTCGGGCAGTTACAGGAATTGAGTCATGATAGCACAAGAGTCATCACATGACCCTGTGCTACCAAGGCAACCATCGGCTCCACGTTATCACGTCACGTGGACTTTGATGGCAGTGGTTAAGTGCACATTTAAATTACACTGTCACATTTTGAAGAGTTAATAGTGATTTAAGGGGTTAACAGGCATGGGTGGATCGCGGAACCACCTGCGCCTGCGAGACACACATGTTAGCTGTTCAAAGTAGCTGACATGTGCGGGGATTGCCTCAGGCTTACTGCAGGAGACGACTGTGATGTCCCCTTCAGTATTTAGGACCTACTAGGACGTCCTCGGTCGTGAAGGGGTTAAATGGAATTTATTTTAACTTCTGATTTTTGTTCTATTAGGAATAATATATTGCTACGAGATTTCCATATCATTACATTTCCATTTTCTTTATATTTTATGCAGCTTTTTAACTTTTTTGTCTTTGGGGTTGTAGATTGTGATGGTCCTTCTACTGGAACCCATTCTACTTGGCTAAATGGGCCACTTTTATCCTCTTTAAAGTGTAATGCTGGTGCCCATGTTCAAAAACCACTCCATTCAGTTTCTATGGGACAGACAAAAAAAGTTGACTGTACTTGGCATTCCCATAGAGAATGAATTAAGTGCTGGTCGGGTATCTGCTGTAACACCCATAATATCTTTCCTGTGCTGTGTTGCTCTCCTCCCCCGACAGAAACATCAGTTCTCTTACCTGCTCAGCCACCCTGCAGTGGCTGCCCTGTCTTCAGATCATGCTGCTGTCTCCAGGGGCCTGCACACAAAATACAAGCCTCTGGGCATAGACCAAGTCTTACCTGGAGCAGGCCTCCATCCATATGAAGAGGCTCGCTTTCAAGAACCGCCTAGATCCTTCTTTGTTCCGGCCCAGAGACAAGTTATGGCTCTGTTCAGATACATCTGTCTCAAAGTGCCTTCCTACAAGTTGGGTTCCCACTTTATCAGCCCATTCAAGGTGCTCTCAAGGATTGGTGTCCTACAAGCTGAAGCTCTCGGTCTCCTTACACATCCCCAACTCAAGCTATGTCTTCCTTTTCAAACTTGTCATCCTGAACCGTTACTACAGGGATCCAGGTACTTCGCCTCGTCCGGTCAGTGATTTAGACACCTTTGCGGTAAAGGCCATCCTTGCTGTTACAAAGGTCCGAGGTAAAACCTACTGTTTGGCGGACTGTAAGGGGTTTGGTCAGGAGGAGAGCTCGTGGGAACCTAGGGAGAATATTGATGCCCCTCTTCTAGTTAAGAGATTCCTGGAAAAGGGGGGCATAAGTGGGGTACTGTAATACCCATACCAGCATCCTAATGCTGTCCTGCCCCCCTCCCCTGCCAGGGATGTCGGTTCTCTCCCTTGCCCAGCTATCCTGTGGTGGCTGCCCCTTCCTCAGATCATGCTGCTATCTCCCAAGGCCGAGGGCAACACAGGCCTCCTGGGAATGCGTCTTCGTGCATGCATGGCCACACCCCTTTTCTTAAAGGGTCAGTGCATCTTGACTTGGAAGTGCCTCTCAGGTCAGGTAAGAGGTTTAAGGTATTTAAGGAACCTTCCCCTTAAGAGTGGTGTCTGGGCAATGAGTTAGTTCCGTTGCTAGTTCTGAGGTCCTTAGTGCAGCTGTCACTACTGCTGTTGTTGTGCTACATTCTGCTGCTGACTCATATGTATGTTTCAATGCTCTACCAGTTTGCTAACCTTTTGCTGCTACCCTCCACTCTGGCCGGCTACTACGATTGTCGCTGCTGTAAGTATCTACGCCAGTCGCTGCTGCCGTATCCATCCACACATCCATACCGGACGGATCCATGACTCTGCCTGTTGCTGCTGTATCTTCAATCAGAGACTGTACTGTATCCATGGTGCCAGCTGACAAGCTTTCAGAGATCCCCTTGGGCTGCCCTCTGCCAGCCTCTTACCAGCGTGTGTATCTGCTACCACCTCCTTTGGCAGCAAGTACACCTCCTGCTGCTGCCACCTTCTGTGGCAGTAGTGAAGACTCGGTGGACAGTCCAGTTCGCTCCCCCAGGCAAGTGAACGATTCTTTCGGTCCAGTAGACCCACCAATAATGTGCTCGCCCCACGAGCATAACATCTGCACTGATGTTACATTCTAACTGGGATAAAAGTGGTCCACTCTTCTGATTTTTGCTAGATTCAGTGGTTCGAACTCCACCAATATATGCGTTTTGGATTCCTGGTGGAAAGACCTCTGCTCAGTGAACATAGTGTTTACCAGGTCAGTTGAATAGGTAGATGTTCCTTTATGGTCACCTTAAAAATAACTTACTGTTTTTTTATGTAACCTGTATCCTGTCAGTATTTGTTCTTTAGAGATACAATGTCCTATAATATATTTGTCCTGCAACGAGCAGGTGTTCACATTATCTGCTCCTCTTAGATGTAATGTGGCATTGTTTAAATGTAATCTCTAATTGTAAGTCACTGCCGTTCCTTCTACATAGACATTTTTCACTGTGACAAGTCCAGTACTCCCCTGACACGCTCATCACCTTTAATCTTCAAAAACCTTGACATTCCTGCACATTACCTGAACCGATCCTCTCATTAGCAGCCATTACTTCTTCCAAACGTCCCATTATGTGAAGTGTACATTGCTTTTCGCCTTCTGCATTAGCTTAGCTGACTGTAATAATTTGAGTGTGTTGACACAGTCAGGATTACAGGTGAACAGACTGGATAGCCAGTAGCTTGGAAACAATGAAAAGCTACTTAATGTTAATCATCAATTTATCTACTCCCCTTATGGTGACAAGCCGACATATTGACTGCTTGGAAAGACGTCTGATGTGTGCATCCAGACTGTCAATTCTGGACTAATTACTGAGTGGCTGGCCTGAAAGCTCAGGTCTTTCTGCATGTGTGGGTTTGAAACGCGCTCTTTTTTTTAACAGAAGAAAAAGAGCCAAAACTGGGAAGTGTTTGGTTTAATAGAACACTCTACGTGTAAGCCTCATAATTAGCAAGATGGCAATAAACAGATGAAGTGACTTTATAAACGGAAAGCAAATATTACCTCTAGTAGAAATCTTTATATTTATCACGGACGTTGATACAATGGTTGCAGCATGACCATTTACAGTGTAGATGTTTTTGTGTTTCCTAAATGGAAGCTATCTCCAGAAAATGATCTGTTGTCTTAATCCGATATTTCTGTTAAATGAATGTTTTACTAATTTTTCCCAATATTATTTTTTTTAACATATAACAAACTGTATTAAAAAGAAATAATAGACAGCTTGCAATTTTCAAGCTGGCCACTGGGAGGGGTTTAATTTCTAACTTCCTTTTTGTTTCAGGAAACAACACATGTACATTAGTCAATACCCAACCTTATAATTTTGTATTGAGGTGTTTAATAAGTAGGTAATGATGAGTGAGCACTAAAATGCATGAGTGCTTGTTACTTGAGTAACAATTTATAAGGGTCGGGTGCTAATCTCAAGTAACAAGCATAATGGAAGTCAATGGGAAACTTCAGCATTTTTCAGCAGATCCCCCCCTGGAAATCTGGGGGTCCATAAAAATCACTGGAATGGATAGAAACACTGCATGGGAAGACCATGGACACATCTCTGACTCCCAGACTGCTGCTGAAAACAATGTTGTCAGAGTATTTCGCCACTTTTATGGACTAACAATCAACATACAAAACAGAAGATAAAATGGATTTTAAAGACAAATTGTTAGAAAACATTCTTTTTTGTATAATGTCATGTATATAAGGAAAGTTCATAAAGAGGATAAAAATGGCATCTTCCACCCCTTAGCAATCTTTAAAAAATGCAGCAGTTTTACATTTCAGTCAGGAAAAATAAACAATCATATGCATTAGCTTTATGAAATGTCATCGCTTTTGCTGGGACTGTAAAATCAGTTTTTAATTTGCATCAAACTCATTACAACGCTGCCAAAAATGCAGCCAAAAACCCAGACAAAAATGCAAAGTGTGAACATAGCCTTAATAACTGGGCCATCAGTTACCATATTTCCTCATTGACTATGACTACAGTAGAAGACATAGCATAGGGGCAAATAAAACTTCACTAGCCGGTAGCCACCGGTAAATGTAATTTTAACATTTTTCTACCTCACCTGGCATGGTGTGTGTGTGACATGGTCAGACACAGCCTGTTTAAATTTTGAAGGAGGGACTCCAACTCACGAAGCCTATGTGGACAATGCAAGAACTTGTAAAAAATAGAAAGAACTTATAGACCCTATATTATACATAAAGGAGGACTTCATACACATTCTGTTAAAATTGTTAGATAGTGGGGACTGCTACAATTATAAAGGTTATGCCCTAGGTACAAGGACTGCCAAAAATTAGAAGGATGTATTTGCATAAACCTTGATAGAAAAGGAGAGGTGGATCTGGAGGATGTCATCCGGCTGCAGGTGACCATTGTGCTCCTAGAGCAGTGGGAATGCACAACGCGTCCCTCATATATATAACATGGAGGACAGTACAGCACCCATCACTAGTCCTCATCTGCAGAGAGGTTAAGTTCCAGTGCTGGGACTGGATGTAAGAGGGGCTCCCTAAAGCGGAGGTGGTATCTGCAGGGACTGATTCCCCTACCAAGGGTAAAGCCCCTGAGTACTACCATGAAATGCCCCCCGTGGATCCAGTCTGCTGAGGACAGCTGGAGGAGGAGAAAAAGGAATCAGAAGAAGAAGTCCTCCTACCCGCCCAAATAAGTCAGTCTTCCAGACCACCACCCCGCCCTAGAGTCTACAGGAGCCAGATAAGTTGCCGTCCCTTGCCCCCTTTCTCCGGTTTCTTCCTGAAAATGGCTGAGACATTAGATGTGGTGAAGAAGAGGATGAGGTCAGATGCCTTAGTCTGGGAGTAGCTGGCTGGTCCGAAGAGAGCCGACTTTGAAAATGGCTCTACCCAAGGCAAGGTCATTGACTTTAATCAGACCTGAGGCTTTGAGTTTATATCTGAAGATAAGACCAGGTACCATATATAGGTGAATCAGTTCATGGTCAAACGGTATACCCTCCCTGCTCTCCTACAGACCCTGTATGTGGGGGAAAGGGTGTCGTTCATGTGCCTGCGGTGTCACCAGGAGTGGTATGTTGTGAGGGTAACCAAACCCACCACTGAAGAGGAGATCAAGAGGTGGGAGAAGGAGGCCGAGGAAGAACGGCGAAGCTCTTAATGCAAGAGGACCAGCTGCAGGGAGACCCTTCACTAAGAAGAGCCTGTAGCCCCATCCCCGAGGGGTGCCTGTGGCCCGGATCCCCATGTGGCCGAATAAGAGTACCAGCAACCTGCTTCCACTATCAGCACCACGCCCGTTACTACCATAAATGTTAACTATTTTATACCAGCACCAACAATCTCTGAGAGGACCGTGGCCGGAACAAATACCTGGACAAGCCATGGAAATGGACTAGTCCCCCATCCCCTAGGTCCTTGGAGACCTGGAAAAAGAAGGCGGCCTGAGCCAGACTGATGACCCCTGTCTGTTCCACTGTTAGCCGATTGCAAAGTTGGAAAGGTGGCTAGTTCCAGAGCCTTTTTGTAAAGGAAAAAATAGGGCCAGTCAGGCCATCTGGACCCTCGGTTTGGCAGGATGCCACACTAGCCAGAAGATGTCCTGAGGTGAAAATTTTAAAGGTGAGGAGATTTTGCCCTTCTGGCTGGATAAGCCTGTTTTTTTGTGGTGTGCTGTTTCCCCATCCATGTTTTGTGCTTGTTTCAGCCCTGTCTGGTGGATTTGGATGATTTTGAGCCCTCTTAGCTGTAGGAGTATACCCCCTCAGACAAGGACTTTCCCCTTGCAGCTTCCAGGAACTGTGCTCCAAACTACTGTTGAAGTTTGTGGCCATGGCCTGTTTATTTTGCCCTAACCAACCCCAGAGAGACTGACCCCACTGTGCCCAGTCCAGGGAATCATAAATGGAGGGAGGGTGGATCGATGATTCAATGTACCGGCAAGGTCAGGGCATGTTTTATTGTTTATGGAGTTATAGTTTTTAGGACTGTACCACCACCATTGCAGGTGGGAAACATGGACAAAACCACATGGTGGTCTTTGCTAAGGCGTCTGGCGAATGACTGTGACCTCGCACTGAAAGGTTAACTTTTGGCTTATGGGCTTGTTTTTTAGAACATAGACTTTGTTAGTTCCGGAGCTTTAGGCCAGTCTGGCCTGAAGAATGAAAATGTTGAGATCCCAGAGAAGAAAAGAGTTGACAGAGATTTTATGGCAGTTTTATTGCCTGATTTTATTGTGTCTCAGATTTCTGCATGGCCAAAGACGGCCACGGTTAAAGAGGGGAGTAATGTAGGAAGGTGGATTGTGACCTGCAACCCCCTAAAGACCTCCATGTTTGTGTTAAGTGTACACTGTGTGCAGAATTATTAGGCAAGTTGTATTTTAGAGGATATTTTTTTTTTTATTGATTAACAACTATGTTCTCAATCAACCCAAAAGACTCATAAATATCAAAGCTTAATATTTTTGGAAGTTGGAGTGGTGTTTTTTTAGATTTGGCTATCTTAGGAGGATATCTGTTTGTGCTGGTAACTATTGCTGTGCAGAATTACTAGGCAACTTAATAAAAAACAAATACATTCCCATCTCACTTGTTTTCACCAGGTAAACCAATATAACTGCACAAACTATAGAAATAAACATTTCTGACATGCAAAAAGAAAACCCAAAAAAATGAGTGACCAATATAGCCACCTTTCTTTATGATGACACTTAACACCCTACCATCCATAGATTTTGTCAGTTGCTTGATCTGTTTACGATCAACATTGCGTGCAGCAGCCACCACAGCCTCCCAGACATTGTTTCGTTAAGTGTACTGTTTTCCCTCCCTGCATATCTTACATTTTATGAGGGACCACAGGTTCTCTATGGAGTTCAGATCAGGTTAACAAGGGGGCCATGCCATTATTATTTCATCTTTTAGACCTTTACTGGCCAGCCACGCTGTGGAGTAGTTGGATGCATGTGATGGAGCATTGTCCTGCATGAAAATCATGTTTTTCTTGAATGATACCACTGCTTGAAGAAGTTGTCTTCCAGAAACTGGCAGTAGGTCTGGGAGTTGAGCTTCACTCCATCCTCAACCCGAAAAGGTCCCACAAGTTCATCTTTGATGATACCAGCCCATACCAGTATCCCACCTCCACCTTGCTGGCGTCTCAGTCGGAGTGGAGCTCTCTGCCCTTTACTGATCCAGCCTCTGGCCCATCCATCTGGCCCATCAAGAGTCACTCTCATTTCATCAGTCCATAAAACCTTTGAAAAATCAGTCTTAAGATATTTCTTTGCCCAGTCTTAACATTTTATCTTATATTTCTTGTTCAAAGGTGGTCGTTTTTCAGCCTTCCTTACCTTGGCCATGTCCCTGAGTATGGCACACCTTGTGCTTTTGCATACTCCAGTAACGTTGCAGCTCCGAAATATGGCCAAACTGGTGGCAAATGGCATCTTGGCAGCTTTACACTTGATTTTCGTCAATTCATGTGCAGTTATTTTGCACCTTTTTTGTCCAACACGCTTCTTGCAACCCTGTTGGCGATTTGCCATAAAACGCTTGATTGTTCGGTGATCATGCTTCAAAAGTTTGGCAATTTCAAGACTGTTGCATCCCTCTGCAAGACATCTCACAATTTTGGACTTTTCAGAGCCTGTCAAATCTCTCTTCTGACCCATTTTGCCAAAGGAAAGGAAGTTGCCTAATAATTAAGCACACTTTATATAGGGTGTTGATGTCATTACACCACACCCCTCCTCATTACAGAGATGCACATCACCTGATTTACTTAATTGGTAGTTGGCTCTCAAGCCTATACAGTTTGGAGTAGGACAACATGTATAAAATTATCATGTGATCAAAACTCATTTGTCTAATAATTCTGCACACAGTGTATCTATATATATAATTGCCTTATTCTGTCTGTCTGTCTGTCTGTCTGTCTTGCTCCAAAATTGTGTCCTTACGGTGACAAACAGCGGATAAACCGCTCGCCTCGGCTCCGCCCCCCGCACGGATTGACCGTTCGCCTCGCCTCGGCTCCGCCCCCCGCACGGATTGGCCGCTCGCCCAGGCTCCATCCCCCACACGGATTGGCCTCTCGCCCCGGCCCCCTGCACGCATTAGCAACTCGGCTACGCCCCGCCCCCCTCACGCATTGCACGCTCGCTCTGGCCCCGCCCCCTGCACGCATTCCCCGAAACGACACGGAGCCCCGACTCCCAGGTGAGTGCTGTACCCCCGGGAGCCCACATCAGCGTACGCCGGTGTACACTGGTGTGGGCTCCCGTGCGAGCGGGGGGCGGGGTACGCTGGTAACCATGTAATATTGTGTAGCATGGTTACCAGCGTACACCGGCTCCCAGGTGAGCGCATCAAGGTCCTGCAGCGGCGGAACACACACACACGCACACACATAAGAACAGACACACACACACACATCAGATCACACTCACTCTCACACACACCTCACACACACATCATATCGCATCCACACACTCACAACATCCCGTGATATCGCTTACTTCTCGGCGGCGATCTTGTGCGTGCAGTGACCTTCCAGGACCTGCCGGAGGATTACATGGCCAGAAGCATGTGGTATCTCCGGATGTTGTGAGTGTGAGCGCGTATGTGCGATATCGTCAGTGTGTGTGCGTGTATGCGATAGGATGTGTGCGTGTATGCGATAGGATGTGTGCGTGTATGCGATCGGGTGTGTGCGTGTATGCGATCGGGTGTGTGCGTGTATGCGATCGGGTGTGTGCGTGTATGCGATAGGATGTGTGTGTGTATGCAATCGGGTGTGTGCGTGTATGCGATCGGGTGTGTGCGTGTATGCGATCGGGTGTGTGCGTGTATGCGATAGGATGTGTGCGTGTATGCAATCGGGTGTGTGCGTGTATGCGATCGGGTGTGTGCGTGTATGCGATAGGATGTGTGCGTGTATGCGATAGGATGTGTGCGTGTATGCGATAGGATGTGTGCATGTCGGTAGAAGGCAGAGGAGCACTGCGTGCAGCACAGCTGCTGGGAACGCCCACCGGAGGGCACAGGCAGAAGTGGGGTGTGAGTGTATGCGATCAGATGTGTGCGTGTATACTGTCTGATGTGTGACTGTGGAGCACAATGGGGGGTGCACAGCATGGGGGATGGAGCACGATGGGGGGTGCACAGCATGGGGGATGGAGCACGATGGGGAGTGCGCAGCATGGGGGATGGAGCACGATGGGGGGTGTGCAGCATGGGGGATGGAGCACGATGGGGAGTGCACAGCATAGGGGATGGAGCACGATGGGGAGTGCGCAGCATAGGGGATGGAGCATGATGGGGAATGCGCAGCATGGGGGATGGAGCACGATGGGGAGTGCGCAGCATGGGGGATGGAGCACGATGGGGAATGCGCAGCATGGGGGATGGAGCACGATAGGGAGTGTGCAGCATGGGGGATGGAGCACGTTTGGGAGTGTGCAGCATGGGGGATGGAGCACGTTTGGGAGTGTGCAGCATGGGAGATGGAGCACAATGGGGAATGCGCAGCATGGGGGATGGAGCACGATGGGGAGTGCGCAGCATGGGGGATGGAGCACAATGGGGAGTGCGCAGCATGGGGATGGAGCATGTTTGGGAGTGCGCAGCATGGGTGATGGAGCCCGATGGGGAATGTGCAGCATGAGGGATGGAGCACGATGGGGAGTGCGCAGCATGGAGGATGGAGCACAATGGGGAGTGTGCAGCATGGGGGATGGAGCACAATGGGGAGTGCGCAGCATGGCGGATGGAGCACGATGGGGGGTGCGCAGCATGGGGGATGGAGCACGATGGGGGGTGCGCAGCATGGGGGATGGAGCACGATGGGGGGTGCGCAGCATGGGGGATGGAGCACGATGGGGGGTGCGCAGCATGGGGGATGGAGCACGATGGGGGGTGCGCAGCATGGGGGATGGAGCACGATGGGGGGTGCACACCTCCCCCCAAAACACACACACACACACACACCACCACACACGCACTGCACAACACACCACACACACACTGGGAACCACAAACACCGCCCTACACAGACACCCACACACACAGACAACGCCGCACACACACAACACCCAACACACAAACACCGCGGCACACACAAATATACGCACATGCCGCACCACACACACATTGCACAAAACATACCTCCCACCAAAACACACACACACACACCCCACAGCCACACAAACCGCGCAACACACACACACAATGCTACAGACACACAGCACTCCACAAACAACGCAACACACACAACCCAACACACAAACAACACCGCTCTCACCCCCGCCACACCCAGACAACACCCAGAACATGTACAGCGCCCTACACAAACACTTGGTAACTACACACAACAACATCTATATATATATTGTTGTGTCCCATGAATGGGAACAACCTGTTGTATGTAATTCTTGCATTGCATATTTTTCCTCCTATCAAGAAATTCCTTTATTGTTACTAGGTAGATTAGACGGTATGAAGTTTGTCCCTATGTACCTCCCTTAGTTGGCTTCTGTATAGAATGCTCCTCCCTTCTCCTTCAGTTTAGTCTAGAGGAACCATTGCTGAAGAGACATGTCTAAAACCCTGTACAGATTATTCCTTTTCACCTGCCTTTACTTTGTACTTAATACAAGATTCTAGAAGAAAACTACAGCGTTTCTCCTTATCTTTCTACAAGTCATCGTTGGGCTGAGTTAACACTATCTGTGGAAGCCGGTAGAGTGAGTAAAATCATACAGTTATCTAAGGGACTGATAATTAGAGCGGTTGGATTAATTGCTACCAGGAAGAAACAGAATATATATATATATATATATATAAAACATCAGGGGAATCAACAAAAGGATAAGGTTCAACTTCACGGCTGCAGTCAGACAATGCTTCTGACTACAAGGGCTCCAGCAGCTACTACCACCTCCAGGCCTAGCTTCAGAATAACTAGGCCACACTACTGGGAGATATGACCACATACAGGAGAAGGGAGTGGTCACCAACAGAAAGCACCTGAGGCCAGGAATCAGAAACTGCTGAAAAGGAAAACTGACATTAACCCCACAAGCACCAAAAAAAAGGAAAATATGTTTAATATGTGAATTCTCAGATGGCAATGTGAGACTCTGGCTCAGATACGATCAAAAGTCTCTAAATGCAAAGAGATGGCCATGACATTGTATGAACAGATACTCCAGGCTCTTCTTGGGAACTCTTCAACTCCTTCAGGGTTACCTTTGGTCTCTGTGTGGCTTGCCTCTCTGATTAATGCCTTTCTTGCCTGGGCTCAAAGTTTTGGTGGGAGGCCCTCTCTTGGCAGGTTTGTTGTGGTACCATGTTCTTTACATTTGATGATGATGGATTTCATGGTGCTCTGGTGATCTCATCAGAGATTGGGATTTTTTTTAGAACCCGACCCTGACTTGTAGTTTTCAACAACTTTGTCTCTAACTTTTTTGGCGTTCTCCTTGGTCTTCATGGTGTTGTTTGGTCAGTGGTGCTTCTTGCTTAACTGTGTTGCAGCCTCTGTAGCCCTTCAGAAAAGGTGTGTGTATATACACTTATAGACCATATGATACTTAGGGGTACTTTACACACTGTGACATTGCTACCGATATATCGTCGGGGTCACGACGTTAGTGACGCACATCCGGTGCTGGTAGCAACATCGCAGCGTCTAACACTAATGAGTGACGATCAATGATCGCAAAATCGTTCCAAAATGGTGATCGCTGACACGTTGTCCATTTCCTTAATATCGCTGCTGCCACCAGTATAATGTTGTTCGTCGTTCCTGCGGCACCACACATCGCTACGTGTGACACCGCGGGAGCGACGAACATCTCCTTACCTGCGTCCACCGGCAATGCGGAAGGAAGGAGGTGTGCGGGATGTTACGTCCCGCTCATTTCCGCCCCTCCGCTTCTATTGGCTGGCCACTAAGTGACGCCGCAGTGACGTCGCTATGACGCCGAACGCACCTCCCCCTTGAGGGAGGGATTGGTCGGCGGTCACAGCGACATCGCTGACAAGGTATGTGCGTGTGACGCTGCCGTAGCGATAATGTTCACTATGACAGCGATGAACACATATTGCACATACGACGGGGGCGGGTGCTATCACTCGCGACATCGCTACCAATAGCTAGCGATGTCGCAGCGTGTAAAGCACCCCTTAGATTGCACACAGGTGGACTTTCTTTTACTAAGCATGTACTGTAACTTAGGAAAGTAATTGATTACACTAAAAAAACTTAGGGGCTTCACAGCAAGAGGGGTGAATAAATATGCACATGGTATTTTTTAGTTTATTTCATATATTAAATTTTTGCCTAATTTTTCTCACTTCACTTCCCCAGCTTAGCCTATTTAGTGCTGATGCATCACACAAATCAGATTACAAAAATATTTAAACACAGGTTGTAGCGTAACAAAATAGGTAAAAAGTCAAGGGGGTGAATACTTTTGCAAGGCACTGTAAATTGCTATGTAAATTGAATAAACAACTGGATTCTGTTTCTCCATCCAAGAAATCACCAGACAAATAGAAGAAGAATGAGGAAAATTCCTGCAAAACAAGAGAATCGCTGATTTTCCTATGAAACAATATACGGTTTCCTGGAAAGATGCCAAACCCGGTAACACACAAACTGTTGCTCCTTTTGTATGTGACAGCTATATTGCTGTTAAGGTTTCTGATTGTCTATTTTTTTACCTTTGTGTTATGTATCCTTTTGTTAAGTGCGATTGACTCAAATAGTACTAATGGCTTTTTGTATAATGGCAATAATACAAGAATGGTGTTTTGTCAAATAACTGTTTTTAAAGAATATAGACGTCTCCTATTTTCATACGCATACATTAGGTTGTATGAATAGAAGTAGATATAATACATTATCTCTAACTACTAATGATAGTCATTATAATCATAACTCCAAATGATAGAGGGATAGATTGTCCTCAAAAGAGAGCCTATTTGTGGAATGAAGCAAAATCGCCCCCTCTTGTGACTTTTTTGCCAAAGGTGCTCAAACTAAGCACCCATAGAATATGTGCACATGTTAAGGGTATGTGCACACGGTATAGGAAATAAATTTCCAATTACTGATCTCTGTGGCCACTAATGGACACAGACAGAAAAGGGACCCATGTGCAAGAACAATATACTGTATGTAGCCCAAGAGTTCAAAAAAATGCAGAATTGCACCTGCTTTGGAGGCAGAAATGGGCCTCCTGACCTCTTGGGCCCATGTGCGAAAGCACAGATTGCACCAATGGTATGCCCTCACCTGTCTGTGGCCCCCAGTAATAACAAGAACCGGGGTTCTGAGCAGCTCATGTTGATCATGTGCACTGCTGTTCCATGGGGCTGATTTTTGTTATCACTGAGGATCAGTATAAGAATACGGTTCCACTTGCGTATCGGGAGTGATATGCTAATGACCCTCTGCTGGGAGCGTCAGCTGAGGGTCATGCAACTGTGATGCAATCTTATCACAGCTGCGGAGAAGAGGAAAAGAGCACTTACTCTCCATCTCCTCTGCTGCCTGTCTTTTCATACAGTCATATGAAAAAGTTTGGGCACCCCTATTAATGTTAACCTTTTTTCTTTATACCAATTTGGGTTTTTGCAACAGCTATTTCAGTTTCATATATCTAATAACTGATGGACTGAGTAATATTTCTGGATTGAAATGAGGTTTATTGTACTAATAGAAAATGTGCAATACGCATTTAACCCTTTCACGACCGGCCGATTTTTCGCTTTCCGTTTTTTTTTTTCGCCATTCTTTTTCTGAGAGACGTAACTTTTTTATTTTTCAGTCAATATGGTCATGTGAGGGCTCATTTTTTGCGGAACGAGCTGTACTTTTAAATGAAACCATCAGTTTTACCATATTGTGTACTAGAAAATGGCAAAAAAATTCCAAATGCTGAAAAATTGCAAAAAAAGTGCGATAGCACTATAGTTTTTGAGATATTTTATTCACTGTGTTCACTATATGGTAAAACTGATGTGTGGGTGTGATGCCTCAGGTCAGTGCGAGTTCGTAGACACCAAACATGTATAGGTTTACTTTTATATAAGGGGTTAAAAAAAAATCGGAAGTTTGTCCGAAAAAAGTGGCGCACGTTTTACGCCATATTCCGTGACCCGTAGCGTTCTCATTTTTCAGGATCTTAGGCTCAATGACGGCTTATTTTTTGCGTCTCGAGCTGACGTTTTTAACGGTACCATTTTTGCGCAGATGCTACGTTTTGATCGCCTCTTATTGCATTTTGCGCAAAAGTTGTGGCGACAAAAAAACGTCGTTTTGGCGTTTGGAATTTTTTTGCCGCTACGCCGTTTACTGATCAGATTAATTGATTTTATATTTTGATAGATCGGGCGTTTCTGAACGCGGCGATACCAAATGTGTGTATATTTTTTATTTTTTTAACCCTTTAATTTTCAATGGGGCGAATGGGGGGTGATTTGAACTTTTAGGTTTTTTTGTTTTTTTTTAATTTTTTAAAACTTATTTTTTTACTTTTTTTTTTTATTTTACTAGTCCCCCTAGGGGGCTATTGCGATCAGCATTCCGATCGCTCTGCAGTATCTGCTGATCACAGCTGGAAGGCTGTAAACAGCAGATACGCTGTCTTTCTCTTTTGCTGTGCCCCGGGCACAGCGAAAGTGAAACCAATTCATGTGTAGTACAGGAGTCATCACATGACCCTGTACTACCATGACAACTATCGGGAGTCACGTGATCGCGTCACGTGACTTCCGGTTTCGGCGGTAAGTAAAACTTTACCGCGATTGCGCTTATAATGGCGCTGTCATGTATTGACAGCGCCATTATAAGGGGTTAATCGGCACGAGCAGATAACGATTCTGCTCGTGCCTAGCAGGCACACATCTCAGCTGTGAAAATCAGCTGAGATGTGTGCCGATCGCGGCATGCTGCCGCCGGAGGACCGCGGGCAGTAAGATTATGTCATTTAGGACGTAATTTTACGGCCCGCGGTCGTTAAGGGGTTAAACAAAATTTGACCGGTGCAAAAGTATGGGCACCTCAACATAAAAGTGACATTAATATTTTGTAGATCATCCTTTTGCAAAAATCACAGCCTCTAGTCGCCTCCTGTAGCTTTTAATGAGTTCCTGGATCCTGGATGAAGGTATATTTGACCATTCCTGTTTACAAAACAATTCCAGTTCAGTTAAGTTTGATGGTTGCCGAGCATGGACAGCACGCTTCAAATCATGCCACAGATGTCCAATGATATTCAGGTCTGGGGACTGGGATGGCCATTCCAGAACATTGTAATTGTTCCTCTGCATGAATGCCTGAGTAGATTTG
The DNA here is from genome assembly GCF_048569485.1 of Anomaloglossus baeobatrachus. Classification (NCBI taxonomy): domain Eukaryota; kingdom Metazoa; phylum Chordata; class Amphibia; order Anura; family Aromobatidae; genus Anomaloglossus; species Anomaloglossus baeobatrachus. The sequence goes on from NC_134353.1 coordinate 552,864,372, forward strand.
GAGCGGTGTTTTGGATCATCGTGTTGCTGAAATATCCATCCCCTGCGTAACTTCAACTTCGTCACTGATTCTTGCACATTATTGTCAAGAATCTGCTGATACTGAGTTGAATCCATGCGACCCTCAACTTTAACAAGATTCCCGGTGGCGGCATTGACCACAAAGCCCCAAAGCATGATGGAACCTCCACCAAATTTTACTGTGGGTAGCAAGTGCTTTTCTTGGAAGGCCGTGTTTTTTTTGCCTCCATGCATAATGCCTTTTTGAATGACCAAACAACTCAATCTTTGCTTCATCAGTCCACAGGACCTTCTTCCAAAATGTAACTGGCTTGTCCAACTGTGCTTTTGCATACCTCAGGCGACTCTGTTTGTGCCGTGCTTGCAGAAACGGCTTCTTTCGCATCACTCTCCCATACAGCTTCTCCTTGTGCAACGTGCGCTGTATTGTTGACCGATGCACATTGACACCATCTGCAGCAAGATGAAGCTGCAGGTCTTTGGAGGTGGTCTGTGGATTGTCCTTGACTGTTCTCACCATTCTTCTTCTCTACTTTTCTGATATTTTTCTTGGTCTGCCACTTCTGGGCTTAACAAGAACTGTACCTGTGTTCTTCCATTTCCTTACTATGTTCCTCACAGTGGAAACTGACAGTTTAAATCTCTGAGACAACTTTTTGTATCCTTCCCCTGAACAACTATGTTGAATAATCTTTGTTTTCAGATCATTTGAGAGTTGTTTTGAGGAGTCCATGATGCCACTCTTCACAGGAGATTCAAATAGGAGAACAACTTGCAAGTGGCCATCTTAAATACCTTTTCTCATGATTGGATACACCTGCCTATGAAGTTCAAAGCTCAGTGAGGTTACAAAACCAATTTAGTGCTTTAGTAAGTCAGTAAAAAGTAGTTAGGAGTGTTCAAATCAAGTAATTGATAAGGGTGCCCATACTTTTGCACCGGTCAAATTTTGTTTAAATGCAGATTGCACATTTTCTGTTAGCACAATAAACCTCATTTCAATCCAGAAATATTACTGAGTCCATCAGTTATTAGACATATGAAACTGAAATAGCTGTTGCAAAAACCCAAATTGTTATAAAGAAAAAAGGTTAACATTAATAGGGGTGCCCAAACTTTTTCATATGACTGTATATCGCACTGCACTTGGATGACATGCGAGGGCAGGGCGGTTTCACACGCTCCCATAGGCTTTTAGGGGGTGCGTGAGCCAATAACCACTGCCAAACGCAGTATGCTGAGATTCATTCTGCATGCCGCTATGGCATGAAAAATCAATCGCAGACAGACACTGCCCCATAGTTTTGCACTAGAGTGAGAGCAATCCAATATTTTATCGGATTGCACTCATCTGTGCAAAATGCAAGTGGAACCGAGGCCTTAGTAGCAGTAGCAACTGAAATTTCTGCACCTAAAATGTATTTTTTGGCAGGAAAAATGTATGAAATACGCACCTTTTAATGCGTTTCACGTGTTTTTATGCATTTTTGATGCGTTTTCCCCAATCACTTGAATAGGTGACAAACGCTGAAAAAAATAAACATGCTCCAGATTTAAAACTTCATAACATCTTCAAGGAACAAATAACCAGCTTATGCATGAGATTTCAAATATTTCATTCATTTTACTGGTTCTGTAAACTAGAGCTTCTTGGTGCAGCAGTTTTTTTGCAGAAATTTCTGCTGCAAATACTCTGTGTGCACATGACATTCCCACGCCGGGGCCTGGGGTGATTCCTTACCGGGCCGTGGTTCAGCTCCTGGGACGCCGTATTGGTGAGTCCCGATTCTGTGACCCCGGCGGTGTCGTTTAGTAAATAGCAAGGGGATGATGACAGTTTATTTGTGACGCCATCTGTGGTATGCGGCAAGTAGGTGCCGCCACTGTGGGATGAGGACCTCTGGCGCAGATGGTGACGCAACTTAAATGGTGCAGCTCTCCACAGGTAGAGCTGGGCCCCAGGGCGGATGGGGGTGGTAGTAGTGGGCGATGGCGGGGGTTGCTGGGCTGGAGGCGCAGGTGAATTACGGAGCGACACAGGGATGCAGTCTCAAGGTTTTCACTTACTGTAGCAGGTTCCAAGGTAACACGACATGCCAGTGATTGCCTTTGGAGTGCTGATGTTTCCCTGTGATGGGCTCCAGCTGATCCTGGGTAGTTTGGAGGTCGAGTCCAGTGCACCTTTATTATGTACCTTCCCAGGTTGTCTGCCTGCCGTTGCTTCTCTCTCTTGCTTTGCGCCCTCACACACTTAACCCTGTGCCAGTGCCCATGGGCCCTTTTGGGTGGCGTGAAGTTCTATCCCTTGGCCCTATGGGGTCACCGAATTCGTGTGCAGATGTGGCCTCGGTGCTTGCAGTCACCTTGGCTTCTAGTTTTACTAGCAGAGTACGTAGGTTCTTCTCCTCTAGCCTAGGGACCAGTCCCCGATTTGCGACCAAGTCCTTCCACCTGGAGATTGTATGTGGCACAAGGCCACGGGAACATGTTGCACTTTCTGTAGTCTCTAGGACCCTTTCTGTCTTGTGCCCAGGCCGAGTAGTACCAGCTCCAGGCCACAGTTCTTTGCTTCTCCACTGCTCCTTACTCTCTTTCCTTCTTTCTCCACACTCCACTACTGTGTGTGTAACCACTCTAAAGACTCCACCCCCCGGCCTGGCTTCGGGTCTAACATGCCCTTGCTATTTCTGATGAGGTGTTGCTGAGGGAGAGTGTTGTGTTTTGTGTGAACTGGTGGATGACCTCCTCCTTACCAGGATGGGATACCACACCTCTGGCTGAGGTGCAGTACCTCTGTGGTGACCGAAGCCTCAGGGGCGCCACACACACACACAAACCCTACTCTCAACTATATACCAATTCCATTTCACTTCTAAATATTACACACCTTTCCCAGCATCAGCGTTGGACCCTGCTCCTGTCTCTTATGGGTGTCTTCCTTTGCTGTAGTCCAAGCTGCAGTTTCAGGTAACCCAGCAAACTCCTTTTACATTATCACTGGTGATGAGTGAGAACTAAAATGCTCGGGTGCTCGTTACTTGAGTCAAGCAATTTATAATGCTCCCGTGCTCATCTCGAGTAATGAACATAATGGAGGTCAACAAGAAACTCGATCATTTTTTCCAGCAGACACCCTCCCAGAGATCTATGGAGGCCTGAAAATCGCAGAAATGGCTGGAAACACTGCTGACATGGAATGGGAACAGCATGGGGAAGAGGCCTGTACACTTCTCTGAGTTAGAAGGTGCTGCTAGGAACAATGTTGTCAGAGTATTACACCACTTTTATGGACTCACAATAAAGCGTACCAACCAAAGATAACAGATTTTAAAAGTCAAAATGTTAGGAAACATTCTTTCTTGTATAATGACATGTATATAGGGAAAATTAATGAAGAGAAGAAATAGGCCTCCCCTACTCCTTTAACTATATTTACACAGCATTCTTTAAAAAATGCAGCAGGTTTCCATTTTACTCAGTAAAAATAAACAATCGTGTGCATTAACTTTATGAAATTGCATAGCTTTGGTTGGGGCTGTCAAATCAGCTTTTAATTTTCAAGAAACTCATTAAAAACGAGCCAAAAAACATCTGCAAAAATGCAACATGTGACCATAGCCTTAATAATCGTATTTCCCTGTCGCCTATGTCTATAGCAGATAACATATGCAACCAAAAGAAGAAAAAAGTGACTAAATACCCAATTTACACAAAAATATATAAATTGTATTGTTTACAAAACATTGTACATGATATTATATGTAAATTTAGTGGATATGCATACATTTAGCAGATTAAAAAGGAAGGACTTGAACCCATAATATACAGTGTGTGCACAGCTTTTCTGTATACAAGGTGTCGATTCGTATTGAATTGATGATGCACTACAACTTTGTAATTCACTTTTTTTTTGTATCTCGTTCCGTTTTCGAGATAAAAATGCTAACTCCGTTGTTTTCCACCAGGTGGCGCTATAGGTGGTTTCATTGCATAGCGCATGGCTACTTTACTGTACCTAGGCACCACTTCTATGCCTATAGCTGCCGCCATTCTCAAGTTAATGGCGGTGGACAGGATATGGGTGGACACACTGTATAGTATGTTATAGACAGACTACTGAAAATATTTAAATTGTATTACTTAAAATTACCACCAGATGTCACTGGCATCCCAATACAGAACCATCATAATGCTGCAAGGCTCAAATTATGATTTACCAAATCAATTAAAGTTCACTCCCTGCCTGGAAGAGTCACTATCATGTAGTGGCCAAGGATGTTAAAAGGCACTTACAATGAAGCAAGAGGCGTCAGTATCTGATAGCATGGAAGAGTGGGTCCTAGTAGTCCAGCACCCGACGCAAATTTCGGCACACAGATTGCCTTCATCAGGGGGAGTGGCTAAGGGGCAAGGAGGGAAGATTTAAATATCCCAATCCTCCAATCAACATGCGGCACCCTTGATGATGGATCCGTCGTCATGAAGATCCTCCAACTCCTAGCCGGCTGCCGCGTCACTGATCAGATGATCCCGGGTATCACATGACCAGGAAATATCTGTTCCATACAGATACAGCGAAACAGCCAAGCATCAGACAACCAATGATGTGCATGCATACAGGTGCGCACTGATATCAGATGGGTCCGAGTAAGGATACACAGCGAAATTAATTTACAATTTGCTAAAGGCAAATAAATCCCTAAACTAAAGACTAATAATATATAACTTTTAATTCATTTTTTTTTTTTAAACTATGGACACACAAAAAACGTTAAAAACTCTGTGATCTAACTTAGATATCTTTGTAGGCATTCTAAGGAGGGCTTTGCACGCTGCGACATCGGTAACAATGTGTTACCGATGCTGCAGCGATAGTCCCGCCCCCGTCGCACGTGCGATATCTAGTGAAAGCTGCCGTAGCGATTATTATCGCTACGGCAGCTTCACACGCACATACCTGCCGTGCGACGTCCCTCTGGCCGGCGACCTGCCTCCTTCCTAAGGGGGCGGGTCGTGTGGCGTCACAGCGACGTCACAAAGTAGGCGGCCAATTGATGTGGAGGGGCGGAGATGAGCAGGAAGTAAACATCCCGCCCACCTCCGCCCTTCTCATTGCAGCCGGGAGGCAGGTAGGTGATGATCCTCGCTCCTGCGGCTTCACACACAGCGATGTGTGCTGCCGCAGGAGCGAGGAACAACATCGCACCCGTCGCTGCATCGGCATTATGGAAATGTCGGAGGCTGCAGCGATGATACGATAACGACGCTTTTGCGGTCGTTCATCGTATCAAAAAGGTTTTACACGTTGCGATATCGACTGCGACGCCGGATGTGCGTCCCTTTCGATTTGACCCCATCGACATCGCAACGTGCAAAGCCGCCCTAGCTGTCAGTTATTATTAATCTCTCATCTGGGCCTGCTCCTATTATAGACTTCTACAGTTGTACTCAAAAGTTTATATACCTCGGCAGATTTTTTTGCTTTCTTGGCCTTTTTTCAGAGAATATGAATGATAACACAAAATCATTTTTTTAAACTCATGGTTAGTGGATGGGTGAAGTCATTTATTGTCAAACTACTATTTTTTTTTTCTCTTTTTAAATCATAATGACAACCAAAAACATCCAACTATCCCTGATTAAAAGTTCACATACCCTAGTGATTTTAGCCTGATAACTAGAGTTGAGCGCGGTTCGCGGTTCGTGGTTCTCCAGTTCGCGGTTCGAGTGATTTTGGGGGCTGTTCTAGATCGAACTAGAACTCGAGCTTTTTGCTAAAGCTCGATAGTTCTAGTTACGTTCGAGAACAGTTCTAGCAGTAAAAAGCCAAGCTAATTACTAGCTGGCTTTTCGCTGTAATAGTGTAAGTCACTCTGTGACTCACACTATTATGAAATTTCAGCGTATAGTGTGCGGGAACAGTGCATTCAGAACACTGCTGCTGGGATAATGGCGATCGCCATTTTTTTTTTCCTTGTCTTCCTTCCCTAAGCGCGCGCATGTAGTGGGGCGGGCCAGCATGTCAGCCAATCCCAGACACACACACAGCTAAGTGGACTTTTAGCCAGAGAAGCAACGGCATGTGTGATAGGATGTCCACGTCACATGTCCCTGCATTATAAAAACGGGTATCTGCCCGTCCGGACGCCATTATCTCTTTTGCGTCTGGGTGTCAGTCACCGCTGGCGTAGCTCCTGTCTCCGATACTGCTGTGTACGCTCTACACACAGCGCTATACAGAATAGGGATAGAAGTTTCTATTAGCCTTGTAAGGGCTAATAACTGCAGGCTCAGAGCCATAGGTGACAGTCAGGTCCGTGGAAACAGATTTTAACAGCTACAGAAGATAACAGCGTCTGTGTAGCTAAGCTCAGGGACTTCCTCGCTGCATTTCCCCATTAGGAGGGATAGAAAGTGAGGCTTCCTTTCCTGTACACTGACCCACAACCCTGCCACTGTACCCTCCTGCCCTTTGCACACTAAAGCTCATTGTTACTAAGCCATTATACTAGCAAACACTGAGTAAATTTAGTGGCATCCTAAAAGTGGCTGTTGGACTTCCATTATTGTCCCACTGGTGCAAAGCTATTTGCAGCACCACTGCATTGCACACTCAAACTCAAAAGATGGCTGAGTCTGCAGAGCTGTTCAGTCACACTATAGCCTGGGAATCAGAGGTCTGCTCCAAAGCTTCAGTGAGTACAGACCAGGAAATGGTCTGCAGTGATGCCCAGAACCTTTGTGACTCTGATTTAGGCCGTGAGGACCAAGTTTCTGAGCATAATGTTGACCCTTATTCACAAACTGTAACACCTGTTGTTATAGACAATGAGGAGCATACTGATGACGATGAGACGCAGATAGCAGATTGGGATGACAACTTAAATATTGGTTCACGTCAGGAAGAGGCTCGGTCTGAGGGTGAGGGGAGTGCAAACACAACGCTTTATGAGGAATTTCTAGATACCACCTACTGCCAACCCACAGTCAGGCACTCGAGGAGGTCAACAGAGGCGGTGGAGGAGAATGCTACTGACGACGAAGTTACCTTGCGCCTTCCTGGACAGAGGAGTAGTACTGGTAGCATGTCTACAACTGCATCCTCAGCCACCACTCTGCCTCTGAGCACTAGTCGGGGGGGGGCTCAGCGGGTCGCATGCCCTCTAAGCCTTGCCTAGCCTGGACCTTTTTTGTCATAGAAAAAGATCGCCCAAATCATGTGATATGTAAAATTTGTCGTGATTCTGTTAGTAGAGGGCAAAACCTCAGGAGTTTGACAACTTCTTCCATAAATCGTCACATGAATAAATATCATATGTCCCAGTGGGAAGCTCACCGTGCTGCAATGCGGTCTAGCGGAGCAAACCATCCACTGCCTGCCCCTTCAAGTGCATCCGTGCGCTCTTCATCATCTAGGACTGTGGGGACAGCTGTCACACCTGGTTTTGCAAGCACAACTTCCTCCACTGTAACCGCAACAGGCAGTTTGCTTGGTAGGTCGTCATTTGGTTTGGAAGGGGAAACAAGTGCGTGTGTACAGCTGGATCTCTCAGACATCGATAGCACCAACGTTGGATGAAGGCAACATCATGTCTACGCCTGCACTTTCCTCACAAACCTGCATTTTTTCAGGGACACCCTACTCACCACCGTCTACACACAGCAGCCAGATCTCTGTCCCTCAGATGTGGATAAATAAAAGGCCATTTCCTGCGACCCATGACAAAGCTAAGAGGTTGACTTTATCCCTCTGTAAGCTCTTGGCTACCGAAATGCTGCCTTTCTGCCTGGTGGACACACAGGATTTTAGAGACCTTATGTCTGTCCCTGTGCCCCAGGACCAGATGCCCAGTCGCCACTACTTCTCTAAGAAAAGTGTGCCTATGCTACACCAGCATGTCGCACACAACATCACCGCTTCCTTGAGAAACTCTGTGTGTGAACGGGTGCATTTCACCACCGATACTTGGACCAGTAAGCATGGACAGGGATGTTACATGTCGCTGGCTGGGCACTGGGTAAGTATGGTGATAGATGGTGAAGGGTCTGCTGCACAAGTCTTGCCGTCCCCACGACTTGTGTGTCAATCCTCTGTCTGTCCAAGTTCCGCCACTGCTTCTGCCTCCTCCACCTCATCTGGGTCCTCCACCTCCGCCCCAAGCCTGCCTGGTCAGGCCACCAGCGTTGTAACTGCGCAGAAGGAATCACGCACCCCTCCTTACTATGCTGGCAGCAGAGCGCAACGGCATCAGGCGGTCTTTAGCTTGAAATGTCTTGGAAATCTGAGTCACACAGCGGCTGAGTTGTGGGCAGCTCTGGAAACTGAGTTTGGAAAATGGTTGTCTCCACTCAACCTGCAGCCTGGTAAGGCCGTGTTTGACAATGCTGCAAACCTGGGTGCGGCCCTTCACCTGAGTAAGGTGACACACGTGCCTTGTATGGCTCACGTGTTGAACCTTGTTGTCCAGCAATTTTTAACACACTATCCTGGCCTAGATGGCCTTCTGAACAGGGCACGAAAACTGTCTGCTCACTTCCGCCGTTCAACCACCGCTGCTGAGCGACTTGCATCACTCCAGAAGTCTTTCGGCCTGCTGGTTCATCGCCTGAAATGCGATGTGCCGACACGCTGGAATTCGACTCTCCACATGTTACAGCGACTGTGGCAGCACCGTCAAGCCCTGGTGCAATACGTCATGACGTATAGCCTGGGCCAACGAGATGCAGAGGTGGGGAAGATCACCCTGATGGAGTGGTCTCAGATCAAAGACCTATGCACCCTTCTGCACAGTTTCCACATGGCGACGAATATGTTTAGTGCTGAGAATGCCATTATCAGCATGACAATTCCAGTCATTTACATGCTGGAGCACATGCTAAACACTACTCGGAGTCAGGGGGTGGGTCAACAGGAAGGGGAGGAACTACAGGAGGATTCATATGCGCAAGAGACAACAACATCACCAAGGTCCAGACGTTCATCATCACCAACGCGGCAGGCATGGGACCATGGGGGACAGGGATCAACAAGGGCGCATGATAGCAGGCGAAATGTTGAGGAAGGTGCAGGAGAACATGAAGAAATGGAGGACGAACTGTCCAAGGACATGGAAGACTCAGCGGATGAGGGAGACCTTGGTCAAATTTCAGTTGAAAGAGGTTGGGGGGAAATGTCAGAGGAAGAAAGAACGGTTAGCACCTCTATGCCACAAACACAGTGTGGACTTGGTCCGCATGGCTGCGCAAGACACATGAGCGCCTTCTTGCTGCACTACCTCCAACATGGCCCTCGTATTGGATGGTCTCGTCATCTTCAACAGTCTACGCGTACCAGCAGCACCGTATCTGGTGCTAGTAACAGCAATTTTATTGAATCTTTTCATCATTTTTTTAGACCATCCTTTGCAAGGCCACCAGAGACAGCAAGTCTGACACATAGTGAACGGCTGGAGAGGATGATACAGGAGTATCTCCAAATGAACATCGATGCCATGACTTTGCAAATGGAGCCTTGCTCATTTTGGGCTTCAAATCTTGAAAAATGGCCAGAGCTCTTCACTTACGCCTTGGAGATTTTGTCGTGTCCAGCTGCCAGCGTTGTCTCTGAACGTGTCTTCAGTGCTGCTGGGTGTGTGCTGACAGATAAGCGCACGCGTCTGTCCAGTGACAATGTGGACAGACTAACGTTCATCAAAATGAACAAGTCATGGATCCACAAGGAATTTACTACCCCTGTGTCATCCTGGGGAGAGTAAATGCTTGTGGATTTTGAATGTGCTTGATGCAAATCTAGCTGTGAAGTGTACAACTAAGGCACAAGTGCTGCCACTGAAGGGGTGTGTGTCTGTGGGGCCCAATTTTTGGAAAAAAGGGAGACTCCGCTTGGAGTAACCCTTGCTTACATTGTTTTTAAAATGATCCAAGATGAACAGAGCTGGGATCAGCAAAGACTTTGCTACCTACCCCGTGGTCATCCTGGGGACGGTTAAGTATGGCGTATTTTTGAATGTTCTTGATGCAAATCTAGCTGTGAAGTGTACAACTGAGGCACAAGTGCTGCCACTGAAGGGGTGGTTGTGTGTGGCCCAATTTTTGGAAAAAAGGGAGACTCCGCTTGGAGTAGCCCTTGCTTACTTTGCTTTTAAAAATGATCCAAGATGAACAGAGCTGGGATCAGCAAAGACTTTGCTACCTATCCCGGGGTCATCCTGGGGACGGTTAAGTATGGCATATTTTTGAATGTGCTTGATGCAAATCTAGCTGTGAAGTGTACAACTGAGGCACAAGTGCTGCCACTGAAGGGGTGGGTGTGTGTGGGGCCCAATTTTTGGAAAAAAGGCAGACTCCGCTTGGAGTAACCCTTGCTTGCTGTGCTTTTAAAAAGGAGCCAAGATGAACAAATCATGGTTCAGCAAAGACTTAGCTACCTACCCCGGTTCATCCTGGGGACGGTTAAGTATGGCGTATTTTTGAATGTGCTTGATGCAAATCTAGCTGTGAAGTGTACAACTGGGGCACAAGTGCTGCCACTGAAGGGGTGGGTGTGTGTGTGGCCCAATTTTTGGAAAAAAGGGAGACTCCGCTTGGAGTAACCTTCGCTTACATTGTTTTTAAAAATGATCCAAGATGAACAGAGCTGGGATCAGGAAAGACTTAGCTACCTACCCCGGTGTCATCCTGGGGACGGTTAAGTATGGCGTATTTTTGAATGTGCTTGATGCAAATCTAGCTGTGAAGTGTACAACTGAGGCACAAGTGCTGCCACTGAAGGGGTGGGTGTGTGTGGGGCCCAATTTTTGGAAAAAAGGGAGACTCCGCTTGGAGTAACCCTTGCTTACATTGTTTTTAAAAATGATCCAAGATGAACAGAGCTGGGATCAGCAAAGACTTAGCTACCTACCCCGGTGTCATCCTGGGGACAGTTAACTATGGCGTATTTTTGAATGTGCTTGATGCAAATCTAGCTGTGAAGTGTACAACTGGGGCACAAGTGCTGCCACTGAAGGGGTGGGTGTGTGTGGCCCAATTTTTGGAAAAAAGGGAGACTCCGCTTGGAGTAACCCTTGCTTACATTGTTTTTAAAATGATCCAAGATGAACAGAGCTGGGATCAGCAAAGACTTTGCTACCTACCCCGGGGTCATCCTGGGGACGGTTAAGTATGGCGTATTTTTGAATGTGCTTGATGCAAATCTAGCTGTGAAGTGTACAACTGAGGCACAAGTGCTGCCACTGAAGGGGTGGTTGTGTGTGGCCCAATTTTTGGAAAAAAGGGAGACTCTGCTTGGAGTAGCCCTTGCTTACTTTGCTTTTAAAAATGATCCAAGATGAACAGAGCTGGGATCAGCAAAGACTTTGCTACCTATCCCGGGGTCATCCTGGGGACGGTTAAGTATGGCATATTTTTGAATGTGCTTGATGCAAATCTAGCTGTGAAGTGTACAACTGGGGCACAAGTGCTGCCACTGAAGGGGTGGGTGTGTGTGGGGCCCAATTTTTGGAAAAAAGGGAGATTCCGCTTGGAGTAACCCTTGCTTGCTGTGCTTTTAAAAAGGAGCCAAGATGAACAAATCATGGTTCAGCAAAGACGTAGCTACCTACCCCGGTGTCATCCTGGGGACGGTTAAGTATGGCGTATTTTTGAATGTGCTTGATGCAAATCTAGCTGTGAAGTGTACAACTGGGGCACAAGTGCTGCCACTGAAGGGGTGGGTGTGTGTGTGGCCCAATTTTTGGAAAAAAGGGAGACTCCGCTTGGAGTAACCTTTGCTTACATTGTTTTTAAAAATGATCCAAGATGAACAGAGCTGGGATCAGGAAAGACTTAGCTACCTACCCCGGTGTCATCCTGGGGACGGTTAAGTATGGCGTATTTTTGAATGTGCTTGATGCAAATCTAGCTGTGAAGTGTACAACTGAGGCACAAGTGCTGCCACTGAAGGGGTGGGTGTGTGTGGGGCCCAATTTTTGGAAAAAAGGGAGACTCCGCTTGGAGTAACCCTTGCTTACATTGTTTTTAAAAATGATCCAAGATGAACAGAGCTGGGATCAGCAAAGACTTAGCTACCTACCCCGGTGTCATCCTGGGGACAGTTAACTATGGCGTATTTTTGAATGTGCTTGATGCAAATCTAGCTGTGAAGTGTACAACTGGGGCACAAGTGCTGCCACTGAAGGGGTGGGTGTGTGTGGCCCAATTTTTGGAAAAAAGGGAGACTCCGTTTGGAGTAACCCTTGCTTGCTGTGTTTTTAAAAAGGAGCCAAGATGAACAAGTCATGGTTCAGCAAAGACTTAGCTACCTACCCCGATGTCGTCCTGGGGACGGTTAAGTATGGCGTATTTTTGAATGTGCTTGATGCAAATCTAGCTGTGAAGTGTACAACTGGGGCACAAGTGCTGCCACTGAAGGGGTGGGTGTTTGTGGCCCAATTTTTGGAAAAAAGGGAGACTCCGCTTGGAGTAACCTTTGCTTACATTGTTTTTAAAAATGATCCAAGATGAACAGAGCTGGGATCAGGAAAGACTTAGCTACCTACCCCGGTGTCATCCTGGGGACGGTTAAGTATGGCGTATTTTTGAATGTGCTTGATGCAAATCTAGCTGTGAAGTGTACAACTGGGGCACAAGTGCTGCCACTGAAGGGGTGGGTGTGTGTGGGGCCCAATTTTTGGAAAAAAGGTTGACTCCGCTTGGAGTAACCCTTGCTTGCTGTGCTTTTAAAAAGGAGCCAAGATGAACAAATCATGGTTCAGCAAAGACTTAGCTACCTACCCCGGTGTCATCCTGGGGACGGTTAAGTATGGTGTATTTTTGAATGTGCTTGATGCAAATCTAGCTGTGAAGTGTACAACTGAGGCACAAGTGCTGCCACTGAAGGGGTGGGTGTGTGTGGGGCCCAATTTTTGGAAAAAAGGGAGACTCCGCTTGGAGTAACCCTTGCTTACATTGTTTTTAAAAATGATCCAAGATGAACAGAGCTGGGATCAGCAAAGACTTAGCTACCTACCCCGGTGTCATCCTGGGGACAGTTAACTATGGCGTATTTTTGAATGTGGTTGATGCAAATCTAGCTGTGAAGTGTACAACTGGGGCACAAATGCTGCCACTGAAGGGGTGGGTGTGTGTGGCCCAATTTTTGGAAAAAAGGGAGACTCCGCTTGGAGTAACCCTTGCTTGCTGTGTTTTTAAAAAGGAGCCAAGATGAACAAGTCATGGTTCAGCAAAGACTTAGCTACCTACCCCGATGTCGTCCTGGGGACGGTTAAGTATGGCGTATTTTTGAATGTGCTTGATGCAAATCTAGCTGTGAAGTGTACAACTGGGGCACAAGTGATGCCACTGAAGGGGTGGGTGTTTGTGGCCCAATTTTTGGAAAAAAGGAAGACTCCGCTTGGAGTAACCTTTGCTTACATTGTTTTTAAAAATGATCCAAGATGAACAGAGCTGGGATCAGGAAAGACTTAGCTACCTACCCCGGTGTCATCCTGGGGACGGTTAAGTATGGCGTATTTTTGAATGTGCTTGATGCAAATCTAGCTGTGAAGTGTACAACTGGGGCACAAGTGCTGCCACTGAAGGGGTGGGTGTGTGTGTGGCCCAATTTTTGCAAAAAAAGGAGACTCCGCTTGGAGTAACCTTGCAGTGTTTTACATGATTTTAGAAGGGCATGCCATGCCTATATCTGTGTCTCCTCCTCTTTTTCCTTGTCCAGCTCTTTTGTTTTCGCATGAGTATATGTCTTTGTCACTTTCCCATGTGTTTGTGTTGTGTTGTGAGTTGTTTGTCACCTTTTGGACACCTTTGAGGGTGTTTTCTAGGTGTTTTTATGTGTTTGTGATTGCCTTTCTTTGTTTCCTATGCGGTTCGAGTGGTTCGCCGAACCGAACTCGAGCCGAACCGCGACCGGTTTACTCATCTCTACTGATAACATGCACAGTAGTTGACACAAATGAGTTTGGATGGCTAATAAAAATAACATCCTCACCTGTGACCTGTTTGCTTGTAATCAGTGTATGTGCATAAAAGCTGAGTGAGTTTCCAGGATCCAGACAGACTCTTGCATCTTTCATTCAGCCACTGATGTTTCTGGATTGTGAGTCATGGGGAAAGCAAAAGAATTGTCAACGGATCTACGGGAAAAGCTAGTTGAACTGGATAAACCAGGAAAGGGATACAAAAAGATATCCAAGGAATTGATAATGACAGTCAGCAGTGTTCAAACTGTGATTAAATGGAAAGTCAAGGGCTCTGTAAAAATCAAACCACGATCAGGTAGACCAACAAAAATGTGTGAAAAAAGGTGTGTGAGCTGGGAGCTGAGCCGGATCGCTCAGCCCAGGAAAACACGTCCACAGAGAGGCAAAGAGGAGAAGGACACTGGGGAGTGGAGCCAGCTCACCCCGATGTCATTGCTGGCAAATTGAATACCGGAGTTCAGGGCCACTCGAGTACTCGAGTACTGGTGGTCGCATCCGAAGGACAAGAGGACTTCAGGTCTCCTGTCCACCCCACACCCGGGGGCACAGCTGTAAAGCCAGGACTCGGAGCCAGGATTGGGAGAGCGGCACCTGTGACAATCCATGCAGCCTGCCATACGGAGCAGGTAATAATTTACCTCAGAGAATGACAGGACGGGTTTCATCATCGCTGAAGCAGCAAGACCCTGCTTACACAGACAGAGCGTAGGGATCAGGCCTCATTACTCACATGGTCAGTGTAAGTTCCCTGACTGTTTCCAGGCTACTGGATTGCCGCTACCAACTTTGACAGATTCCCTGGAGGTCACCGGTTGAGGACAAGTAAAGGAGAAGGTAAAAGAATCAACATCCACCATAGACTTTACAAACGGTTGCTCTGGGGCACCCGCTCCACCTGTGGGGAGCAAGAAACACCTCAGCTGCCATAACACCAGCCCCGGAGGACCCGTCCAGCAACCGCGGCTCCAAAGCCGCAATCCACAGGTGGCGTCACGAATCTTATATAAACTTTATTATCATCTCTCCCAATATCGCCACATTAATTGACTCCGCCAGGATCACGGAGTCAGGCCCCGCCACCGCTGACTACCCGGACTAGTCCGGCCTGACACCGAGTCACCTTAGGCCCTGGGGCGGGCGAGTCATATACATGTTATCAAGCCCTTATAATATACCACCCTCCCTCCCCCCATACACACATCCCCTCAGTACATACATGTTATCAGGCCCTTATAATATACAACCCTCCTCCTCCCACACACATCCCCTCATTACATTCATGTTATCACGTTCTTATGATATACAGCCCCCCCACACACACATCCCCTCAGTTCATACATGTTATCAGTCCCTTATAATATACAGCCCCCCCTCCCACACACATCCCCTCATTAAATATATGTTATCAGGCCTTTATAATATACACCCCCCCACCCCCATACACACATCCCCTCAGTACATACTTTTATCAGGCCTTTATAATATACAGCTCCTTCCCCCCCCACATCTCCTCATTACATACATATTAGCAGGCTCTTACAATATACAGCCGCCACTCCCCCCCACACACATGCTCTCAGTACATACATGTTATCAGGCCCTTATACCATTCAGCCCCCCCTCCAGCCACACACACATCCCCTCAGTACATACATGTTATCAGGCCCTTATAATTTATATATTTACAGTATGATAGGCCCACAGCTTCCCTATACACAGTATGATGGGCCCACAGCTCCCCTATACACAGTATGATGGGCCTACACTACATGTTATCAGGACCTTATGATATATAGCTTCCCTTCCCCACACACACAGTCCCTCATTATTTACATGTTATCAGGCCCTTATAATATACAGCCCCCCTCCCACACACATCCCCTCATTACATATATGTTATCAGGCCTTTATAATATACAGCACCCCTCTCCAGAGTACACACATCCCCTCAGTACATACTTTTATCAGGCCCTTATAACATACAGCTCCCCTCCCCCCACACACATCCCCTCATTACATACATGTTACCAGGCCCTATAATATACAGCCGCCCCTCCCTCCGAACACATTCCCTCAGTACATACATGTTATCAGGTTCTTATAATATACAGCCCCCCACACACACATCCCCTCATTACATACATGTTACCAGACCCTTATAATATACAGCTCTCCTTCCCCCCACACACACATCCCCTCAGTTCATACATGTTATTAGGACCTTATAATATACAGCCCCCATCCCCCCACACATCCCCTCAATACATGTTATCAGGACCTTATAATATACAGCCCCCTCCCACACACATTCCCTCATTACATATATGTTCTCAGGGCCTTATAATATACAGCCCCCCCTTCCCTCCCACACACATCTCCTCATTACATACATGTTATCAGGCCCCGACACTGCACATTAATGGACACTGTCCCCTTTCACCATAATAAACATCTTCCCTCCCCCACTGCACACAAACTTAGATACTCTCTACATCTTACCACCAGCCCAGAGCTCCATGTGCAGCAGAACAGGAGGGAATTACAGGCAGCGGGAGGCGAAGCTGGTATAGTGCCCCTGAGACCCTCAGGGCACTACATGAACTGCATCCTCTTGGGGATGCAGGACCTACCCCCTGTGACCTGAAGTACCAGTGCTGAATCTATCAAAACACGACCAATATCCTAGTTCTTCACTCCACGCTGGGCATAGAGGGTTAACCATGTAAGGGGATAGTCGCCATGGGAATGAATCCCTGGGTATAGCCAGCCTGGTGAGAGGGGATAGTCAGTCTGTAGTGAGGAGAGAGTCGAGTAGCACACAGGACAGGTGTGCAGACGTGCCTGAGCTGGGTCCGCGTAATGGTGACCCTGGGAACACAGGAGAGAGGTCGCCAGGATGGGTACTGGAGATACTGCTGGGACAGGAGCACGCATGGGGCACATGGCCCTAGGTCAAACGCAAGTTGTAAACTGTTTGGCAAATACCTGCTTGGTGAAGACACCTTCACAGACTTCACCAAACCAAATGCTCCACGCTACGGGGACCCAATCAACTGAGGGTGACAGGGACAGAGCAACCTGGGTCATCACATTGGCACTGGTCCTCCAAGGGACCTGAACCAGCAACCCCTGGGTCCACAGTGAGTAGAGACTGTTAAAGACAATCTGGTGTGGTCTCCGTTATTGCCCCCCATTACATCTCCCAGGCACAGCTCTACCTGCAGAGGGCCTACCATCACAGCTGCCACTACCACCAGCCCTGGGAGTACCCACATTCAGCAGCGGCGGTTCTCCATCCTTAACCGCAATTCACAGGTGGCGTCACATGACAAAAACTCTTATCTCCCCTGTAAATACCCCTCATTACAAAAGGGGCCCAGGGCATGGAACCGGGCAACGGCCACCAGAGTGACATTCCCATTTGTTACTGCCCGGGACCAATTACCCCAAATCCCTGGGCGCAACACTTGCACTAAGCACCACACAGGTCCTGGAGGAAAAGCAGGGAATCCTCTGCAAATAGTGTGCTGTATGATAGTACCTAAACCTCGTGACACGGCCAAGCCACTATATTTAAAGGTGCAGTGTCACTGATACAGTTAATAGTATTTAGTATTTAGTATTTAGTATGATTTCGATGTTTATCATATATGGAACTTGTGAGGTCCACTTCCTTTGGAATTCGTTTGAAGATTCTATGGAGTTCATCTGCTGTACACGAACGCACAATTGTTATATATTTAGGGAAAACTGCGTAATATCACATGTCTTGTTTGATTAAATGCATGATGTGTTATGTATGGGTCCCTAGTGGGCCTTTTAAATATGTGTAACATCCCTCGCGGTACCAGTGCGCGCGGGTGTTTGGCCATGTTTGCGCTGTGCGGCCGCCGGCGCATCCCTTTGGGCAACTCTTGTGGTAACTTTGTTACCCTTGAGTGTGGCCTGGATGTGCCCGCTGTGGTTCGGCGCCTTCTGGACATTCATCCGCGCGCCATTGTGGTTAACCGCGGGAGGATGGTGTTATGTACTTTGTCGTTGTACTGCATTTCTTCTCCTTAGATGTTCTCCTGGTGGAAATATATCCCTGTTTTTATTATTGTGGGGTTTAATGTTGTGAACACATATTGGACACGTTTGGATAGGTCTAGGGTGATCGTGGCATATTTAGATATGTTTTGATGCCATGGTTGCTTGAGATAAGGTTGTTTATACTTGCCAGTTTTTTATTCTTGTGAGCGACATGTATACGTTTTGATGGCAGTAATACAACCTCTATTGCCTCTTGTTCTGTGATCTGGCATCAAGTGGCGTATGATTATAGTGACTATATATTTTGGTACGCTTGTAGACATAGGGTTACTATTCCTGGACACGCATGCCCCACTCAGACCTGTTGGCCGCATACCCCCGATTTATGTGTTCTTATAGTGGTGAGGTGATGTTCACATCACCTCATTTTTGGTCCAGTATGGGTGGATTTAACATTAATATGTAGCAGCCTCACATCCCATCCCCCCTCCCCCTTTTCTTTTCCGGGTACGAATGTCCATCCTGTAATTAGATGTACACGGTTTGGTGGATGTGACGTGATGGTCGCGTCACCTCCATTCCCTGGTGTATCTGGGGTGGCGCGATGGTCGCGTCACTGCCACTTCCGGTCTAGCGTTGGTGTGAGGACGCGTGAGGTATGATGGGAGTGACGTGCTGAGCGCGTCACTTCCGTTTCCGGTGCAGCATGCGGATGCGGAGGCATGATGGGGGTGACGTGTTTAGCGCGTCACTTCCACTTCCGGTGTAGCATGCGCGACGCGTGGGGCATGATGGGAGTGACGTGCTTGGCGCGTCACTTCCGTTTCCGGTCTAGCATCCCTCGTTATGACGTATGGATGGGAGGTTGCGATTATCCCCCAATCAGGGTTTTGGTTACTTCCATCAGGGGACTATACTATATATCTCACTACCCAAGTGGTGGACCTTTTATGGGTTGTGATTGGTGAGTTTTTATTTAAAAGGGTTACTGTTTTACCTAGAGACCACCCCCGGAAGAAGAACTATTAACGAAACCTATAGGTCGGGGTTTAGGGTTCCCACCACATCTCCAGGTATGGTAACAGTACTACTGCTGATCGAGGGATATATTTCTAGCCATTAGGCATATTGATTCTCTGGTATCTTGGATCAGCGGTTTTTTGCACTACTATCTTTGTATTGTATCCTACCATGGGCCACATCTCTATAGGTGAGCCCTAGGCTGTGTACTTGCTAACATTATCTTTGCATGCGTACTTTTACCTGCCGTATGTTGTGGTGAGAGCGCCACCTGGTGGCATAAACCATCTGTCTCTACTTTTTTATCGCTTTTTGCTATTTGTATGAAGAAACTTTTTCCTATATAAATAAAATTGAAGTGTTTTTTGCAACTGAGTCGTTGTACAGTACTGTTCTTTCTTGTTCTATCAATTATCTGTATATGGCTCTATCCATATTCAAAAGATGGCACGGGATTGGTCGTGTCTTTTGGTATCTTGTATTTATATAATTTTCTGTGTATTTTCACAGGCTCTGTTTTTACCAAGAATGGATTATCGCACCAGGGATCTTACCTGGAAGGCAACTTGTAGTAGGGCCTTTGATGGTGGCCTATCGGGTGGTACTGGTGCTGAGCAGAGGGGACATGCAGATCTACAAAATAATGTGAAACGCCTATTACATCGGCGTACCAGGGTGTGGTGGAATAGGGCTTTCCTCGAGGGATACATTTCTAAACAAATGATCCCTCGGGGATTGAGGATGCAGGTATTTCCGTCATTCCCAGTAGAGGACACTGTGTTCATTAACAAATGGGAAGAAGTCTGCTCAAACAGCTCTCTGAAGCTCATGGAGCTGTTGGTTGGATTCAACACCAAGACCCTTGAGGAGGTAGAGAAGGAGTTGGACGCTTCTTACCTGGAGCTAAAAACGATGTCCTCGGCTGAGGAGATTGCAACCTTTGATACTTTGATGGCTACCAGTTCCGAAGAGTGGGAGAAAACAATTAGGGAGACTCACTCCAAAAAAATCGCACGAGATATGGCAGATTACCAGCAACTGAAGGTTTACCGGTGGCGTAAGTCAGCACCACGATTTGCCCGTGGAAGATCTGTGTCGGTATCTACAACATCTTCTGTGGGTGAGGCTTCGGATCAATCTATGTCCCCCATGACCACAAGATTTGGGGCTAAAAGAAAAGGAGGCCCAAAGGCAATGGGCAATTATAACAAGAAACCCCCTGTGGTGGTGGGGAACCCAAGTGGCACCCCCAAGGTAATTAATTTATCCCAACATACTTTCTCTGGGCTGGAGAATGCGGTCCTAGCTCGGGGCCTCACCTTTTCTCCTAGTTCACGATTTGATCCTTTTACAGCCGTGAAGGATCTACATATTTTTGCCCGGGCGCTTTTGATGAAGAGGTGGTTTCATGATGACGATCTGCAAAAAGCTTTTCCAACAGAAGCTGAACAATCTGCTCTGCGAATTCTTGAAGAACTATCGGAAGAGCATTCCTCCAGTGCCCTAGGTAAGATTCCTTCACGGCTTCGGGTCAAGTCTAAAAAATTCCCCCCCTTGTCGGCCTGTCCTAATATTGACCTGTTCGTGCAGCTTGTTTCTAGTGAATTTTCTAAATTCCCTACTAATATTCATCATGATAACTTGACACGGGAAGAGAGGAGCTGCATTGACAGGATCAAGAAACTGGACGATATTGTTATTAAACCGGCCGACAAGGGCGGGAACATTGTGGTGTGGCCCTGTGCACTATACGAAAAGGAGGCATTCAGGCAGCTGAGAGTGAGTAGTTGTTACCAACGTCTCACATTCAACCCTCTCAGCAAGTATATGAAGGAGTTGGATCTTTTGCTGAAGGAGGCTTTGGATGGTGGGATTATAGAGAAGGGGGTTGTTGACTCTCTGACTGTTGTTGAGCCTAAGGTACCGACACTGTATCTTCTACCGAAAGTGCACAAGGATGTGAATATGCCACCCGGGAGACCTATAGTATCAGGGGTGGGCAATTTTTTGGAGAAAGTATGTATTTATATTGATTCTATATTGAAATCTCTAGTGGAATCTCTCCCCTCGTATACACGGGATACGAGTAGCTTTCTCCAAAAGATTGATTCTCTGCATGTAGGTGAAGGCTCCCTGATGGTCTCTTGCGATGTCGAATCGCTCTATACGAGCATTCGACATCGCGACGGACTACGGGCAACCTTATATTATCTGTCCATGACCAGCATGTCCGGAGCAGAGAGGGATTTCGTCATGAGCCTTTTGAGTTTTGCTCTAACACATAATTTTTTCTTTTTTGGGGGGTCCCTGTACCTACAGCTCCAGGGTACAGCGATGGGGGCGGCATTTGCGCCCTCATACGCTAATTTATTCCTGGGGCTGTGGGAAAGGGACCTCTTCCTGTCAGATACGTTGTCGTCGGTGGACCGCATCCCTTTTTGGACGCGGTACATCGACGACATCTTTTTTATCTGGCAGGGAGATGCCCATGATCTTGATTTGTTTATTCAGAGGTTAAATACTAATGACATCAATTTAAAGCTGACTCATAGGTTCAGTGACGTTTCCCTCGAGTTTCTGGACGTGCTGGTCATACGGGACAAGTCTGGCCAGTTACATACTGACCTTTATCGTAAGGACACTGCCGTTAATTCGGTTTTACACGCTACATCTGCCCACCCCGCCCATGTCATACGTGCGGTTCCCGTGGGGCAATTCCTCCGTCTGCGACGGATCTGTTCTTCGGACTCTGTCTTTGAATTGAGGGCTCTGGAACTTAAAGACAGGTTCCGCAAACGCGGATATAGTAATAGGTCTATTAAAAAGGCCTATAACAGAGCCAGGAATTCCCCACGGGTTGAAGTATTGTATGGCAATCAAGTCAAGAAAACCTCAAACAATGTGAGAATGATTACTCAGTATCACTCACATTGGGGTAGGATGATTGATGTGATGTCTCACTTTTGGTCTATCCTTACTGTCGATCCCATTCTAAAGAACTATCTGCCTGATAGACCATTGGTTGCGGCCCGTAAGGCTAAGAATCTGAGGGATATATTGACTTCAAGTCACTATGATAAGAGAGACAAAAAAGATGGGAGTGTCCTTCCTTTTCTACAGCTTTCCACTCCACTCCGGGGGTCCAGATTCGGCTGCTCACCATGTGGTTCGTGTGTCGCGTGCCCTAATATAGACACAGCTACCGACTTTACATCGTCGGATGGGAAAGTTTTTCCCATTAGGAGTAAAATCAATTGCCTGTCTAAGGCTGTCGTGTATTATGCTATCTGTCCCTGTCCGCTCGTCTATGTCGGCCTAACTACACGGGCCCTTAAGGTCCGTGTAAGAGAGCATGTGCGGGATATCCAGGCCGCAATTGATGCAGTGGACATTGAGGGTCTCAAGACGATACCCAGGCATTTCAAGAGACATCATGGCTGTGATCATACTCTATTACGGGTACGAGGGATTGACCAGATTACGACAAATGTTCGAGGGGGCAATATCAGTCGGCTCCTCGCACAGCGGGAAACCGAATGGATATGGACCTTGAAGACCATACAGCCCAATGGGCTGAATGAGTGTTTAAGTTTTGTGTCCTTTTTGTAATAGTATATATTAATACACTTTTTGATTATTGCCGCCCGCTCTGGACCTCCGTTTAGTGGATGTGTGATATAGAATCCGATTCACATGTATTTGACATACCTTGTCCCATGTATTCTGCTTCGCACCATATTGGTCTTGATTTTAATTGTTTTTAATTTCTTTTAGTTATACTCACCTATATCGCATCCTGATTTCGATGTTTATCATATATGGAACTTGTGAGGTCCACTTCCTTTGGAATTCGTTTGAAGATTCTATGGAGTTCATCTGCTGTACACGAACGCACAATTGTTATATATTTAGGGAAAACTGCGTAATATCACATGTCTTGTTTGATTAAATGCATGATGTGTTATGTATGGGTCCCTAGTGGGCCTTTTAAATATGTGTAACATCCCTCGCGGTACCAGTGCGCGCGGGTGTTTGGCCATGTTTGCGCTGTGCGGCCGCCGGCGCATCCCTTTGGGCAACTCTTGTGGTAACTTTGTTACCCTTGAGTGTGGCCTGGATGTGCCCGCTGTGGTTCGGCGCCTTCTGGACATTCATCCGCGCGCCATTGTGGTTAACCGCGGGAGGATGGTGTTATGTACTTTGTCGTTGTACTGCATTTCTTCTCTTTAGATGTTCTCCTGGTGGAAATATATCCCTGTTTTTATTATTGTGGGGTTTAATGTTGTGAACACATATTGGACACGTTTGGATAGGTCTAGGGTGATCGTGGCATATTTAGATATGTTTTGATGCCATGGTTGCTTGAGATAAGGTTGTTTATACTTGCCAGTTTTTTATTCTTGTGAGCGACATGTATACGTTTTGATGGCAGTAATACAACCTCTATTGCCTCTTGTTCTGTGATCTGGCATCAAGTGGCGTATGATTATAGTGACTATATATTTTGGTACGCTTGTAGACATAGGGTTACTATTCCTGGACACGCATGCCCCACTCAGACCTGTTGGCCGCATACCCCCGATTTATGTGTTCTTATAGTGGTGAGGTGATGTTCACATCACCTCATTTTTGGTCCAGTATGGGTGGATTTAACATTAATATGTAGCAGCCTCACATCCCATCCCCCCTCCCCCTTTTCTTTTCCGGGTACGAATGTCCATCCTGTAATTAGATGTACACGGTTTGGTGGATGTGACGTGATGGTCGCGTCACCTCCATTCCCTGGTGTATCTGGGGTGGCGCGATGGTCGCGTCACTGCCACTTCCGGTCTAGCGTTGGTGTGAGGACGCGTGAGGTATGATGGGAGTGACGTGCTGAGCGCGTCACTTCCGTTTCCGGTGCAGCATGCGGATGCGGGAGGCATGATGGGGGTGACGTGTTTAGCGCGTCACTTCCACTTCCGGTGTAGCATGCGCGACGCGTGGGGCATGATGGGAGTGACGTGCTTGGCGCGTCACTTCCGTTTCCGGTCTAGCATCCCTCGTTATGACGTATGGATGGGAGGTTGCGATTATCCCCCAATCAGGGTTTTGGTTACTTCCATCAGGGGACTATACTATATATCTCACTACCCAAGTGGTGGACCTTTTATGGGTTGTGATTGGTGAGTTTTTATTTAAAAGGGTTACTGTTTTACCTAGAGACCACCCCCGGAAGAAGAACTATTAACGAAACCTATAGGTCGGGGTTTAGGGTTCCCACCACATCTCCAGGTATGGTAACAGTACTACTGCTGATCGAGGGATATATTTCTAGCCATTAGGCATATTGATTCTCTGGTATCTTGGATCAGCGGTTTTTTGCACTACTATCTTTGTATTGTATCCTACCATGGGCCACATCTCTATAGGTGAGCCCTAGGCTGTGTACTTGCTAACATTATCTTTGCATGCGTACTTTTACCTGCCGTATGTTGTGGTGAGAGCGCCACCTGGTGGCATAAACCATCTGTCTCTACTTTTTTATCGCTTTTTGCTATTTGTATGAAGAAACTTTTTCCTATATTAATAAAATTGAAGTGTTTTTTGCAACTGAGTCGTTGTACAGTACTGTTCTTTCTTGTTCAGTTAATAGTATTGTAGCTTCGAGTCAACCCCCTCTGAGCACGAGGCTTGTGGCGATCGCACGCTCTGCCCCCCGTTTTATACGCTACTGAGGCTGAACACCGGAAATGCCCTCGCAATCAGACAAATTTGGAGCACTACTATAAGGAAGAATAGGCAAATATTGCCAACTCTAGATGTGCCATTCTGATAAATTCCTACGCAAAAGACTGAATGCTGTTAGACATTCAAGTCGACTAACCCTTAGGGGCACTTTGCACACTGCGACATCGCAGGTGCGATGTCGGTGGGGTCAAATTGAAAATGACGCACTTCCGGCATCGCATGCGACATCGCAGCGTGTAAAGGCTGGATGATACGATTAACGAGCGCAAAAGCGTCGTAATCGTATCATCGGTATAGCGTCGGCGTAATTCATAATTACGCTGACGCAATGGTCCGATGTTGTTCCTCGTTCCTGCGGCAGCACACATCGCTGTGTGTGAAGTCGCAGGAGCGAGGAACGTCTCCTACCGGCCTCACTGCGGCTTCCGTAGGATATGCGGAAGGAAGGAGGTGGGCAGGATGTTTACATCCTGCTCATCTCCGCCCCTCCGCTCTGATTGGCCGCCTGCCGTGTGACGTCGCAGTGACGCCGCACGACCCGCCCCCTTAACAAGGAGGCGGGTCGCCGGCCACAGGGACGTCGCACGGCAGGTGAGTGTGTGTGTGAAGCTGGCGTAGCGATAACTTTCGCTACGCCAGCTATCACCACATATCGCTGCTGCGACGGGGGCGGGCACTATCGCACTCGGCATCGCAGCATCGGCCTGCGATGTCTTAGTGTGCAAAGCCCGCCTTAGTTTAAGGGTGTACGTATTTAGGCAAAGATATTATTTTAGTTCTTTTTCTACTCCAAAAAATGTCAGTTATATTTTTTCAATTGAATTGTACAGATTATGAGTGATATAAAAATTGGCAAAAGATTTTTAAATTATAAAAATATGGCATTTTAACATGAGTGGAAATATTTTTTTTAAACACATTGTATGGTTATTAGACAGGACAAGTCAATTAGAGTGCCTCTTTCTGCAGATTAAGGTACCGTCACACTAAGCAACATCGCTAGCAACATCGCTAGCAACATCGCTGCTGAGGCACAACTTGCTAGCGATGTTGCTGTGTGTGACATCCAGCAACAACCTGGCCCCTGCTGTGAGGTCGCCGGTTGTTGCTGAATGTCCTGGGCCATTTTTTAGTTGTTGCTCTCCCGCTGTGAAGCACACATCTCTGTGTGTGACAGCGACAGAGCAACAACTAAATGTGCAGGCAGCAGGAGCCGGCTTCTGCGGACGCTGGTAACCACGGTAAACATCGGGTAACCAAGAAGCCCTTCCCTTGGTTACCCGATATTTACCTTCGTTACCAGCGTCCGCCGCTCTCAGCTGTCAATGCCGGGTCCTGCTCTGTGCACATGTAGCTGCAGTACACATCGGGTAATTAACCCAATGTGTACTGTGGCTATGTGTGCAGTGAACAGGGAGCTGGCACTGGCAGTGTGAGAGCGGTGGACGCTGGTAACGAAGGTAAATATCGGGTAACCAAGGGAAGGGCTTCTTGGTTACCCGATGTTTACCGTGGTTACCAGCGTCCGCAGAAGCCGGCTCCTGCTGCCTGCACACCTAGCAGAGTACACATCGGGTAATTAACCCGATGTGTACTGTGGCTAGGTGTGCAGGGAGCCAGCGCTAAGCGGTGTGCGCTGGTAACCAAGGTAAATATCGGGTTGGTTGCTTCCACGTGTAGCGACGCTCCAGTGATCCCTGCCAGGTCAGGTTGCTGGTGGGATTGCTGGAGCGTCGCTTAGTGTGATATCTCACCAGCGACCTTCTAGCAACTTACCAGCAATCCCTATCAGTTTGTATCGTTGTTGGGATCGCTGGTAAGTTGTTTAGTGTGACTGGGCCTTAAGTCGGAGTAGTCTTGCCTCAGATTATCTAATTACATTTGTTGTAATTGTTATAGCAGGTTATCACTCATGTATCACTCATGCCTAGTTAGGTGTGACAAGATGATATGAAGCAGTACTAGGTCTAGAGTAGTCCTACCTCATTAGCTTATATGACGCTGAGGAATAAAACTCCATTTTTATACATTGCTGCACTAGTTAGCACATAAATGCCCTGACCAGATCTCCACTAATATGGCTACAGTAACGGTTAGGGACAGTCAGAGAACCTGACAGGTTCCCTTTAAGCTAAGAAATCTGCTTTAATTGTAAGTTGTTCAAATCCGTGACGGATGGAATATATATCTGAGTCTGCCAGAATAGGACCTGGCATATCGGCATATGGACAGCAGTTGTCTTGTTGAGCATTTTCTTGGCAGATGTTTTGTAGGTTCAGCACATTTTGCAGAGCATATTAATAATATGGTGTACAGGGAAAAAGAAAAAAAATATATAAAAAGCGAAAGTAAAGTAGAAATATTTGATATATGTGTGCATTATTTGCTTTTTCTACCACTTCACACTATCACAGTTGGGTATAAATGATGTTTTTAAGTAGAAGTAATGGCTATGTATTATATCCCCATCAGTTTAGTGGGTTGTCCGTTCTTGTCAGTGTGTTAAGCCTCTACAGGCTTTTTATTCATCTAACTAATCTCCATGTGCTCTTTTACAAGAGAACAAAAAATCAATCAAACAACACGTTAGTATTGATCTCACTGTCCAGCCGTGCCCGGCGCCTGTATTATATAGTGCTGTCTGCCTAGTTCATGTTTTCCTAGATAGCAACAGCATCATTAGTAAAAGGGAAGTTCTGCTAGGACACGGTATAGTAAAACATATACAGTATATACCTGGAGACTCTTGTTTTATGAGTTTTTTTAATGTGGTAATGTAACAAAATTTACATATACTGTTAGTTGTGTCTAGTGATGGGCGGATTCGGACTGTAAAAACCTGGATCTGCGCGGTTTCCAACGTACCCGAGTGCCGGACCTGGGCCCATAATTCTCAGGGAATTTTGGCTAATGATCCAGATTCTGCAACTCGGTGAATAAAAAAACAAAAAAAAATGAAAAATAAAGAGATTAAGAATGAAGCAAGGGCTTCATACTTACTGAGTCTCCGGCGCAGGTGTAACTGCTCCCATGGCCGTTCATTCTTCTTCTGGGGCAACTCATTATTGCTCATCCATGTGCACTGCTTTACCTGCCCACTGGCATCCTGGCATCTGTGATTGGTTGCAGTCAGATGTGCGGTTCCTCTTATTTTGATACAAAGCCAAGATTAGCGCACCGCTGGAGGCTGCAGCCTGTAGCTGTATGCTTTAGCTGTGCTGGGTATCATAATATAGGGCAATCCTATGACAATTTATTTATTTATTTTGACTCCAATCTACAGTGACCCGCAGACAGTATTTATGATTGGTTGCAGTTAGACACTGTCTCTCAAATAGGAATAACGTTTGGAACACCATTCTAAGTCCGAACTGGGTGCAAAAACCTAAAAAAACATCACTATGGGGAGATAAGGTATGCACACCAGTGACTATGTAAGGGGAACACATGAAATAGCAGAAACTGCTGTGTGAATACTGACTTGAGAAATCCAATAGCTATATGCAAGAGTGAATATGTGAAAAATGGAATCTGCATTACTGCCATGAACATATGAATCAAGAGAAATTTAGCTACTGAATTGATCAATGCAATAGAGCCCCAACACTACGCCAAAGTATTTCTCTACATTGGGGTCCCTAGCGTGTGTGTGTCCTCTCATGCAGTTAAAAAACCTACCGTGTATGGGAAGCTGAGACCCAGGCTATTTATGCGTATGATATGGATTGGCAATAGGTGTGGTGGGGAGGGTTCACAAACGAAAAACTATTAACAAATAAGGAATAACGTTTGGAACACCATTCTAAGTCCGAACTGGGTGACAAAAACCTAAAAAAAATCACTATGGGGAGATAAGGTATGCACACCAGTGACTATGGAAGGGGAATACATGGAATAGCAGAAACTGCTGTGTGAATACTGACTTGAAAAATCCAATAGCTATATGCAAGAGTGAATATGTGAAAAATGGAATCTGCATTACTGCCATGAACATATGAATCAAGAGAAATTTAGCTACTGAATTGATCAATGCAATAGAGCCCCAACATTACGCCAAAGTATTTCTCTATGTTGGGGTCCCTAGCGTGTGTGTGTCCTCTCATGCAGTTAAAAAACCTACCGTGTATGGGAAGCTGAGACCCAGGCTATTTATGCGTATGATATGGATTGGCAATAGGTGTGGTTGGGGAGGGTTCACAAACGAAAAAATACTAACAAATAGGAATAACGTTTGGAACACCATTCTAAGTCCGAACTGGGTGCAAAAACCTAAAAAAACATCACTATGGGGAGATAAGGTATGCACACCAGTGACTATGTAAGGGGAACACATGAAATAGCAGAAACTGCTGTGTGAATACTGACTTGAAAAATCCAATAGCTATATGCAAGAGTGAATATGTGAAAAATGGAATCTGCATTACTGCCATGAACATATGAATCAAGAGAAATTTAGCTACTGAATTGATCAATGCAATAGAGCCCCAACACTACGCCAAAGTATTTCTCTACGTTGGGGTCCCTAGCGTGTGTGTGTCCTCTCATGCAGTTAAAAAACCTACCGTCTATGGGAAGCTGAGACCCAGGCTATTTATGCGTATGATATGGATTGGCAATAGGTGTTGTTGGGGAGGGTTCACAAACGAAAAAATACTAACAAATAGGAATAACGTTTGGAACACCATTCTAAGTCCGAACTGGGTGCAAAAACCTAAAAAAACATCACTATGGGGAGATAAGGTATGCACACCAGTGACTATGTAAGGGGAACACATGAAATAGCAGAAACTGCTGTGTGAATACTGACTTGAAAAATCCAATAGCTATATGCAAGAGTGAATATGTGAAAAATGGAATCTGCATTACTGCCATGAACATATGAATAAAGAGAAATTTAGCTACTGAATTGATCAATGCAATAGAGCCCCAACACTACGCCAAAGTATTTCTCTACGTTGGGGTCCCTAGCGTGTGTGTGTCCTCTCATGCAGTTAAAAAACCTACCGTGTATGGGAAGCTGAGACCCAGGCTATTTATTCGTATGATATGGATTGGCAATAGGTGTGGTTGGGGAGGGTTCACAAACGAAAAAATACTAACAAATAGGAATAACGTTTGGAACACCATTCTAAGTCCGAACTGGGTGCAAAAACCTAAAAAAACATCACTATGGGGAGATAAGGTATGCACACCAGTGACTATGTAAGGGGAACACATGAAATAGCAGAAACTGCTGTGTGAATACTGACTTGAAAAATCCAATAGCTATATGCAAGAGTGAATATGTGAAAAATGGAATCTGCATTACTGCCATGAACATATGAATCAAGAGAAATTTAGCTACTGAATTGATCAATGCAATAGAGCCCCAACACTACGCCAAAGTATTTCTCTACGTTGGGGTCCCTAGCGTGTGTGTGTCCTCTCATGCAGTCATGCTTCCTTAGTATCCAAAATTCAAAGAGGTCGATCCAGCACGGTGCATTTAATTAAAAATAAAAGTCCTTTATTGAAATACCAGTAAAAGATCCATTATGCCATGCTAGAAGGACGCGTTTCGGAGGGGTTGTCCTTACTCAGTCTCCTAAATGTAAATATGTTAGGATGTTTGTTAAATGTTTTTATCTTTGTCAGTTAAAAAAATAAACGGTGGTGGTCGGACTGCCCGCGGATGGTCTGTAGTTAACCAAGGGGGAGTGTGACGCCCTGGACTAGCCAGGTAGTCACAGATAGACGCTCTAGGTTAACATCTTGCTACACTACCATCTCCCCCGGGTGCCCAGTAATCGCAGCGGTGGTGTCTAACTTCACCACATCCCATGGGTGGCGTCACGAACTGAAGCGCGGCTCCGGTCGTGCACCTACCTAACCCCCACCAAAAGCGCCAGCATCCCCTTTCAGAGCGAAGTGACCCCGGGTCCGGAGGCGCTCGAGCCACCCACCAACGAGCCCAGATCCAAGCAGCTCGGCTGCAGCCGAGCGCGGGGCGGTACACATACATCATCTGTCTTGGCTCCTTTTTGGTGAGTTTTTTTGATAGCTCTATGTGGTTTTTCTGACTAGCAGGAGTAATCCAATAGGACAATACTACTCTAATTAATATCCTTTATTACTGCTAGGAGTTGCTAGATAGTGTGTTTCGATTACTCCCTGGTATTGTGACGCCCTGGCCTATCAGGTCGTCACAGGGTATTGTGCAATCTGCCCTTCTATGGTATCCACCCTCCTTGGTTACGGATCCTGATCCTTTGGTGTTGCTAACAGCTTAGCCAATCAAAATCCTAGGAACACTTCCCACTTTAACCTACCAGACACACCATTGGGGGGCCTAAAGGGAATAGGGCCACCCACTTGGGGGGTTGGTGAGGGGAGAGTGATGAAAGTGACAGTTGAGTTCAGACAGCATAGAGTGAAGGAGGTGAAGTGACTCTCTGGGAGAGAGAGGTCACGGAGCAGGGCCCCTGAATACTAGGTGGAAGACGGTGGTCTGGGCCTAGTAGCAGATGGAACCCGGTCGCAGGGGACAGTGTCAAGGGGCACGGACTGCCGAGGAGGGCAGCCGGCGGCCTTGAGCTATCACTGGGCAGGGGCCAGGGCACGACTGGGAACGTGGACCCCAGGCCGGAAAGTAGCTTCACGCGTTTTGGTAATTTACCCGACGGGGGTTAAGACTTCAAGTGTCATCCCCAACTCGCTCCAAAATCTACTAGCGCACCGATGGGATAGGACTTTCCCACTACAGTCCAAAGAAATCCTACGAGTGAACCCTGAGAGCAAGCTCACTTCATTAGCCATACAGGTGTGCGGGACACAAAGAGTTTTATACCCACAGGTCCAAAAGAGATGAAGGTGCCAAGGACAGGGCCACAGGATAACAGCACCACCAAGGGCTTGGATCCAAGCGTGCTCCCCGCAGGCTGCAGTGGTACTCAGAATTTTGGTTTACAAGCTGTCGGTGTAGTTATTCCAGGACTGAGTGAGTACATTGAAGACCCCTGTTCCTATCCCCCCACGGCACCCAAATACCATCCCAACCATCAACGGGCCCCGGTACACAAACCCCCCCTTAAACATCAGGCTGCCACACCATCATCACCGGGCTCCCCAACGGCAGCGGTGGTCCCTCACATTACCATGCACCGTGGGTGGCGTCACGAACTTTCCAAAAAACCCCTGTACATATCTCCCCCCCTTCTTTTAATCGAGTGGCCGCTTGAGCACTGGGTCCAGAGACCCCTCAAGCCACCACGGATCCGGATCCGTGGGGCAGCAGCCCAGCTGCTCGCACTGGGGCGGTACAGTATAAATACTTGTTGTGCTAACCCTTATCATGACCCAGTGTCAAGTGTGATTCTGACTATCCCTGTATAAGGGAGTGGGTAATTCACTTATCAGAAATGCATAGTACAACTGATGTGAAATAATATCGCCAGAGATAAGAGTAGGAACTAATGGAGCCATGCAGGACCCAAAGTATGAGAATTAATTCCCGATGGCAAGAGAGACCATATGCACAGGGATATGTGATCAACTGTGACACATTTAGAAAATATAACACCCCTGAGGCCATGGTAGAGCACGAGTAATCGCCCAGACTTGTATAAAACTGTATGTGCAGAGTAAACTGAGCTGGCTTATAGCTGCAGCTAGGAGCAGGAGAGCACCGTGATGAGGTCCTTAATAGAGATGAGCGAACCTGAATTGGATGTTCGTAGTCCAGGTTCAGGTTCGGAAACTGACTACTAAAACAAACAAAGTTCGGGTTTGAAGTTTAAGTGAGATACGAGTGCAAACCATTCAAGTGAGCAGCGCTGTGCTTGTGTATGGGTGGTGCTCAGCCCTGTCTGTAGCTTGCAGTGTTTGAACGGCTCATACTTAGGGTAAAATCAGAGTGATCAGTTGTAGTGTGCACACACAAAAAAAATTAAAAAAATTGAAAAACCCTGTCCACCCTCCTCCGGAAGTGTTTTGCTTATGGATGGCAGCATGTAGGTGGAGCCAAGAACTTCCCAATTGCAGACTTCCATTGAGATTTGCATCAACTTAGTGTCAAAATCCGAACTTTTTTAAGGTTCGACTGTACCTGTCGAACCGAACTTCCAAAGGTTCGCTCATCTCTAGACCTTAACCCAGGCTAGGAAAGCCCAACTAATGGAAAGAGGAATTACTCAGGAGAACAACGGAACAAAGTCCTTAGGCTAGGCCAGGAAGGCCCAACAAATGTGCTCAAGACAGCAGCAGGATGAGGTCCTTAGCATAGCAATGGAGGCCTAAACAACAGTCGAGACAGATTGCACAGGAGAGCAGCAAGATGTAGTCCTTAGTCCTGGCCAAGAGGCTTAAACCACAGTATGAAGAATTGTTCAGGAGAGCATGGAGACATTATTCTTAGTGGAAGGCCAAGGGGCCTAATTAAAAGAACAGTTGACCGGGTGAGTTGAAGAGCCAGGAAGCTTACTTAAATGGACAGTCGATCACATGAGCTGCAGGATCAGGAGGACAATTGACAGTCAATTGGATGAGCTGAAGGGCCAGGAGGACTACTTAAAGGGACAGTCGATCTGACAAGCTGAAGGACCAGGAGACTTAAATCATGGTACGGAAGGGACATAAGCTGTGCTTCAAGAGATGGAGTCAGCCAGAATAGTTTGTTGGTTTAGGAAATTGACAGTGAACTGTGCTGCTACATCCGTACACCTGTTTAAATCTGCCTCAGATTCACTCCTCCAGCCAGCAGCCACCACATGGATACAGAAATGCCTCTTTCACGCTGGTGGATGTAGACCCACTGTGCTGTGGGTTAGGCTTACTCTCAAGATGTGTAGTTAAATGACTACCTGGTTTTCACTGGATCATCTGTTGGTAAGGATTGGCCACAGTTAAGGTACCATCGCACTAAGCGATGCTCCAGCAATCCCACCAGCAACCTGACTTGGCAGGGATCGTTGGAGCGTCGCTACACGGGTTACTGGTGAGCTGTCAAACAGGCAGATCTCACCGGCAACCAGTGACCAGCCCCCAGCCAGCAGCGACGCATGGAAGCGATGCTGCGTTTGGTAACTAAGGTAAATATCGGGTAACCAACCCGATATTTACCTTGGTTACCAGCGCACACCGCTTAGCGCTGGCTCCCTGCACTCCTAGCCAGAGTACACATTGGGTTAATTACCCGATGTGTAGTCTGGCTACGTGTGCAGGGAGCAGGGAGCCGGCACTGACAGCGTGAGAGCGGCGGACGCTGGTAACGAAGGTAAATATCGGGTAATCAAGGAAAGGGCTTCTTGGTTACACGATATTTACATTGGTTACCAGCGTCCGCAGAAGCCGGCTCCCTGCTCACTGCACATTCAGTTGTTGCTCTCTCGCTGTCACACACAGCGATATGTGCTTCACAGCGAGAGAGCAACAACTAAAAAATGGTCCAGGACATTCAGCAACAACCAGCGACCTCATAGCAGGGGCCAGGTTGTTGCTGGATGTCACACACAGCAACATCGCTAGCAACATCGCTGTTGCGTCACAAAAGTCGTGCCTTAGCAGCGATGTTGCTAGTGATGTTGCTTAGTGAGACGTGGCCTTTAGTCACCAGGCACCACTCCAGAGCAGTCCCCAGGTCAGCAACAGCTTACCAATGGGTCAAGGCAGACACATAGGATACATAGGCACAGGCTGAGGCATAAGCAAGCAGTCTGAGGTTAGAGTATGCATCACGGGTTCTAAATAAAGAGCCGAGTTCAGGAACAGAGAGGTCAGACAGGACGGAAATATTTGCCAGGACTTGAATATTTGCTTGGTCGGTAATGTGAGGATCAATGTAAACAAGTACATAAATGGACTATAGCAGATGGACTGACTAGAAACAACATTAGGGCAAGGAATGGTGGGAGTGGGTGTTTTAAAAATCCCCTGCTGCTTCTCAATAGGATGAAGAATTTTAACCCTAGAGAGCTAAATTGCAGCAGGGACCGGCCATGCGTCCTTATATCTGTATGAAAGCTTGGTATTTTTTGGCCTGACACAGGAAGGTGCGAATGCAGTGAGTAGCATGGTCCTGGGGACTCGAGGACATTACTACCTTAACAAAACCTCCATTTACACCCCCTGATATTTTTCCTGCCAGACGGAAAAACCCATCAAGACTGGCAGGGGTGCAGATGTTCGCAGCAGGCTCCGCAGGAACAGAAGTAGAATCAAGAGGATCTTTCTTCTTATCTGCATTGGAGCTCATCTGGGACATGGCTAAGTTCTCTTGGATGCATTCCGACATGGCATGGGTCTCTGACAGAGACAAGGGACACACCCAGTCTTAGGCCCATTTCACACATCAGTGAAAAACACAGACGTTCTTCACTGACGTGTAAAACACGCACATGTCCCTCCGTGTTCCATGATTCACAGCACACGTGGGTTGTCTATGTGCAATCCGGACTCTGTTCTCCATGGTCCGTGATTGCACATAGCGATCAACTCACCTGTGCCCGCTCCCGCTCTCCTTGGTGCTGAACACTCCCGCAGTGCAGCATCCAGCCGGCGCTGACCCCCGCAGCAGCTGCTTCCGGGTCGGCTGTGTCATGCATTCATGAATATGCACGACAGTAATGAGCCGGCTCAAAAGCAACAAGCAGCACGAAGCGTCGCTGGAGCTGGGTGAGTAAAAATGCTTTTTATTTTATAAGCAAGTTTTTTGCTGGCATGTGTTTCACGGATGATACACGGATCAGACCACTGCGTGGTCCGTGGAACATCAGTGATGCCAGAAAAAAATGGACATGTCTCCGTGTGGCAATCACGGAAACGCGTGTACGCCGCACGGAGACACGGTCAGTAAAAAAAATCACTGATGTGTGCGCACACCCATTGATTATAATGGGTCTGCGTATGTCAGTGATTCTGGTACGTAGAAAAAAAAGCACAAACGTACCAGAATCACTAATGTCTGAAACGGGCCTTAAGGTGGTGAGATGCCAGGCAGAAGATTGAATCAACAGCTCTAAAGGGTGCTTTACACGCTGCGAAATCGCTAACGAGGTCGGGGTCACGTCATTAGTGACACACATCCGGCGCCGTTAGTAACATCGCAGCGTGTGACACCAATGAGCGACGATAAATGAGCGCAAAAACGTGAAAAATCGTTGCTCGTTGACACGTCGTTCATTTCCTTAATATTGTTGCTGCTGTAGGTACGATGTTGTTTGTCATTCCTGTGGCAGCACACATCGCTACGTGTGACACCGCAGGAACGACGAACATCTCCTTACCTGCGTCCACCGGCAATGAGAAATGAAGGAAGTGGGCGGTATGTTCCGGCCGTTCATCTCCGCCCCTCCTCTGCTATTGGCCGGCCACTTAGTGACGCCGCAGTGACGTCACTATGATGCCGAACGCCCCTCCCCCTTGAAGGAGGGATTGTTCGGCGATCACAGCGACGTCGCTGTCAAGGTATGTGCATGTGAAGCTGCCGAAGCAATAATGTTCGAACGAACGACGGGGGCAGGTGCTATCGTGCACGACATTGCTAGCGATGTTGCAGCGTGTAAGGCACCCTTAAGGCCCATGAGGGGGTGAGACCTGAGCGGACTATAAAGCAAAGCTTTTTTAGTTGATAAATAGATGCATAGATTCATTGTTAAATTTCACCATCAGATGAGTTTTCAGTATACTTGAAATCACCTATTTTCAATAATATTTGTCAATATGTAATAGCAGTTAATACGAAGTTTTATTAGGTTTGAAAAGATGGTATTTTAGTCAAAAGTCATATTTATGTAGCACTTGCCTTTATTTTTCTGACACATTAATTTGATAGAAAAACTGGTTGATGCTCCGTCCAACTGTTCTATTTTTTCCCCTAGGTTATAATAGTGCTGGCATGATTTTTACCCTGAGCCATATTCATACCTGTTGATGACTATTTTACTCATCGCTCTATGGTAGAGTATTAGTTAAGGGGGCTTTACACGCTACGACATCGCTAATGCAAACTCGTTGGGGTCACGGAATTGGTGACGCACATCTGGCCGCATTAGCGATGCCATTGCGTGTGACACCTATGAGCGATTTTGCATCGTTGCAAAAACATGCAAAATCGCTCCTCGGTGACATGGGGGTCCATTCTCAAAAATCGTTACTGCAGCAGTAACGAAGTTGTTCCTCGTTCCTGCGGCAGCACACATCGCTCCGTGTGACACCGCAGGAACGAGGAAGCTCTCCTTACCTGCCTCCCGGCCACAATGCGGAAGGAAGGAGGTGTGCGGGATGTTCGTCCCGCTCATCTCCACCCCTCCACTTCTATTGGGCGGCGGTTCAGTGACGCAGCTATGACGTCGCTGTGACGCTGAACGAACCGCCCCCTTAGAAAGGAGGCGGTTCGCCGGTCAAAGCGGCGTTGCCGGGCACGTAAGTATGTGTGACGGGTCTGGGCGATGTTGTGCGGCACGGTCAGCGATTTGCCCGTGTCGCAGAACAGATGGGGGCGGGTACCCACTCTAGCGATATCGGTACCGATATCGCAGCGTGTAAAGTAGCCTTAAGTCTTTCTCACTGATCTTAGTTTAGTTAGGTGATAGAAGTCCTTATTTAATTTTACCACAACTGCCACGTCTAAATATATAACCTCTCACATTGAAAGATTTTCGTTTCTTCAGACATTCAGGTTGTTAGACACATATCACATCTGTTATGAGTGAAAACAGAAGATGAGTAAAAAATTAGCTTTACACCAGAAAGCTAGACTTTTCCTCCATCAGAGCAAATAACCAGTTCATTCTTGCCCAAGGCTACGTACACCTGCTCAATTTTAGAAATTCATTACTGTGGCAATTATTAGTTTTTTATTTCACTTTTTCTTTTCCGTCTTATCTATGAATACTGTAATAAACCACCAGACACTAGCAGGATCATTATCATGGGTTACAAAATAGGGGTTGTAATATCATGATAATCTAGTTACAAAATAATCTATTTATATAATGACATTTGGTGACGTCCTAAGTCACAAGATTATTAATTTGCCACCTACGCATGTTAGGTATTTATTGCTCCTAATTTCCATCCACTAATTTGCCTTTGCAAACTTTCAAATCAAGCAGACAAAATTCAAAGGTCTTAACAGTACTTTAACCAATTCACACAATAATATAGCTAAAATTCCGCATTTTATGACGCTGGAATTCCACCAAGTTTCTTGCCATCTATGTATTGCTTCTTACTAAGGCTAGTTTCACACTTGCGTTGAACGGTATCCGTTGCCTTGCGTTGTGTAACAGATGTGTTGCCAATGTATGTAAAGCGCTGTGGAATTAATAGCGCTATATAAATGAATAAAATTATTATTATTATTATTATGTGTTGCATATAGTGGCACAATGAATGCAACGGATGCTGCAAAACAACGCAATCAGTTTTGTTTTTTTTACCATTGGCAGACTATTGTGAACGATCAGCTGATCGCTAACAGTAGCCGGCCGCCGGGTGATCACTCACAGTAGCCGGCCGCCGGGTGATCAGCCGATCACTCACAGTAGCCGGCCGCCGGGTGATCAGCCGATCACTCACAGTAGCCGGCCGCCGGGTGATCAGCTGATCGCTCCCTGCAGCTGGCCGCCGGGTGATCAGCTGATCGCTCCCTGCAGCCGGCCGCCGGGTGATCAGCTGATCGCACCCTGCAGCCGGCCGCCGGGTGATCAGCTGAGTGCTGTCACTTGCCAGCGGCCGGGCATGCCGGCGGGCGGGCGCTCAGCTGAGCGCTGTCACTTGCCGGCGGCCGGGCATGTCGGCGGCCGGTCGTTCAGCTGAGTGCTGTCACTTGCCGACGGCCGGGCGCTCAGCTGAACGTTCGGCCACCGCAAGCCAAAATAAAGTTTGTGATTTTAAAAAAAAAAAAAAGCATGCGCAGTGAAATCCAGAGGATTCCGCTGCTCAAAACAACGTTACATGCTGCGTTCCTCCCGCTGGGCGGAAGCAACGGAGCGTCGCCCAGCGGAAGCAGCGCAGGTCCTTTTGGTACAATCCGTCAACCATACAAGTCTATGGGAAACAGCGGAATCCGTTAACGGATTCCGCTGTTTTCCAAAAGGGCGGATTGTAATGGAAGGAAAACAACGCAAGTGTGAAAGTACCCTAACCAATTATTTAACCTCAACTGTAGGGCTGCTTTCACACATCAGTTTTTTGGCATCAGGCACAATCCGGCGAAAAAAAAGGATTAGTTGCATCAGTTTTTTCCATCAGTTCCTTAAGTTTTTTTACAGATCCGGTGTGATACTGAGCATGCTCAGTTCAAAAAAACGGATCCGGCGTCCATAGGCTTCCATTATAAAACACGCCATACGGTGCTGGATCCGGCGCAATCGGTTTTTGCCGGACACAAAAACATTCACTTCAATGTTTCATCCGGCTGCCAGACAAGTAAATTTTGCCGGACGCATGAAACGCAAGGCCATCCGGCACAATCCGGCGCTAATGAAAGTCTAAGGGGAAAAAACGGATCCGGCGGAAATAGACGCCGGACCCGTTTTTTCATGTTTTTGTTAGATTGTGTCTGATGGAAAAGAAATAATGTGTGAAAGCAGCCTAATGCACTTTTAACCCTACGTACCACAATCGCATTTCCTATTCTAGTTAGAGAGAAAAAGTAAGTTCCATGCACTGATTGTCCCTAATGCATGTAAATGTTTGGGTACCCCTGTGTGATGGTGGAATATGGGGGGAGGTGTATCTTGCTGTACAGATTCCTATTTTAAGCTTGGTTCACTGTCCACTGTCTTATTTGTACTGCTTCTGTGTACATTGTATTGTTTGTAAGTAATCACCCCCTATAGTGCAAGGTTATAGCCTTTTGATGTGCTTCCGTCCCTGGGTGTGGGGGGAGGTGGGCCTAGAGTCCACCTACTGTAAACTCTCTGCTCACCTGGGAGATTGAGGCTGTCTGTTTGAGAACTTCAAGAGTGAAGCAGGAAGACTGAACCTCTGGGAGAAACTAGCTTCTCAGAGAGACCTGGATATTTATCGCTTACCGGACTATATTTGTGTTACTGGACTAATTTTACCCTCTGTTTTGTGGATTATGTTCTGGACCATTTGATTTGCTTGGAATAAATGCTCTTTGGATTGTACAGCCATCTCTCGCTCTGTTGATTGTGTGATATGGGAGAAGGACCCCGTCACACACTGGTCAAAATTATTATCATTGTGAACCCTTAACCCCTTCACCCCTGGCCGATTTTCCATTTTTTTTTTTTTTGCTCCCATTCTTCTGAGAGCCTAAAATTTTTTATTTTTCGTCAATCAGGCCATATGAGGGCTTATTTTTTGTGGGAAGAGTTGTACCTTTAAAGGAAATCATACGTTTTACCATATAGTGTACTGAAAAACGGCAAAAAAAATTCCAAGTGCAGAAAAATTTCAAAAAAGTACGATTGCATGATTGTTTTTGTGATATTTTATTCACCATGTTCACTATATGGTAAAACTGATGTATAGGTGTGGTGCCTCAGGTTGGTACGAGTTCGTAGACACCAAACATGTATAGCTTAATTTTTATCTAAGGGGTTACAAAAAAAATCTGAAGTTTGGCTAAAAATAGTAGTGCACTATTTGCGCCATTTTCCGTAACTCGTACTGTTTTCAGTTTTTTTGGATCTATGGCTCAGTGATAGCTTATTTTTTGCGTCTTGAGCTGACGTTTTTAATAGTACCATTTTTGCGCAGATACTACATTTTAATCGCTTGTTATTGCATTTTGCACAAAATTTGTGGCGACCAAAAAGCATAATTTTAGCATTTGGAATTTTCCACCACTACGCTGTTTACTTATCAGATTAACTGATTTTACATTTTTATAAATCGGGCATTTCTGAATGTGGCGATACCAAATGTGTGTATATTTTTTTAACCATTTAATTTTCAATGGGGCGCATGGGGGTGATTTGAACTCTTAGGTTTTTTAATTATTTTTAGTTTTTTAAAACTTTTTCTTTTTTTTTATTCTACTACTCCCCATAGGGGACTATAAGAATCAACAGTCTGATCGCTCGTTCATTTCTGTTGATCACAGCTACACAGCTGTGATGACCAGAAATACTCACCTCTTGTTAGTGGCAGCATGGGTGAAACAGGAAGTGAGTGGTAAGTCGGAAGTGAGCTACAGGAGTTATCACGTGACCCTGTGCCACCATGACAACCATCGGCTCACAGTGATCACAACACAGAGCCACAGATGGGGCCAGGTAAGGCTACTTTCACACATCCGGTTTGAGCTGTGCGGCTCAATCCGGCTGTGTAAGCTATGCAACGGATGCGGCGAAAACACTGCATCCTTTGCATAAGTTTTTACATGCGGCCCGTCCGTTTTTTTCCGGTTGCAGCATGCTACTGAGCATGCGCAGTGGAAGAAACCGCATGCGGCGGCCGGATGCGTTTTTTTCCGCATCGCGCTGCATCCGGCGTCCATAGGCATGCATTGAAAAATGCGCCGCAGTGTCCGGATGCGGCGCGATGCGTTTTTTTTGCCGGAGCAAAAAACGTTGCAGGCAACGTTTCATCCGGCCGCGGCATCGGCTAAATCTGCCGCATGCAGCAAAAACCGGACCGACCGCAAGCCCATGCGGCACAATACGGCACTAATGTAAGTCTATGCAAAAAAAAAACGCAAACGGCGGCAAAAAAAAACGGTTGCGGTTTTTCTCCAGAGCGCCGTATTGTGCCGCAGAGCAAATTCCGGATGTGTGAAAGTAGCCTAAGGCTACTTTCACACATCCGGTATTAGCTCTGCGGCACAATACGACACTCTGCAGAAAAACCGCAAACGTTTTTTTTGCCACCGGTTGCGTTTTTTTTTTGCATAGACTTACATTAGTGCTGCGGCGCATTTTTCAATGCATGCCTATGGACGCCGGATGCGGCGCTATGCGGCAAAAAATGCATCCGGCTGCCGCATGCGGTTTCTTCCACTGCGCATGCTCAGTAGCATGCCGCAACCGGAAAAAAAACGGACGGGCCGCATGTAAAAACTTATGCAAAGGATGCAGTGTTTTCTCCGCATCCGTTGCATAGCTTGCACAGCCGGATTGAGCCGCAGTGCTCAAACCGGATGTGTGAAAGTAGCCTAAGTGAAGATTTACAGCGGTGGGCATTTAACCCCTTCTTGACCACGTGCAGTAAAGTTACGTCCTATTTTTACGTGCCTTAATGACCAGAGAGGTCGCCACCCCTCATCCACAATTACTGTGATTGGTTGTTCAAATCTGAACAACTAATCACATTGATCGAACTGTTTTGGGCTAAAAACATGCCCCAAACAGTGCGATCCAGTGACATCCAGCTATGAGGTGCTGCTGCAGCACCAGACCATAGCTGGAGAAGAGCAGACACCTCCCACCCCTGGCAGCTCTGCTTGGAGCGATCGTGCTATGACGTGCAATCGCTCCAATCAGTGTGAAGTGGGGAGTCTGACCTGACAGTGACTGCCCTCCCCAGGCTTGTTTTTGCATGGGGAGCCCTCCCCCAACATGTCTGTGCCGTGCACCTGCTGATACTTGTAGTACCTCGCCGCTGCTGCTGTCCGATCACCGCTCCTGCTCCTCCTGTACGTATTGCGTGCTCCCATGATGCCCCTGCACATTCCCATGATGCCCCTGCGCACTGCTGATGTGCCCCCCTGCCCCCTGCCGATGTGCCCCTTGATCTGTTCCACCTCGTGATCTCTTTTCTGCCCCCATTCTTCTGCCTCTGCTTCTCCAGTCTCCCCCTTGGCATCTGCTGTCCCTCTCGGACATCCCCTACCTGCTGTCACCAGGTCATCCAAGGTCTTCATTGGTCCGATCAAATCTGCTTCCATCTCTGGGTCCTCACACATGAGGCGTCCAACTTGCTGCCTGCTGCTCCTGTAATAAGCTGTCCATCTTGCTGCCTTCTATTCCTTCTGCAGTTCCTCTGGTCAGTGATCCATCTGCTAATTCTCTGGACATGTGAGTATAGTTTTTTTTTCTCTGTATCCCCTGTCCTTTATTACATCTCATCTGTCCGTGCGTCCCGCCGAGCGCTGATCAGTGATGCACATAATGGATCTCCATCCATGCTCAATTTTCGGCTGGATTTTTATTTTTTTGTCCGTATCTCACGTCGTTTTTTGCACCTCATCCGTGTGTATTCTGCAGTGGCCGAGTGCTGATCAGTGATGCACATAACGGATCGGCATCCGTGCTCAATTTTTGGCGGGACTTTTTTTCGTATCTCCGGTTGCTTTTTGCACCTCATTCCTCCATGCGTCCTGCAGCTGCACATCACTGGATTTCAATAGTCAAATGGCGTTCCTTTTCTTCCAAGCCCTGCCGTGCGCTCAATCAATTGATTTCCACCAAATATGAGGTATCAGCATACTCAGGAGAAATTGCACAATACATTTTATGGTGCATTTTTTCCTGTCACCCTTGTAAAAAAAAACCAAACAAACTACCTGGTTGAAGCAACAATTTTGTGGTAAAAAAAAATATTTTCACAACTCAACGTTATCAACTTCTGTGAAGCCCTTGGTGTTTCAAGGGGTCACCAAACATCTCATAAATTCCTTGAGGGGTCTATTTTCCAAAATATGGTCACTTGTGGGGGAGCTCCATTGTTTAGGTACCTCAGGGGGTCTCCAAACTCGACATGGTGTCCACTAATGAGTCCAGCTAATTTTGCTTTAAAAAAATTTGAATGGCGCTCCTTCCCTTCCAAGTCCTGCTTTGCACCCAAACAATTGATTTCCAACACATATGAGGTATCAGCGTACTCAGGAGAAATTGCACAAAAAAATTTTATGGTCCATTTTTTTACTGTTACCATTGTGAAAATGCAAACTTTTATGGCTAAAATAACATTTTTGTGTAAAAAAGTAAAATTTTCATTTTTTCCTTGCACATTGATTTGGTTCCTGTGAAGCACCTAAAGGGTTAATAAACTTCTTGGATGTGGTTTTGAACAGTTTGAGGGGTGCAGTTTTTGGAATGTTGTCACTTTTTGGTATTTTCTGTCACTTAGGCCTCTCAAAGTCACTTCAAATGTGATGTGGTTCCTAAAAAAATGATTTTGTAAATTTTGTTGAAAAAATTAGAAATTGCTGATGAACTTTAACCCCTTATAACTTCCTAACAAAAATAAAATTTTATTTTGAAAATTGTGCTGGTGTAAAGTAGACGTGGGAATTGTTATTTAGTAACTATTTTGTGTGATATATCTCTTGGATTCATGGGCATAAAATTTCAAAGTTTCTAAATTGCAAAATTTTCAAAACTTTCGCCAAATTTCCGAAAGTTTTTTAAATAAACGCAAAGACTAATGGCCTAAATTTACCCCTATCATGAAGTACAATATGTGGTGAAAAAACAATGTCAGAATCACCGGGATCCATTGAAACGTTCCACAATTATAACCTGTCAAAGTGACACTGGTCAAAATTGTAAAATATGGCCCGGCCAGAAGGGTGTGGCCGAGGTGAAGGGGTTAAATTGCTGTATCACATTTTGACACTTAGAGGGTTAACAGGCAC
Source organism: Anomaloglossus baeobatrachus (assembly GCF_048569485.1). Taxonomy (NCBI): domain Eukaryota; kingdom Metazoa; phylum Chordata; class Amphibia; order Anura; family Aromobatidae; genus Anomaloglossus; species Anomaloglossus baeobatrachus. Next base: position 552,908,678 of record NC_134353.1, read on the forward strand.
GAGGGGATCGCGGATACACCCATGTCTGTGAGGCACACATGTCAGCTATTCAAATCAGCTGACATGTGCGTGGATCGCTGACAGCTGCCCGCAGCAGCCACTGGTGATTAGAACTATATCACTTAGGATGTACCGTTACGGCCTGCCGTCGTTAAGGGGTTAAGCAAGTTGAAAATGAAATGATCTCTGAATGGCATAAAGTTAAAGATGAAACATTTCCTTTGTAATTTAGTCAAATTTTATTTTCATCTTTTACCTTTTTAAATTAATAAAAAAGGAAAATGGGCTGATGCAAAAGGTTGGGGACCCTGCATGGTTACTAGCTAGTAGCACCCCCTTTGGCAAGTATCACAGCTTGTAAATGATTTTTGCAGCTAGCCAAGAGTCTATCAATTTTTACTGTATTTGACTGATTTTCATCGATTCTTGGCTCGTCTGGGTCGTCTTGCATGTACTGCTCTTTTTAGTCATCGCCTCAGATTTTCAAAGATGTTCAGATTAAAAGACTGTGAGGGCCATTGTAAAACCTTCAGCATGCGCCTTTTGAGGTAGTCTATTGTGAATTTTTACGTGTGTTTAGTAAGCCACCCTCTTTTCAACTTAAGCTTTTTACAGCAAAATTTCTGTGAGAGCTGCTCGCAGGATTGCTAGAGAGGCAAATCAGACCCCCGCTTGGCTGCAAAAGACCTTCAGCCTTCAGAAGGTTTTAGTAGACTCTGGAGTTGTGGTACATTGTTCTATTTTTCAGAGACCAACCATTAAGCATGGGGATGGATCAATCATGCTTGGGAGTTGTGTTGCAGCCAATGACATAGGGATCATTGCACGATTAGAGGGAAGATTGGATTTAATAAAATGTTATCAAATTCTTGATGCAAACATAACACCATCTGTAAACAAAGCTGAAGTTGAAAAGACGATGGATTCTACAAATGGATATGATCCTAATTGCATGTCAAAATCCACAATAGACAACCTCAAAAGGCACAAGCTGAAGGTTTTACAATGGCCCTCACAGTCCCCTGACTTGAACATCATTGAAAATCTGTGGCTAGACCTCAAAAGAGCAGTGCATGCAAGACAACCCAGGAATCTCACAGAACTGGAAGACTTTTCCAAGGAAGAAAAGATGAAAATCCCTTAACAAGAATTGAAATACTCTTGGCTGGCTACAGAAAGTGTTTACAAGCTGTGATACTTACCAAATGGGGTACTATTACGTACTAATCATGAGGGGTGCGCAAACTTTTGCATTGGCCCAGTTTCCTTTTTTGTAAATTTATAAGTGTAAAAGATGAAATTTTTTCTTTTTTTCTAAAATGCAAAGTAAATGTGTCATCTTTAACTTTATTCCTTTCATTTCATCTTCAGCTTGCTTAACTGTTCAAAATAACAATAATTTTGACCAGGGGTGCCCAAACTTTTGCATGCCGCTGTATGTATTTATCCCACAGTCTTTTTAAACTTGCTCTTATAGGTTATAGCTCTTCTTAATGAAAGGATCTCTGTTCCCCCTGTGCTTGCTTTGATACTGATTTTGGAGCTGTCAGACTCCCTTTGGGGAAAAAGAAGTTCTAAATTACGTTTCTTGTCTACAGTGTTCAGTAATATTTTTCTTTTTTCTGAATCTTGAACTGTAAATTAATTTATAACACTTATTGTTAATTTGACAATGACAAGAACTGACACCATCTTGTCTTTGATTGTCTTTGAAGATATGATGCATGTTATCACCTTTCCAAAATATGTGTTTTCTCACTTAAAGTGTTGTATTTTGGATCAGAATTATTTTGCTTATTTTATAGACAGTGTTTCATGCCATAGTATGAATAGTGAATACGGATTTCTGTTTGTATTTGGTACTAGTAAGCCCCTTGAGATTTCTATCCTGTAAATAATTTATCTTACAGTTCTCTATGTGACGTAATGAGTTTATAAGTCGAACAGATACCCCTAGACACAAAATGAACAAGAGTAATATTAATTACAAAATCTTCATCTCTCCTCACACCAGACACATATCTCAATAAATGCACTGCCATCAATATTCAACCCTTATAATTAACAAGGTTTACCGGTTTTATGTAAATAAAGCCACAGTGTATATAGTGTTTCAATTCCTTGCCATTTTTATTATTTCTTCTTGTTAAAAACGAATAGAAAATGCCTTGAAACACACCGTGCTTACTGTATGTTTTATGTCCAATTGGCACCAGTACATTGCAAATTAAAGACATGAAAGTGTATGCTTATTGTACCCTGTAATGCACCTGTGGCCTGACTACGTGTCCTTACTACCGTGTTTTTCCAAAAATAAGACCTCCCCCAAAAATAAGCCCTAGCAGGGATTTTCAGCATTTTCGGAGAAAGTCTTAAATATAAGCCCTCCCCCGAAAATAAGCCCTAGTCCTGGATCAATAATGAAGTGTCCGTGCAGCTAAAAAAGATACAGATACTGCAGGACACTTCATTATACACAGCCGCACCCGGCAATTACACTCACCAGACGCCGAGCAGAGGGCCTGCAGTGATCACACACCCGCACACATCAGCTCTCACACACACACACACACACACCAGATCTCACACACACAAATCAGATCTCACACACAGTCAGATCACACACATAATCAGATCGCACACACAAACATCGGCTCACACGCAAACAATAAATCACACACACACATCGGATCGCACACACATCGGATCGCATACACACTCACCTCATCCAGTGACACCGATCTCTTCTCGCCGGGAGAATCCTGAGAGACTGCACAGACAAAAACAAAGAACCATTGCATCCAAATAAAGGCCCGTCCTAATGAAATAAAGACAGACACCATTTTGTTGGCAGATATCGGTCACAGCTTTACTGATATATTATTATTTTACAAACTTTTCCAAACTCATTAAAACTTGTAAAACATATTTTATAAACTTTTTCAAACTCTTTAGAACTTGTAAAACATAACTTGACTCCCGGTGAGAAGGGACACTCTACCACAGGACCAAGGACTTCCGCTCTCTCACCAGAATGCTGTTGACACATGCTGCTGTGACTTCACTGTACAAACATTTAGAAACTGTTACCAAAAAGAAAAACAAGTAAAAAACAAGCATTAACAATAGGGAGGGAGGGAGGGAGAGCTACTCCGGATCCTGGGAAACCAGGGGAAGAGGCCGGACACCGGCCCAGACCCCAATATATAGGTAGAAATTACACCCTATAGGTGGGATTGGGAATTCGGGAGGGGCCAGGACGGAGTCCCCTCCCAAACACAGGAAGAGCAGGGCCTGGACGGGAGAGGGGGCTGGACAAAAACAGCATTGGGGTTAACCCCTTGCTGCCCAGTCTGGGGCAGTTTCATTATGCACTACACTGCCCACCAGACTGCACAGACAAAAACAAAGAACCATTGCATCCAAATAAAGGCCCGTCCTAATGAAATAAAGACAGACACCATTTTGTTGGCAGATATCGGTCACAGCTTTACTGATATATTATTATTTTACAAACTTTTCCAAACTCATTAAAACTTGTAAAACATATTTTATAAACTTTTTCAAACTCTTTAGAACTTGTAAAACATAACTTGACTCCAGGTGAGAAGGGACACTCTACCACAGGACCAAGGACTTCCGCTCTCTCACCAGAATGCTGTTGACACATGCCAAGGAGGAGACCAGTCTCAAACTGAACTCCGACCCCCACCATTTGGAAAAAAGGCTTGCTCCAGGCCGCCCTGGATCATAGATAAAATTGTATCCAGACCGATATCTGCCAAGAGCACACCATCTTGAAGCATTAAGCTTCGGTTGTCACCTTCCAACTAAAATCATCGGAGCAGACAACTGCCTGCTGATGGCAACCACCTCCAACAAGACCTGAGCCATCTCAGGCCTCGAACCCAACCACTAAGCAGTTCGACAGAGTAGAATCCAAGATTGCGACTGTTACCACTCTCTGAACAGCCCAAAACACGTAGAAATTGCCAACAATCCAAAAAATTTTTTTTTTTTTTTTTTTTATAGCAATGCCGAACCTTTAAAGAAATTAAAGTAAATGTGCTATAAAATTGGTTACTTCCTGCAATAAATCGTGCGATGCATATCTGACAAAAAAAAAGCAGAGCGCAATTTACCAATATGCACTGTATATCAGAGTCTGATAAAGCCCGCCCTGGCAGCCTTAGTGGCTGCCACAATGAAAAGGAATGAGTCCCAAAGTGATCAGGGGGTGAAAAAACGGCAAGCGGTGAGGCAGCACCGAAAAAAGGAGCGGTAAACTGGTACCTAGTAAGGGGGGAACCATCCTAATAAACTAACAGTGAGGTACCACTAGACCGACAAACGAAAATTCCATCAAACGCAAAGGGCAGGTAGAGCCAGGGGAAGGAACAGTCTAATCCCAGAATCTCTGGCCACTTGGTCAGTTTGGGCTCCTGAATGCGGATACGCATGAAGGGTCAATAAGTAGTATGGCACACAATTGAGGGCCCAGAAAAGGCCAAGTTAAAGGTTGTGGACAACAGGGATATCTCCCGTGGGATTGAACAAACAGCCTGCATAGTCGATTAACTGAAGAAGCATCAGGTAAAAAATTGGGATGCCTCTTATCTATGGATTGGTGGGACTTAAACCAGCCATTAAAGGGATTTGCAAATAACAAGATTTAGTAACGTAGAACATCCCATCAAAAAATGAAACAAAATACAAATAAATGCTTCTGGGCTACAGAGGCGGAAGAACCAAAGTTATAAAGGTGCATCAAATATTGGAGGGTAACCTCCGAACAGGTAAAGTTATCAGAACCGAGGGACCAGCTACCAGCATACCTATACCTAACCACTGTTTCACGCCTATCCATAAAGTTGCCACTTTGAAGGGGGATCTGAAGTCCTAATCTCTGTCAGGAGTTGGTCCCGACAAGATCTCGCAGCGGTGTGGCAATGGCAACCCACCGGGCTGGCATTGGGTACCAGCTGAAAAATCCTGCAAACAGAAACGAGACAATCAATATGGAGCATTACTCTGAGAACCTGTAGCCCATGCTCGGATCCAAATGTGTATTGTATGCAGCGTAACAGAAAACAAAATATTACAGTTGGCTAGTGACTTGTGGCAAAACTCCACAGCAATGACAATAGGGAACGATTCTGAAAGGGAAAAATTAGCAGTCAAACAAAAAGTTAACAAGGTGAGGGCCAGGTGCCCCCGGCACCACTGATTGCCAAAAAACAGCGCTAAAACCATCAGAAAAAAGACGCATTGGTGAGCAAAAATAAAACCTGGTTAGACACCACAGAACACATGTTGAACATGCACTCATTAAGGTGAAAAGGAATTGAGACCAAATCAGTAAGTCAGAGGTAATACGTAATCCTGTGGTCAGGGTGAAGCGCCCTTCTGGTGGACTTATGAATCCTGTGGTCAGGGTGAAGCGCCCCTAGTGGACAATGAGAGGCGGTGAACTGCATGTGGCGCAATGTAACTTTCCTGTAAAGACACAAATACTTATAACTATACTATGCCTGTAATTCTAATTAGCTCGGGCTGTAATTCTGACCTCTCTAATGCTGCGGTTCAGTAATATAACATCACATAAGCAACAAAATTGTCCAACAGAATTACCAATTAGACAAAGTGAATGTATTTTCATGGTATGTAGAAAATCCCTTTAAGACTGCACCGTACAAAAACAAAACCCACACTCAATTGAAACAGGGTCTGAATCTTTCGTGCCCTACGTTTGTTTGGGGGCAAAGGGACAACAAACTCAATATCAACTGAAAAAATGTCAAAAATTGTTTGCATTCATCGAAGTCACTGGAGCAATTAAAGAAAATCATCAAGTAGTGAGTGACAAATTTTGAGACCGTCTCACACCACCCATTGAAGAAATGAACTGAAGAGTTCAAAATAATGGAATGACATAAAGCATCCCATGGGAAGTCAAGAATCGCAACAAAAATTGCCCTACATGCAACAACCCAAACTATGGAACAGTACGGATGAACAGGTAACGGACAAAACACAGATTCGATATCAGATTAAGCAAAAGTGCACTGTGTCCGAACTCCCGTATAAGAGAAATTACACTGTAAAAAGACACAGAAATCAAAGCTTACTCAGGAGGGATACCATGATTAACAGACCTGCCGTGTGGGTGAGATACAGTAGGTGGTGTATCAATTGAAATCTACCCGGTTCCGTTCCTTTTAGCGACAATAAGGGAGCAATTAGGAAAATTAAATGGAATAAATAAAGTGAACGAAAAAATACAAAACTGATATGACCAGCCACATCCTTATTGGGATATTTGTCAAGCCACAAGGGGCATCTCTGATACCTTTACCGGGGTTGTCTGAGACATTTGTACCATTTTACCGAGGACCTTGGAAGGAGGGTGAGTGCATCTAACAGCCAAATGGCTCCGCAGCAAGCAGAACATTCGTGCTAGGATTGCATAACCCAAAGAACCGGAAGTGTCAATCATTAAACAACCAACACGCTCCTGGGCGGCGCACGGCCACCATGGCTGGACCTTGTGAAGCTCCCGGCCCAGTGGCCGTGGATTGAAAAGTGGTATACTGGCTTCTGTACGGTCATTAACCTAAGCCAGAAATCCATGGCTTGGACACCCAAACCAATGCCAGGGTGTAGGGGCAAGCCGACGCTGAAAATCCTCATAATACCAACTATACCCATAACCACCGTGAGTTTATAGGAACTATAAATTAGGTATTGATAAATGAACATTTCAGGACCACGGTCGGGATGTTTCTGACCCAGGACTGAAAAACCTGTAGCCAATTACTAATCGTTCTCGTGACCCTGGGTTTCTTATCATAAGTACTGGGACAAATATGACTTAGTCGACATGATGCTATCACAGGGGGAGTATCCATCAAAACACCACCGCTGACGTGACAGCACAAGACCGCCAGGCATCCTCGAAGCGCCCGATCTCTCAAACAATGAAGATGGAGAATGCCACCTTAAGGAGCTGTAATGCCTTAATCCCCCAAGCCTCCGTGAACACACCGGATGTTGATGTGGATGCCATCTCTGGGGAATTCGCCGTAGATACACCACCGCTGACGTGGGAAGGGGCATACCTCACATCCCCGGGCTGTTCAGTAGCAGACCAATTCCTCTGTGTCCTCGTAGGCTGCACCATAGATGTTCGTGCACACTCATCAGTCACCCTCGAGACGCTTGAGCCCTCAAAAGGAATTCAAAAGGCGACTTCTACCAGATGAGTGTGAACGCCGGCTTCTGTGTGTACGGGAGAAGTTCCGTGAAGAATGCCTCAAGCGCCTCCTGCACCGATCCGGCGAGCGACGCTGATCGTGCGGATCCGACCGATGCAAGGCTATGTGCCCACGCTGCGTTCTATCCCTACAGAAATTTCCGCAGCGATCTGAACAGCACACGTGCGCCCCAAACCGCCGCAGAAACAGTCCGTACTGAAAAGCCGATTTCATGCGCTCTGCACGCAACCCCCCCCCATAGACAGAGCAGGGGCCGCATGCAGAGCACACAAAAGAGCGACATATCACTTCTTAGAACGCAGCGCCCCGGCAGTAGCCGAAGCGCCGCGCTCCAATACGCCATGTGGGCATGAATTATGCACAATCTTCATAGCTTGTGCTGGGGACGCAGGACGCATGCAGCCACGCTGCGGTGCAGAACGCAGCATAACTGCATGAAAACACGCCACGTGGGCACATAGCCCAACGCAGAGGGGAAGCGGGACCGATCACTGGTAGGACATAAGCAGGACCCCTGTAGTCTGCAAGGATTTAGACATTGTGAAAGTAGCTGTGGATGTGAAGAAGGGGACAGCTTGGGCATCAAGGGTTAATTGAGAACGTGGCAGACCATCACAGGTATGCAGCACAGGAGGGGATTTAGGGGGGGGTCTGAGCCAGGGATACAGGCTGGTGAGCAGACACACTGCCCAAAACCTGCAGAAGAGAAAGTGGTGTCATTGTCCATGGCAGTATATGAGGGGTTAAAGTAATACTGCTGTGATGCTAATGCACTAGAGTGCTGGGAGCTGCAGGGGAGATGAAGGGGGCGTGGAGCAAACTGTGCTGTGTGAAAACAACAGGGAGGGGGGCTGAGGGAGCAACAGTTGTGAGGTGTTTATTAAAGCCTGCCTGCAGTGCTAAAGGCAGGGACAGGAAAAACAGGGATGCACGTGGGGCAGGGGCCCGAGGGAAGCACCTAGGAGAAGAAACACTTCCCCAGCAGGTGCTGCAGCTGTCTGCAACATAGCCCCTATCTGTGCCTGAGGAGAGCTGAGCTCTGCAAATAAATGAGCCAGTCATCCCTAACCTTCATGCCACGCATGGGCCTGCAGCGTCTCAAGGATGTGAAGGTCCATCGGGTTTCTCCTGCTTCCACCAGGCAGAGCTGCTCCGGATCCTGGGATACCAGGGGAAGAGGCCGGACACCGGCCCAGACCCCAATATATAGGTAGAATTACACCCTATAGGTGGGATTGGGAATTCGGGAGGGGCCAGGACGGAGTCCCCTCCCAAACACAGGAAGAGCAGGGCCTGGACGGGAGAGGGGGCTGGACAAAAACAGCATTGGGGTTAACCCCTTGCTGCCCAGTCTGGGGCAGTTTCATTATGCACTACACTGCCCACCAGGCAGTGCGGTGCAGCGCGACGAATAGGACCTGCGGCCGGACACGTGACTTGCTTTCATTCTCTTCTGCCGTAAGTGCTGGATGTGATGTGATGTGATGTGATGTGTGTGTGTGTGTGTGTGTGTGTGTGTCTGCAATCGGCTGTGTGTGTGAGTCTGCGATCGGCTGTGTTTTTCTGCGATCGGCTGTGTGTGCCTGCGATCGGATGTGTCTTTCTGTGATGGCTGTGCGTGCCTGCGATCTGCTGTGTGTATCTGTGATCGGCTGTGTGTGTCTGCGATCGGATGTGTGTATCTGTGATCGGCTGTGTGTGATCTTCTGTGTATATCTGCGATCTGCTGTGTGTGTATCTGTGATCGGCTGTGTGTATCTGTGATCGGCTGTGTGTGCCTGCGATCTGCTGTGTGTGATCTGCTGTGTATATCTGTGATCGGATGTGTGTATCTGTGATGGCTGTGCGTGCCTGAGATCTGCTGTGTGTGATCTGCTGTGTATATCTGCGATCTGCTGTGTGTGTATCTGTGATCGGCTGTGTGTATCTGTGATCGGATGTGTGTGCCTGCGATCTGCTGTGTGTGATCTGCTGTGTATATCTGTGATCGGATGTGTGTATCTGTGATGGCTGTGCGTGTCTGAGATCTGCTGTGTATATCTGTGATCGGCTGTGTGTATCTGTGATCGGATGTGTGTATCTGTGATGGCTGTGCATGCCTGAGATCTGCTGTGTGTGATCTGCTGTGTGTATCTGTGATCGGCTGTGTGTGTATCTGTGATCCTCTGTGTGTGTATCTGTGATCGGCTGTGTGTATCTGTGATCGGCTGTGTGTATCTGTGATCGGCTGTGTGTATCTGTGATCGGCTGTGTGTGACTGCGATCGGATGTGTCTTTCTGTGATGGCTGTGCGTGCCTGCGATCTGCTGTGTGTATCTGTGATCGGCTGTGTGTGTTTGCGATCGGATGTGTGTATCTGTGATCGGCTGTGTGTGATCTGCTGTGTATATCTGCGATCTGCTGTGTGTGTATCTGTGATCGGCTGTGTGTATCTGTGATCGGCTGTGTATGCCTGCGATCTGCTGTGTGTGATCTGCTGTGTATATCTGTGATCGGATGTGTGTATCTGTGATGGCTGTGCGTGCCTGAGATCTGCTGTGTGTGATCTGCTGTGTATATCTGTGATCGGCTGTGTGTGTATCTGTGATCGGCTGTGTGTGTATCTGTGATCGGCTGTGTGTATCTGTGATCGGCTGTGTGTATCTGTGATCGGCTGTGTGTGCCTGCGATCTGCTGTGTATATCTGTGATCTGCTGTGTGTCTGTGTGTGATCTGCTGTGTGTCTGTGTGGTCTGCTGTGTGTGTCTGGGATCTGCTGTGTGTGTGTGTGTATATCTGTGATCTGCTGTGTGTCTGTGTGTGATCTGCTGTGTGTGTCTGGGATCTTCTGTGTGTGTCAGCATGTCAGCTAGCAGCAGGGTAGGACGGCGTGCAACACCGACCGGAGATCACAGGAGGACCTGGGAACCACGCAGACGTCCTGGTCTGGTGAGTATGAGTCTCCTGGAAAGTGGGGGGGTCTGCTTTTTGGGGGGGGTAAACTTACCTCCAACCGTGTTTCTCCAAGAATAAGACCTCCTCCAAAAATAAGCCGTAGCGCTTTTTTGGGGGGCAAAAAAAATATAAGACAGTGTCTTATTTTTGGAAAAACACGGTACTTACACTAATCCTGAACTTGGCCTATTTTCTTCATTCCATTTCAGTACTCCTTCTTGACATTGTTGTCTGGTACATGTTGTTGTACACATGGTTCTGACCCTTTGCACAGTATCTGACAATACGAGGGGCTACTGATAAGTCTTTGGCTTTGTGATCTTTTTTGATTCTATGGTAACGAATGTTACATCACATGAAAGCCTTATGTGTCTAATATATGTATTCAAAATTTTGTGTTTGCTGCTTATGGCAACAGTGCTCTACGCACGCAGGAAAACAAAATGGCAGAGTCTAATGCAATATTCACAACAACTGAGAGCAGAGGAGGGAAATAATTATTTTTCCTGCAAGGAAAGTCCGAGAAGGATATTCATGGTGATATGTCGCAGACATTGGGGGATTAATGCCCTTCAAATTCCATATTTATGACCTGAGTTGCCAAATTTAAAATGGGCCACTTCAGCACCAATGATGAGGAACATCCTGGGCGACCGAGAGTAGTGGTTGTTCCAGAGATCGTCGATGCTGTCCACAACCTCATACTGGAGAATCAACGACTTTCAGCTAAAGCAATAGCAAACATCATGGGGATTTCCCTAGAACATGTTTGTGTCATTATCCATGAACATTTGGACATGAGGAAGCTATCTGCTAAGTGAGTCCCCAAATGTTTGACAACAGATCAAAGAAGCATGAAAATGAAAACTTCCCGGTCCATTTGTCAGCGTTTCTGGACTGATAATAACTTCCTGGATTGACTGTTCACTATGGATGAGACCTGGATTTATTTGTATGACCCTGAAAACAAGGAGCAGTCAAAAGAGTGGAGGCACAGTAGTTCTCCTCGTCCAAAGAAGTTCAAGGTGCAAAAATCAGCCAATAAAGTGATGGCGTCTGTGTTTTGGGATAAGGAGGGCATGCTGTTAATGGACTACCTTCAAAAGAGTTCCACCATCAATGGAAGGAATTACATTGAACTTTTGGACCAATTGAAGGCAAAAAAGCGTGGCAAGCTGTCCAAAGGAATCTTGTTCCTGCAAGACAACGACTCCGCTCACACTGCACAAGCGACCAAGACAAAACTTGCAGAGCTGGGCTTACAGCTGGTTGACCACTCACCTTATTCACCAGACATAGTCTCCCTCCAACTATCATCTGTTTCCAAACCTGAATAAACACATTAAGGGTGCCAAATTTCACACCATTTCTGATGCCATGGCTGCTACCATGACAGCTGCCTGGTTTGAGGCACAACCAAAATTCTTCTTTTTGCTAGACTTACAGAACTTGGAATACCAATGTAAAAAGTGTGCTAACATCAGTGGAGAGTATGTGGAATAAATGTAAAGTTTCATCATCCTATCTTGTTTCTTTCTGGGTAAAGCCAAAGTCTTTTCAGCAGCCCCTCATATCTCAGGCTCTTCTCCCAACACTCTTGAAGAGGAACTTGTCTGCTTGAACCAATCTGCTCTAATCATCTCTAACAGGATTATCTCTAAGCCTGCAGGAGCTGTGTGTGTAGTGTCTGGAAATTCAAACAGCAGAGTTGTCAGATACACAGCAGCCAGCAAAGACCTCTCTAAGGTCGGGGACACACGGGTCACTACTGCAATCCTCGCATGACACTCGGCTCACGCTGGCAGCACAGCAGGAGCCGAGTGTCATGCAAGTGTCACTGCAACTGAGGTCCGATCATGTGATCGGACCTCAGCTGCGGGGGCGGGCCAGCACTGAGGAGGGGCGGTGCCGCTCTGTGGAGGGGCGGGCCGGCGCTGCGGAGGGGAGGGATTTATCTCCCTCTCTCCTCCGTTGCCGGCTATTTCCATTCTTGCCCTGCACTTGCGGTACACCGGTGTACTGCGAGTGCAGTGCGATTTTTCTCTCTCCCCATTGACTTGAATGGGTGCAAGAGAAAGAAGGATCGCATTACAGTCGCAGCATGCTGCAATTGTTTTCTTGGTCTGATTAGGGATGAGAAAATAAATCGCCCATGGGTGCTGACACATAGGCTAATATTGGTCCTAGTGGAATGCGATGTTTTATCGCTTTCCACTCGCTCCAATTTTCATGCCGTGTGGCTTAGGCCTTAAACTGCCTCTTGTGGACTTGATCTCCTGGACACCATCTGGTCTTTTTCCCCATGAGTGCTCCAGTGTGATCCTTTTAGACCAGGTACATTGTAGAGTGCGGGGTACTGAGATCATAATGTGATGCCCTGGCAAAATCAGGTTGTCACAGGAGACTGCATCCATTTTCCAGATGCAGGACTCTCTCCTCCTTGTCCTTCCAACACTACCCCCCACACAGGTACATACACCAGCCACAAAAGCCTAGTCACCCCCCAGGACAATAGGGACACACCAGTGGGTGGGGACAGGCATATGGTGATGCCCACCTAGGGGTCCTGAGGTGTTAGAGGAGGAAACATGTCAGATAATCTTAAATAGTGGAAGTGAGAGGAGTGAAGTGGTAGTCGGGGGTTTTACTACCTGAGCTTACTAGGTGGCAGACCGCAGAGCAGGGCCACAGGCGACGGAGATCCAGTTGCGGGATACCTTAAGTGGACCGGGGCAGGGTTGTAGCCCACCGGTGCTGACAGTAGGAATCCGGTCCAGAGGCCGTGCACAGTCAGGGTACGTGGACCCTAAGGCAAGGACAGCTGCAAGCACCTTTCCAATTAAACAGCGGGGGACAAGATTCCAAGTATTGTCCCACTAGCAGCCCAGATAGACGCGGGGGATAGGGCGTCTGCAAGTACCTGCAGAAATCCCAAGGGTCAGATCTCGCGGGCGACAGCTCCCACAGCAAAGACACCGGCAGTGGACTTTTCCCGTTCCATGCTGACTAGTCAACACACGAGACACCAAACTAGAGTGCAGGAGGAAGGGCTCCTGTTCTGTTCACCGGTGTACGGGACTCAAGCACACCCCTCCAGAGGCTACTGGTATCCGGCACTTGGTTTAATATCTAGACTCTGTGTGACTTCATTCAAAATAGTGAGTACACAGGTATCATCCAGTCCAGCCCTCCAGACTGCATCCCAGTACTCTACTTACACCTGGGCCCCGGGTCTACACCTTCCCTACCCATGGAAGGGATACCATCCTGTTGCCCTGCTCTATCAGCCCCGGGCATCCCATACAAAGGCAGCGTCGGTGTTACCAACAATCACCGCAACCCACGGGTGGCGTCACTGACAAACTCTCCCCTGTAAATAACCCCTATATTGAGTTGTGGGCGACGGGCTGCTGCACGAGCCCCGGATCCGGCTGCCACTCGAGCCACAGCCACGATTCCGGATCCGAGCGTCTCGAGTAGCCCCCTTGCCATGGTCTGTGCCCCCGCCCATTTCAATAAAAGCAGAGGCACGGAGACCAGTGCAGCATCATGGGTAGCATCTCTTCTACATCTGGCAATATTCAGTATGAACTATACTTAATAAATGAACTAGAAAACTGAAAAAGTAACTGAATTACTATCAATTAAACTGTACAACCAGGCAGTGCTTTATTCAGTGGCTGCAGAGCTTTTTTCCGCAAGTGGATAATCCAATACAGTTTTCAGAACTTGTCTGAGCTCATTTGAACCCACGGACCTTATCAACTTATTTGAACCTATATGAATTCATTTATTGCATTTATCTTCCTCATCTTCTCTATCTTATCTCTTGTTTCGTATTGATTTTATTTTTAAGGTGGTTTGCTACCATCCGGAGCAACCAACCAATTGTATGATTTTATATCTATTTATGTATTTCTAAATATTAACTAGTCTCCCAAGTTAATAATTCAATCCTGAGCAGACTAACAGCTCTTCCTGACATTAAATTGGATAGAAGGAGGGGATCAATGCTTTTAGATTTTTTTACATATTACTATACTCTTCCAGTGTAAAATAAAAAATAAAAAAATAAAAAACGAAAGTTTAAATTCTAAACAGCACAGATTTATTTATTTATTCTATTTTTACTCTTGGCAAAGAGAGGGTTTTTTACCTAAAATCTGCTGCAGTTGGGATAGTAGTGGTATATTAGCGCTCTGCAAATCAAACCCATTTCTTCTCCCAACATGTTACATTCTGACTTTTCTCTTAGTGATGACCTTTGGCTTATGACTGAATTACACTTTCCTTGGTGGACATGTCGTCAATCATTAAATATTCTGCAGGCTGCTACTTTGGAATCTGAGACTGAATTTGCACGTAGGACCTGGAGCCCAGCGGCACAAAAGGTCTCTTTGGCCTGTATGAGAAAATTAATATTTTTAAAAACCCATGGTAGCTTTAGGGTCTTTTTGAATATTTAGCGTTTGGGTCCAATGAGCTTCAAGTTCTGCCATTAATAGAAATCTAAACCTTATTGTTGGAATTAAAAGAAAAGAATGGTACGTTCCTTGGAGACCACAGTTTAGTCAATGCAGCTTCGAAGATCTAAGGGTTACAACCATAACAATATGTTTGAAATGAGATGACACATTTAACTTTTGCACAATTTTTTTCATAAAAGGGATTGGTCAGTAAAGATAAATTATTCCCTATAGAGTTGATATATGATAACTCATAGATCGATGGGATCCAACCACTAGGACCCTCACTGATTTGCAGAACAGGATTCTTTTGTCTCCTTTTAGAATTGAGTGGCATATGCTCAATCGACACTCCTTCAGTCTCTATGGGTCTGCTGGATAAAGCAAATCGCATCGCTTGGAGCAGTGGTTGGACAAGCGTAGTGCTGCTCCCTTCTAAAACAAGATAAAAATGCCACAACCATGATAAAAGTGCCAAACAATCTATCAGTTCATCACTTATACAGGTGATAACTGATCTTGACTGAAGAACCTGTTAAAAGGGAACCTGATAACTGATACATTCCATGGGAAGCATATATCAGACACTGTCTATATGATTTAAGTCATATATAGTATATCACAAAAGTAAGTACACCTCTCCAATTTTTGGAAATATGTTATTATACTGTATGTTTTCATGGGAGAAACAGAAGGTATGACATTTTGATACAATGTAAAGAAGTCAGTATTTGACCTGTATAATAGTGTAAATTTGGGCTGCCCTACAGAACAAAGGGCCTTCCACTTAAGTTTTAAAGACTTCTGAACTGCTTGAAGTGTTAATGGTCAACTACCACATGATCAGCCCATCTCATAATGGTTGCGAACATTGCCTGGTGATGACAGACAACTTCAGAAAATTTGCAGTCGCATCTCTGACCTGGCACCAGATGGCAGAGTCAGCCACCCGAACCACCTGCTGAGACTTCATCTGTGTGTATAGGGACCCTAAAAGGATCCATTCCAATCAGGGTGCATGCTTCCAGGGATGAGTCATGGATTAGCTTTATCAACTCTATGGCATTGAGAAGTCCCTCAGCGAAATGGAGCCTGTGAATGCTTTAATAGGACATTTTTACAGAGGCTAAGAACGTTGGAAGATGCTAAGAACATTGGAAGATGATCAGAAGATGAAGTGTCCTCAGTTTATTTCAAAATTGGCGTGGGTGTATAGTAACTGAGTGTACGCCACAACTGGGTAAACGACGTGCACTCTGCTGTTTGGCCGTAATGGTCGTGAAATATACAAACTAGAACTCATCCCAGTGGAAGATTAAACTAGAATGAGTAGAATAAGTATGACCATCTGGGTGCAAAAACACCAGGCTGAAAACACTGAGGTGGCTAGTTGAGCAAAAGTTCCAGGAGCTGAACCATTCGGACATTACTCCAGTGCTGGAGGCACCCTTACAACCTGGAGATTACGTGCTGATATGAGCAAAGTGCCCCAAGGGCAAATAGGCCTATCGATGGGATGTGACTTCCCTCTAAGGAACAAGGAGAGTTCATAATGAAAACCCAGTATATGAAGTCTCACCAGAAGAAGAACAGGCCCCAGTAAGAGTTCTACATCGTAACATGCTCTGCCCCCCTGTGTGTCTGAAGGGGATTGAGTGGCTGAACCCCCAAAGGAACAAAGGAATAGTGTGCCGAGGAGGGCTGCTGACAATTCAGATGAGTGGTGGGTGGTACCTACAGAGCACAGCGAAGCAGTGTCTCCACATCCTGACAAATCAGAAAATGGGTCAGAGAATGAAGCTGCCAGTGAATCCCCAGAAAGTGCGAGTGTTTGAAAAGAAGCACCCTCAGAGAGGCCTCGCTAAACTGAGTGTGACAATTCTGGTTTTCCACCGACAAGGTATGTAGCCGATGACTTAATTTGGCAATGCATAATAAAGAAGACACAGAAATGTGCTCTAATGTTGCCAACTTTTGGCCTGCCTCAGAAAAATATCAACATGCAGGATAAGTCTTCTTGCCTGAGAACTGGCAATTTTAAAGAGGGGAGGAATGTAAGGGAGTAGGTGAAGCAAAAGATGTGATCAGTTAACATCTTACAGTATCTCTAAGAAAACATCACCATTTGCTGGTCAGAAAGGACAAGCAGAAACTAAAGAGTGAAGTGTGTTTCCTCGAGGGAAAAGATTGGAAGAGAAGACAAATTCAGGTGACAGTTGTGGTGCAATAATTAATTATTAAATTGTGGGATGGCGGAGGGGGTGGAGTTGGCGCCTGTGTAAAGGGATGGTGAAAATATGCATTCAGCTAACATAATGCAGTAGCTGAATGTAAAGCTACCACTAGGGGGGAGCTGGGACTCAGGTAGAGGAAGGGCTCCTTAGTGCAGGAATACAGAGGCCCACTAGAAGTCGCTAACATAAGCGCAGGGATAGTCACTCAGCCAAGGTCTGTGGTGGAATGTCACGTCTGTACCGAGGAGTAAGCAAGCCGAAGAACAAAATCGAGGTCGGAGGTCAGGAGAACAAGTAAGCACAGGGGATGGATTGGAGGTCGGGACACGGAATGGTACCAGGGTCAGATAAGCAGGGAGGTCAGGCCCAGCAGTAGGGCACGGAGGTCAGACCGGGCAGGTGGGATGGAGGTCAGGTAAAATGGTATTGTGTTGATCAGAGTACAGTCACAGGAACCAGTTGCACACAGCAGAGCAGGAACTATTTCTGGCAGCGTCCTGGAGGTAATACCAGCAATATATGGTGATGTGACCTCTGGAGCAAGGCAGGACTGACAGGCCCCTCCCCTTGGATCTAACCTCAGAGACAACATACATGGACTGGCTCTGCAGAGTCAAAGCCATGCTAAAATCATGACACTGCAAGTGAATATCACCAACTTCAGGTTGGAAAGAGCAAACAAGAGCTAATGAGTGGATTGTGTGTTTCCTTGAGGGAAAAGTTTAGAAGAGACACTGTATCAGGTGATAATTGTGGTGCAGTAGTTAATTATAAAAGCTCGGGATGGTCAACAAGTGGAGGAGTTGGCACCAAGAGTAAGAAGGCAGTGAGCATGTACGCAGTGGTGGGGCTTATGTGACGCCATGGACTATCAAGGTCGTCACAGGGTATCGTGCAATCTGCCCTTCTGCACGGTATCCACATCCTCCTTGGTTACAGATCCCTGTCCTTTGGTGTTGCTAAGAGCAGAGCCAGTCAAAACCCTAGGAACACTCTGCACCACACCCACCAGACACACCAATGGGGGGTCCTGAAGGGAATAGGGCCGCCCACTTGGGGGGTTGGTAGGGGAGTGTCAGAAGTGTTAGGAGCAGTGAAGAGGAGAGTTGTGGAGTGGTGACTCTCAAAGTGAGAGGTCACAGGTTTTGGAGCAGGGCTCCTTGAGACTACTAGGTGGCAGACGTTGGTCTAGCCCTGGTAGGAGCTGGAACCCTGGTCACAGGGGATCATGTCAAGGGGCACAGATCTGCCGAGGAGGGCAGCCGGCAGCTTTGAGCCATCTCTGAAAAGGGGCCAGGGCACGACGGGGTACGTGGACCCTAGGCCGGGAACTGGCTTCACGCAGCCCGATAATTTACCCGATGGGTGTGAAGTCTTCAACATTCATCCCTCACCCGCTCCAAAATCGGGGTAACTAGCGCAACGAGGGGATAGGACTTTCCCAACACATAGTCCAGAAAATCCCAAGCGTGAACCCTGAGAGCAAGCTCACTCTGTTATCCATACGGGTGAGCAGGACCTGACTAGTTCCATACTACAGGGTCCAAATAGTGAAGAGAGTACCACGGAAAAGGTCACAGGCTAACAAGCAACACCAAGGGGCACGGATCCATGCATGCTCCCTCCCTGCTGCAGCAGTGCTCAGAACTCTGGTTTACATGCTGTCGGTGTCAGTATTCTTGGACTGGGTGAGTACGCAGAAAACCTTTTCCTCCCCAACGGCACCCCTTCACTACCACCACCGCCGGGCCCCGGGGCAAAACCCACCTACCCACAGAGGGGTTAAACACCTTGCTGCCACACCACCGCCACCGGGCTCGCCCAACAGCAGCGGTGGTACTCCATCTTACCACGCACCATGGGTGGTGTCACAAACTTCTAAACCCCCTGTACATATCCACCCTTTTCACTTAGAGTGTCCGCGCGACCCCCCGGGTCCGGAGACCCCTTGAGCCACCACGGTTCCAGATCCGAGCGGCTCGGCAGCTGTCAGGGGGGCGGTAAACCTCGAAAAACCTGGCATCACGAACAAGATTCGAGCAGGACCCACTTACCTGGGTGATGTGCGGCTTGAAAACCGTAAACCACGAGTCAGCAGTCCTTTCCTTGCCAATTCTGCCATTATCCGCCATCTTTTCGCGCCAAAATGCTGTCTTCCCCGAGAAAGCACGTGAAGCCTAAGCCCCGCCATTCGTCTTGCGTGTGAGGCCGGAACCGGAAGTTCCCATAGGGCCACAGCTCGCAAAAGAGTGCTGCGAAAAGACCGAGGCGGTGTGCCGGAATGTAACAACAGCGGAAGAGAAGCAGGGACGCCAGGACTCTGAAAAAAAACACCAGCATCCACCATTGCCATAGAAGGATCTGAGAGCAATCAGACTTCAGAAAGAACTAGTAGAGCAAATACTAAACATTGTCTCTAGAAGGCTCCAGAACACTGAATACCAAACACAGACTCTAGAAGGAAGCGGAAGACCGAATACCAGAAAACAGTTTTGGTAGAAGACTGAACACTGGTTGCAAAAGAAGACACCCTCTAATGAAACCATAGAAGAAGAGCTCAGTAAACCAGGTCATTGCTTCATGTCCAGGCATATAGTACCAAGTGAGAAACCTTACTCACTAACATGGGACTTGGAGATTTGTCCTGTTGTCCCGGAATGGACGAAGACAGTGTGTGTGATTCCATCCTATCACAGACGCTGCCACACAGCGTTGGGTCTGACTGCACCCAAGCACAGATGTCGGGACTGACGGTGGGCAGGGGAAGCAGTGAATATATATGAGGGTTAATGAGCAGACCCAGAAGTGGCGTTATAACTGCGTGGGAGACTCAGTAAGTATAAGTGATCTTCTCTTATTCCCCTAGACCTTTCTACCACAATGTTGGGGTTCCCATAGACTTATATGGGGTTTAACGTCCAGCAGACGTTCGGGTTCAAGTCTGGTCCCAAACTGGATTTTTTGTTTTTAAATGTAGCTGGACTTGCCGATCCCAAATATCTGTGAGTTCGCCCATCTCTACCACTGAGTTATTCTTTTCTGCCCCTTTACCTCCACATAATCTGTTTACACTAGCACACCTTTTTCCTGAAGTGTGCTTTTTTAATACACTATATTGTGTTTTGTTGGGGTTCTCCCATTATAAATTGATATAATTAAATTTGTATTTTAAGGGATTTGTTTGTTTTATCCTCTTTCTATTACCTATTTTGGTTAGACTTCAAACTATATTGGTGGAAATAAGAAAAAAAACTATTCTGCTGTTATTTCTTGATGTTTTAAATTTCACACTGTTTTCATGTTGTACTAATAAAGTGTTTATTCTGTGGACCACCACAATTATGGCAATTTTAAATTTATATAGTTTTATTTATGTTTTATTACTTTTGTACAATAATTACACTTTTTAATAACAAATAATTAGTAGTGATGAGCGAGCATGCTTGTAACTACTCGGTACTCGCACGAGTATCGCTGTACTCGGGCTGCTCGGCGGGGACCGAGTAATCTCGCGATACTCGTGCTGTACTCGTGGTCTTCATCCCTGCATGTTGGCGCTCTTTTGAGAGCCAGCCCTCATGCAGGGATTGGCTGGCAGACCACTGCAATGCCACAGCCCTGTTAGTTGTGGAATTGCAGTGATTGGCCGGCCTGCACAGCGTGACCGAGCCTTTGTACCGGCCGGCGCGCTGTGCTCTGCTCACAGCTATCCAGACAGTGAGTGCAGGGAGAGTGTCGCTGATTCAGGGAAAGCTTTGCGGCCCTTTATAGCTTTTTCAGTTGCAGGGCTGCAAACAGTGTGACCAAAAGTCCTTCTCAGGACTATTGTAGTTGTATACAGGCAGGCAGGGTATAGCCAGGTCGGAGTACAGTAGCAGAGTCCTTCTCAGGACTATTGTTGCTATATACAGGCAGGGTATAGCCAGGTCTGAATACAGGCTAGTGACCAGAAGAGTCCTTGTCAGGACTATTGTACCAGTATACAGGCAGGCAGGCAGGCAGGCAGGGTATATATAGCCATTCCTAGTGGTGACCGTATACCAGCCTTCATCATATCTGGGGCTGGTGTACACAGTCCAGATAGTGTCTGACTTGTCTGTAATTGTCGCTCCCCAAAAAAACCTGTTAGGTTCTTATTGCGTCCGTGCTTGGTTTTTAAAACCGCACGTGTGTGCCTGTCGGTGGCAGCGTACAGGTGCACTTGTGTGCAATTTCCACAAACTTTGATATAACGCACAAGTAGTGAATATACACGTCAGCACAGCATTGCAAAATGCGCAAGGGCATTGGCAAGGAACAAGGAAGTGGACGTGATGGTGGTGCAGGCAGAGGCCGAGGTCGTGGGCAAGCTCTAATTTCGCCACAACAAAGGGCCACATCTAGTCGCTCGCACGTCCTGTCCCAAATTCTTGGGGACCGCAGCAGTACACCGCTCTTGAACCAAGACCAGTGTCAACAGGTTGTTAGTTGGATAGCAGATAATGCTTCCAGTCAGATTGGCACCACCACAAACACTCTGTCTTCCACACGGTCAAGTGTCAGTAGCCGTGATACTGCACCGCACATTTCTGAACCTGATCCTCCTTCCTACCACCAGGCTGAGTACACGTCCTCCTCGGACATTAATGATCCCACACTTGGACACTCGGAAGAGCTGTTCACGTTTCCATTCACACATTCTGGCCTCTCGCCAGCTCATATTGAAGTGGGTCATGAGGAGATCGTCTGTACAGATGGCCAAATATTTGAGCAGCCACGTTCTCACGAAGTTGGCAACGTGTCTCAACAAGTGGTGGACGATGATGAGACACAATTGTCAGGAAGTCAGGAGGAGGAGCAGGGTGCGGAAGAGGAAGACGACGTGGTGGATGATCCAGTAACTGACCCAACCTGGCAGGAGGATATGCAGAGCGAGGACAGCAGTGCACAGGGGGAGGGAG
This sequence comes from Anomaloglossus baeobatrachus, assembly GCF_048569485.1. Lineage (NCBI taxonomy): Eukaryota > Metazoa > Chordata > Amphibia > Anura > Aromobatidae > Anomaloglossus > Anomaloglossus baeobatrachus. Next base: position 552,930,526 of record NC_134353.1, read on the forward strand.
GTGTAGCATCACAACAGGCAGTAAGAAGCAGGGTGGTGGCCCCAGGCAGAAGTCAGGCAACCGTTCCCCGGAACAACACGACGACACAAGGTGCCTGTACAAATGTTAGGTCTTCCCGAGTCTGGCAGTTTTTTAAGTTGGATCCAGATGATTCAAAAAAGGCCACTTGCAACACCTGCCGTGCCAGCATCAGCAGGGGTACCAAAACTAGCAGCCTGACCACCACCAGCATGATCAGGCACATGTCAGCCAAGCACCCGACTTTGTGGGAAGTACAACAGAGTCGAGGAGCAGTGCTTGCTGATGTCACTGCTACGTCTTCGCTGGTTGTGCATGCGAGCCAATCCCCTGTCCATGCTGCCTGCGAACAAGCCTCCTCCACTTCTGCACCTGCAGTTGCCTACGCAGAAAGAACACCATCATCAAGCACGTCCTTGTCCCAGCGCAGCGTTCAGTTATCCATTCAGCAAACCTTTGAACGCAGGCGCAAATACACTGCCAACACCCCACATGCCACAGTTCTAAATGCTAACATTTCGCGACTGCTTGCGCTGGAAATGTTGCCTTTTAGGCTGGTGGAGACAGAAGCATTCCGTGACCTGATGGCGGCAGCTGTCCCACGTTACTCGGTCCCCAGCCGCCACTATTTCTCCCGGTGTGCCGTCCCCGCATTGCATAACCATGTGTCACAAAACATCACACGTGCCCTGAACAACGCTGTTTCACCCAAGGTCCACCTAACCACAGACACGTGGACAAGTGCTTGTGGGCAAGGCCGCTACATCTCGTTGACGGCACACTGGGTTAATATTGTGGAAGCTTGGACCCAGTCTGAGCGAGGGACGGAACACGTCCTTCCCACACCAAGGTTTGCAGGCCCTACCTCAGTCAGTGTTTCACCCACACTCTACAGCTCCGGAATGTCATGCTCTTCAGCCTCCTCCTCCTCCTGCGCATCCTCATCCACTGTACCCTCCACACCAGTCCCAAGCTGGAAGCACTGCAGCACTGCCTCGGCGAAGCGGCAACAGGCTGTGCTGAAGCTAATCTGCATAGGTGACAAACCCCACAATGCAGAAGAGCTGTGGACAGCTCTGAAACAGCAGGCAGATCACTGGCTCACACCTCTGAACCTAAAGCCAGGAAAGGTCGTGTGTGACAATGGCCGGAACCTGGTGGCGGCTTTGAGGCGAGGCCAGCTGACACATGTTCCATGCGTGGCCCATGTGCTCAACCTCGTGGTTCAGCGGTTTATAAAGTCATACCCAGAGCTGTCTGATCTGCTGGTAAAAGTTCGCCGCCTGTCTGCACATTTTCGAAAGTCACCTACTGCTTCAGCCGGCCTTGCCGGCTTTCAGCGCAGTTTGCATCTTCCGGCTCACAGACTGGTGTATGATGTCCCCACGCGTTGGAATTCAACTCTGCACATGTTGGTCAGGATATGTGAGCAGAAGAGGGCAGTTGTTGAGTACCTGCATCACCTAAGCCGTCGGGAAATGGGTCAAACTCCACACATAACACCTGAGGAGTGGAGATGGATGTCAGACCTATGTACCATCCTCCAAAACTTTGAGGACTCCACCAAGATGGTGAGTGGTGATGACGCCATTATTAGCGTCACTATACCGCTACTCTGCCTTCTAAAATGGTCTCTGCTGAAAAACAAACATGATGCATTGCAGGCGGAGCGCGATGAGTTGCAGCAAGAAACAGTAGTGGGTGTGGGTGATGATAACACACAGCCCAGCCTCGTCTCATCACAACGTGCAGTGGAGGACTATGACGAGGAGGAGGATGAAGACATGGAGCAACTCTCCGGCCAAATTGAGGATATGACATGCACACCAGTCATATCCTCGGTTCAGCGTGGCTGGCCAGAGGACAGGGTAGATGAGGAGGAGGAGGAGGAGGAGGAGGAGGAGGACAGCATGTTCAGTCATCTTGTTGGTCAGGCTACTGAAGTCCTGGCTGTTAAGAGTCTGGCGCACATGGCTGACTTTATGGTAAACTGCCTGTCTCGTGACCCTCGCGTTAAGAACATCTTGGCCGACAATCATTACTGGTTGTTAACACTGTTAGACCCACGCTACAAGGAGAACTTTTTGTCTCTTATTCCCGTGGAGGAGAGGTCAACCAAAATGCAGCAGTTCCGGAAGGCCATAGTCACGGAAGTAGGCAAAGCATTCCCCTCACAAAACGCTAGCGGCATAGGTCAGGAATCAGTGGACAACCGAGGCGTACAGCCGAGAGAGGCACAAGTCCAATCCGCCAGAGGTAGGGGAACAGTCTTTAAGATGTGGGACAGTTTTCTCAGCCCCTCACGTACCACAGCCCCTGAGGTGCGGGGTAGTGCCACAAGAAATCCTAAGTTTGCCCAGATGCTGAAGGAGTACCTTGCAGATCGAACAACTGTACTCCGACATTCCTCTGTGCCTTACAATTATTGGGTATCCAAGCTGGACACGTGGCATGAATTGGCTCTCTACGCCTTGGAAGTCCTGGCCTGCCCTGCCGCTAGCGTTTTGTCAGAGCGTGTTTTTAGTGCCGCAGGTGGAATCATTACAGATAAACGCACCCGCCTGTCAACTGAAAATGCTGACAGGCTGACTCTGATCAAGATGAACAAGGGTTGGATTGGGCCAGACTTCACCACACCACCAGCAAATGAGAGCGGAATTTAAAGTTTGCCATGTACCTCCACTCACCCATGGGTACACACTTCTGGACTTTGGATAATCACTAGACTGCTCCTCCTTCTCCTCATGCGCCACCATGATGACCGTTACAAATTGCAATACTTAGGCCTTTGTTTCAGGTATACCCCCAGTGGTAAATTTTTTCGCCCATTCTTTGCAGAATGGACATTACAACGACAGGAGACCCGCTCCTTTGCAATGGGAACAATGTTTTGAGGCCCTCATGCACGTCTCTACCCAGGGACAACGTGGAGCCTCCCAATTTTTGGCTGCCCTGCCTAAGGGCTATACTATAATACACCCACTTCCTGACAATGGACACTTAATGTTTTGAGGCCCTCATGCACGTCTCTACCCAGGGACAACGTGGAGCCTCCCAATTTTTGGCTGCCCTGCCTAAGGGCTATACTATAATACACCCATTTCCTGACAATGGACACTTAATGTTTTGAGGCCCTCATGCACGTCTCTACCCAGGGACAACGTGGAGCCTCCCAATTTTTGGCTGCCCTGCCTAAGGGCTATACTACAATAGACCCACTTCCTTACAATGGGCACTTCAGGTTTACAGGCCCTCATGCACGTCTCTACCCAGGGACAACGTGGAGCCTCCCAATTTTTGGCTGCCCTGCCTAAGGGCTATACTACAATAGACCCACTTCCTTACAATGGGCACTTCAGGTTTACAGGCCATCATGCACGTCTCTATCCAGGGACAATGTGGAGCCTCCCAATTTTTGGCTGCCCTGCCTAAGGGCTATACTACAATAGACCCACTTCCTTACAATGGGCACTTCAGGTTTACAGGCCCTCATGCACGTCTGTATGCAGGGGCATTGGTGAACCTCACAATTTTGGACTGCCCTGGCAAAGGAAAATACTACAAAGACTCACTTCCTCAAAATGGGCACATTAGACTCAAGAGGCCTTCATGTACGTCTCTTCTCAGGGACATCGGAGTGCCACACAATGTTTTCACGTAAAATCTTTCATGTATTAATCTCAAAAAGTAACATACACCAGCTCTATCTCACTATTGGGTATGTGCCCTTAACATTTCCGCCATGAAAAATCATTTTGGGGTCATTTTGGAAGGTTTTCTGGTGAGTCCGTAAAAATGGCGTAAAACGCGGACAAAATTGTTCACAGCTGTGACTTTTCAGTGATAAATGCTTCAAGGGGTCTTCCCCATGCTGTTGCCATGTCATTTGAGCACTCTTCTGAGACTTTTGTGACATTTTTAGGGTTTCTCCATACTGCCGGGGGGTCATTTCACAAAAATACTCGGGTCTCCCATAGGATAACATTGGGCTCGTTGCTCGGGCCGAGTACACGAGTATCTTGGGAGGCTCGGCCCGAGCTTCGAGCACCCGAGCTTTTTAGTACTCGCTCATCACTAATAATTAGATGTTATCACAAGATAGTGATTTCTGTAGACCATTTCTTCAGTGGTACTATTTTGTGATAGTTAGGACTTGTTCACTTTGTTACACTTTTTATTTTTTGAGAGTTGGAATGTACAACAGAGATTATTTTTAGACTATTCACTACTCAATTGAATTGACATAATGTTTTTATTCTGCAGGTCAGTATGAAAATGACAATATACAAGTTATGCAGTTTGGAGTGGAGTTGTGTTTTTGTCATATTCCAAGACTCAACTTTGTTTTATCTTTCTGTAGACAGAGGGGTATGCAAACTTATTTTTTATGGGACAAGCTGTATTTTTCTGGTACTGCTTTTGGGTGCATATGACTTTTTGATCAATTTTTATTTTTATTTTTTAAGAGACTGGATGCGCAAAAGCTAGTGACACGGATGTTGTTTTTCATATTTCTTTGTTACCAAAATCACCATGCAAGATAAATAATGGTAGTTTCATAGTATGGGTAAATATGATTACAAAGATATCCAAATTATAGAATTGTATCATTGTACTATTTTTGCACAAAATATTTTTTTCATTGCATCATGTTTTGAGAGCTATAACGCTTTACTTTTTTGTCACGCTTTTTTTTTTTTTTGCATAACAAGCCTTAAATTCTATCACTGTTATTTTTGGAAATGTATCGCTTTTGGATCACTTTTATTTCATTTTTGGTAAGGCAGGGTGAACAAAGACAGCACTAGCAGTTACAGCAGAAGTCTGGCTGTGTATGTCAATCAGCCGGCTCCTGCAGCTGATCGCACTGTACCATGCAAACAGCATGACGTACACATCCGACAAAGAGCACAAAGTGACGTGCTTATGTCGAATGTATACTCCATCTAATATTAAGAGGTTAAAGTGATAACATGTCAAATTCTATAAATACTTAATTTGTGCATCTCTCTTTTTTTTCTTTAGATATTTATAGTACTGTGCAAAAGTTTTGAGCAGGAATGGAAAAGTTCTGCAAAGCAAGAATGCTTTATGCTCTTAAAAATAGTGGTTCCAAACATCCTGGAGGACTAAACACAGATTTTCTGTTGTATAGACTTGTGCAAATCCTTCTGTCTCTTTAAATAAGTCCAGACAGATCTTATGATAAAATCAGGACTCTGTGTGTGCCATATGATCACTTTCAGGACTCCTTGTTCTTTTCTTATGATGAAAATAGTTCTTAATAACATTAGTTGTATGTTTGGAATTTTTGTTTTGCTGCAAAATAAATTTGCAGCTAATCACTTGTCTATGAAATGCAGCACAAACTTGCAAGGAACCTCCACCTTGCTTCACTGTTGCCTTCAGACAATAATTATTGCCTGAAGCGCGTGCCACGCGCTCGCTGCCTGGGAGTAATCCTAGACTCTGATCTCTCTTTCAAGCCACACATCCAAGCCCTTTTCACCTCCTGCCGCCTCCAACTCAAAAATATTTCCCGGATTCGTACATTCCTTTCCCAAGAAGCTGCAAAAACCCTAATACATGCCCTTATTATCTCCCATCTGGATTATTGCAACCTCCTGCTCTGTGGCCTCCCTTCTAACAGTCACGCACCCCTACAATGTATTCTAAACTATGCTGCCCGGCTAATCCACCTGTCCCCCCGCTACTCCCCGACCTCTCCTCTCTGCCAATCCCTTCACTGGCTTTCCATTGCCCAACGACTCCAGTTCAAAACACTAACCATGACATACAAAGCCATCCACAACCTGTCTCCTCCCTACATCTGTGACCTAGTCTCCCGGTACTTACCTACACATAACCTCCGATCCTCACAAGATCTCCTTCTCTACTCCCCTCTCATCTCCTCGCATCCAAGATTTCGTCTGTGCTTCCCCCATACTCTGGAATGCTCTGCCACAACACATCAGACTCTCGCCTACCTTGCCAAGCTTCAAAAGGAACCTGAAGACCCACCTCTTCCGACAAGCCTACAAGCTGCCGTAACCCTCAGTCTGATACAACGCCGCACAATCAGCTCTACCCTCACCTACTGTATCTTCACCTATCCCTTGTAGACTGTGAGCCCTCGCAGGCAGGGACCTCTATCCTCCTGTACCTGTCTGTGTCTTGTATTGTTTATGATTATTGTACTTGTCCTTATTATGTATACCCCTTTCACATGTAAAGCGCCATTGAATTGATGGCGCTATAATAATAAATAATAATAATAAAATACCACTTTCTTACTCTTCAGCACTCAAACTACTTTTTTTTACAACCAAATACTTCTGCTTCCATTTTTCTATATTTAAGTTACTATTACTGCATTTTGTGCATAGTTGAGTCACTTGGCCTTGTTTCAAAGTCGAAAGTATGCTTTTTGGCCACAATTCATCCAAGAAGATCACTTCTGGTCAGTCTTCTGCAAATACTAGATAAATATAGATGAGTCTCAATGGTTTATGCCAGTTCTGAATTTAGGGCATGCTACACATCTTTCGATTTTGAAGGGAAGAAAGCATGCTGTATCTTTCATTTGCTACACTAAGTGTTCTTGGCAAACCATGGCATGTCCTTAATATTATGTATGACCGGGAGACACCTATCCATCACAATACTAGCAATACTATCAAGGAGGTATCTTAATTTATTATTCAGCAGGACAACAACCCCAAACCAAAAGCCATTAAGACATTAAGAACTATCTTCAAATTAAAAAAAACCCCAAGGAGTTATAAAGTGTTGATATGACCTCCACGGAGCCAGATTTTAAAATCATTCAGTCTGTGTGGGATAACTTACAGAGAAAGAAGTACCGCGTGAAAGTTTTGTTAATTATCAATTTTTCCTGTCGTTAATTGATAAAAATAACAACAAACACTTCTATTTTTTAAATCATTCTTATGTTGCAGCATTTTTTTCCACATAAAATTTTTTAAACAGTACAGTATATAGCAGGAACATATCTTCGAGGGGGGATGTGTGTAGTCTCCCCGGGCACAGCTGACAGGGGGGCACAATCTGCAGTCCAACATATCTCCCCAATTGCTGAATTTTGTCAACCCCCAGAGTGGGATTCAGCAGTCATCTGAGCCGACTGTCTGACAGTTGGCTCAGAAAAGATGTAGGTCTCCGAGTCCCAGCAATCTATTGTACTCACTTCTTTCAGGCATGAGTACCACTGAAGTTCTGACCGCTGGCTCTTCGGTGTCATGGCGACATCACCAGCGTGATCAGGACATCTGATTATGCTGCTGATGTCACTCTCTGGTGCTGCATAGCCGCAAAGAAGTTTAGTGGGGTAAGTGCTGCTATGCAGCTGAAGACAAAAAAAATGTATTATAATTGAGGGGGTAGAAAAAAATGTAGGGCACAGCATGGGCTCTGAGGAGGGAGAGATGATATGGACACAGTGTGGGGTATAAGTAGGAAGGGATTTGAGGATACATTATGGGGAGCGATGGGGGATTTACTGTATGAGGACAAAGTATGAGGAACGAAGGGGAGGGATTTATGAGGACACAGTATGAGGATTGAGGGGGATGGGTGTGAGCATAGTATATGGGGAGCAATGGCGTGAACATGGGTGCGGACACAATATAAGTAGCAAAGGGGATGAGTGTTATGATCCGATAACCGTGGAAGATTACAAAAAACTCCCATTAGTGGAAAAACGCCACAAACAACAAGAGTAGTTGGAACCTGGGCTGACCGCAATTCCCTAACTATCAGACAACACTAGAAGTAGCCGTGGAGCATTCCTGAACACCTAGACACCGCGTCACAGCCTGAGAAACTAGCTACGCCTCATAGATAGAAATGAGGAAATCTACCATGCCTCAGAGAAGTCCCCAAAGGAGTAGATAGCCCCCAACATATAAAGATTATGGTGATATAGGAAAATACGATACACAGATAGGAAAAATAGATTTATCAAAGGCGAGGCAAAAATCCTGCAGAAAGATACCAATCTCCTGATAGTAAAATGGCCCTTGAGGTCGAACGACCTCACCCCCACTATATCAGGTACTCTTGTAAATAATGGGAGAGACAAAATACCAAAAAGAACACAAAAATACACATGTGCAAATAATCAAGTTAGACAGGGAGAAACGCCCTTGTCTTACAGAAGAGCTAGCAAAGGGGGAACATCCATGCTCACCAAACTAGAAAGACAAATCTTCACCTGCAAGAAAACAGATACAAAACAAAGAAAAAAAACACCCTAGGGTGTAAACCAGGAAGAAAGGAAAAACCTAACAAACTCATCTGCAGAAGTCTTGCACAGGGAAACAGGGAAGGACAGAACTCCAAGCCAGGTCCAGAGACTGAGGAACATTAAATTATTTAACAATTTGCTGGCAACAGCAAGGCAAAAAGTGCTCTCCTTTATACACCAGGCTTGTCTGCAATAGGACTTCCTTAATTCCCAATTAACGCCAACACCTGTCTGAGTCACAGGCTCAGACTCAGCTCCACTACCATTCCTGGCCACCAGAGGGAGCTCCAAAACAGTACCCACACAGACGACATTCACAACAGTATTCCCCCTTGAGGAGGGGTTACCAAACCCTCACCAGAAACACTGGGTCTGTCAGGATAGACATGATGGAAGGCACAAACCAATCTGTCAGCGTGAATGTCAGCAGCAAAGACCCAAAAAATGTCCTCCCTACCATAACCCTTCCACTTAACAAGGTACTGGAGTTTTCGTCTATTAAGACGGGGATCCATAATTTTCTTTACCTCATACTCCAGATCCCCTTCTACCAACAAAGGATCTGGGGGCGCCGCCGTGGGAACTACTGGCTCCACATGTTTCTTCAACAAAGACTTATGAAAAAGATTGTGAATTATAAACAACTCAAGAAGAGCCAAATGAAAAGATACGGGATTAATAATCTCCGAAATCTTATAGGGCCCAATAAATCTAGGCTTAAATTTAGGTGAGGAAACTCTCATAGGAACATTCCTGGGGAACAGACAAACCATGTCCCCCACTTTAAACCGGGGATCAGCTGTCCTACCTCGGTTGGCAAACCTTTGAACATTCTCCTGGGACTGAAACAATTTGTCCACTACATGAGCCCAAATCTGCTGAATCCTTTCCACCAAAGCCTCAACCTGTCCTGAAGAGAACCTAGGATTAAATCCAAAATTGCAGAAAAAAGGAGACATCAAAGTAGCAGAGCTCGCCCTATTATTGAGAACAAACTCTGCCAAGGGCAAAAAAGAAACCCAGTCATCTTGATCAGCAGATACAAATCATCTCAAATATGTTTCCAAGGTCTGATTAGCTCTCTCAGTCTGGCCATTGGTCTGAGGATGAAAAGCAAAAGAAAAAGACAGTTCAATGCCTAATCGAGGAGAAAATGCTCTTCAAAAGCTAGACACAAACTGAACTCCTCTATCTGCCACAATATTCTCAGGAATGCCATGTAATCGAACCACCTGTTGAAAAAACAAGGGCACCAACTCTGAAGAAGACGGCAACTTCAATAATGGTACCAAATGGACCATCTTAGAGAATCTATCACAAATAACCCAAATAACCGTCATCCTTTGAGAGACAGGAAGATCCGAAATAAAATACGTAGCAATATGAGTTCAGGGTATCTTAGGCACAAGTAATGGCAACAACAATCCACTAGATTGTGCACAACAAGGTTTGGATCTGGAACAAATCCCACAAGATAGCACAAAACTCTTAACATCCCGATACAAAGAAGGCCACCAAAAAGACCTACTCACAAGATCTCTAGTACCAAAAATTCCAAGATGACCTGCCAATACAGAACAATGAATCTCGGACATAACTCTAGTCCTCTATGGATTAGGAACATAAAGCTTCCCCACAGGACATCTCTCAGGTTTGTCCCCCTGAAATCTCTCACGTGCTAACCTTAAATCAGGCAAAATAGCGGAGAGGACCCCACCATCATCCAGGATGTTAGATGGCTCAGCAACATCCAGAGAATCAGCAAAAAAACTCCTAGAGAAAACATCGGCTTTAATATTCTTAGTGCCCGGAAGAAAAGAGACCACAAAATTGAAACGTGTAAAAACTAGAGCACACCTAGCCTGCCTAGGATTCAGTCTCTTGGCAGATTCAAGATAGGTCAGATTCTTATGATCAGTGAGCACCACAATTTGATGTCTCGCCCCCTCCAGCCAGTGTCTCCATTCCTCAAAGGCCCACTTCATTGCCAATAATTCCCGATTGCCAACATCATAATTTTGTTCAGATAGAGAAAAATTCTGAGAGAAGAAGGCACAAGGCTTAAGCTTGGAGGTACTAGGATCTCTTTGAGACAAAACTGCACCTGCTCCAATCTCTGAGGCATCTATCTCCACTTGAAATGGAAGAGAAACATCAGGTTGTGAACCTCTTTTTAAGCTCCTGGAAAGCCATAATTGCTCTGAAGTCCAATTCTTAACATCAGCTCCCTTTTTGGTCAAACTAGAGAAATTGCCTATAAATTTATTGTAGAAATCAGCAAAGCACAAATATTTTTGAAGGGATTTCAAAGAGGTTGGCTGAACCCAGTCCTGAATGGCCTGAACCTTGACTGGATCCATTTCAATAGAAGCAAGGGACAAAATATACTCCAAAAAGGAAATTTTCTGCATGCCAAAGAAACATTTTGATCCCTTAACATACAATCAATTTTCCCTAAGTATCTGAAAAACTTTCCGAACCTGCTGAACATGAGCATCCCAATCATCAGAAAAAAATCTAAATATCATCTAAATAGACAATCAGAAATTTGCCAATTAGATCCCAAAAAATATCATTCATGAATGATTGAAAGACAGATGGGGTATTAGTGAGCCCAAAAGCCATCACTAGGTACTCAAAATGCCCCTCATGGGTATTAAAAGCTATCTTCCATTCATCACCCTCCTTAATTTGAATGAGATTGTACGCTCCCCTAAGATCAAATTTCATAAACCACTTAGCTCCCTTAACTCAGGAAAACAGGTCTGACATCAAGGGTAATGGATACTGATATTTAATAGTTATTTTTATTAAGGAGACGATAGTCAATACAAGGTCTCAATGACCCATACTTCTTGGACACAAAGAAAAAGCCTGAACCCATAGTCGACAAGGATGGTCTACTATGACCTTTCTCCAATGACTCCTTAATATAGGTTCTCATAGCATCATGTTCGGGAACAGATAGATTGAAGATCCGTCCCTTAGGAAATTTGCAACCTGGCAATAATTCAATATCACAATCACACTCCCTGTGCGGGGGCAAAGAATCAGAACCAGTCTCATTAAACACGTCAAGGAAATCTGACAAATATTCAGGTACATCATGCGGTGGAGGGGAAATAGACAACACATAAAGTTCATTATACACACATTGACAACCCCAACTAACCACAGACAAGGATCTCAAATCAAGAACTGGATTATGGGTTTGCAATCAAGGGAATCCCAGTACCAAAATATCGTGCAAGTTGTGTAATACTAAAAATTTACAATCCTCCTGATGAGCTGGCACAACCTTCATAATAACCTGGGTCCAAAACTGGGGTTTATTTTCAGCTAGGGGAGTATCATCAATGCCCCTTAAAGGAATAGGAGTTTGTAAAGGTACCATAGGAAAACCACAATTCTTAGCAAAACCAAAATCCATCAAGTTCAGGGCGGCCCCTGAATCAAGAAAGGCCATACCTGAAAATGAGGATAAGGAGCAAATCAATGAGACGGACAAAAGGAATTTAGGTTGCACTGTACCCACAGTAAATGAACGAGCAAATCTCTTTACCCATTTAGGGCAGACAGAAATAGTGTGAGACGCGTCACCACCATAGAAACACAACTTATTTTTCCATCTAAATCCTTGCCGCTGAGCATTAGAAAGGACCCTACCTGGCTAACTGGCTAACACGGTACCAAAACCTTTTCACTTGTAACAGAGGACCCTACCACACTGCATAGGCTCTGAAAACTGTTCCGCAAGCAATTCATAAGCACGCATTTTTTTTGCGCTCGCGTAAACGCCTATCAATCTGAATCGCTAAAGTCATGGAGGCGTTGAGACCAGAAGGAATAGGAAATCCCACCATAACAGCCTTCACTGCATCCGCGAGACCCTTACGAAAAAGTGCTGCAAGAGCATCATCATTACATTTGGTAAGGACTGCCCACTTTCTGAATTTCTGACAAAAAATTTCAGCGGAATCCTGACCTTGGATCAAAGCCAGTAAGGCTTTTTCTTCTTGATCAATAACATTGAGTTCATCATACAACAATCCCAGGGCCTGAAAAAAGGAATCCACAGTAGCAAGAATCGGATCATCAGGAGCCAATGAAAAGGACCAGTCCTGAGGGTCACCGCGCAACAAAGAGATGACAATCTTAACCTGCTGCATGGGGCACCCTGAGGACGTAGGTTTTAAGGCAAACAACAATTTACAATTATTTTTAAAGTTCAGGAATTTAGACCTATCCCCCGAGAACAATTCAGGAACAGGAATTTTAGGTTCTAAAACAGGAGTCTGTCTAAGATAAGCTGAAATTGCCTGAACCTCAGAGGTGAGATGCTCGACATGCTCAACCAACTGTTCTGTATCCATGTCAACAGAAAATCTTCCATGGTACCCAAAGAATAAGAGGGAAAATAAATAGAGATAAAAAAAATATATATTTTCCCTTCTTTTGAGCACCTTTCTTTTTTGTTCGCCGTTCTGATCTGATACTGTTCTGATCCAGTCCCCGTGGAAGATTACAAAAAACTCCCATTAGTGGAAAAACACCACGAGCAAGAGTAGTTGGAACCTGTGCTGACCGCAATTCGCTAACTTTCAGACCACACTAGAAGTAGCCGTGGAGCATTCCTGAACACCTAGATGCCTCGTCACAGCATGAGAAACTAGCTACGCCTCAGAGATAGAAATGAGGAAATCTAGCTTGCCTCAGAGAAGTCCCGAAAGAAATAGATAGCCCCCATCATATAAAGATTATAGTAATATAGGAATAGAAATAGAATAAAAAATAGATTTAGCAAAGGCGAGGCCCGACTGACTAGATACAAAGGAAAGGAAACTGATTGTGGTCAGTACAAAAATCCTGCAGAAAAAAATACTGATTTCCTGATAGTAAAATGGCCCCTGAGGTCGAACAACCTCACCCCACTATATCAGGTACTCTTTTAAATAATGGGAGAGACAAAATACCAGAAAGAACACAAAAATACAAAAGTGCAAATAATCAAGTTAGACAGGGAGAAACTCCCTTTTCTTGCAGAAAAGCTAGCAAAAAGGAACCCCCATGCTCACCAAACTAGAAAGGTAAATCTTCTCCTGCAAGAAAACAAATACAAAACAAAGAAAAACAAACACCCTAAGGTGTAAACCAGGAAGAAAGGAAAAACCTAACAAACTCATCTGCAGAAGTCTTGCACAGGGAAACAGGGAAGGACAGAACTCCAAGCCAGGTCCAGAGACAGAGGAAAATTCAATTATAACCGGCATCAGCAAGGCAAAAAGTGCTCTCCTATATACACCAGGCTTGTCTGCAATAGGACTTCCTTAATTCCCAATTAACGCCAACATCTTTCTGAGTCACAGGCTCAGACTCAGCTCCACTACTATTCCTGGCCACCAGAGGGAGCTCCAAAAGAGCACCCATAAAGACGAAATTCACAACAGATGAATAAAGACATAGTATGAAGAGTGATGGGGGATGTGTGAAGATGCATTGTGAGGAGTGAGGGTTAAGTGTATGAGGATACAGTATGGGGAGCGAGGGGGAAAGGGTGCAGACACAGTATGGCATTATGGAGAGCGAGGGAGGGATTTTATTATGAACAGCATGGGGAGCAAGAGGGGGAATAGGTGCAGACACTTTATGGGGAGAAAGCAAGGATGGGGGTGAACACAGTATTGGGAGCAAGTGTTGGGAGAAATTGTACACAATATGGGGAATGAGGGGGTATGGGTGCGGACACAGTTATTGGCAATGAGGGAAGAGATGGATGCCAAAAGTATTGGGACCTGAGATGATGTGTGAGGTGACAGTATTAGTAAGAAGAGAAATGTGTGAGGAGTCTATCGAGGAGAATAATGTGAGGAGATAGAATGGGAAACAAAAGTATGAAGTAGCACAGAGTAGGGACTGGAAAAAAAGAGAGCCAGCACGATCTGAAATTGGCATGCATCATATAAAAAGTGAAAATTCACAGATTTATTCCAACTGTACTACAATAAAAAATGAGATTTTTAGCAAATAATTGATCAATTTTTTGAGCCACCCCTGCCAACGTCACGGCAAATCTCAATAGGGGGGTCCTACTCTACATTCTGTATTTCATGTGCCATGCGGCCTCCTAGATAAAGTTAAAAGCAGAACCATAATGGAGCACACATACCTGTAACCTGTATATAACCGCTTCTATGTTGCAAAAAAAGGCACTTGTGGATAGAGACCAGCCCAGGTCCCAGCATGTGGAGCAAGCTCTGCACATACCAGGACTATATCAGAACTGATCCTCCCAGTGCCAAACAGCAACCATTGATAAAGGCGGACCAGATCCAAGATGGTGCTTAATTAGCATTGCCTGTGGAAAGGGGTGAGGTAACTGAATCTGAACAGCTACCAACAGGAGGAATAGATAGCAAACCAAAATCAGGCGTGCATGGCATGGTGTTGGTCAGTCACCAGATTGTAGCATAACTACGGTCAAAACAAAAAAAAAAAAGAGAGCCAGCACGATCTGAAATTGGCATGCATCATATAAAAAGTGAAAATTCACAGATTTATTCCAACTGTACTACAATAAAAAAATGAGATTTTTAGCAAATAATTGATCAATTTTTTGAGCCACCCCTGCCAACGTCACGGCAAATCTCAATAGGGGGGTCCTACTCTACATTCTGTATTTCATGTGCCATGCGGCCTCCTAGATAAAGTTAAAACCAGAACCATAATGGAGCACACATGCCTGTAACCTGTATATAACCGCTTCTATGTTGCAAAAAAGGCACTTGTGGATAGAGACCAGCCCAGGTCCCAGCATGTGGAGCAAGCTCTGCACATACCAGGACTATATCAGAACTGATCCTCCCAGTGCCAAACAGCAACCATTGATAAAGGCGGACCAGATCCAAGATGGTGCTTAATTAGCATTGCCTGTGGAAAGGGGTGAGGTAACTGAATCTGAACAGCTACCAACAGGAGGAATACATAGCAAACCAAAATCAGGCGTGCATGGCATGGTGTTGGTCAGTCACCAGATTGTAGCATAACTACGGTCAAAACAAAGAAAAAAAGAGAGCCAGCACGATCTGAAATTGGCATGCATCATATAAAAAGTGAAAATTCACAGATTTATTCCAACTGTACTACAATAAAAAAATGAGATTTTTAGCAAATAATTGATCAATTTTTTGAGCCACCCCTGCCAACGTCACGGCAAATCTCAATAGGGGGGTCCTACTCTACATTCTGTATTTCATGTGCCATGCGGCCTCCTAGATAAAGTTAAAAGCAGAACCATAATGGAGCACACATACCTGTAACCTGTATATAACCGCTTCTATGTTGCAAAAAAGGCACTTGTGGATAGAGACCAGCCCAGGTCCCAGCATGTGGAGCAAGCTCTGCACATACCAGGACTATATCAGAACTGATCCTCCCAGTAGTTATGCTACAAATTCTGGTGGCTGGTCACCACCATGCCATGCACGCCTGATTTTGGTTTACTATGTATTCCTCCTGTTGGTAGCTGTTCAGATTCAGTTACCTCACCCCTTTCCACAGGCAATGCTAATTAAGCACCATCTTGGATCTGGTCCGCCTTTATCAATGGTTGCTGTTGGCACTGGGAGGATCAGTTCTGATATAGTCCTGGTATGTGCAGAGCTTGCTCCACATGCTGGGACCTGGGCTGGTCTCTATCCACAAGTGCCTTTTTTTGCAACATAGAAGCGGTTATATACAGGTTACAGGTATGTGTGCTCTATTATGGTTCTGCTTTTAACTTTATCTAGGAGGCCGCATGGCACATGAAATACAGAATGTAGAGTAGGACCCCCCTATTGAGATTTGCCGTGACGTTGGCAGGGGTGGCTCAAAAAATTGATCAATTATTTGCTAAAAATCTCATTTTTTTTATTGTAGTACAGTTGGAATAAATCTGTGAATTTTCACTTTTTATATGATGTATGCCAATTTCAGATCGTGCTGGCTCCCCTCTCTCTCTGTTTGGTCGTAGTTATGCTACAAATTCTGGTGGCTGGTCACCACCATGCTATGCACGCCTGATTTTGGTTTACTATGTATTCCTCCTGTTGGTAGCTGTTCACATTCAGTTACCTCACCCCTTTCCACAGGCAATGCTAATTAAGCACCATCTTGGATCTGGTCCGCCTTTATCAATGGTTGCTGTTTGGCACTGGGAGGATCAGTTCTGATATAGTCCTGGTATGTGCAGAGCTTGCTCCACATGCTGGGACCTGGGCTGGTCTCTATCCACAAGTGCCTTTTTTGCAACATAGAAGCGGTTATATACAGGTTACAGGTATGTGTGCTCCATTATGGTTCTGCTTTTAACTTTATCTAGGAGGCCGCATGGCACATGAAATACAGAATGTAGAGTAGGACCCCCCTATTGAGATTTGCCGTGACGTTGGCAGGGGTGGCTCAAAAAATTGATCAATTATTTGCTAAAAATCTCATTTTTTTATTGTAGTACAGTTGGAATAAATCTGTGAATTTTCACTTTTTATATGATGTATGCCAATTTCAGATCGTGCTGGCTCCCCTCTCTCTAGAGTAGGGACTGAGTACGGTGGGTTGTTGGGCAGTATAGAGAGATGGAGGCTTGGGGGAACAATGAGAGGACACAACAGAGTTTGGACAGTATCCCAAGGAGAGGGCACAGTGTAAAGACTAGGCAGTATAGACAGACACAATGTAAGAGGACAGTTTTAAGAGGGGGTCCAGTATGGGACAATGATAGCAGTGTGGAGGGCAAAGGAAAAGTATGTGAGTCACATTTTATGCAGGGAATACAATGAGGGGCAATTATTTATTCAGGGGCACAGCGTATGCAGACATTTTTTATTCAGGAGCATTATTGTAACGGTCGTCTCCTTGGTTTTGGAGACTAGTGACAGCTTAAAGACTGGAGCCTCTCATCTCCATCTGGGACTCTCCATTTAAGTGTTGTTTTGTTTCTCTTTGGTGCTGAAACATTTAATGTCTGTTTTTCTGCTAGCAACTTTTCAGCACTGCAGGTCAGCTGCGGCTACTCTGTAGTGACACATGTTTGTGTTTAAGTAACTAGGTTTCCCAGCAATCAATGCTGATTATATAAAACCATTTGTATTCTGGCAGCCTTGGTGGAAGGAGCCGCTGTAGGTTCATCCTTTGTCATATCTTTTCCATTTTGGTTATTTTTCCCCTGTTTGTCTCACCTATCCTCTTGTTGTATTAGTGCAGCGGTGGGTTTAGTGAACCTTACCTTCCCACTCCCTATCCAGGACTATAGTAGGGATTTTTTAGGGCTTCAGGTATTCCTGCTCAGTGACAGGTGAGGACCCTGTATAGGGTCTGGCTAGGAGTTCAGTGTGCAGCGGCAGGTAAAGATAGGATGTGTCCCATCTACCCTCTCACTAGTACCAGGGCCCAATGTTGTTATTGCATTCCCGGTGTCTCCCTTGTTTGTGGTGTTGCTGAGGTGTGTTTTTGTTGTGTATCAGACATCAGTTGGGCTGAACACACCCACTATGTGTAAAGAATGACAATTATAATCACGCTCCTATTTTTAAGGGCGCTGTGTCTGGATATGTTACAGTCATTATGGTGTCTGGACAACATGAAGAAAAGAAAGAGAACATCTGCAGTCAGATGACTTCATTTTTAAGGTGCCTGGATGTAAATGTTTATTTATGATACTGACTAATTTTCATCAGTGCTGTAGTCCCTGTATGGTTTATAGTCTGATGATGACTGACAACAACAACTCCTAATATCTCCTTACCATTGTTAGTAATATGCTGGTAGTTGTAGGTTCATGCGATACAAATGGCATATGAGTCTGTCTTAACTTTACAATTGATGTACTATTTAATGAGAGTGGTTCTGGTGCTGAATTTATGTACAAATGGTGGTCCTGGTGATGTAGTCATGTTCTGATAGTGGCTCTGGTGATTTATTTATTTATTTATAATGGTGGTTCTTGTGATGTATTCATGTGCTGATGGTGATTCTGATGATCAATTCATGCACTTATGGGCGATCTGGTGATGAATTTATGTACTGATGGTGGTCCTGGCAATGCATTCATGTTGAGATGGTGGTTTTGGTGATGTATTCCTGATCTAATGAGGCTTGTGATGCTGTGTTTCTGTACTGATGGTGGTTCTTGTAATGTATGGTGGTACTGGTGATGTATTCTTGTGATGTTATTGGTTATGATCCTGTACATATGTAACAATCCATAACTTGTAAGATTATGTGATACATGGCTATGTTAATAAAGTATTATGCCAACTGACAAGTTAACTGTTTCTATGTTTTTATATACTTTAGGAGCATTAAAGGGGTTGTAAAAGTTTGTGAATGAAGTTTGCAGTCACTCTATATGACTGCAGACTTCTGAAATCTCATGTGCACTGCAAGGTGTATGATTCTCTGGTGCTTACGGTGAGATGGGTGATGTCACTAAACCCCAATCATGCGATGTGCATACATGTGGCCATGTGCCAACTAGACATGCGTGGCCTCGCTCAAGAACAGTAAATTGAGTAAGTCTGAACATGTCTTGTTGGAATGTGGCTAGAAATATGCAAATTGTTTACTTCTGCTCACATGACCATCCAGTCTTGCCGCTTGCTCTGGAGAATCCTGAAAGTGTGCAGTGCATGCTCTGTGACAATTTAGAAGCCTGCAGTAATCTAGAGTGACAGGAGACTTTTATGATGAGCCTGGAAAAGCCCTTTAATTATTCAATTAAGCCGTGTAACATGCCCAATCCTAACAGCATGTAATATACTCACTGTCCAGATTCAGCTCTGCTTGTTGGTTCCAGCAATTATCACATGCTGACTAATAAATGATTTTGATACTTCTGGTCATGTGACAATTAGCTTTTCTTCTTGCTTCTCGCAGATTTTCATTAAACATCGAGAGAACTAGGAAGAGCAACTAGTTCTCCATGTGACTGTATGTAAGCAAATCACACACAAATGAGCTGTCACATGACACCTACTCAAATGGCTTGAGGGGGGAAGGGCACACAACATTTTTGCTCCAGATGCTGGAAAACCTACATCCGCCTCTGTTATATGTAACTTCATTTTTCATGAGCTGTACTCTAAGAGCTAAGACTTTTTCTGTGTACAAAAATGGCCTTTTTTTCTCAAATATTGTTGACATATTTGTCTAAATCTGTGTTAGTGAGCACTTCTCCTTTACCGAGATAATCCATCTACCTATAACTTAACCCTTCTTCTTCTTCTTCATGTGCATTTATGTAATTTATTGAGATTACGGTATATATATTTTGGGCTATTTGTTTAGTTTGGGTAAACTATAACTGAACCCACAGCCATTAAAGGGAATCTTTCACCAGGTTTTTACTTCCCCATCTGAGATCCGTATACAGTAACATTGGGGCAAAGATCCTGATTCCAGCGATATGTCACTTACTGGGCTGTTTGCTGTTATTTTGATAAAATCAGTGTTTGCTGCAGATCTACAGTTGAAACCAGAAGTTTACATGCACTATCTATAAAGACACATATGCATGTTTTTCTCACTATCTGACATGAAATCAGAATAAACCTTTCCCGTTTTAGGTCAATTAGGAACCAAAATTATTTATATATTTCCAAATGCCAGAATAATGAGAGAGAGAATGTTTTAAGGCATTTTTATTATTTTCTACAAAGTCAAAAGTTTACCTACATTTCATTAGTATTTGGTACCATTGCCCTACTTCTCATTAATAAATGATTTTTATCAAAACTGCACTAAGCAGCCCAGTAAGTGATACATTGCAGGAATCAGAATCTCAGCCCTTACGTTATGCTGCTCTCAGATTAGGTGGCAAATACTTGGTGACAGATTCCCTTTAATGTCGAAACCGCTGACAGCAAAAATGAGTACACCACGAAGTGAAGATAGCTAAATTGTGTACAAAGTGTCAATATTTAATGTGGTGGTCATCATTACTTTCAAGCACTGCCTTAACTCTCTTGGGCATGAAGTTCACTAGAGCTTCACAGTTTGCCAATGGAATCCTCTTTCACTCTCCCATGATGGTGGATGTTAGGTTATATTCACATGTCCAGTAATCATCTGTTAGCAATCCGTTGGCAAAAAAATTGTGCAACAGCAACTTTTTTGGTTGTTTTGAAAAAATCCAATCCAATTTTTTTAACATGGGACTCTATGGAAAACGGATCAGTTAACTTGATTGCTATTTATCTTTTATTTGAAACTGATCAATTAAGCAAAACACAGATCCATTACAAATGAAAGAAAAACAGATGACTAAATAGCAATCAGTTAACAGACCCGTTTTCCATAAACTTCAATGTGAAACAAATGGATCGTGCAAAAATCTGTATTTTTAAAATGGTCAAAAAAGTTGTGCTCACACAACTTTTCTACCCACATATCAATTTAGCCTTACGCTCCTCTACCTTCTGTTTGAAGATGCCAATGCCCCACAGATGCTTAGTAGGGGTTAGGTCTAGAAACATACTTAAAAGTCCTGTCTCTTTACTCTCAGTTTCTTTTGCAATGCAGTGGTCGTCTTGAAGGTGTGTTTGGGGTCATTATCATACTGGAATACTGCTCTGGGGCCCAGTTTCTGAAGGGATGGGATTATGTGCTGCTTCAGTATGTCACAATACTGTATATGCTGGCATTCATGGTTTTCTTAATAAACTGTATCTCCCCACAGTTGGCAGCACTCATGCAGCCCCAAACTATGACACTCCCACCACCATGTTTGACTGTAGGTAAGATCCACTTGCCTTTGTACTCCTTACCTGGATGCCTCCTCACCTGCTTGACACCATCTGAACCAAATAAGTGTATCTTGCTCTCATCAAACTACAGGACAAGGTTCCAGTAATCCATATACTTTGTCTGCTTGTCTTCAGCAAACTTTTTGTGTACTTTCTTGTGCATCATCTTTAGAAGAGGCTTCCTTCTTGGATAACAGCTATGCAGACCAATTTGAAGCAATGTGCAGTGTATGGTCTGAGAAGGCTTGCCTTTACCCCTTTAACCATCTATTTTGAAAACACAACATCTGAATATGACACTGAGCATGTGCACTCAACTTTTTCGTCAACTATTGCAAGATCTGTTCTGAGTGGAGCCTGTCTTGTTAAACCACTGTATGGTCTTGGTTACTGTGCTGCAGATTAGTTTCAGGGGATTGGTAATCTTCTTATAGGCTAGGCCATCTTTTGGTAGAGCAACAGTTCTTTTTTTCAGATCCCCGGATAATTCTTGGCCATAAAGTGCCATGATGAACTTCCAGTGCCCAGTATGAGAGAGGGTGTGAGCGATAACATCAAATTTAACACACCAGCTCTCCATTTGCACCTGAGATCTTGTAGCACTATTGAGTCACATGACACCAGGGAGGGAAAATGGCTAACTGGGCACAATTTGGCCATTTTCACTTAGGGGGTGTGCTTACTTTTATTGCCAGCAGTTTTTACATTAATTGCTCTGTGTAGAATAATTTAGAGTGTGCTAACAGCTAGGGGGAACTACAGTTGATTGAATGCTAACATGTACAGAAACACAACATGATCCCCTCCCTTGGTATTCCAACATGATAACTCCAAACATACTTCTAAGATGACCACTGCCTTGCTAAAGAAAATAAGAGTGAAGGTGCTGCACTGGCTAAGCATGTTTCCATACCATAGTCTCAAACATCCACCAGTTCCGTGATGCCATCATGGAGGAGTGAAAGATGATTCCATTGGCTCCTGTAAAGCTCTAGTGAACTGTATGTACAAAAGATTTAAGGCAGTGCTTGAAAATAATGGTGGCCACACAACATATTGACACTTTGGGCCCAATTTTGCCATTTTCATTTAGGAGTGTACTCACTTTTGTTGCCAGCGGTTTAGACATTATGTGCGTTGAGTTCTTTGATGGCACACCAAATGAACACTATTATACAAGCTGTACATTGACTACTTTACATTGTATCAAAGGTCATATCTTCTGTGTTATCCCATGAAAAGATATAATAAAATATTTACAAAAGTGTGAGGGATGTGTCGCGGGCGGGGAGGACATCACTGCGCTGCGCTCGCTAATGCTCGGGTCCGGCGCTGCTGCGATGGCTGCTTGGTGGCTCGAGCGGTGGGCCGTAACCGGGGACTTGAGTGGCGCTCCTCGCTCGTGAGTGAAAGGGGTGGTTGGTTTGGGGGATTTTAGTCCGTGATGCCACCCACGGGTTGTGGTGAGGTTGGGAACCACCGCTGCTGGTGACGGGGATCCCGGGAGCGATGGAGGGGGGCAGCTGGGATGTTGTTTTCCTCCTCCGTGGGTAGGGGTTGGTGGTCCCGGGGCCCGGTGAGGTGACGGGGAGGCAGGGCTGGCAAGGTGCAGGGTCACCTGGACTGCGCAGTGTGGTGCTGGATGGCACGATTGTACTCACTCAGCCACAAATGTACGCAAAGTCTTTGGTAACCCAAGCGGCTGGATGGACGGGTCCCGCAGCCGGCTGCTGTGGTTTCTCCCGGACGGTTGGTGGTTGCTGCCTTTCCCTGCACCTTTGTGTATGTTCGATCCCAATGGCTTCCCAACGGTAACCCGCTCCCCAGCGTGAATATGTGCCGGAGGAGCCCTTTTGCCCGCAGGCTCTGGCCCTTGGAACTCTAGCTGTGGCGGTAGCTGTATTTCCTTCTACTGGTCGGACGG
Source organism: Anomaloglossus baeobatrachus (assembly GCF_048569485.1). Lineage (NCBI taxonomy): Eukaryota > Metazoa > Chordata > Amphibia > Anura > Aromobatidae > Anomaloglossus > Anomaloglossus baeobatrachus. Next base: position 552,953,513 of record NC_134353.1, read on the forward strand.
TTGCCTTCTATCGGGTCTTGGCTGTTAGGAAACCCCTGGGGTTGCGGTCACTGATGGATTTGACCTCTTAACGGCGACCCCAAGCCTGATCGGGGTCCGCAGGCTCTGCCGGTGTGTGCTGGCTTCACTTCGCTCCCCGGTTCTGTACCGGCGGGCCACCGCCCGACCCCGGTCCTACAGTTCCGCGTTGATCTGCCTCTCCTGCAGACGGCCACCACCGTCTGCCAACCTTGCTCTTAGTGCCCGGGCCACACACCCGGACACGGTCAGTCTACTCCTACACTCCTCTTCATTCCTCACACTTGCAGTTCCCTAACTGAACTCCTTTCCTTTTCCCGCCTTCAGGACTGTGAACTCCTCAGTGGGTGGGGCCAACCGCCTGGCTCCACCCCACCTGGTGTGGACATCAGCCCCTGGAGAGAGGCAACAAGGATTTTGTGTCTGGCTGATGTACCTGTCTCTGGGTGGGGGTGTGTGTTGTAGTACCTGTGACGACCTGGCTAGTCCAGGGCGCCACATTCCCCCTTGGTTAAATGCAGACCGTCCGCGGGCTGCCCGTCCATCACCGGTTTTATTTTTCTTTTCAACTGTAAAAATATAAAAACAACAAAACAGTATGCATTTCAAATCTTCCCTTACGGGAGGCATGTCACTTAAACGTTGCAAAACACACATATATATATATTTTAAATAATAATGTACGGATGGCTTCCGCTCTCCCACCCAAGCAACCTAGCCCTGATGCTGCCCATAAGAAGTGGGCAGCACCCCTTGACCCCAGTCCAGATCCAGGCTGCCCGAGCGGGAACGGGTACGGTGCCTCGCATCCGGCTGTCACTTCAGGGGACCCCACGTCCATGGGGGACCCCTGACCCCCGGAAGGATCGCCACCAGTTGCGGTAGTGGCGGGCCTGGGCCATCACTTCCCTCCAGGCCCATCCTCCAAATCTGCCTCTCCGGAGGTGGCAACGGAAAACATGCCCCCAACTTATTTACAATCCCACCAGTTCGTGGCTGCCCTGCAAGTTCTCAGGCATGTCCATGAAGAGTTCCTCATGCTAACGGTAACAAAGGGTCCCTGCGGGGACAACTTGCCAGCAACGGCCGAGTCAATCACGGTGTCAATCAGGTTATTTACTCTGTTTGATTCATTCATTTACTTAACAGGGTAACGGTACTGGTGGTCCCAACGGGGACAACGGTGCAACTGCTCTGAGGGAGCCTCACCCTCCGCTGCCAATATTTCAAACATGCGGTAGCAGGCCTGTTGGGAAAGGGCCGCCCGGTATCCATTTCCACCGGCGCGCGGGACATAGAAAGCTACCGGCCCACTGCCGTGACGAAGACTCTCACCCGCTTCCTCGGACTCCGAAACTGGCTCTGTATCAGGTCCGGAATCATCACTCCTAACCCCCTCACGGTCAGGCGCTCCCTCTAGGGCCAGGCGGACTGCCAGGGCCTTCTTGTCCTCTGTGCCAGGTGAGTCGTTACCAGTCGCAGCAGCATCCGGGCCTGCAGCCTCCTCAAGCTCTGCGGCCTCCGGACCCTCGGCACTCAGCATTTCGGGTCCCACCGCCATAGCACGGGGAAGCAGGTCAGGCAGGTTAGCGCTGGGGAGCCCCATGGGTAGTGGCAGGGATGGTACAAGGGCCAGGATCGGACTGGGTCTCCCAGGCGCAGCGGCCGGTCCCTGTGGGACATGGAGGCGTGGGTCACTCACAAGCTCCGTAACGTCGGCTCCCATCTCGTGCAACCAGCGCTTCCACCTCAGTGGTCCACTGCTCCGCCAGGAGACGTATCTGATTCCGATGACGTTGGTTAGACTCAGTTACTCGGGTCCTCATCCACGCCACGGTCCCGGGTGCGGGCTGCTGGGCCTCGGGCGATGCAGGCGGGGCTGAAATGGTGTCGCGGCTTCAGGGTTCCAGGAACCGGGTTGTTTACAGAGTCCTGGCGTCCCTGCTTTTATGGCCTCGGTTTACATGCGGCCGGACGCCATCCTTCCCCCCTTGGTCTTTTCTCGGCACCTTCTCTTCAGGGGCGGGGCTTCGGCTTTCGTGCCTCCACTGCTCGAGAAGACGCTCGAGCGGGAAAAGCCTCGCGCCCAAGATGGCGGATTTTGAAATTTTTTGGCCGTACACCGCCGGCGGGGCACAAGGGGCACTTCTACCAGCCGGCAGAACGGTAAGATCCTGTTCGTGACACCAAGTTGTCGCGGGTGAGGAGGACGCCACCGCGCTGCGCTCGCTAACGCTCGGGTCCAGCGCTGCTGCGATGGCTGCTCGGTGGCTCGAGTGGTGGGCCAGATCCGGGGACTTGAGTGGCGCTCCTCGCCCGTGAGTGAAAGGGGTGGTTGGTTTGGAGGATTTTAGTCCGTGACGCCACCCACGGGTTGTGGTGAGGTTGGGCACCACCGCTGCTGGTGACGAGGATCCTGGGAGCGATGGTAGGGAGCAGCTGGGATGTTGTTTTCCCCCTCCGTGGGTAGGGGTTGGTGGTCCCGGTACCCGGTGAGGTGACGGGGAGGCAGGGCTGGCAAGGTGCAGGGTCGCCTGGACTGCGCAGCGTGGTGCCGGATGGCACAATTGTACTCACTCAGCCACAAATGTACGCAAAGTCTCTGGTAAACCAAATGGCTGGATGGATGGGTCCCGCAGCCGGCTGCTGTGGTTTCTCCCGGACGGTTGGTGGTGGCTGCCTTTCCCTGCACCTTTGTGTATGTTCGGTCCCAATGGCTTCCCAACGGTAACCCGCTCCCCAGCATGTATATGTGCCGGAGGAGCCCTTTTGCCCGCAGGCTCTGGCCCTTGGAACTCTAGCTGTGGCGGTAGCTGTATTTCCTTCTACTGGTCGGACGGTTGCCTTCTTTCGGGTCTTGGCTGTTAGGAAACCCCTGGGGTTGCGGTCACTGATGGATTTGACCTCTTAACGGCAACTCCAAGCCTGGTCGGGGTCCGCAGGCCCTGCCGGTGTGTGCTGGCTTCACTTCGCTCCCCGGTTCTGTACCGGCGGGCCACCGCCCGACCCCGGTCCTACGGTTCCGTGTTGATCTGCCTCTCCTGCTGACGGCCACCAGCGTCTGCCAACCTTGCTCTTAGTGCCCGGGCCACACACCCGGACACGGTCAGTCTACTCCTACACTCCTCTTCACTCCTCACAATTGCACTTCCCTAACTGAACTCCTTTCCTTTTCCCGCCTCCAGGACTGTGAACTCCTCAGTGAGTGGGGCCAACCGCCTGGCTCCACCCCACCTGGTGTGGACATCAGCCCCTGGAGGGAGGCAACAAGGACTTTGTGTCTGGCTGATGTACCTGTCTCGGGGTGGTGGTGTGTGTTGTAGTACCTGTGACGACCTGGCTAGTCCAGGGCGCCACAGATGTACTCACTATTGTGACACCAATTGTCACGTCAGTCCATTCAAAACCATTTACATCAGCGTGGTCTCGTGGTGGTCTCTTTGCACATAGATACCTGTGACAGGTTCAGGGCCTGAGTCTTTATATTTAATGTGTTTATTTCCTTTGGTGCTAAAACAGTTAATGTCAGTTTTGTTGCAAACAGCTTTAAAGCAGTCTTTATTAGGTGCAGCTGCTTAGTTACCCCACTTCTCACCTTTAAGCAGTGGCTTTACCCAGCAACCATTGCTGTTGATGGAACTCATTCTACTCTGGCCATCTTGGTGGAAGAAGCTGCTGGGGTACTGTCCTGTGCCCATCCATCATTTTGGTGTTTGTATCCTTCTGTTAATCACCCTGTTTGTCTTTCCTTCCCTTCTGTGTTTATTAGGTCAGTGGTGGGGCTAGTGTCTTTCACCGGCTATTTCACAAGCCAGGGTGGTTGCAGGCATAGTGGGGGATTAGGTATGCGGCTCGGCGACAGGTTGAAACCCTCTGTGTAGGGATGCCAGGGACCTCAGCTACAGCTTGAGGTGAGTTCAGGAGGTGTTCCCTCACCCTGCTCCCTAGCAGCAGGGCCCTCCATTGTTAAAGTGTCCCTAATGTTTCCCTTTTTTTGTGGTGTTTTTTGTAGTGCGTCAGATGATCGTAGATCTGAGTGCAATGCTGTCTACTCCTATTATACTCTGCGTGTGACACGTGGTCTGCGTGCTAGATGATCTGCAAGGGTACTTGACCACAGCACCAGACACAGGCACCAGTTTATTGCTGGACAAGAGAACAGTGGGCCTTAGTGCTGTTCACTGATGAAAGTTGATTCACGCTGAGCAGAAATGATGGTCGCCACTCGCCAATGATGTTGAAGGTCTCATTGAGAGTGCTATGAATCAACCACTGTCACCAGACAAGCCTTTGGTGGTGATGTTGTTACAAAGTGGTCAGGTGTGTCTTGTCAATACAGAATTGCTATACACTTTGTGAATGGTATAGTGACAAGCCCCTACTACTTGAATAACATCATTAATCCAGTCATTGTGCCCTTGCATGAACAACACAGACCTAATTTCATCTTCTTGGATGACAATACTCCAGCTAATCAAAGTCGCATCATTAGGGAATGTCTGCTGGAGACTGGGGTACCTCAAATAGAGTGGCCCGCACTTCCTCCAGACCTGAATCCTATAGAAAACATATGGCACCTCTTCCGACAAGCCTACAACCTGCCATAACCCTCATTCTGATACAGCGCCGCACTATCAGCTCTACCCTCACCTACTGTATCCTCACCTATCCCTTGTAGACTGTGAGCCCTCGCGGGCAGGGACTTCTCTCCTCCTGTACCTGTTTGTGTCTTGTATTGTTTATGATTATTGTACTTGTCCTTATTATGTACACCCCTTTCACATGTAAAGCGCCATGGAATTGATGGCGCTATAATAATAAATAATAATAATTATAATAATAATATGGGATCAGCTGAGTTGCCATGTAGTGAAAGAGCGTAAAATATCACTGAACTTATTACGTTTTACATAAATTTCTCCTGAAAGATATATATATATATATATATATATATATACAGTCATATGAAAAAGTTTAGGCACCCCTATTAATGTTAACCTTTTTTCTTTATAACAATTTGGGCTTTTGCAACAGCTATTTCAGTTTCATATATCTAATAACTGATGGACTCAGTAATATTTCTGGATTGAAATGAGGTTTATTGTACTAACAGAAAATGTGCAATCCGCATTTAAACAAAATTTGACCAGTGCAAAAGTATGGGCACCCTTATCAATTTCTTGATTTGAACACTCCAAACTACTTTTTGCTGACTTACTAAAGCACTAAATTTGTTTTGTAACCTCATTGAGCTTTGAACTTCATAGGCAGGTGTATCCAATCATGAGAAAAGGTATTTAAGCTGGCCACTTGCAAGTTGTTCTCCTATTTGAATCTCCTACGAAGTGTGGCATCATGGGCGCCTCAAAACAACTCTCAAATGATCTGAAAACAAAGATTATTCAACATAGTTGTTCAGAGGAAGGATACAAAAAGTTGTCTCAGAGATTTAAACTGTCAGTTTCCACTGTGAGGAACATAGTAAGGAAATGGAAGAACACAGGTACATTTTCAGTTCTTGTTACGCCCAGAAGTGGCAGGCCAAGAAAAATATCAGAAAGGCAGATAAGAAGAATGGTGAGAACAGTCAAGGACAATCCACAGACCACCTCCAAAGACCTGCAGCATCATCTTGCTGCAGATGGTGTCAATGTGCATCGGTCAACAATACAGAGCACTTTGCACAAAGAGAAGCTGTATGGGAGAGTGATGCGAAAGAAGCCGTTTCTGCAAGCACGCCACAAACAGAGTCGCCTGAGGTATGCAAAAGCACATTTGGACAAGCCAGTTACATTTTGGAAGAAGGTCATGTGGACTGATAAAACAAAGATTGAGTTGTTGGTCATACATAAAGGCGTTATGCATGGAGGCAAAAAAACACGCCATTCCAAGAAAAGCACTTGCTACCCACAGTAAAATTTGGTGGAGGTTCCATCATGCTTTGGGGCTGTGTGGCCAATGCCGGCACCGGGAATCTTGTTAAAGTTGAGGGTCGCATGGATTCAACTCAGTATCAGCAGATTCTTGACAATAATGTGCAAGAATCAGTGACGAAGTTGAAGTTATGCAGGGGATAGATATTTCAGCAAGATAATGATCCAAAACACAGCTCCAAATCTACGCAGGCATTCATGCAGAGGAACAATTACAATGTTCTGGAATGGCCATCCCAGTTCCCAGACCTGAATATCATTGAACATCTGTGCTGTGGGATGATTTGAAGCGTACTGTTTATGCTCGGCGATCATCAAACTTAACTGAACTGGAATTGTGTTGTAAACAGGAATGGTCAAATATACCTTCATCCAGGATCCAGGAACTCATTAAAAGCTACAGGAAGTGACTACAGGCTGTTATTTTTGCAAAAGGAGGATCTGCAAAATATTAATGTCACTTTTATGTGGAGGTGCCCATACTTTTGCACCTGTCAAATTTTGTTTAAATGCGGATTGCACATTTTCTGTTAGGGCGGCTTTGCACGTTGCGACATCGCAAGCCGATGCTGCGATGTCGCATGCGATAGTCCCCGCCTCCGTTGCAGGTACGATATTGTGTGATAGCTGGCGTAGCGAACATTATCGCTACGCCAGCTTCACATGCACTCACCTGCCCTGCGACCGTTGTTCTGGCCGGCGACCCGCCTTCTTCCTAAGGGGGCAAGTCGTGTGGCGTAATAGCGACGTCACACGGCAGGCGGCCAATAGCGGCGGAGGGGCGGAGATGAGCAGGATGTAAACATCCCGCCCACCTCCTTCCTTCCGCATATCCTACGGAAGCCGCGGTGACGCCGGTAGGAAATGTTCCTCGCCCCTGCGACTTCACACACAGCGATGTGTGCTGCCGCAGGAGCGAGGAACAACATCGGACTGTCGCGTCAGCGTAATTATGGATTACGCCGACGCTGCACCGATGATACGATTACGACGATTTTGCGCTCGTTAATCGTATCATCTAGGCTTTACACACTGCGATGTCGCAGGCGATGCCGGATGTGCATCACTTTCAATTTGACCCCACCGACATCGCACCTGCGATGTCGTAGTGTGCAAAGCCCGCCTTAGTACAATAAACCTCATTTCAATCCAGAAATATTACTGAGTCCATCAGTTATTAGATATATGAAACTGAAATAGCTGTTGCCAAAACCCAAATTGTTATGAAGAAAAAAGGTTAACATTAATAGGGGTGCCCAAACTTTTTCATATGACTGTATATATATATATATATATATATATATATTGTTCTTCATTGTGTGAAACAACAAGGTCACAAAAATCTTACAGGAACAGATATTTCTCTTTTTCTCTACCATTTATATCCAGCAAACAGAAGTATTATGGGTAGAATGTTATGTAGACTGACACAAAAACTAATATATTATGATTGTGTTTCATTGCCATGTCCCTTTCCATATTTCTTGTCTGCAATAAAGCACTGCAGGGTGCTTTTAGAATATTAGAACAGTCTAACACGTGACATCCAAACCATCCCCTTTGTGCTTACAAACCATCCATAAATGCGCTCATGTTTGCAGAAAGCTGCTTGGACGAAAATGTATTTTCAAAGAGCTGAGAATGTTATATACATTGAAACTCAGCAGAGGCAGGCACAGAAAGTGCAATATATGCCTCTTTATGTCTAAGAGCCCACCAGAACTTATAAGCCTTAACATTTACAAGCTCAATACCTTACAAGCAATCATGGAAACCTTTTTTCAGGCAAGGGCTATTTGGAAATTTCTACCATCATTCAGAAGCCGCACAAAATTATCAAGTTGAAAATTACCCTGCTAGATTTGGTCAAACAATGAATTAACTGACCCCTACTGTGGCCTTGAGCCATCTCCGGGTAGGGGCCAGGGCACGACGGGGTACGTGGACCCTAGGCCTGGAAGTAGCTTCACGCATCCCGGTAATTTACCCGACGATAGGGAAGTCTTCAAGATTCATCCTCCACCCGCTCCAAAATCAGGGTACTAGCGCAATGATGGTATAGGACTTTCCCAATACATAGCCCAGAAAATGCCAAGAGTGAACCCTGAGAGCAAGCTCACTCCGTTAGCCATATGGGTGAGTGGGACCCGACTAGTTCCACACTACAGGGTCCAAAAAGTGAAGAAGGTGCCACGGAAAAGGTCACAGGCAAACCAGCAACACCAAGGGGCACAGATTCATGTGTGCGCCCTTCCTGCTGCAGCGGTGCTCAGAATTCTGGTTTACAAGTTGTCGGTGTCAGTATTCTTGGACTGAGTGAGTATGCAGAAAAACCCTTTCCTCCTCAATGGCACCCCTTCACTACCATCAACGGGCCCCGGGGCAACGGAGGGGTTAAACGCCTTGCTGCCATACCACTGACACCAGGTGCTCCCAACAGCAGCAGTGGTACTCCAGCTTACCACACACCGTGGGTGGCATCACGAACTTCTAACCCCCCCTGTACATAACTCCCCCCTTTTTTAATTCGAGTGTCTGCGCGACCCCCTCCCCGGGTCCGGAGACCCCTCAAGGCACACATACAGAACTGATTGCACAGACATCACTGGGGGTCACAGACATCATTGGGGGGCACAGACATCACTGGGTGGCACATACAGCACTGAGAAATACGTACATCACTGTGAGACACAGACATCACTGGGGGGAACATTCAGCACTAAGGGGCACAGGCAGCACTGGGCGACACATACAGCAGTGAGTGCATTGATATCTCTGGGGGCACAGACATCACTGGGTCACATTCAGTGGTGGGGGGAACATACACCACTGGGAGGCACAGATATCACTGGGAGGGCACAGACACCACTGGGGGGACAGACATCACTGCTGGGCACATACAACACTGGGGGGCACAGTTATCACTTGGGGGGCACACCCAGCACTGGGGTACAGATATGTCTTGAGGCACAGACATCACTGGGATGACATACAGCACTGGTGGGTTATATACATCACTGGGGGGCACATACAGCAATGGGTGGCACATACAGCACTGGGGGGCACATATAGCACTGGAAGCACATACAGCAGTGGGGCACATACAGAATTGAGGGGCACAGAAATCACTGGGGGGCACATAAAGCACTGTGGGCATATACATCACTGGGGGGCATATACATCACTGGGGGGCACACACAGCACTGGGGGATATATACATCACTGGAGGGCATATGCAACACTGTAGAGGGTTGGACTGCAGCTCTTCTTTTTCTGTGGGATGGGAGCGCACAGCGCTCTAACCCCGTCCACAAAGTACGTTCATACAGTGGCACCGGCCAGCATGAGATCCTAATCCTTCAGTGTATGCATGCTCACAGCATATGTGGGAGTTTAAATCGCTGGCAGCCAGCAAGACTTTGCTGCTGCCTGAGCACTGCTGTATCGGGAATCTGTCCTGGGGCCACAGAAAATCTGCCCAAGGGCTGGAGGTTGCCCACCCCTGTAATAGACAGTCGGAAGTTTCTTTTAGACTTAGTTCAAACAATTTATGGTCCGAGTGCTGTTTGTGGAAAAAACTGAATTAAAGGGAACGGGTCACCAGATTTTTCCTTATAAGCTGTGGCCAGCACCAGTGAGCTCTTATATACAACATTAACATTACAGAATGCTGTATATAAGACCCCAGGCTGATCTATATAACATAAAAAACACCTTTATAATACTCATGTAGGGGGGTGGTCCGGCGCCTCCTCTATACCGCAATCGTGGTCTTCCTTCTTCTAAGCCCCGTGTGGATGATGCATTCTATGCCATCCCCACTGGACGGCATTGTGGTTCTTTGCAAGCGCACTTTAATCTGCCCTGCTGAGGGCAGTTGAAAGTACTGTAATGAGCAGGTCAATGGTCAAAGACTGCCTGCGCATGGGCACTACAATATTTTAATCTGCCTGCAGGGCAGATCAAAGTGCACCTGCGCAGGACCACAATGCCAGCCTGTGTGGATGACTTAGAATGTGTCATCTACACGAGCCTGAAAAGAAGAGGGACGGCGATCACATAAGATGGAGGAGGCGCTGGACCAAGACCAGCGACACCCATGGGACCGGACCGCCCCCCTAAGTAAGTATTATAAAGGTGTTATCTACATTATACTGAACGGCTGTATATAAGGGCTTACTGGTGGTGGCTGCAGCTTATAGGGAAAAACCTGGTGACAACACAAGTATGACAATATTTTCATACGTAATGATTGTTCACTTACAAAAATAGCTGTAGTTTTTTCATCAGTGTTTTGCATCTGTATTGACTCTATCTTTAATGTGGAGGTTTGCTGCATCCTGGTCGTGCATTAGCTTTTGTGACCTGGGCATGTAAATACTATTGCCCTTTTTTACTGTGTTAATTCCTATTTTTGGGAAAATTTTAATTCATCTTATTGTCACTTTGCTTATAATTTCAGTGTAGGGACTTTTAAAACAGTTAAGATCCTTGACATGGGTTGGAAGCTTGCGTATTTTAGCCAAAATACTGACCAATACCTAATATTAGTATATACACTGACAAGCAAAAAGGTAACAATGTTTTGAACTATTGACTTTCAGGCTCCATATCTCACCATCTACTACAGCATTGAGTGTGAGATGACTACCATCATTTTATAGACCATCACCCTGGTTTTCTCATACATAAAGTTAACTTGCAACTATTTAGCATATGATTAGTTATGCAGATTGTTGTCATGTCACTGCATTGTTACTGTTTTGCTCCTAAAAATCTAAATTAAAATTTTTATTACTTTGTCAGTATTTTCTAAATCCACCTTTGGCTTACAACACTGCTGTCACGCTCCCCGGGTCCTCTGCTCCGCTCCCCGGGTCCTCTGCTCCGCTCCCCGGCTCACCTGCCACGCTCCCCGCTCCCCAGCCTCCAGTACCCGCGCTTCCTAGGCCTCCTGGTCCCCGCTCCCGGCGCCCGTCGGCTTCCCAGTCCCTGGCCGGCTCTGCTGCGTCCTCCTCTCAGCTTCCTGCCCTGGCTTCTGGCACCCGGGCCGCGCGCATGCGCATTAGGGCGCGCGCGCGGTCACTGACCCTTTCTTAAAGGGCCAGTGTCCATTGACAGGAAATGATGCATACAGGTACTGGGTATAAAGGGGGTTAATGTCCAAGGGTGCGGGGCCTGTTCTTCGTATTTTCCCAAGCTAAGAGTCAGGTCTCCTTGTGTTCTGTGAGATACTTACCTCTCTGTCTTCTAGAGCCGATCCTGCATCGCCATCCGGTCCTGCTGTATCTCGAACCCCGAACGCTGCCCATCTGCCATCCTGACAGTCCGTACCATCTCGGATCCCTGCGGTGACCCGTCATCTCGCTCCAACGGTTCCGGACCCCGCCTGACATCATCACGGCTTCCGAACCTGAGCTCCGTCACCCGGACCAACATCAGTGACCTCGTGGTCCCAGGGACTTCTCCATTGTGTTCCAGTGCACGGACTGTCCTGCTACCTAAAGTGCTCCGGCTACCGGACTCCTTTCCCTCATCGGGGAGTTCGGCCCAGTGGATCCACCTCCCGGGTCTGCCCGTCCATCTGGCCCTAACAGTAAGAACAGGCCATGGATCCCGCCGAAGCACTAGCGGCCTTGCATGAGGAACTCCAATGCCAGCGTGAAGTCCAGACCCGCATGCTGAACTTTATGACCTCCGTGGACGCCCGCTTGAACATGCTACAAGCCTCGGTCACATCTTCAGCACCCCGGGTCTCCACTAGTCGATCCACGGCCCCCGCTCCCGTGGCAGCCTCCTCGGATGCTTCCAGACTGCGTTTGGCCTCACCACCCCGGTACGCCGGAGATCCCAAGACCTGCAGGGGGTTTATAAACCAATGCTCCCTCCATTTCACGCAGCTGCCACATTTGTTTGCCTCCGACCAAGCCAAGGTCGCCTTCATCATGTCTCACCTAGAGGGCGAGGCACTGGCGTGGATGAACCCCTTGTGGGAGAAGGAGGACCCTATGACCAAGAACCTCCAGGAGTTCCTGCAGGCCTTTCGCAGCACCTTTGACGAACCCGGACGCGCCTCCGCGTCTGCTTCATCTCTTCTCCGGTTACGTCAGGGAACTCTGACGGTGGGTCAATACGCCATCCGTTTCCGCACCTTGGCTTCAGAACTCGGGTGGAATAACGAGGCCCTAACCGCCGCCTTCTGGGAAGGACTCTCGGGTCGAATCAAAGATGAGCTGGCTGGACGTGACGTACCGTCCACCCTGGACGCCCTGATTACCCTAGCGACTCGAGTGGACATACGCTTTCAGGAGCGGTCCAAAGAGGTGTCCCGTGAGAGACGTCCGGTAAGGCATTCCTCTCCTCCACAGAAGCCCGCCGTACTCCAGTCAACGGCATCTGGTGTCTCCGTCCATGAGCCCATGCAGATCGACCGTGTGCGACAGTCTGAACAACGCCGAGCAGAGCGGCTCTCCAAGGGTCTCTGCTTCTACTGCGGAGAGGGCACACACCTGCTACACTCCTGTCCAGAGAGGCCGGGAAACTCCAAAGCCTAGGGTTGGTAGGAGAGGCCACCCTAGGTGCTGGGACTCTCTCAGACCCAGTTACATGGACTGTGCAAGTGACAACGGGAGAGACGCGGTTTACGGCTGAGGCGTACCTCGATTCTGGGGCAGCAGGCAATTTCATCCAGCAGGCCACGGTGGACAAGTACCAGGTGCCTGTTACTCCACTCGCCAAACCTCTCGTAATTGCCTCTGTGGATGGGAGACCCCTCTCTGACACCATCTCCTGGATCACCAAGCCGCTTGAACTGCGTATCGGTGCTCTGCACACCGAGAACATCGCTCTCTATGTCCTCCCACATATGTCACATCAAATCCTGCTGGGCCTTCCTTGGTTGCGGACACACGAGCCTTCAGTCAGCTGGGGCACTGGCGATATCACTCGATGGGGGTCTTCTTGCCATGAGAACTGTCTGAAGACCATACAACCTATCCGGCGACCTCCAGTTCCCGAGTCCCTACCGGGACTGCCCTCTGCCTCTTGGTCCTTCGTGGACGTCTTTGATAAGAAAGAATCCGAAGTACTTCCGCCACATCGTCCTTACGATTGTGCCATTGACCTGCTCCCGGGAACTACACCACCTCGAGGACGGATATATCCACTGTCTCCAGCCGAAACAAGGGCCATGTCTACGTACATCACAGAGAGCCTGGCTAAGGGATTCATTCGGAGATCCTCCTCTCCTGCTGGAGCAGGCTTCTTCTTCGTAAAGAAGAAAGAGGGCGACTTACGCCCATGTATAGACCTCCGGGGATTGAACCTAATCACCGTAAAAAACAAGTACCCCCTGCCGCTCATCCCCGAATTGTTTGATCGGCTCAGAGGAGCTCGTGTGTTCACCAAGTTGGATCTTCGGGGTGCCTACAACCTGGTCCGTATCCGCTCAGGGGATGAATGGAAGACCGCGTTCAACACTCGCGATGGGCACTATGAATACTGCGTGATGCCCTTCGACCAGCAGTCTTCCAAGAATTAGTGAACGATGTGTTCCGGGACCTTCTCTACGTTTGTGTGGTGGTATATCTGGATGACATCCTTGTCTTCTCTCCGGACCTCCAGACCCACCGAGAGAACGTGCAACTGGTTCTACAAAGACTGAGAGAGAATCGCCTGTACGCCAAGTACGAGAAGTGCGTCTTCGAACAGTCTTCTCTCCCCTTCCTGGGTTACCTCATCACCGATACCGGACTGCAGATGGATCCAAAGAAGGTCTCTTCCGTTCTCAACTGGCCTCCTCCTTCTGGACTGAAGGCAATCCAACGCTTTCTGGGATTCGCCAACTATTACCGCCAGTTTATTCCTCACTTCTCGGCTCTGACTGCTCCTCTTTCCGCCTTGACCAAGAAGGGGGCTAATCCAAAGGACTGGTCACCTGCGGCCGACGCCGCATTTGACTCTCTAAAGCGAGCCTTTGCCTCCTCTCCTGTACTCCACCGTCCAGAGTTAAACCGCCAGTTCACCTTGGAGGTGGATGCCTCCTCCTCGGGAGCCGGAGCAGTGCTCATGCAGAAGTCCTCCTCCGGGAAGATGGTGACTTGCGGTTTCTTCTCCAAGAGCTTCTCAGCGCCTGAACGCAACTACACCATCGGTGATCGAGAGCTATTGGCAGTCAAACTGGCTCTGGAGGAATGGCGCTATCTTCTGGAAGGAGCAGTGTACCCCGTCATTATTTACACGGACCACAAAAACCTGGAATACCTGCGGACGGCTCAGCGACTGAACCCCCGGCAAGCCAGGTGGTCCTTGTTCTTTGCCCGGTTCGACTTCCAGCTCCATTTCCGACCCGCGAACAAGAATGTACGCGCTGATGCCTTGTCTAGGTCTTTCATGCCCATGGAGCAGGAGGAAGAGACATCCCAACCCATCATCTGTCCTAGTAAGATCATTCCGGTGGCTCCTGTCACCCTGGCCCAGATACCGCCTGGGAAGACCTATGTCTCTGAGCCTGACAGGAAAAAAGTGTTACACTGGGGCCATGCCTCGAAAACAGCCGGTCATGCAGGTCAGAAGAGAACATGGAGTGCGATTGCACGTCATTACTGGTGGCCATCTCTTCGCACGGACGTCGCCTCTTTTGTCTCTGCCTGCTCCCCCTGTGCCAGGAACAAGACTCCCAAACACCTGCCATATGGCCGTCTTCTGCCTCTGCCCATACCCTCAGTTCCCTGGCAACACATAGCGATGGACTTTATTACGGACTTGCCATTGTCCTCCGGACACACAGTCATATGGGTCGTGGTGGATCGGTTCTCTAAAATGGCCCATTTCGTTCCTATGGCTGGACTGCCCTCTGCCCAGGAACTCGCGGACGCCTATATACATCACATCTTCCGCTTGCATGGCTTTCCATCACACATAGTGTCCGACAGAGGAACTCAGTTCACCTCCCGCTTCTGGAGGGCTCTCTGTAAACATCTGGGAGTGACTTTGGACTTTTCTTCGGCCTACCATCCTCAGTCGAACGGCCAAGTGGAACGGGTCAATCAGATATTGACCTCTTTCTTACGTCACTACGTCAACGCCCATCATGACGATTGGTCTACGCTTCTTCCTTGGGCTGAATTCTCCCATAACCACCACATCAGTGAGTCCTCCTCCAGTTCTCCCTTCCATGTTGTCTACGGACTTCAGCCATCTGTCCCCTTGCCTGTATCCTCTTCCTCGGACATCCCTGCTGCTGATGCAGTACTCCGTGACTTTACAACCATTTGGGACTCAGTTAAGGCCTCCCTTGCACGTGCATCCCTGCGGATGAAGAGACACGCGGACAAGAGACGTCTGGATCCTCCGTGTTTCTCTCCGGGAGATCTCGTCTGGCTTGCTTCCAAATACATCCGACTGAAGATACCATCCTACAAGCTGGGACCTCGCTACATCGGACCATTTAAAGTCCTCGGCAAGATCAATGAGGTCTCCTACAAACTACAGCTCCCGGCCACGATGAGGATACCCAACTCCTTCCACGTGTCTCTGCTCAAGCCGGTTGTCCTTGGTCCCTTCTCCGCTGCCGCCAGTCCGGCTCCTCCTCCTATTGCTGAGGATTACATCTATGCGGTAAGGAATATCGTGGCCATGAAGACCGTACGAGGTCGACAGTTCTTCCTGGTGGACTGGGAAGGGTATGGTCCTGAGGATGGGTCCTGGGAGCCCAGGGAGAACGTGGGCACTCCTCTGATCCGTGCCTTCCTGTCCCGGTTGCGGGGAGGGGGGCGTGGGGGGGTACTGTCACGCTCCCCGGGTCCTCTGCTCCGCTCCCCGGGTCCTCTGCTCTGCTCCCCGGGTCCTCTGCTCCGCTCCCCGGCTCACCTGCCATGCTCGCCGCTCCCCAGCCTCCAGTACCCGCGCTTCCTAGGCCTCCTGGTCCCCGCTCCCGGCGCCCGTCGGCTTCCCAGTCCCTGGCCGGCTCTGCTGCGTCCTCCTCTCAGCTTCCTGCCCTGGCTTCTGGCACCCGGGCCGCGCGCATGCGCATTAGGGCGCGCACGCGGTCACTGACCCTTTCTTAAAGGGCCAGTGTCCATTGACAGGAAATGATGCATACAGGTACTGGGTATAAAGGGGGTTAATGTCCAAGGGTGCGGGGCCTGTTCTTCGTGTTTTCCCAAGCTAGGAGTCAGGTCTCCTTGTGTTCTGTGAGATACTTACCTCTCTGTCTTCTAGAGCCGATCCTGCATCGCCATCCGGTCCTGCTGTATCTCGAACCCCGAACGCTGCCCATCTGCCATCCTGACAGTCCGTACCATCTCGGATCCCTGCGGTGACCCGTCATCTCGCTCCAACGGTTCCGGACCACGCCTGACATCATCACGGCTTCCGAACCTGAGCTCCGTCACCCGGGCCACCATCAGTGACCTCGTGGTCCCAGGGACTTCTCCATTGTGTTCCAGTGCACGGACTGTCCTGCTACCTAAAGTGCTCCGGCTACCGGACTCCTTTCCCTCATCGGGGAGTTCGGCCCAGTGGATCCACCTCCCGGGTCTGCCCGTCCATCTGGCCCTAACAACTGCCTGAATCTTTTTGGGCATGCACTTGATCAGATTCAAGCATGTCTCAAACAAAATCTGACCCAGGTCTTTTCTACACGTTCCCAATGTTGGTGCATATGTTGCGCACCCAGAGCAGCCGAGCTGCTCGGATCCGGGTGGTCGGTGGCTCGAGTGATCGCGGACCTAGGGAATGGCGGATGCTTAATGAAATGGCAGGGGCTATTTACAAGGGATAATAAAGTTAATGTTCGTGACTCCACCTGAGGTAGTGCGGCAAGAGAATAGATGCCGCCGCCGCTGCTGCTTGTGAGGGACTGGGGCTGATGGGATCAGCAGCGAGTGTGTTAACCCCCTCCGCAGGTAGGATAAACCCCAGTGTCCTCTAGGTGCTGGATGAGGTGCAGGCTTTAAGAAATGCAAGCAGGTAAAGTTCAAGTGAAACAGGGAGTCTCTGATGATTTACTCACAGGTTACACTCCCCTGGTGCTGGGGACAGATTCCTGTTTCCCTTTGTCCCGGCTCTGTCTGTGTAGCCTGGCTATGGCCCCCTCCTTGCACTTCTCTTGCACAGCTCTGTCAGAGTGTCTTGCATACCCCGCAGCCAGCTGCTACTCCCCTGGGCATCGTGCGATCAATCCTCAGGCCTCGCACCAGGACCTGACACCAAGCTGGGTGTCATCCTCCCTCCTTCTCCTCTCTTCATCTGGACACTTCACTTCCACCCTCTAACTCCTCCCCTTCCCTCTAGGGACCTAACTACAGGAGGGTTGGATTTACACCTCCTAGGCAACCTTCACTTCCTGGGCAGGTTTTACACCATAGGACGGCCAACACTCTGATCATGCCCTCTTGTGGTCCAGGGTGGTGTTGTGTGAGTGTTTTAGGTGCGTGCGGATTTAGTCAGAGCTAGGACTCCAGGAACCAGGTTGCAGATCTTAGTAGCATGACCGCAGGGGCACTACGCATACTGGTCAAAACTCTTGGGTATGTATAAAGATTTTCTTCATCTCTACCCACAGGTGTTCGATTATGTTGAGGTGTGGGGACTATGGGGGCCAATCCAGCACCTCTACTTTGTTGTGATTGAACCATTTTTTTGCCATTCTCCATGTATGCTTTCAGTTGTTGTCCTGCTGGGACACTATATCGTCCTTTTTATTTCCCATTTACTCAAGAGTAGAGTTGAGCGCGGTTCGCGGTTCGAGGTTCTCCAGTTCTAGGCTCGAGTGATTTTGGGGCCTGTTCTAGAACGAACTAGAACTCGAGCTTTTTGCAAAAGCTCGATAGTTCTAGAAACGTTCGAGAACGGTTCTAGCAGCAAAAAAACAGCTAATTCCTAGCTGGCTTTCCGCTGTAATAGTGTAAGTCACTCTGTGACTCACACTATTATGACATTTCAGTGTATAGTGTGCGTGAACAGCGCCTTCAGATCACTGCTGTTTGTATAATGGCGATCGCCATTTTTTTTTTTTTTTCCTTGTCTTCCTTCCCTAAGCGCGCGCGTCTTGTGGGGCGGGCCAGCATGTCAGCCAATCCCAGACACACACACAGCTAAGTGGACTTTTAGCCAGAGAAGCAATGGCATGTGTGATAGGATGTCCATGTCACATGTCCCTGCATTATAAAACCGGACATTTTCCTCCAGCACGCCATTATCTGCCTTCTGCGTCCTTGGTGTCAGACATCACTGGCGCAGCTCCGTCCTAAATCCTATCGCCGATACAGCTGTATGCGCTCCATCCACAGCGCTGGACAGCTTAGGGAGAGCACTTTCTATTAGTCCTTTTAAGGGCTCATACCGGCAGGGTCAGAGCCATAGGTGACAGGTCCTGAAAACAGAGACAGCGTCTGTGTAGCTAAGGTCAGGGATTTCGTCGCTGCATTTACCCATTAGGAGGGAATAGAAAGGCTGGCTTCCATTCCTCTACCCAGAGCCCCACAATCCTGGCACTGTACCCTCCTGTCCTCTGCACACTCGAACTCTTTTTAACTAAGCCATTATACTAGCAAACAGTCAGTGTACCTAGTGGCATCCTAAACGTGGCTATTGGACTTTTGTGTAGTCACACTAGTGGAAAGATATTTGCAGCACGTCTGCCTGCATTGCACACTCAAACTCTTTTTAACTAAGCCATTATACTAGCAAACAGTCAGTGTACCTAGTGGCATCCTAAACGTGGCTATTGTACTTTTGTCTAGTCACACTAGTGGAAAGATATTTGCAGCACGTGTGCCTGCATTGCACACTCAAACTCTTTTTAACTAAGCCATTATACTAGCAAACAGTCAGTGTACCTAGTGGCATCCTAAACGTGGCTATTGGACTTTTGTGTAGTCACACTAGTGGAAAGATATTTGCAGCACGTCTGCCTGCATTGCACACTCAAACTCTTTTTAACTAAGCCATTATACTAGCAAACAGTCAGTGTACCTAGTGGCATCCTAAACGTGGCTATTGGACTTTTGTGTAGTCACACTAGTGGAAAGATATTTGCAGCACGTCTGCCTGCATTGCACACTCAAACTCTTTTTAACTAAGCCATTATACTAGCAAACAGTCAGTGTACCTAGTGGCATCCTAAACGTGGCTATTGTACTTTTGTGTAGTCACACTAGTGGAAAGATATTTGCAGCACGTCTGCCTGCATTGCACACTCAAACTCTTTTTAACTAAGCCATTATACTAGCAAACAGTCAGTGTACCTAGTGGCATCCTAAACGTGGCTATTGTACTTTTGTCTAGTCACACTAGTGGAAAGATATTTGCAGCATGTCTGCCTGCATTGCACACTCAAACTCATTGTTACTAATACATTATAATACCAAAAATTGAGTAAACTTAGTGGCAAACAAGAAGTGGCTGTTGTACTCCATTAATGCCCCACTGGTGCAAATCTATGTGCAGCACCTCTGCATGACACCCTCCTGCTCTGTTTTTAATAAGCTATAATGATAGCAAAAAATACTGCAATTTAGTGGCATCATAGAACTGGCTGTTGTATTCCATTAGTGCCCCACTGGTGCCAAGCTATTTCTAGCACCTCTGCATGACACCCTCCTGCTCTGTTTTTAATAAGCTATAATGATAGCAAAAAATACTGCCATTTAGTGGCATCATAGAACTGGCTGTTTTATTCCATTAATGCCCCACTGGTGCAAATCTATGTGCAGCACCTCTGCATGACACCCTCCTGCTCTGTTTTTAATAAACTATAATTATAGCACAAAATACTGCCATTTAGTGGCATCATAGAACTGGCTGTTGTATTCCATTAGTGCCCAACTGGTGCCAAGCTATTTCTAGCACCTCTGCATGACACCCTCCTGCTCTGTTTTTAGTAAGCTATAATGATAGCAAAAAATACTGCCATTTAGTGGCATCATGGAACTGGCTGTTGTATTCCATTAATGCCCCACTGGTGCAAATCTATGTGCAGCACCTCTGCATGACACCCTCCTGCTCTGTTTTTAATAAACTATAATTATAGCACAAAATACTGCCATTTAGTGGCATCATAGAACTGGCTGTTGTATTCCATTAGTGCCCCACTGGTGCCAAGCTATTTCTAGCACCTGTGCATGACACCCTCCTGCTCTGTTTTTAATAAGCTATAATGATAGCAAAAAATACTGCCATTTAGTGACATCATAGAACTGGCTGTTGTATTCCATTTGTGCCCCACTGGTGCCAAGCTATTTCTAGCACCTCTGCATGACACCCTCCTGCTCTGTTTTTAATAAGCTATAATGATAGCAAAAAATACTGCCATTTAGTGACATCATAGAACTGGCTGTTGTATTCCATTTGTGCCCCACTGGTGCCAAGCTATTTCTAGCACCTCTGCATGACACCCTCCTGCTCTGTTTTTAATAAGCTATAATGATAGCAAAAAATACTGCAACTTAGTGGTATACAAAAAATGCCTGTAGGACTCCTTTATTGTGCCACTGGTGCCAAGCAATCTCAAGCACCTCTGCATTCTACACTCATGCCCATTTTGCTATGCTAATTTTATAGCAAACTCAGGGAATTCCTTGCTGCATTTGATCATTATGAGGGATAGAAAGTGAAGCTTCTTTTACTGTCCTGGTACCCACAGAACACGGCCACTGTACCCATCTGTCCACTTTTGCCACGCTATTTAATTTGCACAAAGAGCTGACTCTTTTTCTGCCTTCCTAAAATTGTCTGGAATACTAAGTTAGTGTTCCTTTGCTGCCAAGCAAGGTACAACACATGTGCATTCTACACTCCTTTCCATTTCTGGAATGCAATTATTAACTGCAGGTAGTCCAGGCAATCTGTGACGAAGGTGCAGGCGTGGATATAATGTAGCCTGCATCCAATGATGGTTCGCTCGATGTCTGACAGCTCAACAATACCTTCTGTTTCCACTTCCAAAACAAGTGTTGACCTGCCAATCACACTACCTGTTGTGGGTTAAGGAGTGGAAGTTCAGTGTGAAAAACCATGTGTGACTGCTGTCCCCACAGTCACAGAGGATGAAGAGCACGCAGATGCACTTGATGGGGCAGGCGGTGGTTGCACAGGCACGCTAGTCCGCATTGTAGCACAGTGAAATTCACATTGCGACTTATGCTTCATTTTAAGTCGTGTACAGGGTGGGCTCCCCAGTATGCAGCAAAACCAGGCAAAAGGAAAAGGACTCTAGCCAGTTGGGTTGATAAATGATTGTTTAACTTTACCAAAACAAACAATAAGAACCATGCATACAATTAAAATAATTGAACAATCTATTCTGTTGCCTACTACCTGCTAATCCCTCTGTGTAGCAGTAATTGTGTGTTTGTGTGTGTGTGTGTGTGTGTGTGTGTGTGCGAACACGACTTACCAGTGGCGCATCACAAGAGCTTCCAAGTTATCTACCTAAACATAGACAAAACACATGACCCCCCCTGAATACCCTTGTTAGCTGAATCCTCACAGATATTGCAGATGATAACAGTGTGAATGCAAACCACACAGCTCTGCAACACAGTCATGGAAATCTTGAAAAGCAACAGTCAATGCAAACATGTGTTGCTGTCCCTCTATGATTTAAACTGTACGTGACAATTTGACAGTGCAGAGGCAGCAAGTCTAAAGGCTGCTTTACACGAGTCGATCCATCGTGCGATTTATTTTGCAAAGTCTTTTTTTTTTTTGTTTGTATCGCTGATAGGTAGTTGTCCATGTGTCACACGTTGAGTGTTGTCAAACGACCACAAAGCGCTCATCGATATATTGATTGGCCATGGCGGACGTCCAAAAGGCTTCACACATGTTTTCCTTTGGTCAATCTGTCTTTTGTATGGGCGTAATTAGGCAAACTATACAGCCCTCCGTGACGTTGTCTGGATTGTTGCACGCCCTCAATTATTCTGACCTGCTCAATCCAGTTCTGCTAATGTGGTTGATTGGTTACATCCCATATATATAGTTTCTCTTCTGCGTCTGTCTTTGTTGCCTCGTGTGTCCTTAGCATCAATCTTGTTTGTTGTTTGTGGTCTGTTTAATGTCGATTTTGATCCAAAAAGGAAAGATTGGCATATAACAACTTACCACAAAAAAGGGATAACAAGGAGTGAGGGTGGAAAATCCAGCGAACAAACAAACGTAAGAAAAATTAGGAGTAATGCACTATAAAACACTGTGCATGACGCCAAGGCTGAATGTTCACACATCCTGACTACAGCTCCGTATTTTAGAACAGTAATAACCAATCAAAACGCATCTGCTACAACCAATCCGATTAGATTAGGCGTCATTATTTAAAACCACAAATACGCCCTGAACGTTTAATGACGTCATAAATAACTACGAGGATGGCCGATTACACGGTGTCACACTTTGCAATGTGTCGTTCATTAAGACTAAACTGACCGATTTTATGGAATTAAACGATGAGTACACGATGGCCGAATTTCAAACGATTAAGCATCGGTTGGACTCGCAAGGAGCTGTCACATGAGGAGATGTCGTTACGAATGACGGAAGTGCGTCATAAAATCCGTGACCCCAACGATGCATCGCACAATATATCGACTCGTGTAAAGCAGCCTTTATTGTCTATATAGTCTGCCTACCCAGAACAGATATGTGCTTTGCTAATAAAACAAAGTGTTTTGTGCCCGCATTATTGTCTGGGCACAGCCTACCGTACCCTGGTACTGTGATGTCCAGTTGCCAGAAATACAGACTTTACGCTCCTCTCACGGTAAACAGTATAGACAGCACTGTAAGAATGTTGGTCTGTGGCACAGGATGCTGCTCACTGACGTTACAGTGCTCATCATCAAAGTACAACACAACTCCCCTCACAATTGAACAAAGTGTTTCCTCGGTGGCTCCTTGCTGTAACACACACCTTTAGCTTTTCATTCTGTTCATAGACAGCATCTCCAAGTCCACCCCCGAAGAGCAATTTTCTATTGCTATAGTGACCAAAGGCAGATCCAAAAAAACAGCAGCCCCTTGTGTGTAGTCTGCAACAATGCATGCAATGAACGGCAAATAAGCATATTGCGTTGACAGTTGCTAAAGCTGAGCAATACACCTTCACGCTGTCAATTCATATCCATGTGATACTTCATGGAGGAAGTACTCAAAAGTGTGAGTTTTTGCCTTCTACTTACAGATTGTTGACAAATCTTACAGATTCCATGACTTGGGTGATCCTTTGCGATGTCCAAAAATTCACAGGCTAGGAAAGGCTTACAGCCCATGCGACCTGCATAGCCAACACGACATCTGCTCAGAGTCAAAGTTGTGGTCCAGGATTCAGTTGTTGACGTGCTTCCAGTACATTGTCTCTGGCCAGGAAGATGCAACGTAACCTCGTCGTCAGTAGCATCCTCCTCCACCTCCTCTGCTGACCTCATCGACTGGCTGACTTTGGTTTGACAGTAAGTGTTGTCTCCAACCTCATCAATAACCCTGTGTGTTTTCATTCCCCTCGTCCTGAGTCCTCCAAGACAACCTCTTCCTGCCCTGACCGAATAGTAAAGTTGTCCTTCCAATCAGGTATCTGTGCTCCTCATCATGTTCCCCATTGTCTCCACCAGGAGGATTTACTATTTGGAAATGAGGGTGTAGATTAGGCTCAGCACCTTCTTCATCGGGGCCTGGATCCCAGTCACAAAGCTTCAGGCTATCTGCGCAGATCATTTCCCCTGTCTCATGGAACTCGCTACCTCAACACGTTAGATTATCTGCTACACACGCAAGCTTCAAACTGAATCTGAAAACTCATCTGTTTAGAAATGACTATAACCTTCAATGACACCACCACCATACGTACTTGACGCTCAACCTAAACAACTCCTACTGTCTCCTCCCAAAAATCCTTTAGAATGTAATCCCGCAAGGGCAGGGCCCTCTTCCCTCTGTACCAGTCTGTCTATAGTTACTTGTATATGTATTCTGTATGTAACCCCCTTCTCATGTACAGCACCATGGAATCAATGGTGCTCTATAAATCAATAATGATAAAAATAATAATAACTTCCTTGTCTGTACTCATTGCGGCTTTGGAGCAGACCTCTGATTCCCAGGCTATAGTGCGACTGAACAGCTATGCAAACTCAACCATCTCTGTCACCCCATACTCAGCAGGGCTGGTGGAAACTTGAGAGCTGTTAGGAAGCAAGTGCGATTGGATTGACACCACAGAGGAATGGAGTATTTGGGATCTTGAAATTGGGGTGGAGGAGAGGCCACTTTATGGAGCAATTCAGATCCATTGAAGCAGCTGCTGATTTGGCCTCATCTACATTTGTTAGCGATGGTCGTGTCCATGAAAAAAGGGATCATATCAGATTATCCATGGGAAGAAGTACACCTGTTCTTTTGGATGTTGTTTGTTGTTACAAAACGGTGACGCCTGTGGAGACACGGGGCTCAGTGGGTGCTCTCGTCCACTAAAACCCGCCGCCTTTAGAAAGACAGCGTGGCTCAGGGCTCATCCCAACTGAACGCCGGCCTCCTTAACCGTGGGCGTAACACTACTCAGACAACACAGGGTGAGGGAACCACAATAATTAGACTTTATTGGATCCCCAAACAATTAACGGCACGTAACACATAACCAGCAAAACACACAAATGTAACCGGCAACAGAGTCTCACCCTTCCGCTGGCTCACCAGGGATTAGAATGTCCATGCCTCACAGGTTCCAAGCTGTCTGAGGTATGCAAAGTCTGTAACAGGTGACTGAACTGTCCCAACCTGAGTGTCCTCCTTAGGTAGTCCTGGGTTGATGATAAAATCCTGGCAGCCGGAGTCGAAATCCCTAGGCTGTGGATATGGTCTCCAACCGGGTCCGGAGTCCCTAGATTGAAGCCATAAGATATCCTGATCCTCTAGTCAGCTCCAAAGAGCTTAGACTGGATCCATCAGCATCCATCAACAACCCCTGGTGGCTTAAAGAAGTCCTTTTTATAGCCACAACCTTCCACTTGGATACACTGCGTCCTCATCGATTGGTTGGACAAGATTGCTTCTCCCATTGGAGGAATTTCAAGCTGCATGGACAATGTTCATTTAAATGATGTGCATAGAAAGACTGAGGGTGTACATGTAAACTGGGAGTCACCGACTAGACAATGGCTACTAAGGTAATTACATTATCAATACACAACTACAATACAATGGTTACTGGAAATGTCTGGAGAACAATACCTCTGGCTTTCAATGGCCAACACAATTACATTGAGTCAACAAGAGTCTTGTAAAAACAATGAGGGACTTCTCCCCCGTCTATAGACAATCTATCATGCTGTCTGGCTGGATTTTAAGAAACTTTAACCCATGAGAGTCCATGTCGTCACATTCCTCCCCCTTCTTAATATTAGCCAGACATGATAGGCTTCCGATCATCCTTCTCCTCTTGACGGCATTGTCCTTTTTAATGGTGAGGTCAGCAACAGAGGCTCGCATCTATTCACCTCCCCCTGATTACCTCCCCCAAGTTGAGCAGCCATATTGTGGACAAGCACTAAGGTGGGGTCCATGAGTTGGGCCTGCACAAATCTCCCACTATCAATCCTCCCCCAGTCAATAGCCACAGTGTGGTTAGGCTTACTCACGGTTCTTGGCTCAGAAGTGGATGATGGAGACCGGGAATGCAAACTATCCCTGGAAAAGATGTTAGAAAGATCCACATCAGGGTCCTGCTTGGCTTGGAGGTGGGTGATGGCTTCTTCAAACTGACTGGATAGTCCTTGTACTAGGTCATTCTCCAAAATGACTGGTGTGAGCAGGTAATTCACAAGCCCCACTTTCACTTCCCTTTGAGTGGTATCCGAAACAACAGGCTTGGTGGGGCCATCTATGAACCCCACTTCAACTTCCTCCTGGCTAGTCCCCAAAACAACAGGTGTGGGGAGGCTGTCCATAAACTCCATATGGACCTCTTCCTGGTCAGACCCCAAAGTAACTGTTGTGGGGACGGTGTCCATAAGCTCCACATCAGCCTTGCTCTGATTAGTCTCCACAATGACAGGTGTGGGGAGGCTGTTCACAAGTCTCACATCAACCTCTCCCTGGTCCTTTCCCGAAATAACTGGTGTGGGGACGGTGTCCATAAGCTCCACATCAGCCTTGCTCTGGTCAGACTCCACAATGACAGGTATGGGGAGGCTGTTCACAATCTCCACCTCGACCTCTCCCTGGTCGGTCCTTAGGTCCACCTGCACACATGCCAAAGGGACGTTTGAGCGCTGGCCCTCAGCCAGGGAGACGGACAATTGGGAATCCGGTAAAGGGTCTTCCGGAGAAACAACAACTGGGCTTACCAAAGTGATGGAAGATCCAATGTCTCGAAGTCCTTGAGCCTGTATATCACCGACCTTGACCGTCTGGAAGTGGGGATGGAGGTTGGCTGGTGTACGGTGTCCGGCCTGCCGTAGGGTGTGGACTGGATAAACCACTTCCTCAGCTATTGGTGTTTCTTGGGAGCAGCATTCCCCAGGTCTCGTTGGTTCATCTCGGCACATGTTGACTGGTTGGAGTGGCAGACGGGCTCCAAGCATGCGGCCTCGGTTTTGGAGACAATCCTTATCTATATGTCCATTGCGCCCACATGTATAACAGCGCCATAGATTGGGAGAGTCACAGGCCCTGTCTGTAGTCCTTTGTTTTGGCGCAGCTTCTGCTGGGTAGCGGGACCATCCTTCTCGACCGGCTGGTGTTAGCAGTACTGTAGCTGGAATCCCATAAACATATTCCAGAACATAAGCCCTCTCTTCTCTTGAGGATCTAGGCCCCAATGCATCCAACAACGCTGTGGCTTGGGCCATCTTGGACAAAGTTGATTCCCGATTGTCACTAGATCCATGATGTGGCACATAGTCTAAATCCTCTGGGTCAATATCGGCGGGATCCTCATCGTCCTCTGCATCATTCTGGGCATCTCAACGGACTAATTTCCGGATCAAGTCCGACCGAGTCTCAGCGCTCCAGCAGACAATCTCTCGCCTCCGGCACAGATCCTGCAGCATCCATTTACTGCAGCGATCGTAACTCCTCTCTTGTCCTTGTCCCATGGCTGAGCTGGTGGGGTTGGACATGGCAGCATCCGAAACCTGAATGCCTCCCCTATGGCCTGCTGGGTATGTTTATGTGCCTCCCTGGTTGTTGAGCCCTGGACGGTGTCCGAAAACACCAGTCCACTGCAGCTCCCCTGGGTAAACCAGGCTGAGTAGTATCCCACTGCTGCCACCAATTGTGGAGACACGGGGCTCAGTGGGTGCTCTCGTCCACTAAAACCCGCCGCCTTTAGAAAGACAGCATGGCTCAGGGCTCATCCCAACTGAACGCCAGCCTCCTTAACCGCGGGCGTAACACTACTCAGACAACACAGGGTGAGGGAACCACAATAATTAGACTTTATTGGATCCCCAAACAATTAACGGCACGTAACACATAACCAGCAAAACACACAAATGTAACCGGCAACAGAGTCTCACCCTTCCGCTGGCTCACCAGGGATTAGAATGTCCATGCCTCACAGGTTCCAAGCTGTCTGAGGTATGCAAAGTCTGTAACAGGTGACTGAACTGTCCCAACCTGAGTGTCCTCCTTAGGTAGTCCTGGGTTGATGATAAAATCCTGGCAGCCGGAGTCGAAATCCCTAGGCTGTGGATATGGTCTCCAACCGGGTCCGGAGTCCCTAGATTGAAGCCATAAGATATCCTGATCCTCTAGTCAGCTCCAAAGAGCTTAGACTGGATCCATCAGCAGCCATCAACAACCCCTGGTGGCTTAAAGAAGTCCTTTTTATAGCCACAACCTTCCACTTGGATACACTGCGTCCTCATCGATTGGTTGGACAAGATTGCTTCTCCCATTGGAGGAATTTCAAGCTGCATGGACAATGTTCATTTAAATGATGTGCATAGAAAGACTGAGGGTGTACATGTAAACTGGGAGTCACCGACTAGACAATGGCTACTAAGGAATTACATTATCAATACACAACTACAATACAATGGTTACTGGAAATGTCTGGAGAACAATACCTCTGGCTTTCAATGGCCAACACAATTACATTGAGTCAACAAGAGTCTTGTAAAAACAATGAGGGACGTCTCCCCCGTCTATAGACAATCTATCATGCTGTCTGGCTGGATTTTAAGAAACTTTAACCCATGAGAGTCCATGTCGTCACAACGCCTTAAACGCAAGCAGCCTGCTGCGGTTTCAGTTGCGCCCAGGCATCAGCTGCCATTTAGGCCTGTGCCTCGGGTTGTCCAGCTGGCTGCTTTCTCCTCCACGTGTAAGTGTGGAGAGGCAGCTAATGCGCATGCGTGTGACGAATTACCCCAGCCGCAGCCTAACTCCAGTGTTTCGCCTAGTGAGTATGCTCAGCCTGACTGTGCCATTCCTGAGGCTAAGTCTTCATTTCGGGCTACAGCGCATGCCCCCACACTTAGTGCGAAAAGCCTCTTTGCACAGGTACTTGCACTCCGTGACGGGTCTAAGTCCTGTGTTGTGCATAGACACCATGCTAAAGCTGATAGTCTTTTTTCAGAGACTGTATTTCATGCAACTGACTATGGTCAGGCACTTACTGCATCAGAAACTAGGTCCGGTAATGAACTCTTTGGCCCTTTCCGTGATGTGGGGGGCCCATTTAGACCACAGGGCATCAGGTGTCCTGACGATGTGGCCAGGCCACTCCCAAATGGCTTGCAGAGGCCCGCCCCTATGACTTGTCACCTCATTATTGATGGTCAGACGATGACTGGTGAGGTGTTTGGGTCATGACAGCCATGAGGTCATCATTGAAGTTGCGGTTCCAAATAGGACGCTAGTTATGCCACTCATGACGTGTCACTCTGCTTTTGTCTCCAGGAGGTGCATTGTGGTCCACCCTGGTTTGGGGCGGACCCAGGTTATAGAAGGTGCTGGAGACAACAAGGAGGTGCGCAGTCTTCTATTATGCTCCGAAAGAGCACACCTCCATGTGTTGAACCCATTGTGGCTTTAGGCCAGAGGTAGGCAGGGATAGGGCGTTGATGCAGGCCGCCACCACAGTTGGTAACGCAGAACGGTTAAGACCAGCTCCTGTCCTACAAGTCCTGCTTGTGCAGCCCAGTGGCATTAACAGGCCTGCTGCTGCTGATGCGCCTGCTGTTCACAGGTGTGGCCCCAATGCACACGGTCAGCGTACTGAATGGCCCCTGTGATGTTAACAGGGAGTTCCTGGGCTGGGTGGGCGTGTGGACCCTGTGACGCTAACAGGGCTCCCAGTCTCAAGATCCGAGTGGCGTCTAACTTGGTTCAGGCTACTATTAGTTTCATAGCCACACAGCTATGTATCCTCCACCGAACCTTCCAGTTGCCAAACTCTCCTTTTCCATCTGGGAGCACGGTGGACACTGACTGCTGATGGGGATATATACCTTTCTCTTTCTTTTCTTATTAATTTTCGTTATATAGCTGTAACATAGTATATACCACCTTATCCAAATCTGCCAGTCCCACCGTAACAGATGGTGTTTCTTCATCAAATGTTACTTTTGCTTAACCACCAAACCCACGGACCAAAACTTTTTTCCCCTTTCCAACACACCTGTTCCCCTTTTCACCCGCATCTGTCCTTTTTCAACTCATTTTGTATATGACCAAAAGTGCAACTCTGCAGGGACACCGTACTCAATGGCATCTCAGCACAACAGCCACCCCTCGGTCCCTCAGATGTGGACAAGTAAAAGACCATTTCCTCCTATCCATGACAAACCGTTGAGATTCACTCTGTGCAGCACTGGTGTTTAGTGGAAAAGCAGATCGAAGATTGCGTAACACCTTCTGAAGATACTCCTGTACACGTGCGTCCCTTTATATGGCAGGAATTATTTCGCCAAATTTTGTCTTGTACCGGGGATCTAACAGTGTGGCAACCCAGTAGTTACCATTACTTCGAATTCGTACAATCCGAGGGTCATTTTGTAGGTAGTGCAGCAAGAAAACGCTCATGTGTCTTGTGCATCAAGGAGGATCGAGTCCTTGTTGTGTTGGTGGCAGAGAGGTGAGAATCGTGCCTCCTTCCTCTGCCCTCTCCCCCCAACCTCGCACAACCGAAATGTGAGCAAGCTCTCACTCATCTGCTGAGTCTTCCATGCCCATCGCAAGTTCGTCCTCCATTTCTTCATGGCTCCTGCACCTTCCTCAACAATTTTTGCTGATACTATGCGCCCTTGTTAATCCCTATCCCCCACCATAACTGCTGCCTAGGTGCCGCTTACCGTATGGACCTTGTAGATCTTATTATCCCTTCTGCATATGACTCCTCCTGTACTTCCTCACCTTCCTCTTGGACCAATACCTGACTCCGAATAATGCTTACAGTGTGCTCCATCATGTAGGTGACCAGAATTGTCACGCTGAGAATGGCATTGCCAGTGCTAAACATCTTCGTCGACATTTGGAAACTGTGTAGAAGGGTGCATAGGTCCTTAATCTGACACCACTCCAGCAGCGTGATCTGCACCACCTCTGGATCAAGTTAGCCCAGGGTATACGTCATACCGTATTTCAGCAGGGCTCTGCGGTGCTGCCACACACGCTGCAACATGTGCAGATTCCAATTCCTGCGTGTCGGAACATCGCATTTCCAGCGTTTAACTGCCAGAACCTAAGACTTCCGGAGCGATGAAAGTTGTTGAGCTGCTGGGTGCGAAGGATGAAAGTGACCACATAGCAGCGTGCACGCTGCACAAGGCCATGTAGGGTAACTGCAGCCTTCCACAGGTATTGATCAACGTGGGCCCTGTGTAATTCCAAATCACTGTATAGGGGTTAAAGGGTTTCAGGGTTCTGGGTGTCCAGCTTGGTGAGTGGCTTGCCTCTAGCCTATCCTTTACAGCCCATCTGAGTGTGTCGATCCAGGCAGGCGTTACACCGTGCTCTCTGCAGAAGGCCATGTAGGCAGGGATAGTGTTTTAAAAATTGCTGGACAACCAGGTTCAACACGTGAGCCATACAAGGCACGTGTGTCACATTGCCCTGAAGAAGGGTCGCAGACTGGTTTGCATCATTGTCGCACCCGACCTTCCCTGACTGCTGGTTGACTGTAGACAACCATTGATGAAACTCGGTCTCACTATCCAGAGCTAACCGTCCACAAATCCTCAGCGGTGTCTCACATTTCCCCTACATTTCAAAGTAAACATTTGACCGCATGATGGCCTTGAGCTCTGCTGCCAGCATAGTAAGGAGGTGTGTGGGATTCCTTGGGCGCAGTTACAAGGAAGGGTGGCCTGACCACACAGGGTTTGGGCCGAGGTGGAGGACCCACACGAGGTTGAGGAGGCAGAAGCAGTGGAGGAACTTGTACATACAGAGGAAGGATTGACACACAAGTCGTGGGGACGGCAAGACTTGTACAGCAAACCCTTCTCCATCTCTCACCATAGTTACCCAGTGGCCAGTCAGCAACATGTAACTCCCCTGTCCATGATTACTGGTCCAAGTATCTGTGTTCAAATGCACCCTGTCACACACAGAGTTTCTCAAGGAATCGGTGAGGTTGTGTGGGACCTACTGTGGTAGCGCGGGCAAGCCTTTTTTGGAGAAGGAGTGACGACTGGCCATCGGCTCTTGGGGCACTGCAATGGGCATAAGGTCTCGAAAATCCTCGGTCTCAAAAGGGTGTAAAGGCAGCCTTTCTGTTGCCAACAAGTTGCAGATGATGAAACTCAACCTCTTAGGCATGTCATGCCCTTCGAAAATCATGTCAAACATAGCGAGGGGACTCCAACCACAGTCTCCCTCGTTTCCACTAATTGGGCCACACACACCCCACTTGACTGGCATCAGTTGACCCCCATTTTCAAGATGAAAAAGATGCTTTGCATGAAGCACTCTCAAAAATACGCGTGCCTTTCCCGTCCCCTGGCTGACCCAGGGGAAGAAAAGTCCTCTGAGAGCCATGACTTGTTCATCTTGGTTCTTTTAGAAACACAGCGAGGGGACTCCAACAACAGTCTCCCTCGTTTCCACTAATTGGGCCACACACACCCCACTTGACTGGCATCAGTTGACCCCCATTTTCAAGATGAAAAAGATGCTTTGCATGAAGGACTCTCAAAAATACGCGTGCCTTTCCCGTCCCCTGGCTGACCCAGGGGAAGAAAAGTCCTCTGAGAGCCATGACTTGTTCATCTTGGTTCTTTTAGAAACACAGCGAGGGGACTCCAACCACAGTCTCCCTCGTTTCCACTAATTGGGCCACACACACCCCACTTGACTGGCATCAGTTGACCCCCATTTTCAAGATGAAAAAGATGCTTTGCATGAAGCACTCTCAAAAATACGCGTGCCTTTGCCGTCCCCTGGCTGACCAAGGGGAAGAAAAGTCCTCTGAGAGCCATGACTTGTACATCTTGGTTCTTTTAGAAACACAGCGAGGGGACTCCAACCACAGTCTCCCTCGTTTCCACTAATTGGGCCACACACACCCCACTTGACTGACATCAGTTGACCCCCATTTTCAAGCTTACAAAGATGCTTTGCATGAAGCACTATCAAAAATACGCGTGCCTTTCGCCTCCCCTGGATGACCCAGGGGAAGACAAGTCCTCTGAGAGCCATGATTTGTTCATTTTGGTTCTTTTAGAAACACAGCGAGGGGACTCCAACCACAGTCTCCCTCGTTGCCACTAATTGGGCCACACACACCCCACTTGACTAGCATCAGTTGACCCCCCTTTTCAAAATGAAAAAGATGCTTTGCATGAAGCACTCTCAAAAATACGCGTGCCTTTCCCATCCCCTGTCTGACCCAGGGGAAGAAAAGTCCTCTGAGAGCCATGACTTGTTCATCTTGGTTCTTTTAGAAACACAGTGAGGGGACTCCAACCACAGTCTCCCTCGTTTCCACTAACTGGACCACACACACCCCATTTGACTGACATCAGTTGACCCCCATTTTCAAGCTTACAAAGATGCTTTGCATGAAGCACTATCAAAAATACGCGTGCCTTTCGCCTCCCCTGGATGACCCAGGGGAAGACAAGTCCTCTGAGAGCCATGATTTGTTCATTTTGGTTCTTTTAGAAACACTGCGAGGGGACTCCAACCACAGTCTCTCTCGTTTCCACTAATTGGGCCACACACACCCCACTTGACTGGCATCAGTTGACCCCCATTTTCAAGATGAAAAAGATGCTTTGCATGAAGCACTCTCAAAAATACGCGTGCCTTTGCCGTCCCCTGGCTGACCCAGGGGAAGAAAAGTCCTCTGAGAGCCATGACTTGTTCATCTTGGTTCTTTTAGAAACACAGCGAGGGGACTTCAACCACAGTCTCCCTCGTTTCCACTAATTGGGCCACACACACCCCACTTGACTGGCATCAGTTGACCCCCATTTTCAAGATGAAAAAGATGCTTTGCATGAAGCACTCTCAAAAATACGCGTGCCTTTCCCGTCCCCTGGCTGACCCAGGGGAAGAAAAGTCCTCTGAGAGCCATGACTTGTTCATCTTGGTTCTTTTAGAAACACAGCGAGGGGACTCCAACCACAGTCTCCCTCGTTTCCACTAACTGGGCCACACACACCCCACTTGACTGACATCAGTTGACCCCCATTTTCAAGCTTACAAAGATGCTTTGCATGAAGCACTATCAAAAATACGCGTGCCTTTCGCCTCCCCTGGATGACCCAGGGGAAGACAAGTCCTCTGAGAGCCATGATTTGTTCATTTTGGTTCTTTTAGAAACACAGCGAGGGGACTTCAACCACAGTCTCCCTTGTTTCCACTAATTGGGCCACACACACCCCACTTGACTGGCATCAGTTGACCCCCATTTTCAAGATGAAAAAGATGCTTTGCATGAAGCACTCTCAAAAATACGCGTGCCTTTGCCGTCCCCTGGCTGACCCAGGGGAAGAAAAGTCCTCTGAGAGCCATGACTTGTTCATCTTGGTTCCTTTAGAAACACAGCGAGGGGACTCCAACCACAGTCTCCCTCGTTTCCACTAACTGGGCCACACACACCGCACTTGACTGGCATCAGTTGACCCCCATTTTCAAGATGAAAAAGATGCTTTGCATGAAGCACTCTCAAAAATACGCGTGCCTTTGCCGTCCCCTGGCTGACCCAGGGGAAGAAAAGTCCTCTGAGAGCCATGACTTGTTCATCTTGGTTCTTTTAGAAACACAGCGAGGGGACTCCAACCACAGTCTCCCTCATTTCCACTAATTGGGCCACACACACCCCACTTGACTGGCATCAGTTGACCCCCATTTTCAAGATGAAAAAGATGCTTTGCATGAAGCACTTTCAAAAATACGCGTGCCTTTGCCGTCCCCTGGCTGACCCAGGGGAAGAAAAGTCCTCTGAGAGCCATGACTTGTTCATCTTGGTTCCTTTAGAAACACAGCGAGGGGACTCCAACCACAGTCTCCCTCGTTTCCACTAATTGGGCCACACACACCCCACTTGACTGGCATCAGTTGACCCCCATTTTCAAGATGTAAAAGATGCTTTGCATGAAGCACTCTCAAAAATACGCGTGCCTTTGCCGTCCCCTGGCTGACCCAGGGGAAGAAAAGTCCTCTGAGAGCCATGACTTGTTCATCTTGGTTCTTTTAGAAACACAGCGAGGGGACTCCAACCACAGTCTCCCTCGTTTCCACTAATTGGGCCACACACACCCCACTTGACTGACATCAGTTGACCCCCATTATCAAGCTTACACAGATGCTTTGCATGAAGCACTCTCAAAAATACGCGTGCCTTTGCCGTCCCCTGGCTGACCCAGGGGAAGAAAAGTCCTCTGAGAGCCATGACTTGTTCATCTTGGTTCATTTAGAAACACAGCGAGGGGACTCCAACCACAGTCTCCCTCGTTTCCACTAATTGGGCCACACACATCCCACTTGACTGACATCAGTTGACCCCCATTTTCAAGCTTACAAAGATGCTTTGCATGAAGCACAATCAAAAATACGCGTGCCTTTCGCCTCCCCTGGATGACCCAGGGGAAGAAAAGTCCTCTGAGAGCCATGATTTGTTCATTTTGGTTCTTTTAGAAACACAGCGAGGGGACTCCAACCACAGTCTCCCTCGTTGCCACTAATTGGGCCACACACACCCCACTTGACTAGCATCAGTTGACCCCCCTTTTCAAAATGAAAAAGATGCTTTGCATGAAGCACTCTCAAAAATACGCGTGCCTTTCCCGTCCCCTGGCTGACCCAGGGGAAGAAAAGTCCTCTGAGAGCCATGACTTGTTCATCTTGGTTCTTTTAGAAACACAGCGAGGGGACTCCAACCACAGTCTCCCTCGTTTCCACTAATTGGGCCACACACACCCCACTTGACTGGCATCAGTTGACCCCCATTTTCAAGATGAAAAAGATGCTTTGCATGAAGCACTCTCAAAAATACGCGTGCCTTTGCCGTCCCCTGGCTGACCCAGGGGAAGAAAAGTCCTCTGAGAGCCATGACTTGTACATCTTGGTTCTTTTAGAAACACAGCGAGGGGACTCCAACCACAGTCTCCCTCGTTTCCACTAATTGGGCCACACACACCCCACTTGACTGACATCAGTTGACGCCCATTTTCAAGCTTACAAAGATGCTTTGCATGAAGCACTATCAAAAATACGCGTGCCTTTCGCCTCCCCTGGATGACCCAGGGGAAGACAAGTCCTCTGAGAGCCATGATTTGTTCATTTTGGTTCTTTTAGAAACACAGCGAGGGGACTCCAACCACAGTCTCCCTCGTTGCCAATAATTGGGCCACACACACCCCACTTGACTAGCATCAGTTGACCCCCCTTTTCAAAATGAAAAAGATGCTTTGCATGAAGCACTCTCAAAAATACGCGTGCCTTTCCCGTCCCCTGGCTGACCCAGGGGAAGAAAAGTCCTCTGAGAGCCATGACTTGTTCATCTTGGTTCTTTTAGAAACACAGCGAGGGGACTCCAACCACAGTCTCCTTCGTTTCCACTAACTGGGCCACACACACCCCACTTGACTGACATCAGTTGACCCCCATTTTCAAGCTTACAAAGATGCTTTGCATGAAGCACTATCAAAAATACGCGTGCTTTTCGCCTCCCCTGGATGACCCAGGGGAAGACAAGTCCTCTGAGAGCCATGATTTGTTCATTTTGGTTCTTTTAGAAACACAGCGAGGGGACTCCAACCACAGTCTCCCTCGTTTCCACTAATTGGGCCACACACACCCCACTTGACTGGCATCAGTTGACCCCCATTTTCAAGATGAAAAAGATGCTTTGCATGAAGCACTCTCAAAAATACGCGTGCCTTTGCCGTCCCCTGGCTGACCTAGGAGAAGAAAAGTCCTCTGAGAGCAATGACTTGTTCATCTTGGTTCTTTTAGAAACACAGCGAGTGGACTCCAACCACAGTCTCCCTCGTTTCCACTAATTGGGCCACACACACCCCACTTGACTGGCATCAGTTGACCCCCATTTTCAAGATGAAAAAGATGCTTTGCATGAAGCACTCTCAAAAATACGCGTGCCTTTCCCGTCCCCTGGCTGACCCAGGGGAAGAAAAGTCCTCTGAGAGCCATGACTTGTTCATCTTGGTTCTTTTAGAAACACAGCGAGGGGACTCCAACCACAGTCTCCCTCATTTCCACTAATTGGGCCACACACACCCCACTTGACTGGCATCAGTTGACCCCCATTTTCAAGATGAAAAAGATGCTTTGCATGAAGCACTCTCAAAAATACGCGTGCCTTTGCCGTCCCCTGGATGACCCAGGGGAAGAAAAGTCCTCTGAGAGCCATGACTTGCTCATCTTGGTTCTTTTAGAAACACAGCGAGGGGACTCCAACCACAGTCTCCCTCGTTTCCACTAATTGGGCCACACACACCCCACTTGACTGACATCAGTTGACCCCCATTTTCAAGCTTACAAAGATGCTTTGCATGAAGCACTAGTAAAAATACGCGTGCCTTTCGCCTCCCCTGGATGTCCCAGGGGAAGAAAAGTCCTCTGAGAGCCATGATTTGTTCATTTTGGTTCTTTTAGAAACACAGCGAGGGGACTCCAACCACAGTCTCCCTCGTTGCCACTAATTGGGCCACACACACCCCACTTGACTAGCATCAGTTGACCCCCCTTTTCAAAATGAAAAAGATGCTTTGCATGAAGCACTCTCAAAAATACGCGTGCCTTTCCCGTCCCCTGGCTGACCCAGGGGAAGAAAAGTCCTCTGAGAGCCATGACTTGTTCATCTTGGTTCTTTTAGAAACACAGCGAGGGGACTCCAACCACAGTCTCCCTCGTTTCCACTAATTGGGCCACACACACCCCACTTGACTGGCATCAGTTGACCCCCATTTTCAAGATGAAAAAGATGCTTTGCATGAAGCACTCTCAAAAATACGCGTGCCTTTGCCGTCCCCTGGCTGACCCAGGGGAAGAAAAGTCCTCTGAGAGCCATGACTTGTAAATCTTGGTTCTTTTAGAAACACAGCGAGGGGACTCCAACCACAGTCTCCCTCGTTTCCACTAATTGGGCCACACACACCCCACTTGACTGACATCAGTTGACCCCCATTTTCAAGCTTACAAAGATGCTTTGCATGAAGCACTATCAAAAATACGCGTGCTTTTCGCCTCCCCTGGATGACCCAGGGGAAGACAAGTCCTCTGAGAGCCATGATTTGTTCATTTTGGTTCTTTTAGAAACACAGCGAGGGGACTCCAACCACAGTCTCCCTCGTTTCCACTAATTGGGCCACACACACCCCACTTGACTGGCATCAGTTGACCCCCATTTTCAAGATGAAAAAGATGCTTTGCATGAAGCACTCTCAAAAATACGCGTGCCTTTGCCGTCCCCTGGCTGACCCAGGGGAAGAAAAGTCCTCTGAGAGCAATGACTTGTTCATCTTGGTTCTTTTAGAAACACAGCGAGGGGACTCCAACCACAGTCTCCCTCGTTTCCACTAATTGGGCCACACACACCCCACTTGACTGGCATCAGTTGACCCCCATTTTCAAGATAAAAAAGATGCTTTGCATGAAGCACTCTCAAAAATACGCGTGCCTTTCCCGTCCCCTGGCTGACCCAGGGGAAGAAAAGTCCTCTGAGAGCCATGACTTGTTCATCTTGGTTCTTTTAGAAACACAGCGAGGGGACTCCAACCACAGTCTCCCTCATTTCCACTAATTGGGCCACACACACCCCACTTGACTGGCATCAGTTGACCCCCATTTTCAAGATGAAAAAGATGCTTTGCATGAAGCACTCTCAAAAATACGCGTGCCTTTGCCGTCCCCTGGCTGACCCAGGGGAAGAAAAGTCCTCTGAGAGCCATGACTTGCTCATCTTGGTACTTTTAGAAACACAGCGAGGGGACTCCAACCACAGTCTCCCTCGTTTCCACTAATTGGGCCACACACACCCCACTTGACTGACATCAGTTGACCCCCATTTTCAAGCTTACAAAGATGCTTTGCATGAAGCACTAGTAAAAATACGCGTGCCTTTCGCCTCCCCTGGATGTCCCAGGGGAAGACAAGTCCTCTGAGAGCCATGATTTGTTCATTTTGGTTATTTTAGAAACACAGCGAGGGGACTCCAACCACAGTCTCCCTCGTTTCCACTAATTGGGCCACACACACCCCACTTGACTAGCATCAGTTGACCCCCCTTTTCAAAATGAAAAAGATGCTTTGCATGAAGCACTCTCAAAAATACGCGTGCCTTTCCCGTCCCCTGGCTGACCCAGGGGAAGAAAAGTCCTCTGAGAGCCATGACTTGTTCATCTTGGTTCTTTTAGAAACACAGCGAGGGGACTCCAACCACAGTCTCCCTCGTTTCCACGAACTAGGCCACACACACCCCACTTGACTGACATCAGTTGACCCCCATTTTCAAGCTTACAAAGATGCTTTGCATGAAGCACTATCAAAAATACGCGTGCCTATCGCCTCCCCTGGATGACCCAGGAGAAGACAAGTCCTCTGAGAGCCATGATTTGTTCATTTTGGTTCTTTTAGAAACACAGCGAGGGGACTCCAACCACAGTCTCCCTCGTTTCCACTAATTGGGCCACACACACCCCACTTGACTGGCATCAGTTGACCCCCATTTTCAAGATGAAAAAGATGCTTTGCATGAAGCACTCTCAAAAATACGCGTGCCTTTGCCGTCCCCTGGCTGACCCAGGGGAAGAAAAGTCCTCTGAGAGCCATGACTTGTTCATCTTGGTTCTTTTAGAAACACAGCGAGGGGACTCCAACCACAGTCTCCCTCGTTTCCACTAATTGGGCCACACACACCCCACTTGACTGGCATCAGTTGACCCCCATTTTCAAGATGAAAAAGATGCTTTGCATGAAGCACTCTCAAAAATACGCGTGCCTTTGCCGTCCCCTGGCTGACCCAGGGGAAGAAAAGTCCTCTGAGAGCCATGACTTGTACATCTTGGTTCTTTTAGAAACACAGCGAGGGGACTCCAACCACAGTCTCCCTCGTTTCCACTAATTGGGCCACACACACCCCACTTGACTGGCATCAGTTGACCCCCATTTTCAAGCTTACAAAGATGTTTTGCATGAAGCACTATCAAAAATACGCGTGCTTTTCGCCTCCCCTGGATGACCCAGGGGAAGACAAGTCCTCTGAGAGCCATGATTTGTTCATTTTGGTTCTTTTAGAAACACAGCGAGGGGACTCCAACCACAGTCTCCCTCGTTTCCACTAATTGGGCCACACACACCCCACTTGACTGGCATCAGTTGATCCCCATTTTCAAGATGAAAAAGATGCTTTGCATGAAGCACTCTCAAAAATACGCGTGCCTTTGCCGTCCCCTGGCTGACCTAGGAGAAGAAAAGTCCTCTGAGAGCAATGACTTGTTCATCTTGGTTCTTTTAGAAACACAGCGAGTGGACTCCAACCACAGTCTCCCTCGTTTCCACTAATTGGGCCACACACACCCCACTTGACTGGCATCAGTTGACCCCCATTTTCAAGATGAAAAAGATGCTTTGCATGAAGCACTCTCAAAAATACGCGTGCCTTTCCCGTCCCCTGGCTGACCCAGGGGAAGAAAAGTCCTCTGAGAGCCATGACTTGTTCATCTTGGTTCTTTTAGAAACACAGCGAGGGGACTCCAACCACAGTCTCCCTCATTTCCACTAATTGGGCCACACACACCCCACTTGACTGGCATCAGTTGACCCCCATTTTCAAGATGAAAAAGATGCTTTGCATGAAGCACTCTCAAAAATACGCGTGCCTTTGCCGTCCCCTGGCTGACCCAGGGGAAGAAAAGTCCTCTGAGAGCCATGACTTGCTCATCTTGGTTCTTTTAGAAACACAGCGAGGGGACTCCAACCACAGTCTCCCTCGTTTCCACTAATTGGGCCACACACACCCCACTTGACTGACATCAGTTGACCCCCATTTTCAAGCTTACAAAGATGCTTTGCATGAAGCACTAATAAAAATACGCGTGCCTTTCGCCTCCCCTGGATGTCCCAGGGGAAGAAAAGTCCTCTGAGAGCCATGATTTGTTCATTTTGGTTCTTTTAGAAACACAGCGAGGGGACTCCAACCACAGTCTCCCTCGTTGCCACTAATTGGGCCACACACACCCCACTTGACTAGCATCAGTTGACCCCCCTTTTCAAAATGAAAAAGATGCTTTGCATGAAGCACTCTCAAAAATACGCGTGCCTTTCCCGTCCCCTGGCTGACCCAGGGGAAGAAAAGTCCTCTGAGAGCCATGACTTGTTCATCTTGGTTCTTTTAGAAACACAGCGAGAGGACTCCAACCACAGTCTCCCTCGTTTCCACTAATTGGGCCACACACACCCCACTTGACTGGCATCAGTTGACCCCCATTTTCAAGATGAAAAAGATGCTTTGCATGAAGCACTCTCAAAAATACGCGTGCCTTTGCCGTCCCCTGGCTGACCCAGGGGAAGAAAAGTCCTCTGAGAGCCATGACTTGTAAATCTTGGTTCTTTTAGAAACACAGCGAGGGGACTCCAACCACAGTCTCCTTCGTTTCCACTAACTGGGCCACACACACCCCACTTGACTGACATCAGTTGACCCCCATTTTCAAGCTTACAAAGATGCTTTGCATGAAGCACTATCAAAAATACGCGTGCTTTTCGCCTCCCCTGGATGACCCAGGGGAAGACAAGTCCTCTGAGAGCCATGATTTGTTCATTTTGGTTCTTTTAGAAACACAGCGAGGGGACTCCAACCACAGTCTCCCTCGTTTCCACTAATTGGGCCACACACACCCCACTTGACTGGCATCAGTTGACCCCCATTTTCAAGATGAAAAAGATGCTTTGCATGAAGCACTCTCAAAAATACGCGTGCCTTTGCCGTCCCCTGGCTGACCCAGGGGAAGAAAAGTCCTCTGAGAGCAATGACTTGTTCATCTTGGTTCTTTTAGAAACACAGCGAGGGGACTCCAACCACAGTCTCCCTCATTTCCACTAATTGGGCCACACACACCCCACTTGACTGGCATCAGTTGACCCCCATTTTCAAAATGAAAAAGATGCTTTGCATGAAGCACTCTCAAAAATACGCATGCCTTTGCCGTCCCCTGGCTGACCCAGGGGAAGAAAAGTCCTCTGAGAGCCATGACTTGCTCATCTTGGTACTTTTAGAAACACAGCGAGGGGACTCCAACCACAGTCTCCCTCGTTTCCACTAATTGGGCCACACACACCCCACTTGACTGACATCAGTTGACCCCCATTTTCAAGCTTACAAAGATGCTTTGCATGAAGCACTAGTAAAAATACGCGTGCCTTTCGCCTCCCCTGGATGTCCCAGGGGAAGACAAGTCCTCTGAGAGCCATGATTTGTTCATTTTGGTTATTTTAGAAACACAGCGAGGGGACTCCAACCACAGTCTCCCTCGTTTCCACTAATTGGGCCACACACACCCCACTTGACTAGCATCAGTTGACCCCCCTTTTCAAAATGAAAAAGATGCTTTGCATGAAGCACTCTCAAAAATACGCGTGCCTTTCCCGTCCCCTGGCTGACCCAGGGGAAGAAAAGTCCTCTGAGAGCCATGACTTGTTCATCTTGGTTCTTTTAGAAACACAGCGAGGGGACTCCAACCACAGTCTCCCTCGTTTCCACGAACTGGGCCACACACACCCCACTTGACTGACATCAGTTGACCCCCATTTTCAAGCTTACAAAGATGCTTTGCATGAAGCACTATCAAAAATACGCGTGCCTTTCGCCTCCCCTGGATGACCCAGGAGAAGACAAGTCCTCTGAGAGCCATGATTTGTTCATTTTGGTTCTTTTAGAAACACAGCAAGGGGACTCCAACCACAGTCTCCCTCGTTTCCACTAATTGGGCCACACACACCCCACTTGACTGGCATCAGTTGACCCCCATTTTCAAGATGAAAAAGATGCTTTGCATGAAGCACTCTCAAAAATACGCGTGCCTTTGCCGTCCCCTGGCTGACCCAGGGGAAGAAAAGTCCTCTGAGAGCCATGACTTGTTCATCTTGGTTCTTTTAGAAACACAGCGAGGGGACTCCAACCACAGTCTCCCTCGTTTCCACTAATTGGGCCACACACACCCCACTTGACTGGCATCAGTTGACCCCCATTTTCAAGATGAAAAAGATGCTTTGCATGAAGCACTCTCAAAAATACGCGTGCCTTTGCCGTCCCCTGGCTGACCCAGGGGAAGAAAAGTCCTCTGAGAGCCATGACTTGTTCATCTTGGTTCTTTTAGAAACACAGCGAGGGGACTCCAACCACAGTCTCCCTCGTTTCCACTAATTGGGCCACACACACCCCACTTGACTGGCATCAGTTGACCCCCATTTTCAAGATGAAAAAGATGCTTTGCATGAAGCACTCTCAAAAATACGCGTGCCTTTGCCGTCCCCTGGCTGACCCAGGGGAAGAAAAGTCCTCTGAGAGCCATGACTTGTTCATCTTGGTTCCTTTAGAAACACAGCGAGGGGACTCCAACCACAGTCTCCCTCGTTTCCACTAACTGGGCCACACACACCCCACTTGACTGGCATCAGTTGACCCCCATTTTCAAGATGAAAAAGATGCTTTGCATGAAGCACTCTCAAAAATACGCGTGCCTTTGCCGTCCCCTGGCTGACCCAGGGGAAGAAAAGTCCTCTGAGAGCCATGACTTGTTCATCTTGGTTCTTTTAGAAACACAGCGAGGGGACTCCAACCACAGTCTCCCTCGTTTCCACTAATTGGGCCACACACACCCCACTTGACTGGCATCAGTTGACCCCCATTTTCAAGATGAAAAAGATGCTTTGCATGAAGCACTCTCAAAAAGAAGCGTGTCTTTGCCGTCCCCTGGCTGACCCAGGGGAAGAAAAGTCCTCTGAGAGCCATGACTTGTTCATCTTGGTTCTTTTAGAAACACAGCGAGGGGACTCCAACCACAGTCTCCCTCGTTTCCACTAATTGGGCCACACACACCCCACTTGACTGACATCAGTTGACCCCCATTTTCAAGCTTACAAAGATGCTTTGCATGAAGCACTATCAAAAATACGCGTGCCTTTCGCCTCCCCTGGATGTCCCAGGGGAAGACAAGTCCTCTGAGAGCCATGATTTGTTCATTTTGGTTCTTTTAGAAACACAGCGAGGGGACTCCAACCACAGTCTCCCTCATTGCCCCTAATTGGGCCACACACACCCCACTTGACTAGCATCAGTTGACCCCCCTTTTCAAAATGAAAAAGATGCTTTGCATGAAGCACTCTCAGAAATACGCGTGCCTTTCCCGTCCCCTGGTTGACCCAGGGGAAGAAAAGTCCTCTGAGAGCCATGACTTGTTCATCTTGGTTCTTTTAGAAACACAGCGAGGGGACTCCAACCACAGTCTCCCTCGTTTCCACTAACTGGGCCACACACACCCCACTTGACTGACATCAGTTGACCCCCATTTTCAAGCTTACAAAGATGCTTTGCATGAAGCACTATCAAAAATACGCGTGCCTTTCGCCTCCCCTGGATGACCCAGGGGAAGACAAGTCCTCTGAGAGCCATGATTTGTTCATTTTGGTTCTTTTAGAAACATAGCGAGGGGACTCCAACCACAGTCTCCCTCGTTGCCACTAATTGGGCCACACACACCCCACTTGACTAGCATCAGTTGACCCCCCTTTTCAAAATGAAAAAGATGCTTTGCATGAAGCACTCTCAAAAATACGCGTGCCTTTCCCGTCCCCTGGCTGACCCAGGGGAAGAAAAGTCCTCTGAGAGCCATGACTTGTTCATCTTGGTTCTTTTAGAAACACAGCGAGGGGACTCCAACCACAGTCTCCCTCGTTTCCACTAACTGGGCCACACACACCCCACTTGACTGGCATCAGTTGACCCCCATTTTCAAGATGAAAAAGATGCTTTGCATGAAGCACTCTCAAAAATACGCGTGCCTTTGCCGTCCCCTGGCTGACCCAGGGGAAGAAAAGTCCTCTGAGAGCCATGACTTGTTCATCTTGGTTCTTTTAGAAACACAGCGAGGGGACTCCAACCACAGTCTCCCTCGTTTCCACTAAT
The DNA here is from genome assembly GCF_048569485.1 of Anomaloglossus baeobatrachus. Lineage (NCBI taxonomy): Eukaryota > Metazoa > Chordata > Amphibia > Anura > Aromobatidae > Anomaloglossus > Anomaloglossus baeobatrachus. The sequence goes on from NC_134353.1 coordinate 552,998,060, forward strand.
TGGGCCACACACACCCCACTTGACTGGCATCAGTTGACCCCCATTTTCAAGATGAAAAAGATGCTTTGCATGAAGCACTCTCAAAAATACGCGTGCCTTTGCCGTCCCCTGGCTGACCCAGGGGAAGAAAAGTCCTCTTAGAGCCATGTCCACATTGTCAGTGGACAGACGCGTGTGCTTATCTGCCAGCAGACCCCCAGCAGCACTGAAGACAGGTTCCGAGAGAACGCAGGCTGCAGGACACGACAAGATCCCCAAGGCGTACGTGGCAATCTCAGGCAATTTATCCAGATTGGAAGCTTAAAATGAGCAGGGCTCAAGTTGCACAGTAATGGCATCGATGTTTCCCTGCATATACTCATATATCTGTGTGTCCTCCTCTTTTTCCTTGTCCAGCTGTTTTGTTTTCGCATGAGTATATGTCCTTGTCACTTTCCCATGTGTTTGTGTTGTGTTGTGAGTTGTTTGTCACCTTTTGGACACCTTTGAGGGTGTTTTCTAGGTGTTTTTCTGTCTTTGTGATTGCCTGCCATTGTTTCCTATGCAGTTTGAGTTCGGTTCGTCGAACGTTCGACGAGCCGAACTCGAACGGGACCTCCGTTCGGCGAACCGACCTCGAGCCGAACCGGGACCGGTTCGCTCATCTCTACTCAAGAGTATTGTTATGAGTAGAGATGAGCGAACCGGTCCCGGAGTCTCCCTTTTTTTTCAAAAAATTGGGCCCCACACACACCCACCCATTCAGTGGCAGCACTTGTTCCCCAGTTGTACACTTCACAGCTAGATTTGCATCAAGCACATTCAAAAATGCGCCATACTTAACCGTCCCCAGGAGGACACCGGGGTAGGTAGCTAAGTCTTTCCTGATCCCAGCTCTGTTCATCTTGGCTACTTTTAAAAACACATCAAGCAAGGGTTACTCCAAGCGGAGCCTCCCTTTTTTCCAAAAATTGTGCCCCACACACACCCACCCATTCAGTGGCAGCACTTGTGCCCTAGTTGTACACTTCACAGCTAGATTTTCATCAAGCACATTCCAAAATACGCCATTCTTATCCGTCCCCAGGATGACACCGGGGTAGGTAGCAAAGTCTTTCCTGATCCCAGCTCTGTTCATCTTGGCTTCTTTTAAAAACACATCAAGCAAGGGTTACTCCAAGCGGAGCCTCCCTTTTTTCCAAAAATTGGGCACACAGACACCCCATCAGTGGCAGCACTTGTGCCCTAGTTGCAAACAGGATGTTTTGATTTGCATCAAGCACATTCAAAAATACGCCATAATTAACCGTCCCCAGCATGACACCGGGGTAGGTAGATAAAGTCTTTGCTGAACCATGACTTGTTCATCTTGGCTCCTTTTAAAAACAATGTAAGCAAGGGTTACTCCAAGCGGTTTCTCCCTTTTTTCAAAAAATTGGGCCACACAGACACCCCATCAGTGGCAGCACTTGTGCCCTAGTTGCAAACAGGATGTTTTGATTTGCATCAAGCACATTCAAAAATACGCCATAATTAACCGTCCCCAGCATGACACCGGGGTAGGTAGATAAAGTCTTTGCTGAACCATGACTTGTTCATCTTGGCTCCTTTTAAAAACAATGTAAGCAAGGGTTACTCCAAGCGGAGCCTCCCTTTTTTCCAAAAATTGTGCCCCACACACACCCACCCATTCAGTGGCAGCACTTGTGCCCTAGTTGTACACTTCACAGCTAAATTTGCATCAAGCACATTCCAAAATACGCCATTCTTATCCGTCCCCAGGATGACACCGGGGTAGGTAGCAAAGTCTTTCCTGATCCCAGCTCTGTTCATCTTGGCTTCTTTTAAAAACACATCAAGCAAGGGTTACTCCAAGCGGAGCCTCCCTTTTTTCCAAAAATTGGGCACACAGACACCCCATCAGTGGCAGCACTTATGCCCTAGTTGCAAACAGGATGTTTTGATTTGCATCAAGCATATTCAAAAATACGCCATAATTAACCGTCCCCAGCATGACACCGGGGTAGGTAGATAAAGTCTTTGCTGAACCATGACTTGTTCATCTTGGCTCCTTTTAAAAACAATGTAAGCAAGGGTTACTCCAAGCGGAGTCTCCCTTTTTTCAAAAAATTGGGCCACACAGACACCCCATCAGTGGCAGCACTTGTGCCCTAGTTGCAAACAGGATGTTTTGATTTGCATCAAGCACATTCAAAAATACGCCATAATTAACCGTCCCCTGCATGACACCGGGGTAGGTAGATAAAGTCTTTGCTGAACCATGACTTGTTCATCTTGGCTCCTTTTTAAAAACAATGTAAGCAAGGGTTACTCCAAGCGGAGCCTCCCTTTTTTCCAAAAATTGTGCCCCACACACACCCACCCATTCAGTGGCAGCACTTGTGCCCTAGTTGTACACTTCACAGCTAGATTTGCATCAAGCACATTCCAAAATACGCCATTCTTATCCGTCCCCAGGATGACACCGGGGTAGGTAGCAAAGTCTTTCCTGATCCCAGCTCTGTTCATCTTGGATCATTTTTAAAAAACACAGCAAGCAAGGGTTACTCCAAGCAGAGTCTCCCTTTTTTTCCAAAAATTGTGCCCCACACACACCCACCCATTCAGTGGCAGCACTTGTGCCCTAGTTGTACACTTCACAGCTAGATTGGCATCAAGCACATTCAAAAATACGCCATAATTAACCGTCCCCAGGATGACACCGGGGTAGGTAGCAAAGTCTTTCCTTATCCCAGCTCTGTTCATCTTGGATCATTTTTAAAAAACACAGCAAGCAAGGGTTACTCCACGCGGAGTCTTTCTTTTTTTCCAAAAATTGTGCCCCACACACACCCACCCATTCAGTGGCAGCACTTGTGCCCTAGTTGTACACTTCACAGCTAGATTTGCATCAAGCACATTCAAAAATACGCCATTCTTAACCATCCCCAGGATGACACCGGGGTAGGTAGCAAACTCTTTTCTGATCCCAGCTCTGTTCATCTTGGATCATTTTTAAAAAAACACAGCAAGCAAGGGTTACTCTAAGCGGAGTCTCCCTTTTTTTCCAAAAAATTGGGCCCCACACACACCCACCCATTCAGTGGCAGCACTTGTGCCCCAGTTGTACACTTCACAGCTAGATTTGCATCAAGCACATTCAAAAATGCGCCATACTTAACCGTCCCCAGGAGGACACCGGGGTGGGTAGCTAAGTCTTTCCTGATCCCAGCTCTGTTCATCTTGGCTACTTTTAAAAACACATCAAGCAAGGGTTACTCCAAGCGGAGCCTCCCTTTTTTCCAAAAATTGTGCCCCACACACACCCACCCATTCAGTGGCAGCACTTGTGCCCTAGTTGTACACTTCACAGCTAGATTTGCATCAAGCACATTCCAAAATACGCCATTCTTATCCGTCCCCAGGATGACACCGGGGTAGGTAGCAAAGTCTTTCCTGATCCCAGCTCTGTTCATCTTGGCTTCTTTTAAAAACACATCAAGCAAGGGTTACTCCAAGCGGAGCCTCCCTTTTTTCCAAAAATTGGGCACACAGACACCCCATCAGTGGCAGCACTTGTGCCCTAGTTGCAAACAGGATGTTTTGATTTGCATCAAGCACATTTAAAAATACGCCATAATTAACCGTCCCCAGCATGACACCGGGGTAGGTAGATAAAGTCTTTGCTGAACCATGACTTGTTCATCTTGGCTCCTTTTAAAAACAATGTAAGCAAGGGTTACTCCAAGCGGAGTCTCTCTTTTTTCAAAAAATTGGGCCACACAGACACCCCATCAGTGGCAGCACTTGTGCCCTAGTTGCAAACAGGATGTTTTGATTTGCATCAAGCACATTCAAAAATACGCCATAATTAACCGTCCCCAGCATGACACCGGGGTAGGTAGATAAAGTCTTTGCTGAACCATGACTTGTTCATCTTGGCTCCTTTTAAAAACAATGTAAGCAAGGGTTACTCCAAGCGGAGTCTCCCTTTTTTCAAAAAATTGGGCCACACAGACACCCCATCAGTGGCAGCACTTGTGCCCTAGTTGGAAACAGGATGTTTTGATTTGCATCAAGCACATTCAAAAATACGCCATAATTAACCGTCCCCAGCATGACACCGGGGTAGGTAGATAAAGTCTTTGCTGAACCATGACTTGTTCATCTTGGCTCCTTTTAAAAACAATGTAAGCAAGGGTTACTCCAAGCGGAGCCTCCCTTTTTTCCAAAAATTGTGCCCCACACACACCCACCCATTCAGTGGCAGCACTTGTGCCCTAGTTGCACCCTTCACAGCTAGATTTGCATCAAGCACATTCCAAAATACGCCATTCTTATCCGTCCCCAGGATGACACCGGGGTAGGTAGCAAAGTCTTTCCTGATCCCAGCTCTGTTCATCTTGGCTCCTTTTTAAAAACAATGTAAGCAAGGGTTACTCCAAGCGGAGCCTCCCTTTTTTCCAAAAATTGTGCCCCACACACACCCACCCATTCAGTGGCAGCACTTGTGCCCTAGTTGTACACTTCACAGCTAGATTTGCATCAAGGACATTCCAAAATACGCCATTCTTATCCGTCCCCAGGATGACACCGGGGTAGGTAGCAAAGTCTTTCCTGATCCCAGCTCTGTTCATCTTGGATCATTTTTAAAAAACACAGCAAGCAAGGGTTACTCCAAGCGGAGTATTTCTTTTTTTCCAAAAATTGTGCCCCACACACACCCACCCATTCAGTGGCAGCACTTGTGCCCTAGTTGTACACTTCACAGCTAGATTTGCATCAAGCACATTCAAAAATACGCCATTCTTAACCATCCCCAGGATGACACCGGGGTAGGTAGCAAACTCTTTCCTGATCCCAGCTCTGTTCATCTTGGATCATTTTTAAAAAAACACAGCAAGCAAGGGGTGTCTGTGTTTTTTTTCCAAAAATTGTGCCCCACACACACCCAACCATTCAGTGGCAGCACTTGTGCCCTAGTTGTACACTTCACAGCTAGATTTGCATGAAGCACATTCCAAAATACGCCATTCTTATCCGTCCCCAGGATGACACCGGGGTAGGTAGCAAAGTCTTTCTTGATCCCAGCTCTGTTCATCTTGGCTTCTTTTAAAAACACATCAAGCAAGGGTTACTCCAAGCGGAGCCTCCCTTTTTTCCAAAAATTGGGCACACAGACACCCCATCAGTGGCAGCACTTGTGCCCTAGTTGCAAACAGGATGTTTTGATTTGCATCAAGCACATTCAGCAAGGGTTACTCCAAGCGGAGCCTCCCTTTTTTCCAAAAATTGTGCCCCACACACACCCACCCATTCAGTGGCAGCACTTGTGCCCTAGTTGTACACTTCACAGCTAGATTTGCATCAAGCACATTCCAAATCCACAAGCATTTACTCTCCCCAGGATGACACAGGGGTTGTAAATTCCTTCTGGATCCATGACTTGTTCATTTTGATGAACGTCAGTCTGTCCACATTGTCACTGGACAGACGCGTGCACTTATCTATCAGCACACACCCAGCAGCACTGAAGACACGTTCAGAGACAACGCTGGCAGCTGGACACGACAAAATCTCCAAGGCGTAACTGGATAGCTCTGGCCATTTTTCTAGATATGACGCCCAAAATGAGCAAGGCTCCATTTGCAAAGTCATGGCATCGATGTTCATTTGTAGATACTCCTGTATCATCCTCTCCAGCCGTTGACTATGTGTCAGACTTGTTGTCTCTGGTGGCCTTGCAAAGGAGGGTCTAAAAAAATTATGAAAAGATTCCATAAAATTGCTGTTACCAGCACCAGATACGGTCCTACTGGTACGTGTAGACTGTTGAAGATGACGAGACCGTCCCATGTTTGTCAAGTTACAACTAGGAGATTCACTCCCTGCACCTGCACGTTTGTTTGGTGGAAAAGCGGATCTAAGATCGAGTAACAGCTTCTGCTGATACTCCTGCATACGTGCGTCCCTTTCTATGGCTGGAATTATGTCACAAAATTTGGACTTGTACCGGGGATCTAATAGTGTGGCAAGCCAGTTGTCATCATCACTTCTAATTTTGACAATACGAGGGTCATGTTGGAGGTAGTGCAACAAGAAGGCACTCATGTGTCTTGCGCAGCCATGCGGACCAAGTCCACGCTGTGTTTGTGGCATAGAGGTGCTAACCGTTCTTTCTTCCTCTGACATCTCCCCCCAACCTCTTTCAACTGAAATTTGACCAAGGTCTCCCTCATCCGCTGAGTCTTCCATGTCCATGGACAGTTCGTCCTCCATATCTTCATGTCCTCCTGAACCTTCCTCAACATCTCGCCTGCTACCATGCGCCCTTGTTGATCCCTGTCCCCCTTGGTCCCATGCCTGGCGCCTTGGTGATGATGAACGTCTGGACCTTGGTGATGTTGTTGTGTCTTGCGCATATGAATCCTCCTGTAGTTCATCTCCTTCCTGTTGTCCCACCCCCTGACTCCGAATAGTGTTTAGCGTGTGCTCCAGCATGTAAATGACTGGAATCGTCATGCTGATAATGGCATTGTCAGCGCTAAACATATTCGTCGCCATGTCGAAACTGTGCAGAAGGGTGCATAGGTCCTTGATCTGAGACCACTCCATCAGGGTGATCTGCCCCACCTCTGCATCTCGTTGGCCCAGGCTATACGTCATGACGTATTGCACCAGGGCACGGCGGTGCTGCCACAGTCGCTGTAACATGTGGAGAGTTGAATTCCAGCGTGTCGCCACATCGCATTTCAGGCGATGAACCGGCAGGCCGAAAGACTTCTGGAGCGATGCAAGTCGCTCAGCTGCGGCGCTTGAACGGCGGAAGTGAGCAGACAGTTTTCGTGCCCTGTTCAGAAGGCCATCTAGGCCGGGATAGTGTGTTAAAAATTGCTGCACGACAAGGTTCAACACGTGAGCCATACAAGGTACGTGTGTCACCTTGCCCAGGCGAAGGGCCGCACCCAGGTTTGCAGCATTGTCGCACACGGCCTTACCAGGCTGCAGGTTGAGTGGAGACAACCATTTATTAAACTCGGACCGCAGAGCTGACCACAACTCCTCAGCTGTGTGACTCTTATTCCCAAGACATGTCAAGCTAAAGACCGCCTGATGCCGTTGCGCTCTGCGGCCAGCATAGTAATGAGGGGTGCGTGATTCCTTCTGCGCAGTGAGAACGCTGGTGGCCTGACCAGGCAGGCTTGGGGCGGAGGTGGAGGACCCAGATGAGGTGGAGGATGCAGAAGCAGTGGCGGAACTTGGACAGACAGAGGATTGACACACAAGTCGTGGGGACGGCAAGACTTGTGCAGCAGACCCTTCACCATCTATCACCATAGTTACCCAGTGCCCAGTGAGCGACATGTAACGTCCCTGTCCATGCTTACTGGTCCAAGTATCGGTGGTGAAATGCACCCGTTCACACACAGAATTTCTCAAGGAAGCGGTGATGTTGTGTGCGACATGCTGGTGTAGCGCGGGCACACCTTTCTTAGAGAAGTAGTGGCGACTAGGCATCTGGTACTGGGGCACAGCGACAGACATAAGGTCTCTAAAATCCTGTGTGTCCACTAGGCGGAAAGGCAGCATTTCGGTAGCCAACAGCTTACAGAGGGATAGAGTCAACCTCTTAGCTTTGTCATGGGTCGCAGGAAGTGGCCTTTTATTTGACCACATCTGAGGGACCGAGATCTGGCTGCTGTGTGTAGACGGTGTTGAGTAGGGTGCCCCTGGAAAAATGCAGGTTTGTGAGGAAAGTGCAGGTGGAGACATGATGTTGCCTTCATCCAACGTTGGTGCTATCGATGTCTGAGAGAGCTGTACACACTCACTTGTTTCCCCTTCCAAACCAACTGACGACCTACCAAGCAAACTGCCTGTTGCGGTTACAGTGGTGGAAGTTGAGGGGGGAAAAACGGGTGTGGCAGCTGTCCCCACAGTCCTAGAAGATGACGAGTGCGCGGATGCACTGGAAGGGGCAGGCGGTGGATGGTTCGCTCCGCTAGGCCGCATTGCAGCACGGTGAGCTTCCCACTGGGCCATATGATATTTATTCATGTGACGATTCATGGAAGAAGTTGTCAAACTGCTGAGGTTTTGACCTCTACTAAGAGAACCATGACAAATTTTACAGATCACATAATTTGGGCGATCTTTTTCTATGTCAAAAAAGGACCAGGCTAGGCAAGGCTTAGAGGCCATGCGACCTGTTGATCCACCCCGAATAATGCTCAGAGGCAGAGTGGTGGCTGAGGATGCAGTTGTAGACGTGCTACCAGTACTCCGACTCTGTCCAGGAAGGCGCAAGGTAACTTCGTCATCAGTTGCATCCTCCTCCACCACCTCTGTTGACCTCCTCGAGTGCCTGACTGTGGGTTGACAGTAGGTGGGATCTAGAACTTCATCATCAATTGTTGTGTTTGCACTCCCCTCCCCCTCAGACCGAGCCTCTTCTTGCCCTGACCGAATATTTAAGTTGTCATCTCAATCGGGTATCTGCGTCTCATCTTCATCAGTATGTTCCTCATTGTCTATAACCACAGGTGTTACAGTTTGTGACAAAGGGTCAACATTATGCTCAGAAACTTGTTCCTCACGGCCTGAATCAGAGTCACAAAGGTTCTGGGCATCACTGCAGACCATTTCCTGTTCTGTACTCACTGTAGCTTGGGAGCAGAGCTCTGATTCCCAGGCTATAGTGTGACTGAACAGCTCTGCAGACTCAGCCATCTCAGTTCCACCATACTGTGCAGGGCTGATGGAGACTTCAGAGCTGGGAGAAAGCAAGTTTGATTGGGATGACAACTCAGAGGACTGGTGTTTTTTGGATGCGGTACTTGAAGTGGCTGAGAGGGCACTTGTTGGACCACTTGAGATCCATTCAAGCATTTTCCTTTTTTGGCCATCATCTACCTTTGTTCCTGTTGTTCGTGTCCGTAAAAAAGGGAGCACATCGGATTGTCCACGGTAAGTAGTAGACATCTTACTTTTGATGGTAGATGGTCTATCTTCAGCAGATGATAATGGAGCTTTGCCACCTTACCCACGGACAAAACCTTTTTTGCCTTTTCCACCACGCCTCTTTCCCTTTCCACCAGCATCTGTCATTTTGCCACTCATGTTGATTGCGACAAGATTGTGCACTGAAAATGTGGTAGTAAAAATTGAGAGGTGGTGTAGATTGCAGTGGTGGTCTAGCTTTATTAACAGCAGAATAATAAAGAATAAATATCCCTGACAATGCAACTACGGCCCTTAAACTGGCAGAAAAAATTGCTAGTATAATGGCTTAGTTATAATGAGTTGGAGTGTGCAATGCAGGCAGAGGTGCTGCAAATGTCTTTGCACTAGTGTGACTAGACAAATGTCCAATAGCCACGTTTAGGATGCCACTAGGTACACTGAGTGTTTGCTAGTATAATGGCTTAGTTATAATGAGTTGGAGTGTGCAATGCAGGCAGAGGTGCTGCAAATGTCTTTGCACTAGTGTGACTAGACAAATGTCCAATAGCCACGTTTAGGATGCCACTAGGTACACTAAGTGTTTGCTAGTATAATGGCTTAGTTATAATGAGTTGGAGTGTGCAATGCAGGCAGAGGTGCTGCAAATGTCTTTGCACTAGTGTGACTAGACAAATGTCCAATCGCCACGTTTAGGATGCCACTAGGTACACTGAGTGTTTGCTAGTATAATGGCTTAGTTATAATGAGTTGGAGTGTGCAATGCAGGCAGAGGTGCTGCAAATGTCTTTGCACTAGTGTGACTATAGCAAAGTCCAATTGCCACGTTTAGGATGCCACTTGGTACACTGAGTGTTTGCTAGTATAATGGCTTAGTTATAATGAGTTGGAGTGTGCAATGCAGGCAGAGGTGCTGCAAATGTCTTTGCACTAGTGTGACTAGACAAATGTCCAATAGCCACGTTTAGGATGCCACTAGGTACACTGAGTATTTGCTAGTATAATGGCTTAGTTATAATGAGTTGGAGTGTGCAGAGGACAGGAGGGTACAGTGCTAGGATTGTGGGGCTCTGGGTAGAGGAAAGGAAGCCTGCCTTTCTATTCCCTCCTAATAGGGAAATGCAGGGAGGAAATCCCTGACCTTTGCTACACAGACGCTGTCGCTGTTTTCAGGACCTGTCACCTATGGCTCTGACCCTGCCGGTTTGAGCCCTTAAAAGGACTGCTATAAAGTGCTCTCCCTAAGCTGTCCAGCGCTGTGTATGGAGCGCATACAGCTGTATCAGCGATAGGACAAAGGACGGAGCTGCGACAGTGATGTCTGACACCAAAGACGCAGAAGAGATAATGGCGTCCTGGAGGAAAATGTCCGGTTTTATAATGCAGGGACATGTGACATGGACATCCTATCACACATGCCGTTGCTTCTCTGGCTAAAAGTCCACTTAGCTGTGTGTGTGTCTGGGATTGGCTGACATGCTGGCCCGCCCCACAAGACGCGCGCGCTTCGGGAAGGAAGACAAGGAAAAAAAAAAAAAAAATGGCGATCGCCATTATACAAACAGCAGTGATCTGAAGGCGCTGTTCACGCACACTATACACTGAAATGTCATAATAGTGTGAGTCACAGAGTGACTTACACTATTACAGCGGAAAGCCAGCTAGGAATTAGCTGTTTTTTTGCTGCTAGAACCGTTCTCGAACGTTTCTAGAACTATCGAGCTTTTGCAAAAAGCTCGAGTTCTAGTTCGATCTAGAACAGGCCCCAAAATCACTCGAGCCTAGAACTGGAGAACCTCGAACCGCGAACCGCGCTCAACTCTAGTTATGAGCAATAAAGTGCACACATGGTAAATGATGATTCTCTCATCTTTGGGCATCACAGACATGGCCCTATCTTGGATCTCCTCATACCTAAATGACTGAACTTTCAGCATCTTCCACTCACACACCACTTCCTCATCTTGCCCCCTATCTGTCGGTGTCCCCCAAGGTTCAGTTCTTAGACCACTGCTGTCCTCCATCTACACCTTCAGCCTGAGACAGAACATAGAGTCTCACGGCTTTCAGTATCACCGCCACACTTGATGATATACACATCTACCTCTCTGGACCTGACATCACTTCGTAACTAATCAGAATCCCACATTGTCTGTTTGCTATTTCATCCTTTTTCTCTGCTCGATTTCTAAAATTGAACATGGACAAAACAGACTTCATTATCTTTCCTCCTCACTCAGCCTTCCCAACTGACCTATCCATCAAAGTCAATGGCTGCTCACCTACCCAGTCCTATGTGCTCGCTGTCTGGGGGTACCTCTAGACTCTGCTCTCTTCTTCAAGCCACACATCCAAGCCCTTTTCACATCCTGCCGCTTCCATTCCAACTCAAAAATATTTCTTGGATTTGTACATTCCTTTCCCAAGAAGCTGCAAAAACACTAGTGCATGCCCTTATTATCTCCCACCTAGATTATTGCATTACTAACATCATGATTAAGGGTAGAAGCACACCAGAAACATGTTGATGCATATGCTACAATAGCGGTTTTCTTGTGAATGTTTGATGTCTTCTGTACTTGAATTTTCCAAGCAATATAGAAGAAATTGTTCCTTTGAGCTAGACCCTTCTGTTTTACTCATTCAATATTCAGGCCGTAGCGGGGCTTCTGTCCGGGCACTGAACAAGGAGTGGATAGCAATAATGGTGAGCTGGATTTACTGCTACTACTATATATATTGGTACTTACCTGCACTTTATCTCCGATCCTCACAAAATCTCCTTCTCTACTCCCCTCGCATCTCCTCTTCCCACAATTGCATCCAAGATTTCTCCCGTGCCTCCCCCATACTCTGGGATGTTCTGCGACAACATATCAGAGTCTCGCCTACCTTGAAAAGCTTCAAAAGGAACCTGAAGACCCATCTCTTCTGACAAGCCTAGAACCTGTAGTAACCCTGAGTCCGCTATAGTACAGCATGACAATCTTCAACTACTGTTTCTGTATTGACCCAGAAGGGGCCATTACAAAAGTTTGTGTATTCATAGGACAATAATTTATGATTTTATGTATTGCCTGGTGTCATTGTCAAATTAAATGTAAGTTAGTGCTCAGTAATACCACTGGAGACCAGCACGTGGTGGTATGTGTTGGCAAGTGACTGTATTGGAGGACATCTGATCAATATCCTCTATAGCCTGGTCCCTATGGTAACAAGGGAGCACTGACAGTTGACAGTTAAGACAAGCCGAGCTTAAGGTCATGAGCAGTTTTCTAGGGCTGCTAATGTCCTGTACCTCGCCAGACAGTATTTTCAGAGCCCATTGCAGTAAGGCCAAACTGCAGATATAGATTTGCCATTACAGAGAACCAGTCTAGTTACAAGCTAACCAAAGCCTGTATGGAGATCCAGTGTTGCAGCTCAATGCTCCAGACGATGTGAACCATCAGTGTTACCCAGTGAAGAGTTTGAACTGTTCATACCAAGGTGCAATCTGTCTTATTGTTACCTATCTCATACAGATGTACATTGGGAATGGGTTTGGAGTGCCAGGAACCAGGTAGGAGCACCGTGACACCCGAAACTGCACAACATCGCAGAAAAGCCACACTACAGCTCAACATCTTCGTCTGGGCCTAATAGTGCCTCCTGCACTTACTAACCAGGTGTGACGTATGTTACATCTAATATTTTGGTGACACAAACAGGATAGTAGGTGCAGGATTCACTACTAAGGCCCAGATGTCGGTGCCGAGCGGTGGTGTGGCTTTTCTGCGGTGTTATGCAGTTTGAGGTGTCATAAATTATTCTCCCGTGGTTGTTCCTTCCCGGTGAAAGACCTGGCTAGTTACCTGCCAGCATTGAGAAACATGTGATGGTGTCTCCGCAGCATTCTTGTTTTGCATATTTTCCCAGGGGGCCTTGTTCTAGTGTCACTGCGTTGAGAAACACGTGATGGTGTCTCCGCGGTGTTGGATGTTGATCTCCCCGAGGTCAACCATCCTTACCTTTGTAGTCTTCTACTAGGCATTGCTCCCACTAGCCAGTTTCCTACTCCACACTGATGAGGGCCAAATACCCCGAAACAGCTATCTGTGGATGGATACCATGTTTTGGTATAGGCGGTTTCCATGACTGGAGACTGCCCTTCCCGTGGTTGTTCCTTCCCGGTGAAAGACCTGGCTAGTTTCCTGCCAGCGTTGAGAAACATGTGATGGTGTCTCCGCGGCATTCTTGTTTTTCATATTTTCCCAGGGGGCCTTGTTCTAGTGTCACTGCGTTGAGAAACACGTGATGGTGTCTCCGCGGTGTTGGATGTTGATCTCCCCGAGGTCAACCATCCTTATCTATATAAATTATTCTCCTATGAATGCACAACATTTTGTAATGGCCCCTTCTGGGTCATTACATATCTCCGCCCATCCTATGTAGATTGTGAGCCCTCGCAGGAAGGGTCTTCTTTCCTCCTGTACCTGTCTGTGTCTTGTTTATGATTATTTTACTTGTCACTATTATGTGTACCCCTTTCCACATGTAAATGTCATGGAATAAATGGCACGATAATAATAAATAATAATAATAGTCTTACTTAAAATTACTATACCTGACCCGCCTGGTTTTTGTAGAGACATAGAGGTCCCAGCTGAGCAGTCCCTGAAGGCCCCTGCTCAGACTGAAACATTCCTAACTGGATTATGCAGATGACCACTCCGACTTTCACTTCCTAAGCGGCCATTGAAGGTACCCCATACTTCCTAAAGAATCCGGGGAAAGGTGCACAGTAGAAAAAGGTAAACCAAAAGTTATTTTAATTGTTAGTTCAATTGCTACTTTAATTGTTTTCGAAATATCAGAAACTTACTTGTTGCAATGATGGTATTTTATTTCAATGCCAAAAGCCATTCTTTCACAAATGTTTGTAAAGAAAGCAGACTGCATGGCTAGGGGCTGGAATTTATTCACTTGTGGCAATGGAACAGAATAAAAAACGTGAACTCAATGATTATGAGGTCTGTGAGAATACTTTTGTCCATACAGTTTAGGTGTGCTATTACAGAGACTCGGAAAATATTATTTTGATAAAACAAGATTTTTCCTTGGGAATTTGTGAAATCTCCCACAAGGTTTTGCTTAAAACATATCAAGCCACAAAAAAACAACCTTCTTTAAGTAAGTAAGGGGATCTTGTCACGTCCTTTTTTGATTTTAAAAACTACCCACAATGTCTTGTTAGTGATGCAATGTGCATCACTAACATAGTTTTGGCAAACAAACGTCCCTTGTATTTTTCTTAAAAACACACTTTTTATACTTATGTGAATGTATTTCAGACCTTTTGTTTCAGTCATAGGGGTGGCGTTTGCCTTCGGTTCAGTCATAGTCAGTCAGGCTCCATCTTCACAAATTATGCGTGCCCCGAATTGTGATTGTAGTGACTGACATTGGGATGGCACTTGCTTTTGCGTCAGTCATGGTCTTCAAATTATTCACACCTCCCGTGTTGTGATTGAGTGGATTACTGGCATAGGGGTGACGCTTGCCTTCAGTTTAGTTATGGTCAGTTAGGCTTTGTCTTCAAATTATGCCCGCCCCCCACATTTTGATTAATTGCCGTGTCTGGCCTGAGGTCATTGGAACTTCCTATTGATTTCCGGACTTGCATACTGCCCCTAGGCTACCCGGGCATGCACTCCGAGCGTCCCTCTCCTTTCTTCTTCCCTAAAGCAGCAGCATTAGCAGATCGGCGGGAGCACAGAGATGCGCTTAGCGTGCGCACACCCAAGGAGACATGATAAAGCCACGGGCATGTGCAGTGAATCTGGGTGTGCATACGCTAAGCGTGTCTGTGCTCCCGCAGCTCTTATCTGAGAAGCAAGAGGAGTGACACGGTGAGCGCATTCCTGGGCAGCTGAGGGACAGTGCACAAGGGCAAAATTCAATAGCGGATTGCCATGACGTTGGGCCATGCATAATTTGAAGACGGAACCTGACTGACCATGTCTGAACCAAAGGTAAGTGCCACCTCTATCACTGAAATTAATGATCTGTGAAACATTTACATAAGCATAAAAAGTGGGGTGTTTTAAGATAAATATGGGGAACATTTGTTTGATAAACGACAATAGTGATGCACGTTGCATCACTAACAAGACAATGGAGGCAGTTTAGTATAGAAAAAGCATTTGAAAAATCCCCTTTAGGCCCCCTTCACACGCACGTGTCTCCGGTACATGCTAGGTCCGTGCCCGCATGTACCGGAGACACGGGCACACGTAAACCCATTAAAATCAATGGGTTTATGTGCACACACATGTGCAGCCATTTGCCCGTGCCTCCATGTGGAGCAGACGTGAGCCCGTGTGCTCCACATGGATGCATGTCCGTTTTTCTCCGGCAGCACGGGTGTCACACGGCCCGCACACGTACCACACGGATGTAGTGTGGATGCGGTTCCGTGTGACACCTGCCGGAGAAAACTCACGTGTCAGAAAAAAAAATAACAAATCTTTACTCACCTTCTCCAGCCCTCCTGTCTCTGCCGCTGCTGTCACTTGCTGCCGACCGCTGCTCATTATACTCATTTAATATTCACTTCACTGCGGCGGAAGTGGCAGCAGCGGGGAGTTGGCAGGGCTGGAGACCGAAGATCAGCACCACGGACAGCGACGCCAGGGACAGGTGAGCAGAAAGTTCTCATTCTCCGTGTGTTATCACAGATAACACACGGAGAACACACGTAGTGTTATAAACACGGCATACTACGGAGGGGAAAACGCACCTTTGACACGTCCGTGAAAATCACGCACGTGTTTCACGGACGTGTGAAGGGGGGCTTAAACAGTATGAATATCTCACTGCTACACTCAATGGTGAGATTATAAAATATAGACAATAGATACACATTTTAAGAAACATAGTGATGTATTTCTCATTTTTTTCCACATTACCTATACATCTCTGTGCTATTAAACAAAAGTGTAGTGTTAAAACGTACATAACCTATGGGCTTTCTTGTTTTTGCTCCAATGGTTCAGAAGCTATAGACTTTCTTATTCATTTTTTTTTCTATCGTAATGTCTATCGTAATAACAAACTCTGTGGCAAACTCTAAAGATTTCCCTGGATGTGATTGAAGATATTTTTGTCCAGTACTGTCAGGTTAACCTCTTTGCACTCCATAAAATATTCAGAAGCAACAAAGCGGTGCAGGCAATTATTTTATGTTCTCTAGAAACACTGCAATCTTGATCTGGAAACAAGCAAAATGCAAACAGACAGGAGTATGAGAGCTTTTATTGGAAAACAAATGTAAGTACGTAGCCCTTGTTGAGCATTTTAATATTAAACCACATTGTGTTCACCTTTACATGCCCTGGTATTGACCCATTCTTTCCACATTATGGTTGCTTACGAGATTTCAATCATTTACATTGTGCTGATTTATTGTGTGGTCTGTCCAGGGCCTCCCTGCACCATTAGGTTTGTAAGCCCTTATCTACCTAGTCCTTATTAAATCCTCCTCTGCTTCTGCTACAATGCCTTGATTTAAAGCGGTTATCACAATGAGATTTTAAGGTGTAAAAAAAAGGTACTTGTAAAGGTTATACTACAGTAATCAACCTTTAAAAACCACACAAGGACTTTCATTCCCGGAATGACACCTACCTGCAATTTATTAAACCTTAATTAGGGTTAGTCTTCTTTAATTTACTAGTACAGATGGATATTCTTTTGTGATATAAACTTGAAAGGTGAAATAATGAAAAGAGACGTGACATTTGGTTTTCTCATCTCTTTTATCTTTTTTTTTCCTGTACAATACATTTCTGAGCAGAATTTTTCCAAAGCTTATAAAAAAGTAAAAATGCACCATGCTTTAATATGTATCGGGACGTTGGTTGACATTTGAAAATGTAAGTCTCTGATGCTATGTAATATCTACAATGACATTAATTTTGACTTTATGGTAATAATTTCTTCAACATATTATGTTTTGTTTTCCAAATGCTATCACACAAGTGATTTAAGATTTGCTAGAGATGGTTATTACATATGGAAATAAAGGCCACGATTCATCATTAGCGACTTTGGATTTTTTTACGGAAGAGCTATACCAATGGTGTTAACATTGTCACACGAGCGAATCGCTATGTCACATGGAGGTGAAAGAAGGTAGAAAGGAGCTGCTGACGTTCCTAATTGTGGAATTTTTGTGTGCACCTGTGGTGCAGGGCTCAGAAGAAGTCTGCCAGAATAGACATAAATATAAAAAAATTAGCAAATCCGGGACATCCTGTATGGTTAAAAAAGTATCTTCTTCTTTATTCAAAACATAGACAAAATTTAAAAAAAATCTAATTCTTGCTGTGAGGATTGTCCAGTCCTGGCGCCAGGAGCAGGTAGTTATGTGACCACAAGTATGCGATTTGCATACTTCCCGCCACATTCTGACTAGACGTATCTGAATACATTCTGACTAAACATACCCTGTCTTACTGAATTCACTTGTATTCAGCTGGTTCATGTACATCTCATTGGCACAATCCCTCATGTAGAAAAATTGCATACCTGTAATGACGCATCCTCCATCTCCCAGAGCCGGCATCAGAGACTCCTCACAAAATACAGTGCACATACTGTAAGGTTCACAAGTTTGAAGTCTCATAGAGTAACTTCAGACTTGTACTCCAAGACCAGACAACCCCTTTAATCAATGAGTGAGACTACCTACTAGACTCCTAAACATGAAAAGAGCAGGAATATAGAACAATAACTTACTAAATCTTTCCCTGCAAAACCATATACTGTACAAGCTCATGCTAGTGTATAATTGTGACTAAAGCAACATATTTGAGGAATACATACAATTTACCAATATCATAAAGTACAATGTGTCACTAAAATAATCTCAGAATCACTGGGATCTGTTACAGTGTTCCAGAGTTATTACCACATAAAGGGACACTTGTCAGATTTCAAAAACTAGGCCTTGCCATTAAGGTCAAAATTGGCTTGGTCACTAAGGTCTTTGATGCAGAACAGCTTGCATGATAGTAGTTATGGTTAGGAAAAAAAAATCTCAAGCTTGATATACTATATACCAATACTACAATAATTGGAACTCTTTGCTAACATGTGATGTACATGTGGGTATATAAGGTAGTCTCAGAAGCTAAGCCTGCTCCATATGTGGCATAGACTCCATGTCTCTAACAGCAGACACCACTTCAATCTTTGACAGCAGCATTTAAGTAGTTTTAAAGGAAACTGTCATATTAATAAAATATATGACAACCTGCAGATATGGGGCTAATATGCAGCTCAATAGCGTCTTATAACCACGCGACTGTGGCACAGAAAGCCTGGAAGCCTCTGGGTTTTAGTCATAGAAGTGCGGCTTTCTCTCAGTAAAGAGTGAACGGCCGCTGTAACCACCCCTTGACTGACAGCCAGCTATGTACTGCGCAATGCTGAACCGGCTATCAATGACAGGTAGTGGCTATAGCTGACACTGAGCACATATTAAGTGGTGACTGAAGCCGCCTCTGAGACTCTAACACTGCCAGAGGCGGCGGGGAGCAATAAAGTAAATTTTCCCCAGCTAAACAGACTTTCAGTACACAGGCTGTGCAGCTTTAGAACTCTGTTATCCTATAGATTAATCACATATATGCAGTTTAATAGTTTGGGTTTTTTTTTACGTCAGGTCCCTTTAATCTGGGGTAGTGTTCTATTCAAGCACACATTATACACCCTATCTGCAACACAATAGTGTGTGCCAGTGGAATACCATTGCAGTTAAGAACCTAAAAATATTGCATTATATAGTGTACAAAATCAAGTGATCGCACGTTCAAGTCCTATAGGTATATGAAAAACAAATGCAAAATGTTAAAAAATATTTAAAAACTAAAAAATGTAAGCTAATTTGCAGATCATTTTTACCACACATGCTCATAGACGCAAAACAAAAAATAATCTTGGATTTTTTTCCCCCACAATTGCGCACCTTTTGATATTTTTCAGTACATTATATTGTAAAATAAATGGTATCATCCAAAACTGCAACTCAAGCCGCAAAGTACAAATCCTATGATTTTTCAATCTAGAAATAGAAAAGTTATGGTTTTTAGAACGGGGAAAAAAAGTACAAAAACTGGCTCTGACAAGAAGGGGTTAATATCGAGTAATTATATCGATTTTTTTTTTTTTAAACTATAATTTTAAGTATGTACCGGGAGGGATAAAATGGCATTGTTCTAAGCTGTATATTGGTTGATGAACAAAATAAAAAGGTATGGGGGATTAATATTTATGAAGGATGGAATTGTAGCCTAAAATAATTTTTGGGGTCACTGAAGTAGTAGAAAAATCAACCATTTTTAAGTCACTTTAAAATTACTGGTTATCCGGATGATATTTTTCTAAGATTCCAATAGTTGAGCCCAAACACAAATCTTCTTGTATACAAATATTAGAACAAGTAACTTTGATGCTAAATAATGCTTTATATTGTGGCTTATATGGCAGCAATACATCAGTTTTTTTGCGTTGTCTTAACTCACCAGGGTGTAAATGGGTTTTAAGGTAATTTTTAATCTATATGCAAATGAGCTATTCTTGTAGCAGCTGTACAATGAATAGAAAAATGAAAAGCAACATTTGTTTAAAAAAAAGGCAAGGTGGATGATCATAATTAGCTTGTCACGGTTGGAGTCAACTTGTGATGGTTAAGAAGCAAAAAAAAGTTTCTTTGAAGTTTGTTGAATGGTATTTGGTTACAATGAATCACATCATACTGCTTTATGGTCCATTTGCTAGATTCATAATAAATCCTTTAAACATCCCGTACTAGGCAGACTAGAATATTCAGACGATTAAGACAAAATTTTACACTAATGGGAGGAAAGTAGGACGTGGATGGAAATTTTTCTTGTTTGAACAATGAATTTTAATGAACGCGCAGTCTTTACTCCATGTGATAATGAGCTAAAACATTATGAACTTGACCCCTGTTAAAATGGCCACATATCTAGTAAACGTTTACCAATATTGAATATTTAACATTTCACAAAAATTTGCTTCAATGAATTTGTAATAGTCTTCAGGCCATCCATTGTAAAAGGCTACCAAAATATCATCCTTTATTAAACCCAGAGATCCTCACCACTTCTCCGATATCCATGGTCATTGGGGTATTATGCTACAGCATGCCACATTTGATTAAAATGATTTTTAAAATGGGATTTTGGGCTTTCTAGCTGCAAAATTCACCTACAAACTGTTCATTTCCATGGAAATTCCATATTGCAGATTTTTTTCATGGAGAGTTGAGATCATTAGCATAAAAAAGTGATTAATTTATGTGAATGGTTTGTAGACGCCATGGAGAGTAGCCACAGAAAGATATGAGTCATTACTGTAACACAAGATTTATTTTTTTATGATATTAGTTATTATTAAATGTATTTTTTCTGCCAAAGATTGACATGAAGAACCTAAAATGTCTATTCTTACCCTGTTTCCCTGAAAATAAGACCTACCCCGAATATAAGCCCTAGTAGGATTTTTGGGACTTTTTTTGAATATGCTTAAAATATAAGCCCTACTCCAAAAATAAGCCGTAGTTGGCCTTCTGTAAGGAAGTGTCCAAGTAGCTAAAATAAGTTATGAAACAGCAGGACTCTTCATCAATGAAAGCAGACACTACCAAAAGAAAGCAGACACACAAGAAAGCAGGCAGCAACCCCCTCTAAAAAAAGAAAAATCACACTCACCAGACCCCAAACAATTACAGTTTGCAAGTGCCCGTGATGGATGAGATCTCACATGGATTGGGTACCAGTATCACTCCGCACAAGTGATACTGCTTCCAGTTACCAGGTACTATAAATTATTTAAACTTTTTTGCCATCAATTTAATTAGATTTTTTTATTTTTATATTTTGCATAACCGCATTTTATAGTATAATACAGTGATGTTCATTCTGTGTCTCTCTAGCTGGAAAATTAGAACTCCTTCCATGTGCTTCTGTTGAGGATAAGAATTGAGTAACCAAAAAAGACTTAGGTATGTAGCTTAGCTAATGTAATCTAACACACATATTTATGAATGGTTTTGCTTCTTACTAACACATATATATATATATATATATATATATATATATATATATATATATATATATATATATATATATATATATATATTGCATATTTAGTGATTTTCCTTAATACAGTATACCAGCATATGTAACGTGAAGATGTCTGCTGCATCCTGTTCAACGCCCAGCTAATGAATACCATATGGAAGACAGATAAAGTTTGGACTCACCAATCCAGCAGAGACTATGCAAATTCCTATACGTCCTGAGTCCAGCCTGCGATACTTGATTGGACTATACTTTTGTCTACACCCTTACTATAAAAGGCTTTGTTTGGAAATAAAGAAGTAGAGCTGTTGGCACCAGTCGTGAGATAAAGAATTGGTCTATTCAATTATTATCTATCTCGCGTGCACACACGACATTCCAGATAAATTGGACACGGCAGTCAGACCTTAAGATACCCATTGTAGTCTCATCTCAACACTTCCACCATGTTGATTAATACATTAATTTAGTTGATATAGGCATTTACAATAGCATACTACATCTCTAAGTTTTCTCATCCCTATAAATACTCTACAAAGTACACTATAAGAATAATTTTACATATATGGCATTTAGAGGTCTATAAAATCCCATTGATTTCACTCATCCCAATCAGAAAATTTTGTGATAAATTAATGTTCCATGTTTAACAAACATTCTCAAAAATTCAAGCAAAAGCATCATAAAGTGTGACTTGCCATTTGTGGTTTTTGAATTAATTTTATTCTAATTTACTTATATTTTTTTATAGGCATATTCACATTTTCACAAATAAAAATGATTGCCTCTGGAGCAGCTACTTTAAATTTCAGAAAACAAAATGATAATTGAATTGTAGCTAATTTAGTCTTAATGCAGGTTTGGAACATTTATTGTGTAACGCATGTTAAATAATATGAGTGGCAAAATGAGAATGAATCATGAGAGTCTATAATAGAGAAAGGGAAGAGCCAAAATAAAGAAAAAAAGGATGGTTAGAAAAGTTTGTGTGGGGATGGGAATGACATCTTTAACCTTATTATATTTGACTTTTATACTTGAGAAAATTCTGGAAAGGTTACTATTTGCAGTGATCCATGCCAAAATGTTCTTGTTACACACCTGTCCGGGTCCATGATCAGCTCTATGCACCCTGCTCTGCTAAACCTTCTTGTATTCCATGTCGGGCTTTGCCAATAGCCCGGCATACTCTCATGTAATGAGCTTCCAAGGCCTACGAAGACACACACCTCTGTCTTAGTATTAAGACTTTTAGTTTGTCTGTGCAAGTCGACCTGTTCCCAGTCTTTCAGGACATCTGCTGGACATCTGCTACATGTTGGCAGTCTCCAGGGTGTCTCCTGTCTGTCTGCGGCTTCCAGTACCTCCGCTAACTTTTTTCAGCCCTCCAGGACTTCTGCTACCTATCTGTGGTCTCCAGGATGTCTTGTGTTTTCTTGTGGCTGCCAGTAACTCTGCTACCTGTTTCCATTTTTCCAGGAACTCTTCAAACTGTCTATGGTTTCCAGTATGTTTCCTGTTTGCCTTCAGCTTACAGTACTTCTGCAACCTGTGGGCAGTCTGCAGAATGCCTATGCTGTCTACCTGCGGCTTCCAGTACCTCCTCTATCTGTATCCGGGTTTTCAGTACCTCCACTACCTATTTCTGGTCTTCCAGGACCTCTGCTATGTGTCTACAGTCTCCAGGACCACACCTGTTTCTTTGTAGCTTCCAGTACTTCTGGAACCTGTGGAAGGTCTCCTGGATGTCTCCTGTCTGCCTTTGACTTACAGTACCTCGGTTACCTTATTCTATACCTGTTAGCAGTCTTCCAGGATCTTTGCTACCCTTATGCAGTCTCCAAGATGTCTCCTGTTTGTCTGCTGCTCCCAGACCTCTGTGACCTGTACGGAATCTAGTAACATGACCCACTTATCATAACGTTTCAGATCATGTTAGCCTATCATTTGTTTTTGTGAAATATTTGGAGCAGGTATCTTGTTTAGTTTCCATTTAACCATCACTCAAGGCTAACAAATACATTTTGGATGAGAGACCTGTGCTTTGTATATAATCAAACACATTTGATGGTAGTAGTTATATAAACTCTACAGCAGTGTGAAAGTGCCAATTACTGACTCAGTCTGCATTTTCACTAAAATGTCAAGTTCTTTTTATCATTAGTTTGTGTGCAGTGTATTTCTTTTAAGTCCATGGGGACGTTAGTGCATGACCCTCAGCAAGAAGTAGTTGGAAAATGTTTTTTCATCTGCACAAATATGCTTTATTATATTCAATAAGGTAGATACAAACACATAAATACAGTACCGATGAAATAACATTTTCAATACTAAGGATACAATGCTTGTTCTTAGTACCTTTTTCTCCTATAACCTTCTGTACAACAGCTACAGCTAAATGAGATTTAATGTGAGAGATTTTGAATACTTAGGGGTTATCAAACCGTGCAATATATTGAATGAATATATACAATGAATATATACAGTACAGACCAAAAGTTTGCACACACCTTCTCATTCAAAGAGTTTTCTTTATTTTCATGACTCTAAAAATTTTAGATTCACATTGAAGGCATCAAAACTATGAATTAACACATGTGGAATGAAATACTTAAAAAAGTGTGGAAACAACTGAAAATATGTCTTATATTCTAGGTTCTTAGTAGTAGTACTACTAAAAGTAGCCACCTTTTGCTTTGATTACTGCTTTGCACACTCTTGGCATTCTCTTGATGAGCTTCAAGAGGTAGTCACCGGAAATGGTCTTCCAACAATCTTGAAGGAGTTCCCAGAGATGCTTAGCACTTGTTGGCCCTTTTGCCTTCACCCTGCGGCCCAGCTCACCCCAAACCATCTCAATTATGTTCAGGTCTGGTGACTGTGGAGGCCAGGTCATCTGGCGTAACACCCCATCACCATCCTTCTTAGTCAAATAGCCCTTACACAGCCTGGAGGTGTGTTTGGGGTCATTGTCCTGTTGAAAAATAAATGATGGTCTAACTAAATGCAAACCGGATGGAATAGCATGCTGCTACAAGATGCTGTGGTAGACATGCTGGTTTAGTATGCCTTCAATTTTGAATAACTTCCCAACAGTGTCACCAGCAAAGCACCCACACACCATCACACCTGCTCCTCCATGCTTCACGGTGGGAACCAGGCATGTAGAATCTATTCGTTCACCTTTTCTACAAAGACACGGTGGTTGGATCCAAAGATCTCAAATTTGGACTCATCAGACCAAAGAACAGATTTCCACTGGTCTAATGTCCATTCCTTGTATTCTTTAGCCCAAACAAGTCTCTTCTGCTTGTTGCCTGTCCTTAGCAGTGGTTTCCTAGCAGCTATTTTACCATGAAGGCCTGCTGCACAAAGTCTCCTCTTAATAGTTATTCTAGAGATGAGAAGGTGTGTCCAAACTTTTTGTCTGTACTGTATATATATACAGTGCCCTGCGAAAGTATTTGGCTCCTTGAATTTGTCAACCTTTTCCCAAATTTCAGGCTTCAAACATAAAGATAAAAATTTTAATGTTATGGTGAAAAATCAGCAACAAGTGGGAAACAATTGTGAAGTTGAACAAAATCTATTGCTTATTTTAAACTTTTTAAAAAAATAAATGACTGAAAATTGGGCGTGCAATATTATTCGTCCCCTTTACTGTCAGTGCTGCAAACTCACTCCAGAATTTCATTGAAAATCTCTGAATGATCCTATGTTGCCTTTTTTTCAGCAATTACTCAACTGAGCATGCGCAGTTGTTTAAAAACGGATGCATCACAGGAATCCGTCAAATGACGGATTCTGACGGATTCCGCCCCCTTAGGCTTCCATTATAAAAATGACAGACGCTGACGGAATCCAGCACATTGTGTTTGTTTGACGCTCAGGGAAGCGCAGAAAAACGCTACATGCTGCGTTCTTTCCGCCCGGCGGATGCAACGCAGAGTCGGACGGCGGATGCAACGCAGGACCATCAGTCGCAATGTGTGATCCAGACAAGTTTATGGGAAGCAGCGGAATCCGTTAACGAATTCCATTTTCCAAAACGGCGGATTGCGACTGAAGGAAAAAAACGCAAGTGTGAAACTAACCTTAAATGACTGATGATGATAAATATAAGCCACCTGTGTGTAATGTAGTCTCCGTATAAATGCACCTGCTCTGTGATAGTCTCAGTGTTCTGTTTAAAGCGCAGATAGCATCATGAAGACCAAGGAACACAACAGGCAGGTCAGTGATACTGTTGCAGAGAAGTTTAAAGCTGGATTTGGTTACAAAAAGATTTCCACAACTTTAAACATCCCAAGAAGCACAGTGCAAGCGATCATATTGAAATGGAAGGAGTATCATACCACTACAAATCTACCAAGACCCGGCAGTCTATCCAAACTTTCATCTCAAACAAGGAGAAGACTGATCAGAGATGCAGGCAAGAGGCCCATGATCCCTCTGGATGAACTGCAGAGATCTACAGCTGAGGTGGGAGAGTCTGTCCATAGGACAACAATCAGTCATACACTGCACAAATCTGGTCTTTATGGAAGAGTGGCAAGGAGAAAGCCATTTCTCATAGATAGCCATAAAAAGTGTAATTTAAAGTTTTCCACAAGCCACCTGGGAGACACACCAAACATGTGGAAGAAAATGCTCTGGTCAGATGAAACCAAAATCGAACTATTTGAGCACAATGCTAAACGATATGTTTGGCGTAAAAGCAACACAGCTCATCACCCTGAACACACCATCCCCACTGTCAAACATGGTGGTGGCAGCATCATGGTTTGGGCCTACTTTTCTTCTGCAGAGACAGGGAAGATTGTTAAAATTGATGGGAAGATGGATGAGTCATATACAGGACCATTCTTGAAGAAAACCTGTTGGGAGTCTGCAAAAGACTTGAGACTGGGACGGAGATTTGTCTTACAACAAGACAATTATCCAAAACATAAAGCAAAATCTACAATGGAATGGTTCACAAATAAACATCCCAATTTTCAGTCATTTATTTTTTAAAAAAGTTAAAAATAAGCAATACATTTTGTACAACTTCACAATTGTGTCCCACTTGTGTTGATTCTTCACCATAACATTAAATTTTTTATCTTTATGTTTGAAGCCCGAAATGTGGCTAAAGGTTGAAAAATGCAAGGGGGGCAAATACTTTCGCAAGGCACTATATATATATATATATATATACATATACATATACACAGTATATATACAGTTGAAACCAGAAGTTTACATAGACTATCTACAAAGGCACATCTGTATATTTTTCTCACTATTTGCCATGAAATCAGAATAAACCTTTCCCATTTTAGGTCAATTAGTAACCAAATTATTTAGTTTTGCCAAATGCCAGAATAATGAGAGAGAGAGAACGTTTTAAGGCATTTTTATTGCTTTCTGCAAAGTCAAAAGTTTACCTACACTAAAGGCTACTTTACACACTGCGATATCGGTCCCGATATCGCTAGTGTGGGTACCCGCCCCCATCTGTTGCGCGACACGGGCATATCGCTGCCCATGCCGCACAACATCGCCCAGAGCCGTCACACATACTTACCTATCCAGCGACGTCGCTGTGACCAGCGAACCGCCTCCTTTCTAAGGGGGCGGTCCGTGCGGCGTCACAGCGACGTCACTGAAGCGTCACTGAAACGCCGCCCAATAGCAGCGGAGGGGCGGAGATGAGCGGGACGTAACATCCCACCCACCTCCTTCCTTCTGCATAGCAGCCGGGAGGCAGGTAAGGGGAGCTTCCTCGTTCCTGCGGCGTCACACGCAGCGATGTGTGCTGCCGCAGGAACGAGGAACAACTTCGTTACTGCTGCAGTAATGATTTTTAAGAATGGACCCATGTCGCCGATTAGCGATTTTGCACGTTTTTGCAAAGATGCAAAATCGCTTATCGGTGTCACACGCAACGGCATCGCTAATGCGGCCGGATGTGCGTCACAAATTCCGTGACCCCAACGACTCTGCATTAGCGATGTCGCAGCGTGTAAAGCCCCCTTTAGAGTACTATGGCTTTAAACAATATGGTCAGAAAAGACACACTCGTGTTGGTTGCAGAAAACTTGAAAAACATTTTTTTATTCTTTTTAAAATTTTGTTAAAGGGATAGATGAGCAGAACACCAAATACAGGGTGCAACCAATTAACATTTCGGCCAGGTTAGCCTTGTTTACAAAGTCGCTAAAGAAGACAAAAATATACAATATTTACATACAGAAGATAACCGTAGTCACAATATATACAGTATATACAATGCCATTAAATGGAATTGTATAAGCAAGGAAGACTGCAACAGATGTCCAATGGTGAGTAATAGATTATTCCAGAGTCCAATAACATCAAGTCCAAATGTCAAATGGTATCACACAAGGGTCCTCAAGTAAGTAAACAATCAGAGGTGTTTATCCCACCAAAGTAGAACACACGCAACCGTGCATGCGCACATCATTGCTTAGCAACAGGATACTACAACTCTCTGGGCGCTCGCTCTTCTTTACTGATACAGCCGGCAGCTAGACTGCATATACGTGCATTTTGTTACCTTCTTCCGTTTCACTGAGACAGCTTTACTGACGCAGCCAGCGGCATGACGTCATCTCCAGCCCCTTTCACCATACGACCTTTTAAACCGCTGCACTGACACACTGCATGCCACACCGAGGGAGCCAAGCCACGGGAGAGCCGGCGTTCACTGGATAACAGGTATTTTATGCTTCCCACATGGCCTTCATACAATATATCAATACCCTTATTACAATTACTTGTTTATCACTTAGAGATCAATGAGCGGACATTGATAATTTTATAATATCACACTGAACCACCAGTAACAGATACCGGTTTCTCCACTAAGACCACTGAGTCCCCTATGTTAGGGTACCTTTTCCACATTTTACCATCCTTTTTCCTAAACCTCCTACTACCCTTTAACTTGTTTTTGCATCATTAGTGCTTGTGCCAGCATTTATGTTTATTGATTACTAGCTGTAGTACCCAGCGTTGCCCAGGATAGTAACTATCTCTCTGTCTCTCTCCCAGTCTCTGTCTGTGTGTCGCTGTCTGTCTCTCTGTCTGTCTCTTTCCTTGTCTGTCTGTCTTTATCTCTGTGTCTGTCTCTATGTGTGTGTCTGTCTGTTTCTCTCTTTCCCCGTCTGTCTCTTTGGCCCTCTGTCTCTTTGCCTGGTCTGTCTCTTTGCCCGGTTTGTCTCCTTGCCCGGTCTGTCTCTTTGCCCGATCGGTCTCTTTACCCGGGCTGTCTCTTTGCCCAGCCTGTCTCTTTTCTAGGGCTGTCTCTGTCTGTCTGTCTTTTTCTGTCTCTCTCTCTATCCGTCTCCCCACCGACATCTTATTATCTCACACATAAGCTTCTTATACTAACAGTTTATTTTCTTCTTATAGCAACCACTGACAGTTGCCATTTATAGCCTGTAGCTCCCACCTTCATTCAGTTTAATGGAGGCATGATTTTTGGAGATTAAGTGTAAAGCACAGGGTTAAATTTTCCTGCCCAAACATAGCTATGATGTTCCCTGAGTCACATGGGGCGTCTGTGCAAAATTTCGTAATTGAAAAAGGCAACGGTGCGGATTCCTTTAGCGGACATACACACACACACACACACACAGTCAGTTTTATATATTAGATTGTACCATATACTTTGATTACTGTATGGCTAGCACTATATGACTATGTACAGTTAGGTCCAGAAATATTTGGACAGTGACACAATTTTCGCGAGTTGGGCTCTGCATGCCACCACATTGGATTTGAAATGAAACCTCTACAACAGAATTCAAGTGCAGATTGTAACGTTTAATTTGAAGGTTTGAACAAAAATATCTGATAGAAATTGTAGGAATTGTACACATTTCTTTACAAACACTCCACATTTTAGGAGGTCAAAAGTAATTGGACAAATAAACCAAACCCAAACAAAATATTTTTATTTTCAATATTTTGTTGCGAATCCTTTAGAGGCAATCACTGCCTTAAGTCTGGAACCCATGGACATCACCAAACGCTGGATTTCCTCCTTCTTAATGCTTTGCCAGGCTTTTACAGCCGCAGCCTTCAGGTCTTGCTTGTTTGTGGGTCTTTCCGTCTTAAGTCTGGATTTGAGCAAGTGAAATGCATGCTCAATTGGGTTAAGATCTGGTGATTGACTTGGCCATTGCAGAATGTTCCACTCTTTTGCACTCATGATCTCCTGGGTAGCTTTGGCTGTATGCTTGGGGTCATTGTCCATCTGTACTATGAAGCGCCGTCCGATCAACTTTGCGGCATTTGGCTGAATCTGGGCTGAAAGTATATCCCGGTACACTTCAGAATTCATCTGGCTACTCTTGTCTGCT
The DNA here is from genome assembly GCF_048569485.1 of Anomaloglossus baeobatrachus. NCBI lineage: Eukaryota > Metazoa > Chordata > Amphibia > Anura > Aromobatidae > Anomaloglossus > Anomaloglossus baeobatrachus. The sequence goes on from NC_134353.1 coordinate 553,027,524, forward strand.
GTTATGTCATCAATAAACATAAGTGACCCAGTGCCATTGAAAGCCATGCATGCCCATGCCATCACGTTGCCTCCACCATGTTTTACAGAGGATGTGGTGTGCCTTGGATCATGTGCCGTTCCCTTTCTTCTCCAAACTTTTTTCTTCCTATCATTCTGGTACAGGTTGATCTTTGTCTCATCTGTCCATAGAATACTTTTCCAGAACTGAGCTGGCTTCATGAGGTGTTTTTCAGCAAATTTAACTCTGGCCTGTCTATTTTTGGAATTGATGAATGGTTTGCATCTAGATGTGAACCCTTTGTATTTACTTTCATGGAGTCTTCTCTTTACTGTTGACTTAGAGACAGATACACCTACTTCACTGAGAGTGTTCTGGACTTCAGTTGATGTTGTGAACGGGTTCTTCTTCACCAAAGAAAGTATGCGGCGATCATCCACCACTGTTGTCATCCGTGGACGCCCAGGCCTTTTTGAGTTCCCAAGCTCACCAGTCAATTCCTTTTTTCTCAGAATGTACCCGACTGTTGATTTTGCTACTCCAAGCATGTCTGCTATCTCTCTGATGGATTTTTTCTTTTTTTCAGCCTCAGGATGTTCTGCTTCACCTCAATTGAGAGTTCCTTAGACCGCATGTTGTCTGGTCACAGCAACAGCTTCCAAATGCAAAACCACACACCTGTAATCAACCCCAGACCTTTTAACTACTTCATTGATTACAGGTTAATGAGGGAGACGCCTTCAGAGTTAATTGCAGCCCTTAGAGTCCCTTGTCCAATTACTTTTGGTCCCTTTAAAAAGAGGAGGCTATGCATTACAGAGCTATGATTCCTAAACCCTTTCTCCGATTTGGATGTGAAAACTCTCATATTGCAGCTGGGAGTGTGCACTTTCAGCCCATATTATATATATAATTGTATTTCTGAACATGTTTTTGTAAACAGCTAAAATAACAAAACTTGTGTCACTGTCCAAATATTTCTGGACCTAACTGTATGTCTAGCTTATATATATATATATAATATTATTGCTGGACCTCTTGCTGGAGTATTTCTCTACTTGTTTATTTTCCTGAGGACCCTTGTGTGATACCATTTGACATTTGTACTTGATGTTTTTGGACTCTGGGATAATCTAATACTCATCACTGGACATCTGTTGCAGTCTTCATTGCTTATACAACTCCATTTAACTGCATTGTATATGCCATACTTTATATATTGTGAATAGAGTTATCTTCTGTATGTAAATATTGTATATATTTTTTTTTTTCTTTAGCGACTTTGTGAACAAGGTCAACCTGGCTGAAATGTTAATTGGTCGCATCCTCTATTTGGGGTTTTAGCTCTTCTATCCCTTTGACAAAAATTTAAAACAAATAAAATAATTTTTTTTCAAGTTTTCTGTGTTCAACACCAGTGAGCAGTGTCTTTTCTGACTATACTGTGGGTTCATGAACCCAACTACTAGCAGCTCGACCACGCTTAGGCGGGCTTTGCACGCTGCGACATCGGTAACAATGTGTTACCGATGCTGCAGCGATAGTCCCGCCCCTGTTGCACGTGCAATATCTAGTGAAAGCTGCCGTAGCGATTATTATCGCTACGGCAGTTTCACACGCACATACCTGCCGTGCGACGTCCCTCTGGCCGGCGACCCGCCTCCTTCCTAAGGGGGCGGGTCGTGCGGCGTCACAGCGACGTCACACGGCAGGCGGCCAATTGAAGTGGAGGGGCGGAGATGAGCAGGATGTAAACATCCCATCCACCTCCGTCCTTCTCATTGCAGCCGGCGGCAGGTAAGCTGATGTTCCTCGCTCCTGCGGCTTCATACACAGCGATGTGTGCTGCCGCAGGAGTGAGGAACAACATCGCACCTGTCGCTGCACCGGCATTATGGAAATGTCGGAGGCTGCAGCGATGATACGATAACGACGCTTTTGCGCTAGTTCATCGTATCATCTAGGATTTACACACTACGACATCGCAAGTGACGCCGGATGTGCGTCACTTTCGATTTGACCCCACCGACATCGCACCTGCGATGTGGTAGTGTGCAAAGCCGCCCTTAGTGTGCACACCACTTGCCCTGGCTTTAAACAATTTAGGACAGCCCATATGATGATGCCATGTCTTTGGAAGCAGGTTTATTGGCAGAATCTGAGTTAGGCCCCTTTCACACGTCAGTGATTCTGGTACGTTTGTGCTTTTTTTTAAACGTACCAGAATCACTGACATACGCAGACCCATTCTAATGAATGGGTCTGCTCACATGTCAGTGATTTTTCACTGCACGTGTCTCCGTGCGGCGTACCCGCGTGTGCGTGTTTGCCGCACGGAGACATGTCCATTTTTTTCTGGCATCACTGATGTTCCACGGACCACGCAGTGGTGTGGTCCGTGAATCACGTGCCAGAAAAAATCGTGCTTTTAAAATAAAAAACATTTTAACTCACCTGGCGTCCAGCGATGTCCTCTGCAGCCCGTGCAGCCTGCTGCTTCTAAGCCGGCTGATTACTGTCGCGCATATTCATTATGCGCGACACAGCCGACCCGGAAGCAGCTGCTGCAGGGGTCACCACCGGCCGGATGCTGCACCGCGGGAGGATTCAGCACCATGGAGAGCGGGAGCGGGGACAGGTGAGTTGATTTCTAAGTGCAATCACGGGCCACGGAGAACGTAGCCCGGATTGCACTTAGACAACCCACGTGTGCCGTGATTCACGGCACACGCAGGGACATGTGCGTGTTTTACACGCCAGTGAAAAACGTCTGTGTTTTTCACTGACGTGTGAAACAGGCCTTAATTAGAGACAAACCCGTGGATGTATTTTACTGGACATCTAAAACACACTGCTTCTTTGTGTACCATCATGGGAAAGTCAAAAGAAATCAGCCAAGATCTCAGGAAGAGAATTGTGGACTTGCAAAAGTCTGGTTTATCCTTGGGTGCAATTTCCAGATACCTGATGGTGCCTCGTTCATCTCTACAAACAAGGTAGGAATATCCAATCATCATACCGGTCAGGAGGAGACAGGCTCTGTGTACCAGAGATGAATGTGCTTTGGTTAGACATGTGCATATCAACCCAAGAACAAAAGCAAATACCTTGTGAAGATGCTGGCGGAATCTTGTAAGATTGTGTCATTACCCACAGTGAAATTAGTAACTGTATCAACATGGGCTGAAAGGCCACTCTATCAGGAAGAAGCCATTACCCCAAAAGAAACATAAAAAGCCAGATTCCAGATTAATGTTTGCAAATGCACACAGGAACAAATACCTTAATTTTTGAGAGACATGTCCTGTGGTCTGACAAAACTAAAATTGAACTGTTTGGCCATAATGACTATCATTACATTTGGAGGAAAAAGGGAGAAGCTTTGAAGCCTGAGAACACCATTCTAACTGTGGAACACGGGGGTCTCAGCATCATGTTGTGGGGTCATTTTTCTGCAGGAGGGACTGTGCACTTCACAAAATAGAAGGCATCATGAGGAAAGAAGATTGTGTCTGTGGCAATACTGAAGAAACATCTGAAGACATCAGCCAGGAACTTAAAGCTTGGGTGGAAATGAATCTTACAAATGGACAATGACCCGAAGCATACTGCCAAACTGGTTACAAAGTGGCTTAAGGATAACAAAGTCAATGTTTTGAAGTGGCCATCAGAAAGCCCTGATCTCAATCCTATTGAAAATTTATGAGCAAAACTGAAAAGGCCGGTGCAAGCAAGGCGTCCTACAAACAAGGCTCAGTTACACCAGTTCTGTCAGGAGGAATGGACCTAAATTCCTACCAACTATTATGAGGAGCTTGTGGAAGGATAGCCAAAACATTTTACCCAAGTCAAACAGTTTAAGGGCAATGGGGCAAAATTCTAATGAAATGTATGTAAACGTTTGACTTTGCAGTTGCATAAAGTAATACAAATAGCTTAAACCATTATATCTCTTGTTAATCTGGCAATTGGCAAATATAAATAATTTTGGTAATCCTAACTGACCTAAAACAGGAAAGGTGTATTCCTAATTCATGTTAGATAGTGAGAAGGACCTGCATATGTGCCTTATTAGATAGTGTATGTAAACTGCTGGTTTCAACTGTATATAAATTTTATTGTAGGTACACCTTAACTGTGACTGACAGAATAAAAAATAAATCACATTGTATGATTTTGAAATAAGTATTTGATACAAAAAACAGCGCAATATTTGGTACAGAAATGTTTGTTTGCAATAACCGAGATCAGACGTTTCCTGTGGTTCTTAACCAAGTTTGCACATATTGCAGCAGAACTTTGACCCACTCCTCCATATAGATTTTCTCCAGATCTTTCAGGTATTTGGGCTGACGATGGGCAACATTGCTCGATAGATGAACACACACACACTCGATACATGAACACTACAGTGCCCACCCCCTTATGCTCACTCTTTACCAGGCCTGAAAGAAGTTTCTTCTCCAACAAGATGTTTTTGGAAACTATAGGAATGGCCAGTGGAAGGAGTAGGGGGTTGGCTGTTGCTTAAGTATCCTCGTCACGGAAATTAAAAGATAGATGCCACCGGCTTCCAGGGTAGTTATCACACATACCTCAGTAACCAGACATCTCTTACGGCAATTCTGCCCCCAATGGAGCCCCTCTTCAGATTTCAAGTCCAAGGTAGGCTCGTGGATACAGAGCCAAAGCAGACAAAGGATAAGTGGACAAGACAAGTTCAGAAGCACCAGGAAAGATATCTTCTCCAAATGCACTTGAAATTCCACCTACTCAGAAACAAAGCATATTTTTTTCGCCCAGACAGTTCCATGCACCGAAGACAGTGTCAAGAGACGTCGGAGGCATTGGATGGGAATCTTGTATGGATCTACCACAACCTGTTGACTTAAGTTCCCAGCAGATCTGGAATTTAAGTGGCCTGTCTCAGAGAACCAAATACCTTTATACAATATGGACACAGCCAAGATCAATGAAGATTTATTTTTCACCAAGGGTGACCCCTCCTACTGGCCCTAGGCAAGAGGATCCAATACTAACGGAATATGCATAGCTTAAGTGTTCTGCACCTTTGCAGTAGAAACACAGACCCCTGGCTCGGCAATGGCCTTGACGTTGGAGTATGGAGGGTATGGAATGCAGGGGCAGACACAGGTGCAGGCAGGTAGTCTGTAATGCTGGCAGGTGCAGCCAGGATAGCTGAGGCAGACATGACAGCTGGAACAGACAAGTATGGTGGGCACAATAGTGGCAGACAGATATATTAAGGCAGAAATAGGTGTACCTAACGGGACAGCAGCATGGGATCTGACAACTAGCTAGCAGATGGGAAGACCAACTAACTAAGGCATTGCTCAGCCTTAGGCTGAGAGGCACTTCCAGAAAATGGCAAACTGGCCCCTTAAGAGCAGGGCAGGCATGTGTGCCTCAAGCACATTCCCAGGTGAACTGTGCGGCGTGTACCGGCCCTGGGAGGAGGAGGCAGAGAAGCACATAGATGACCGTTAGAGTGTGGGGGAGGACACAGTCCAGCCGGTGAGTGAGTTAGTGTCCATGCTGGGGACAGGCAGGTTGGGACAGGGATGCCGGAGCTACAACTGTGTGTGTGTGTCTGTATATATATACAGTTAAGTCCAGAAATATTTGGACAGTGACACAATTTTCGTGAGTTGGGCTCTGCATGCCACCACATTGGATTTGAAATGAAACCTCTACAACAGAATTCAAGTGCAGATTGTAACGTTTAATTTGAAGGTTTGAACAAAAATATCTGATAGAAATTGTAGGAATTGTACACATTTCTTTACAAACACTCCACATTTTAGGAGGTCAAAAGTAATTGGACAAATAAACCAAACCCAAACAAAATATTTTTATTTTCAATATTTTGTTGCGAATCCTTTGGAGGCAATCACTGACTTAAGTCTGGAACCCATGGACATCACCAAACGCTGGGTTTCCTCCTTCCTAATGCTTTGCCAGGCCTTTACAGCCGCAGCCTTCAGGTCTTGCTTGTTTGTGGGTCTTTCCGTCTTAAGTCTGGATTTGAGCAAGTGAAATGCATGCTCAATTGGGTTAAGATCTGGTGATTGACTTGGCCATTGCAGAATGTTCCACTTTTTTGCACTCATGAACTCCTGGGTAGCTTTGGCTGTATGCTTGGGGTCATTGTCCATCTGTACTATGAAGCGCCGTCCGATCAACTTTGCGGCATTTGGCTGAATCTGAGCTGAAAGTATATCCCGGTACACTTCAAAATTCATCCGGCTACTCTTGTCTGCTGTTATTTCATCAATAAACACAAGTGACCCAGTGCCATTGAAAGCCATGCATGCCCATGCCATCACGTTGCCTCCACCATGTTTTACAGAGGATGTGGTGTGCCTTGAATCATGTGCCGTTCCCTTTCTTCTCCAAACTTTTTTCTTCCCATCATTCTGGTACAGGTTGATCTTTGTCTCATCTGTCCATAGAATACTTTTCCAGAACTGAGCTGGCTTCATGAGGTGTTTTTCAGCAAATTTAACTCTGGCCTGTCTATTTTTGGAATTGATGAATGGTTTGCATCTAGATGTGAACCCTTTGTATTTACTTTCATGGAGTCTTCTCTTTACTGTTGACTTAGAGACAGATACACCTACTTCACTGAGAGTGTTCTGGACTTCAGTTGATGTTGTGAACGGGTTCTTCTTCACCAAAGAAAGTATGCGGCGATCATCCACCATTGTTGTCATCCGTGGACGCCCAGGCCTTTTTGAGTTCCCAAGCTCACCAGTCAATTCCTTTTTTCTCAGAAAGTATCCGACTGTTGATTTTGCTACTCCAAGCATGTCTGCTATCTCTCTGATTAATTTTTTCTTTTTTTTCAGCCCCAGGATGTTCTGCTTCACCTCAATTGAGAGTTCCTTAGACCGCATGTTGTCTGGTCACAGCAACAGCTTCCAAATGCAAAACCACACACCTGTAATCAACCCCAGACCTTTTAACTACTTCATTGATTACAGGTTAATGAGAGAGACGCCTTCAGAGTTAATTGCAGCCCTTAGAGTCCCTTGTCCAATTACTTTTGATCCCTTGAAAAAGAGGAGGCTATGCATTACAGAGCTATGATTCCTAAACCCTTTCTCCGATTTGGATGTGAAAACTCTCATATTGCAGCTGGGAGTGTGCACTTTCAGCCCATATTATATATATAATTGTATTTCTGAACATGTTTTTGTAAACAGCTAAAATAACAAAACTTGTGTCACTGTCCAAATATTTCTGGCCCTGACTGTATATATATATATATATATATATATATATATATATATATCGTATTTTCTGGGTTGTAAGACGGACTTTTTTCCCCAAAACTGGAGGAAAAATGGGGGTGCATCTTGCAAAACCGATATGGCTTACTGGGGTAGCGGAGTGGGGTCATAGGACACAGGGTCACAGGACGTGCTCTGGGGTGTTGCTTTGGCTGCCATTGATCTGTGGATAGGCGGGCTGTGGGGGTGTCTCGGCAGTGGGTGCAATGAGCCGACTACCGACTCCATTTAATCGCCCATGGTTGACGCGATGAACTTCAAGAAAATGGCCACGGAGTCCTATATGTGCACACCCCGCCTCTGTGGCCATTTTTTTGAAGTCTATCTTGTCAACCGTGGGCAATTTAATAGAGCCCGCAGTCAGCTCAATGCACCTGCTGCTCTTAATTTGGGGTGTCTCTTATAATCCGGTGCGTCTTATAAAATGAAAAATATAGTATATAATTTCTGATTTTATCTTCCTTCCATAATTCGGGGGATATCCTTCTTGCTTGAGTTGCTTCTCTGAACTGTGTTCAGCACAGCTTGACAGGACATGGACATACTAATTTACAGTCTGGAGATGATACCTGGACTTTTATGGGGAACTTCCATTAAGAGCTAAGACACATGGCAATTAAAACGGACTGAGTGGAATGGAATAAAAAAATTGCATTCCACCCGGACTCATGTTACTCTATGGTGCCCTTCCCATATGCGATTATTTTCTCAGCCCTAATCGGACCGAGAAAAAATATTGAATGTGATCGATATTCACTTGCACCCATACAAGTTTATGGGTGTGAGTGAAACATCGCACTGCACTTGGATGACACTGGAGTGCAGTGCGATAATCGAATCAGCTGGCAATAGAGGAGATAGGGAGATTAATCCCTCCCTCTTCTCCGCAGCTGTGATCCGATCGCAGGACCGAATCACAGTAACATTACACTCGCAGCTCAGCTGGAGGTAGCATATCGCATCTGATGCACTCGCATTGAATGCTATACGCTTGTTTGGCCCCAGCCTAAGACATGGTCAATGATCATTGCAAAGGAAGGAAAGAAGTGATCTGTCACCATCTCTTATTGTGTATGGAGTGATCCTGTGTTATCTAAGTGTAGCTTTCATTGTGAGCCTGCCTGTAATGTTAATGAGGTAACTGCTAAGAAAGTGATTTATACAAAACAGGAAGATACTTGTGTTATATGACTGGCGTCCGATTGTTTAAGGGTACCGTCACACTTTAGCGATGTAGCAGCGATCCCACCAGCGATCTGACCTGGTCAGGATCGCTGCTGTGTCGTTACATGGTCGCTGGTGAGCTGTCAATTAGGCAGATCTCACCAGCGACCAGTGACCAGCCCCCAGCCAGCAAAGACGTGCAAGCGACGCTGCGCTTGCAGGGAGTCGGCGTCTGGAAGCTGCGGACACTGGTAACCACAGTAAACATCGGGTATGGTTACCCGATATTTACCTTGGTTACCAGCGCACACCGCTTAGCGCTGGCTCCCTGCACTCGTAGCCACAGTACACATCGGGTTAATAAGCAAACCTTTGCTTATTTACCCAATGTGTAATCCGGCTATGCGTGCAGGGAGCAGGGAGCTGGCACTGGCAGCGTGAGAGCTGCAGACACTGGTAACGAAGGTAAATATCGGGTAACCACCTTGGTTACCCGATGTTTACCTTAGTTACAGCTTACTGTGGGCTGCCAGACGCCGGCTCCCTGCTCCCTGCACATTCAGATCTTTGCTCTCTCGTTGTCACACACAGCAATGTGTACTTATCAGCGGGAGAGCAAAGACCAAAAAATGACCCAGCTCTGTGGGTAACGAGCAGCGATCTCACAGCAGGGGCCAGATCGCTGCTCAGTGTCACACAGAGCGAGATCGCTAATGAGGTCACTGCTGCGTCACAAAAACCGTGACTCAGCAGCGATCTCGTTAGCGATCTCGCTGTGTGTGAAGTACCCCTAATAGTTTGCTTACCCAGGCTGACCATGATTCAGGTACACACTGAACCACAGGCTGAAAATCACAGATTGGGTCCATGTGCACAAAGTGTATTGTGTCTTGGCCTATATATATTTATGCTATGTAAGTGGTGGTACCATATATAATAGTTTTATTATTATGTTATAATAGGATGGTGCTATACATAACTAGAGCGAATAATATCTAATAAGCGATGGCGCTATGCATAACAAGAGAAGATGCTATATAAAAAAGGACAGTGACAGCGCTATGCATAAGAAAGTAAACTACATACCTAAGGGATGGCACTATACATAACAAGAAAGTACATTCTATAGTAATAAATGGTGCAACAGAGGCGTAGCAAAGGAGGGGGGGAGGGGGAGGTCCGCCCCGGGCGGCACGTGTCAGGGGGGCGGCATTTTGGGGATAAAAAATAAAAACAGAAAATAGAAAACCATAGAAGAAATAATAATTGTTGATTAACCCCTTAGCGACCCATAACGTACTGGGTACGTCATGGTGACCTGGTACTTAATTACCCATGATGTTGAAATCCAGCCATGATCAGTGTAGCAATAGCACTGATCACTGGTTGGAGCTGGGTGAACTTTGTTTCACCTGCCCCCAGCTCTGATTGGAGACATCAGCTTTGTGACTGATCTCTCCAATCACCTTGGATCTGGGGCCGGTGACCTGTAGGTAACCACTCCCCTCAGCTTCAATTTATCCATGAAAGCTGAGGAGAGTGATCCCTTTTGGGTTGCTATTTGGTAAGTGCCCCTGATCCACCGCTATCCCCGCCACTGTCCCTTTCAGCCGCACTGCCACCGCAGCAGCAGTAGTCACTGCCCCCGAGCCACCGCCGCTACTGGCTCCAATCTGCCACCACCCTCCTCCATCTGCTGCCCCCCCCCTGCATCCGCCACCGCCATATTTTGATGGCTTTCCAGATTTTTGAAGGTTATCGACGGCCAACGGAGGGGGGCGGCAAATTTGAAGACTGCCCCGGGTGGCAAAAGCAGTTGCTACGCGACTGGTGCTATACATAATGAGTGAGTACACTATGTACTTTTATGAGTGGTACTATACATAACAAGAGACTACACAAAAAAAAGCTTTTTTCCTTTTCTGGCCAGGTACTTTCTACATAACGCAGGTGGCATGCTAAGATCATCACACTCTGCATGCCTGAGTCATAGGGAGGGTGCCAGGCAGGAAGCTAAAAATGATTTTATGTAGCCCTGCTGCTAATTTCTACTGTAGGCAGTGGAGCTGCATAATCGCCCCTTGTCCGGCATGCTGCTAACGATGAGTGAAATCTAGCCGTAGGCCCCAAGTGATAGGTTTGATTGTCCTTACTATAAGATCCTGCACAGATGACATGGACCACCCTCCACCTCAGGGTCCCATGCACCTGCACAAGGTGTATGGTCACCCCTGCACTAATGGATCTGTTGTAGTTTAGTGCCATATGCTGCCATTGTTCTTGGCAGCAGAAGTCCTGTTTATATACGATGATGCACTGCTGAGAATGATTATAATTTCACCCAATGAACAAGATTTTTGCTAGTCGGGTGATCAGAAACCTGTTTATTCTACACAATAATTGTGAAATGCACATTCTTAGAAAAGTTCAATCATGACAATCTTTCAGTGTAAATTGATCTTTAGGGAAGGTGCACAAGACCATTTGCTCTCTATCGGAGACAAATGAACCTATCTCGCTTGCTGACCACCAAGAAATATCAGGACAGTCTTTAAAACTAGGGCACTTTTTTGCACTGTCCGTAAAAAAAACAAAAACAAATTAAGGTGTCTGATTTTTTTGATCTAACAAATATACAGCTGCACTTTCATTTGTGATTTTGTGGAGGCTGAAGAAACTTATACAGATTATTTTAACTCATTAACATTTTACAGTTTACAGTGAATTCAGCTGATGTCTTCATATCAGAACTATAGGCTGTAGACATAGATCACTTATAACCATAATGGTTTAATATGGTTTTCCAAAGTGTCCTTAAAAAATATTGACAAAACAGAAGTTCACCGTACAGAAATGTCCAATAGATATGCCGCTATTTAATGAGGAGGCTCTGCACCGGATTGAATGGCAGGAGCTCTTGCCAACACTTAATATGAAAAGGAAAGACAAAATCCAGCGAGCTCAGTAGTAGATAAAATATTCTTCTTTATTTCAAAGTTTGATAAAAAATATCAGATAGCAGCATATGACAAGTTAACTCAGGCAGAGATGGAAAAAATGATTACTGCTGTAAACACACGACTAGACGCGTTTCGGCTTTATGCCTTTATCATTGTCATGACTAAATTAACTTATCATATGCTGCTATCTGATATTTTTATCAAATTTTGAAATAAAGAAGAATATTTTATACTTCACCTACTACTGAGCTCGCTGGATTTTGTCTTTCCTCTTAAAAAATATTGTCTGTCTGTGATTTTTGATAAGCTGTCTAGAAAAAAATAAAAAGCCAAGTTGGCAACCCCAGGTTTGATTGTCATGCATGGACTAGGGGAGAGTCCGTCGTGAGGCGAAACACACAACTTAAATGGCTAAAACACCACGAAAAGACAAGGGGTACACCGGGGACACTTTAATAATGGCGGGTTCCAGCACTAGTGAGAGGGAAGACAGACACCTCTTCCACTTACCTGCAACTGTACCCTGCCCTAATAGACAGTCCCTATACAGATTCTTCACCTGTCACTGATCTGGAACCTGAAGCCCTGAGACGACACTACTATAGCCCCGACTAAGGAGTGGGCAGGTGAAGGATGGTAGCCTCGCCACTGCACTGAAACAACAGACCAGAAAGGAAGACAGACGGGGAAAACAACAACAGAATGCTGCATTCAGAAACAAGACTTCAGCCACCACAGCAACTATGGCAGAGGGTAATAGCAGCTCCTTCTTCTTCCAAGACCAGAATCCAAATGAATCAAGAATAACTGGCACCCTCTGCTAAAGAGACTGGGAGTGGTCCCAAACCGGAAACATCTGTAATGGTAATTGGCCAGCTTGCTGTCAAGGAATACTGCCATTAACCCTACATATGCAAAAGGAAAAGAACACATGTTTAAATAGGCGTCTCACAGGGGAAAGTGAGACTCAGACCCAAATCCTGTCACTAAACTTCTACAGCAGTGACAACAATTATGCTAATCAAGCTTTGATGAGAGTTCGATTATAGGTTGATCAGAGTGGGGATCTGTTTTTCTAGGATGTGGAGAGAAAAAAATAAGATTCTCCACCTTCTCCATTATGTGAGTCCGTGAAAATCACACTGCACTTAGATGTCATCCGAGTGAGGTCCGATTGTTTTTCAGGAACCCATAACCTTCAATGGACTAGTGCGATCCAATTTATGGAGGGAAATCATGCAATTAGTGGGAATTATTACCAAGGAATAGAACAATGTACAGCAGATGGCAATAAAGTTAAAATTTAGCTTTTAATTAAATCTATTAAAAACGACTCATGGTCTAATATTCACCCGTGCAAGAAAACACACAAATTTAGACGGACACAGACAATTGGGTATTCAATTCCAGGAGATATATAAAAACCTCACTGGAAGAAGAAAGGTCAGATATCAATTACTCCTATGGTATCTCATTATCAAATATTTTTATCCAAAGAGTAGTGTGATTACACACAATATCTGCTTTTTACCTCAAATTGCTGTTTTACCTCTGGCAGAAATAGGATATGATATTTCACCCATCCTCTCTGGCAGAAAAATTATTAGATATTACCTTAAATGGGACATGATGCTCAATGTAAATTCAGCCCAAAGGTAATAGCTAGAATATGCTCAATGCCCTCCTTTTTTTTCTTCCCAACGCGTTTCCTCTTATCGATTCATCAGGGGAAAGTATTATATGGAGGCTGTAGTATAGAAAAGACAAAGTGAGCTAATACCCAGTCTAAGTAGTGCTCAAGTAGAGTAAAATCATTGCTATATACATCCCCAAATCATACGCAGATGTTACCTTATTAGAGGAGCATGGGACCTATATTGCCCTAGGTGTGAGCTTCATACCACACCGGGTCCGGGGACCACGCTTCTTGTGGAGTCCACATAAAATGCTGGAAACGCCGGTCTTTTAATTTCTGGCCCTATATAGCCTCATTTTAGAACTCGCGCGCCATGTGACAACAGTCACATGACCGCCGAGTCAAAGCACCGCGTCATTCTTACCTGCCATGTGACCACCGCGTCATAAGTCCCGGTCACATGCTCAGGTCAGTTCCTGGTCAAATGCATGCTGGGTACTGATCACAATGACGCGGTCACATGGTCATTGTTGCCGCGCCCCCAAGCCCAGTTCCTAGTGAGGAACATATGGACCAATAGTGTTAGGGGAAGTCGCGGTCATGTGACCTCCGTTCAGGCCACGCCCACAACCCTTCGTTTCACAGGCAAAAAGGGGGACTTGTATATGTAAAAACACAGATGTCTTTTATAGTCAGCGGTCAGGCTTGTTCCGTTCGGAAGGGGATTATATGTGGATTATGTATCCTTTTTAAAAAAAGAAAAAAGATGGTATTATAATATAGTGTGGTTTTCCCAGTATATACAATCATAACCATAACTTTTTAGTTATGTATATACCTGGAGTCCCTTCCTTAACATAATCTTTATAAGAGAGTTTAGATGTATAATTCAAAACTTCAAAACTCAGTTGAAAGGTTTCAGTACCACCTCAAGGAGAGGAAGCATCGGTATTTCGTTAGGGACCTTCAGGAATTTAAAGATCATAAGGCGTACCTTTTTCCTGCTAATAAGGTCCATATACCACCACCAGAGACTGAACCTTCGTCAACTGACACCGAGGTGTCAGATAACGATACTAGACCTAAGAGAGGTAAAAATAAAAATAAAAACTATAACCGTGGAGGTAGAGGGGGTAGGCCATATACATCCCATTTTTTAGACCACCAACATTACCTTCGGAGCCGCCAACAACCCTACAACCCACTACAGGGGGATTTTCTCAGATAATAAATCTATCTACCAAAAATCTAAGCCCAGCAGCTATGTGTATTCTCAGCAAGGGCTTATCCTTTGTCCCTACATCAGGGCTTAATGTGTTTGATACCATTAAGGACCTCCATTTATTCACAAGAAAATTAAAATGGCGGAAGCACTTTATTCACAATGAAAAGGTGCAATGTAGAGAATTGGGAGTCTCAGAAGACCTTTTACCAGATATCCGTCTGCTAATGGGTATCTCAGAAGAAAACCCAAACTCTTTTGGTGAGGGCCCCTTTACTGATTTAAAACAGAGGAGTACTCGTTTACCTCCTCCTCAGAGTGATGTCTTGGCAATAGATGTTTTTTCTCGTTTAGTGTGTGAAGACATTGAAAATCTGGGTAAAAGGCAGCAATACACCGAGTTTAACACCACGCAGGAGGAAATGAAGGCTCTGAATGAGCTATAACATGACCACGACATTGTCATAAAACCCTCTGACAAGGGAGGCAATGTCGTGGTCATGGATTGGTGTAATTACAGGGATATGTGCCGGTCACTTCTAAATGATACAGCTGGATACACTAAATTAAATTCTGACCCCACTATGCTATTTTTGGGACAACTAAAGACAATTCTCATGGATGGCCTTGCCAACAACTATATTAGTAAAAATGAGTATGATTTCATGTTACCATCACACCCAGTAACTGCCACCTTCTACTGCCTACCAAAGATCCACAAGGGTTTAACTCCCTTGAAAGGCAGGCCCATTGTGTCAGGCATAAATGGCTTGTGTCAAAATGTGGGTATCTATCTTGATAAACTGCTTGCCCCCTTCATGAATTCCCTGTCATCTTTTACTCGTGACACAACTGATCTGTTGAGGAAGCTGGATGCCGTTGCTTTAGAACCTGAGGATATTTTATGCAGTATTGACGTCGAGGCCCTTTATTCATCAATAATACATTCAGTGGGGCTACACGCAATTGAATTTTTTCTTAAAACGCGTGGACGTCAATCTCATGGACATAACAATTTTCTCCTCCAAATTTTAGAATTTTGCCTTACAAAAAATTATTTTCTATTTGACGGACAGATCTATCACCAGCTCAGGGGTACTGCAATGGGGAGCCCTTGTGCTCCCTCATATGCAAATTTACTCCTGGGCTGGTGGGAGGAGACACTGATTTTTGGTGATGAAGACCCCCCAGGTATTGAAAACATAATTTTTTGGTCAAGATATCTGGATGATATTTTTGTAATATGGAGGGGTAACTCAGAAAGTTTTAACACATTTGTTACATATCTGAATGACAATACCATCGGCTTTTTCTTCACGAGTGAGAGCAACGCCACTCAGCTCCCCTTTTTGGATGTGTTGATCATGAGAGATGAGTTGGGCAACCTCTCTACGAGAACATATAGAAAACCTACAGCTACCAACTCATTATTGCGGTGGGAGAGCAGTCATCCATTCCCACAAAAGAGAGGGATCCCAAAGGGACAATATTTGAGACTTAGACGCAACTGCTCCACGGACCGCGAGTTCCGGGAGCAGGCTGCTGATCTAAGAAAACGATTTAGGGAAAGGGGGTACCCGGATAAGATCTTAAAAACGGCATATCAAGAAGCATGTGCAAAAGATAGAACAAGCCTTCTGGTCCCCTCTCCTTTGCGATCTGACGATAATAAAATCAGATTTATTACTACATATAGTAATGGATCAAAGGCTCTCCATTCCATTCTGAAAAGACACTGGCCAATTCTTCAAATGGACCTGGATATCGGGGACCTGATAGGGGGGCACCCACAATGTACGTATCGACGTAACAGATCACTACAACATAGATTAGTCCACAGCCATTTCAATCCGCCAAAAAAAACTAGATGGCTAGAGCATGGAATAGTGGGCTCTTTTAGGTGTAGTGGGTGTATTGCCTGCCCCGTCATAAGAACTGGAAAGGACTTTCAGAGCCACAATACGGGTAAAACATACGCAGTGAGGTCATTCATTAATTGCCGTACATCTGGGGTAATTTACAAAGCCACCTGCTCATGCCTTGTCGAATACGTGGGAAAAACGAAACGAGAGCTACGGCACAGAGTTGGAGAACACCTGCGGGACATAGCTAATAAACGAGATACCCCCTTATCCAAGCACATTAACCAGGTACATGGCGGGGACACAAAGGGCCTCACGTTTATGGGCATTAACTCTGTCACCCGCCCCTTTCGGGGAGGTGACTGGGACAAGAACCTCCTACAGCGTGAGACATTTTGGATCTACACTTTAAGGACTCAGGCCCCTATGGGCTTAAATGAGATCCTTACTTTCAGTTGCTTTCTGTGAAAGGGATAAAATAAGGCCAGATAGGGTGAGCCACCGTAGAGCGGGGGCGCCATGACGTGACGGATAGGGCGCCGACCTCCGCAGTCAGGTAGGTTCAGATGATAGTTTGGACTAGGGTCAGTTGTGTCTATGATACCGTCCATTTGGAGGATTGGCCTTCTATTCTAATAAAACTAACAACCTAAAAAACATCCAATATCCCTTGATATAAATTCTCTATGCCTTTTGTTTACTTGTCTTTGTTTGTCAGGAACTTACCAAAAAATACCAATTCTTTATTCTGTATCCATTGAATTTGGATCAGTTATCTGTTGGGACGGGTTACTCCGTCTTTTTATCATCACCTAAACTAAGTTGAGAAAATAGCTATACCCCAAAAAGAAACACTTCTTTATTATACATCTAAACTCTCTTATAAAGATTATGTTAAGGAAGGGACTCCAGGTATATACATAACTAAAAAGTTATGGTTATGATTGTATATACTGGGAAAACCACACTATATTATAATACCATCTTTTTTCTTTTATTAAAAAGGATACATAATCCACATATAATCCCCTTCCTAAGGGAACAAGCCTGACCGCTGACTATAAAAGACATCTGTGTTTTTACATATACAAGTCCCCCTTTTTGCCTGTGAAACGAAGGGTTGTGGGCGTGGCCTGAACGGAGGTCACTTGACCGCGACTTCCCCTAACACTATTGATCCATATGTTCCTCACTAGGAACTGGGCTTGGGGGCGCGGCAACAATGACCATGTGACCGCGTCATTGTGATCAGTACCCAGCATGCATTTGACCAGGAACTGACCTGAGCATGTGACCGGGACTTATGACGCGGTGGTCACATGGCAGGTAAGAATGACGCGGTGCTTTGACTCGGCGGTCATGTGACTGTTGTCACATGGCGCGCGAGTTCTAAAATGAGGCTATATAGGGCCGGAAATGAAAAGACCGGCGTTTCCAGCATTTTATGTGGACTCCACAAGAAGCGTGGTCCCCGGACCCGGTGTGGTATGAAGCTCACACCTAGGGCAATATAGGTCCCATGCTCCTCTAATAAGGTAACATCTGCGTATGATTTGGGGATGTATATAGCAATGATTTTACTCTACTTGAGCACTACTTAGACTGGGTATTAGCTTACTTTGTCTTTTCTATACTACAGCCTCCATATAATACTTTCCCCTGATGAATCGATAAGAGGAAACTCGTTGGGAAGAAAAAAAAGGAGGGCATTGAGCATATTCTAGCTATTACCTTTGGGCTGAATTTACATTGAGCATCATTTCCCATTTAAGGTAATATCTAATAATTTTTTCTGCCAGAGAGGATGGGTGAAATATCATATCCTATTTCTGCCAGAGGTAAAACAGCAATTTGAGGTAAAAAGCAGATATTGTGTGTAATCACACTACTCTTTGGATAAAAATATTTGATAATGAGATACCATAGGAGTAATTGATATCTGACCTTTCTTCTTCCAGTGAGGTTTTTATATATCTCCTGGAATTGAATACCCAATTGTCTGTGTCCGTCTAAATTTGTGTGTTTTCTTGCACGGGTGAATATTAGACCATGAGTCGTTTTTAATGGATTTAATTAAAAGCTAAATTTTAACTTTATTGCCATCTGCTGTACATTGTTTTTTTTGGGAAATCATGCAAGCTGAAATTTTTTTCCTTGGATCACTCGGCCTGATGACACATCATTCAGCTGAAAGTCTCCTGTCCATTGCATATACTGTATATGTGTCGCCCAGGGTTATGGGGTACTCGGTACCGGGTGGTGTATAACTGGGGAATGTCACTTTGCTGGCCGTAGCCCGGTCACATGCCCTGGGTCCTTTTTGAAAAGGGGAATATTTATAAGGGATTAGAATAATGTTCACAAGTGAAGCCACTTGCGGTGTTGCGGCTATATGGTTGGAGCCGCCACTGCACGATGTCCACTACTGGGGCTGGTGTTAATGGCAGCCTGGATGGTAAGCCCTCTGCAAGCAGGGCCGGGTCCCTGAGGGTAAGTGAAGTGACGGGTGTCGGAAGAAGGTAGTCCACACAAGGGTTTCAGTGCAACTGGTTCTTTACTCACTTTCTGGTAGTAACTGGTCACCCGAGGCCAGCTGGTTTCACATTCAGGTGCCCTTAGTTTCAGTGCCAGTTTAGTAATCTGATGCCTTCTTCCCCTGCACCTGTCTCTGGTTGGTGGGTCTCCATGGCGTAGAGCAGCTGGGGGTCCCCATCTGGTGGTCTTCCACTGCAGTCCGTATAACGGTTGCGTGAACCCTGTGGGGTTGGAGTCTCTGGTCCTGTCTCCGGTTCTCCCTTTCCTACTGAGTCCCAGACTTCAAGGTCACTGAGGTCCTTGATGGTCCCCTCGCTGTGCAGGTGTTATCAAGCCTGCCTGGAGCTTCTGCCTGACCTAGGGTCCTGTACCCCGTTGGTGCATATTTCCGGGAGTACTCCACCGTACTCCACTGGCAACTACCCTCCTGGGCACCAGGTTACTGTTCACTCCTAGTCAGTGCATCTGCTTACGTCTACCTCCTCTGTCCCTGCTAGACTGATTACTGTCCTCCTGACTGTCCACAGTCTGCCCCTCCCACCTGGTCAACTAGTGGACTGGACTGGATCCACCTCTAGGCGGCCATCCATTGGTCCAACCCTAGCCTTGTATCATTCTATGGGGGAATGTTGGGAAAAACTGGGATTTTCTGGAGTGTTTGTGTGTTACTGGCACTGGTATTCTGGGGCCCTAGGGAGTAGGCCCTGCATCCTGGTGGGGATGCAGTAGCTTGTAGCTCCCTGATGGCTTCAGGGGTGCTACACATACACTATTGGTGGTCAGTATTCTTGAAAAGCTTTCATTTCCTGAATACGCTGGCTATAGATAAATGCCTATATCTGTCTTTAAAACCCTCAATTTAGTTTTACTTTATATTTTTTGTACACTATTGTAAGCTACTTGTGCACAGCAATCAAGGTGTGCTAATTTTGGCTATTTCTATTGATGAGACTTCTGAAGTTCCATCAAAGGTCCAATTCTATTAAAATTGAAATGGATCCATTTTGTTTCATTATCCGGCATCTGAGGTATTCACATAGAAGAGAAGCAAAACCTTCAACACCTCCTTGGAATAAAGTCTTTTTTATTTCTCCTCTGTTAAAATATATCACAGCATGAGATCATGAACCCAGTTAGGCATTTTGAGCAAAGAGGTCTTAATCATAGCATGCTTATCATCTTATATGCTATGATTAAAAACACTTTGTTCACAACATGTAAGCGTGCTCATGAGCTCATGCTATGATATCTTATAATGGAAAAAATTAAGGGTTTTTTTTTAAAAGAGGTGCTGGTTGTGCTTTTCTTCTGTGAGGATTTACCCTGCAGGCCATAGAGGCTTCCTTTGCACTCCAGGAACCTAATCCATAGACTGATGTAAAGTCGAGAGAACTCGGTGAG
Organism: Anomaloglossus baeobatrachus; assembly: GCF_048569485.1. Taxonomy (NCBI): domain Eukaryota; kingdom Metazoa; phylum Chordata; class Amphibia; order Anura; family Aromobatidae; genus Anomaloglossus; species Anomaloglossus baeobatrachus. The sequence continues at coordinate 553,047,617 of NC_134353.1, forward strand.
CTTTTATATTATTTCTTTTATCTGATATAGTTACCTTTCTTGTGCTACTTGCAGTCATATTTGCCTTGCCTTCTATTTTTAAAGATACACAGTTAGTTTTTGTACCTACTCCCTCCTATTTGCAAAGCATGACAAGATCGTCCACCTCAGGCACTGAAAGCTCATAGCATACAGGCCAAATAGAATGGCTCAGTCATTCATCATAGATGCCAGGAACATGACTGCATTTAGATATAGGACCATCCTGGATGGATACACCTTGTCGCGGTGGGATGGCTTTCATACTTTTTTGATTAAAATAATTTCAACTAAGTACCCTATATTACTTACATATACTATTACTACTTATTTATTTACTTACTGTAGGGTATTTCCTCAGTGTTTTTATGCTAGATTAACTGTTAATGATTACAGCGGGAACATGCACCTACACATAGCACAAATAACAACGTGTGCGCTGGCCCATTTTTTTGGATTTATTTTAGTTTCTTATACTTTGAACATATTGAGGCATGTTTCTACTTTTATAGACAGTGCATTGTGTTTAAATAGCTCTCCACAGACAAATGTAAAATGGTCAGGTTTGGGTCCTACTCTGAATCATTTAGAGCTAAGACCATCCTGATTGTGTACTCCTTGTCTTGGGGGGGGATGACTTTTACATTTTCTTTTAATCAAATAGTGTCACCTATAATTTACTTTTATTTACATAAACTATTACTAAAACATTTCACCAAGTTTACATATACTATTACCAAAACAAAACCTACTCATTATCATGGGAGACTTGAATGCCGAAGGTCAATGGCCACAGCCAACATAGAACCATTCTAAAAATCTTTGGACTTGGTGAAAGAAACAAAGAAACAAGGATAGAGTTAAATTCAATGAATTCTTCCAAAATCTCAAACGAAAACTTTACACATGGACATCACCAAATGGGGCCTATAAGAATCAGATTGACCACATATGTGTCCGCCATATGTGGGTAGGGTAGACATTTGACCGCGCCAGATATGAAGCCACAAGAGGACACCGGAGGAGCGCAGGAAGGTGAGAAGAATCTTTTTTTTCCCTCCCTCTGTGAATGGAGAGGGTAGTGGATATAGTAGCCCAGTATAGGGCAGTTTAGAGGTCTAGGATGGTGCAGTTTAGGGGCCTGGGACAGAGAAACATAGAGGCCTAGGATTGGAGACATTATTAAATAAAGAGGGGCGGGATGGGAGACATTATTAAATAAAGAGGGTCAGGATGGGAGACATTATTAAATAAAGGGGGCCAGGAAGGGAGACATTATTAAATAAAGGGGGAGAGGATGGAGAACATATTACAATATGGGGTCAGAAAGAGGAACATATATTATTGGTTTATGGTGGCAAATGGTAAACATTATTACTGTAGGGGCTAGGGGAAAATTAAGGGACATTATTACTGTTGTAATATAATTTAATTTTGAGGATATTGTCTTCCATGGGGGGAACAAAAGTCTGACGAAGTGTAGAAATTGGGGAAAAAGTGTGTGGTGTGTTCTGGAAGTGATTAGCCATACTTTAGGTGACTGTATTTTATTTTCTGCAGAGTCAAGTCATGACAGGAAGAAGCGATAGCTGTCAGCACCAGATGAAGAGGAAAATGAAGATGAATAACTTCAACTAAAGAGGTCACTGGTAAGTCAGTATATTAAATGTAAACACACACACTAAATACCCCCTTTACCCCCGGCCACTAAAACACGCTAATGATGCAATTTATTGCATTTCTGAGCAGTGTCACTTTGGTAGGTTATAACTTTGGAACACTTCATCGGAACCCGGTGATTGTGACATTGTTTTTTTCATGATATATTGTACTTCATGATAGTAGTAAATTTAGGCAAATATTTTTGGCATTTATTTGTGAAAATTTTGGAAATTTGGCAAAAATTTTGAAACATTCGCGATTTTCAAACTTTGAAAAAATCCGAGAAATATGTCACACAAAATAGTTGCTAAATAACATTTCCAACAGGTTTACTTTACACCAGAGCAATTTCCGAAACAAAATTTTATTTTGTTAGGAAATTAGAAGGGTTCAAAGTTCATCAGCAAATTCTAATTTTTCCAACAAAATTTACAAAACCATTTTTTTTAGGGACCTCATCACATTTGAAATTGAGAAGCCTAGGTGACAGAAAATACCCAAAAGTCACCCCATTCTAAAAACTGCATCCCTCACACCGCTCAATACCACATCCAAATAGTTTATTAACCCTTTAGGTGCTTCACAGAAACCAAAGCAATGTGCAAGGAAATATAATGCAAATTTTACTTTATTACACAAAAATGTTACTTTAGCCATAAAATTTGCATTTTCACAAGGATATCAATACAAATTGCACCATATAATTTATTGTGCAATTTCTCCTGAGTATGCTGATACTGCACATGTGGTGGAAATCAATTGTTTGGGCACATGGCAGGGCTCAGAAGGGAAGCAGTGCCATTCGAATTTTTGAAAACAAAATTAATTAGCTGAACTCATCATTAGCAGACGCAATGTCGAGTTTGGAGACTCTCTGAGGTGCTTAAACAATAGAGCTCCCCCACAAGTGACCCCATTTTGAAAACTAGACACCTCAAGGAATTTATCCAGATGTTTAGTGAGTCCCTTGAACCCCCAGGGGCTTCACAGAAGTTAATAATGTTGAGCCGTGAAAATAATTTTTTTTTGTACCATAAAACTGTTACTTCAACCAGGTAGCTTTTTTTTCCACAAGGGCATCAGAAAAAATGCGCCATATAATGTATTGTGCAATTTCTCCTGAGTACGTTCTCTTAGTCTCTATTTTTTCCATTTTCAGAAGGACAACAGAATAAAATGGACAACAAAGTGTGTTGGGTGATTTCTCCTGAGTATTCTGATATCCCATATACGGGGGGAAACCAGTGATTAGGCGCATGGCAGGGCACGGAAGGCAAAAAGCGGCATTTGAATTTTCAAATGCAAAATTGTCTGTAATCGTTAACGGACACCATGTTGCATTTGAAGACCCCCTGATGTGCCTAAACAGTGGAAACCCCCACTCCCAAGGAACCTATCTGAGGGACATTATGTAGAGTGTGTGGGGCATGAGTAAAAAAAAGAAAAGAACTAAACTTTGTGTGGGTGTTTCTGTGAATATACTTTCTCTGAGTAGAAAAAAAACCTAGAAAGAAAAAGAGAAAATAGAAAGGAGATTTAAATTTGCTAACATAAAAAAGAAACATTACTAAATGGACATCAGTAAAAAAACAAAAAAATGTCCTTCCCAAAATTGAGCACGGATGCCGATCTGTGATGTGCATCACATATCAATGCTCACTGGCTTGCAGGATGCACGGATGGGTGGGGTGCAAAAAGCAACAGTGGATGACGGACAAAAAAAAGGCCTAACCAAAATTGAGCATGGATGCCGATCTGTGATGGGCATCATGGATCGGCGATCGGCAGCTGCAGGACACACGGATGGATGGGGTGCAAAAAGCGACGTGGGATTACGGACAAAAAAAAAATCCTGACCACAATTGAGCACGGATGTCCATCACAGATCGGCGGCTGCAGGACGCATGAACATTATGGGGTGCAAAAGCAATATGAGATTACGAACAAAAAAAATGTCCTGCCTAAAATTGAGCACAAATGGCAGCTGCTGAATGCATGGATGGATTAGGTGCAAAAAGGGATGGGGATGACCGACAGAAAAAAAAATTATACTCACAGGAGCAGGAAGATCTGTGACCAGAGGAATTCTGCAGCAGGCAGCTAGATGGACGACTGAAGCTAGGACCCAGAAAGGACCCATCGGTGGAGGCACTCATTGGCAGATGAGTTGAGATACATGAAGACCTCAGACGACCCAGCAGGAGGAACCGGACAATGGTGGAAGCAGGCAAGGGGACATCGGAGGGGGACAGGAGAAGCCGAGGGGGGCTAGGGGAGGAGGTACAGGGGATAGGAGAAGCAATGGGGAAGGAAAGGAGTGGGGGATGGAGAGATTGGAGGGGGGATGGAGAGATTGGAGGAGGGGCAGTACTTGCCGTCAGCGAGGCGGAGATCGGGTAGCAGAGCGGAGATCAAGCAGGGGTGGCAGTGTGGAACTATAAGTCCCAGCCGGGCATGACGCAGACTGGCTAGGGGAGGGCTCTCCAGGCCAAAACAAGCCTTGGGAGAGACATCACTGCCAGGTCAGCCTTTTCCCTTGCATGCTGATTGGAACGATTGCGCATCATAGCACGATCACTCCAATCAGTGCTGCTAGGGGGCGCCGTGTTTGCTGGCCTCCAGCCAATGATCGCTGCTCCTGAAACACCGATCATCGCTGGATTGCACTTTTTTAGGCATTTGTTTCTCATGAAACAGTGTGATAGCTGTGACCCCCCTGGGGTCAAGTAAAGGTCGCCTGCTATAATAAACAGCAGTGGGCATCATTTGAAAGCTGTTGCTATGGCCATGGGGATCAAATGAATTTTTGGCAGTAAAATTATGTCCCTAGTCATAGTTAGGTTACATAAAAATAGGACGTAATTTTACTGTCTGCGGTCTTGAAGGGGATACTATATACAGAGCTCCTGTGTATAATGTCACTGGTAATCATTGTGTTACTTTTACACTATATACAGAATTCCTGTGTATAATGTCACCGGTGGTCACTGTATTACTTGTACACTGACACTATATATAGAGCTCCTGTGTAAAATGGTACTGATGGTAATAGAAGTGTTATTAATATTGTGGGTTTTATTCATGATCATTATTGTAGCATTATTTGGTCACTATGTGGTCTGGTCATGGGGTGCTGGCATTTGCTGCTTGTGTGTGGTTGTATTCGGTCACTATGTGGTGGTACTATGTGGTCTGGTCATGGTATGGGGGTATTTCTGTCTTGTATGTGGTATTATTTGGTCACTATATGGTCTGGTCATAGTGTTGCAGTATTTCTCCCTTGTATGTGATATTATTCGGTCACTATGTGGTTTTGTCACAGTGTGGCGATATTTCTCCTTTGTATGTGGTTCTATTCAGTCACTATGTGGTGGTAATATGTTGTCTGGTCATGGTGTGGTGATATTTCTCCCTTGTATGTGGTATTATAGGTCTTGGGAAAGTGGATTGTGTTGTGTATGGAAGTCCTATTTTCTCTCTGATATCAATATGGGGAAGATTCTTTATTTCCAATAGAGATTAAATACTTGAATGCTTAACCCATCCCTGTCCTCTGATTATTGCACTGTAGCAAATATGCACTTACAGAGGTTCTCTGGTGAAAACAAGTAATCACCTTTTCTAAGGCCACGTGCACACATTGAGCACATGGTAAGTATTTTACTGCACAGTATTTGTAGCCAAAATTAAGAGTGGTAAAATCAGAGGAAAAGTATAATAGAAACACGGGCATCCCTTCTGCATTTTTCACCCACTCCTGTTTTTGGCTTAAGTGTGGAAGTGGCCTAAGGATAAGTGATAACTTATTCATCAGTGGGCACCTGACTGCTGGGACCCGCACTGATCGGCAAAATCTGCAACTGTGCCGCCCCCGTGCCAGCAGCCCGGCTGCTCGGGTCCGGATCCACAGTGTGGCTCGAGGGATTCTACCGGACCCGGGGTCGCGCGGACACTTCAAATAAAAGGGGACGGATTTGTACGGGATTTGCTGTAAACTGTTTGTGACGCCACCCACGGTGTGTGGTGAAGTGTGGCACCACCGCTGCTGTTGTGGGACTCCCGGGGGCGATGGGAGGGCAGCTGGATGTTAACCCCTCCGTGGGTAGGGATGGATGCCCCGGGGCCCAATCTCTCTATGCCGGGGATGGTAATTGCAGGGGCCGGCGTACCCGGTCGGACCGGGGGATGTTAGGTTACTCACGATTGAATAAATCACACAAGTCAAATGGTAGACCAAGGTGCTGGTGGCCGGCCGCCGCGGTCGGTGTTTCTGGTCCCACACCCGGGCTGATGATCCGTATCAGTTTCCTCTGCACTCAGTGTGTAGTGTGTTGGACTTCCTGGTGTAAAACACGGGAGTCCACTCCCGGTCCTTTTTGTTGGGAGCCTTGCCCGCTGATGCTGACCCTTGGGATCTACCGGGCCCTGGCGAATGCCCTATCCCTCTCAGTGGGTGGTTATCTGCTTTTTGGGACTTTGGTTGGGACAGGACCTATAATCCTGCCCTCAATTGGTTAATTAGCTATAACGTTGGTTCCGGTCCTGGCTTCAGGGTCCAAGTACCCCCTCTGTGCACGGTTTCTGGGTCAGTTCTCCGGTGTTGGTACCGGTGAGCTCCAACCCTGTCCCCCTGTTCCACCTCGGATCTTCGGCAGCCATCTTCCTCTCTCTGTTAGATACAGACCACCGTCTGCCACCTAGCCAGTACGCCAGGGCTCCAACCCCGACACCTTTCCTTTCTGAGCTTGAGCTTCACCTCTTCACTACTACTCCACTCCACTTGAACTACAACCTCAGACTCTCAACTCTTAAGTTAACTGACTCTTTTCCCGCCCCGAGTTCTCCAGACCCGTAGGTGGGTGTTTCTCATCCGCCTGGTCCAGCCCACTAGTGTGTCCATCCTACCCTAAGGGGGGTGGCTAGGGTTTCAGGTCGGCTGTATGTAACCCTGTGTGGGAAGGTGTTGTGCGGGGGCCTTTCTGTGTGACTCCCTGGTTTTGCCAGGGTGTCACACAACTTTTATCCCTATTACACTTGAGCATATGTCCGACTTGACCTTTGATCCATTAATTCCCTCAGTGACTGACGCATGCTTTTCTTGGCTTTTTCTGACTTTGCCAAAAAGGATGAATGGAGCTGCGGTCACACATCCGACCTGCAGCTCCATTTATAATGGGAATAAAAGTGTCCTGTCTGGGATAAATGTTCCACATTGTTCCAATCGGTGCGGTTTCTGCTGGTCTGATTCCAACAACCAATAAATTATCACCTACGGTACCTAACCTAATTTTTGGATCCTGTGGATTGGTGATAACTTGTTTTCACCAAAGAACCCCTTTAATGCAAACTACCATAATTGTACATCCCTGTTATGGTGTGTGCCCAATTGATGTGCAGTAGCTACCTGTGTTTTATAGTCAATGCTCCACTATAACCCTTTCTTAAAGGGCCAGCATCCCATTACCCAGAAGTGATCCCTCAGGTCAGCTATTACCTTGGAGGTATTTAAGCCTTCCTCCCTTAGGGGAGGCTCCTGAGCAACGTTGCCTATCATTTAGTGTGTTGCTAGTTCTCAGGTCCCCTGCGTGTTACTGTGGCTGATCCTGCTCTCTTGTGTTTTCTACCAATGACTCGCACCTGCTAAAAGTGTCTCTTTCCAGAGTCTGTTACTATCTCTACCTCCGTGCTGCCACGTCTGAGTCGCTACCTCCGTGCTACCACATACGAGCGGCCACCTCCATGCTGCCATGTCTGAGCCACTACCTCTGTCGTGCCACGTCCGAGCCACCACCTCCGTGCTCCTACATCTGAGCACACCTGTACCAGGCATCAGAGACTCTCCACTCCATCACAGATGACTCCACTGGTCCTCGCTGCCTTGCATTTAGACCCCTAGGGCTGTGCCTGACAATTCCTGCATAGGGGTTCACTACAGGTTAGCTCCTCCAGGATAGTCCGGTATACGGCCCAGTGGGTCCACCCCCAGATGCTCGCCACTTCTCGGCGACAGTAACAAAAAGATTCTAGGCTCAACCACATACACACAGACAGACACACACATATGTCTATTCATATCATTGGGCTGTCTACAGGATGGGTCCTCCAGGAAGAGCCACTCTGTAACTTATACTTTGACCAAGAGATTGGAATTCTGAACACAGGAATCCTTATATTAATTAAGAATTGAGTGGAATTCCAGCATTCAGAACTTCATAAAAACAAAATCACTTTTGTTAGAATTTTTTTTTTTAAAGTCTCAGTTATAATCTGCCAGGGGGAGTAAAAATTATTGGTTACATGCAGTATTTTGTTACAAACAAATGCGTTCAAGGACTAGCATCCATAGTCATAATTTTTTCTAATAAAAGTGATAATTTTATGAAGTCCTGCATGCTGGAATTCCTCTGAATACTCACAGGCTTACACGGTGACAGCACTGCCAGTTTCCGATGCAACCACTTTTCATGGATGGGTGAGCTGACATTACTCCCTTATGTTTTGGTAATTAAGAATCTATATATATAATTGCCTTATTCTGTCTGTCTGTCTGTCTGTCTTGCTCCAAAATTGTGTCACCGTGACAGTGTCACCGTGACAGTGTCGTTAGAGTGACAACTGTCGGATTGGCCGCTGGGCTCGGCCTGGCCCCACCCCCCCACGGATTGGCCGCTCGCCTCGGCCTGGCCCTGCCCCCCGCATGGATTGGCCACTCGCCCTGACCCTCCGCACGCATCGACCACTCGGCCACGCCCTTTCCCCCGAATTCAAACGAAGCCCCGACTCCCCCAGCCCAGACATAACCTTGCGATGCTGGGATTGTGACGGAGCCGGTGTACGCTGGTAACCATGATAAACATCGGGTAACTATAGGAAGTGCTTCCCTTAGTTACCTGATGTGCATCATGGTTACCAGCCAACACCGGCTCCCAGTGCACATGTGCAGGGAGCCGGCATACGCTGCGGTCAATAATGAAGTGTCATGCAGCGGTGAAAGAGTTAAAGACACTGCAAGACACTTTTTTATAGGCAGCGGGCACCCCCAGAAGAGAGAAGACAGAAGAAAGAAGACCCCGCAGTCATACTCACCAGACGCCGACCGGGAGCAGGTGAGCGCATCAAAGTCCTGCAGCGGCGGAACACACACACACACACACACGCACACACATAAGAACAGACACACACACATCAGATCGCACTCACTCACTCTCACACACACCTCACACACACATCAGATCGCATCCACACACTCACAACATCCAGTGATATCGCTTACTTCTCGGCGGCGATACTGTGCGTGCAGTGACCTTCCAGGACCTGCCAGAGGATCACATGGCCGGAAGCATGTGGTATTTCCGGATGTTGTGAGTGTGTGAGCGCGTATGTGCGATATCGTCAGTGTGTGTGTGTGTGTGTGTGTGTGTGTGTGTGCATGTATGCGATCGGATGTGTGCGTGTATGCGATCGGATGTGTGCGTGTATGCGATCGGATGTGTGTGTGTATGCGATCGGATGTGTGCGTGTATGCGATCGGATGTGTGCATGTGTTCTGATGTGTGAGTGTATGCGATCGGATCTGTGAGTGTCGGCAGAAAGCAGAGGAGCACGGCGTGCAGCACAGCTGCCGGGACCACCCACCGGAGGGCACAGGGAGAAGTGGGGTGTGAGTGTATGCGATCAGATGTGTGCGTGTATACTGTCTGATGTGTGACTGTGGAGCACGATGGGGAGTGCGCAGCATGGGGGATGGAGCACGATGGGGGTGCGCAGCATGGGGGATGGAGCACGATGGGGGGTGCGCAGCATGGGGGATGGAGCACGATGGGGGGTGCGCAGCATGGGGGATGGAGCACGATGGGGGGTGCGCAGCATGTCGGATGGAGCACGATGGGGGGTGCGCAGCATGGGGGATGGAGCACGATGGGGGGTGCGCAGCATGGGGGATGTAGCACGATGGGGGGTGCGCAGCATGGGGGATGGAGCACGATGGGGAGTGCGCAGCATGGGGGATGGAGCACGATGGGGAGTGCGCAGCATGTCGGATGGAGCATGATGGGGGGTGCGCAGCATGGGGGATGGAGCACGATGGGGGTGCGCAGCATGGGGGATGGAGCATGATGGGGGGTGCACAGCATGGGGGATGGAGCACGATGGGGGGTGCGCAGCATGGGGGATGGAGCATGATGGGGGTGCGCAGCATGGGGGATGGAGCACGATGGGGAGTGCGCAGCATGGGGGATGGAGCACGATGGGGAGTGCGCAGCATGAGGGATGGAGCACGATGGGGAGTGCGCCGCATGGGGAATGGAGCACGATGGGGGGTGTGCAGCATGGGGGATGGAGCACGATGGGGGGTGCGCAGCATGGGGGATGTAGCACGATGGGGGGTGCGCAGCATGGGGGATGGAGCACGATGGGGGGGTGCGCAGCATGGGGGATGGAGCACGATGGGGAGTGCGCAGCATGTCGGATGGAGCATGATGGGGGGTGCGCAGCATGGGGGATGGAGCACGATGGGGGTGCGCAGCATGGGGGATGGAGCTCGATGGCGGTGCACAGCATGGGGGATGGAGCACGATGGGGGGTGCGCAGCATGGGGGATGGAGCATGATGGGGGTGCGCAGAATGGGGGTTGGAGCACGATGGGGAGTGCGCAGCATGGGGGATGGAGCACGATGGGGAGTGCGCAGCATGAGGGATGGAGCATGATGGGGAGTGCGCCGCATGGGGAATGGAGCACGATGGGGGGTGTGCAGCATGGGGGATGGAGCACGATGGGGGGTGCGCAGCATGGGGGATGTAGCACGATGGGGGGTGCGCAGCATGGGGGATGGAGCACGATGGGGGGTGCGCAGCATGGGGGATGGAGCACGATGGGGAGTGCGCAGCATGTCAGATGGAGCATGATGGGGGGTGCGCAGCATGGGGGATGGAGCACGATGGGGGTGCGCAGCATGGGGGATGGAGCTCGATGGGGGGTGCACAGCATGGGGGATGGAGCACGATGGGGGGTGCGCAGCATGGGGGATGGAGCATGATGGGGGTGCGCAGCATGGGGGTTGGAGCACGATGGGGAGTGCGCAGCATGGGGGATGGAGCACGATGGGGAGTGCGCAGCATGAGGGATGGAGCATGATGGGGAGTGCGCCGCATGGGGAATGGAGCACGATGGGGGGTGTGCAGCATGGGGGATGAGCACGATGGGGAGTGCGCAGCATGGGGGATGGAGCACGATGGGGAGTGCGCAGCATGGGGGATGGAGTACGATGGGGGTGCGCAGCATGGGGGATGGAGCACGATGGGGGGTGCGCAGCATGGGGGATGGAGCATGATGGGGGGTGCGCAGCATTAGGGATGGAGCACGATGGGGGGTGCGCAGCATGGGGGATGGAGCACGATGGGGGTGCACACCTCCCCCCAAAACACACACACACACCGCCACACGCACACCGCACAACACACCACACACACACACACTGGGAACCACAAACACCGCCCTACACAGACACCCACACACAGACAATGCTGCACACACACAACACCCAACACACAAACACCGCGGCATACACAAATATACGCACATATATATATATATAACAAAAATCATACATTAACTACACAATAAATTCTAGAATACCCGATGCGTTAGAATCGAGCCACCTTCTAGTTACCTATAAATGTTTAATAAAATAGGTTTTACAAACTGGAGAGTCAGTAAGAACGTTCATAGGATCATCTACTTAAACGTAATTTTTAACAAAGAGCTCCTATATATGTCATAATAAAGTCTATTATTACACAAATAAGTTAAACTTGAATCATTAAAGGTTTAGTCCCATCTCCAAGATTCCATCCTAATATGTAATAGGTGTGTAAGGGGTGGACGGACCCCTAGTGTGGAGAAGACGTTTTTCCCCCCCTGAAGACGCCACAGGAGTATGGTGGCACATTGTACCATGTTATGTGTTATGTACGGTTCTCCCCCACCCCCCTAGGTGCCAGTGTAGTGAGTGGTTCCCCTGGTAACAGTGACAGGGAAGGAAGGGGCAGGGCAGCCTAGGAGGGAAGAGAAGGGGGGTTGGGCTCTGAATGCAGGGCAGTGTGCTGGAGATGTAACAGGAGAGTGAGCTGAGGAGAAGTGCCGGGGCAGAGTGCAGGAGTGGGTGCTGTGGCAGTGGAGCGGAGAAGTTGGAGCTAATCCGGAGCCGGTAGTGAGTACTGGAGCCGTCCCCTAGTTCAATACAAATCCCTGGGAAAGGGCTGGACTTAAATCGGGATAGGAGTACCACTACTAGGGGGTTAACGTATGTCCCCTGCAGGCAAAGGAAAGTGCCCGTAGAGAAAAAGGAAACCGTTTTTGTAGAAAAGGACCTGTAACTTGTAACGTACTAAAGTAAACCTGCTGCAAACAAAAAGATGGAAGCTCTATACAATAAATTGGTGTTTAGTTTACCTGCTGTCTGTAACTGCCTCTTTCCTGTATGTGAAAAGGGAGCTGAAGAGCACAGAAAGAATGCTGACATGTATGTGCCCCTGCCATCCACACTCTGCCCCAACAACACACCTGTATTGCAAGTAACGACCGGGCCGGGGTTCAGCCTGCGGCCCACAAGGCGAGGGGACCCGACTACACCCCCTGAGGTGCCCCCTGCCCCCGTTACATTTTGGCGTAGTCGGCAGGATCAAGCCCGCAGAATAGAAACCCTGAGCAGAGACCAAGTGGTGCCTGATGTACTGAACAGGCCACAAGATGGCGGCAAGATGGCGGCCGTCCTCATGTATTTAGTGAAGGTGCGAAAAGTGGGCGCCAAACGAAAAGCGCTGGGCTGGCCTGTAAGGAAAAAGCCCGGAGTGCACCGCCCAAAGAGGGGAGGTACTTGCCCCGAGACACTGCAGAGGTTTAGAGACGTGGGCGGCGCCGCAAGAAAGAAGAGGCGTCGCAAATGCTGTGCCAACCTGGTGGGTGAGGCCGGGGGCAGAGTATGGGCAGAAGCGGGAAAAGAAGAACCACCTCCACCTTCCCCGGCGCGATTGTAACCCTGGCAGTGGAAGAAGAAGCAAACTCCAATACCTGGACCAAGCAGAATGGAGAACAGAGCGTGGCGCGCTCAGCATAAGCAAGCGCTCGCTGAAGCCTGTGGGCTGAAGAGTACCCCGACGGTCGCGCCAAAAGCGGCTGCCGAACCTACGGCTGGAGACAAGCCAAGAGAAGCATCAGCATTACTGGTGATACATCAGAGTATGGTGTCGCACCCGGTAGTTATTGTCGGCAGCCCACTGCGGTCCCGTCCAGCTACCCGCTCACCCCCGCAGGAGGCTGAAGGGCCTGAACCGGAGAAGGAAGTACCGGAGCCACCGGGTTATGAGCCGTTTCGTAGGCTACCCCGCTTACTTGAACAGTCCCTCTCCGACCATGTGAGGGCCCAGCGGGCTGAATGGCTGCGTGCATACCACCCAGCGTGAGGGTTAATCATCTGGAAGAAAAAGATCTGCTTGTTGTCGAAAGCCGGTACTGTTGGAAGCCGGTGAGTGTTTATGGTTAAAGCTACGTTAAAAGAACTGAACCCGGGAATAGAAGAATGCAGGGACTATGCATGGACTTCTCCCGCGACTGTTAAGTAAAGAACCCTTTTGTCTCTGTTGCTCGCGGCTCATCTAAGACCGGGAGCGCTTGAGGAGAGCCTCGGGGCAGAAGATCAGCCAAGACCGGGAGCTCCCCTGGAGGGACTCCGGGCACCGGACTTGTGTGCCAATCTGGTGTGTTTTGATACGTTAGTTTTAAAATGTTTTTTTTTTATTGATAAGAAAGAAAAAGAATACTGCTGAAGAAACGTGTGTGTGTTTTCCATATGCGTTGTCTTGCAGGTGCGGAACCTCACCAGGAGGCTGAGGTTAAAGAGGGGAGGAATGTAAGGGGTGGACGGACCCCTAGTGTGGAGAAGACGTTTTTCCCCCCCTGAAGACGCCACAGGAGTATGGTGGCACATTGTACAATGTTGTGTGTTATGTACGGTTCTCCCCCCCTAGGTGCCAGTGTAGTGAGTGGTTCCCCTGGTAACAGTGACAGGGAAGGAAGGGGCAGGGCAGCCTAGGAGGGAAGAGAAGGGGGGTTGGGCTCTGAATGCAGGGCAGTGTGCTGTGAGATGTAACAGGAGAGAGCTGAGGAGAAGTGCCGGGGCAGAGTGCAGGAGTGGGTGCTGTGGCAGTGGAGCGGAGAAGTTGGAGCTAATCCGGAGCCGGTAGTGAGTACTGGAGCCGTCCCCTAGTTCAATACAAATCCCTGGGAAAGGGCTGGACTTAAATCGGGATAGGAGTACCACTACTAGGGGGTTAACGTATGTCCCCTGCAGGCAAAGGAAAGTGCCCGTAGAGAAAAAGGAAACCGTTTTTGTAGAAAAGGCCCTGTAACTTGTAACGTACTAAAGTAAACCTGCTGCAAACAAAAAGATGAAAGCTCTATACAATAAATTGGTGTTTAGTTTACCTGCTGTCTGTAACTGCCTCTTTCTTGTATGTGAAAAGGGAGCTGAAGAGCACAGAAAGAATGCTGACATGTATGTGCCCCTGCCATCCACACTCTGCCCCAACAACACACCTGTATTGCAAGTAACGGCCGGGCCGGGGTTCAGCCTGCGGCCCACAAGGCGAGGGGACCCGACTACACCCCCTGAGGTGCCCCCTGCCCCCGTTACAGGTGTAATAATAATAATAATAATAATATTAGCAAATACCTTTAATTAGAAATCTAGTATAATTCTGATATATAGCCATGTCCGATACCTCACGTGGACGGCATTGCAGCTTAGGTATCAATGGTTACGAGCGTGAGCAACTAGCTGACTAACTAACTGTCACTATATGCGTGGACTTAACCATGGATATCTAGACTAAGGGGCACTTTGCACACTGCGACATCGCAGGTGCGATGTCGGTGGGGTCAAATTGAAAATGACGCACTTCCGGCATCGCATGCGACATCGCAGTGTGTAAAGGCTGGATGATACGATTAACGAGCGCAAAAGCGTCGTAATCGTATCATCGGTACAGCGTCGGCGTAATTCATAATTACGCTGACGCAATGGTCCGATGTTGTTCCTCGCTCCTGCGGCCGCACACATCGCTGTGTGTGAAGTCGCAGGAGCGAGGAACGTCTCCTACCGGCCTCACTGCGGCTTCCGTAGGATATGCGGAAGGAAGGAGGTGGGCAGGATGTTTACATCCTGCTCATCTCCGCCCCTCCGCTCTGATTGGCCGCCTGCCGTGTGACGTCGCAGTGACGCCGCACGACCCGCCCCCTTAACAAGGAGGCGGGTCGCCGGCCACAGGGACGTCGCACGGCAGGTGAGTGTGTGTGTGAAGCTGGCGTAGCGATAACTTTCGCTACGCCAGCTATCACCACATATCGCTGCTGCGACGGGGGCGGGCACTATCGCACTCGGCATCGCAGCATCGGCCTGCGATGTCGTAGTGTGCAAAGCCCGCCTAAGGCTATGTGCGCACTAGAAAAGTGATTTTTCTCAAGAAAATTTCTTAAGAAACTTCTGGGAGTTGAAGATTTCCGCACTTGCGGAAAAATCCGCGGGAAAAACGCATGCGGATTTGCCGCGAATTTGCCGCGGATTTACCACGGATTTACCGCGGATTTACCGCAGGTTGGTCCCTGCGGTTTTGCAATAAATAATATAGATAATCGATAGACAGATAATGGATAGAGGGAAAGATGGATAGATGAATAGATAGATAGATAGATAGATAGATGAGAAAGACCTATATAATGTCCCACCTCCCTGCATTTTCTAAGCTGGCACCCTTTAGTGACTTTCATGTGGCACTAAAGGCTGCTTAAGGCTACTTTACACGCTGCGATATCGGTCCCGATATCGCTAGCGTGGGTACCCGCCCCCATCTGTTGTGCGACACGGGCAAATCGCTGCCCGTGGCGCACAACATCGCGCAGACCCGTCACACATACTTACCTGCCCGGCGACGTAGCTGTGACCGGCGAACCGCCTCCTTTCTAAGGGGGCGGTCCGTGCGGCGTCACAGCGACGTCACTGAGTGGCCGCCCAATAGAAGCGGAGGGGCGGAGATGAGTGGCCGGAACATCCCGCCCACCTCCTTCCTTCCTCATAGCGGCCAGGAGGCAGGTAAGGAGAGGTTCCTCGTTCCTGCGGCGTCACACATAGCGATGTGTGCTGCCGCAGGAGCGATGAACTACATTGTTACTGCTGCAGTAACGATAATCGAGAATGGACCCCCATGTCACCGATGAGCGATTTTGCACGTTTTTGCAACGATACAAAATCGCTCATCGGTGTCACACGCAGCAACATCGCTAATGCGGCCGATGTGCGTCACAAATTCCGTGACCCCAACGACTCCGCATTAGCGATGTTGCAGCGTGTAAAGCCCCCTTTAGCCTTGTATTTAGCCATAAAATAAATAAATAATTAAAAAAAAAACCCAGCGTGAGGTCCCCCCATCTTTTGTAGCCAGCTAGGGTAAAGCAGACGGCTGCAGCCTGCAAACCACAGCTGGCAGCTTCACCTTGGCTGGTAATCCAAAACAGAGGGCACCCCACGCTGTTATTTTACATTAAATAAATAATTTAAAACAAAAAACGTGGGGTCCCCCCCAAATTGCATCACCAGCCAAGGTAAAGCGGACAGCTGTGGTCTGGTATTCTCAGACTAGGGAGGTCCACTATTATTGGACACTCCCCAGCCTAAAAATAGCAGGCCGCAGCCGCCCCAGAAGTGGCGCATCCATTAGACGTGCCAATCCTGGCGCTTCGCCCCAACTCATCCCATTGCCCTGGTGCGTTGGCAAACGAGGTAATATATGGGGTTGATGCCAGATGTGTAATGTCACCTGGCATCAAGCCCTGGGGTTTGTGAGGTCAGGCGTCTATCAGATACCCGACATCACCAACCCAGTCAGTAAGAAATAAAAAATAGACAACAAAAAAAGTTTTATTTGAAAAAACACTCCCCAAAACATTCCCTCTTTCACCAATTTATTGAAAAGAACAATCAATTCCACGTCCGGCGTAATCCAATATGGGGGGGGGGGTACCACGGCGATCCATACCATAGTCGCTGTCCCAGTCAATGAAGAACAGAATGTTCCCCATTGGCTGGGAGAGCAATGCAGTGACCTGAGCTAACATCAATAGCCCAGGTCACTGCATGGGATGCCGAGCGCTGCTGCCAGGAGGATAGATGAGATCATTACCTGCTGTGATCATCTCCTGTACTGCTGACGTCAGCGCTGTCACTGACTTCTATGCCCACTGTGTTGTCAGAAGTATCGCGAGAGCCCGTGACGTCACCGCTAGTGACAGTCTCGGGCCGCTCGCGAGACGGGCATAGACAGCAGTGACCGCGGTGACGTCAGGAGGCAGGAGATCATCACAGCAGGTAATGATCTCACCTCCTGACAGCAGCGATCGTCATCCCCGCGGCTGCCAGCAATGCAGGGTGTCAGTGTCTGCCTGCGCTGCCGCGTGACAGGCTGCTGACACTGCGGGCAGACACTGACATCCTGCAGTGCAGTGTCAATGTCTGCCTGTGTCAGCGTCTGCCTGCACTGCAGCGTGACAAGCTGCTGACACTGCGGGCACACACTGACACGCTGCAGTGCAGGCAGCCGCGAAGCTGGAGCGGGACACAGACTGCACGGGCACCTGGAGGTTGCACGGAAGTGCTTCTGTGCGGCGTCCAGGCAGTGTGACGTGTGTGTTTACTCTGCTCCGCTTCCTCTTCCAGGCATAATGACATCGCTTCCTGCAAAACCGCAGGGAGCGATGAGCATTACCGTAGGTAAATCGCGGCTATATATGGGGTATACCGCACATCATTTGCTACCTGCGGTATACCCCCGGAATTTTGCGATTACATTACAGTGAATGGAGTGAAATTCCGGGGGTATTCCGCAGGTACCTGCGGAAAATAATGGACATGCTCATTTTCTCAAGAAATTTTCTCAAGAAATTCTTCTCAAGGAAATTTCTTGAGAAAAATCCGCAGTGTGCGCACAGCTATTTTTTTTTTCACATAGGATTTGCTGGGAAATGTCTGTACAAAGATTGCAGACATTTCTCAAGAAATTTCCGCGGCAAATCCGCGGGTAAATCCGCGGGTAAAACGCACTAGTGCACACATAGCCTAAAATGCCTTGCATTTCAGGTAAGCAACATGGCTATATCAGGAGAACTATACTACATTTCTAATTGAAGGTATTTGCTAATATTATTATTATTACACCTACTACATATTGGGATAGAATCTTGGAGATGGGAATACCCCTTTAAGCACCATCCTGGTGTTCCAAAATCCCTATGATATGTCTTGTGTTATTATGGAAAGTCACTAATGGAAATGTTGAACTCAATGCCTTGTAAGTTCTGCCTGCCTGATAACTGTTGACAAATTTAGGAATTAAGTGGAATATGTCAGCATGTTTTGGCTACCTTATATGAGAGCAGCATGATGTACGAGGACAAAAAGGCCCTGAGTTCAATGATGTATCACTTAGATTACTGTGTGCAGCTGTTCTGACACAGTAAAAAGTTTTAGATTTTGCATGTAGCAGTGCTCTGAGCGCTGCCCCCGAACACACTAGGCTCTCAGTGTAAGGCTATGTGCGCACGTTGCGTAAATACATGCAGTTACGCTGCGCTTTGTAGCGCAGCGTAACTGCATGCGTCCTGCGTCCCCTGCACAGTCTATGGAGATTGTGCAGGGGCCGTGCGCATGTGGCGTTTAAGAGCGCAGCGCTTCGGCTACTGCCGAAGCGCTGAGTAAAAAGAAGTGACATGTGCTTTGCCGGCAGCTCCTGCTCTGTCTATGGGAGGAGCTGCAGGCAGAGCGCATGGAATCGGCTTTCACTACGGACATTTCTGCAGCGATTTAAAGCGCACATGTGCTCTTCAGATTGCTGCAGAAAGTTCTGCAGTGACTGTACGCAACGTGCGCACATAGCCTAAATTTCCATAGACAGAAGCTACTAATCACAGAGCGGGGCAGAGTTGAACTATAAAGCTGGGGTCACACTAAACGACAGCGACAACCACGTCGCTGTTACGTCACCATTTTCTGTGACGTAGCAGTGACCTTGTAAGTCGCTGTCATGATCGCTGCTTAGCTGTCAAACACAGCAGCCGAAGCAGCGATCATAACGACACGCGTCGCTGTGCTGCAACATGTGCAGAGAGCAGGGAGCCACGCACACTGAGCGCTGGCTCCCTGCTCTCCTAGCTACAGTACACATCGGGTTAATTACACGATGTGTACTGCAGCTACATGTGCAGAGAGCAGGAGCCGGCGCTGGCAGCGTGAAAGCGGCGGAGGCTGGTAACGAAGGTAAATATCGGGTAACCACCTTGGTTACCCGATGTTTACCTTGGTTACAGCTTACCGCAGCTGCCAGATGCCGGCTCCTGCTCCCTGCTCGCTTCATTTCGTTGCTCTCTCGCTGTCACACACAGCGATCTGTGCGTCACAGCGGGAGAGCGACGACCAAAAAATGAAGCTGGACAGTCAGCAACGAGCGGCGACCTCACAGCAGGGGCCAGCTCGTTGCTGGATGTCACACACAGCGACGGCGACGGGACGTCGCTGCAACGTCACAGAAAATGGTGACGTAGCAGCGACGTCGTTGTCGCTGTGTGTGTCACCACCTTTACTCATGCACCACTGAGACCCACTAATGATATAGATAAGGGACTTAAGCTAACATTGCAGGTAAACAAAAAAAGACTGTGAGATTACAAATGCAGGGCTGAAGTTTCTGTTTTAACACTTGCAGCATGCTGTCTTCAGATACATAGCAGAAGTCTGCTGACAGAAACCCTAACACTAATAACATTTTATAGATATGATTATTTTTTTAGTTTGCTTGTAAACCCATCATGAACATCTGAGGAATTAAGCCTGCAGGGAAGTTTTTTGGTGCTATTATATGGCTAGTACAAGTATTTTAACCCTTTCAACCAGGGTGATTTTCCGTTTTTTGTTTGTTTTTTTTGTTGTTGCTGGATATTGCAGTAGTCGAGGAGATGAGGAGGGCATGACTACAATTTTAGTAGATTCAGGACATGAATATTGTTGATCATGCTCATCTATCAACCTGAACTTAGGCAATGTAAATGCAGCCTATATATTGAGTGTGATGGTGCAATATGTGAGCATTTAGGGCCCCACTTTGTCTAAAGCCTGCTTTACACCTTACAATTAGGTATGCGATCTCGTATGCGATGTGACACGCCCAGGTTGTATATGCGATCTAATGAGATTGCACGTAGGTCGTTCATTTGCTGTCACACGTGCGTTAGTAGTCTATGTTAAATTGATCAATTTTATGTGCGATCCTTTAGATCATGTGTTCTGTGACGTATGCATTGGGCACCTTTTTTTTTTATTTATTGACTTGACAAGCGTGTGTAATGTGTAGGGAAGCGTTTTTACTATGTCATCTGCCATTCAGCTCTGCTACATGGCCGCTGACAGCAGACACAGACAGCCATGTAGCAGAGCTGAATGGCAGATGACAGCAGACACAGAAAGAGCCGCACGATCAGAATGAACTCGGGTGAACCTCACCCGACTTCACTGTCATGCTGCGGCTCTGTCTGTGTCGCGCCCTGATTAGTGGTCACCTCTGAAGGATTCACCAGTGACCGCTAAACTCCTGAGTAACTGAATTGAGCAGCCCTCTCTCATACTCACCGATCCCCGGAGCTGCACGGCTTTCTCACTGCTCCGGCGGCTTTTACTGTTTTGAAAAAGCCGGCCGCCCATTAAACAATCTCGTATTCCCTACTTACCCCGCCCACCGGCGCCTATGATTGGTTACAGTGAGACACGCCCCCCACGCTGAGTGACAGGTGTCACACTGCACCCAATCACAGCAGCCGGTGGGCGTGTCTATACTGTGTAGTGAAATTAATAATTAAATAATTAAAAAAAACGGCGTGCGGTTCCCCCCTAATTTTAAAACCAGCCAGATAAAGCCATACGGCTGAAGGCTGGTATTCTCAGGATGGGGAGCTCCACGTTATGGGGAGCCCCCCAGCCTAACAATATCAGCCAACAGCCGCCCAGAATTGCCGCATACATTAGATGCGACAGTTCTGGGACTGTACCCGGCTCTTCCCGATTTGCCCTGGTGCGTTGGCAAATCGGGGTAATAAGGAGTTATTGGCAGCCCATAGCTGCCAATAAGTCCTAGATTAATCATGTTAAGTGTCGCGGGCGGAGGAGGGGACGCCGCGCTCCCCCGCTGCTCAGGTCCGGCTGCCGCGGCTGCTGCGGCCTGCCGCTGCTCGGTGGCTCGAGCGATGGGCCGGATCCCGGGGACTCCAGCGGCGCTCCTCGCCCGTGAGTGAAAGGGGGTTTTTGGGTGTGGGGATTGTTTATTGTCCGTGACGCCACCCACGGTTGTGGTGATTTGTTGACACCACCGCTGCTCTGTATGGGGATCCCGGGAGGGATGGTATGGAGCAGCCAGTTGTTGTGTTGCCCCTCCGTGGGTAGGGGTTGGTGATCCCGGGGCCCAGTGATGAGGTGGGAGATGCAGGGCTTGGTGGGCGCAGGGACGCGGGGGCAGCGCTGTGCCTTGCGGCACTGTGGTACTCACTCAGCCTGAGACGATGACACAGTTCTCGGTAAAACACACGGCTGGAAAGACGGTTCCCACGGACGGCTGCACTTGCTTTCCCCAGTAGGTGACGGTGACGGTCCCTCTGTCCTGCACCTATGATGATAATGGTTGCGATGGGTTCCCACCGGTAACCCGCTCCCCGGCTTGGATATGGGCCGGAGGAGCTCTACTTTGCCCGCAGGCGCTGGCCCTGAGAAACTGGTGCCCTGGCGGTGGCGGTGTCTCTCCGTTGCGGTTGGACTGTTGCCTTCAATCGGGACTTGGTTGTTGGGAGACAGACGTCCCCTTCACTGACGGATTTGGCAAATTATGGCGACTCCTAGCCTTGCCGGGATCCGAAAGGCCCCTGCCCTGGTGCTGACTGTTCTTCGTATACTGCTCCAGACCGCCGGGTCACCACCCGTCCGCGGTCCTTCCAGCAACCTCCGAGCAGTCCCCCTGCAGACTATCACCGCCGTCTGCTGACCTTGCTGACACTGTCCGGGGCACACACCCGGACCAACTTCAGGCTTTACTACTGTCACTTTTCTGTCACTTCAGCTTTCCTCTTTAGCTCCACTACTGCTTCCTTCTACTTCACTCCCCTAACTCTATCTGCCTAGTTCTCCCGCCTCCAGGGCTGTGAACTCCTCAGTGGGCGGAGCCAACCGCCTGGCCCACCCCCTGGTGTGAACATCAGCCCCTGGAGGAAGGCAACAAGGATTTTTGGTTAGCCTAGGTGTTCCTAACTGGGGTGTAGGGTGTGGTGGTGTGATGACCTGTGACCCCTGGCTTGCCCAGGGCGTCACATTCCCCCTTAGCAAAATGCAGACCGTCCGCGGGCTGCCCGTCCAACACCGGTTTTATTTTCTGAAAAATATATAAAAAAATTGGTAAAACGGTAACATAACAATTCATGACATCATCCCACATCGGGAGGCACATTTCTTAAACGTTGCAAACGGTTTACGGTTACGGTCTCCGCTCTCTCCCACCCAAGCAACCTGGCCCTGATACTGCCCCTAAAACCCAGGCAGCACCCCTTGACCCCAGTCCAGCACAAGTTACCCGAGCGGGATCTGTCCTTCCCCTCCAGAGGGTAGCCACCGGTTCCTGTGGTGGCTGGGCCCCAGCCTGCTCTGCTGAGGGCCCTCCCTCCAACCTGCCTCTCCGGAGGCGGTTATGCGGAAACGGTAACGGTAAAACAACTTATTTACAAGCCACTAATGTTTGTGGTTGCCCTGCAAGTTCACGGGCTTGTCCATGGAAAGTCCTCCATGCAACTTTTTAAACGGTCCCCACGGGGACAACGGTGCCGGCAACGGCCGGTTTTTTCACAATCACGGTAGAATCAGGTGAAGCTTCGGTAATCATTCTCATTTTTAAACTTTCAAACACAACTCAGTGGTGGCACCAACGGGGACTGGACAACGGTGCTCCGCTGCCGTTACTGTGCACTTCCGTCCTCCTCACCCGGCTCTGGGTGGAAGAACACGGGCACCAGCCCCTCCAGCACATAGCAAGCGCGGCGAGGAAGGGCCGCCCGATACCCGTTGTTTCCACTCCGGGGGATGTAAGTGGCCTCCGTGCCCTGCAGAGCGACGACTCCTTCATCTTCCTCCGAGACGGGTTCGGTGTCAGGCCCGGAATCACTATCGTCCGTTTCTGCGCCAGGCGGGTTGCCGCCAGCTGCCGCAGCTTCCAGGCCTGTCACTCTCTCGGCCACGGTCACGGAGGAGTGTATGCCCGATGGACCAGGCGCAGCGCGGTGCACGGGCAAGGAGGGCAGAGGTGGCATGGGGGCCAGGGGTAGACTGAGTCCCTCAGCCGCAGCGGCCGGTCCCTCGGGGACATAGGGGCGTGGGTCACTCACCAGCTCCTCCATCATGGCCTCCATTCCATACACTCGTGCAACTGCGGCTGCATCCTCCACCTCCGCGGTCCACTGTTCCATCAACCGGCAGATCTGGTCCCGGTAGTGTCGGCAGATCCCTGCCGTCCGGGCCCTCAGCCATGCCGCTGTTCCGGGCACCGGTTCGGTAGCCTCCGCATAGCTAGGGGGAGCGGCCATTCTTTGCAGGGGTCGGCGGATCGTGGGGCCCCAGCGTCCTTATCTGTATAGCCGCGGCTACATGCGGCCAGCCGCCATCGCGTCCCCCTTAGCTTCTTTCCGGCCCCTCCTCTATTGGGGCAGGGTTTTGGCCTTCGCGCCTCTGCTACTCGAGAAGACGCTCGAGTGGGAACTTTTCGCGCCAAAGATGGCGACTTCCGAAATTTTTCAGCCGGATACCTCCGGCGGTCACAAGGCGCACCTCTACCCAACGGCAGAGCGGTAAGATCCTGTTCGTGACGCCAAGTTGTCGCGGGCGGAGGAGGGGACGCCGTGCTCCCCCACTGCTCGGGTCCAGCTGCCGCGGCTGCTGCGGCCTGCCGCTGCTCGGTGGCTCGAGCGATGGGCCGAATCCCGGGGACTCGAGCGGCACTCCTCGCCCGTGAGTGAAAGGGGGTTTTTGGGTGTGGGGATTGTTTATTGTCCATGACGCCACCCACGGTTGTGGTGATTTGTTGACACCACCGCTGCTCTGTATGGGGATCCCGGGAGGGATGGTATGGAGCAGCCAGTTGTTGTGTTGCCCCTCCGTGGGTAGGGGTTGGTGATCCCGGGGCCCAGTGATGAGGTGGGAGATGCAGGGCTTGGTGGGCGCATGGACGCGGGGGCAGCGCTGTGCCTTGCGGCACTGTGGTACTCACTCAGCCTGAGACGATGACACAGTTCTCGGTAAAACACACGGCTGGAAAGACGGTTCCCACGGACGGCTGCACTTGCTTTCCCCAGTAGGTGACGGTGACGGTCCCTCTGTCCTGCACCTATGATGATAATGGTTGCGATGGGTTCCCACCGGTAACCAGCTCCCTGGCTTGGATATGGGCCGGAGGAGCCCTACTTTGCCCGCAGGCGCTGGCCCTGAGAAACTGGTGCCCTGGCGGTGGCGGTGTCTCTCCGTTGCGGTTGGACTGTTGCCTTCAATCGGGACTTGGTTGTTGGGAGACAGACGTCCCCTTCACTGACGGATTTGGAAAATTATGGCGACTCCTTGCCTTGCCGGGATCCGAAAGGCCCCTGCCCTGGTGCTGACTGTTCTTCGTATACTGCTCCAGACCGCCGGGTCACCACCCGTCCGTGGTCCTTCCAGCAACCTCCGAGCAGTCCTCCTGCAGACTATCACCGCCGTCTGCTGACCTTGCTGACACTGTCCGGGGCACACACCCGGACCAACTTCAGGCCTTACTACTGTCACTTTTCTGTCACTTCAGCTTTCCTCTTTAGCTCCACTACTGCTTCCTTCTACTTCACTCCCCTAACTCTATCTGCCTGGTTCTCCCGCCTCCAGGGCTGTGAACTCCTCGGTGGGCGGAGCCAACCGCCTGGCCCACCCCCTGGTGTGAACATCAGCCCCTGGAGGAAGGCAACAAGGATTTTTGGTTAGCCTAGGTGTTCCTAACTGGGGTGTAGGGTGTGGTGGTGTGATGACCTGTGACCCCTGGCTTGCCCAGGGCGTCACATTAAGCGTCTATGAGACACCTTCCATGATTAATCTGTAAATTACAGTAAATAAACACACACACCCGAAAAAATCATTTATTAGAAATAAAAAACACAAACATATACCCTGGTTAACCACTTTAATCAGCCCCAAAAAGCCCTCCATGTCCGGCGGAATCCAGGATGCTCCAGCGTCGCTTCCAGCACTGCTGCATGGAGGTGACCGGAGCTGCAGCAGACACCGCCGCTCCTGTCACCTCCACACAGCAACTGAAGACAGCCGCGCGATCAGCTGAGCTGTCACTGAGGTTACCCGCTGTCACTGGATGCAGCGGTGGATGCAGCGGTGGCCGCGGGTAACCTCAGTGACAGCTCAGCTGATCGTGCTACTCACCTCAGTTGCTGCGTGGAGCTGACCGGAGCGGCGGTGAGTAGCGCGATCAGCTGAGCTGTCACTGAGGTTACCTGCGGCCACCGCTGCATCCAGTGACAGCGGATAACCTCAGTGACAGCTCAGCTGATCACGCGGCTGTCTTCAGTTGCTGTGTGGAGGTGACCGGAGCGGCTGTGTATTCTGCAGCTCTGGGCACCTCCATGCAGCAGAGCTGGAAGCGACGCTGGAGCATCCTGGATTCCGCCGGACATGGAGGGCTTTTTGGGGCTGATTAAAGGGGTTAACCAGGGTATATGTTTGTGTTTTTTATTTCTAATAAATGATTTTTCGGGTGTGTGTGTTTATTTACTGTAATTTACAGATTAATCATGGAAGGTATCTCATAGACGCCTGACATGATTAATCTAGGACTTATTGGCAGCTATGGGCTGCCAATAACTCCTTATTACCCCGATTTGCCAACGCACCAGGGCAAATCGGGAAGAGCCGGGTACAGTCCCAGAACTGCCGCATATAATGTATGCGGCAATTCTGGGCGGCTGTTGGCTGATATTGTTAGGCTGGGGGGCTCCCCATAACATGGAGCTCCCCATCCTGAGAATACCAGCCTTCAGTCGTATGGCTTTATCTGGCTGGTTTTAAAATTAGGGGGACCGTATGCCGTTTTTTTAAATTATTTAATTATTTATTTCACTGCACAGTATAGACACGCCCACCGGCTGCTGTGATTGGGTGCAGTGTGACACCTGTCACTCAGCGTGGGGGGCGTGTCTCACTGTAACCAATCATAGGCGCCGGTGGGTGGGGTAAGCAGGGAATACGAGATTGTTTAATGGGCGGCCGGCTTTTTCAAAACAGTAAAAGCCGCCGGAGCAGTGTGAACGCCGTGCAGAGCCGCGCCGGTGATCGGGGACCGGTGAGTATGAGAGAGGGGGTAAGAGGGATAGACTGACATGGACAGAGAGAGAGGGAGAGAGATAGTGACCGACTGACAGAGATTAGTGCATGACAGACATTGTGAGGCGCTTCAGAACGCAGCTTTTTAGCTGCGCTCTGAAGCGGACCTTTTTTAAGCTGCGGTGCAGAGCGCACACCTGCGCACATAGCCTCAGACATCAAAATCGTATGAGGGATGTCACACGTTTCAATTGACTAGGTTCATACAACAAAACGTCCAATGTATGAGGAATAAACGACGTGTATGCGATCACCGTATTTGCGTTCAATCTTGATCGCACGTAGGTGTCACACGCAAATACGTCACGAACGATGCCGGATGTGCGTCACTTACAACTTGACCCCGACGACGGATTGAAAGATTTATTGAAGCGTGTAAAGCAGGCATTAGGCCGGCCCGATTTGTTCTTGCCATCTACTTTTTATATGTTTCACCAGTTCCACATACCAGATTGTCCCGGGTTTGTATTATGAGAGTTCTCACATTACTATGACACTAGAGGAAGCTCATACATAGTATACAGATTTATACAGCTTTCAGTGCGTTCAATACATTCTGTATAAATCTAGAAGCGGTTAACCCTCCTGCTGGTGGCTACATGCAGCCAAAATTATATAATGTATTAAGTCAGAAAAACCGAGCTCCTCCATATAGATGTGCTACATTATAACAGAAGTTTGTAACTGAAAAAGAATGATAGATATTATGGTTAATAAAAGAGTGCAGCGCTCTCAGTAGGGTGTATGGCCCATTCTGAGTATTGCTTAAGGGACTCTATTATTTCTGTGCATTCCAGTGCCTTTGTATCAATCAGAATAGATCTTGTTATATTTTAATATGAAAACAGCATCCTGGTTATCCCAGTACACTTGTGATTCCAGAGCTGAAAACATTACATTAGTCATCTCTGCAATGCATTTCTTAAAGAAAACACATTATATTGCAAATACAGTACAAATTCAGGACCTCCTCACTATTCTCACTGGGACCTGGTAACTCATTGACTATTGAGTAGCCATAAGTAGTCAATAATTATAATTTCTGTAATATCACATAGTGAGACAAACTCAAACTCTGACCATTGACTGAACAATTAATTTTGACTATTTGAAAGAAGAGTTTATTTTTATTAAAATGAATCTGTCAGCAGGATATCAAACCTCAAACTATTGATATGACCATGTAGCTCTTTCAAAGGCAAATCCAGCATTTCCTTTACGTGACCAATCTGTTCCTCTAAAGGGGGCTTTACACGCAGCGACATCACTAGGTTGTGCGTCACGGGCAAATTGCTGCCTGTGGCGCACAACATCGTTAGGACCCGTCACACGGACTTACCTGCCTAGAAACGTCGCTGTGGCCGGCGAACCGCATCCTTTCTAAGGGGGAGGTTCTTTCAGTGTCACAGGGGCATCACTAAGTGGCCGCCCAATAGAACAATAGAAGCGGACGGGCGGGGATGAACGGGCGGAATATCCCGCCCCCCTCATTCCATCCTCATTGTGGGCGGCCGCAGGTACAGTGTTGTTCCTCGTTCCTGCGGTGTCACACATTCCTGCCATGGAAAGGGACGCACATCTGCATGAGTATCAGCAGAAGCTGGTACGCAATCTTAGATTGGCTTTTCCACTAAACACCAGTGCTGCACAGAGTGAATCTCACATTTCTAACTTGCCAACCATGGGACTGTGGAGTCATCACTCAAACCGTACCAGTAACACCGTATCTGGTGGTAACAGCAATTTTATGTAATCGTTTCATGAATTTTTTACACCATCCTTTGCAAGGCCAGAAGACACAAGAAGTCTGACACATAGTCAACGCCTGGAGAGGATGATACAGGAGTATCTCCAAGTGAACATCGATGTCATGACTGTGCAACTGGAACCTTGCTCATTTTGGGCGTCCAATCTGGAAAAATGGCCTGATCTCGCCACTTACACCTTGGAGATCTTGTCGTGTCCCGCAGCCAGCGTTCTCTCGGAACGTGTCTTCAGTACTGCTGGGTGTGTGCTGACAGATAAGCACACGTGTCTGTCCAGTGATAATGTGGACAGACTAACGTTCATCAAGATGAACAAGTCATGGATCTGCAAGGACTTTTCTACCCCTGTGTCATTCTGGGGAGACTAAAGGCTTGTGGATTTTGGAATGTGCTTCATGAAAATAACCATTTTAAGTTTAAATTGTCTCTCCAGTAAAGGAGACAAACTCTAGCACAGCGCCACCTATTGGAAGTAGCGATCCTAAAAGTCACAAGTGGATCGCTAATCCACTTGTGACTTTTAGGATCGCTACTTCCAATAGGTGGCGCTGTGCTATATTTCCCAGAGGGGCATTGCAGCTATAAGTCCCCTTACCTGGCAGCCAGACTGGCTTGCAAAGTCTCCTTAAGGAGAATAGTGTTCCCCCGTGGTCCCCATTTTAAGTTTGAAACTGTGGGAAAATTACTGCCACTTAAGTAGTGTCTGTGCCCAAATTTGGCGAAATAATTTCTGACATAGAAAGGGACGCACGTATGCAGGAGTATCAGCAGAAGCTGTTACACAATCTTAGATCAGCTTTTCCACTAAACACCAGTGGTGCACAGAATGAATCTCACCGCTTTGTCATCATGGCTAGGAGGAAATGGTCGTTTACTTGTTCACATCTGAGGGACTGAGTGCTGGCTGCTGTGCTGAGACAGCATTGAGTAGGGTGTCCCTGCAGAGTTGCAAATTTGGTAATGTATAAAAAGAGTGGAAAAAGGCCAGATGTTGGTGGAAAGGGGAACAGGCGTGTTAGAAAGGGAAAAAACGTTTGTGTCCGTGGGGTTGGTAGTAAAGCAACAGTAACATCTGCTGAAGAAACACCATCTGTTACGAGGGGACTGGCAGATTAGGATAAGGTGGTATATATCCCAATCACCAGTTGGGGTCCACCGTGCTCCCAGATGGAAAAGGAGATGCTGGCAACCCGAAAGTTAGGCGGAGGATACAGAGCTGGGTGGCTCTGAAACTAATAGGATCCTGACCCGAGTTAGACGACACACGGATCAGGAGACTGTGAACCCTGTTAGCGTCACAGGGTCCACACACCCAGCCCAGGAACTCCCTGTTAACAACACAGGGGCCCTGGGGTACGCTGTCCCTGTGCGTAGGGGGCACACCTGTGGACAGCAGGCGCAGCAGCAGCTGTAGCAGCAGCCCAGTTAATGCCACTGAGCTGCACTAGCAGGACTGGTCGGACAGGAGCTGGCTGTAACCGTGCTGCGTTACCAAGTGTGGTGGCGTCCAGCACCAACGCCCTATCCCTGCCTACCTCTGTCCTAAAGCCGCAATGGGTTCAACACATGGAGGTGTGCTCTGTCTGAGCATAATAGAAGACTGCACACCTCCATGTTGTCTCCAGCCCCTTTTATAACCTGGGTCCGCCCCAACCCAGGGTGGACCACAATGCACCTCCAGGAGCCAATAGCAGAGTCCCACGTCATCAGTGATATAACCAGCGGCCTATCCGGAACTGCCACTTCACTGATGACCTCATGGCAGCCACGCACCAAAAACCTCACCAGTTATCGTCTGACGAACAATGATGAGGTGCCAAGTTATAGGGACGGGCATCTGCGAGCCAGTCCTAAGTGACCACATCATCAGGACACCTGATGCCCTCTGGCCTATCTGGGCCTGCCACCTCACAGACATGGCCAGTGAGGTCCTTACCGGACCTAGCCTTTGATGCACTAAGTGCCTGAGCATACTCAGTAGCCTGAACAACAGTCTCAGAAAATCAGCTTTAGCATGCTCAGTAGGCATAACACAGGACTTATACACGGCACGGAGTCCAAGTACCTGTGCAAAGAGGCTTTTCGCAGTGTGGGAGCATGCTCAGTAGCCTGAACTGAGGACTTAGCCTCAGGAATGGCACAATCAGGCTGAGAAAGCTCACTAGGCGAAACACTGGACTTAGGCTGTGGCTGGAGTAAATTGGCACACGCATGCGCACTAGCCGCCTCTCCACACTTAGACGTGGAGGAGGAAGCAGCCAGCTGGATGACCCGAGGCAACTGGAACTGCAGCAGGCTGCTTGCGGCTACGGTGGCACCGATTCGTAACACTATCTTCCAGCCAAAATAAGATGTCTACTTCTCCCCGTGGATAATCTGATATGATCCCTTTGTTACGAACACGACCATGGCTACCAAATGTAGATGAGGCACCAAAACAGCAGGTGCTTGAATGGATCTCGAGTAGTGATGAGCGAGCATGCTTGTTACTACTCGGTACTCGCACGAGTATCACTGTACTCGGGCTACTCGGCGGGGACCGAGTAATCTCGCGATACTCGTGCTGTACTCGTGGTCTTTATCCCTGCATGTTGGCGCTCTTTTGAGAGCCAGCCCTCATGCAGGGATTGGCTGGCAGACCACTGCAATGCCACAGCCCTGTTAGTTGTGGAATTGCAGTAAATGGCCGGCCCGCACAGCGTGACCGAGCCTTTATACAGGCGGGCGCGCTGTGCTCTGCTCACAGCAATCCAAACAGTCAGTGCAGGGAGAGTGTTGCTGCTTCAGGGAAAGGTTTGCGGCCCTTTATAGTTAGTTCCGGAGCAGGGCTGCAAACAGTGTGACCAGAAGTCCTTCTCAGGACATACAATAAGTTGTATACAGGCAGGCATGGTATAGCCAGGTCGGAGTACAGTAGCAGAGTCCTTCTCAGGACTATTGTTGCTATATACAGGCAGGGTATAGCCAGGTCGGAATACAGGCTAGTGACCAGAAGAGTCCTTGTCAGGACTATTGTAGCAGTATACAGGCAGGCAGGCAGGCAGGCAGGGTATATAGCCATTCCTAGTGGTGACCGTATACCAGCCTTCATCATATCTGGGGCTGGTGTACACAGTCTAAAACAGTCCAGATAGTGTCAGACTTCTCAGTAATTGTCGCTCCTAAAAACCTGTTAGGTTCTTATTGCGTCCGTGCTTGCATTTAAAAACCGCACGTGTGTTCCTGTCGGTGGCAGCGTACAGGTGCACTTGTGTGCGTTTTTCACAAACTATTATATAACGCACAAGTGTAGTGTATAATACACGTCAGTCAGCAGTGGCTGATAGTGTCAGACTTCTTAGTAATTGTCGCTCCTAAAAACCTGTTAGGTTCTTAGTGCGTCCGTGCTTGCATTTAAAAACCGCACGTGTGTGCCTGTCGGTGGCAGCGTACAGGTGCACGTTTTGCACAAACTATTATATAACGCACAAGTCTAGTGTATAATACACGTCAGTCAGCAGTGGCTGATAGTGTCAGACTTCTCAGTAATTGTCGCTCCTAAAAACCTGTTAGGTTCTTATTGCGTCCGTGCTTGCATTTAAAAACTGCACGTGTGTGCCTGTCGGTGGCAGCGTACAGGTGCACGTTTTGCACAAACTATTATATAACGCACAAGTCTAGTGAATAATACACGTCAGTCAGCAGTGTCTGATAGTGTCAGACTTCTCAGTAATTGTCGCTCCTAAAAACCTGTTAGGTTCTTATTGCGTCCGTGCTTGCATTTAAAAACCGCACGTGTGTGCCTGTCGGTGGCAGCGTACAGGTGCACTTGTGTGCGTTTTTCACAAACTATTATATAACGCACAAGTGTAGTGTATAATACACGTCAGTCAGCAGTGGCTGATAGTGTCAGACTTCTCAGTAATTGTCGCTCCTAAAAACCTGTTAGGTTCTTAGTGCGTCCGTGCTTGCATTTAAAAACCACACGTGTGTGCCTGTCGGTGGCAGCGTACAGGTGCACGTTTTGCACAAACTATTATATAACGCACAAGTCTAGTGTATAATACACGTCAGTCAGCAATGGCTGATAGTGTCAGACTTCTCAGTAATTGTCGCTCCTAAAAACCTGTTAGGTTCTTATTGCGTCCGTGCTTGCATTTAAAAACTGCACGTGTGTGCCTGTCGGTGGCAGCGTACAGGTGCACGTTTTGCACAAACTATTATATAACGCACAAGTCTAGTGAATAATACACGTCAGTCAGCAGTGTCTGATAGTGTCAGACTTCTCAGTAATTGTCGCTCCTAAAAACCTGTTCGGTTCTTATTGCGTCCGTGCTTGCATTTAAAAACCGCACGTGTGTGCCTGTCGGTGGCAGCGTACAGGTGCACTTGTGTGCGTTTTTCACAAACTATTATATAACGCACAAGTGTAGTGTATAATACACGTCAGTCAGCAGTGGCTGATAGTGTCAGACTTCTCAGTAATTGTCGCTCCTAAAAACCTGTTAGGTTCTTATTGCGTCCGTGCTTGAATTTAAAAACCGCACGTGTGTGCCTGTCGGTGGCAGCGTACAGGTGCACGTTTTGCACAAACTATTATATAACGCACAAGTCTAGTGTATAATACACGTCAGTCAGCAGTGGCTGATAGTGTCAGACTTCTCAGTAATTGTCGCTCCTAAAAACCTGTTAGGTTCTTATTGCGTCCGTGCTTGCATTTAAAAAACGCACGTGTGTGCCTGTCGGTGGCAGCGTCAGGCTCCATATTGTCCCTGGATAGAGATGTGCATGAGGGCCTCAAAACATTGTTCCCATTGCAAAGGAGCGGGTCTCCTGTCGTTGTAATGCCCATTCTGAAAGAATGGGCGAAAAAATTTACCACTGGGGGTATACTTGAAACAACGGCCTAACTATTGTAACGGTCATCATGATGGCGCATGAGGAGAAGGAGGAGCAGTCCAGCGATTAGCCAAAGTCCAGAAGTGTGTTACCATGGGTGAGTGGAGGTACATGGCAAATTCCCGTTACAAACTTTAAATTCCGCTGTCATTTGCTGGTGGTGTGGGGAAGTCTGGCCCAATCCAACCCTTGTTCATCTTGATCAGAGTCAGCCTGTCAGCATTTACAGTTGACAGGCGGGTGCGTTTATCTGTAATGATTCCACCTGCGGCACTAAAAACACGCTCTGACAAAACGCTAGCGGCAGGGCAGGCCAGGACTTCCAAGGCGTAGAGAGCCAATTCATGCCACGTGTCCAGCTTGGATACCCATTAATTGTAAGGCACAGAGGAATGTCGGAGTACAGTTGTTTGATCTGCAAGGTACTCCTTGAGCATCTGGGCAAACTTAGGATTTCTTGTGGCACTACCCCGCACCTCAGGGGCTGTGGTATGTGAGGGGCTGAGAAAACTGTCCCACATCTTAAAGACTGTTCCCCTACCTCTGGCGGATTGGACTTGTGCCCCTCTCGGCTGTACGCCTTGGTTGTCCACTGATTCCTGACCTATGCCGCTAGCGTTTTGTGAGGGGAATGCTTTGCCTACTTCCGTGACTATGGCCTTCTGGAACTGCTGCATTTTGCCTGACCTCTCCGCCTCGGGAATAGGAGACATAAAGTTCTCCTTTTAGCGTGGGTCTAACAGTGTTACCAACCAGTAATGATTGTCGGCCAAGATGTTCTTAACGCGAGGGTCACGAGACAGGCAGCTTACCATAAAGTCAGCCATGTGTGCCAGACTCTTAACAGCCATCACTTCAGTATCCTGACCAACACGATGACTGAACATGCTGTCCTCCTCCTCCTCCCCCTCCTCCTCCTCCTCATCATCTACCCTGTCCTCTGGCCAGCCACGCTGAACCGAGGATATGACTGCATGTCATATCCTCAATTTGGCCAGAGAGTTGCTCCATGTCTTCATCCTCCTCCTCGTCATAGTCCTCCAATGCACGTTGTGATGAGACGAGGCTGGGCTGTGTGTTATCACCCACACCCACTACTGTTTCTTGCTCAAACTCATCGCGCTCCGCCTGCAATGCATCATGGTTGTTTTTTGAGCAGAGACCATTTTAGAAGGCAGAGAAGCGGTATGGTGACGCTAATAATGTCATCATCTCCGCTCACCATCTTGGTGGAGTCCTCAAAGTTTTGGCGGATGGTACATAGGTCGGACATCCATCTTCACTCCTCAGGTGTTATGTGTGGAGTTTGACCCATTTCCCGACGGCTTAGGTGATGCAGGTACTCAACAACTGCCCTCTTCTGCTCACATATCCTGACCAACATGTGCAGAGTTGAATTCCAACGCGTGGGGACATCACACACCAGTCTGTGAGCCGGAAGATGCAAATGGCGCTGAAAGCTGGCAAGGCCGGCTGAAGCATTAGGTGACTTTCGAAAATGTGCAGACAGGCGGCGAACGTTTACCAGCAGATCAGACAGCTCTGGGTATGACTTTAGAAACCGCTGAACCACGAGGTTGAGCACATGGGCCACGCATGGAACATGTGTCAGCTGGCCTCGCCTCAAAGCCGCCACAAGGTTCCGGCCATTGTCACACACAACCTTTCCTGGCTTTAGGTTCAGAGGTGTGAGCCAGTGATCTGCCTGCTGTTTCAGAGCTGTCCACACCTCTTCTGCATTGTGGGGTTTGTCACCTATGCAGATTAGCTTCAGCACAGCCTGTTGCCGCTTCGCCGAGGCAGTGCTGCAGTGCTTCTGTGTCGCCCTGGACAAGCCAGGGGCCACAGAGCACAACACTTACACACCCCACACTCCCTGCAGGCATATCATAGTCAAAACACAAAATCCTTGTTGCCTTCCCCAGGGGCTGTTGTCCACACCAGGGGGTTGAGCCAGGCGGTTGGTCTCCACCCACCAAGGAGGAGGGAAAACACAGGCAGTGAGAGATAAGCTAAGGAAGTGGAAGGAGGAAAGTAGTAGAGAGGAGAAAAGTGACAGCAAAGAGCCTGAAGTTGGTCCGGGTGTGTGGCCCGGACAGGACAGCAAGGTTGGCAGGATGTGGTGACCGTCTGCAGTGGAGGCCGATTGGAGTCTGCCGTAAGGACCGTGGACGGGTGGTGCCCCGGCCGTACCGGACCGGTATACAAAGAGAAGCCAGCGCCATTGGCAGGGGCCTTTCGGATCCCGGCAAGGCTTGGTGTCGCCGCGAATTTGCCAAATCCGTTAGTGAAGGGGACCTCAGGGTTTCCAAACAGCCAAGTCCCGATAGAAGGCAACCGTCCAACCGTGAAGGGGAGACACCGCCACCGTCAAGGGCAACCGTCTCCCAGGGCCAGCGCCTGTGGGCAAAAGGGGCTCCTCCGGCCCATATCCAGGTCGGGGAGTGGGTTACCGGTGGGAAACCATCACTACCAACACTGAACTTAGGTGCAGGGAGAGACAGTCATCACTAACCTTCAGGGAGGAACAACCGCAGCCGTCCGAGGGACCCGTCCATCCAGCCACTTGTTTTACCGTGAACTGTGTCATCATCATTGGGCTGAGTGAGTACCTCCGTGCCGTGCGGCACAGCGCTGCCCCTGCGACCCTGCACCTCATCAGGCCCCGCAACCCGCCTGTCATCCATCTCTACCCCATCACCGGGCCCCGGGACAACGAACCCCCCTACCCACGGAGGGGAGAAATAACAACAAAGCTGCTCCCTGTCAAAGGCTCCCGGGATCCCCGTCCAGAGCAGCGGTGGTGTCCACACAATCACCACAACCGTGGGTGGCGTCACGGACAATATCCCCAAAACCCAAATGACCCCTTTTCCCTCACGGGCGATGAGCGCCGCTCGAGTCCCCGGGATCCGGCCATCGCTCGAGCCACCGAGCAGCAGCAGCCGTAGAGCAGCGGCAGCCGGACCCGAGCAGTGGGAGAGCGCAGCGTCCCCTCCTCCGCCCGCGACACTTCCAGCTTGGGACTGGTGTGGAGGGTAAAGTGGATGAGGATGCGCAGAAGGAGGAGGAGGCTGAGGAGCATGACATTCCGGAGCTGTAGAGTGTGGGTGAAACCCTGACTGAGGTAGGGCCTGCAAAACTTGGTGTGTGAAGGACGTGTTCCGTCCCTCGCTCAGACTGGGTCCCAGCTTCCACAATATTAACCCAGTGTGACGTCAACGAGATGTAGCGGCCTTGCCCACATGCACTTGTCCACGTGTCTGTGGTTAGGTGAACTTTGGCTGAAACAGCGTTGTTCAGGGCACGTGTGATGTTTTGTGACACGTGGTTATGCAATGCGGGGACGGCACACCGGGAGAAATAGTGGCGGCTGGGGACCGAGTAACGTGGGACAGCTGCCACCATCAGGTCGCGGAATGCTTCTGTCTCAACCAGCCTAAAAGGCAACATTTCCAGCGCAAGCAGTCGCGAAATGTTAGCATTTAGAAGTGTGGCATGTGGGGCGTTGGCAGTGTATTTGCGCCTGCGTTCAAAGGTTTGCTGAATGGATAACTGAACGCTGCGCTGGGACAAGGACGTGCTTGATGATGGTGTTATTTCTGCGTGGGCAACTGCAGGTGCAGGGCCGGAGGAGGCTTGTTCGCAGGCAGCATGGACAGGGGATTGGCTCGCATGCACAACAAGCGAAGACGTAGCAGTGACATCAGCAAGCACTGCTCCTCGACTCTGTTGTACATCCCACAAAGTCGGGTGCTTGGCTGACATGTGCCTGATCATGCTGGTGGTGGTCAGGCTGCTAGTTTTGGTACCCCTGCTGATGCTGGCACGGCAGGTGTTCCAAATGGCCTTTTTAGAATCATCTGGAGCCAACTTAAAAAACTGCCAGACTCGGGAAGACCTAACATTTGTACAGGCACCTTGTGTCGTGTTGTTCCGTGGGAACAGTTGCCTGACGTCTGCCTGGGGCCACCACCCTGCTTCTTACTGCCTGTTGGGATGCTACGCCTCCCTCCCCCTGTGCACTGCTGTCCTCGCTCTGCATATCCTCCTGCCAGGTTGGGTCAGTTACTGGATCATCCACCACGTCGTCTTCCTCTTCCGCACCCTGCTCCTCCTGACTTCCTGACAATTGTGTCTCATCATCGTCCACCCCTTGTTGAGACACGTTGCCAACTTCGTGAGAACGTGGCTGCTCAAATATTTGGGCATCTGTACATACAATCTCGTCATGGCCCACTTCAACAGGAGCTGGCGAGAGGCCAGAATGTGTGAATGGAAACGTGAACGAACAGCTCTTCTGAGTGTCCAAGTGTGGGATCAGTAATGTCCGTGGACGTGTACTCGGCCTGGTGGTAGGAAGGAGGATCAGGTTCTGAAATGTGCGGTGCAGTATCACGGCTACTGACACTTGACCGTGTGGAAGACAGAGTGTTTGTGGTGGTGCCAATCTGACTGGAAGCATTATCCGCTATCAAACTAACAACCTGTTGACACTGGTCTTGGTTCAAGAGCGGTGTACTGCTGCGGTCCCCAAGAATTTGGGACAGGACGTGCGAGCGAGTAGATGTGGCCCTTTGTTGTGGCGAAATTAGAGCTTGCACACGACCTCGGTCTCTGCCTGCACCACCATCACGTCCACTTCCTTGTTCGTTGACAACGCCCTTGCGCATTTTACAATGCTGTGCTGATGTGTATTCACTAGACTTGTGCGTTATATCCAAGTTTTTGCAAAACGCACACAAGTGCAGCGGAAAGCTGCCACCAACAGGCACACACGTGCGGTTTTTAAATGCAAGCACGGAGGCACTAAGAACCTAACAGGTCTCTATCCAGGGACAACGTGGAGCCTCCCAATTTTTGGCTGCCCTGCCTAAGGGCTATACTACAATAGACCCACTTCCTTACAATGGGCACTTCAGGTTTACAGGCCCTCGTGCACGTCTCTATCCAGGGACAACGTGGAGCCTCCCAATTTTTGGCTGCCCTGCCTAAGGACTATACTACAATAGACCCACTTCCTTACAATGGGCACTTCAGGTTTACAGGCCCTCATGCACGTCTCTATCCAGGGACAACGTGGAGCCTCCCAATTTTTGGCTGCCCTGCCAAAGGGCTATACTACAACAGACCCACTTCCTTACAATGGGCACTTCAGGTTTACAGGCCCTCATGCACATCTCTATCCAGGGACAACGTGGAGCCTCCCAATTTTTGGCTGCCCTGCCAAAGGGCTATACTACAATAGACCCACTTCCTTACAATGGGCACTTCAGGTTTACAGGCCCTCATGCACGTCTGTATGCAGGGGCATTGGTGAACCTCACAATTTTGGACTGCCCTGGCAAAGGAAAATACTACAAAGACTCACTTCCTCAAAATGGGCACATTAGACTCAGAGGCCTTTATGTACGTCTCTTCTCAGGGACATCGGAGTGCCACACAATGTTTTACGTAAAATCTTTCATGTATTAATCTCAAAAAGTAACATACATTAGCTCTATCTCACTATTGGGTATGTGCCCTTAACATTTCCGCCATGAAAATTCATTTTGGTGTCATTTTTGAAGGTTTTCTGGTGAGTCCGTAAAAATGGCGTAAAACGTGGACAAAATTGTTCACAGCTGTGACTTTTGAGTGATAAATGCTTCAAGGGGTCTTCCCCATGCTGTTGCCATGTCATTTGAGCACTCTTCTGAGACTTTTGTGACATTTTTAGGGTTTCTACATGCTGCCGGGGGTCATTTCACAAAAATACTCGGGTCTCCCATAGGATAACATTGGGCTCGGTGCTCGGGCCGAGTACACGAGTATCTTGGGATGCTCGGCCCGAGACTCGAGCACCCGAGCTTTTTAGTACTCGCTCATCACTAATCTCGAGTGCTCCATCAAGTGGCCTCTCTTCCACCTTAACTTCAATATCCCAAATACTCCATTTCTCTGTGGTGTCACCCCAATTGCACTTGCTTCCTACCAGCTCTCAAGTCTCCATCCGCCCTGCTGAGTATGGGGTAACAGAGATAGTTGAGTCTGGAGAGCTGTTTAGTCACACTATAGCCTGGGAATCAGAGGTCTGCTCCAAAGCTGCAGTCAGTCCAGACAAGGAAATTATCTGCAGTGATGCCCAGAAGCTTTGTGAGTCGGATCAAGGCCCTGATGAAGAAGGTTTTGAGCATAATGTAGACCCTCATTCCCAAACTGTAATTCCTCTTGGTGGAGACAATGGGGAACATGCTGATGAGACTCAGATACCTTATTGGAACGACAACTTTACTATTCGGTCAGGGCAGGTAAAGGTTGGCTCTGAGGAGTCAGGAAGAGGGGAGTGAGAACACACACGGTGATAATGAGGTTTGAGTCCCCATTTACTGTCAACCCACAGTCTGTCGATGAGGTCAGCAGAGGAGGTGGAGGAGGATGCTACTGACGACAAGGTTAGGTTGTGCCTTCCTGGACAGAGACGGAGTACTGGAAGCACGTCAACAACTGCATCCTCAGCCACAACTCTGCCTCTGAGCAGAGGTCATGGTGGCTCTGCAGGTCACATGGGCTGTAAGCTTTGCCTAGCCTGGGCCTTTTTTGAAAAGGATCACCCAACTCATGTCATCTGTAAGATTTGTCACCAATCTGTAAGTAGAGGCCAAAAACTCACTAATTTGAGTACTTCGTCCATGAACCGTCACATGGATATGAAGTGACAGGATGAGGGTGTATTGATGAACTTTATCCACTGTGAATGCAAGATGCTTCTTTGCCGTTCATTGTATGCATTGTTATTCACATGTAAAAGGGTAATGCGGGCGTCATACGATACGATCTATCGTGTGATCGGACGAGCGTTCGTACCCGCCCCCGCCGTTTGTGCGTCACGAGCACTTAGTTGCTCGTGGCGCACAATGTCGTTAAACCCCCATCACGCGCACTTACCTGCTGAACGACCTTGCTGTAGGTGGCGAACATCCACTTCCTGAAGGGGGTGGGACGTTCGGCGTCTCAGCGACGTCACACAGCGGCAGGCCAATAGAAGCGGAGGGGCGGAGATGAGTGGGACGTAAACATCCCGTCCACCTCCTTCCTTCCGCATAGCCAGCGGGACACAGGTAAGCTGTGTTCATCGTTCCCAGGTGTCACACGGAGCGATGTGTGCTACCCTGGGTACGATGAACAATCGGCGCAGAGAAGAGGAAACGACTTTTTGAAAATGAGCGATGTGTCAACGAGCAACGATAAGGTGAGTATTTTTGCTCATTCACCGTCGCTCGTAGCTGTCATACGCTACGATATATCAAACGATGCCGGATGTGCGTCACTTACGACATGACCCCGCCGACATATCGCCCGATATATATCGTTTCATATGACGCCCACATAAGAGTGTATAAATTACCTTTATTCACTGTAAATGCAAAATGCTTATTTACTGTCTATTGTATGCATTGTAGCTGACCCACAAGGGGCCGCTATTTTGCATCTGCCTTTGACTGTTTAGTCACTATATCAACAGCAAAACGGTCTTCGGCTGTGGACTTGGAGACTAAAAGCCATTTATACAATCAGCTGATGTGTCATGTGATTCAGGCCCTTGAACCTGACACATCATCTGATCTCTTTGCCTTCCAGCAAACTGATCAGATGATATTGGATCCGGATTGGACGGTGCGGGACCTTTGACCCATGATTACTGCGCAGGGGGGTTCTTTATTTCAATAAAGATGAAGTCACTAATTGCGTTGTATTTTATTTCTAATAAAAATATTTTTCTGTGTGTTGTGTTTTTTTATCTGTAGTAGAAATTCATGGCGGCCATGTCTAATATTGGCATGACACCATGAATTTCGGGATTAGGGCCAGTTGATAATATACAGCTAACCCTAACCCCATTATTACCCAGCGAGTTCCCCGTCACCAGGGTTGCTGGAAGAGTTGGATACAGCGCTAGAAGATGGTGCTTCTATGAAAGCGCCATTTTCTGGGGCGGCTGCAGACTGCAATTCGCCGCATTGGTGCCCAGAAAGCTTGGGCACCCTGCACTGCAGATTCCAATCCCCAGCTGCCTAGTTGTACCTGGTTGGACACAAAAATTGGGCGAAGCCCACGGCACTTTTTTTTTAATTATTTCATGAAATTCATGAAATAAAAAAAAAGGGCTTCCCTATATTTTTGGTTCCCAGCCGGGTACAAATAGGCAGCTGCGGGTTGGAGGCAGCCCGTAAGTGCCTGCTGTACCTGACTAGCATACACAAATATGGCGAAGCCCACGTAATTTTTTTGGGGGGCAAAAAACCTGCATACAGTCCTGGATGGAGTATGCTGAGCCTTGTAGTTCTGCAGCTGCTTTCTGCTGTCTGTCTGTATGGAGGAGATAGCAGCTGTTGAACATCCAGGACTGTATGCTGGAGGGAAAGGCAGGGGGAGTAGAACTGCAAGGCTCAGCATACTTCATCCACTAGTGTATGTGTGACGCCCTGAAGCATCAGGTAGTCACACATAGGCCCTGCCTAACACCAATCCCACACAAGGTTACATACAGCCGACCTGAAACCCTAGTCACCCTCCTCAGAGTAGGACAGACACACCAGTGGGAGGGACCAGGCGGTTGGCGAACGCCCACCTAGGGGTCTAGAGAACCTGGGGCGGGAAAACAGTCAGTTCAGTCTGTAGCTCAAGTGGAGTTCAGACCATTCAAGGTGGACCTGGGCAGGGTTGTAGCCCGCCGGTACCGACACTGGAAAACCGACCCGGAAACTGTGCACAAAGGGGGTACTTGGACCCTGATGCCAGGACCGGCAATAACGGCCTAGCTAATTAACCTATTGAGGGCAGGCTTTTAGGTCCTGTCCCAACCTAATACCCAAAAAGAGACAACCACCCACCGAGAGGGATAGGGCATCTGCCAGGGCCTGGTAGATCCCACGGGTCAACATCAGCGAGCAAGGCTCCCAACAAAAGGACCGAGAGCGGACTCCCGTGTTTCACACAGGGAAGTCCAACACACAACACAAAGCGTGCAGAGGAAAGAGACATTGACTACTAGCCCGAGTGTGGGACCAGATACACCCGACTGCGGCAGCCGGCCACCATCATCTTGGTTTACAAAATGACTCTGTGTTTATTGACTCCACACATCAGTGCAACCTCATCCAGCACCAGGACAACCAGTGACTCCACACATCAGTACAGCCTAATCCAGCACCAGGACAACGAATGACTCCACATATCAGTGCAACCTCATCCAGCACCAGGACAACCAGTGACTCCACACATCAGTGCAACCTCATCCAGCACCAGGACAACCAGTGACTCCACACATCACCGCAACCTCATCCAGCACCACGACAACCAGTGACTCCACACATCAGTGCCACCTCATCCAGCACCAGGACAACCAGTGACTCCACACATTAGTACAACCTCATCCTGCACCACGACAAGCAGTGACTCCACACATCAGTACAGCCTCATCCAGCACCAGGATAACTGAACTGTAAGTTTACTGGTCCCTGCAATCCTGCACAACACTGGGCTCCGGGGCATCCATCCCTACCCACAGAGGGGTTAACATCCAGCTGCCATCAAATCGCCCCCGGGAACCTCACAGCAGCAGCGGTGGTGCCACATCTCACCACACACCGTGGGTGGCGTCACAGATAATCTACAGCAAATCCCATATACATATGTCCCCTTTTTATTTGAAGTGTCCGCGCGACCCCCGGGTCCGGAGAACCCCTCGAGCCATACCGTAGATCCGACGGCTAGCATGGGGGTGGCACATATGCAGGAGAGCAGACAGCAGCTGCTGAACTACAAGGCTCAGCATGCTGCATCTAGGACTGTATGCTGGAGGGAGAGACAGGGGGAGCAGAACTACAAGGCTCAGCATGCTCCATTCACTAGTGTATGCAGGAGAGCAGACAGCAGCTGCAGAACTACAAGGCTCAGCATGCTGCATCCAGGACTGTATGCTGGAAGGAGAGACAGGGGGAGCAGAAATTCAAGGCTCAGCATGCTCCATTCACTAGTGTATGCAGGAGAGCAGACAGCAGCTGCAGAACTACAAGGCTCAGCATACTCCACCCAGGATTGGAATAAATAATGGCATAAACAACTGCATATTATAAAATTATTGATATATATATCAGTACATATGTATATATATACACATCATATGCTACGCAGAAAAGGACTATGATATGTGAACCAAATCGCTAGCAGCAGACAAAAACAAACACAAGAGGAGGCGATCATCGGTTCAACTCTTTTTTATTATTATTATTATTATTCATATTATAATTCGGAACATGCGGAGAGGTGATGGGAGAGGAAAAACGGTATACATCACCGCAGACAGTACAAAAATTGGTAACAATGTACCGGTTATGTACAAAAAAATGTATATTGTCATATCCAACCAGGGAATAGTGACCCACAAATCAGAATCACATGCTCACAGAGATGGTGCACCAGGGCAATTCTTAATATAAGATATATGTAAATATAAACTAGAAAACCTAGTATATACAAGAGAAAGCCATGGATAACAATATTTAACCTCTTAATATAGAGAGGATTATATCATATGAAAAAACACCATGTAAGCATGTATCAATGTTGGTGGTGAAAAGCCACACCGCAGCGGGGAAGCAC
Source organism: Anomaloglossus baeobatrachus (assembly GCF_048569485.1). Lineage (NCBI taxonomy): Eukaryota > Metazoa > Chordata > Amphibia > Anura > Aromobatidae > Anomaloglossus > Anomaloglossus baeobatrachus. The sequence goes on from NC_134353.1 coordinate 553,091,118, forward strand.
AAGGACCACAGTAAACAATTATAGTGAGAGTAGATAAGATAATTCAATATATATATATATGTACTCTCACATTAGGGTCGATGTGTATTTCCAACAGCAGAGGTGTGGACCAGCACCAACAGTGACATGCAATGCTACTAGTTGCTGAGGATCAAATGTCCACATAGATCAATTACAGCATGGCAATAAAAAGCAGCATGCAGCCACTAATTAAGGAAGAGGAAGCCATGGGTAGCAATATTTAACCTCTTAATATAGAGAGGATTGTATTATATGAGAAACACCATGTAAGCATGTATCGATGTTGGTGATGGAAAACCATACCGCAGCAGGGAGGCACAAGGACTACAAAAAACAATTATAGTGAGAGTAAATAAGATAATTCAATATGTATGTGTACTCACACATTAGGGTCGATGTGTATTTCCAGCAGCAGAGGTGTGGGCCAGCACCAACAGTGACATGCAATGCTACTAGTTGCTGAGGATCAAATGTCCACATGGATCAATTACAGCATGGCAATAAAAGGCAGCATGCAGCCACAATTCAAGGGTACTAGTCGCTGATTAGACCAAGGCAAATATACAAGCATACCATTACCTAGATAAGAGGACTGCGGAGGGAATGCGCCCGATGCGCATTTCGGAGTGTACCTTCGTCAGGGGGCGTGACCGGAAACAACGGGGGTGCCATTAAAATAGGCCTTCATCCCCCAGCTGATTGGGCAGACAATCAGACGCATCCACCGCCGGCCAACCGGAAGTCCCGCCTCACGGACACGTCATGGCCACTCAGAACGCCGGGTAATTAAACCCGGCGTCCCTGTCGCCATAGAGACGCGTCCGGGAGAACAAGGAAATCCAGGCAAGTGGCGCATGCGTCAACCACCCAGCCAGAAGGGGGATGAAAAGTATAAAAGATAGAGAATGCTATGCAAGCAAATAGACTCGGAGAAATCACTGCACAATGGCCGTATCATGATATGGACATATATATCACACAGTCTCATAGGGAAGAAAATGTATCTGAACAAGGAGAGAAAAAATAATACTAATAGTGGGACATACATATCATAATCACAACTTCAAATATAATGCACATAATAGAATCATTAAGTGAAGAAATTACATCTATACACTTATTACATGAAATTGTACAGGCATGCATGTAGCACAGTATATAAATTAAAATAGAAATAAAAAAATGAATGAAAGTGAATAATAAAAATTACAAATAAGAAAAATAGAAAAATCAAAAAGTAAAGATTGCAGAATACAAAATACAAAATAATAATAATAAAAATAAAAAGGTATAATTAAATAAAAAATGAGAAAAAAAATAATAATGAAAAAAAAAGAAAAATAAAAAATAAGAAATTAGAAACAAAATGAAGAATTGTCGCAGTCCAGAAGGATCCAATCCATGTCAGCATCTTGTGTGGAAAGAAGACGATAGCCAGGATAACGAATCAACAGTACGAGTAGCATTTGCTAATGCATAGAATACAATAGGCCTAAAAAAATTAAAAGAATATTAAAACCAAGAAAAAACACCAGGACATTACAAAAAAGGAATGAAGCTCATGTTTTCATTTAAGCCTTGGGGCTGCACAGTACGGAGACGCCAAATCCACTGTGTCTCTAATCGTGCCAGTCGCTGACTGACACGACCCCCACGAATATCCACGTCAAGGGAATCAATTCCACGAACTGAAAACCCCTTCGAGTCGCACTCATGAAAGAGCTTAAAGTGCCGTGGAATTGTCTTGAGGGTGGATACATCATTGTGTTCCCGTGCGGCTTCGATTCCCAAAATGTGCTCGCGAACCCGAATTTTGAGTTGTTGGGTCGTGAGACCAATGTAAATTTTGGGACATGGGCAAACTCCATAGTATATTACAGACTTAGACTCACAAGTAATCCTTTTTCTTATTGTATAGTTCCTTGTAGAGGAAGAGTCAGAGAATGTATTCATCCGCAGTACATTAGGACAAGCCACACATTTGCCGCACGGGAAACATCCAGTCCTAATAGCTGGTACGTTGGAAAACATTGGGGATGGAGTGCTCTCATAGAGACTGTGGACAAGATAGTCCTTAAGGTTTTTGGCTCTACGTAAAGTGATTTGTGGTCTTATGGGTAAAATTTTGGCCAGTATGGAATCAGCCTGTAGAATCGGCCAAGATTTCATCAGAGCGTTACGAATACCAGAGTGTGCAGAGCAATAATTGGTAATAAACCGAATAGATGAATCATTATTCCTCGCATTCTTGGAGTACAGAAAATCGTTCCTCAAAGAGTATTTAGCTCTATGGTAAGCATGTTTAATCATTCGTTTGCTGTACCCCCTTTCAGAAAAACGCTTGGTTAGCTCAGCCGCCTGTAATTCAAAATCACAATCACTGGAACACAGTCGGCAAATACGGAGAAATTGTCCGACAGGTACAGAACGTATCATATGTGGGGGATGAAAAGATGACGCATGAAGTAGCGTATTAGTCGCCGTGGATTTACGATGTAGATTGGACTGTAAACAGTCCTCAGAGTCCCTATACACCAGTACATCCAAAAATGCGATGGAATCAGCAGAGCTTTGATATGTAAGATGGATGTTGCGAGTGTTGGAGTTCAAATCACTAATAAATTTCAAAAGAAAATCAAAAGACCCCTGCCAGATAAGGAATATATCATCGATGTACCGAGTTCATAGAAGGACTCGGCCAATCGACGACTCCAAATCTGACAGGGGGAGGTCCCTCTCCCACAGCCCCAGGAACAGATTAGCATAGGCTGGCGCAAAAGAAGCGCCCATCGCCGTGCCCTGGAGCTGGAGGTAGAAGGACCCCTTAAAAACAAAAAAATTATGTGTCAATGAGAACTCCAACAGTCGCAACACCAGATCTACAAAATTAGATGACATATTACTCATACTTAAATAAAATCTCGCTGCTCTGATTCCATCAGCATGTCGGATACTGGTGTATAGGGACTCAACATCACATGATACCAAAAGAGAATCTTTGCCCACATATAATCCGTCTATACGCCTCAAAAAATCGCTAGTGTCCTGAATAAATGAAGGAAGATTCCTTACAAGCGGCTGAAGTTGATTATCAAGCCATCTATTGATGTTTTCAAGGAAATTACCATTGCCTGAGATAATCGGGCGACCCAGAGGGGAGGAAGCATTTTTATGCACTTTGGGTAATAAGTACAATGTTGCAATCCTGGGTTCCGGTACAATCAAAGCCGATGCCAATTTAGGGGAGATAATACAGTCATCCTTAGCCACTTGCACAATCCGCTTGAGTTCCTCCACATATTTAATAAGGGGGTTAAAAGTTAGTTTTTGGTAACACACAGTATCCCTTAAGCTGGTGTCACACACAGCGACAATGACAACGACGTCGCTGCTACGTCACCATTTTTTGTGACGTTGCAGCGACGTCCCATCGCTGTCGCTGTGTGTGACATCCAGCAACGACCTGGCCCCTGCTGTGAGGTCGCCGGTCGTTGCTGAATGTCCAGCTTCATTTTTTGGTCGTCACTCTCCCGCTGTGACACACACATCGCTGTGTGTGACAGTGAAAGAGCGATGAAATGAAGCGAGCAGGGAGCAGGAGCCGGCGTCTGGCAGCTGCGGTAAGCTGTAACCAGCGTAAACATCGGGTAACCAAGGGAAGACCTTTCCCTGGTTACCCGATATTTACCTTCGTTACCAGCCTCCGCCCTTGCTGCCAGTGCCGGCTCCTGCTCTGTGCATATGTGGCTGCAGTACACATCGGGTAATTAACCCTATGTATACTGTAGCAAGGAGAGCAAGGAGCCAGCGCTAATCAGTGTGCGCGGCTCCCTGCTCTATGCACTGTGACATATAGCTGCAGTACACATCGGGTTAATTAACCCGATGTGTACTGTACCTAGGAGAGCAAGGAGCCAGCGCTAAGCGCGGCTCCCTGCTCTCTGCACATGTAGCACAGCGACGTTATGATCGCTGCTGCGTCGCTGTGTTTGACAGCTAAGCAGCGATCATAACAGCGACTTACAAGGTCGCTGTTATGTCACAGAAAATGGTGACGTAACAGCGATGTCGTTGTCGCTGTCGCTTAGTGTGAACCCAGCTTTAGTTGGCGAAAGGCCTCTTTCTCATATGCGGATGTGGGCCAGCCCTCTTATCTAGGTAATGGTATGCTTGTATATTTGCCTTGGTCTAATCAGCGACTAGTACCCTTGAATTGTGGCTGCATGCTGCCTTTTATTGCCATGCTGTAATTGATCCATGTGGACATTTGATCCTCAGCAACTAGTAGCATTGCATGTCACTGTTGGTGCTGGCCCACACCTCTGCTGCTGGAAATACACATCGACCCTAATGTGTGAGTACACATACATATTGAATTATCTTATTTACTCTCACTATAATTGTTTTTTGTAGTCCTTGTGCCTCCCTGCTGCGGTGTGGTTTTCCACCACCAACATCGATACATGCTTACATGGTGTTTCTCATATAATACAATCCTCTCTATATTAAGAGGTTAAATATTGCTACCCATGGCTTCCTCTTCCTTAATTAGTGGCTGCATGCTGCTTTTTATTGCCATGCTGTAATTGATCTATGTGGACATTTGATCCTCAGCAACTAGTAGCATTGCATGTCACTGTTGGTGCTGGTCCACACCTCTGCTGTTGGAAATACACATCGACCCTAATGTGAGAGTACATATATATATATTGAATTATCTTATCTACTCTCACTATAATTGTTTACTGTGGTCCTTGTGCTTCCTCGCTGCGGTGTGGCTTTTCACCACCAACATTGATACATGCTTACATGGTGTTTTTTCATATGATATAATCCTCTCTATATTAAGAGGTTAAATATTGTTATCCATGGCTTTCTCTTGTATATACTAGGTTTTCTAGTTTATAGTTACATATATCTTATGTTAAGAATTGCCCTGGTGCACCATCTCTGTGAGCATGTGTTTCTGATTTGTGGGTCACTATTCCCTGGTTGGATATGACAATATACATTTTTTGTATATAACCGGTACATTGTTACCAATTTTTGTACTGTCTGCGGTGATGTATACCGTTTTTCCTCTCCCATCACCTCTCCGCATGTTCCGAATTATAATATGAATAATAATAATAATAAAAAAGAGTTGAACCGATGATCGCCTCCTCTTGTGTTTGTTTTTGTCCATCCAGGATTGTATGCAGGAGTTTTTTGCCCCCCAAAAAATGACGTGGGCTTCGCCATATTTTTGTATGTTAGCCAGGTATAGCAGGCAGCTACGGGCTGCCCCCAACCCCCAGCTGCCTATTTGTACCCGGCTGGGAACAAAAAATATAGTGAAGCCCTTTTTTTTTATTTCACGAATTTCATGAAATAAATAAAAAAAAAAATGAATTGGGCTTCGCCCCATTTTTGTGTCCATCTTTTATAGAAGTGCCATCATCTGGCGCTGTATCTAACTCATCCAGCTGCCCTGGTGATGGTGGGTCACTGGGTAATAATTGGCTAATACCAGCTTTGTTTTACTAGCTAGTATTAAGCCAGAGATTCTTAATGTCCGGCAAGTTTGACCCGGCCATTAAGAATCTCCAATAAAGGGTAAAAAAAAAGACACCACACAGAGAAAAAATACTTTAATAGAAATAAACACACAGACACACTTAAAGACTCCATGTTTATTACTCCCTCTCACCCCTCCACGATCCTGGTCTTCTGTCTTCTTTCTCCTTCAACCCATGCAGCTCTACATCAGACAGCATTGCATGGGAGGAAGACGCTGCGGGTTGTAAGCGGTGACATCAACCACTGCCACCGCTATTGTAATCTGACAGGCGGGTTACTATAGCAAAGGTGTCCCGATCACCTGATTCCCGGCGCCGGAGAGCCAAGCATGTGCCCAAGCATCTCGCCGGTACACGGAGATGCTCAAACGAGCACCGCATACCGAAGAGATGCACTGACAGGACCTAGCATGACGTCTAGCCATGTTACCAGTCTGTAGCCAATGAGATAATAGACACGTGACTGGTCACATGCTATGACGATGTCACAGAAGGTCCTATTATCAGTGCTGGTTACCGGGAGGACGCAGCGATGATCGGAAAGAAAAGCGGCGGGAAACAGAGTGCAGGATGCGTCGTTGACCTGTAAGTGTATTGGCAATGTTTATTAACTGTATGTGTACATGTATAATGTGTTTGTATGTGTTTTTTTTGGCTGCCATTGTTTTCAATGGGGTTCGAAGGTGTTTGTCGAACATTCGTCAAACGCTCACCGAACTGAGCCGCCGTTCGACGAACCGAACCGAACTCGAACACTGGGGGGGTGGCTCAACACTACTCTTTACCTGCAACAGGCGGTGTGATTGGCAGTTCCCCAGTTTGGAAGTAGAAACAGCTGGTGGTGTTGAGCTCTCTCAGACATCGAGAGCACCACTTTTGGATGAAGGCAACATTATATCTACGCCTGCACCTTCCTCAGAGATTGGCTGGACTAGCTGCAGTTACAAATTGGCCACTAGAGATGGAGAGGTGGGGTAGCTTACTTGAAAACAGTGGTACGTCACTGACTATCACACACACTGATATTATGCCCAAAAGAATTGCCTGCACTTTTTGCAGTTACAAATTGGCTAGTAGAAATGGAGAGGTGGGGTAGCTTTCTTGACAGCAGTGGTACATCACTGACTATCACACACGCTGATACTATGCCCCAAGAAATTGCCTGCACTTTTTACAGGTAAAAATTGTCTAGCAGAAATAGAGAAGTGAGCTATGTTTGTGGAAAGCAGTGGTATGTCACTGAGTATCACACACGCTGATACTATGCCGCAAAGAATTGCCTGCACTTTTTGCAGTTAAAAATTGTCTATCAGAAATGGAGAACTGGGCTATGTTTGTGGAAAACAGTGGTACGTCACTGACTATCACACACACTGATACTATGCCCTGAAAAATTGCCTGGACTGCCTGCAGTTAAAAATTGGCTAGTAGAAATGGAGAGGTGGGGTAGCTTTCTTGACAGCAGTGCTACGTCACTGACTATCACACACACTGATACTATGCCCAAAAGAATTGCCTGCACTTTTTGCAGTTACAAATTGGCTAGTAGAAATGGAGAGGTGGGGTAGCTTTCTTGACAGCAGTGGTACATCACTGACTATCACACACGCTGATACTATGCCCCAAGAAATTGCCTGCACTTTTTACAGGTAAAAATTGTCTAGCAGAAATGGAGAAGTGAGCTATGTTTGTGGAAAGCAGTGGTATGTCACTGAGTATCACACACGCTGATACTATGCCGCAAAGAATTCCCTGCACTTTTTGCAGTTAAAAATTGTCTATCAGAAATGGAGAACTGGGCTATGTTTGTGGAAAACAGTGGTACGTCACTGATTATCACACACACTGATACTATGCCCTGAAAAATTGCCTGGACTGCCTGCAGTTAAAAATTGGCTAGTAGAAATGGAGAGGTGGGGTAGCTTTCTTGACAGCAGTGGTACGTCACTGAGTATCACACACACTGATACTATGCCCTAAAGAATTGCTTGGACTACCTGCAGTTAAAAATTGGCTAGTACAAATGGAGAGGTGGGGTAGCTTTCTTGACAGCAATGGTACGTCATCGACTATCACGCACACTGATACTATGTCCCAAAGAATTTCCTGGACTACCTGCAGTTAAAAATTGGCTAGTAGAAATGGAGAGGTGGGGTAGCTTTCTTGACAGCAGTGGTGCCTTACTGACTATCACACACACTGATACTATGCCCCAAAGAATTGCCTGGACTGCCTGCAGTTAAAAATTGGCTAGCAGAAATGGAGAGGTGGGGTAGCTTTCTTGACAGCAGTGGTACATCACTGACTATCACACACACTTATACTAAGGCCTAAGGAATTGCCTGAGCTGATTTAGACAGACGCTGTGAAAAACCCTTGCACAGCGCTGGCACAGACCTGCCTAGCAAAAATGGCTATGAACTGCTCTAATCTACCCCTGAAAAGGGCTGAAATTACAAGTAGTCCCTAATCCCTAATCCGATGTGTAGATTGCACTGTATAAGTGTATAGCGCCCACAGCAGCAGCAGCAATGGGAGTGGTGACTGACACACACCCGCTTCACTGAGATAATGGCGGCGATGGGGAAAATGGCCGGGTCTTACAGGGCAAGGACATGTGACATGTACAGCCAGCTTGTCTGGCAAAAATCCACTTTGCTGTGTGTGTGTCTGTGATTGGCTGACAGCCTGGCCCGCCCCACTGTACGCGCGGTTAGGAAACAAAATGGCTATCGCCATTCTTTCTGCACTCAGCAGCAGTGATCTAAACCCTGTCCCCCCCCCCACACTATACGCTGAATTTTGATAATATTATTAACAGTGACTGACAGTATTAAAGTGAAAAGCCAGCTGTTAACTAGCTACGCTTTTGGTGATCGAACCGTTATCAAACGGTAACTCGAACGGTCGAACGTTAAGCAAATCGTTCGAGTTCGTTGAAGGACTCGAACATCGCCCAAAACCACTTGAATTTGAAATTGGCGAACGGTTTGATTAGAACACCGCTTATCTCTACTCATCACAGCGAGTGCCCAGTACTTCCCGGGTGAGCGGCACAAAGAGTGAGTAAAAACACCTGGAACCGCAGCATCTGACTCGAATTCTTATTACTGGCTCTGCCGCCACTACGCTGGCACCAAAGACCTTTGCCATAACTACTCCCTTCATCATCCCTCCAGGGGCCCGCTCCACCTGTGGAGAGTGATACCATCCTCGGCTGCTATTACCATCCGCCCTGGAGGTCAGGGACAGCAGCGGCGGCTAATCTCTGGCCATGCACCACAGGTGGCGTCACAACAAGCTTCCTTCTACAATCCCCATCATCCTACCTCCTTATTGGTGTACACCTTGGGGCAGGCTACCGCGGCATCCTAAACCACCACAGGTATGAGACCCGTGCCTTACAGACTCCTTCCCCCTGGGTGCTACAAGTACATCTACCACTGCTTTCTTCAGTGTCCAGCACTGTTCTCCTTCTTTCAGTGACATGTCCTCTGCGTGTCCTAGGGGTGACTTTTCAGCTCAGCGTGAGCCCATACACAATTTTTGCACAGGGGCCCTTTGCTCTCACTGTCCGCCCCTGTACTAACTATTGTGAGAAGCTTGTGGAAGGATACCCAAAACATTTGACCCAAGTCATACAATTTAAGAGCAATGGTACCCAATACTAATGAAATGTGTGTAAACTCTTGACTTTGCAGAAAGTAATAAAAATGCCGTAAAGCATTCTCTCCCGCTCATTAATCTGGCACTTGGCAAATATAAATAATTTTGGTAATCCTAATTGACCTAAAACGGGAAAGGTTTATTATGATTTTCTGTCAAATAGTGAGAAAAACATGCAGATGTGTCTTTATAGAGAGTAAACGTCTGTTTTCAACTGTGGGTATGCTAACACGCTAAGACGGTGAACTAATGCCCTTGCGACTAGTCCCTGCACTCATTAGCATATCATAAAAGCTCTTTAGAATTACTTTTTCTAAAGATCTCTTTATCTATGCTAGTGTATACAGGGACGGTTAGGCAGGGATTAGCAATATGCACTCAGAACTGCTCGTGGTTCTGGGTGCATATTGGACCTGACAGGTTCCCTATAAGTAGACTGGTTGTTTCACACACTGAATCAATAGAGTTATAGACCAGTTCTAAATATTTTTTTCAATTTCAAACACTTTAGGACTGGATAATAATTCTTAGTTCACAAATCATATTTCTCCTACAGACAACTTAAAAGTTTTCGGTTTACAATTTAAATCACTGAAAGTGTCTTGCCAACCAATATTGAAAATTGTCTCAAAGGCTCAAGAAAAAAATAAGCCTTAATATAAATTTCTGCTACATCCTTTCATTTCCATCCGAGGTAAATTTATAGTTTATATAAACTTGTCAAGAAATATATAAAGCATTACATGCCTTGTTACCCTTCATATCTGAAGTATTGAATGTGAATCAGTGTGGGGATATAGTGGAGTTAATACGGGTTATTCTAATTCCTCAGCTTTGCAATCGCGGCACGAAGAAAGAAAAGATGTGTATTTATGGAAATCACATGATTAATTCACGTTAATGATACTGAAATTATAAAACAATGGAAACTAAATTTTCAAAACATCTTGATATATTCAGTATTGAATATGAGCATCAAATACAGAAATATCTGCACTTACATGCCCTGACATGATATTAATGAGGTTATTCATGGTTGTCTGAGGAATGTTCTGCCAAACTGGCAAAATATTGCAAATTGTCTCTTCGGGGAGTAAGTAGATGAACTCTAGCGCCACCTATTGGAGGTAGAAATGCTAAAAGTCAAAAGTGGCCCTTTAACGAGCTTTGTCATGTGATTTAGGATTACTGGGATGCTGGATTGGTGTGTCAGTCTTCACAAGGAGAAAAGCTTTCTTCTTAGACCCCACCTTGGGAAAATAAATCATGAAGAGCTGCTGCTGTATCTTTGCAATTAACAACCAATGATATCCCAGATGTGCTTAATAAATGATAAGTCTGGACAGGCTCAGTCTGGCCCGCCGGGGTACCGGGGAATCCCCCGGTAGGCCTCGGGCCCTCAGTGGGCCCCACGTGCCTTAATTAGTGCGGAGCTGTGTATAGCGCCGCGGGGCCACCGGTTTTTCACGGCCGGCGTTATGTGCGGCAGACTGGGCAGGGCCCCCATGCTCTGATGGGCCCCCCTCCCACGCTCTGAGGGCCCCCCAGCCTTTCAATTACAAACTGCAGCGATAGCACAAGTTCTGTACTATCGCTGCAGTTTTTGCGGGTGCAGAAGGACCTGTGGTGACATCACAGACAGTCATGTGACTCACCGTAGGTCCTGCACCGCGCGCTATTCAAATGTACGTGCATCCTTCAGACGCGCCTACATGTGAATAGTGCGGCCGGTGACAGGAGGCGGAGGAGCTGCTCAGCCCCGCACCGACACAGCGGCCGTCATCACACTGCCGCCGCCGGAGCAGCAGAGGAGAGGACGCACAGGGCTGCAGTTAAGCGCTCAGAAGGAGCCGAAGAAAAAAAAAAATCATTCTCACCTGTTCTCCTCTGTTCCCGCTGTGCTCCAGGCCGCAAGACACAGATCCCCTCAGTGACCCGTCCGGTGCACGGAGCCACCGCTGCAGGCTGACTTCATTGCTTTACTGCAGTTAAATGCTTTACGGCGCCGCAAAGCATTTAACTGCAGTAAAGCCATGATGGCATCCTGCGACGGCGGCACCGGGCGATATCATGGAGGGGCCATGAGCCTGCGGACTGGTAAGGTAAGGACAGCGCAAGAACGGAGGACAGGTGAGAACGTGTGTGTGTGTGAACAATGGCATAATAGGGGACAGGAAGAGAGGCCCATTGCTACAGTACACAAGGCTGGGGGGCCCATTGCTACAGTACACAAGGCTGGGGGGCCCATTGCTACAGTACACAAGGCTGGGGGGCCCATTGCTACAGGACACAAGGCTGGGGGGCCCATTGCTACAGTACACAAGGCTGGGGGTCCCATTGCTACAGTACACAAGGCTGGAGGGCCCATTGCTATAGTACACAAGGCTGGGGGCCCCATTGCTATCCCCAGTGTCAGTGTCATTATCCTGCACCCCCAGTGTAAGTGTCATTATCCTGTACCTCCAGTGTCATTATCCTGTACCTCCAGTGTCATTATCCTGTACCCCCAGTGTCAGTGTCATTATCCTGTACCCCCAGTGTCAGTGTCATTATCCTGTACCTCCAGTGTAAGTGTCATTATCCTGCAACCCCAATGTCAGCGTCATTATTCTGTACCTCCAGTGTCATTATACTGTAACCCCAGTGTCAGTGTCATTATCCTGTACCTCCAGTGTCAGTGTCATTATCCTGTACCCCCAGTGTCATTATCCTGTACCTCCAGTGTCAGTGTCATTATCCTGCACCCCCAGTGTCAGTGTCATTATCCTTCTACCTCCAGTGTCAGTGTCATTACCCTGTACCCCCAGTGTCAGTGTTATTATCCTGCACCCCCAGTGTCAGTGTCATTATCCTGTACCCCCAGTGTCAGTGTCATTATCCTGTACCTCCAGTGTCAGTGCCATTATCCTGTACCCCCAGTGTCATTATCCTGTACCACCAGTGTCAGTGCCATTATCCTGTACCCCCAGTGTTAGTGTCATTATCCTGTACCCCCAGTGTCAGCGTCATTATCCTGTACCTCCAGTGTCAGTGTCATTATCCTATACCTCCAGTGTCAGTGTCATTAACCTGTACCCCCAGTGTCAGTGTCATTATCTTAGGTTATATGTAATTACTCTTCAGGGGGCCTCTATATGTGATGATAGTACAGGAGGAGCTTCACTTTTAATCGTATGAACGTATATCTTACCATCATATAAAAATAAACACCACACAATAGACAGTGATTGAAAAATATCAAAAGGATAAAAATCAAATTTGAATATCAAGATTTTCTATATATGCAATAGCGTTATCATTTACAATATAGAAATCCTTCTTGTCACCATGGTAGGATCTCAGGGGGCACTCCTCAACAATGTGCTGGAGCTTCACTATAAATACTGTATAAATATATATATATAAAAAAAAAAAAAAAAAGCCTGATCTGTCTATAGAGCAGTGTTGTCAGAATACACAGGACTAGAGAAGGGTTTATCCAACATGTAACACTAGTTTGGAAACTATAGTGAAGACAAATATTCACAGTCTCCAAATGGAAAAGTGTATTGGGTGGTAATGCTTAACACCACCACATACTGACTCTTAAGGGGGCTTTACACGGTAGCGATATCGCTAGCAATTTGTAGCGATAGCGAGCGTGTAAGTACCCGCCCCCGTCGCGCATGTGATTGTTTGTGATCGCTGCCGTAGCGAACATTATCGCTACGGCAGCGTCACACATACTGACCTGGTCGGCGGTGGCGCTGTGACTGCCGAACAATCCCTCCTTCAAGGGGGAGGGGCGTTCGGCATCACAGCAACGTCACCGCAACGTCACTAAGCGGCCGGCCAATCAAAGCGGAGGGGCGGAGATGAGCAGGACGTAACATCCCGCCCATCTCCTTCCTTCCGCATTGTGGACGGCGGCAGGTAAGGAGACGTTCCTCCCTCCTGCGGTGTCACACACAGCGATGTGTGCTGCCGCATGAGCGATGAACCACCTGGATAAACAACCCTTACCGATTTTTGAGTTTGGGACGACCTCTCCATGGTGAACGATTTTTTCCATTTTTGAGGTCGCTTAAGGTCGCTGGTCAGTGTCACACGCTGCGATATCGTTAATGATGCCGGATGTGCGTCACTAACAACTTGACCCCGACGACAAAACATTAACGATATCGTAGTGTGTTAATTCCCCTTTAGGGTATGTGCCCACGATCAGGACTCACTGTGTTCTCCATGGAGCAGGTCCTGACCTGCGGGGCCGCACGTCTCCTCTGCAGGAGGAGTTCTCCATACAGAGGAGCATGCGATTACACAGCAAACAATTGACATACTGCGGTCTAGAAAGAAGATCCGCAGGTCAGTGTTTGCTGCGGAAAAAAGAAGCACATTGGGCACGGGATTTCTAGAAATCCATCCACTGTGCTTGTACTTACAACGCAGCGTTTTGGATGCAGCTGAACCATGCTACAGCCAACATGCTGCAAACACTGATTGTGGACGGCTGGGCACGCACCCTTACAGGGGATTTCCCAGATAGATGGCGGCATCGGTGGATTAATTTTAGTAAACGTTTCCATATGAAGATGCTGGATAACATTTTGCTTCTCTTTGAATATATTTTGGCTGATGGACTCGGTGGTTTTCCTCGGACAAGGAATGTCCGTGTGTAAGAAAAACTGTGACTGACTGTAAATAACATATTCCATTATTAACTGCAATAAATAAGAGGCTACAAGAAATCCTGTGCTATCTGCAGGCACAGGACAGGTCTCTATGCGCACTGTAGAGTTTGCTAAAAGTCGCACGTTGTACTGAGAGAAGCCGAAAATGTACAAGTAATAAAAACGTTTATGGTAGCCATAGTGTGGGCCCCTAGAGGCAATTTCCGTGGTAGGCCCCTCACACCCCAGTCCGACCCTGAGTCTGGATATGCAGCAGGTCATGGTAGCACATTTAGGACACAGGCTGATCTTTTTAGCACAAGCAACATATGCCCTGAGATTTGTATGCTGGAAAACAGTTCCTGGGACACTTTTAGAGAAATAAAAGAAGGTAGACTCAGCTCAACTGCTAAAGGCCTGGTGCTCGGGAGAAGGAGGATTCAAAAATAGTAGTAAATCCCAGCACACAGTACAGGAAAAAAAAGTAAGCAGTCAAAGGGTTTGTTGTATGCTTTGTTGATATTCTGATCCTGAGGAAGAGGTTTCTAACTCGAAACGCGTAGACCTATGAAATAAAAAAAGATAATAATTTATCAACAACTCTACATCTTCATTTGGCTGATGTGCGGCGTTAACCCCTTCCCTTCTCCTGTTTGAATTCTCATCCACGTGGGGATGCAGGAGACGCCATTATCTCATGCTTAAACAGTGGTTGTGACGTTCACAACCACAGTAGGTGAGTGTATATATCTTTATATATTACTCGTGTCATCTGGTAATACCCTATCAGCGCTTCTTTTTTCTAGTTTTATGCTGTGATTTATTAAAAAAATACAAAAAGTGTCAACCCGTGTGTAACAATTCACATAGGGAAATTTTGTCCAACGCTTCGGCTCATGATAGAGCCTTCATCAGGGACACATTAACACCATTGAAAAAGTGTGGAGAAAGAAAGTCCAGTTACACATGTATAGAGAAGGGTTGGTATATCACATTTTTGTTTTAAGATTGAATTTTAGCCTGCCATCCCTTTAGGGGTCATTCACCCCTATACAGTAATGGTTACAGCCCATTAAACATTAAATATGACTTCTTGTTGGTGAGATTCTGCTATCTAACACATTGTCCATATATATCATTATGATTTCATTGTCTCATATGTGAGCCCACAGTCCTTCCCTACTTAACAACAGTATATACTGTGGAATTTTGTCCCATTTTCAGCTTTTATATGGTGTCGTATTCACTCTTGAAACAAAAACGTGATATACAAACCCTTCTCTATACATGTGTAACAGGACTTTCTTTCTCCACACTCCTTCAACGGTATTAATGTGTCCCTGATGAAGGCTCTATCATGAGCCGAAGCGTTGGACAAAATCTCCCTATGTGAATTGTTACACACGGATTGTCACTTTTTGTATTTTTTTAATAAATCACAAGCATACAACAAACCCATTGACTGCTTACTTTTTTTTCCTGCACTGTGTGCCGGGATTTACTATTACTTTTAGAGAAATGACCGTATGTCTGGTCCGAAGCCTGAAGCAATGTAACAGCAGAAATGAAACAATGGAGGCTGGCCATAGATTGGTCTAAAGACCACATGGGAAATGCCACAAAGAAGCCTTCATGAGGCAACATCACACCCGTACTACTCCTGGGTTTATGGTGTGTAATGGAATAATGTACAGCAGCTTGGCCCCTCTAGCCTCCTTTCCAGGTATACTAACAGCTCAGCTTAATATCGATTTGATCATGGAACTAGAGGTATGACAAATTCTCCAAAAGTATCCTAGAACCTTTTCCAAGATGACTACACCATGCTACTGTGAGTTCCCTGCCTGTCCGAAACATGCAATTAGGGCCTGTAGTGAGGGATAAATGAACAAAAACTTTAAAGTTTGAGGTTCGTACCAGACACCTAGTGTCCAGTGCTAAAACCCGAACATGGAATTCTCAATGAAGTATGTGGTCGAGTTTGGAGCTTTATGCTGAGTAATATTTGATGGAAGTCTGCAGCGCAACCAATCAACAAGCTTTTCATCTGTGGATACCTCTGCCGCCATCACAACCATGGCAAGTGTGACGACATGGACTCTCTTGGGTTAAAGTTTGTATACCCTCAGTCTTTCTGTAGACATCATTTGGATGAACATTGTCCATGCAGCTTGAGATTCATCCAATGGGAGAGGCGCTCTTGTCCAACCAATCGATGAGGACGCAGTGTATCTAAGTGGAAGGCTGTGGCTATAAAAGGGGCTTCTTTAAGCCACCAGGTTGTTGATGGATGCTGATGGATTCAGTCTAAGCTCTTTGGAGCTGACTAGAGGATCAGGATATCTTATGGCTTCAATTTAAGGACTCCGGTTCTGATTGGAGACCATATCCACAGCCTAGGGATTTCGACTCCGGCTGCCAGGATTGTAACATCAAACCAGGACTACCTAAGGAGGACACTCAGGTTGGGACAGTTCAGTCACCTGTTACAGACTTTGCAGACCTCAGACAGCTTCCTAAATCTGGCATTATTCCTTTTTCGGTGGGTGCCCACCAAAAGCGGGGTGCTGCTGGAGTGGAGTAAGCGGCCCTGGAACCTCTGAGGCAAGGACATTCTAAATCCCTGGTGAGCCAGCGGAAGGGTGAGACTCTGTTGCCTGTTACATTTGTGTATTTTGCTGGTTATGTGTTATGTGCCGTTAATTGTTTGGGGATCCAATAAAGTCTAATTATTGTGATTCCCTCACCCTGTGTTGTCTGAGTAGTGTTACGCCCATGGTTAAGGAGGCCGGCGTTCAGTTGGGATGAGCCCTGAGCCACGCTGTCTTTCTAAAGGCGGCGGGTTTTAGTAGACGAGAGCACCCACTGAGCCCTGTGTCTCCACAGCAAGTATTGGCATGGCTAAGATTATCTGGCTCATCAGGTGACATGGCCTGTATGGGTGGCGCCGACATTTTGCTCTGACTAACATAAGGACAGGACGCTGCTTGAGTGCGAGACAGTGTTGGGTTACTCCTCTTACTCCTCTGTCTGCATACTCATAAAGCAGGCTCTGTATGGGCACTCTGCACCAGGCGCTGGGGGGTATTCTTAAAAAGGATCTGTAGATGTACTCTTAAAAAAGGGTCTGTATGAGCACTGCACCAGGCTCTGTGGGGGGTATTCTTAAAAAAGGATCTGTGGAGTGAATTATAATAAAGGCTCTGTGTAGCCACTCTGCACCAGGCTCTGTGGGGTTACTCTTAAAAAAGCATCTGTGGGGGTACTCTGCACCTTGCTCTATAGGGATAGTCTTACAAAAGGGTCTGTGGGAGGAATTATAGCAAATGCTCTGTGTGGCCACTATGTACCAGGCTCTGTGGGGGTGGTCATAAAAAGGGTCTATGGGGGAATTTTAATAAAGGCTCTGTGGAAGTAATCTTAAAAAATGATCTGTGAGGGAGTTATAATAAAGGGTTTGTGTGGCTATTCTGCACTAGGCTCTATAGGGGAGCTCCTTACAAAGGATCTGTTGGGGTAATGTTAATAAAGGCTCTGTGCGGGTACTCTTAAAAAAAGGTCTGTGGGAGTATTCTTAAAAAGGCAGTAATTAGGGAAGGGAGGAGAAAGGATTAGGTGTGTGGATAAAATGTAACTTTAATTAGTTAAATTTTAAAATACATTTTTTATTTATAAAATACTCCCAATGTTTGTATCCTAATTGATTGGAGTGGACTAAAGGGGGCTTTACACGCTACGATATCGTTAATGTTTTATCGTCGGGGTCACATTGTTAGTGACGTACATCTGGCGTCATTAACAATATCGCAGCGTGTAATACTTACCAGCGACCTTAGGCGACCTCAAAAATGGTGAAAATCGTTCACCATGGAGAGGTCGTCCCAAAGTAAAAAATCGGTAAGGGTTGTTTAGCGTTGTGGTTCATCGCTCATGTGGCAGCACACATCGCTATGTGTGACACCGCATGAGCGAGGAACGTCTCCTTACCTGCCGCAGGCCCCAATGCGGAAGGAAGGAGGTGGGCGGGATGTTTACATCACGCTCAGCTCCGCCCCTCCGCTTTCATTGGCCGGCCGCTTAGTGACGTTGCGGTGACGTCGCTGTGATGCCGAACGTCCCTCCCCCTTGAAGGAGGGATTGTTCGGCAGTCACAGCGACGCCGTCGACCACGTAAGTATGTGTGACGCTGCGTAGCGATAATGTTCGCTACGGCAGCGATCACAAACAATCGCATGCGCGACGGGGGCGGGTACTTACACGGTCGCTATCGCTAGAAATTGCTAGCGATATCGCTACCGTGTAAAGCCCCCTTTATACCCCATTTTTAGTCCTCATGTAAATTTTTGCTAAACAGTATGATGCTTATATCCATTTTTTAAATGGTATTGTCACTATCAGTACTTTTATTATAATGCTTTAGCAGAATTTAAATTTCATTATCTATCACTCTTTTTACATTGCCACTAGGAGTCTTGATTCTAATCTCAAAATTCTAGTTATAAACATACTGCAAATAAAGCTTTACTGCCAGTAAACAGTATTATCACTAAATGGCATTATAATATTGTGCATGTAGATGCACTGTGATTAAATTACTAACAGCTTAGTGCTGGAATACGGCTATGAGCATTCAGTCAGTTCTTATGAATGGAGCTCGAGTGCCAGTAGGAATTGTAGAGGAATTTCCAAGCAGCAGTTGCAGTGTAATACATATGGGCACACTGCAATCCTGCTACTTATAGCTCAATGCCGGCGTTTGGCTATAAACATTGATAGAGTACTATACAGATAGTAATTATCAGCATATTGCAAATAAAGCTGTATTGCCAGTAAAAATTATTATCACTAAATGGAATTATAATGTACCACCCCGGGGCTCGGCTGACTGCCGAGCTGCTCGGATCCGTGCTCATCGGTGGGTGGGTCGAGCTCCTCCTGGACCCAGGGGTCATGTCGCTCTGAAGGGAATGCTGGCGTTACGTGAGGGGTGGTGTTCGGTGGGGGGAAGGCCCACGGCCGAGGCCGCGGTTGTTTGGGGATTAAGTTTGTGACGCCACCCACGGGTTGTGGTGAATGGATGGACACCACCGCTGCCGTTGACTAGGCTCCCGGGGATGGTGTTGTGCAGCTTGGTGTTGACCCCTTCGTGGGTAGGGGGAATGATGGTCCCGGGGGCCCGAGGGTGCTGAGGAGGGGGGATGGATGCGTGCTGGCGTGTCGGTGCGGTGCACGGCCTGAGGGCACTGTTGTACTCACTATTACAGACACACTGGAGTCTCTGGTAAACCAAACAAGATGGTGGACAGTGCCCGCAGCCGGCCGCGCTTCTCCCCTTTTTAGGTTGGTGGTTTCCGCCTTTCTCATGCACCTCACTTTTGGTAGAAATGATGACTCCTATGCCTGAGCAACGGTAGTCCGCTCCCCAGCATTGTGTGCACCGGTGAAGCCCCTTTGCCCGCAAACGCTGGCCCGTGGGATCTCTATGCCTGGGCGGTGGCTTTCTATCCCTCTGGTTGGGCTATTGTCTTCAGTCGGGTCTTGGGTGGGAAAGGACCTAAAGTCCAGACCCCAATCAGTGAATTCGACTCGGTCCAGTGGTTTCTGGGTCTTGTACTGGGTCTGAGTACCCCTCCTGGTGCTCCGGTTTCCAATCGGTTCCCCGGTTCGGTACCGGCGGGCCACTACCCGGTCCCGGTCCCTTACGGTTCAACCGGCTGTAATCCCAGCTCCTGCAGGCGGCCACCACCATCTGCCTCCTGGCCACAGGGTATCTGGGCTCCGACCCAGATCCCTGACAGACGTCTCCTCTTTGCTACCACTCTCCTCTACTCCTGTTACTAATTTGCCTGTTTTTCCCGCCTCAGGCTCTCCGAACTCCTCGGTGGGCGTGGTCAACCGCCTGGCCCCGCCCCCCGGGTGTTGACGTCAGAACCTGAGAGGGGTGACTCAGTGTTTTAAGGTTGGCTGCTGGTACCCTTTTAGGGGAAGGTGTTTGTGTAAGGGCCTACCTGTGACTACCTGGCTAGTCCAGGGTGTCACAATAATACAATGCATATAGATGTGCCGTGATCAAATTACTTATAATTCAGTGCCGGTATATAGCTATGAGCAGGACCGTATTTACCAACAGGCATCGGGGTCCAGGTAAGCGGTCCTTTAGCAGAAGGTACTGGGGGCAGCCTGTCGGGTGGGGTCTGTATAGGAAAGGGGGCCACATAGGGAGGGATCTGTATGAAAATTGGGACCAGATAGGAAGGGATCTGAATGGGAAGGGTGGCTGCTTAGGGAGGCATCTGTATGGGGCAAGGGGCCACATAGGGAGGGATCTGTATGGGGCAGAGGGTCGAAGAGGAAGGGATCTGTATAGGGCAGGGGGCTGCATAGGGAATGATCTGTATGGGGCAGGGGGACACATAGAGAGGGATCTGTGTGAGACAGGAGGCCGCATGATGTGCGATCTGTGTAGAGCCGGAGGCCACATGATGTAGGATCTGAATGGGAAAGGGGGGCCACATGATGTGGCATCTGTATAGGAAAGGGGCTTCATGATGTGGCATCTGTATGGAAAAGAGGCCCGCAACTGCTTTGCTAATTAATGCAGTAAAAAGTATGAATGGGCATGCATAACACAATCGATCAGTGCTTATAACCTACTACTGATATGTAGCACTGAGTAAGGGACAATATAATAGCGATGCACCCCCATACATGTGTCTGCACTAGTGATGAGCGAGCATGCTTGTCACTACTCGGTACTCGCACGAGTATCACTGTACTCGGGCTGCTCGGCGGGGACCGAGTAATCTCGCGATACTCGTGCTTTACTCGTGGTCTTCATTTCTGCATGTTGGCGCTCTTTTGAGAGCCAGCCCTCATGCAGGGATTGGCTGGCAGACCACTGCAATGCCACAGCCCTGTTAGTTGTGGAATTGCAGTGATTGGCCGGCCTGCACAGCGTCACCGAGCCTTTATATAGGCCGGCGCGCTGTGCTCTGCTCACAGCTATTCTGACAGTGAGTGTAGGGAGAGTGTCGCTGATTCAGGGAAAGCTTTGCGGCCCTTTATAGCTTTTTCAGTTGCAGGGCTGCAAACAGTGTGACCAAAAGTCCTTCTCAGGACTATTCTAGTTGTATACAGGCAGGCAGGGTATAGCCAGGTCGGCGTACAGTAGCAGAGTCCTTCTCAGGACTATTGTTGCTATATACAGGCAGGGTATAGCCAGGTCTGAATACAGGCTAGTGACCAAAAGAGTCCTTGTCAGGACTATTGTAGCAGTATACAGGCAGGCAGGCAGGCAGGGTAGTGGTGACCGTATACCAGCCTTCATATCTGGGGCTGGTGTACACAGTGTAAAACAGTCCAGATAGTGTCTGACTTGTCTGTACTGTAATTGTCGCTCCCCAAAAAAACCTGTTAGGTTATTATTGCGTCCGTGCTTGGTTTTTAAAACCGCACGTGTGTGCCTGTTGGTGGCAGCGTACAGGTGCACTGGTGTGCGTTTACCAAACTATTATATAACGCACAAGTGTAGTGTATAATACACGTCAGTCAGCAGTGGCTGATAGTGTCAGAGTTCTTAATTTTTGCTCCTAAAACCTGTGTTAGGTTATTATTGCGTCCGTGCTTGGTTTTTAAAACCGCACGTGTGTGCCTGTTGGTGGCAGCGTACAGGTGCACTGGTGTGCGTTTTTACCAAACTATTATATAACGCACAAGTGTAGTGTATAATACACGTCAGTCAGCAGTGGCTGATAGTGTCAGAGTTCTTAATTTTTGCTCCTAAAACCTGTGTTAGGTTATTATTGCGTCCGTGCTTGGTTTTTAAAACCGCACGTGTGTGCCTGTTGGTGGCAGCGTACAGGTGCACTGGTGTGCGTTTACCAAACTATTATATAACGCACAAGTGTAGTGTATAATACACGTCAGTCAGCAGTGGCTGATAGTGTCAGAGTTCTTAATTTTTGCTCCTAAAACCTGTGTTAGGTTCTTAGTGCGTCCGTGCTTGGTTTTTAAAACCGCACGTGTGTGCCTGTTGGTGGCAGCGTACAGGTGCACTGGTGTGCGTTTTTACCAAACTATTATATAACGCACAAGTGTAGTGTATAATACACGTCAGTCAGCAGTGGCTGATAGTGTCAGAGTTCTTAATTTTTGCTCCTAAAACCTGTGTTAGGTTATTATTGCGTCCGTGCTTGGTTTTTAAAACCGCACGTGTGTGCCTGTTGGTGGCAGCGTACAGGTGCACTGGTGTGCGTTTACCAAACTATTATATAACGCACAAGTGTAGTGTATAATACACGTCAGTCAGCAGTGGCTGATAGTGTCAGAGTTCTTAATTTTTGCTCCTAAAACCTGTGTTAGGTTCTTAGTGCGTCCGTGCTTGCATTTAAAAACCGCACGTGTGTGCCTGTCGGTGGCAGCGTACAGGTGCACTTGTGTGCAATTTCCAGAAACTTTGATATAACGCACAAGTAGTGAATATACACGTCAGCAGTGCACAGCATTGCAAAATGCGCAAGGGCATTGGCAAGGAACAAGGAAGTGGACGTGATGGTGGTGCAGGCAGAGGCCGAGGTCGTGGGCAAGCTCTAATTTCGCCACAACAAAGGGCCACATCTAGTCGCTCGCACGTCCTGTCCCAAATTCTTGGGGACCGCAGCAGTACACCGCTCTTGAACCAAGACCAGTGTCAACAGGTTGTTAGTTGGATAGCGGATAATGCTTCCAGTCAGATTGGCACCACCACAAACACTCTGTCTTCCACACGGTCAAGTGTCAGTAGCCGTGATACTGCACCGCACATTTCTGAACCTGATCCTCCTTCCTACCACCAGGCTGAGTACACGTCCTCCTCGGACATTAATGATCCCACACTTGGACACTCGGAAGAGCTGTTCACGTTTCCATTCACACATTCTGGCCTCTCGCCAGCTCATATTGAAGTGGGTCATGAGGAGATCGTCTGTACAGATGGCCAAATATTTGAGCAGCCACGTTCTCACGAAGTTGGCAACGTGTCTCAACAAGTGGTGGACGATGATGAGACACAATTGTCAGCAAGTCAGGAGGAGGAGCAGGGTGCGGAAGAGGAAGACGACGTGGTGGATGATCCAGTAACTGACCCAACCTGGCAGGAGGATATGCAGAGCGAGGACAGCAGTGCACAGGGGGAGGGAGGCGTAGCATCACAACAGGCAGTAAGAAGCAGGGTGGTGGCCCCAGGCAGAAGTCAGGCAACCGTTCCCCGGAACAACACGACGACACAAGGTGCCTGTACAAATGTTAGGTCTTCACGAGTCTGGCAGTTTTTTAAGTTGGATCCAGATGATTCAAAAAAGGCCATTTGCAACACCTGCCGTGCCAGCATCAGCAGGGGTACCAAAACTAGCAGCCTGACCACCACCAGCATGATCAGGCACATGTCAGCCAAGCACCCGACTTTGTGGGAAGTACAACAGAGTCGAGGAGCAGTGCTTGCTGATGTCACTGCTACGTCTTCGCTGGTTGTGCATGCGAGCCAATCCTCTGTCCATGCTGCCTGCGAACAAGCCTCCTCCACTCCTGCACCTGCAGTTGCCTACGCAGAAAGAACACCATCATCAAGCACGTCCTTGTCCCAGCGCAGCGTTCAGTTATCCATTCAGCAAACCTTTGAACGCAGGCGCAAATACACTGCCAACACCCCACATGCCACAGTTCTAAATGCTAACATTTCGCGACTGCTTGCGCTGGAAATGTTGCCTTTTAGGCTGGTGGAGACAGAAGCATTCCGTGACCTGATGGCGGCAGCTGTCCCACGTTACTCGGTCCCCAGCCGCCACTATTTCTCCCGGTGTGCCGTCCCCGCGTTGCATAACCACGTGTCACAAAACATCACACGTGCCCTGAACAACGCTGTTTCACCCAAGGTCCACCTAACCACAGACACGTGGACAAGTGCTTGTGGGCAAGGCCGCTACATCTCGTTGACGGCACACTGGGTTAATATTGTGGAAGCTGGGACCCAGTCTGAGCGAGGGACGGAACACGTCCTTCCCACACCAAGGTTTGCAGGCCCTACCTCAGTCAGTGTTTCACCCACACTCTACAGCTCCGGAATGTCATGCTCTTCAGCCTCCTCCTCCTCCTGCGCATCCTCATCCACTGTGCCCTCCACACCAGTCACAAGCTGGAAGCACTGCAGCACTGCCTCGGCGAAGCGGCAACAGGCTGTGCTGAAGCTAATCTGCATAGGTGACAAACCCCACAATGCAGAAGAGCTGTGGACAGCTCTGAAACAGCAGGCAGATCACTGGCTCACACCTCTGAACCTAAAGCCAGGAAAGGTCGTTTGTGACAATGGCCGGAACCTGGTGGCGGCTTTGAGGCGAGGCCAGCTGACACATGTTCCATGCGTGGCCCATGTGCTCAACCTCGTGGTTCAGCGGTTTATAAAGTCATACCCAGAGCTGTCTGATCTGCTGGTAAAAGTTCGCCGCCTGTCTGCACATTTTCGAAAGTCACCTACTGCTTCAGCCGGCCTTGCCGGCTTTCAGCGCCGTTTGCATCTTCCGGCTCACAGACTGGTGTGTGATGTCCCCACGCGTTGGAATTCAACTCTGCACATGTTGGTCAGGATATGTGAGCAGAAGAGGGCAGTTGTTGAGTACCTGCATCACCTAAGCCGTCGGGAAATGGGTCAAACTCCACACATAACACCTGAGGAGTGGAGATGGATGTCAGACCTATGTACCATCCTCCAAAACTTTGAGGACTCCACCAAGATGGTGAGTGGTGATGACGCCATTATTAGCGTCACCATACCGCTACTCTGCCTTCTAAAACGGTCCCTGCTGAAAAACAAACATGATGCATTGCAGGCGGAGCGCGATGAGTTGCAGCAAGAAACAGTAGTGGGTGTGGGTGATAACACACAGCCCAGCCTCGTCTCATCACAACGTGCAGTGGAGGACTATGACGAGGAGGAGGATGAAGACATGGAGCAACTCTCCGGCCAAATTGAGGATATGACATGCACACCAGTCATATCCTCGATTCAGCGTGGCTGGCCAGAGGACAGGGTAGATGAGGAGGAGGAGGAGGAGGAGGAGGAGGAGGACAGCATGTTCAGTCATCTTGTTGGTCAGGCTACTGAAGTCCTGGCTGTTAAGAGTCTGGCGCACATGGCTGACTTTATGGTAAGCTGCCTGTCTCGTGACCCTCGCGTTAAGAACATCTTGGCCGACAATCATTACTGGTTGGTAACACTGTTAGACCCACGCTACAAGGAGAACTTTTTGTCTCTTATTCCCGTGGAGGAGAGGTCAACCAAAATGCAGCAGTTTCGGAAGGCCATACTCACGGAAGTAGGCAAAGCATTCCCCTCACAAAACGCTAGCGGCATAGGTCAGGAATCAGTGGACAACCGAGGCGTACAGCCGAGAGAGGCACAAGTCCAATCCGCCAGAGGTAGGGGAACAGTCTTTAAGATGTGGGACAGTTTTCTCAGCCCCTCACGTACCACAGCCCCTGAGGTGCGGGGTAGTGCCACAAGAAATCCTAAGTTTGCCCAGATGCTGAAGGAGTACCTTGCAGATCGAACAACTGTACTCCGACATTCCTCTGTGCCTTACAATTATTGGGTATCCAAGCTGGACACGTGGCATGAATTGGCTCTCTACGCCTTGGAAGTCCTGGCCTGCCCTGCTGCTAGCGTTTTGTCAGAGCGTGTTTTTAGTGCCGCAGGTGGAATCATTACAGATAAACGCACCCGCCTGTCAACTGAAAATGCTGACAGGCTGACTCTGATAAAGATGAACAAGGGTTGGATTGGGCCAGACTTCACCACACCACCAGCAAATGAGAGCGGAGTTTAAAGTTTGCCATGTACCTCCACTCACCCATGGGTACACTTCTCGACTTTGGATAATCGCTGGACTGCTCCTCCTTCTCCTCATGCGCCATCATGATGACCGTTACAATAGTTAGGTCTTTGTTTCAGGTATACCCCCAGTGGTAAATTTTTTCGCCCATTCTTTGCAGAATGGACATTACAACGACAGGAGACCCGCTCCTTTGCAATGGGAACAATGTTTTGAGGCCCTCATGCACGTCTCTACCCAGGGACAACGTGGAGCCTCCCAATTTTTGGCTGCCCTGCCTAAGGGCTATACTGAAATACACCCACTTCCTTACAATGGGCACTTCAGGTTTACAGGCCATCATGCACGTCTCTATCCAGGGACAATGTGGAGCCTCCCAATTTTTGGCTGCCCTGGCAAAGGGCTATACTGAAATAGACCCACTTCCTTAAAATGGACACTTAATGTTTTGAGGCCATCATGCACGTCTCTACCCAGGGACAATGTGGAGCCTCCCAATTTTTGGCTGCCCTGGCAAAGGGCTATACTGAAATAGACCCACTTCCTTACAATGGGCACTTCAGGTTTACAGGCCATCATGCACGTCTCTATCCAGGGACAATGTGGAGCCTCCCAATTTTTGGCTGCCCTGGCAAAGGGCTATACTGAAATAGACCCACTTCCTTACAATGGGCACTTCAGGTTTACAGGCCATCATGCACGTCTCTATCCAGGGACAATGTGGAGCCTCCCAATTTTTGGCTGCCCTGGCAAAGGGCTATACTAAAATAGACCCACTTCCTTACAATGGGCACTTCAGGTTTACAGGCCATCATGCACGTCTCTATCCAGGGACAATGTGGAGCCTCCCAATTTTTGGCTGCCCTGGCAAAGGGCTATACTGAAATAGACCCACTTCCTTACAATGGGCACTTCAGGTTTACAGGCCATCATGCACGTCTCTATCCAGGGACAATGTGGAGCCTCCCAATTTTTGGCTGCCCTGGCAAAGGGCTATACTAAAATAGACCCACTTCCTTACAATGGGCACTTCAGGTTTACAGGCCATCATGCACGTCTCTATCCAGGGACAATGTGGAGCCTCCCAATTTTTGGCTGCCCTGGCAAAGGGCTATACTAAAATAGACCCACTTCCTTACAATGGGCACTTCAGGTTTACAGGCCATCATGCACGTCTCTATCCAGGGACAATGTGGAGCCTCCCAATTTTTGGCTGCCCTGGCAAAGGGCTATACTGAAATAGACCCACTTCCTTACAATGGGCACTTCAGGTTTACAGGCCATCATGCACGTCTCTATCCAGGGACAATGTGGAGCCTCCCAATTTTTGGCTGCCCTGGCAAAGGGCTATACTGAAATAGACCCACTTCCTTACAATGGGCACTTCAGGTTTACAGGCCATCATGCACGTCTCTATCCAGGGACAATGTGGAGCCTCCCAATTTTTGGCTGCCCTGGCAAAGGGCTATACTGAAATAGACCCACTTCCTTACAATGGGCACTTCAGGTTTACAGGCCATCATGCACGTCTCTATCCAGGGACAATGTGGAGCCTCCCAATTTTTGGCTGCCCTGGCAAAGGGCTATACTGAAATAGACCCACTTCCTTACAATGGGCACTTCAGGTTTACAGGCCATCATGCACGTCTCTATCCAGGGACAATGTGGAGCCTCCCAATTTTTGGCTGCCCTGGCAAAGGGCTATACTGAAATAGACCCACTTCCTTACAATGGGCACTTCAGGTTTACAGGCCATCATGCACGTCTCTATCCAGGGACAATGTGGAGCCTCCCAATTTTTGGCTGCCCTGGCAAAGGGCTATACTAAAATAGACCCACTTCCTTACAATGGGCACTTCAGGTTTACAGGCCATCATGCACGTCTCTATCCAGGGACAATGTGGAGCCTCCCAATTTTTGGCTGCCCTGGCAAAGGGCTATACTGAAATAGACCCACTTCCTTACAATGGGCACTTCAGGTTTACAGGCCATCATGCACGTCTCTATCCAGGGACAATGTGGAGCCTCCCAATTTTTGGCTGCCCTGGCAAAGGGCTATACTGAAATAGACCCACTTCCTTACAATGGGCACTTCAGGTTTACAGGCCATCATGCACGTCTCTATCCAGGGACAATGTGGAGCCTCCCAATTTTTGGCTGCCCTGGCAAAGGGCTATACTGAAATAGACCCACTTCCTTACAATGGGCACTTCAGGTTTACAGGCCATCATGCACGTCTCTATCCAGGGACAATGTGGAGCCTCCCAATTTTTGGCTGCCCTGGCAAAGGGCTATACTGAAATAGACCCACTTCCTTACAATGGGCACTTCAGGTTTACAGGCCATCATGCACGTCTCTATCCAGGGACAATGTGGAGCCTCCCAATTTTTGGCTGCCCTGGCAAAGGGCTATACTGAAATAGACCCACTTCCTTACAATGGGCACTTCAGGTTTACAGGCCATCATGCACGTCTCTATCCAGGGACAATGTGGAGCCTCCCAATTTTTGGCTGCCCTGGCAAAGGGCTATACTGAAATAGACCCACTTCCTTACAATGGGCACTTCAGGTTTACAGGCCATCATGCACGTCTCTATCCAGGGACAATGTGGAGCCTCCCAATTTTTGGCTGCCCTGGCAAAGGGCTATACTGAAATAGACCCACTTCCTTACAATGGGCACTTCAGGTTTACAGGCCATCATGCACGTCTCTATCCAGGGACAATGTGGAGCCTCCCAATTTTTGGCTGCCCTGGCAAAGGGCTATACTGAAATAGACCCACTTCCTTACAATGGGCACTTCAGGTTTACAGGCCATCATGCACGTCTCTATCCAGGGACAATGTGGAGCCTCCCAATTTTTGGCTGCCCTGGCAAAGGGCTATACTGAAATAGACCCACTTCCTTACAATGGGCACTTCAGGTTTACAGGCCATCATGCACGTCTCTATCCAGGGACAATGTGGAGCCTCCCAATTTTTGGCTGCCCTGGCAAAGGGCTATACTGAAATAGACCCACTTCCTTACAATGGGCACTTCAGGTTTACAGGCCATCATGCACGTCTCTATCCAGGGACAATGTGGAGCCTCCCAATTTTTGGCTGCCCTGGCAAAGGGCTATACTGAAATAGACCCACTTCCTTACAATGGGCACTTCAGGTTTACAGGCCATCATGCACGTCTCTATCCAGGGACAATGTGGAGCCTCCCAATTTTTGGCTGCCCTGGCAAAGGGCTATACTGAAATAGACCCACTTCCTTACAATGGGCACTTCAGGTTTACAGGCCATCATGCACGTCTCTATCCAGGGACAATGTGGAGCCTCCCAATTTTTGGCTGCCCTGGCAAAGGGCTATACTAAAATAGACCCACTTCCTTACAATGGGCACTTCAGGTTTACAGGCCATCATGCACGTCTCTATCCAGGGACAATGTGGAGCCTCCCAATTTTTGGCTGCCCTGGCAAAGGGCTATACTGAAATAGACCCACTTCCTTACAATGGGCACTTCAGGTTTACAGGCCATCATGCACGTCTCTATCCAGGGACAATGTGGAGCCTCCCAATTTTTGGCTGCCCTGGCAAAGGGCTATACTGAAATAGACCCACTTCCTTACAATGGGCACTTCAGGTTTACAGGCCATCATGCACGTCTCTATCCAGGGACAATGTGGAGCCTCCCAATTTTTGGCTGCCCTGGCAAAGGGCTATACTGAAATAGACCCACTTCCTTACAATGGGCACTTCAGGTTTACAGGCCATCATGCACGTCTCTATCCAGGGACATTGGTGAACCTCACAATTTTGGACTGCCCTGGCAAAGGAAAATACTACAAAGACTCACTTCCTCAAAATGGGCACATTAGACTCAAGAGGCCTTCATGTACGTCTCTTCTCAGGGACATCGGAGTGCCACACAATGTTTTCACGTAAAATCTTTCATGTATTAATCTCAAAAAGTAACATACACCAGCTCTATCTCACTATTGGGTATGTGCCCTTAACATTTCTGCCATGAAAAATCATTTTGGGGTCATTTTGGAAGGTTTTCTGGTGAGTCCGTAAAAATGGCGTAAAACGCGGACAAAATTGTTCACAGCTGTGACTTTTGAGTGATAAATGCTTCAAGGGGTCTTCCCCATGCTGTTGCCATGTCATTTGAGCACTCTTCTGAGACTTTTGTGCCATTTTTAGGGTTTCTCCATGCTGCCGGGAGGTCATTTCACAAAAATACTCGGGTCTCCCATAGGATAACATTGGGCTCGTTGCTCGGGCCGAGTACACGAGTATCTTGGGAGGCTCGGCCCGAGCTTCGAGCACCCGAGCTTTTTAGTACTCGCTCATCACTAGTCTGCACTCCTTAATCTGACCATGATACCCGACCTTGGCCTGAACTTGACCACGGGCCCCGAACCCCATAGAAGTAAATGGGGCATGAACCACAATTTTGTGAAACCATGAACATCCACGGGTCCGCTCATCCCTACCTTTAGTGTTTCCGTATTTGTCCCCCATTGAGCATATCTGGAATGCATTGGTTATCCATTGAAAAGGGAGCTTTCAGCAGCCAATCTTGATGATTTTCATGTCCAAGGGCATAGTGTGGCAGAAATGTTTTAGACTCCATTAACAACCTGATTGATAACAGCCAAAGCATGTAAGTGTGTGTATGTTTGCACATGTTGCTCAACACTCAATACTGAATAAATTGAGAAGTTTTTAGAATGTTATTTCCATTTTTTCATGATTTTCATAGGATTACCATAGTGATGAGTGAGCACTAAAATGCTTGAGTGTTCGGTAGTTGAATGGTGCAGGTCGGATGCTTGGATGGTCTCGACTCGAGTACTGACTATAATGAAAGTCACAGGGAAACTGAAGCATTTTTAGAAAGACCCTAAAAGGAGGGCTGGGAAGGAAAGAAAATAGCTGAAATGGATGGAAAACGTTCTCTAATGGAATAGGAACAACACGGGGAAGACGCCTGGACGCATTTCTGACTCCCAGGTCACTGCTGGCTACAAAATTATCTGAATATTACCTTACTTACATGGACTGACAATAAATAATAAAAAACTGAAAATAAAATAGATTTTACAGAAAAAAAGAAAACACTCTTTCCTATATAATGACCTGTATGTAATGTAAGACAAAATTAAGAAGAGAAATAAAAACCTGCATACTCCAGAGAGGGGAAATAAAATTATATCCACCGGTAGTCACCCGTATATGTAACTTCAATGTAAGAACTGCCAAAAATTAGAAGAAAAAGGGACTCCAATACACACTGAATTAGACATAAGGGAGGGCCTCAAGCATATTTTGTTAAAATTGTTAGGAAGTGGGACTCAGACTCATAAAACCTATGCATTAATTGCAAGGAGAGCTAAAAATGAGAAGGAAGGACTGCAATACACCCTGCAAGATACGTAGAGGAAACTCAGAATTTTTTCAGATTTTTAAGAAGTGGCACTCCAACCCCTGGGAGGTATTCAACTATATGTGTAATAGAATTGTAGAGATAGGCCTCATACACATTCTGAAAAAATTATGAAGGAGTGCATCATACACACCCTGGATAAATTAAGAGCGAGGGTCGCATGATGATCCCCTAAAAACTATCAGTAAGGGCCAACTGTTTACCTTCTTAAAATATGGAGCAATGGCCAACTGAAGACCCTCTAATAATTTTGAGAGAAGGCGGCCTTTTTACCCTCTTAGAATTTGGGGGGAGGGCTGCCCAAAGACCCTCAAAAAATTTGGAGCAAGGGCCACCTAATGAACCTGTTAATATGGTAGAGGAGGAAGACAAGAAAAAGTAGAAACCATGATCCATATACCCTTTTGGGGTTAGAAGAGGTGCATGGGAGTACACCAGGAACCTTTGAATTGGCTTTAGGTTCTGCTGCTGTCATCTCGTGGGGTCGAGAAGTCTAGGCCAATTCAAACCTTGTTCATTTTGATAGGTCAACCTGTCAACATTTTAAGTTATTATGCCCCTGGCTGTGATGAAAACCTTTTCTGACAAAATGCTAGCGGCAGGGCAGGCCAGCACCTCTAATGCGTAGAAAGACAGTTCATGCCACATGTCCAGTTTGGATGCCCGATAGTTGTAGGACACAGAGGAATCACGAAGGATGCTGGATTGGATGGCTAGGCACTCCTTCATCATCTTCAAAAACATTTCCCTCCTTATCAAACTACCCCACGCATCAGTGCCTGGGCACTTGAAGGGAGTAGTGAAGCTACTCCAGACCTTTGATGGAGTTCCCCTGACTCTGTTGGACATGATGCGTGTCTCCCTCATCTCTCCTCCTTGGTTACCCAAGGAACTATAACCTCTGCTACCATCATTATTAGATGGAATTTAATTGTTAGATTTTGAATTTTTATACTAATTGTTAGATTTGGAATTTTTGTACTAATTGTTCGACTAGGGCCTTATAATATTGCACTGTTTTAGTAGCCCTCCCCACCACAGGAAAGAGAGGTGGAAAGTGGAGGAAACCTTGATGGAACTAGGGCCTGCAATGCTTGGCGTCAGTAGCATGCGTGCTGTCTCATGGTCCATCTCAATCTCGACCTCCACATTGGTCACCCAGTATGCTGTCGAGGATATGTAGCATCCCTGGCACAAGTGCTTGAACACGTCTCGGTCGTTAAGTGGACTGTCCCAGTAACTCTATTGGTCAGGGCATGGGTGATGTTATGGGACACGTGCTGGTGTAAGGTGTGATGGCACACCGCTAAAAATAGTTGCAAATGGGAACCAAGTACCTAGGGACGGCTGCCGCCACGAGGTTGCGAACAGCCTCAGTGTCCAGAAGCCTAAATAACAACATTTCAATGAAAAACAGTCTGTAAATGTGTCCATTAAAGGCCATTTACACGCTGCGACATTGCTAATGATATATCGTCGGGGTCACGGTGTTTGTGATGCACATCCGGCGTCGTTAGTGACATCACAGCGTGTGACACGTACGAGCGACCTTAAACGATCGCAAAAGAGGCAAAAATCGTTTATGTGAGAGAGGTTGTTTATTTATGAAAAATCGTTGTCTGGTCAGTAGCGATGTTGTTCCTCGTTCCTGCGGCATCACACATCGCTATGTGTGACACCGCAGGAGCGACGAACATCTCCTTTCTTGCGTCCACCGGCAATGAGGAAGCAAGGAGGTGGGCGGCATGTTCCAGCCGCTCATCTTCGCCCCTCCTCTGCTATTGGACGGCTGCCGTGTGACGTTGCTGTGACACCGCACGATCCGCCCCCTTAGAAAGGAGGCGGTTTGCCGGCCAGAGCAACGTCGCAGGTAAGGTAAGTCTGTGTGACGGGTGTTAGCGATGTTGTGTGCCACGGGCAGCAATTTGCCTGTGATGCACAACCGACGTGGGCGGGTACGCTCGCTAGCGATACCGGTACCGATATCACAGCGTGTAAAGTACCCTTTAGTGTTTGAACCTGTGGGTGGGTGACTGGGTATTTACATTTGTGTTCCAAACCCTGGGGTTAGGACAGCTGAACTCTGCGCTGGGACAAAGAATCGGATGTGGCTGCAGATGGTGCTTGTGCAATGAGAAATGCAGGGTGGGAGGCAGCCGAGCCTGTGTCCTGGATGGGTGATTGGGAAGCACATAGCACAAGAGAAGAGGCAATGGTGTAACCCACAGATACTGATTGTGGACCCAGGTGTTCAGCCCACCTAGTCAGGTGCTTTGCTGACATGTGCCTGAGCATGCTGGAGGTGGTCAGGCTGGTCTTAATATGACAAAGTTTGCAAGTGACCGTTTTTTTTATCCTTCACACTTACCTTAAAAAGACAGGGGAACACCTAACCCATGGCCTGTGAACTTGCTGCGTGTGGGTGCTATGGTGAACAGTTGCCCGCCTTCTTCCTCTGGCTACCCAACTACCTCTTTTTGCCTGTTACAGTGCTGTGGATGTCTCCTCCTCTACGCTACTGTCCTTGCTCTGCATGGCACCTTCCTAAGTTGGATCAGTGACTTCAACATCCACCAACTCGTCTTCCACTGCTTCACTCTGGCCCTCCTCATCCTGAGTTGTTGACTTAACATCATCACTTGTTGGCAACTGTGTCTCATATATCTCATGGAAGGGGGGGGGGGACAAACCCTAGTAACCCTCAAAGGACTAGATGTCCCTACCTGTCAACGGAGGGTATGACGCCTTAAGTTTCCGGGCGCCCCCGTTCCAAGACGGCTTTCCCTCTTTCTCCTTACCCTAAAACCAGGGACAGTGCTCAAATAAAGGTAAATAAGGGGAAGTAAGATTGCTGCTCCCAAAATTTAAGTGGGGTTTGGTACACCAATATGTATTCAAGGCCTGATTACTGACAATATGATATACAACCATAGGAGGTGATATTTAAGAAAACGAAATACCTGCAAACATTAGCCCATGTAATAATCCCTTATACCAAAACATTCCAAAAGGGAGCTACCATGGTCCCTCCACAATCAGACCAAGACAATTTGTTTTGCAGAGTTTACAGTACCACACATAAATGGTGCCTTACTGGGATACAATCAGTCCCAAGTAAATATAAAAGACACTAAAGGGAATATAAGGATAATTTTACTTCCCTGAAAAAAGCAGGTCCTCATCCCTGCCTTGCCTCTACGCGTTTCTCCTTTCCCATTAAAGGTTCCTCAGGAGGCTTGGGGAGACAGCAGCAGATCCTGTATGGTGGTAGTCCATGGCTATAGGCAGCGTTCATGTGGATCCATGGAACTTTATATGGTGGCGCCAGGAAATGGTAATTAACACTGGCCAATAAGGGCCTAAGGCTCCAATGTCTAGGGACCATATAAAGTTCCATGGATCCACATGAACGCTGCCTATAGCCATGGACTACAACCATACAGGATCTGCTGCTGTCTCCCCAAGCCTCCTGAGGAACCATTAATGGGAAAGGAGAAACGCGTAGAGGCAAGGCAGCGATGAGGACCTGCTTTTTTCAGGGAAGTAAAATTATCCTTATATTCCCTTTAGTGTCTTTTATATTTACTTGGGACTGATTGTATCCCAGTAAGGCACCAATCATGTGTGGTACTGTAAACTCTGCAAAACAAATGGTCTTGGTCTGATTGTGGAGGGACCATGGTAGCTCCCTTTTGGAATGTTTTTGGTATAAGGGATTATTACATGGGCTAATCTTTGCAGGTATTTCGTTTTCTTAAATATCACCTCCTATGGTTGTATATCATATTGCCAGTAATCAGGCCTTGAATACATATTGGTGTACCAAGCCCCACTTAAATTTTGGGAGCGGCAATCTTACTTCCCCTTATTTACCTTTATTTGAGCACTGTCCCTGGTTTTAGGGTAAGGGAAAAGAGGGAAAGCCGTCGTGGAACGGGGGGCGCCCGGAAACTTAAGGCATCATACCCTCCGTTGACAGGTAGGGACATCTAGTCCTTTGAGGGTTACTAGGGTTTGTCCCCCCCCCTTCCACGAGATATATATATACATTGCCGACTCCCATATAGGGGTTACCTGCTTCTGGTATTTTTGTGTTTGTGTGTCCTTGGAATTTTAATCAATTATTAATACAACGTATATTTTTAATAGGGGTTGAGGTTATTTGTAAATTCGTCATATTATACTCTACCTGGAGTTCTCATTTTTCTATTGTAAGTCCCAACTGTATCTCATCATCATCTACCTCTTGCGACATTACGTGCCTTTCTCCACTGTTTTCTTCTTCTGAACGTTGCTGCTCATATATTTGGTCATCACTACACATGATCTCCTCATGTCCCTCTTGAAATATGCTAGGTGAGAGGCCAGAATCAATAAATGGAAATGTAAAGAGAGTATTCCAGTGTGAGATCACTTGTCTCTTGGGAACATGCTGGGAGGAAGGAGAACCAGTGTGAGGATTATGTGGTCCAGATTCTTGTCTACCGTGTTTCCCCGAAAATAAGACATCCCCTGAAAATAAGACATAGCTGCGGTCAATAATGAAGTGTCATGCAGTGGTGAAAGAGTTAAAGACACTGCAGGACACTTCATTATAGGCAGCGGGCACCCCCAGAAGAGAGAAGAGAGAAGAAAGAAGACCCCCGATCATACTTACCAGATGCCGGCCGGGAGCAGGTGAGCGCATCAAGGTCCTGCAGCGGCGGAACACACACACATAAGAACAGACACACACACATCAGATCACACTCACTCACTCTCACACACACATTAGATCACACTCTCACACACACACACACATAAGATCGCATCCACACACTCACAAACTCCGGTGATATCGCTTGCTTCTCGGCGGCGATACTGTGCGTGCAGTGACCTTCCAGGACCTGCCGAAGGATCACATGGCCGGAAGCATGTGGTATCTCCGGATGTTGTGATTGTGTGAGCGGGTATGTGCAATATCGTCAGTGTGTGTGCAAGTGTATGCGATCGGGTGTGTGCGTGTATGCGATCGGGTGTGTGCGTGTATGCGATCGGGTGTGTGCGTGTATGCGATCGGGTGTGTGAGTGTGTGTGTGTATGCGATCGGATCTGTGAGTGTCGGCAGGGGGCAGAGGAGCATGGCGTGCAGCACAGCTGCTGGGACCGCCCACCAGAGGGCACAGGGAGAAGTGGGGTGAGTGTGTGAGTGTATGCGATCAGGCGATCAGATGTGTGCGTGTATACTGTCTGATGTGTGACTGTGTGTGAACGTAAGCGATCGGATCTGTGAGTGTTGGCAGGAGGCAGAGGAGCACGGCGTGCAGCACAGCTGCTGGGATCGTGGGGTGGGTGGGAAGAAGTGGGGTGTGTGAGTGAGTGTGATCTGGTGTGTGTGTGTGTGTGAGAGATCTGTGTGTGTGTGTGTGTGTGTGTGTGTGTGTGAGAGATCTGATGTGTGTGTGAGATCTGATGTCATCCAGAAGCAGGGTAGCACAGCTGCAGGGAGATCACAGGGAGGAGTGTGTGTGTGTGTGTGTGTGTGTGAGATCTGATGTCGGCCAGACGCAGGGGAGGCGTGCAGCGTACCTGATGGGAGGTCACAGAAGGATCTGGGAGCCATACAGACGCCCTGGGCTGGTAAGTATGACGATCCTGGGATGGGGCGGTCTGCTTTTTGTGGGGGGTAAACTTACCCCCATCCATGTTTCCTCGAGAATAAGACACCCCCTGAAAATAAGACATAGTGCTTTTTTCAGGGCAAAAAAAAATATAAGACAGTGTCTTATTTTTGGGGAAACAGGGTAGTAACACTGAACCTGCCTTCCAACCGACCACCTGTTTGCATTTTTCTGGCTTCAAGAGTGGTGTCCAATACCCCTGTAAAAAGGGACCAGAAGCTAGGTTTCATGGATGAGCATGTTTGTTGTGCTCCCGCAGAAGGTAGTTTCACCTGGCCCATGACTTCAGCTTCTGAGTGCACCATCAGCAGAACATCAATTTCCCCATTTCCCAGCCTTACCACACACATATAAAGTATATCAAATTTAAAATGCACAATTATTATTAATATTATTATTATTTATTATTATTATAGCGCCATTTATTCCATGGCGCTTTACAAGTGAAACAGGGTATATGTACAACAGTCATTAACAGTACAAAATAGACTGGTATATGTCACGCTCCCCGGGTCCCCTGCTCTGCTCCCCGGCTCACCTGCCACGCTCCCCGCTCTCCAGCCTCCATTGCCCGCGCTTCCCAGGCCTCCTGGTCCCCGCTCCCGGCGCCCGTCGGCTTCCCAGCCCCAGCCCGGCTCTGCTGCTTCCTCCTCACAGCTTCCTGCTCTGGCTTCTGGCACCTGGGCCGCGCGCATGCGCATTAGGGCGCGCGCGCGGTCATTGACCCTTTCTTAAAGGGCCAGCGTCCACTGACAGGAAATGAAGCACACAGGTACAGGGTATAAAGGGGTTTAGTGTCCAAGTGGGCGGGGCCTGTTCTTCGTGTTTCCCAAGCTAGGAGTCAGGTCTCCTTGTGTTCCTGTGAGATACTCACCTCTCTCTCTTCTAGAGCCGATCCTGCCTTGCCATCCGGTCCTGCCGAATCCCGAACCCCGAACGCTGTCTATCTGCCATCCTGACAGTCCGTACCATCTCTGATCCCTGCGGTGACCCGTCATCTCGCTCCAACGGTTCCGGACTCCGCCTGACATCATCTCGGCTTCCGAACCTGAGCTCCGTCACCCGGACTACCATCAGTGACTCCGTGGTCCCAGGGACTTCTCCATTATACTCGTGTGCACGGACTGCCCTGCTACCTGTAGTGCTCCAGCTACCAGACCCCTTACCATCATCAAGGAGTTCGGCCCAGTGGATCCACCTCCTGAGTCTGCCCGTCCACCTGGCCCTAACAGTAAGAACAGGCCATGGATCCCGCTGAAGCACTAGCAGCTTTACAGGAGGAACTCTCACGCCAGCGTGAGACTCAGACCCGCATGCTGCAATTCATGTCTTCTGTGGACGCCCGCCTAAACACGCTACAAGCGTCAGTTACATCTTCAGCATCTCGGGCTTCCACTAGTCAATCCACGGCTCCAGCTCCCGTGGCAGCCTCTTCGGATGCTTCCAGACTTCGTTTGGCCTCACCACCCCGGTACGCCGGAGATCCCAAGACCTGCAGGGGATTCATAAACCAATGCTCCCTCCATTTCACGCAGCTGCCGCATTTGTTTGCCTCCGACCAAGCCAAGGTCGCCTTCTTCATGTCCCATCTAGAGGGTGAGGCACTGGCGTGGATGAACCCCTTGTGGGAAAGGGAGGATCCGGTGACCAAGAACATCCAGGAGTTCCTGCAGGCTTTTCGTGGCACCTTTGACGAGCCCGGACGCGCCTCCGCGTCTGCCTCATCTCTTCTCCGGTTACGTCAGGGGACTCTGACGGTGGGTCAATACGCCATCCGTTTTCGCACCTTGGCTTCGGAACTCGGGTGGAACAACGAGGCCCTAACCGCCGCCTTCTGGGAAGGACTCTCGGGTCGAATCAAAGATGAGCTGGCTGGATGCCCTGATTACCCTAGCGACTCGAGTGGACATTCGCTTTCAGGAGCGATCCAAAGAGGTGTCCCGTGAGAGACGTCCGGTACGGCATTCCTCTCCTCCGCAGAAGCCCGCTGTATTCCAGTCAGCGGCATCTGGTGTCTCCATCCACGAGCCCATGCAGATCGACCATGTGCGGCAGTCTGAACAACGTCGAGCAGAGCGGCTCGCCAAGGGCCTCTGCTTCTACTGCGGAGAGGGCACACACCTGCTACGCTCCTGTCCAGAGAGGCCGGGAAACTCCAAAGCCTAGGGTTGGTAGGAGAGGCCACCCTAGGTGCTAGGACTCTCTCAGACCCGGTTACATGGACTGTGCAAGTGACAACGGGAGAGACGCGGTTCACAGCTGAGGCGTACCTCGATTCTGGGGCACCAGGCAATTTCATCCAGCAGGCCACGGTGGACAAGTACCAGGTGCCTGTTACTCCACTCGACAAACCCCTCGTGATCGCCTCTGTGGATGGGAGACCCCTCTCTGACACCATCTCCTGGATCACCAGGCCGGTCGAACTGCGTATCGGTGCCCTGCACACCGAGAACATCGCTCTCTACGTCCTCCCACACATGTCCCATCAAATCCTGCTGGGACTTCCCTGGTTACGGACACACGAACCATCAGTCAGCTGGGGCACTGGTGAAATCACCCGATGGGGCTCTTCTTGCCATGAGAACTGTCTGAAGACCATACAACCCATCCGGCGACCTCCGGTTCCAGAGTCCCTACCGGGACTGCCCTCGGCCTATTGGTCCTTCGCGGACGTCTTTGATAAAAAGGAGTCAGAGGTACTTCCGCCACATCGTCCTTACGATTGTGCCATCGACCTGCTCCCGGGAACTACACCACCTCGAGGACGGATATATCCACTGTCTCCAGCCGAAACGAGGGCCATGTCTACTTACATCACAGAGAGCCTGGCAAGGGGATTCATTCGGAGATCCTCCTCTCCTGCTGGAGCAGGTTTCTTCTTCGTTAAGAAGAAAGAAGGCGACTTACGCCCCTGCATAGACTACCGGGGATTGAACCAAATCACCGTGAAAAACAAGTACCCCCTGCCACTCATCCCCGAATTGTTTGATCGGCTTAGAGGAGCTCGTGTGTTCACCAAGTTGGACTTTCGAGGTGCCTACAACCTGGTCCGCATCCGCTCTGGGGACGAATGGAAGACTGCGTTCAATACTCGCGATGGGCACTATGAATACTGCGTGATGCCCTTCGGCCTGTGTAACGCACCAGCAGTCTTTCAAGAATTGGTGAACGACGTTTTCCGGGACCTCCTCTACGTCTGTGTGGTGGTGTATCTGGATGATATCCTTGTCTTCTCTCCGGACCTCCAGGCCCACAGAGAGAACGTGCAGCTGGTTCTACAAAGACTGAGAGAGAATCGTCTGTACGCCAAGTACAAGAAGTGTGTCTTTGAGCAGTCTTCTCTCCCCTTCCTGGGGTACCTCATCTCCGATACCGGACTGCAGATGGATCCAAAGAAGGTCTCCTCCATTCTCAACTGGCCTCCTCCTTCTGGACTGAAGGCAATCCAACGCTTTCTGGGATTCGCCAACTATTACCGCCAGTTCATCCCTCACTTCTCTGCTCTGACTGCTCCTCTCTCCGCCTTGACCAAGAAGGGGGCTAATCCAAAGGACTGGTCACCTGCGGCCGACGCCGCGTTTGGATCTCTGAAGCAGGCATTTGCCTCCTCTCCTGTACTCCACCGTCCGGAGTTAAACCGCCAGTTCACCTTGGAGGTGGATGCCTCCTCCTCGGGAGCCGGAGCAGTGCTCATGCAGAAGTCCTCCTCCGGGAAGATGGTGACTTGCGGTTTCTTCGCCAAGAGCTTCTCAGCGCCTGAACGCAACTACACCATCGGTGACCGAGAGCTATTAGCAGTCAAACTGGCTCTGGAGGAATGGCGCTATCTTCTGGAAGGAGCAGTGTACCCCGTTATTATTTACACGGACCACAAGAACCTGGAATACCTGCGGTCTGCTCAGCGACTGAACCCACGGCAAGCCAGGTGGTCCTTGTTCTTTGCCAGATTCGATTTCCAGCTCCATTTCCGACCCGCGGACAAGAATGTACGCGCTGATGCCTTGTCCAGGTCTTTCATGCCCAAGGAGCAGGAGGAGGAGGCATCCCAACCCATCATCTGTCCTAGTAAAATCATTCCAGTGGCTCCTGTCACCCTGGCCCAGATACCGCCCGGGAAGACCTATGTCTCTGAGACTGACAGGAGAAAAGTGTTACACTGGGGCCATGCCTCGAAAACAGCCGGTCATGCTGGTCAGAAGAGAACTTGGAGTGCAATTGTACGTCATTACTGGTGGCCATCCCTTCGCACGGACGTCTCCTCTTTTGTCTCTGCCTGCTCCTCTTGTGCCAGGAACAAGACGCCCAAACATCTGCCATATGGCCGTCTTCTGCCTCTGCCTATACCCTCAGTTCCGTGGCAACACATTGCGATGGACTTTATTACGGACTTGCCATTGTCCTCCGGACACACAGTCATATGGGTCGTGGTGGATCGGTTCTCTAAAATGGCTCATTTCGTCCCTATGGCTGGACTGCCCTCTGCCCAGGAACTCGCGGACGCCTATATACATCACATCTTCCGCTTGCATGGCTTTCCATCACACATTGTGTCCGACAGAGGAACTCAGTTCACCTCCCGCTTCTGGAGGGCTCTCTGCAAACATCTGGGAGTGACTCTGGACTTTTC
Organism: Anomaloglossus baeobatrachus; assembly: GCF_048569485.1. Taxonomy (NCBI): domain Eukaryota; kingdom Metazoa; phylum Chordata; class Amphibia; order Anura; family Aromobatidae; genus Anomaloglossus; species Anomaloglossus baeobatrachus. The sequence continues at coordinate 553,132,600 of NC_134353.1, forward strand.
TTCAGCCTACCATCCTCAGTCGAACGGCCAAGTGGAACGGGTCAATCAGATATTGACCTCCTTCTTGCGTCACTACGTCAACGCCCATCATGACGACTGGTCCACGCTTCTTCCTTGGGCTGAATTCTCCCATAATCACCACGTCAGTGAGTCCTCCTCCAGCTCTCCCTTCCATGTCGTTTACGGACTTCAGCCTACCGTCCCATTGCCTGTATCCTCTTCCTCGGATGTCCCTGCTGCTGATGCTGTAGCCCGTGACTTCACAACCATTTGGGACTCGGTTAAGGCGTCCCTCGCACGTGCCTCCCTGCGGATGAAGAGACATGCAGACAAGAGACGTCTGGACCCTCCGTGTTTCTCTCCAGGAGATCTCGTCTGGCTTGCTTCCAAGTACGTCCGATTGAAGCTACCATCCTACAAGCTGGGACCTCGCTACATCGGGCCGTTTAAAGTTCTCAGCAAGATCAATGAGGTCTCCTACAAGCTACAGCTCCCGGTCACGATGAGGATACCCAACTCCTTCCACGTCTCCCTGCTCAAGCCGGTTGTCCTTGGTCCCTTCTCCGCTGCTGCCAGTTCGGCTCCTCCTCCTATTGCCGATGACGACATCTATGCGGTAAGGGATATCGTGGCCATGAAGACCGTACGGGGTCGACAGTTCTTCCTGGTGGACTGGGCAGGGTATGGTCCTGAGGATAGGTCCTGGGAGCCCCGGGAGAATGTGGGCACTCCTCTGATCCGTGCCTTCCTGTCCCGGTTGCGGGGAGGGGGGCGTGGGGGGGGGGGGTACTGTCACGCTCCCCGGGTCCCCTGCTCTGCTCCCTGGCTCACCTGCCACGCTCCCCGCTCTCCAGCCTCCATTGCCCGCGCTTCCCAGGCCTCCTGGTCCCCGCTCCCGGCGCCCGTCGGCTTCCCAGCCCCAGCCCGGCTCTGCTGCTTCCTCCTCACAGCTTCCTGCTCTGGCTTCTGGCACCCGGGCCGCGCGCATGCGCATTAGGGCGCGCGCGCGGTCATTGACCCTTTCTTAAAGGGCCAGCGTCCACTGACAGGAAATGAAGCACACAGGTACAGGGTATAAAGGGGTTTAGTGTCCAAGTGGGCGGGGCCTGTTCTTCGTGTTTCCCAAGCTAGGAGTCAGGTCTCCTTGTGTTCCTGTGAGATACTCACCTCTCTCTCTTCTAGAGCCGATCCTGCCTTGCCATCCGGTCCTGCCGAATCCCGAACCCCGAACGCTGTCTATCTGCCATCCTGACAGTCCGTACCATCTCTGATCCCTGCGGTGACCCGTCATCTCGCTCCAATGGTTCCGGACTCCGCCTGACATCATCTCGGCTTCCGAACCTGAGCTCCGTCACCCGGACTACCATCAGTGACTCCGTGGTCCCAGGGACTTCTCCATTATACTCGTGTGCACGGACTGCCCTGCTACCTGTAGTGCTCCAGCTACCGGACCCCTTACCATCATCAAGGAGTTCGGCCCAGTGGATCCACCTCCTGGGTCTGCCCGTCCACCTGGCCCTAACAGTATAGGAGGAGAGGGGACCCTGCCCGCAAGGGCTCACAGTCTACAGGGAATGGGTGATGGTACAAAAAGGTGAGGACAGAGCTGGTTACGCAGTGGTCTACTTGACTGAGCGTTATTGTAGGTTGTAGGCTTGTTGGAAGAGATGGGTCTTGAGGTTCATCTTGAAGCTTTCCACGGTAGGGGAGGGTCTGATATGCTGAGGTAGAGCGTTCCAGAGTATGGGGGAGGCACAGGAGAAATCTTGTACGCGATTGTGGGAAGAGGAGATAAGAGAGGAGTAGAGAAGGAGATCTTGTGAGGATCTGAGGTTGCGTGCAGGTAGGTACCGGGAGACTAGGTCACAGATGTAGGGAAGAGAAAGGTTGTGGATGGCTTTCTATGTCATGGTTAATGTTTAGAACTGGAGTCGTTAGACGATGGGAAGCCAGTGAAGGGATTGGCAGAGTGGCGAGACTGGGGAATAGCGAGGGGAGAGGTGGATTAAGCGGGCCGCAAAGTTTAGGATAGATTGGAGGGGTGCAAGAGTATTGGAAGGGAGGCCAAAGAGCAGGAAGTTGCAGTAGTCGAGGCGTGAGATAATGAGAGCACGCACTAATGTTTTTGCTGATTCTTGGTTAAGGAAAGCATGGATCCGGGAGATATTTTTGAGTTGTAGTCTGCATGAGGTAAAGAGGGCTTGGATGTGCGGCTTCAAGGATAGAGCAGAGTTGAGGGTTACTCCAAGGCAACGAGCTTGTGAGACAGGGGAGAGTGAGCAACCATCAAGTTCGATGGAAAGGCTTGTTTGAGGAGATGAGTGAGGAGGAAGAAAGACAATGAACTCTGTTTTGTCCATGTTAAGCTTTAGGAATCGCGCAGAGAAGAAGGATGAAATTGCAGACAGACATTGTGGAATTTTGGTTAGTAGAGAGGTAATGTCAGGTCAAGAGAGGTAGATCTATGTGTCATCAGCATAGAGATGATACTGAAAGCCGTGGGACTCTATGATCTGTCCCAGGCCGAAGGTGTAGATGAAGAACAGCAGGGGTCCAAGAACTGAGCCTTGGGGGACACCGACAGATAGGGGGCGAGATGAGGAAGTGGTGTGAAAATGGTAGACGCTGAAAGTTCGGTCGGTTAGGTGTGAAGAGATCCAAGATAGGGCCAAGTCTGTGATGCCCAGAGATGAGGGAATCTGTAGTAGGAGGCAATGGTCTACTGTGTCGAAGGCAGAGGACAGCTCCAGGAGGAGGAGGATGGAGTAGTGTCGCTCGGCTTTGGCGGTTAGTAGATCATTGGTGACTTTGGTTAGGGCAGTTTCAGTAGAGTGATGTATATATATATCTAATATATAAAGCTGAATGTGTGTGTGTATGTGTGTGTGTATGTCCGGGATTGGCATCCGCACCATCGCATCTACAGCCACAAACTTTTGCACACTCACACTTCTGGACCCCAAGAGCGTCATAGGCTATGTTTCGAGGGGAAATTTTAACCCCGCTCTTTACAGTTATTCGCCAAAAAACCTGCCTGTATTAAAGCGAATGGAGCTGGGAGCCACAGTGCAGCAAGAACTTCAGAAGAATGCACAGCCACGCCCTTATATGGAATGTTGGCGTGTCACAATGCAGCCAGGGAAAGAGACAGACACAGACAGGGAAGGAGGCAGACACAGACAGGGAAAGAAACAGACATAGACATGGTAAGAGACAGACACAGACAAAGAGACAGACTCACAGGGAAAGAGACAGACACAGACAAAGAGACAGAGACAGACACAGGGAAACAGACAGACAGGGAAAGAAAGGGAAAGAGACAGACAGGGTAAGAGACAGACAAATACAGGTAAAGAGACAGACAAAGAGACAGACACAGGGAAAGAGACAGACAGGGAAAGAGAGGGAAAGAGACAGACAGGGAAAGAGAGGGAAAGAGACAGACAGGGAAAGAGACAGACAGGGAAAGTGACAGAGATAGATAGACAGACAGGGAAAGAGATAGATAGACAGACAGGGAAAGAGATTGAGACAGACGGAGAAAGAGACAGAGACAGTCAGAGACAGCCAGGGAAAATGACAGACAGACAAAGAGAGAGAGAGAGAGAGACAGAGAGATATATACAGAGGGGGAGAGAGACAGAGAATGGGAGAGAAAAAGAGAGACAGTTACTATCCCGGGCGTTAATACATTCTATTTTGTTAACAACAGTTATTAACCCAGACGAAGCCGGGTAGTACAGCTAGTATATATATATATATATATATATATATATATATATATATATATATATATATATAAACATATATATACAGTGCCTACAAGTAGTATTCAATCCCCTGCAGATTTAGCAGGTTTACACGTTCGGAATTAACTTGGCATTGTGACATTTGGACTGTAGATCAGCCTGGAAGTGTGAAATGCACTGCAGCAAAAAAGAATGTTATTTCTTTTTTTATTGTTTTTTTAAATTGTGAAAATTTTATTCAGAGGGTCATTTATTATTCAACTCCCTCAAACCACAAGAATTTTGTTTGGTTCCCCTAAAGTATTAAGAAGTATTTCAGGCACAAAGAACAATGAGCTTCACATGTTTGGATTAATTATCTCTTTTTCCAGCCTTTTCTGACTAATTAAGACCGTCCCCAAACTTGTGAACAGCACTCATACTTGGTCAACATGGGAAAGACAAAGGAGCATTCCAAGGCCATCAGAGACAAGATCGTGGAGGGTCACAAGGCTGGCAAGGGGTACAAAACCCTTTCCAAGGAGTTGGTCCTACCTGTCTCCACTGTTGGGAGCATCATCCGGAAGTGGAAGGCTTATGGAACTACTGTTAGCCTTCCACGACCTGGACAGCCTTTGAAAGTTTCCACCCGTGCCGAGGCCAGGCTTGTCCGAAGAGTCAACGCTAACCCAAGGACAACAAGGAAGGAGCTCCGGGAAGATCTCATGGCAGTGGGGACATTGGTTTCAGTCAATACCATAAGTAACGTACTCCACCGCAATGGTCTCCGTTCCAGACGAGCCCGTAAGGTACCTTTAATTTCAAAGCGTCATGTCAAGGCTCATCTACAGTTTGCTCATGATCACTTGGAGGACTCTGAGACAGACTGGTTCAAGGTTCTCTGGTCTGATGAGACCAAGATCGAGATCTTTGGTGCCAACCACACACGTGACGTTTGGAGACTGGATGGCACTGCATACGACCCCAAGAATACCATCCCTACAGTCAAGCATGGTGGTGGCAGCATCATGCTGTGGGGCTGTTTCTCAGCCAAGGGGCCTGGCCATCTGGTCCGCATCCATGGGAAGATGGATAGCACGGCCTACCTGGAGATTTTGGCCAAGAACCTCCACTCCTCCATCAAGAATCTTAAGATGGGTCGTCATTTCATCTTCCATCAAGACAACGAACCATAGCACACAGCCAAGAAAACCAGGGCCTGGTTCAAGAGGGAAAAAAATCAAGGTGTTGCAGTGGCCTAGTCAGTCTCCTGACCTTAACCCAATTGAAAACTTGTGGAAGGAGCTCAAGATTAAAGTCCACATGAGACACCCAAAGAACCTAGATAACTTGGAGAAGATCTGCATGGAAGAGTGGGCCAAGATAACTCCAGAGACTTGTGCCGGCCTGATCAGGTCTTATAAAAGACGATTATTAGCTGTAATTGCAAACAAGGGTTATTCCACAAAATATTAAACCTAGGGGTTGAATAATAATTGACCCACACTTTTATGTTGAAAATTTATTAAAATTTAACTGAGCAACATAACTTGTTGGTTTGTAAGATTTATGCATCTGTTAATAAATCCTGCTCTTGTTTGAAGTCTGCAGGCTCTAACTTATTTGCAACTTATCAAACCTGCTAAATCTGCAGGGGGTTGAATACTACTTGTAGGCACTGTATATATATATATATATATATATATATATATATATATATATATATATATATATATATATATATATTTATAGAATATGCCTATATATATATACATATATATATATATATATATATATATATATATATATATATGTATATATATATATACTGTGTGCAGAATTATTAGGTAAATTAGTATTTTGATCACATGATAATTTCTATACATATTGTCCTTCTCCAAGCTGTATAGGCTTGAGAGCCAACTACCAATTAAGTAAATCAGGTGATGTGCATCTGTGTAAAGAGGAGGGGTGTGGTGTAATGACATCAACACCCTATATAAGGTATGCTTAATTATTAGGCAACTTCCTTTCCTTTGGCAAAATGGGTCAGAAGAGAGATTTGACGGACTCCGAAAAGTCCAAAATTGTGAGATGTCTTGTAGAGGGATGCAGTAGTCTTGAAATTGCCAAACATTTGAAGCGTGATCACCGAACAATCAAGCGTTTCATGGCAAATAGCCAACAGGGCCACAAGAAACATCTTGGGCAAAAAAGGCGCAAAATAACTGCCCATGAATTGAGGAAAATCAAGCGTGAAGCTGCCAAGTTGCCATTTGCCACAAGTTTGTCCATATTTCAGAGCTACAACGTTACTCGAGTATCAAAAAGCACAAGGTGTGCCATATTCAGGGACATGGCCAAGGTAAGGAAGTCTGAAAAACGACCACCTTTGAACAAGAAACATAAGATAAAACGTCAAGACTGGCCAAGAAATATCTTAAGACTGATTTTTCAAATGTTTTATGGACTGATGAAATGAGAGTTACTTTTGATGGGCTAGATGGATGGGCCAGAGGCTGGATCAGTAAAGGGCAGAGAGCTCCACTCTGACTCAGACGCCAGAAAGTTGAAGGTGGGGTACTGGTATGGGCTGGTATCATCAAAGATGAACTTGTGGGACCTTTTTGAGTTGAGGATGGAGTGAAACTCAACTCCCAGACCTACTGCCAGTTTCTGGAAGACAACGTCTTCAAGTAGTGGTACAGGAAGAAGTCGGTATCGTTCAAGAAAATCATGATTTTCATGCAGGACATTTCATCCATCACATGCATCCAACTACTTCACAGTGTGGCTGGCCAGTAAAGGTCTAAAAGATGAAAAAATAATGACATGGCCCCCTTGTTCACCTGATCTAAACCCCATAGAGAACCTGTGGTCCCTCATAAAATGTAAGATCTACAGGGAGAGAAAACAGTACACCTCTCGGAACAGTGTCTGGGAGGCTGTGGTGGCTGCTGCACGCAATGTTGATCGTGAACAGATCAAGCAACTGACAGAATCTATGGATGGTAGGCTGTTGAGTGTCATCATAAAGAAAGGTGGCTATATTGGTCACCAATTTTTGGGGGTTTTATTTTTGCATGTCAGAAATGTTTATTTCTAAATTTTGTGCAGTTATATTGGTTTACCTGGTGAAAATAAACAAGTGAGATGGGAATATATTTGTTTTTTATTAAGTTGCCCAATAATTCTGCATAGTAGTAGCTCTCTTGTGCGATACTAGATAGAGTAACAAACATACCTGAGCACCCTGATGCTTGATTGAGTATCGAGTAGTGGTGAGCATGCTCCCTGATCACTAATTACCATTTTTATTGATCATGTAATTTCCATAATAGTATGACTTTTCCTGCTTAATATTGCAATTTCAGTGTGTAGGAGTGTTTTTTAACTTTCAGGTTCTATTTTTCACTTACATTAATTGAATCCTCTATTACAGATAATAATTTTATACTAAAGAATACAGATCAGTTAGCTATCCCTTGTAACATGGGACAGATGGCATCCTTTTCAGACCTATCTGTTTTGTAGTTAGGAAGCACAGAGTAAATTGGCCATATCTAAAGATGTAATGGTTTATAATCATCTTACGTAATTGGATCCACTGTCACTGCCATTATATTTCCTGAATCTTCTCATGCTGTTTCTTCTCCTTGTGTGGTCTGTGAGTTCTACATTTGTTAGGTAAATGAAAGGTTGGAAGTACTTTGAATAACTAAATGGAATTGCCTACTCTCATAGTTTTAATGACTTTTAAGTGATTTCTATGTACTTGGCTTCAGGGAAATCATTAAACGATTCTTAATTTCTATGTTCTTTCTAATTAGATGGTAGGTGATCTATTGGCAAATACTGTAATTGATATGCAAGTCATTACTACTTTTCTGAGCAGCACCAAAATGAGAGACTTTGGGAAAGGCTGATTATTGCTTTTGTGTAAATTTAGCAAAATACAGTGGGAAATGGGACTTTTTGCTCCAAAAAAAGAAAATAAAAGGTTAAAAACGGAGGGTGGGGGGATTTGAGGATTTGAGCTTTTGTGTTTGTTTTATTTTTTTCATATTTTAAAAATTGTTTTTCACTTTTTACTGTATTTGCTAGTCCCCTTAAGAGACTGAAAGCTCTGATCATCCGATTGCTTATGCTGTACATAGCAATGCATAAGCACTGCTATGTATAGCAAAAATCATGATCTCCTATGAACGCGAGCTAAATGCTGGTTTTCACAGGGGGAGTATAACAACAGGCATGGAGGTCACAAGCAGATCCCCAGTCATCATGAGAACACATCAGCACCACACAATTAAGTCATTGGCATGCCGATGGCCATGTGGCATAATGCCCCTCAGTTGACATCAGAGATTGACAGCAGCATTTAACAGCTCTACCTGCATCTATTAAGTGCACATCATGGTTGATTAACTCAGCCGTCATGTGTAGGGAAAGATGCCGGCTCGGCGTGCGAGCCTGCATCAAAGGCAGGGACACAACATATGACGTAGATGTACATCATCTGTATTGAAGAGGATAAGGAAACCCAAGCAAACAGCAGAGAAATAAAAATCCCTTGGAGATCTTAATCTTGGTGGGATTTGCACTGAGAACCCACTAATAGTATGTCTGTTTTCTTCTCATACAGCTTTATAAACCATTGGTATTCTCTCAAACAGCTAAATCTGGAATGGCTTCCAATGTACCGGTATTTCTTGGTAAAGATTCAGTTGTGGAATCATTGTCCATCAGAAAATATTTGCAACCATTAGGTGTATTTTGCAGAAGAAACTCTTCTAAGTCAGAATGTGGCAGCAACCATTCAACTAAATAAAGAGAAATTACAGTCCATCATTACTTTAAGATGAGAAGATCAGTCTATCTGGACAATTGCTAGAACCTAGAAGGAATATTCCAGTACAGTCATAATACTATCAATTGTTATGAGAAACTGGTTTCATGAGGATCGCCATAAGAAAGGAAGTCCATGAATTTCCTCTTCTGCTTGAGTTACCAGCCACAGAAAATCCAAACTCACATCATGTGAGATAAGAGCCTTCATAAATGATACACAGACATCAAGTAGCAAACACATCTCAACATCAACTGCACAGAGGAGACTGTGAGAAGTAGTGCTTTTGGTTGAATTACTGAAAATAAGCTACTACAAAAAGAAACGTGTTTGGGTCAAGCAACAGAAGGACTGGACATTAGATCAGTGGAAATCTGTGCTGTGTATTGAGTCAATATTTGAGATTTTTTAGACCAGGTATCATGTTTGTGAGATGCACATAAGGTGAGCACGTGGATTCTATATGTGTGGTGACCACTGTGAACTAAGTAGCAGAGGTTTGATGGTGTGTGGGTGCTCTGTTGTGACATTGTTGGTGATTTAAAGGGAAGGTGCCAGTGCCATGTTTTTTAATTTTTGTATTAATAATAGTGATTATGGAATAAATTATTTTTAATACAAAATTAAATGTATTGTTTATTTAGTTTTTTTTTTATTCTATTTTTACTCAAACACTGAGGGCTACCATCTTGGATTTGCTGCGTGTAATGACAGATACCTCACATATAACAGTCCTTGTGCATAAGAGATGGCAGTAGTAGTCGAAATCCAACCTTATCTTTTACACTGTGGCTGCTTCCTGCTGTGACCTGGAAACGCCCCCTGGGCATTTCTAAGAAATTTACTTAGGTAACAGGGAATTACTTGCGATCAAATTAGCGTTTGAGGAATGGCGATACTCTCTGGAGGGAGCTAGTCATCCTGAGATAGTAATTACTGAACATAAAAACCTTCTTTACCTTCAGTCGGCTAAGCATCTTAAGCTGGTGTCACACATAACGACGACGACAACGACGTCGCTGCTACGTCACCATTTTCTGTGACGTTGCAGCGACGTCCCGTCGCTGTCGCTGTGTGTGACATCCAGCAACGACCTGGCCCCTGCTGTGAGGTCGCCGGTCGTTGCTGAATGTCCAGCTTCATTTTTTGGTCGTCACTCTCCCGCTGTGACACACACATCGCTGTGTGTGACAGCGAGAGAGCGACGAAATGAAGCGATCAGGAGCCGGCACTGGCAGCTGCGGTAAGCTGTAACCAGCGTAAACATCGGGTAACCAAGGGAAGACCTCTCCCTGGTTACCCGATGTTTACGCTGGTTACCAGCCTCCGCTCTTGCTGCCAGTGCCGGCTCCTGCACTGTGACATGTGGCTGCAGTATGCATCGGGTAATTAACCCGATGTATACTGTAGCAAGGAGAGCAAGGAGCCAGCGCTAAGCAGTGCGCGCGGCTCCCTGCTCTCTGCACTGTGACATGTAGCTGCAGCACACATCGGGTTAATTAACCCGATGTGTACTGTACCTAGGAGAGCAAGGAGCCAGCGCTAAGCGCGGCTCCCTGCTCTCTGCACATGTAGCACAGCGACGTTATGATCGCTGCTTCTGCTGTGTTTGACAGCTAAGCAGCGATCATAACAGCGACTTACAAGGTCGCTGTTACGTCACCGAAAATGGTGACGTAACAGCGACGTCGTTGTCGCTGTCGCTTAGTGTGACACCAGCTTTAGACAAGCTCGGTGGTCATTATTTTTTAATAGGTTTAATTTTTTTAGTTTCTTATTGCCCTGGTTCTAAAAACATTAAAGCCAATGCTTTGTCCAGGAGTTTTTTTGGGTGGAGGAACCATGTGAGGAACCTGTCCCCCAAGGGAGTGGTGGTGTTGGTGCTCAGTACTAATGTGAAGTCTGAGATTGGTAAGGCTCAACGTTATGCATTGTCTGGGGTTTCGGTGAACAAGTCATTTGTTCCCCTGAATCTTCGTCTTAAGGTTCTGGGAGAGCAACATGATTCTGTCCTGGCTGGTCACTTTGGGGGTCAAAGGTACTCTGGATCGAATTGTGTCGCTTTGGGGCCCCAGAGTCTAGAGGGATGTGGTATACTATGTGTGTGTGTGTGTGTGTGTGTGTGTGTGTGTGTGCCACCTGTGCATGCTCAAAGGCATCTTATTATCGTTTGTCAGGATGTTTGCAGCCTCTCAGTATTCCTAGTCAACCTTGGACAGACATTTCCATGAACGTTATTACAGATTTACCTTCCTCTGCTGGTAATATGGTAATTCTTGTGGTGGTGGATAGGTATAATAAGATGACACATTTTATCGCCTTAGCATCAGTAATAGGGATGATCGAATACCCTATTATATGCTTCACTGAATATCCGGCAAATACCTCGCTGCTATTCGAGTATTCGCGAATATTCGACGCCCAATGTACGTCTATGGGAAACCAGAATAATTTCATGTTGGATCTAACGGTGAGCTGTGGTGACTGAGGAACAGGCTGAAATGGATGGGAGAAGGCAGAAACCGTATGGGCACAGCCTGTAGAAGGTGCCTGACTGCATTTCTCTCCCTCCCGATCATCCAAAATGGCAGGGCGCACACCACCGCGTCGCCCGCATTCACCCTCTTCATCTGATTTCTGTCGCATGTGCCATGACACATGCGCAGAGAGCGGCTGTCAGCTCAGCTTCTTGTGTTCAGTGAGAGCTGTGCTGGCTGCACGCACACTGCTGCTTGGACCCGGGGAGAGTAGGTGCAGATTCTTTGCACCCACACTCCTCACATGGAAGGTCTGCAGTCCTGGAAAATGGGGGATACGTTCCCTTAGCATGCCCCCCATATTCTAGAAGGTCCAGAGTCATCATGGGACTTCCAAAATGGATTACAGGGGATTTTTTTCTTTACAATAAATTGGTGAAAGAGTGAATGTGTTGGGGAGTGTTTTTTCAAATAATTTTTTTTCTCCTATTCTTATTAAAGACAGTTGGTGATGTCGGGTATCTGATAGATGCCATGACATCACCAACTGCTGGGCTTGATGTCAGGTGACATTACACATCTGGTATCAACCCCATTTATTACCCCATTTGCCACCTCACCAGGGCAACGGATGAGCTGTAACGAAGTGACAGGATTGGCGCATCTAATTCATGTGCCACTTCTAGGGTGGCTGCTGCCTGCTATTTTTAGGCTAAGAAAGGCCAATAATTATGGACCTTCCGACCCTGAGAATACCAGACCACAACTGTCTGCTTTACCTTGGCTGGTGAACCAAGTTGGGGGGAACCCACTTTTTTTAAATTATTTATTTATAAATAATTATAAAAAAGAGCCTGGGGGCCCTCCAAATTGGATCCTCAACCAAGGTAAAGTTGCCAGCTGTAGTCTACAGGCTGCAGCTCTCTGCTTTACCCTAGCTGGCTATCAAAAATGTGGGGGACCCCACATCGCTTTTTTTTTATTACTTATTTTTTTGGCTAAATACAAGGCTAGGCACCCTTTAGTGCCACATGAAAATCACTAAAGGGTGCCAGCTTAGAATATGGAGGGAGGTGGGACATTATATATGTGTTTGACATCGGTCTGCCTGTCTATCTATCTATCCATCTATCCTTTTTTATCTATCAATCCCTCTATCTATCAATCCATTATCTATCTATACATTATCTATCTATCCATCTATCTAACTATCTATCCCTCTATCCATCTATCTATCTATTATATATCTATCCATCTATCTATCCAGTATCTATCTATCCATCTATCTATCTATCTATCTATCTATCTATCTATCTATCTATCTATCTATCTATCCCTCACCCTCTATCTATCTATCCATTATTTATCTATCTATATATCTATCTATCCATCCATTATCTATATATCTATCTATCCCTCTATCCATCTATCTATCCCTCTATCCATCTATCTATCTATCTATCTATCTATCTATTATCTATCTATCCTTTTTTATCTATCTATCCATCTATACATCTATCAATCCATTATCTATCTATCTATCTATCTATCTAAGACGCTGCCATTACTAATCTTGGACTTAGTGGCAGCTATGGGCTGCTATTAACTCCTTATTACCCCGATTGCCACGGCATCACGGCAATCAGGAAGAACCGGTGACATGCCGGGACTGTCACATCTAATGGATGCAACAAGCTCGGGGCAGCAACGGGCTGATATTCTCGGCTGCGGGAGGGGGGCCGTAACCATGTCCCTCGCCCTCCCCAGCCTGAGAATACCGGCCCGCTGCTGTGTGCTTACCTCGGCTGGGTATCATTTGGGGGGGACCGCACGTCGTTGTTTTAAATTATTTATTTATTTTAGTACACAATATAGACCCGCCCACAGGCGGCTGTGATTGGTTGCAGTGAGACAGCTGTCACTCAGCGTGGAGGCATGTCTGACTGCAACCAATCACAGGCACCGGTGGGTGGGGGAAGCAGGGAATACGAGATGGAATAATGAGCGTCCGGCATTTTCAAAAGCTGGAGAACCTGCCACAGTGTGACAGCTGTGCAGTGCCACGCCCGTGATCGGTGAGTATGAAAGAAAGGGAGAGACCGACCGACCTAAATGGCCACTGGCTTATATAGCCCATATGACCCTGTGCGGCCAAGCCAATCACAGTAACACCACAAGAAAGATGGCTGCGGCGTTACTGTGATGGCAAGCAACGTCATATGTGTTCATTGGCTGCAAAAAGGCGCCAGGAAGTCAGAAATGAAAATGAAAGTATCGAAGCGAATACCATATTAGCCGTCGGATAGCAAATACCTCGAATACCCCATTATCCGTCGGATACCGAATAGTGGCGAATACATTCGCTCATCCCTAATAATTAATGCGGAGACCTTAGCCCAGGTGTTTAACCCCTTCAGCCCCAAGCCTATTTTGACCCTAAAGACCAGGCCATTTTTTGCAATTTTGACCAGTATCACCTTATGAGGTTATAACTCTGGAACGCTTCAACGGATCCCGGTGATTCTGAGAATGTTTTCTCGTGTCATATTGGGCTTCATGTTAGTGGTAAATTTAGGCCAATATTTTTTGCATTTCTTTGTGAAAAAAACGGAAACTTCGTGAAACTTTTGAAAATTTTGTAATTTTCAAACTTTTCATTTTTATGCTCTAAAACCAACGAGACATATGACACAAAATAATTAATAAATAACATTTCCCACATGTCTACTTTACATCAGAACAATTTGGGGGAAAAAAAAAAAATTTAAGGAAGTTATAGGGGTTCAAAGTTTATGAGCAATTTCTCATTTTTACAACAAAATTTACAAAGCCACATTTTTTATGGACCACATCACATTTGAAGTGATTTTGAGAAGTCTACATGACACAGAACACCCAAAAGTGACACCATTCCAAAAACTGCACCCCTCAGGCTACTCAAAACTAGAGTTGAGCGCGGTTCGTGGTTCGAGGTTCTCCAGTTCTAAGCTCGAGTGATTTTTGGGGCTGTTCGAGATCGAACTAGAACTCGAGCTTTTTGCAAAAAGCTCGATAGTTCTAGATACGTTCGAGAACGGTTCTAGCAGCAAAAAGCAGGGCTTTTTACAGCTACAGTGAGCAGGAGCCATCGCTGGCAGCCTGCCACAAGCTGGTAACCAAGATAAACATCGGGTATCCAAGCAAAGCGCTTTGGTTAGCAACCCGATGTTTATCTTAGTTACGTGCAGGAAGCCCACACTTCCCGCTCAGCTCACTCCGCCCCCTCCTGCCCGCGGCATGTACACATACATACACACACACACACACACTCTCACACACGCACCCCCCTCCCACCCCCTCCCAGCTACAGTGTGCAGGAGCCATCGCTGGCAGCCTGCCACAAGCTGGTAACCAAGATAAACATCGGGTATCCAAGCAAAGCGCTTTGGTTAGTAACCCGATGTTTATCTTAGTTACGTGCAGGAAGCCCACACTTCCCCGCTCAGCTCGCTCCGCCCCCTCCTGCCCGCGGCATGTACACATACATACACACACACACACACACACTCTCACACACGCACCCCCCCCCCGCTCGGCTTACCTGCGGTGATGAAGTCCCGCCATCCCGACCTCAGCGCTGTCCCTGTCCTCCATGGCCGCCGCTTGTCACATCGCCTCTCGCTTCCGACCCGAGACTGACACTGGCGGTGACGTCACGGACCTCTCGCGATACTTGGTGTGAAGGCGCCGGTCATTGAACTCAGTGACAGGGGCTGTCAGTGTGCTGGAGATCAGCGCAGGTAATGTACCTCGCTGACAGCAGCACTTGTCACCCCCCTGCAGTGACCTGGGCTGACCCATTGATGTTAGCTCAGGTCACTGCATTGCTCTCCCAGCCAATGGGGAACATCCTGCTCTTCATTGACTGGGACAGTGTGGATCATCATGGCAACCCCTTGGATTACAGCAGACCTGGATTTGTTTTTCATTCTAATAAATTGGTTAAAGAGGGAATGTTTTGGGGAGTGTTTTTTCAAATAAAAATGTGTTTGTCGTCGATTTTTTTTTATTACTGACTGGGTTGGTGATGTCGGGTATCTGATAGACGCCTGACCTCACCAACCCCAGGGCTTGATGCCAGGTGACATTACACATCTGGTATTAACCCCATATATTACCCCGTTTGCCACCGCACCAGGGCGCGGGATGAGCTGGGGCGAAGCACCAGGATTGGCGCATCTAATGGATGCGCCACTTCTGGGGCGGCTGCGGCCTGCTATTTTTAGGCTTGGGAGAGTCCAATAACCATGGACCTCCCTAGTCTGAGAATATCAGGCCCCAGCTGTCTGCTTTACCTTGGCTGGTGATCCAATTTTGGGGGACCCCTACGTGTTTTTTTTTTTTAAATTATTTATTTAATTTAAAATAACAGCGTGGGGTGCCCTCAGTTTTGGATTACCAGCCAAGGTGAGGTTGCCAGCTGTGGTCTGCAGGCTGCAGCCGTCTGCTTTACCCTAGCTGGCTACAAAACTAGGGGGAACCCTACGTCATTTTTTTTTTCATTTTTTTGGCTAAATACAAAGCTAAGCACCCCTTAGTGCCACATGAAAGGCACCAAAGGGTGCTCCACTTTTTCTCCACTTTTTCTCCACTTTTTCTCCACTTATGGAGAATAAGTGGAGAAAAAGTGGAGAAAAAGTGGAGAAAAAATAGAGAAAAAGTGGAGAAAAAAATGGAGAAAAAGTGGAGAAAAAGTGGAGAAAAAAATGGAGAAAAAGTGGAGAAAAAGTGGAGAAAAAGTGGAGAAAAAATAGAGAAAAAGTGGAGAATTTTTTTCTCCACTTTTTCTCCACTTTTTCTCCACTTTTTCTCCATTTTTTCCCCACTTTTTCTCCACTTTTTCTCCATTTTTTTTCTCCACTTTTTCTCCACTTTTTCTCCACTTTTTCTCCATTTATTCTCCACTTTTTCTCCACTTTTTCTCCATTTTTTTCTCCACTTTTTCTCCACTTTTTCTCCACTTTTTCTCCACTTTTTCTCCACTTTTTCTCCATTTTTTCTCCACTTTTTCTCCACTTTTTCTCCATTTTTTTCACCACTTGTTCTCCACTTTTTCTCCACTTATTCTCCACTTTTTCTCCATTTATTCTCCACTTTTTCTCCACTTTTTCTCCATTTTTTTCTCCACTTTTTCTCCATTTTTTTCTCCACTTTTTCTCCACTTTTTCTCCACTTTTTCTCCATTTATTCTCCACTTTTTCTCCACTTTTTCTCCATTTTTTTCTCCACTTTTTCTCCACTTTTTCTCCACTTATTCTCCACTTTTTCTCCACTTATTCTCCACTTATTATCCACTTTTTCTCCACTTTTTCTCCATTTATTCTCCACTTTTTCTCCATTTTTTTCTCCACTTTTTCTCCACTTTTTCTCCACTTTTTATCCATTTTTCTCCACTTTTTCTCCACTTTTTCTCCATTTATTCTCCACTTTTTCTCCACTTTTTCTCCACTTTTTCTCCACTTATTCTCCACTTTTTCTCCACTTTTTCTCCACTTTTTTCTCCACTTTTTCTCCACTTTTTCTCCACTTTTTCTCCATTTATTCTCCACTTTTTCTCCATTTTTTTCTCCACTTTTTCTCCACTTATTCTCCACTTTTTATCCATTTTTTCTCCACTTTTTCTCCACTTTTTCTCCATTTATTCTCCACTTTTTCTCCACTTTTTCTCCATTTTTTTCTCCACTTTTTCTCCACTTTTTCTCCACTTTTTCTCCACTTTTTCTCCACTTATTCTCCACTTTTTCTCCACTTATTCTCCACTTATTCTCCACTTTTTCTCCACTTTTTCTCCATTTATTCTCCACTTTTTCTCCATTTTTTTCTCCACTTTTTCTCCACTTTTTCTCCACTTTTTCTCCACTTTTTCTCCATTTATTCTCCACTTTTTCTCCACTTTTTCTCCATTTTTTTCTCCACTTTTTCTCCACTTATTCTCCACTTTTTCTCCACTTTTTCTCCACTTTTTCTCCACTTTTTCTCCATTTTTTTCTCCACTTTTTCTCCACTTTTTCTCCACTTTTTCTCCACTTTTTCTCCACTTATTCTCCACTTTTTCTCCATTTATTCTCCACTTTTTCTCCACTTTTTCTCCATTTTTTCCTCCACTTTTTCTCCACTTTTTCTCCACTTTTTCTCCATTTTTTTCTCCACTTTTTCTCCACTTATTCTCCACCTATTCTCCACTTTTTCTCCACTTTTTCTCCACTTTTTCTCCACTTTTTCTCCACTTTTTCTCCACTTTTACTCCACTTTTTCTCCACTTATTCTCCACTTTTTCTCCACTTTTTCTCCACTTATTCTCCACTTTTTCTCCACTTTTTCTCCATTTTTTTCTCCACTTTTTCTCCATTTATTCTCCACTTTTTCTCCACTTTTTCTCCACTTTTTCTCCACTTTTTCTCCACTTTTTCTCCACTTATTCTCCACTTATTCTCCACTTATTCTCCACTTTTTCTCCACTTTTTCTCCACTTTTTCTATGGTCGGTCTACCCATTAGCTCTGCCATGCATACTGTAGCTCTACACCTACTGCACATGTTACTTTATGATTGACATCTCTTTCGTACCAGAGCTGTCTAAGTCTACTCTGACCCCATATTTGTCATTACTATATTGTCCTTGTACTGTATTATGACATTTGTATCATGTGTTTCATTTCTTGCTGTGTTGCAGTTTTTTTGCTGCATCCCAATTGTACCTCTACATTGTTCGAGTTTATGTTATTGTTCTCTCACTCTTATGTGATACTGATTATTGTCATTTTTCATGATTACATGCAGATAAGTCCAATCTGACGAAGGCTCAGGCCGAAACGTCAATTGTAACTTGTTTTGGACAAAAACATATATGCTTATGAAAAAAAAAATGTTCTTAATAAGGACCAATAAAGAGTGATTTTGCATTACTATCCATTGGGACTTACTGACTTAGTCTGGGAGATTTAGAGTGCCGAGGTTACTCACTAATTTTATCTATTATTACCTCTGAGCACCTATATACCAGTGAGCAGAGCTTCCTCTACAGTAGTTCTCCTGATTAGGCATGCCCTTACCTCATGAGCAGGGCATTGCAGCTTTGGTAGCAACCATTACGACATGGACTCTGCTGCTGTGGACCCGGGGAGAGTGAGTGCAGATTCATTGCACCCACACTCCTCACATGAAGGGTCCGCACTCCTAGAAAATGGGGGATACGTTCCCTGAGTGTCTCCCCCCCATATTCTAGACGGTCCAGAGTCGTCGTGGGACCCCTTTATTTTTTTTCTTACAATAAATTGGTGAAAGAGGAAATGTTTTGGGGACTGTTTTTTCAAATAAATTTCTTTTGTCGATTTTTTGTTTTTGTTAGTACTGACAGTTTATGATGTTGGGTATCTAATAGACGCCATGACATCACAAACTGCTGGGCTTGATCTCAGGTGACTTTACAGCTAGTATCAACCCGATTTATTACCCCGTTTGCCACTGCACCAGGGCACGGGATGAGCTGGGGTGAAGCGCCAGGATTGGCGCATCTAGTGGATGCGCCACATCTGGGGTGCCTTCGGCCTGCTATTTTTAGGCTGTGAAGGCCCAATAACTATGGACCTTCCCACCCTGAGAATACCAGACCACAGCTGTCCGCTTTACCTTGGCTGGTGATCCAATTTGGGGGGGACCCTACTTTTATTGTGTAATTATTAATATTTATAAAATAATTATAAAAAAGAGCCTGAGGGGACCTCCACATTGGATCCCCAACCACGGTAAAGCTGCCAGCTGTGGTTTTCAGGCTACAGCCGTCTGCTTTACCCTAGCTGGCTATCAAAAATGGGGGGACCCAACGTCATTTTTTTTTTAACTATTTTTTAAATAGAAAAAATTAATGGGCTTCCCTGTATTTTGATTGCCAACCAAGGTAACGGCAGGCAGATGGGGGTGGCAACCCATAGCTGTCTGCTTTATCTGCGCTGAGAATCAAAAATACCGCGGAGCGCTACATCATTTTTTTAAAGATTTATTTTTACAGCACTGCAAGTCAAGCAATCAAAATACAGGGAAGCCCATTTTATTTTTAGTTATTTAAATAAATAATTAAAAAAAATATATATGGGCTCCCGCTGCATTTTTTGTATTGCTAGCTAAGGGTAATCCAAGCAGCTACTGGCTGCTAACCCCCACTGCTTGGTGTTACCTTCACTGGCAATGGAAAATCCAGGGAAGCATTTTTTATTTTTTTTGCCAAAAAACTACAAAAATAGGACGTGAGCTTCGCCATATTTTTGTATGCTAGCCAGGTATAGCAGGCAGGTGGTGGAAGAGTTGGATACAGCGCCAGAAGATGGCGCTTCTATGAAAATGCCATTTTCTGAGGCGGCTGCAGACTGCAATTCGCAGCAGTGGGGCCCAGAAAGCTCAGGCCAACCTGTGGTGCAGATTCCAATCCCCAGCTGCCTAGTTGTACCTGGCTGGACACAAAAATGGGGCAAAGCCTACGTCATTTGTTTTCTAATTATTTCATGAAATTCATGAAATAATAAAAAAAGGGCTTCCCTTTATTTTTGGTTCCCAGCCGGGTACAAATAGGCAACTGGGGGTTGGGGGCAGCCGTACCTGCCTGCTGTACCTGGCTAGCATACAAAAATATGGCGAAGCCCACATAATTTTTTCAGGGGGCAAAAAACTTCTGCATACAGTCCTGGATGGAGTATGCTGAGCCTTGTAGTTCTGCAGCTGCTGTCTGTCTGTATGGAGAAGAGCAGACAGCAGCTGCAGAACTACAAGGCTCAGCAAACTCCACCCAGGACTGTATGCAGAAGTTTTTTGCCCACCAAAAAAATGACGTGGGCTTCGCCATATTTTTGTATGCTAGCCAGGTACAGCAGGCAGCCACGGGCTGCCTCCAACCCCCAGTTGCCTATTTGTACCCGGCTGGGAACCAAAAATATAGGGAAGCCCGTTTTTTTTTAATTATTTCACTTATTTCATGAAATAATTAAAAAACAAATGACGTGGGCTTCGCCCCATTTTTGTGTCCAGCCGGGTACAACTAGGCAGCTGGGGATTGGAATCCGCAGCACAGGTTAGCCCGAGGTTTGTGGGCGCCTCTGCTGCGGATTTCAGTCCGCAGCCGTCCCAGAAAATGGCGCTCTCATAGAAGCGCCATCATCTGGCGCTGTATCCAACTCTTCCAACAGCCCTGGAGCCGGGTGGCTTGTTGGGTAATCATGAGTTAATACTGGCTTTGTTTTACCAGCCAGTATTAAGCCAGAGATTCTTAATGTCAGGCACGTTTGACCCGGCCATTAAGAATCTCCAATAAAGGGTTAAAAAAAAGACACCACACAGAGAAAAAATACTTTAATAGAAATAAATACACAGACACATTAGAGACTCCATCTTTATTACCCCCTGTCAGCCCTCCACGATCCTGCTCTTCTGTCTTCTTTCTTTCTAGTGTAGTAGTAGTGACGATTGTAGTGAGGAAGGATGAGGTGCACCAGCTCATCACTTGGGGCTGGGGAACCTCCATCCTCACTACAATCATCACTACAATCGGGAAGCAGCGTGCAGCCTTCACTCCGTGAGTGATCAGTGCTGGCTGCTAGCGGTAACGCTGACAGACGCGTTACCATAGCAACGGTGCTCTCGGAGCCGCAGTTAGCGGTGACGTCACCGCTAACTGCGTTGCTATGGCAACGGTGATCTCCGTTAATGACCGGCTGTGTCAGCCGGTCCCTAACGGAACGGGGAGTCGACCGTGTGCTAGAGCATGTCGCCGGTACACGGCGATACACATATGTGCACCGTGTACTGGAGAGATGCACTCGCAGGTCCTACATGACGTGTCATAGTCATGTGACCAGTCTGTAGCCAATGAGATAATAGCCACGTGACTGGTCACATGGCTATTTTGACGTCACGATAGGTCCTGCATCTCTGCTGGCAGTGCAGGTCACCGGGAGGATTTAGCGATCATCGGATGGAATAGCGGCAGGAGACAGAAGTGCAGAAGGGATCGCGAGGACCGGTAAGTGTTATGGCAATGTTTATTAACTGTTTGTGTACATTTATCATGCATTTTTATGTGTTTGTGATTGCCTCCCATTATAGCCTATACGTTCGAGTTCGGTTCGTCGAACGTTCGACGAGCCGAACTCGAACGGGACCCCCGTTCGGCGAACCGGCCTCGAGCCGAACCGGGACCGGTTCGCTCATCTCTACTCAAAACCACATTCATGAAGGTTATTAACCCTTCAGGTGCTTCACAGTAACTAAAGCAATGTGGAAGGAAAAAATGAACATTTTACTTTTTGCAACAAAAATGTTAATTTAGCCTCAAATATTGCATATTCACAAGGGTAGTAGGATTAAATGAACCCCCAAAATTTGTTGGGCAATTTCTTCTGAGCACGCAGATACCTCTTATGTGGCGAAAAAACACTGTTTGGGCGCACGTCAGGACTCGGAAGGGAAGGAGCGCCATTTGACTTTTTGAACAGAAAATTAGCTAGAATCGTTAGCCGCACCATGTTGCGTTTGGAGAGCCCCTGAGGTGCCGAAACAGTGGAACTCCCCCATATGTGACCCCATTTTGGAAACTAGACACCTCATGGCATTTATCTAGATGTTTATTGAGCACTTTGAACCTCTGGGGGCTTCACAAAAGTTAATAGAGTTGAGTCGTGCAAATAAAAAAAAATTTACCACAAAATTGTTACTTCAACCAGGTAGCTTTTTTTTCACAAGGGTATCAGGAAAAATTGCACCATAAAATGTATTGTGCAATTTCTCCTGAGTACACAGACATCTCATATGTGGTGGAAATGAAATGTTTGGGTGCACAGCAGGGCTCAGAATGCAAGGAGCGTCATTTGACGTTTCAAACGCAAAATTGTCTGGGATAATTAGCGTATTCCATGTTGTGTTCGGAGACCCCCTGAGGTGCCGAAACAGTGGAGCTCCCCCACATGTGACCCCATTTTGGAAACTAGACCCCTCATGGAATTTATCTAAATGTTTATTGAGCACTTTGAACCTCTGGGGGCTTCACAAAAGTTAATAGAGTTGAGTCGTGAAAATAAAAAACTATTTTTTTACCACAAAATTGTTACTTCAACCAGGTAGCTTTTTTTCACAAGGGTATCAGGAAAAATTGCACCATAAAATGTATTGTGCAATTTCTCCTGAGTACACAGACACCTCATATGTGGTGGAAATCAAATGTTTGGGTGCACAGCAGGGCTCAGAATGCAAGGAGCGTCATTTGACTTTTCAAACGCAAAATTGTCTGGGATAATTAGCGTATTCCATGTTGTGTTTGGAGACTCCCTGAGGTGCCAAAACAGTGGAGCTCCCGCACATGTGACCCCATTTTGGAAACTAGACCCCCATGGCATAGAAAAAAAATAGGGCGCATGCACAAATGTTCTGTAAAAAAAGGGAGGGGGGACTGGGTGGGATGGAAAAAAGAAGTCCTGTCCAAAGTCGAGTACGACTGCAGGACGATTGCTGATCAGGTACCTAATTGTACATGTTTTGTTTTGTTTTTTTTATTTGGGGTGCACAAAAAAAAGCAAAAACTAGAGCAACAATTACGTACCTGATCAGCCAATCACGTAGCTGATCAGCACTTGGCGGCAGGCAGGTGGGGGAGGAGGGGGGGAGAGGGAGTGGGAGATGCGATTGACGATAGTTAGAAAAGAGCCACGAACAATACTTACAGGATGGATCAGAACAGCGGCAGATTGGGGGGCGGCAGATTGGGCGGCGGCAGATGGGGGGGCAGCGGCATATAAAGGGAGCATCTGTGAATGTGAGACGGCGGCGGCTGGGATAGGGTGGGAGCGGATGGGAGAGGGCGCAGTGGATGCAGGAGCGGCAGAGGATGGAGGGGAAGGGGGGATGGCAGAGAAGGGGAGTGGGATGTGAGATTGGGGATAGTTACCCTACAGGATGGATCTAGGCAGCAGGATCACAGGAGATGAAGGAGGCAGCAGATCGGGGAGGGTGAGAGGTGGGAGAGGGAGCGCAGTGCAGATCACGGGGGAGACAGGTGAGCAGAGCACAGATCACGGGGGTGAGAGGTGAGGGAGCGCAGATCACGGGGGAGACAGGTGAGCAGAGTGCAGATCACGGGGGTGAGAGGTGGAGAGAGAGCGGACAGCAGATCACGGGGGTGACAGGTGAGGGAGCACAGATCACGGGGTTGACAGGTGAGGGAGCACAGATCACGGCGGTGACAGGTGAGGGAGCACAGATCACGGCGGTGACAGGTGAGGGAGCACAGATCACGGCGGTGACAGGTGAGGGAGCACAGATCACGGGGGTGAAAGGTGAGGGAGCACACATCACGGGGGTGACAGGTGAGGGTGCACACATCACGGGGGTGACAGGTGAGGGAGCACACATCACGGGGGTGACAGGTGAGGGAGCACACATCACGGGGGTGACAGGTGAGGGAGCACACATCACGGGGGTGACAGGTGAGGGAGCACACATCACGGGGGTGACAGGTGAGGGAGCACACATCACGGGGGTGACAGGTGAGGGAGCACAGATCACGGCGGTGACAGGTGAGGGAGCCCAGATCATGGGGGTGGCAGGTGAGGGAGCACAGATCACGGGGGTGACAGGGGAGGGAGCACAGATCATGGGGGTGACAGGGGAGGGAGCGCACATCACGGGGGTGACAGATGTGGGAGCACACATCACGGCGGTGACAGGGGAGGGAGCACACATCATGGCGGTGACTGGGGAGGGAGCACACATCACGGCGGTGACAGGGGAGGGAGCACACATCACGGCGGTGACACGTGTGGAAGCACACATCACGGCGGTGACAGGGGAGGGAGCACACATCACGACGGTGACAGGGGAGGGAGCACACATCACGGGGGTGACAGGTGAGGGAGCACACATCACGGCGGTGACAGGTGTGGGAGCACACATCACGGCGGTGACAGGTGAGGGAGCACACGTCACGAGGGTGACAGGGGAGGGAGCACACATCACGGGGGTGACAGGGGAGGGAGCACACATCACGGGGGTGACAGGGGAGGGGGCGGGTAGCTGACCACGGGGGTGAGAGGTGGGGGGAGCGTGCAGCACATCACGTAGGGGAGGTAGGGGAGGGGGCAAGCAGCACATCACGGAGGGGAGGAGGCGAGCAGCACATCACGGAGGGGAGGGGGCGGGCACCGATCACGAGGGGGAGTGGCCGGGCAGCAGATCGGAGGGAGAGGTGGCACTATGACAGATGGAGGAGGACAGGGATCGCGCACCACATCACGGAGGTGAGGGGGCGGGCACCGATCACGAGGGGTGAGGGGCCTGGCAGCAGATCGGGGGGACCGGTGGCACTGTGGCAGATGGAGGGCGGCGGCGGCGGCAGCGGATCGGGAGGTGTGGGGGTGAGGGTGCGGGCAGCAGATACAAGGGGTAGGGGTGCGGGCAGGAGATCGGGGAGACAGGTGGCAGATCGTGGAGGGCAGCGCGGTGGATCGGGAGGCTTTTCGCCGGTTTCATACAGTGCAATGGCAGCGCGGCAACTTCCGGGTCCCATGCTCCGGTCTCATAACAGCATGGGACCGGAGCTTGTCGCCCTGCCATTGCACTGTGTACACTCACTGTGCTCAGTGTGCTGGCGTGCTGCAGGGACGACAAGTGAAGCTGATGGGGGCGGTCACCGGCAACAGGTCCACTGTGATTGGAGAAATTGGTCACAAGGCCGATCTCTCCAATCAGAGCTACTGGAGCTGGGGGAGGGTGATCCAGTGAGGTCACCCAGCTCCAGCCAATGGCCAGTGCTACAGCTGCACTGGCCAGGGCTGGATTTCAATGTTTCAGTCATTTTAAATGGCTGGAACATTACAGTGGCTGTGATTCGTTGAGCAGCGTTCGTCAGCCAATCACAGCCTCCGTAGGTCCGGGGAGGAGGCACCACCCCTCCTGAGGCCAGGAACAGGTCCCCTCCTCCCCGAATCTGCGGTTTATGTTAACATATTGCAGTCACAGGAGGCTCCGGTGCCGCGATTCCACCATGACGGAAAGATCCGTCCTTGGTTGTTAAGGCCCAGGGCACAAGGACGGATCTTTCCGTCCATGGTTGTGAAGGGGTTAAACGTGAGGTTGTCAAACTCCATGGAGTCCCCTCTAATATTGTCTTTAATAGAGGAACTCAGTTTATTGCCAACTTTTGAATAGCTTTCTGCTCTCTGTAAGGAATTAACCTATCTCATTCATCAGCATCCCACCCTCAGTCTAATGGGCAAACTGAACTTATGAATCAGAATTTGGAGCAGTATTTTGTTTCTGATAATCAGGAAGAGTAGTCCTTGTTCCCGTTCTTTTCTCTTGTTGAATTTGCCATTAACAATTGCCGCCATAAATATTCTGGCATATCTCCTTTTTTTGTGTCTATGGTCGTCCCCAGTTTTGTGTCTATGGTCATCCCCAGTTCTCTATGGTTCAGGAACGGCACTCATCATGGGCACCTGGGAAGGCCAATTGGTCTCAGCATTATCATCTACATGAGGTAAGGATCAGCAGCATTTGTGTGACATTAGTTCTAAGTATAAATGTGCAGCTGACTGTAGACGTGTGCCTGGTCCAGACCTGTGTGTGGGTAATCTAGTGTGCATGTTTACAACAAACATTAAACGTACTGTAAGATACCTTCACTAAAGTTAGATTTATTGGTCAATATAAAAATTAGAGCAATCAGTAATCCAGTTGCTTTCTGCCTGGAGTTACCGGCCTCCTACATGATTTATAATGTTTTGCATAGATTTCTGTTAATAAAATAGGAGTTCAGGACTCCCACTTCCCTTTCCTCCACCTCCGGTCTTAGGCGATGGGTCATTGGAATATCAGATGTCCAAAATCATTGATTCTCATTTCGTTCACCGATCTTTATAGTACTTGGTTCATTGGTGAGGTTATGGTCCTGAACCCTTGGTTAGGATATTCCATCTTCTCCATTCTGAGAGATCGGGCCCTGAGGGTCCAGAGACCCTTCTTAGAGGGAGTGGTACTGTGACACAGTTTTGCACAAGCTTCGATGACTGTCATGGTGGTGTTGGGCGCTGTTCAGATTACAGATTCTGACACTCCACCTGATGGTTTCTGGTATCAATGCAGGGTCTAAGGGGAAAACCTTTCTCCTTGCAGAGACCTGACAAACCAGTCTGGCTGCCAGTGAGGAGTCTTATAGCTGCAATGCTCCTCAAATCAAAACACCATGTCTGCAAATTGAGGTTCTGATCTGGCATAAATCCTAAATCTTATGAAAAGGCTCATTAAAGAGTCACTTTTGACTTTTAAGATTGCTACTTCCATTAGGTGGCACTAGAGTTCATCTCCTTCCTCCCTGAGTATACTTGGGCGTCGACCAGCTATGTGCTGATTCACATGCAGGCAAACAAGAGTTAATATCTGTGGGTCTGCTTGCTCCTTTGGTCACATGTAGTGGGGAGGCCTATCACATCTTTTCCCCTAATATTTAGGTAGGTTGAAACCTTTCATCCAGGCTAGCTATAGTTTATTCTAAGTTGGTCTGTGAGGTGTGGTGTCCCAGACTTACTGGTGAAAGTTGTGCTCATTGCTTGGAATTGTGGAGTATACCCCTGTTGTTTGTAGCTTCAGTCCTGCTCTTGGTTTTCCTTGTGAACCTCCTATTGTCTTTATCTTTATGTGTGCATGCTGTGGAACAAAGTTTTGTCTTCCACCGTCTTCATTTGTGAGTTTCATCACATTGCTGTCATGTCCTTTCCTGGGGGGAAAGGGGGAGGTGGAATCAGATAAAGACTGGTCAGGAGCAGGGCCAGGAAGGAGACTCAGGTCTCTCAACCATCAAGAGTATCCCTGAGGTTAAGGATAGCACAGGGCCACCTATCTTGAGGGAAAGCCTAGGAGCCCCATTTCCCTGATATTCCATAGTCATCATGACATGGTGCTCTTGCATGTGATGCCATATGCCAGTAGAACTGGGGACTTTTAAGGAGATAGATGGAATACTACACAAGATGACATCACCTCCATAATCATCCAAATTCAATCCAGCTGAGATGGCTTGAGATGAGTTGTTTTGCAAAGTGAATGCAAAGCAGCCAACAAGTGCTCAGCACCTTTGGGAACTCCTTGAAGACTATTGGAAAGTCATTGCAGGTGACTTCATGATGAAGCTGTTTGAGAGAATCGAAAAGAGATGTAAAGCTTTCATCAGAGTAAAAGGGTACACTGGGGAATCTAAGGTTTAACACATTCTGGTTTGTTGTACATATTTTCTTCTCCTTGTTTCCAAGTGCGTTTTATAGATTTCCAACAAAAACAGGGAAAACCACTGCATGGACAAGTATGTAAAACTTTTCACTAGTTCTGTATGTCCATATTGGTTATGATCGGAATCACCTATGCTTGACTTTGTGCTTTAATGGGGGCCTCTGGAGCTGATGTAGTTGAAGCTGTAATAGCCTATTTTTACAACTGTATCCTTGAAGCTTCATTCACATGTCCGTCTTTAAACAGGTAAGTGAAAAAATGGTGCCAGTGTCAATAGGTGTTTTGCAAGAGTATGGAATACGTCTGTTTATTTTTACCATCAATGTATCATCTGTGCTTTTCACAGATGGATAAATAAATTACAAAGCTTCTCCTATACTTTGCATTATTAAATATGGACAGCACACATGCCAGATGAGTGCCATCTGTGTGGTGCACATGTTTTTCACAGACCCATAGACTTGTATAGGACACACATTCATAGGACAAAGTTTAGCATGTGGCAAAATTTAATATCTGGATCTTGTAATGTCATTCCCTCCTCACTCAGTTAATTTGTTACCACAAGGAACGGATTTTAGTAAATGAACACTTCTTGTTCTTTGAAGACACTAATCATTTGGTTTTTAATTTGAGCCCCCTCTTGGGCTTATGCTTAATGCAATTGTTTGTTTTATGATCAGATTATGTTAATGTTTATTATTACATTCTGTGTATACTGTGTGTGTTCTGCCCATTCAGGCTTAAGAGCAGATGTCAAAGTTATAATTGCCATACAGCTACTGTTAATAGCCTTGTAGTAATGTTAAATGTCCATCTAGTGGCTTTATTTCTGCAGTGTTTAACATTTTCTCTGTGGAGTGTCCTAATGTATTATAGGAGATGGTTAAGCATGCTGGGTAGTAGCCACCATTTTAGGACTATATTCACCACAGAAGAGACGTGTGTGTGTCTGTCCTCCTGTACTCATCTTGCTAAAACTCCGTTATCCTTTCAAAAGCATACCTGGTAAGAGGTTTACTTCTATATGTGATATCCTAACGTTCAGAAATGTTATTGAGTTGTATAGAAGCCATTGCAGTGTCTGTTAAGAATTTGTGATTCCATGTGTGTGCAGTCTCCATTTTGTGGTGCACTTCCTCTGTTATGTAATTGTAATGGTGTTGCGGGCGGGGGATAGACCACGGCAGGGGGGCTGCTCGAGACGCTCGGATCCAAGCGGTTGCAGTGGCTCGAGTGGCAGCCGGACCCTGGCTCGTGCAGCCGTCCGTCGCCCACAAGTGAAAAAGGGGTTTTATTTACAGGGGAGAGTTTGTCAGTGACGCCACTCATGGGTCGCTGTGATTGTTGGTGACACCGCTGCTGCCTTGGTATGGGGTGCCCGGGGCTGATAGAGCAGGGCAGTAGAATGGTATCCCCTCCACGATGTTATCCCGGGGCCCAGGTGTAGGTGGAGTGCTAGGATGCAGTCTGCAGGGCTGGACCGGATGATACCGGTGTACTCACTGTTTTGAATGAAATCACACAGAGTCCAGATAGTAAACCAACTGCCAGAAACCGGTAGCCTCCGGAGGTGTGTGCTCGGGTCCCGCACACTGGTGGACAGAACAGGGGCCCTTCCTCCTGCACTTTGGTATTGTTATCTTGTGTGTTGACTAGTCCGCATGAAACAGGGTAAGTCCGCTCCTGGTGACTTTTCTGTGGGAGCTGTGGCCCGCGAGAGCTGACCCTTGAGATTTTTGCTGGCACTTGCAGATGCCCTATCCCCCACATTGGGCTTCCATCTTGCTCTATCTGGGCTGTTACTGGGACGAGACTTGGAATCTTTTCCCCTGCTGGCTAATTGGAAAGGGGCTTGCAGCTGTCCTCACCCTAGGGTCCAGAAACCCCGACTGTGCACGGCCTCCGGACCGGATTCCCGCTGTCGGCACCGGCGGGCTACAACCCTGCCCCGGTCCACTTAAGGTCTCCCGTGACCGGATCTCCGTCGCCTGTGGCCCTACTCTACCGTCTGCCATCTAGTCAGCTCCAGTAGTCCGATAGTCTGGGAGCTATAACCCCCGACTACCACTTCACTCCTCTCACTTCCACTGTCTCACTTTTTCTGACTTGTTCCCTCCCCTTGACACTTTAGAATCCCTAGGTGGGCGTCACCATCTGCCTGGCCCCACCCACTGGTGTGTCCCTATTGTCCTGGGGGGGTGACTAGGCTTTTGTGGCTGATGTTATGTGCCTGTGTGGGGTTGTGTTGGAAGGCCAAGGAAGAGAGACGAAAATGGTTCTAGGAACCAATGTTATTGAAAATTATATGGGGGAAGTAATGTACTTACTTCCGCAGCTGTCTGCAATGGCAGGAGTGGGGCGGCAGAGAGTCCTGCAACGTGAGATCCGAGCCCTCCTGCAGCGGCAACAGGTGAATCTGTCTGGTGGAGAGATTGGTGGTGTGCGAGTGATGGATGTAGCTCCCCATGTAGTGTCTCCGCGAAGTGAGATGATGATTTGGTGTAGGGCAGCAGTAGGTTACCGTAGACAAGATTATCAGGCAGTGGTGGAGCCCCTACTTCAGAACACTGGCCCACAGTTTTGACAGTCAGAGGGGTGATTGATGTTCGGAAGGGGAGAGTGCCCATTAGAGTGATGAATTGTAGAGAGGAAGAGAGGAAGAGCCGCGTGTGTGTCTGTCTGTATGTATGTAGCAGAGCTATGTGTGTCTGTATGTATATATGTAGCAGAGCTATGTGTGTCTGTATGTATATATGTAGCAGAGCTATGTGTGTCTGTATGTATATATGTAGCAGAGCTATGTGTGTTTGTATGTATATATGTAGCAGAGCTATGTGTGTCTGTATGTATGTAGCAGAGCTATGTGTGTATGTATATATGTAGCAGAGCTATGTGTGTCTGTATGTATGTAGCAGAGCTATGTGTGTATGTATATATGTAGCAGAGCTATGTGTGTCTGTATGTATGTAGCAGAGCTATGTGTGTATGTATGTAGCAGAGCTATGTGTGTATGTATGTATGTAGCAGAGCTATGTGTGTATGTATATATGTAGCAGAGCTATGTGTGTCTGTATGTATGTAGCAGAGCTATGTGTGTATGTATGTAGCAGAGCTATGTGTGTATGTATGTATGTAGCAGAGCTATGTGTGTATGTATGTAGCAGAGCTATGTGTGTATGTATGTATGCAGCAGATCTGTGTGTCTGTATGTATGTCTGTATGCAGCATAGCTGTGTGTGTCTGTATGCATGTATAATGTGTATCTATGTATGTCAGTGTATATGACTGTATAGATGTGTCAGTTCTACATGTATTTTTGTGAGTTTGTCTTTAAATATGTGTATGTATATGTATGTGTACGTATGTGTGTTTCTGCGTGTGGATGGGGCCCACTGGGACTCTTCCGCCCGGGGCCCACAAAAACCTGGAGCCGGCCCTGAGAGGAGTGGCGTCAAGAATTACACGTAGGCAATGACTCCACACCTTCACATCACAAGAAGAGGGTCTACAGGGTAGTGCAAGAATACGAGCAAGTCTTCAGTAAACACCCGCTAGACTTTGGAGAATAAAAGGGGTCCAACACTACATCCCCACAAGTGCACACCCATCAAAGAGAGGTATAGGCCGATACCACCTGCACATTACTAGTGTGCCGAAGACATGTTGAGGAACATGAAGGAGGCTGGGGTTATCCGTGACAGTTGTAGCCACTGGGCAGCTCCGTTGGTCCTGGTAAGGAAGGACAGCAGCATGAGAATGTGTGTGGACTACCGAAAAATTAATCAGATCACCCACAAGGATGCGTATCCACTCCCCTGTATTAAGGAATCGTTAGCTGCATTAAGAACTGCAAATTACTTGCTAGCTTGGAGCTCACTGCCCCGGCAGAAGCACAGAGGCTGTGGAAAGAGAAAAGCCGGTTGTATCTACAGCGAGGCAAGTTGTGCAGAGGACTGATCAATCCTAAGAGGCATGAGAGGATCAGCCAGATAGTTATACCTCAAGCATACGTGCCAGTGGTCCTGGAAGCCTATCATGATGGAGCTGGACACTTCGGCTGGAAGAAGCTGGAAATGCTACTAAGGGAGTGCTTTTACTGGGCTGGGATGAGAGAATCCATTGAAGCATGGTGTAGGGATTGTGGTCCCTGTGTGCTAAGAAGAAAGGATGGTACCAGCCAGAGAGCCCCATTACAGCCGATCATCGCCCGCCAGCCGTTGACTCGTTGCTCTAGATCATGTCAAACTCACACCAAGCAGGAGCGGATACACATATGCGCTCAAGATGGTAGACCACTACTCAAGATTTATGGTTGTGGTACCCGTCAAGGATCTAACAGCCCATACTGCAGTGAAGGTCTTCCAAGCACACTTCTGTAGACCTCATGGCTACCCAGAGAGGGTCCTCACGGATCAAGGTCCTGCCTTCGAAGCGAAAATCTTCAAGGAGTTCTGCAGCCTGTACGGATGCAGGAAGATACATACTACATCCTACCATGCCCAAACCAATGGGATGTGTGAGAAGATAAACCATTTAGTCATCAACCTACTTAAGACTCTACCCCTTGAAGAACGGAACCAGTGGCATGAGAGATTGCCCGATCTCGTAGATATATATAACAACATTACCGTCAGTTCCACTAAGTGTACGCCTGCTTATTTTATGAGGGCGAGGCCTCGAAGATTGCCAGTGGACTTGGACATGGACGTTGAAGTACCTGAGACCATCTCCCCAACCACTGATTGGGACTCCAAATGTCAGATGCAGTACAAGCAAATCCAGGAGTATGTGGAAAGAAACCTGAAACAAAGCAGAGAAAAGCAAAAGCAGCACTTCAACAAACAGGCAACCTGATTTTGTCGGGGCATCACACTAGCTGTGTGCATTATGTGCTCAGTACTTATCACTGTTATTTGTAGTTTTACCACATAAACATAATTATGCGCACCACGCGCAGTAATACCTGTTGACTAATAAACAAGTTAAGACTACAGAGAAAAAAGTCTGCTTTTTATTGAAGACAGGAAGGTGTATGCTTTATGTTAGATTGCACACTGTGCGAACATGTATGAAGACCGTACAGTGTGGCTGTGGAACAGGCTGAGTTATGCCCACACTGTAATAGCCCAGATACATAAAGGCTAAGGAGTGTTGTTGTCTCATGTGAGAATATTAGTGAGAAGCCCTGGAAAAACAAGGTAGTCACAAATAGGCCCCCGCATAACACCTTCCCTCACTTAGGTAACACACAGCCGACCTGAAACCCTAGTCACCCCTCCTTAGGGAAAGATAGGCACACCAGTGGGTGGCACCAGGCAGTTGGACATGCCCACCTAGAGGTCTAGACAGCCTGGGGTGGGAAATCAAGCAGATAGTTCTTGTAGTTCAAGTTGAGAGGAGTGTGGGCTGGAGCTAGGTGTAGCTCCAGCAGAGGAAGTTCAAGTTGAACGGTGCCAGGGTCGGAGCCCTGGTGCCTTTGGCTAGGTGACAGTTCAGCAGATCCGAGGTGGACCGGGACAGGGTTGTAGCCCGCCAGTACCGACACGGAGAACTGACCCGGAAACCTGTAACACAGAGGGGTTACTCGGACCCTGAAGCCAGCGGCCTGGCTAATTAACCGATTGAGGGCAGGATTATAGGTCCTCTCCCACCCAAAGTCCCCAAAAGAAGACAACAGCCCACCGATAGGGATAAGGCCACCACCAGGGCCCATAGATCCCACGGGCCAGCATCTGCGGGCACAGCTCCTTAGGCCACAGCCAGCCGGGAGCAGACTCCTGAGTTCCAGACCAGGCAGTCAACCATACACAAAACAAGTGCAGAGGAAAAGGACAGTGACCACCAGCCCGGGTGGGGGACCTGAATGCAACCGGCCACGCAGGCCGGCCACCAGCACCTTGGTTTATCAAAAGACACGTGTGATTCATTTACTGTGAGTAACCAAACGTCCCCCTGCTTGCTCGGGCGCGCTGGCCCTTGCAGTTGCTCTACCCTGCACAAAGACACTGGGCCCCGGGGCAACCATCCCTACCCACGGAGGGGTTAACATCCAGCTGCCACTACATCTCCCCCGGGTGCCCCACAAAAGCAGCGGTGGTGTCCCAACTCACCACACACCATGGGTGGTGTCACGAACTTAATATGGCCTAGCCCGTACATCTACGCCCCCCCTTTTTATTCAGTGTGTCCGCGAGACCCCCGGGCCCGGAAGATCCCTCGAGCCACGGACACACACAGCGGGTCCGGACCCGAGCAGCGACGGCTGCTGGCATGGGGGTGGGACATTAGCACATGGCATTTGATGATTTGTAAATGGGTGGAGGATACATTTGAATTCTGTGTGTTTTCTCACCTTACAAAGTAAAGAATGCCTCTATGACTATGCCAGAAAGAAGCATGTTCCTACCCAGTTAGTGAGACACCTTTATAATAAGACCAGAGTAGAGGCCTGCTGTGGTGTAATGGTAGCAAAAACACAGAATGACGATAGAGGGTGAGGAGAATCTTTCCCCTGAACAGGCAGGTGTATGCATACCTCCCAACATTTAAAGATGAGAAAGAGGGACAAAGTATGTGGCGCGTGTAAGCCACGCCCCCTAACCACACCCATTTTGCAATCTGTCACGCCCACATCCAATCCTTTTCAGCACTGCTGATCACATTGTTTAAGGCTGCGTGCCCGCGATCAGTATTTGCAGCATTTTGGATGTAGCGTGGTTTTGCTGTGTCTAAAACGCTGCGTTGTACAGTACAAGCACAGTGGATAGATTCTAGAAACCCCGTGCCCACTGTGCTTGTTTTTTCTGCAGCAAACACTGACTTGCGGAGCGTCTTTCCAGACTGCAGCATATCAATTGTTTGCTGCAGTTGCATGCGTCCTCCGTAGGGAGAACACAGCAGGAGACCGCAGCGCACTGAACCCTGATCGTGGGCACAGGCAGCTGTGCTCTCCTGCGTTCTCCTGCGGCGGAGATGTGCAGCCCCGCAGGTCAGGACGCGCTGCCTCCAGGACACAGTGAGTCCTGATCGTGGGCACAGGCATACGCACATATACGCTACATATTTGATGACAAATTCCCTAAAATACATATAAACAGACAAATCTATACACAGTCATCTGCAGTGCACTGACATACATAGATATATACATCATACATATACACACATTGGAGGTAATAACATGGGGAAGCCGTCAGCAGCCGCACTCACCTACCCCGCTTGTCTCTATCCAGCTCCTCCTCGGCATGTGATCACTTGGCAACACTTTAGCAGACCTAGCCACGCACAGTGCACACTGACACCGCTGTGTATGTATCACAAGGGAGGATGGGGGTTTTAGATACTATATATATATACAGTATATATATATATATATATATATATATATATATACATACACTGTATATATACAGTATATACAGCACAGGAGGGGCTGGGGGCTACAGTATATACAGCACAGGAGGGGATGTGGGCTGCAGTATATACAGCACAGGAGGGGCTGGGGGCTACAGTATATACAGCACAGTAATGCAATCACGGAGTACGGATCACGTATCATGGATTGCACATGGGCAACCACTGTGTGCCGTGAATCATGGAGTATGAAGGGACATATGCGTGTTTATCACGTCAGTGAAGAACGTCTGTGTTTTTCACTGAGGCGCATACACGATACTAAGGGGTATACACATTACTGGGGGAAATACACTTTACTGTGAGGCATACAAATTACTGGTACCATAGATATTACTAAGGGGCATATAGCTCTGGTGTTGGGGCTTATACAGCTCTGGGGGCACATACAGCTCCGATGGGGGGGATGGGGGCATACAAATCTGGTGTGGAGGCTGGGGGGCACACAGATCTGGTGGGGGGGTGGCTGGAGGCATATAGCTCTGGTGCAGAGAGGGCTGCTGAGGCATACAGATCTGGTGAGGAGGGGCTGGGATACATATCTGGTGGTAGGGGGCTGGAGGCATACCGAGCTGGGGGGCATATAGATCTTGTGGGGGGGCTGGGGGGCATACAAATCTGGTGTGGGGGATGGGGAGCATACAGATCTGGTGAGGGGGGGGCTGGAGGCATATAGCTCTGGTGAGGAGAGGGCTGCTGGGGCATACAGATCTGGTGAGGGGGGCTGGGATACATATCTGGTGGGAGGGGGCTGGAGGCATACAGAGCTGGGGGGTGCTGGGGGGCATATAGATCTGGTGGGGGGCTAGGGGGCATAGAAATCTGGTGTGTGGGCTAAGGGGCATACAAATCTGGTGTTGGGGCTGGGGGTATACAAATCTGGTGTGGGGGCTGGGGGGTATACAAATCTGGTGAGGGGGGTGGCTGGAGACATATAGCTCTGGTGAGGAGAGGGCTGCTGGGGCATACAGATCTGGTGAGGGGGGACTTTGGAATACAGCTCTGGGTAGGTGGGGGGGGTCACATACAGCGTTTCTTGGTGTTGCAGCTCCTCTTCCTCCAGTCTGTTCATCTGTGGACAGAGCTCAGCATGTTGTTCAGTAGCTCTGCCCACAGATGCACTTCCTTCAGTACACAAGCAGCCCAGCTGAGAGCAGTGCACACTGAGCTGCAGGTGCCAATTAAAGCGCCGGCAGCCAGGAAAGTGCTGCTGTCGCCCACTAATAACAGCGGCAGCACAGAGCCAGAGCAGTGAAGCAGCGCTCAGCTCTGCTCATGTGCATTAGGAGGGGGAGAAAAACGGGGAGAGAGCGGGTGTGCGGAGCCACAGGACAAAAGCCTCACGATCGTGACACCGGGACACCCGCTGAAATCCGGTGCAGTCCCGCTGTATCCGGGACGGTTGGGAGGTATGGGTATATGTACTCTATAAGAATGTAGCATGAGGTTGCTGACTGACAAGCAGAGTTCAGGGAGGTATATTAGAGATCCAGAAGTGGCCATACTGTAGATGGGGCATATACCAGCACAGTGACTAGGGTCTGTGGTGTGAGAGTAATGAAGCTGCTGGGAAAAAAAGCCAGGTATACTGTTTTTACTCATAACCAGTTTGAAGAACTTTAAATGCATTGAAAGTGTTGTCTGGTGAAAACAAGTCATCACTTATCCAAAAGATATGGGAAAAATTACTGATTAGTTTTGGTCTGACGCTTGGACCCACATTTGGATCTAAAGAATGATGCATTTTTAGCTTTGAGTGGAGCGCTAGTGTGCATGCATGACTGTCACTTCATTCATTTCCTATAGGAAAGCTCAAACATGTACTTGGATTTTTGGGCATCCACAAAAAGATTGAATGGCACAAATATCTGACCTACTGCTCCATTTTGTTACGTAGAGAAAGTGCTCCATCAGGCACAAAATTCCCCTCTAGGCCAATTAGTGATATTCCTGGCAGTTCGACCCCCACCAGTTAGAAATTTATCAGCTCCTCTGGGAATAGGCTGTGACTTGTTTTCACTGGACAACCCAATTGATCAACATTTAAAGGTTGTCCTCATATTAAGTAAACTTACCTCTGCACTATCTTGTTTGTGCTTCCACACTGCGCCAAGAGGAGAATTCTCGTCCACGGCTGCCATGAAGTTGTGGCTTACCCCACAGAATTGGGTCACCTCTTCCATGTTTTCAGTCTAGCAACACCCAATTATCAAATTACAATTGACATTCTCCAGCCCATACTTATTTAAAATATAGTGCCTACAAGTAGTCTTCAACCCCCTGCAGATTTAGCAGGTTTGATAAGATGCAAATAAAGGTACCTTCACACATAACGACTTACCTGCGATCCCAAAAACGATGCGACCTGATAGGGATCGCAGGTAAGTCGCTGGGAGGTCGCAGGTGAGATGTCACACAGTGAGATCTTACCAGCGATGCAGAACAATACAGATCGCAGTAGCGACCTGTATAACGATCTCAGCAGTCACTGTGATCCTGTTACACAGTGTCAAACACAGCGATGTGTCCTGCCCAGCAGGACATCACCTTTGAAGAAAATGACCTGGACCATTCTGCAACGACTAGAGATCTCACAGCAGGGGCCTGATCGCTGGTAAGTGTCACACATAACGAGATCGCTAACGGGATCGCAACTGCGTCACCAAAACGGTGACTCAGCTGCGATCTCGCTAGCGATCTCGTTATGTGTGACAGTACCTTAAGTTAGAGCCTGCAAACTTTAAACAAGAGCAGGATTTATTAACAGATGCATAAATCTTACAAACCAACAAGTTATGTTGCTCAGTTACATTTTAATAAATTTTCAACATAAAAGTGTGGGTCAATTATTATTCAACCGCTAGGTTTAATATTTTGTGGAATAACCCTTGTTTGCAATTACAGCTAATAATCGTCTTTTATAAGACCTGATCAGGCCGGCACAGGTCTCTGGAGTTATCTTGGCCCACTCCTCCATGCAGATCTTCTCCAAGTTATCTAGGTTCTTTGGGTGTCTCATGTGGCCTTTAATCTTGAGCTCCTTCCACAAGTTTTCAATTGGGTTAAGGTCAGGAGACTGACTAGGCCACTGCAACACCTTGATTTTTTCCCTCTTGAACCAGGCCTTGGTTTTCTTGGCTGTGTGCTTTGGGTCGTTGTCTTGTTGGAAGATGAAATGACGACCCATCTTAAGATCCTTGATGGAGGAGCGGAGGTTCTTGGCCAAAATCTCCAGGTAGGCCGTGCTATCCATCTTCCCATGGATGCGGACCAGATGGCCAGGCCCCTTGGCTGAGAAACAGCCCCACAGCATGATGCTGCCACCCCCATGCTTGACTGTAGGGATGGTATTCTTGGGGTCGTCTGCAGTGCCATCCAGTCTCCAAACGTCACATGTGTGGTTGGCACCAAAGATCTCGATCTTGGTCTCATCAGACCAGAGAACCTTGAACCAGTCTGTCTCAGAGCCCTCCAAGTGATCATGAGCAAACTGTAGACGAGCCTTGACATGACGCTTTGAAAGTAAAGGTACCTTACGGGCTCGTCTGGAACGGAGACCATTGCGGTGGAGTACGTTACTTATGGTATTGACTGAAACCAATGTCCCCACTGCCATGAGATCTTCCCGGAGCTCCTTCCTTGTTGTCCTTGGGTTAGCCTTGACTCTTCGGACAAGCCTGGCCTCGGCACGGGTGGAAACTTTCAAAGGCTGTCCAGGCCGTGGAAGGCTAACAGTAGTTCCATAAGCCTTCCACTTTCGGATGATGCGCCCAACAGTGGAGACAGGTAGGCCCAACTCCTTGGAAAGGGTTTTGTACCCCTTGCCAGCCTTGTGACCCTCCACGATCTTGTCTCTGATGCCCTTGGAATGCTCCTTTGTCTTTCCCATGTTGACCAAGTATGAGTGCTGTTCACAAGTTTGGGGAGGGTCTTAATTAGTCAGAAAAGGCTGGAAAAAGAGATAATTAATCCAAACATGTGAAGCTCATTGTTCTTTGTCCCTGAAATACTTCTTAATACTTTAGGGGAACCAAAACAGAATTCTTGTGGTTTGAGGGGTTGAATAATAAATGACCCTCTGAATAAACTTTTCACAATTTAAAAAAAAAAAAAAAAAAGAAATAACATTCTTTTTTGCTGCAGTGCATTTCACACTTCCAGGCTGATCTACAGTCCAAATGTCACAATGCCAAGTTAATTCCCAATGTGTAAACCTGCTAAATCTGCAGGGGGTTGAATACTACTTGTAGGCACTGTACATATGAAATTATGTTATCCATATAATTGCAAAAGTAGCAGCTTTGCTATTCTTTTCTGACTTATTTTGTCCTGGGTTTGATTTATGATTTTTCTGAGCAGCTGAGAAAAGCATTTTGAGGGTCCCCCTTCTATAACACTTTGCACTCATTCTGAGCACCTTCATTCCGAGCTGAAATAAGATATGTATAATCAAGCCTGTGCCGTAATATTAATCTTAAGTAAAGGGAAGCGACTGCTGTGGGCCTATGAGAGACTCAGTCCTTGAGCATGTTAAAGAAAGAATATTTGAATTGTAAGGATTTGTCAGCACATGAATGATGAACAGATTATTGTTGCCAAAGATCTGTGTGCTGAGAGCATAAAATGAACCGTATTGCTGAAAATACAACAGTTGCATTTTCATTACCATAAATTACTTTGCCTCTGCTGCCCCTGAAAAGAGATTGCTTGTTCCTAAGAGTTATGATTAATTTTATGTTAGCTGTCGGCTCAAAAGTCTTGAAATAAGAGCTTAACACTTTCTGAAGGAGTCTCTAATAACACAGAATGAAACAGAACTGAATTGACAAATGAAATCTCCTCAGGCACTGTGTAAAATAAATGTAAGGGACATTGCAACCTCACTAGAGAGCATTAGCCACTAATGGCTTTATCCCTTCACTACCAAGAGCCACTGTTGCGGCACAATTTCCTCTCCTCTGCTTGTAACACAAGGTTAGAATACTTCTTTTCTGCTGATGCCTCATGGTAACAGGTATTTATTTCCTGCACTAGCAAGGCCAACGTCAAGTAGAAGGAGATTCCATTTTTAGAGGTTGAGGTCTGTTAGACAAAACTTTTTAATGTAGGCCTTTACCAAATTGCTTAGCCAGACAGCGACAAGCATAATGGAAGAATCAGTTTGTAGGACTCTGAGACCACTGGACAGGAAGCATACGAATCTCCTTATCTCCAAGCATCCCTGCATCTTGTTTTGCTTAGGCAGGCTGGTACGTCATCATCATTGCGGTGCGAAGCACATGGTGCAAAGCTCACATGACCTTGCACCAGCACAATGAGTCAAAACAGGAAGGAGCAAGAGTGTCAGCAACTAATGAGATTTGCAGGCATCCCATCCAATGTACACAGATTACTGACCTGCCTAATGAAAGGTAGTCCTGGAATAGATTTGTAGTGTCCATGAACCACTCAGGACACTACAGGGAACTGCATCCTCACAGGAATGCAGGACCTGGAACCCCAGTGCCAGCAACACCAGCACACACCAAAATCCTAGTTACCA
Organism: Anomaloglossus baeobatrachus; assembly: GCF_048569485.1. Lineage (NCBI taxonomy): Eukaryota > Metazoa > Chordata > Amphibia > Anura > Aromobatidae > Anomaloglossus > Anomaloglossus baeobatrachus. Next base: position 553,172,907 of record NC_134353.1, read on the forward strand.
CTCCACACCAGGGGGCACTGCCTAGTCACACAAGGGGAAGGGCCACCTAGAGGGCGGAGCCTGACCAGGGAACTAGACAGCCTGGTGGGAGGGGACAGCAGTCAGTCTAGAGTCAGAGAACAGTGGTGCACAGTGAAGTGCACGGACGTGCCTGAAAGCTGGATCGTGTAATGGTGACCCGGGAGCACAGGAGAGTGGTTGCCAGGGCAGGTACACCCGAGTACTGCTGGGACCAGAGGACGCACGGGGCACAGGGCCCTAGGCCAGGTGACAGTTTCAGATGGCCTGGCAAATACCTGCACAGTGAGGGGACCTGCACGGACCTCACTGACCCACAAATCCGGGGGCATCAGCAGTAAAGCAAGGATCAGGGTTTGGACACAACTCCCTACAGGGAGACTTCCACCGCAAAGGGACAGTCGGGCCCCAAACGCTCCATGCTACGGGGACCTAACCACACTGAGAGTGTCGAGGACAGAGCAACCGAGTCATCAGCTGGCACTGGAAATACAGGGATCTGAACCAGCCGTCCAAGGGTCCACGAGTGAGTAGAGACTGTTGTTTACAATCCACGGTGTGGTCTCCCTTATTACTCCACCATACATCCCCCAGGCTCAGCCCTACCTGCGGAGGGCCTACCACCACAGCTGCAATTACCACCAGCCATGGGAGTAACCACTTCAGCAGCGGCGGTTCCACAATATTAACCGCAACTCGCAGGTGGCGTCACACAAATAACTTTATTCTCCCATTTTAATACTCCCCATTAAAAAGCACCCAGGGCACAGGACCAGGCAACTGCCACCACCAAAGTGACATTCCTCAGAGATACACTGCACGGGACAAAGTACCCCTTAACCCTGTAAATTCACTGCTCCGAATGCTATTGCACTGATAACATACAAACGGTGTCTAGTTTACTTCAGTAACCAGGCAAGCTTCCATGCCGCTCCGGGGTGCTCATTCAAAGAAGAGATATATCTAACTAAATATGTATAAGAATAGATGAAGGCACTCACTGTTTCTTGCTGTGCAGGAATTTCTTTATTTACACATGGAGGTTACATACTTGGGCTAGCGGAGAGGGGGAGAACCACCCGACACATCAAACGATGGCCGTTTTGCACTTTCAATGCTCAGAGACCACATCCCTGCCGGATTGAAAATCCAGTGCCTATATAAGTCTATGGGGACCAGAATCTGGAGATTAAAAATGTTTGTGGTGCGGATAAAGGAGCAGGAGCGCAAGCAGTATACTCACCCGAGGCTGTGTCATGGCGGCACACTCCTTCTGGGTCATGGTTTTCATTTCCGGAGCCGACAATTCAATATTCATTGTTTTCCCCGCCCACCGGCGCGTGTAATTGGTTGCAGCTAGGTGCGCCCCTACCCTGAGTGGCAGCGTGGCAAGTGACTGCAACCAATCACAGGTGGCAGGACAGCCGGTGGGCGGGAAAAGCAGTGCAAGTGTCTATGATGAAGTATGGTGAACGTGCATGTGTTTCAGAAGCACATCCACGATCCTGTCAGAAGTGTGCGGCTGTGCCGGTGATGCGCTGTCAGACTCGTACAAGTCTGACATGACATGAGCCGGCACAGCCTGCGCTCTCTGAGCATGAGCGTGTATGTACCTAGAAACACATGCACGCTCCTGTCAGAAGTGTGCGGTTGTGCCAGTGATGAGCTGTTAGACTCGTACAAGTCTGATATGACATCAGCCTGCACAGCCTGCCGCTCTCTGAACATGACCGTGCATGTACCTAGAAACACATGCACACTCCTGTCAGAAGTGTGCGGCTGTGTCGGTGACGAGCTGTCAGACTCGTACAAGTCTGACATGACATCATCCTGCCGCTCTCTGAACATGAGCGTGCATGTACACAGAAACACATGCACGCTCCTGTCAGAAGTGTGTGCGGCTGTGTCGGTGATGCGTTTATTTATTTATTATTAAATAAATAATTAAAAAAAAAACGACGTGCGGTCCCCCCTAATTTTCATCCCCAACCATGATAATGCCGGCAGTGGGCTAGTATTCCAGCCGGCAGCCGCCCGATCTATAGATGTGACAATCCCGCTGCAATACCTGCTCTTCTCGATTGCCCTGGAGCAGTGGCAAGCGGGGTAATAAGGGGTTAATAGAAGTGCACAGCTTCTACTAAACCCTAGGTGAGTAATGGCACAATGGCACAGGGGTCTATGAGATACCTGGATCACACTAACCTATAAATGAATGTAAATAAACACACAGAGAAAAATCCTTTATTTGGAATAAAGTACAAAATGCACCACCCTCCTTCACCTCTTTATTAATTCCCAACACCCTGCAGCTCCGGCGTAATTCACACGAGGTCCCACGCCGCTTCAGCTCTGCTACATAGTCAGCAGCCATAGAGCATGACCGCTGGCTGTGCAGACAATGACAGCCGCGATGACTGCACGGCAGGCAGATACTGTCACAGGCTGGGGGAGCAGTCTGCCTGCAACCAATCACAGATAAGAGGACGGCCGGTGAGCAAGGAAAACACGGAAAGCTGTGTGTATACAATGTACAGTACAGGAAGTGAATGTGCGACCCGGAAGCAGTTTGCCGCCATGACACCGAGTCTCCGTAAGTATGATGCGCGATTTTATTTCTGTTTTTCTTTATCTTTCAATTATTTTCCCCAGTGCCGGGGTGGTGTAAAAGTCCGGATCCGCTCGGTTTCAAAGATTTCCGGGTGCCGGATTCAGATCCGGAATTCTGGGTGCACGATCCGGATCCGGCACCCGGAAATCTTTGAAACCGAGCGGATCCAGACTTTTACACCACCCCGATTTTCAAGGTCAGTGGCAAACCGAGAGACTGCTCGGTAAAAACAAATGTAAACCCAATAGGCTGTGTTGACTGCACATAGAAGTATATAGTGGGTCACAATAACATGTGTTCACGTCACAGAGGTTATGACAATTAAATGGAGATAATCGCTATAACCAATATTATCCTCACAGAGGCTACACAACTAAATAACCCAAAGTAAAACCTCATGCACATACCCACATTCAGAACACACACCCAACCAGTGATCCCTAAGTGGCAGTGGAGTGTGACATACCTGGCCCGCGTGCACACAAAGGGAACATCTGCAGACAGCCTGCCTAGGTGACCAGTCTAAAGGCTACTTTACACACTGCGACATCGCTAGCGATCTCGTTAGCGATGTGAAATTCTAGATCGCAAGTGCGATCTTTTGAGGGCGCACATAGGTCATTTTACTCATGTGCGATCTCAAAAGATCACACTTGCGATCTAGAATTTCACATCGCTAACGGGATCGCTAGCAATGTCGCAGCGTGTAAAGTACCCTTAAGGTGTGGAGAATGTCTAACAGCACTAAGTCACAGAATGGAAAGCAACTTGCCTAGGCAATCTGTCTAGGCTGTGGAGGATCTTTCACAGATCCAGGTCACGGTAATGGCGTTCAGCCAGACATCCACAATCATGAGGTATAAGATATGATATGTGATAAGTGCGCCCCCATGTGCCTGGTGGAAGACTTAAATTAACTTAGCTCTATCCCAAACAATCAAGGCACCACCCCAAATGAGGACGTCAGTAGTCGTCAGACGACCAATCCTGAAAGGCATAGTTATAAGGGCAGGTGTCCAGAGGCAAATCAGCAAATGACACCTCACCAGGACAGCTGACGAAGGAGAGCCAAACAGGACCTGTCACATCACAGACATGCTCAGTAGAGTCCTTTCTGGACTTAGCCTCAGAGAGAGTAGAAACTGCTCACACATGCTCAGTCAGCAGATTTCCACATTTAGTCTTTGGCTGATCACTCACAACCTGAGCGTGCTCTGTAGAGGCATTACAGACTCTGACGAGGAAAATTCAGACTGAGCATGCTCAGTCTGAATTGCATGACTGTTCAGATTGAGCATGCTCAGTAGCCGGCACTCCACACTTAGATGCGGAGGCCCAAGTGACCACCTGAACAACCCGTGGCACTGTCAAAATCCAAGGCCACCACCCAGGTGGTTTAAAAACTGCAGCAGGCCGTTTCCGGCATCGGCGGTGCCAGATCGTAACACTGTCTCTCGTGTCCAATACGACCACATCGCCGCTCGGACCCACCATCGTGACATCTGAGGTCTACCGGGGTGGCACAGATGGATTACCTTGGTAAGGGAGAAGTGCTCACAAATTTGTGAACACTATTTGAGAGAAAAAGGCCTTTTATGTACATAGAAAAGTATTAGATCTTTGAGTTCAGCTTATGAAATAAGGGAGCAAAAACAATCTATCAGTTATCCTATCCTATCATATTTTATTTGTCCTTTAGAAAATGCGGCAAAAACGCACCATCATTACAAACATTTTTTTTTATACATTTCCAGGTTCTCTGTGACAAGGTGCAGATTTTGTTGTAGTTTGGGTGCAGTTAAAACTGCAGCATGCACATATACCCTTACACTGTCCTTCTCAGGCCAGAAAAGTCACAGCCTGTCCATGCATTGCGGTCCGAGAACAGACCAATGTGAACAGATGTCTAAGGCTATGTGCCCACGGGGAAAGTGTCCTGTGGATATATCCACAGGACATTCCGCAGGAGCTTCCAGAAAACCGCAGCACAACTTTGTCTGTTTACATGCTGCGGTTTTATTTCTGAATGTCCTGTGGATATGCTGCGGTCATTCTGCATTGAGGATACAGTACCATGGCTTGGGCACTGCATCCTCAATGCAGAACAAGTGCTGCAGTGATCGGGGAGTTCATACTTACCTCCATCACGCAGCACTTCACTCTCCGGCTGTGCCTGTCTGCACATTCCCGGAGAAGGCGGGCAGGCCTGAACTAGCTCCGGCTGTCACATGACCGGAGCTCGTGCAGGCCCCACCCACCTCCTGCTTCCTGCTCCTGGCTCCACCGCGCTCCTCTGCATTGGAGGAAGTGACTCTGGTGTCTGCTATCAAGGCAGGTAAGTATGGGACCCTGCGGAGAAATCAGGGAAATATGCAGGAATAATTGATATGCTGCAGATTTTTCCGCAGGGGAATCCGCATTATTTCCGCTGCGGAAAAAAACGCAGCATGGGCACAACACCCTCCAAATGCCATAGAAATGGCTGGGAACTCGATGTACTGCGGATTTTTGAAAAATTTCCTCAAAAAAATCGCAGCAAATTCCGCAAATTTTTTGCAGCGTGGGCACATAGATTAAATAAGCCCTAAAACCAGGGGCGTAACGACCGCGGTCACAGAGGTCGCCACTGCGACTGGGCCCGCAAGGTTATAGGGGCCCAGCAGCCGCTCTGCAGAGACTGCTCCTCTGTAAGAGAGGAATTGTGCTGTGTAGTGGCAGACTACGCGACCACCAGGGGGCCGGCCTGTGAGTCAGGGGAGCCCGGTGTCAGTAGAGGGGCCCCTGACCTGGAGAGGACCACCAGGCATTTCTGACCTGCAGCAGAGCAGAGGTGCTCTTGCACAGAAGACGGAATCCATCCTGCCAGGACCTGCGATAATGTCACACCCATGTGACTGTGTGGGAGGAGACACAGGATTGCCAGGCAGAAAGCATCAGAAGATAGTGATTCCTGAAGGAGATTTGGACACATGACTGGTAATGAGAAAAGAGGGGACATGAGGGGGTGGGGGTGCAGGGTGAGTGGCAAATGAGGGCTGCAGTTTGTGATAGAAGGATGTGAAGTGGTGCAGAGTGTTTGAGAGGGGTAAGTTGGGGTACAGGCTGTGTGAGATATGTGGGGCAGGGTATGTCACACATGGGGGTGTAGTGTGTGTGATATTGGGGGTGCAGGCTGTATGGGGAGCAGGGTGTGTGACATATGGGGGCAGGGGTGTAACTACCACGGTCGCAGGGGTCGGAAGGAGAAGAGCGGTACTTGTTTTATTATTTTGCTGGCTGCATGACACATGGAGGCCCTGGGGCCTGGCTGCATAACACATAGAGGCCCTGGGGGGGCTAGCTGCATAATACATGGAAGCCCTGGGGGGCCTGGCTGAATGACACATGGAAGCCCTGGGAGGGCCTGGCTGCATGACACATATAGGCCCTGGGGGGCCTGGCTGCATGACACATGGAGGCTCTCGTGGGGCTCGCTGCATGACACATGGAGGCCCTGGGGGGGGCTGGCTGCATGACACATGGAGGCCCTGGGGGAGCTGGCTGCATGACACATGAAAGCCCCGGGGGAGCTGGCTGCATGCTACATGGAGGTCCTGGGGGGGCTGGCTGCATGACACATGGAGGCCCTGGGGGGCTGGCTGCATGATACATGGAGGTCTATGGGACTGCATAATAAACATGAAGGACACCTTATACATGGACTAGGGGTGCATTATACATGGAGGAATATGGGACTGCATAATACAAAATGAAGGACACCTTATACATGGAATATAGGGGTGCATTATACATGGAGGAGTATGGGGCTGCATAATACAATATGAAGATTTATGGGGCTGCATTATAATACATATAGGACTATGGGGGCTAAATTATAATACATGGAGGACTGTGGAAAATGCATTATAATACATGGAGGACTACAGAGGTGCATTCTAATATATGAAGGATTATGTGGGACCCTTTATACTATATGGAAGTCTATGTGGGGGCCATTGTAGTATTTGGAGAACTATATACGAGGGGGGACAAAGTTACAAGCCTGGGATGGAAATGTTTTGTGCTGAGGGAAAAAGGCTCTTTCCCTCAGCACCCAGCTTTCCCATGCCCTGATATGAGAAAGCTGGATGCTGAGGGAAAGATGTATTGCATATTGCAGAGCATGGGAAAGCTGGGTACCGAGGACAAGATGGATATCAGATCATGGAAAAACAGGGTGCTGATAGAGGGATTTCAGATCATGGGAAACCTGGGTGCTGTGGGTAAAAGTCAAGTGGCAGCATCACTATCCTGTTCCCCGAGTGTCAGTGTCATTTTCCCGTAGACTAAGTGTTGGTGTACGTGGAGTGGGACCCCAGTCCAAATTTTGCACCAGGGCCCATCAAACTCTAGTTACGCCACTGCCTAAAACTTTTGAATATTTTGAATTTAATCTCCAAACGTGTACGTATTTGAAATAAGTATTACCCATTGCATAACCCTTATAATTTTTTATGATTTTTGAATCTGCTTGATGAATATAGAGATGAGTCATTTCCGCTGCAATGATAAAGTAGTAGATTTAAAGCTATCCTTAATACCATTAATGTTTCAGTAAATTAAATATATGATTAAGTAGTCAGGTAAAGCTACATACAGAGCCAGAGCACTAGATACAGTAAGTATAAGTCCTCTCCATAGTGTGGACACCCCCACACTTTACTTTTTTTTAACCATGTACAGTAATTGTGTTTGCCATGCATAACAAGCTAGTGATAACTACATTTTTAGGGTTTCGTCTATAAATATTTTTACTTATTTTCTGCCAAGATTAGCCTGTTTGTGTCTTTGTTGGTAAAATGAAACTTAAGGGTACTTTACACGCTGCGACATCGGTACCGATATCGCTAGCGAGCATACCCGCCCCTGTCGGGTGTGCGTCACGAGCAAATCGCTGCCCGTGGTGCACAACATCGCTAACACCCGTCACACGGACTTACCTTCCCTGCGACGTTGCTCTGGCCGGCGAACCACCTCCTTTCTAAGGTGACGGTTCTTGCAGCGTCACAGCGACGTCACACGGCAGCCGTCCAATAGCAGAGGAGGGGCGGAGATGAGCGGCCGGAACATGCCACCCACCTCCTTCCTTCCTCATTGCCGGTGGACGGAGGTAAAGAGATGTTCGTAGCTCCTGCAGTGTCACACATAGCGATGTGTGGTGCCGCAGAAACGACGAACAACATCGCTACTGACCAGACAATGATATTTGGTGTTTGGACGACCTCTCCAAAACCAACGATATTTACCACTTTTGCGATCGTTGAAGTCGCTCGTGTGTGTCACACGCTGCGATATCGCTAACGATGCCGGATGTGCGTCACAAACACCGTGACCCCGACGATAAATCGTTAGTGATGTCGCAGCGTGTAAAGTACCCTTTACTCTGTCTCATTGTCTAGAGCGGTCAAGGGTCAAGGCAATCTTCCATCCTTTCCCAAAAATGTAGTGGTTTAGCAATCACAGTATATCACAAACATGAGTACACCCCTCACATTTTTGTAAATATTTTATTATATCCTTTTATGGGACAACACTGAAGATATGACACTTTGATACAATGTAAAGTAGTCATTGTGCAGCTCGTATAATAGTGAAAATTTGGTGTGCCCTCTAAATAACTCAACACACAACCATAAATATCAAAATAGCTGGCAACAAAAATTAATACATTCTAAGTGAAAATGGACAAATTATGCCCAAAGTGTCAATATTTTGTGTGGCCCACATTGTTTTCAAGCACTACCTTAACTCTCTTGGGCATGGAGTTTACTATAGCTTCACTGGAGCCACTGGAATCCTCTTCCACTCATCCATGATGACATCACAATACTGGTGGATGTTAGAGACTTTGAAGTCCTCCTCATTCCATTTGAGTATGCCCTACAGATGCTCAACAGGGTTTAGGTCTGGAGACATGCTTGGCCAGTCCAGCACCTTTACCCTCAGTTTCTTTAGCCTGCTGTGGTTTTCTTGGAGGTGTTTGGGGTTGTTATTATTTTGTAATACTGCTCTGCGGCCCGATTTCCAAAGCCAGGGGATCATGTTTTGCTTCAGTATGTCACAGTACATGTTGGCATTCATGGTTCCCTCAAAAAACTGTAGCTTTCCTCAGCTAGCAGCACTCATGCAGCCCCAAACCATGACAGTCGTACCTTAATGTTTGACTGTATGTAAAACACACTTGCTTTGTACTCCTCACCTGATTGTCATCACACACACCCAAAATCATCTGTACAAAAGAGGTTTATGCCGCTCTCATCATACCACAGGACATGGCTCCAGTAATTCATGTCTTTAGTAGAGATGAGCGAACCAGTCCCGGTTCGGCTCGAGGCCGGTTCGCCGAACGGGGCTCCCGTTCGAGTTCGGTTCGTCGAATGTTCGACGAACCGAACTCGAACGTATAGGCTATAATGGGAGGCAATCACAAACACATAAAAATGCATTATAAATGTACACAAACAGTTAATAAACATTGCCATAACACTTACCGGTCCTCGCGATCCCTTCTGCACTCTGTCTCCTGCCGCTATTCCATCCGATGATCGCTGAATCCTCCCGGTGACGGCACTGCCAGCAGAGATGCAGGACCTATCGTGACGTCAAAATAGCCATGTGACCAGTCACGTGGCTATTATCTCATTGGCTACAGACTGGTCACATGACTATGACGCGTCATGTAGGACCTGCGAGTGTATCTCTCCGGTACACGGTGCACATATGTGTATCGCCGTGTACCGGTGACATGCTCTAGCACACGGTCGACTCCCCGTTCCGTTAGGGACCGGCTGACACAGCCGGTCATTAACAGAGATCACCGTTGCCATAGCAATGCAGTTAGCGGTGACGTCACCGCTAACCGCGGCTCCGAGAGCACCGTTGCAATGGTAACGCGTCTGTCAGCGTTACCGCTGTTACCGCTGACAGCCAGCACTGATCACTCACGGAGTGAAGGCTGCACGCTGCTTCCCGATTGTAGTGAGGATTGTAGTGAGGATGAGGTTCCCCAGCCCCAAGTGATGAGCTGGTGAATCTCATCCTTCCTCACTACAATCGTCACTACTACTACACTAGAAAGAAAGAAGACAGAAGAGCAGGATCATGGAGGGCTGACAGGGGGTAATAAAGATGGAGTCTCTAATGTGTCTGTGTATTTTTTTCTATTAAAGTATTTTTTCTCTGTGTGGTGTTTTTTTTTAACCCTTTATTGGAGATTCTTAATGGCCGGGTCAAACGTGCCTGACATTAAGAATCTCTGGCTTAATACTGGCTAGTAAAACAAAGCCAGTATTAACTCATGATTACCCAACAAGCCACCCGGCTCCAGGGCTGTTGGAAGAGTTGGATACAGCGCCAGATGATGGCGCTTCTATGAGAGCGCCATTTTCTGGGACGGCTGCGGAATGAAATCCGCAGCAGAGGCGCCCACAAACCTCGGGCTAACCTGTGCTGTGGATTCCAATCCCCAGCTGCCTAGTTGTACACGGCTGGACACAAAAATGGGGCGAAGCCAACGTCATTTATTTTTTAATTATTTCATGAAATAAGTGAAATAATTAAAAAAAAACGGGCTTCCCTATATTTTTGGTTCCCAGCCGGGTACAAATAGGCAACTGGGGGTTGGAGGCAACCCGTGGCTGCCTGCTGTACCTGGCTAGCATACAAAAATATGGCGAAGCCCACGTCATTTTTTTGGTGGGCAAAAAAATTCTGCATACAGTCCTGGATGGAGTATGCTGAGCCTTGTAGTTCTGCAGCTGCTGTCTGCTCTTCTCCAGACAGACAGCAGCTGCAGAACTACAAGGCTCAGCATACTCCATCCAGGACTGTATGCAGAAGTTTTTTGCCCCCTGAAAAAATTATGTGGGCTTCGCCATATTTTTGTATGCTAGGCAGGTACGGCTGCCCCCAACCCCCAGTTGCCTATTTGTACCCAACTGGGAACCAAAAATAAAGGGAAGCCCTTTTTTTATTATTTCATGAATTTCATGAAATAATTAGAAAACAAATGACGTAGGCTTCGCCCCATTTTTGTGTCCAGCCAGGTACAACTAGGCAGCTGGGGATTGGAATCCGCAGCACAGGTTGGCCTGAGCTTTCTGGGCCCCACTGCTGCGAATTGCATTCTGCAGCCGCCTCAGAAAATGGCATTTTCATAGAAGCGCCATCTTCTGGCGCTGTATCCAACTCTTCCACCACCTGCCTGCTATACCTGGCTAGCATACAAAAATATGGCGAAGCTCACGTCCTTTTTTTGTAGTTTTTTGGCAAAAAAAATAAAAAATGCTTCCCTGGATTTTCCATTGCCAGTGAAGGTAACACCAAGCAGTGGGGGTTAGCAGCCAGTATCTGCTTGGATTACCCTTAGCTAGCAATACAAAAAATGCAGCGGGAGCCCATATATATTTTTTTTAATTATTTATTTAAATAACTAAAAATAAAATGGGCTTCCCTGTATTTTGATTGCTGGACATCACAGTGCTGTAAAAAATAAATCTTTAAAAAAATGACGTAGCGCTCCGCGGTATTTTTGATTCTCAGCGCAGATAAAGCAGACAGCTATAGGTTGCCACCCCCATCTGCCTGCCGTTACCTTGGTTGGCAATCAAAATACAGGGAAGCCCATTAATTTTTTCTATTTAAAAAATAGTTAAAAAAAAAAATGACGTTGGGTCCCCCCATTTTTGATAGCCAGCTAGGGTAAAGCAGACGGCTGTAGCCTGAAAACCACAGCTGGCAGCTTTACCGTGGTTGGGGATCCAATGTGGAGGTCCCCTCAGGCTCTTTTTTATAATTATTTTATAAATATTAATAATTACACAATAAAAGTAGGGTCCCCCCCAAATTGGATCACCAGCCAAGGTAAAGCGGACAGCTGTGGTCTGGTATTCTCAGGGTGGGAAGGTCCATAGTTATTGGGCCTTCCCAGCCTAAAAATAGCAGGCCGCAGGCACCCCAGACGTGGCGCATCCACTAGATGCGCCAATCCTGGCGCTTCACCCCAGCTCATCCCGTGCCCTGGTGCAGTGGCAAACGGGGTTATAAATCGGGTTGATACTAGCTGTAAAGTAACCTGAGATCAAGCCCAGCAGTTTGTGATGTAATGGCGTCTATTAGATACTCAACATCATAAACTGTCAGTATTAACAAAAAAAAAAAAATCGACAAAAGAAATTTATTTGAAAAAACAGTCCCCAAAACATTTCCTCTTTCACCAATTTATTGTAAGAAAAAAAATAAAGGGGTCCCACGACGACTCTGGACCATCTAGAATATGGGGGGGAGACACTCAGGGAACGTATCCCCCATTTTCTAGGAGTGCGGACCTTTCATGTGAGGAGTGTGGGTGCAATGAAACTGCACTCACTCTCCCCGGGTCCACAGCAGCAGAGTCCATGTCGTAATGGTTGCTACCAAAGCTGCAATGCCCTGCTCATGAGGTAAGGGCATGCCTAATCAGGAGAACTACTGTAGAGGAAGCTCTGCTCACTGGTATATAAGTGCTCAGAGGTAATAATAGATAAAATTAGTGAGTAACCTCGGCACTCTAAATCTCCCAGACTAAGTCAGTAAGTCACAACGGATAGTAATGCAAAATCACTCTTTATTGGTCCGTATTAAGAATTTTTTTTTTTTCATAAGCATATATGTTTTTGTCCAAAACAAGTTACAAATGACGTTTCGGCCTGAGCCTTCGTCAGATTGGACTTATCTGCATGTAATCATGAAAAATTACAATAATCAGTATCACATAAGAGTGAGAGAACAATAACATAAACTCGAACAATGTAGAGGTACAATTGGGATGCAGCAAAAAAATTGCAACACAGCAAGAAATGAAACACATGATACAAATGTCATAATACAGTACAAGGACAATATAGTAATGACAAATATGGGGTCAGAGTAGGCTTAGATAGCTCTGGTACGAAAGAGATGTCAATCATAAAGTAACATGTGCAGTAGGAGTAGAGCTACACTATGCATGGCAGTGCTAATGGGTAGACCGACCATAGAAAAAGAACAGAGAAAAAGTGGAGAAAAAGTGGAGAAAAAAATGGAGAAAAAGTGGAGAAAAAGTGGAGAAAAAAATGGATAAAAAGTGGAGAAAAAGTGGAGAAAAAAAGTGGAGAAAAAGTGGAGAATAAGTGGAGAAAAAGTGGAGAAAAAGTGGAGAAAAAGTGGAGAAAAAAATGGAGAAAAAAATGGAGAAAAAGTGGAGAAAAAGTGGAGAAAAAGTGGAGAAAAAAATGGAGAAAAAGTGGAGAAAAAGTGGAGAAAAAGTGGAGAAAAAGTAGAGAAAAAATGGAGAAAAAGTGGAGAAAAAATGGAGAAAAAGTGGAGAAAAAGTGGAGAAAAAATGGAGAAAAAGTGGAAATAAAGTGGAGAAAAAGTGGAGAATATAATGGAGAAAAAGTGGAGAATAAGTGGAGAAAAAGTGGAGAATAAGTGGAGAAAAAGTGGAGAATAAAATGGAGAAAAAGTGGAGAATAAAATGGAGAAAAAGTGGAGAATAAGTGGAGAAATAAATGGAGAAAAAGTGGAGAAAAAGTGGAGAAAAAGTGGAGAATAAAATGGAGAAAAAGTGGAGAATAAAATGGAGAAAAAGTGGAGAATAAGTGGAGAAAAAGGGGAGAATAAGTGGAGAAAAAGTGGAGAATAAAATGGAGAAAAAGTGGAGAATAAAATGGAGAAAAAGTGGAGAAAAAGTGGAGAAAAAAATGGAGAAAAAGTGGAGAAAAAAATGAAGAAAAAGTGGAGAAAAAATGGAGAAAAAGTGGAGAAAAAAATGGATAAAAAGTGGAGAAAAATTGGAGAAAAAAAAGTGGAGAAAAAGTGGAGAATAAAATGGAGAAAAAGTGGAGAATAAAATGGAGAAAAAGTGGAGAATAAGTGGAGAAAAAGTGGAGAATAAGTGGAGAAAAAGTGGAGAATAAAATGGAGAAAAAGTGGAGAATAAAATGGAGAAAAAGTGGAGAAAAAGTGGAGAAAAAGTGGAGAAAAAGTGGAGAAAAAAATGAAGAAAAAGTGGAGAAAAAATGGAGAAAAAGTGGAGAAAAAAATGGATAAAAAGTGGAGAAAAATTGGAGAAAAAAAGTGGAGAAAAAGTGGAGAATAAGTGGAGAAAAAGTGGAGAATAAAATGGAGAAAAAGTGGAGAATAAAATGGAGAAAAAATGGAGAAAAAGTGGAGAAAAAGTGGAGAAAAAAATGGAGAAAAAGTGGAGAAAAAGTGGAGAAAAAGTGGAGAAAAAAATGGAGAAAAAGTGGAGAAAAAGTGGAGAAAAAAATGGAGAAAAAGTGGAAAAAAGTGGAGAAAAAGTGGAGAAAAAGTGGAGAAAAAGTGGAGCACCCTTTGGTGCCTTTCATGTCGCACTAAGGGGTGCTTAGCTTTGTATTTAGCCAAAAAAATGAAAAAAAAATGACGTAGGGTTCCCCCTAGTTTTGTAGCCAGCTAGGGTAAAGCAGACGGCTGCAGCCTGCAGACCACAGCTGGCAACCTCACCTTAGCTGGTAATCCAAAACTGAGGGCACCCCACGCTGTTATTTTAAATTAAATAAATAATTAAAAAAAAGGGAACGTATCCCCCATTTTCTAGGAGTGCGGACCTTTCATGTGAGGAGTGTGGGTGCAATGAATCTGCACTCACTCTCCCCGGGTCCACAGCAGCAGAGTCTATGTCGTAATGGTTGCTACCAAAGCTGCAATGCCCTGCTCATGAGGTAAGGGCATGCCTAATCAGGAGAACTACTGTAGAGGAAGCTCTGCTCACTGGTATGTAGGTGCTCAGAGGTAATAATAGATAAAATTAGTGAGTAACCTCGGCACTCTAAATCTCCCAGACTAAGTCAGTAAGTCACAACGGATAGTAATGCAAAATCACTCTTTATTGGTCCGTATTAAGAAATTTTTTTTTTTCATAAGCATATATGTTTTTGTCCAAAACAAGTTACAAATGACGTTTCGGCCTGAGCCTTCGTCAGATTGGACTTATCTGCATGTAATCATGAAAAATTACAATAATCAGTATCACATAAGAGTGAGAGAACAATAACATAAACTCGAACAATGTAGAGGTACAATTGGGATGCAGCAAAAAAATTGCAACACAGCAAGAAATGAAACACATGATACAAATGTCATAATACAGTACAAGGACAATATAGTAATGACAAATATGGGGTCAGAGTAGGCTTAGATAGCTCTGGTACGAAAGAGATGTCAATCATAAAGTAACATGTGCAGTAGGAGTAGAGCTACACTATGCATGGCAGTGCTAATGGGTAGACCGACCATAGAAAAAGAACGGAGAAAAAGTGGAGAAAAAGTGGAGAAAAAAATGGAGAAAAAGTGGAGAAAAAGTGGAGAAAAAGTGGAGAAAAAAAATGGAGAAAAAGTGGAGAAAAAGTGGAGAAAAAGTGGAGAAAAAAATGGAGAAAAAGTGGAGAAAAAATGGAGAAAAAGTGGAGAAAAAAATGGATAAAAAGTGGAGAAAAAGTGGAGAAAAAAAGTGGAGAAAAAGTGGAGAATAAGTGGAGAAAAAGTGGAGAAAAAGTGGAGAAAAAGTGGAGAAAAAAATGGAGAAAAAAATGGAGAAAAAGTGGAGAAAAAGTGGAGAAAAAGTGGAGAAAAAAATGGAGAAAAAGTGGAGAAAAAGTGGAGAAAAAGTGGAGAAAAAGTGGAGAAAAAGTAGAGAAAAAATGGAGAAAAAGTGGAGAAAAAATGGAGAAAAAGTGGAGAAAAAGTGGAGAAAAAATGGAGAAAAAATGGAGAAAAAGTGGAAATAAAGTGGAGAAAAAGTGGAGAATATAATGGAGAAAAAGTGGAGAATAAGTGGAGAAAAAGTGGAGAATAAGTGGAGAAAAAGTGGAGAATAAAATGGAGAAAAAGTGGAGAATAAAATGGAGAAAAAGTGGAGAATAAGTGGAGAAAAAGTGGAGAAAAAAATGGAGAAAAAGTGGAGAAAAAGTGGAGAATAAAATGGAGAAAAAGTGGAGAATAAAATGGAGAAAAAGTGGAGAATAAGTGGAGAAAAAGTGGAGAATAAGTGGAGAAAAAGTGGAGAATAAAATAGAGAAAAAGTGGAGAATAAAATGGAGAAAAAGTGGAGAAAAAGTGGAGAAAAAGTGGAGAAAAAAATGGATAAAAAGTGGAGAAAAAGTGGAGAAAAAGTGGAGAAAAAGTGGAGAAAAAGTGGAGAAAAAAATGAAGAAAAAGTGGAGAAAAAATGGAGAAAAAGTGGAGAAAAAAATGGATAAAAAGTGGAGAAAAATTGGAGAAAAAAAGTGGAGAAAAAGTGGAGAATAAGTGGAGAAAAAGTGGAGAATAAAATGGAGAAAAAGTGGAGAATAAAATGGAGAAAAAGTGGAGAAAAAGTGGAGAAAAAAGTGGAGAAAAAATGGAGAAAAAAATGGAGAAAAAGTGGAGAAAAAGTGGAGAAAAAGTGGAGAAAAAAATGGAGAAAAAGTGGAGAAAAAGTGGAGAAAAAGTGGAGAAAAAAATGGAGAAAAAGTGGAGAAAAAGTGGAGAAAAAAATGGAGAAAAAGTGGAAAAAAGTGGAGAAAAAGTGGAGAAAAAGTGGAGAAAAAGTGGAGCACCCTTTGGTGC
Source organism: Anomaloglossus baeobatrachus (assembly GCF_048569485.1). NCBI lineage: Eukaryota > Metazoa > Chordata > Amphibia > Anura > Aromobatidae > Anomaloglossus > Anomaloglossus baeobatrachus. The sequence continues at coordinate 553,189,183 of NC_134353.1, forward strand.
CTTTCATGTGGCACTAAGGGGTGCTTAGCTTTGTATTTAGCCAAAAAAATGAAAAAAAAAATGACGTAGGGTTCCCCCTAGTTTTGTAGCCAGCTAGGGTAAAGCAGACGGCTGCAGCCTGCAGACCACAGCTGGCAACCTCACCTTAGCTGGTAATCCAAAACTGAGGGCACCCCACGCTGTTATTTTAAATTAAATAAATAATTAAAAAAAAAAACACGTAGGGGTCCCCCAAAATTGGATCACCAGCCAAGGTAAAGCAGACAGCTGGGGCCTGATATTCTCAGACTAGGGAGGTCCATGGTTATTGGACTCTCCCCAGCCTAAAAATAGCAGGCCGCAGCTGCCCCAGAAGTGGCGCGTCCATTAGATGCGCCAATCCTGGTGCTTCGCCCCAGCTCATCCCGCGCCCTGGTGCGGTGGCAAACGGGGTAATATATGGGGTTAATACCAGATGTGTAATGTCACCTGGCATCAAGCCCTGGGGTTGGTGAGGTCAGGCATCTATCAGATACCCGACATCACCAACCCAGTCAGTAATAAAAAAAATAGACGACAAACATATTTTTATTTGAAAAAACACTCCCCAAAACATTCCCTCTTTAACCAATTTATTAGAATGAAAAACAAATCCAGGTCTGCTGTAATCCAAGGTGTTGCCATGACGATCCACACTGTCCCAGTCAATGAAGAGCAGGATGTTCCCCATTGGCTGGGAGAGCAGTGCAGTGACCTGAGCTAACATCAATGGGTCAGCCCAGGTCACTGCAGGGGATGACAAGTGCTGCTGTCAGCGAGGTACATTACCTGCGCTGATCTCCAGCACACTGACAGCCCCTGTCACTGAGTTCAATGACCGGCGCCTTCACACCAAGTATCGCGAGAGGTCCGTGACGTCACCGCTAGTCAGTCTCGGGTCGGAAGCGAGAGATGATGTGACAAGTGGCGGCCATGGAGGACAGTGACAGCGCTGAGGTCGGGATGGCGGGACTTCATCACCGCAGGTAAGCCGAGCGGGACCATGTGTGTGTGTGTGTGTGTGTGTGTGTGTGTATGTATGTGTACATGCCGCGGGCAGGAGGGGGCGGAGCGAGCTGAGCGGGGAAGTGTGGGCTTCCTGCACGTAACTAAGATAAACATCGGGTTACTAACCAAAGCGCTTTGCTTGGATACCCGATGTTTATCTTGGTTACCAGCTTGTGGCAGGCTGCCAGCGATGGCTCCTGCACACTGTAGCTGTAAAAAGCCCTGATTTTTGCTGCTAGAATCGTTCTCGAACGTATCTAGAACTATCGAGCTTTTGCAAAAAGCTCGAGTTCTAGTTCGATCTCGAACAGCCCCCAAAATCACTTGAGCTTAGAACTGGAGAACCGCGAACCGCGAACCGCGCTCAACTCTAGTCTTTAGTCTGCTTATCTGCGGCAAACTGTTTGTGGGCTTTCTTGTATATCATCTTTAAAACAGTTTTTTTTCTGGGATTACTGCCATGTAGACAAATTTGATGCAGTGTGCGGTGTATGGTCTGAGCACTGACAGGCTGAACCCCAACGTTTTAATCTCTACACCAATGCTGGCAGCACTCATGTGTCTATTTTAAAAAGACAATCTCTGGATATGATGCTGAGCGCATGCACTCAACTTCTTTGGTCAACCATGGCGAGGCCTGTTCTGAGTGGATCCTGTCTAGTTAAACTGCTGTATGGTCTTAGCTTCCATGCTGCAGCTCAGTTTCAGGGTGTTGGCAATCTTCTTATAGCCTAGGACATGTTTATGTAGAGCCACAATTATTTTTTCATATAAGACGATCAATACATTTCCTCAAGAATGTGTCTAGAAACATACTGACACCTGCGTTGTGCGTAGTGCGTTGTACTCATGGCTGCTGTTGTGGGTCCAGTGCAAAATAATTGTGACCATTGACTGGGTCAAGCTATTTGACAAAGTCAAATTAAAAAAACTGTCATGGGTTTTTATTTTTGAAAAGATCTGTAGAAAGATAGTGGGACAGATCTTTCCCTCCTAGTTGAGTCTTGCAAGTGGTCCACCATGGTCCCGGTTTACATTTAACATCCTGCAGGAAAGAACAGATGGGTGTGGTCAGATGCATATATATATATATATATATATACATATATATATATATATATATATATATATATATATATTTATATATATTTATATATATATATTTTTATATATGTATATATATATATATATTATTTTTTACAAGGAAATCAGACACATTTTTATTCTGCATTATGGAATTACCTTATTATATTACTGAAAACGGAATATAGAATTATTACATATAACAATTCCAGGCTCTTCCAGGGATATAGTCATTTCAGATACTGGATTATTTTATCATTTATATAGAGCTTAAGTGAATTGTACTGTGAATAGCATAAGCACTTAAATTGTTCTTCTGGGCTTAATTTAAGCAGTGATTTTAATACTGATAGAGAGGATAACAACATGTACACAGTATGCATTGTAATATACATATTAACCCCTTCATCCTTTCATCCCCTAGCAATTTTCAGTTTTTTTTTTTCGTTTTCATTTCCCCTTCGTCCAAGACCCATAACTTTTTTATTTTTCTGTAAATATTGCCATATGTGGGCTTGTATTTTGCAAGGTGATTTGTACTTTTGAATGAAACCATTAGTTTTATCATATAGTTTATTGAAAAACAGGTAAAAACTCCAAGTGCGGTGAAATTGCAAAAAGAATGCAATTGCACAATTGTTTATTTATTTTTTTTATTTACCATGTTCTTTAAAAGGTAAAACTAACCAGGCATTATGACTCCCCAGGTCAGTATGAGTTTGTAGATACCAAACGTATAGTTTTACTTTTATCTAAGTGGTGCAAAACAATTCAAAAGTTTGTAAAAAAGAAAAAGAAAAAAAAAAGACTTGCGCTTTTGTCGCCATTTTCTGAGACACGTAACGTTCTCATTTTTTGGGATCTGGGGCTCCATGATGGCTTATTTTTTGTACCTTAAGGTGGTGTTTTTAATTATACTATTTTTGTGTAGATGCAATGTTTTGATCGCCTGTGCATTTAAATGCAATGTTGTGGTGACCAAACAAAATGTAATTTTAATGTTTGGAATTTTTTTCTTGATACTGATCAGATTAATTGATTTTATATTGTGATAGATCGGGTATTACTGAACTCGGCAATATCAAATATGTGTATTTTTTATTATTGTTTTATTTTCAAAGAGGCAAAAGGGGGATGAATTGAACTTTTGGGTTTTTTTACTTCTTAATATTTTATAAAACTCTTTCTTTTTACTTTTTTTTTACTGATTTTAATAGTCCCCTTAGGGAAATGTATGACTTTTGATCGCTTCTCCTGATCAGAGCGAAGCTTCAGCATCTCTCTGATCAGGAGAAATGCTATGTAAGGGTTCGGTTCCACATACATATATATATATACATATATACATGTAATGGCACTTGTCCTCTCCCGTGTTTTTGTTTTCATTTTTTGTATGTGTTTCACTTTTATTATTATCACTATCTTATATATTTTTCAATACGGGGTCTGTTCAAAGATGCCTTATGTTACTATAATATCTTTATGTGCTTAATGATCAGTTTTACCTCTTACCTCTGCTGGCCATATGTATATTTACAAGCTTCCATGGAAACGCTGATAGTCACCTGATTTTGTTCTGGTCTTTTTGTTGATACGATGCTATGGAAACTAATAGTATTGTGTGATCTTATGGACGTAACAGCAGTAGAGACGCCGCAGGTTGCTACACCTATTCTTTATAAGCCTACCATGGAAACCAGGCGGGCCATGCGTCTGTGACTCCAGAAATGACTCATTGGATTAGCATTGTCCTAATGGACTTGGCAGGAGGAAAGGCGTTGCCGGCCGACTTGTTGACTATTGCACCATGGTAACCGGGCGGGCCATATGCCGGAAATGATACACTAGTACGCTGTTTATGCGCACACCGGCTTTCTATTAAGCACACTTTTGGATGCAGTTTCCTTTATAAAGGAGCCCTGGGACTCATTATTTATCACTCCTGGACGAAGCACGGTAGCTACGAAGGCGCGTCAGTGTTCGTGGGGGGTGCTGCACTGATACCTTTTAGATATTCTACTCTTTGGCAATATGACGTGTGCCTTGCTCTTTCAACCTCACTGTCCTTACATATAGTAACTTATAATTTATTTATATACTTCGTAATAGATTGGCTGTGACTTTTATTGCTAGGCACAATAACCTCCCTTTTACTATCCTGCAGGTATACGGTGGTGTGACTTTTTCACCACAAGTGCCGTGTCCCCCATGTGTAATTATTCCATCAGTCATCTGGGTGGTTCCATCTGATTCATTTTTTAGCTAAATTTATTGTTAATAAAGCATTTTTGAAATTTAATTGTGTATATTGCTTGCTTTAGTTGTAATATTGGTGTTTTACTATATAGCAAGCATTTCATGATATTGTGGTATTGGTGCTATATCTCTCTGATCAGGAGAAATGCTATGTAAGGGTTCGGTTCCACTTGCGTTTTGCACGGGCGAGTGCAATCCAATAAAACATCGGATTGCTCTCACTCAAGTGCATAACTATGGGGCAGTGTGCATCTGCAATTGATTTTCCATGCAATAGCGGTATGCAGAATGAATTGCAGCCTGCTGCGTTTGGCAGCGAGTCTTGGCTCATGCACCCTCATACAAGTCTATGGGAGTGTGTGAAATATTGCACTGCACTTGAATGTAATCCGAACGCAGTCTGATGTACACAGAGAAAGACCGCAGAGGAGATGGGGAGAAAGTGTTCCCTCCCTCTTTTCCGCACCTGTGATGCGATCGCAAAAATTTTATCACAGTCGAATGACCCTCGGGCTGACGCTCACAGCAGAGGGTCATTAGCATATCACTTCCAATGCTCTTGCATCAGAAGCTGTGCGCAAGTGGAACCGTACCCTTACTGTGAGTCCCAGCAGTCTGCTTGCATTCATAGAAAACACGTCATGGCAGTGACAGGGGTCATCATGTGACACTGCACTGTAACGGAAACCCATTGATGCCTAGTGATCATGTCATGGGGCCTCCGATGGTGGGAGGAACAGCGCGACCCCTGCTGGAGCCCTTTAAATCACGTTGTCAGAGTTTGACAGCTTGAGAGTTTTACATCGGAAATCCACCCATGCCTATTAGCTGCACATGGCTGCAGATCAGATAAGCAGATATATGAGGGGATGACCTTGGGCTCACTGCCTGAGCCCGCAGTAAATAGAGGAAGGCAACTTAAGATATATAATATATATATATATATATATACAGTTACGTCCAGAAATATTTGGACAGTGACACAATTTTCGCGAGTTGGGCTCTGCATGCCACCACATTGGATTTGAAATGAAACCTCTACAACAGAATTCAAGTGCAGATTGTAACGTTTAATTTGAAGGTTTGAACAAAAATATCTGATAGAAATTGTAGGAATTGTACACATTTCTTTACAAACACTCCACATTTTAGGAGGTCAAAAGTAATTGGACAAATAAACCAAACCCCAAAAAAAAATTTTTATTTTCAATATTTTGTTGCGAATCCTTTGGAGGCAATCACTGCCTTAAGTCTGGAACCCATGGACATCACCAAACGCTGGGTTTCCTCCTTCTTAATGCTTTGCCAGGCCTTTACAGCCGCATCCTTCAGGTCTTGCTTGTTTGTGGGTCTTTCCGTCTTAAGTCTGGATTTGAGCAAGTGAAATGCATGCTCAATTGGGTTAAGATCTGGTGATTGACTTGGCCATTTCAGAATGTTCCACTTTTTTGCATGAACTCCTGGGTAGCTTTGGCTGTATGCTTGGGGTCATTGTCCATCTGTACTATGAAGCGCCGTCCGATCAACTTTGCGGCATTTGGCTGAATCTGGGCTGAAAGTATATCCCGGTACACTTCAGAATTAATCCGGCTACTCTTGTCTGCTGTTATGTCATCAATAAACACAAGTGACCCAGTGCCATTGAAAGCCATGCATGCCCATGCCATCACGTTGCCTCCACCATGTTTTACAGAGGATGTGGTGTGCCTTGGATCATGTGCCGTTCCCTTTCTTCTCCAAACTTTTTTCTTCCCATCATTCTGGTACAGGTTGATCTTGGTCTCATCTGTCCATAGAATACTTTTCCAGAACTGAGCTGGCTTCATGAGGTGTTTTTCAGCAAATTTAACTATGGCCTGTCTATTTTTGAAATTGATGAATGGTTTGCATCTAGATGTGAACCCTTTGTATTTACTTTCATGGAGTCTTCTCTTTACTGTTGACTTAGAGACTGATACACCTACTTCACTGAGAGAGACTTCAGTTGATGTTGTGAACAGGTTCTTCTTCACCAAAGAAAGTATGCGGCGATCATCCACCACTGTTGTCATCCGTGGACGCCCAGGCCTTTTTGAGTTCCCAAGCTCACCAGTCAATTCCTTTTTTCTCAGAATGTACCCGACAGTTGATTTTGCTACTCCAAGCATGTCTGCTATCTCTCTAATGGATTTTTTCTTTTTTTTCAGCCTCAGGATATTCTGCTTCACCTCAATTGAGAGTTCCTTAGACCGCATGTTGTCTGGTCACAGCAACAGTTTCCAAATGCAAAACCACACACCTGTAATCAACCCCAGACCTTTTAACTACTTCATTGATTACAGGTTAACGAGGGAGACGCCTTCAGAGTTAATTGCAGCCCTTAGAGTCCCTTGTCCAATTACTTTTGGTCCCTTGAAAAAGAGGAGGCTATGCATTACAGAGCTATGATTCCTAAACCCGTTCTCCGATTTGGATGTGAAAACTCTCATATTGCAGCTGGGAGTGTGCACTTTCAGCCCATATTATATATATAATTGTATTTCTGAACATGTTTTTGTAAACAGCTAAAATAACAAAACTTGTGCCACTGTCCAAATATTTCTGGACCTAACTGTATATATATATATATATATATACAGTGCCTACAAGTAGTATTCAACCCCCTGCAAATTTAGCAGGTTTGATAAGATGCAAATAAGTTAGAGCCTTCAAACTTCAAACAAGAGCAGAATTTATTAACAGATGCATAAATCTTACAAACCAACAAGTTATGTTGCTCAGTTAAATTTTAATAAATTTTCAACATAAAAGTGTGGGTCAATTCTTATTCAACCCCTAGGTTTAATATTTTGTGGAATAACCCTTGTTTGCAATTACAGCTAATAATCGTCTTTTATAAGACCTGATCAGGCCGGCACAGGTCTCTGGAGTTATCTTGGCCCACTCCTCCATGAAGATCTTCTCCAAGTTTTCTAGGTTCTTTGGGTGTCTCATGTGGACTTTAACCTTGAGCTCCTTCCACAAGTGTTCAATTGGGTTAAGGTCAAGAGACTGACTAGACCACTGCAACACCTTGATTTTTTCCCTCTTGAACCAGGCCTTGGTTTTCTTGGTTTCTTGGTTTTCTGGCTGTGTGCTTTGGGTCGTTGTCTTGTTGGAAGATGAAATGATGACCCATCTTAAGATCCTTGATGGAGGAGCGGAGGTTCTTCGCCCCAATCTCCAGGTAGGCTGTGCTATCCATCTTCCCATGGATGCGGACCAGATGGCCAGGCCCCTTGGCTGAGAAACAGCCCCACAGCATGATGCTGCCACCACCATGCTTGACTGTAGGGATGGTATTCTTGGGGTCGTATGCAGTGCCATCCAGTCTCCAAACGTCACGTGTGTGGTTGGCACCAAAGATCTCGACCTTGGTCTCATCAGACTAGAGAACCTTGAACCAGTCTGTCTCAGAGTCCTTCAAGTGATCATGAGCAAACTGTAGACGAGCCTTGACATGACGCTTTAAAAGTAAAGGTACCTTACGGGCTCGTCTGGAACGGAGACCATTGCGGTGGAGTACCTTACTTATGGTATTGACTGAAACCAATGTCCCCACTGCCATGAGATCTTCCCGGAGCTCCTTCCTTGTTGTCCTTGGGTTAGCCTTGACTCTTCGGACAAGCCTGGCCTCAGCACGGGAGGAAACTTTCAAAGGCTGTTCAGGCCGTGGAAGGCTAACAGTAGTTCCATAAGCCTTCCACTTCCGGATGATGCTCCCAACAGTGGAGACAGGTAGGCCCAACTCCTTGGAAAGGGTTTTGTACCCCTTGCCAGCCTTGTGACCCTCCATGATCTTGTCTCTGATGGCCTTGGAATGCTCCTTTGTCTTTCCCAAGTTGACCATGTATGAGTGCTGTTCACAAGTTTGGGGAGGGTCTTAATTAGTCAGAAAAGGCTGGAAAAAGAGATAATTAATCCATACATGTGAAGCTCATTGTTCTTTGTGCCTGAAATACTTCTTAATACTTTAGGGGAACCAAACAGAATTCTGGTGGTTTGAGGGGTTGAATAATAAATGACCCTCTGAATAAACTTTTCTCAATTTAAAAAAAAAAAATAAAAAGAAATAACATTCTTTTTTGCTGCAGTGCATTTCACACTTCCAGGCTGATCTACAGTCCAAATGTCACAATGCCAAGTTAATTCCGAATGTGTAAACCTGCTAAATCTGCAGGGGGTTGAATACTACTTGTAGGCACTGTATATATATATATATATATATATATATATATATATATATGTATATATATATATATATATATAAAAGAAACATCCTAGGTCATGAAGTGGTTAAAGGACATCTATCACAAGTAGTAATGAGCAAGTACTAAAAAGCTCGGGTGCTCGAGGCTCGGGCCGAGCATCCCAAGATACTCGTGTACTCGGCCCGAGCACCGAGCCCAATGTTATCCTATGGGAGACCCGAGTATTTTTATGAAATGACTCCCGGCAGCATGTAGAAACCCTAAAAATGTCACAAAAGTCTCAGAAGAGTGCTCAAATGACATGGCAACAGCATGGGGAAGATCCCTTGAAGCATTTATCACTCAAAAGTCACAGCTGTGAACAATTTTGTCCGCGTTTTATGCCATTTTTACGGACTCACCAGAAAACCTTCCAAAATGACACCAAAATGAATTTTCATGGCGGAAATGTTAAGGGCACATACCCAATAGTGAGATAGAGCTGGTGTATGTTACTTTTGGAGATTACTTGAAAGATTTTACGTGAAAACATTGTGTGGCACTTCGATGTCCCTGAGAAGAGACGTACATGAAGGCCTCTTGAGTCTAATGTGCCCATTTTAAGGAAGTGGGTCTATTGTAGTATAGCCCTTTGGCAGGGCAGCCAAAAATTGGGAGGCTCCACGTTGTCCCTGGATAGAGACGTGCATGAGGGCCTGTAAACCTGAAGTGCCCATTGTAAGGAAGTGGGTCTATTATAGTATAGCCCTTTGGCAGGGCAGCCAAAAATTGGGAGACTCCACGTTGTCCCTGGATAGAGACGTGCATGAGGGCCTGTAAACCTGAAGTGCCCATTGTAAGGAAGTGGGTCTATTGTAGTATAGCCCTTTGGCAGGGCAGCCAAAATTTGGGAGGCTCCACGTTGTCCCTGGATAGAGACGTGCATGAGGGCCTGTAAACCTGAAGTGCCCATTGTAAGGAAGTGGGTCTATTGTAGTATAGCCCTTTGGCAGGGCAGCCAAAAATTGGGAGGCTCCACATTGTCCCTGGATAGAGACCTGTTAGGTTCTTAGTGCGTCCGTGCTTGCATTTAAAAACCGCACGTGTGTGCCTGTTGGTGGCAGCGTTCAGGTGCACTTGTGTGCGTTTTGCACAAACTTGGATATAACGCACAAGTCTAGTGAATACACATCAGCACAGCATTGCAAAATGCGCAAGGGCATTGGCAACGAACAAGGAAGTGGACGTGATGGTGGTGCAGGCAGAGACCAAGGTCGTGTGCAAGCTCTAATTTCGCCACAACAAAGGGCCACATCTACTCGCTCGCACGTCCTGTCCCAAATTCTTGGGGACCGCAGCAGTACACCGCTCTTGAATAAAGACCAGTGTCAACAGGTTGTTAGTTGGATAGCGGATAATGCTTCCAGTCAGATTGGCACCACCACAAACACTCTGTTTTCCACACGGTCAAGTGTCAGTAGCCGTGATACTGCACCGCACATTTCAGAACCTGATCCTCCTTCCTACCACCAGGCCGAGTACACGTCCACGGACATTACTGATCCCACACTTGGACACTCGTAAGAGCTGTTCACGTTTCCATTCACACATTCTGGCCTCTCGCCACCTCCTGTTGAAGTGGGCCATGACGAGATTGTATGTACAGATGCCCAAATATTTGAGCAGCCACGTTCTCACGAAGTTGGCAACGTGTCTCAACAAGGGGTGGACGATGATGAGACACAATTGTCAGGAAGTCAGGAGAAGGAGCAGGGTGCGGAAGAGGAAGACGACGTGGTGGATGATCCAGTAACTGACCCAACCTGGCAGGAGGATATGCAGAGCGAGGACAGCAGTGCACAGGGGGAGGGAGGCGTAGCATCCCAACAGGCAGTAAGAAGCAGGGTTGTGGCCCCAGGCAGACGTCAGGCAACCGTTCCCCGGAACAACAACACGACACAAGGTGCCTGTACAAATGTTAGGTCTTCCCGAGTCTGGCAGTTTTTTAAGTTGGCTCCAGATGATTCTAAAAAGGCCATTTGCAACACCTGCCATGCCAGCATCAGCAGGGGTACCAAAACTAGCAGCCTGACCACCACCAGCATGATCAGGCACATGTCAGCCAAGCACCCGACTTTGTGGGATGTACAACAGAGTCGAGGAGCAGTGCTTGCTGATGTCACTGCTACGTCTTCGCTTGTTGTGCATGCGAGCCAATCCCCTGTCCATGCTGCCCACGAACAAGCCTCCTCCGGCCCTGCACCTGCAGTTGCCCACGCAGAAATAACACCATCATCAAGCACGTCCTTGTCCCAGCGCAGCGTTCAGTTATCCATTCAGCAAACCTTTGAATGCAGGCGCAAATACACTGCCAACGCCCCACATGCCACACTTCTAAATGCTAACATTTCGCGACTGCTTGCGCTGGAAATGTTGCCTTTTAGGCTGGTGGAGACAGAAGCATTCCGTGACCTGATGGCGGCAGCTGTCCCACGTTACTCGGTCCCCAGCCGCCACTTTTTCTTCTGGTGTGCCGTCCCCGCATTGCATAACCACGTGTCACAAAACATCACACGTGCCCTGAACAACGCTGTTTCAGCCAAAGTCCACCTAACTACAGACATGTGAACAAGTGCTTGTGGGCAAGGCCGCTACATCTCGTTGACGGCACACTGGGTTAATATTGTGGAAGCTGGGACCCAGTCTGAGCGAGGGACGGAACACGTCCTTCCCACACCAAGTTTTGCAGGCCCTACCTCAGTCAGGGTTTCACCCACACTCTACAGCTCCGGAATGTCATGCTCCTCAGCCTCCTCCTCCTCCTGCGCATCCTCATCTACTTTACCCTCCACACCAGTCCCAAGCTGGAAGTGTCGCGGGCGGAGGAGGGGACGCTGCACTCTCCCACTGCTCGGGTCCGGCTGCCGCTGCTCTACGGCTGCTGCTGCTCGGTGGCTCGAGCGATGGCTGGATCCTGGGGACTCGAGCGGCGCTCCTCGCCCGTGAGTGAAAAGGGGTGGTTTGGGTTTTGGGGATATTGTCCGTGACGCCACCGACGGTTGTGGTGATTGTGTGGACACCACCGCTGCTCTGGACGGGGATCCCGGGAGCCTGTGACAGGGAGCAGCTTTGTTGTTATTTCTCCCCTCCGTGGGTAGGGGGGTTGGTTGTCCCGGGGCCCGGTGATGGGGTAGAGATGGATGACAGGCGGGTTGCAGGGCCTGATGAGGTGCAGGGTCGCAGGGGCAGCGCTGTGCCGCACGGCACGGAGGTACTCACTCAGCCCAATGATGATGACACAGTTCACGGTAAAAAAAGCGGCTGGATGGATGGGTCCCTCGGACGGCTGCGGTTGTTCCTCCCTGCAGGTTAGTGATGACTGTCTCTCCCTGCACCTAAGTTCAGTGTTGGTAGCGATGGGTTCCCACCGGTAACCCGCTCCCCGACCTGGATATGGGCCGGAGGAGCCCCTTTTGCCCACAGGCGCTGGCCCTGGGAGACGGTTGCCCTTGGCGGTGGCGGTGTCTCCCCTTCACGGTTGGACGGTTGCCTTCTATCAGGACTTGGCTGTTTGGAAACCCGGAGGTCCCCTTCACTAATGGATTTGGAAAATTCACGGCGACTCCAAGCCTTGCCGGGATCCGAAAGGCCCCTGCCAATGGTGATGGCTTCTTTTTGTATACCGGTCCGGTACCGCCGGGTCACCACCCGTCCACGGTCCTTACGGCAGACTCCAATCGGCCTCCACTGCAGACGGTCACCACATCCTGCCAACCTTTTTGTCCTGTCCGGGCCACACACCCGGACCAACTTCAGGCTCTTTGCTGTCACTTTTCTCCTCTCTACTACTTTCCTCCCTCCACTTCCTTAGCTTAACTCTCACTGCCTGTGTTTTCCCTCCTCCAGGACTGTGAACTCCTTGGTGGGTGGAGACCAACCACCTGGCTCCACACCCTGGTGTGGACAACAGCCCCTGGGGAAGGCAACAAGGATTTTGTGTTTTGACTATGATGTGCCTGCAGGGAGTGTGGGGTGTGTAAGTGTTGTGCTCTGTGGCCCCTGGCTTGTCCAGGGCGACACAGAAGCACTGCAGCACTGCCTCGGCGAAGCGGCAACAGGCTGTGCTGAAGCTAATCTGCATAGGTGACAAACCCCACAATGCACAAGAGGTGTGGACAGCTCTGAAACAGCATGCAGATCACTGGCTCACACCTCTGAACCTAAAGCCAGGAAAGGTTGTGTGTGACAATGGCCGGAACCTGGTGGCGGCTTTGAGGCGAGGCCAGCTGACACATGGTCCATGCGTGGCCCATGTGCTCAACCTCGTGGTTCAGCGGTTTCTAAAGTCATACCCAGTGCTGTCTGATCTGCTGGTAAAAGTTCGCCGCCTGTCTGCACATTTTCGAAAGTCACCTACTGCTTCAGCCGGCCTTGCCGGCTTTCAGCGCCATTTGCATCTTCCGGGTCACAGACTGGTGTGTGATGTCCCCACGCGTTGGAATTCAACTCTGCACATGTTGGTCAGGATATGTGAGCAGAAGAGGGCAGTTGTTCAGTACCTGCATCCCCTAAGCCGTAGGGAAATGGGTCAAACTCCACACATAACACCTGAGGAGTGGAGATGGATGTCCGACCTATGTACAATCCGCCAAAACTTTGAGGACTCCACCAAGATGGTGAGCGGCGATGACGACATTATTAGCATCACCATACCGCTTCTTTGCCTTCTAAAATGGTCTCTGCTCAAAAACAAACATGATGCATTGCAGGCGGAGCACGATGAGTTGGAGCAAGAAACAGTAGTGGGTGTGGGTGATAACACACAGCCCAGCCTCGTCTCATCACAACGTGCAGAGGAGGATGAAGACATGGAGCAACTCTCCGGCCAAATTGAGGATATGACATGCAGTCATATCCTCGGTTCAGCGTGGCTGGCCAGAGGACAGGGTAGATGATGAGGAGGAGAAGGAGGAGGACAGCATGTTCAGTCATCGTGTTGGTCAGGATACTGAAGTGATGGCTGTTAAGAGTCTGGCACACATGGCTGACTTTATGGTAAGCTGCCTGTCTCGTGACCCTCGCGTTAAGAACATCTTGTCCGACAATCATTACTGGTTGGTAACACTGTTAGACCCACGCTAAAAGGAGAACTTTATGTCTCTTATTCCCGAGGCGGAGAGGTCAGGCAAAATGCAGCAGTTCCAGAAGGCCATAGTCACGGAAGTAGGCAAAGCATTCCCCTCACAAAACGCTAGCGGCATAGGTCAGGAATCAGTGGACAACCAAGGCGTACAGCCGAGAGGGGCACAAGTCCAATCCGCCAGAGGTAGGGGAACAGTCTTTAAGATGTGGGACAGTTTTCTCAGCCCCTCACATACCACAGCCCCTGAGGTGCGGGGTAGTGCCACAAGAAATCCTAAGTTTGCCCAGATGCTCAAGGAGTACCTTGCAGATCAAACAACTGTACTCCGACATTCCTCTGTGCCTTACAATTAATGGGTATCCAAGCTGGACACGTGGCATGAATTGGCTCTCTACGCCTTGGAAGTCCTGGCCTGCCCTGCCGCTAGCGTTTTGTCAGAGCGTGTTTTTAGTGCCGCAGGTGGAATCATTACAGATAAACGCATCCGCCTGTCAACTGAAAATGCTGACAGGCTGACTCTGATCAAGATGAACAAGGGTTGGATTGGGCCAGACTTCACCACACCACCAGCAAATGAGAGCGGAATATAAAGTTTGTAACAGGAATTTGCCATGTACCTCCACTCACCCATGGGTACACACTTCTGGACTTTGGCTAATCGCTGGACTGCTCCTCCTTCTCCTCATGCGCCATCATGATGACCGTTACAATAGTTAGGCCGTTGTTTCAGGTATACCCCCAGTGGTAAATTTTTTCGCCCATTCTTTCAGAATGAGCATTACAACAACAGGAGACCCGCTCCTTTGCAATGGGAACAATGTTTTGAGGCCCTCATGCACATCTCTATCCAGGGACAATGTGGAGCCTCCAAACTTTTGGCTGCCCTGCCTAAGGGCTATACTACAATAGACCCACTTCGTTACAATGGGCACTTCAGGTTTATAGGCCATCATGCACGTCTCTATCCAGGGACAATATGGAGCCTGACGCTGCCACCGACTGCCACACACGTGCGGTTTTTAAATGCAAGCACGGACGTACTAAGAACCTAACAGGTTTTTAGGAGCGACAATTACTGAGAAGTCTGACACTACCAGACACTGCTGACTGACGTGTATTATTCACTAGACTTGTGCGTTATATAATAGTTTGTGCAAAACGTGCACCTGTACGCTGCCACCGACAGGCACACACGTGCGGTTTTTAAATGCAAGCATGGACGCACTAAGAACCTAACAGGTTTTTAGGAGCAACAATTACTGAGAAGTCTGACACTATCAGACACTGCTGACTGACGTGTATTATTCACTAGACTTGTGCGTTATATAATAGTTTGTGCAAATCGTGCACCTGTACGCTGCCACCGACAGGCACACACGTGCGGTTTTTAAATGCAAGCACGGACGCACCAAGAACCTAACAGGTTTTTAGGAGCGACAATTACTGAGAAGTCTGACACTATCAGACACTGCTGACTGACGTGTATTATACACCAGACTTGTGCGTTATATAATAGTTTGTGCAAAACGTGCACCTGTACGCTGCCACCGACAGGCACACACGTGCGATTTTTAAATGCAAGCACGGACGCACTAAGAACCTAACAGGTTTTTAGGAGCGACAATTACTGAGAAGTCTGACACTATCAGACACTGCTGACTGACGTGTATTATTCACTAGACTTGTGCGTTATATAATAGTTTGTGCAAAACGTGCACCTGTACGCTGCCACTGACAGGCACACACGTGCGGTTTTTAAATGCAAGCACGGACGCACTAATAACCTAACAGGTTTTTAGGAGCGACAATTACTGAGAAGTCTGACACTATCAGACACTGCTGACTGACGTGTATTATTCACTAGACTTGTGCGTTATATAATAGTTTGTGCAAAACGTGCACCTGTACGCTGGCACCGACAGGCACACACGTGCGGTTTTTAAATGCAAGCACGGACGCACTAAGAACCTAACAGGTTTTTAGGAGCGACAATTACTGAGAAGTCTGACACTATCAGACACTGCTGACTGACGTGTATTATTCCCTAGATTTGTGCGTTATATAATAGTTTGTGCAAAACGTGCACCTGTACGCTGCCACTGACAGGCACACACGTGCGGTTTTTAAATGCAAGCACGGACGCACTAAGAACCTAACAGGTTTTTAGGAGCGACAATTACTGAGAAGTCTGACACTATCAGGACTGTTTTAGACTGTGTACACCAGCCACAGATATGATGAAGCCTGGTATACGGTCACCCCTAGGAATGGCTATATACCCTGCCTGCCTGCCTGCCTGCCTGTATACTGCTACAATAGTCCTGACAAGGACTCTTCTGGTCACTAGCCTGTATTCCGACCTGGCTATACCCTGCCTGCATACAGCAACAATAGTCCTGAGAAGGACTCTGCTACTGTACTCCGACCTGGCTATACCCTGCCTGCCTGTATACAACTATAATAGTCCTGAGAAGGACTTCTGGTCACACTGTTTGCAGCCCTGCTACGGAAATAACTATAAAGGGCCGCAATCCTTTCCCTGAAGCAGCAACACTCTCCCTGCACTGACTGTCTGGATGGCTGTGTGCAGAGCACAGCGCGCCCGCCAGTATAAAGGCTCGGTCACGCTGTGCAGGCCGGCCAATCACTGCAATTCCACAACTAACAGGGCTGTGGCATTGTAGTGGTCTGCCAGCCAATCCCTGCATGAGGGCTGGCTCTCAAAAGAGCGCCAACATGCAGGGATGAAGACCACGAGTACAGCACGAGTATCGCGAGATTACTCGGTCCCCGCCGAGTAGCCCGAGTACAGTGATACTCATGCGAGTACCGAGTAGTAACAAGCATACTCGCTCATCACTAATCACAAGGCTTTTGCAAGCTAATCTGAGAGCAGCCTATTGTAGGAGCAGAGACCCTAATTTCAATGATGCGTCATTCACCGAGATGCTTGTACCAGTTCCAACAAAATCACTGCTCCATCAACAGGAGATTATCACTAGAAGATCAGGAAACCTACTGCCATATAGTCCTTCCTAACTACTAGCACTGTAAACCTCCCCAACCCCCAAATTGATTGGCAGCTGTCTGCCTATGTGACCACAGAAAACTGCTAATTAGTGTTGTCGTAGAGTCATTGTGAGTTCAGCATTCAGAGAACATGTTGATCTGCAGCAGATAAAACAGTAAACACATCAAAACTGTTGCTTGAGGTACATAGGAATGACAAACAATAATATTATATAAACCATTAAACTATAATAGGGGCTTAGGGAAAAAATGAATAAAGGAAATGGGGAAATAATAAAAAGTTAAAACAAAAGCAAGCTAAAAGAATAATAATAAGAAGAAAACAAGGTCATCTAACACTGTGTATCTTAAATATAAAACGTTAACTTCTTGTTATATAAAATTCATGTTTTCTGGTATTAATATTAAAGAATTGTTAATAAAGGTCTTTTATTTTGGAGGAAATAATATATTCCCTAAAGCACATCTTTGGTCATATTTTAGAAAATAATTATTCCTAAAAGCATGAGATAGTTCAAATATTTTATTTGTAGTTATTCTATCACCTCTTTTGGAAGAGGAACTTTTTTCCAGTTAGATGTACCGTAATTAAGAGTGTTGTAATTAAAAAAGTATGATCTGCTAAAGATCTTTTTTTAACAGGAAGGTCTTCGGCTTCTGAAAAGAGGAGCGCAAAGTGTGGTAAAGAGGGATGGCATGATTACAGATTTTCCTTAATAAATCAAATACTTCCATCCAGAGAGATTTAACTAGTGGATACTCCCATAATATGTGATAGATATTGCCTTGACCTGAACCCCAAAGGAAGTCACTAATTGTGCGTTTGAGGGTCTCCGCCCACATGCAACCAGCCATAAACACCTGCTGGGTGATGGGTTTTCCCCTTTTTTTGTCTACTCTACATCTGATCATGCTGTTGTCACCCCCAGTGCTCTATGTTCAAAAACACCGAGAGGCTCGCACTAGGCCGAGCACTGAGCACCCCCAAGCACACCGATGCTCCTGCGAGGGGTGTTGATACATAAAGCACCTAAACTCTAGAGATGAGCGAACCGGCCGTGGTTCGGCTCGAGTTCGGTTCGTTGAACGGGGCTCCCGTTCGAGTTCGAGTCAGCGAACGTTCGACGAACCGAACTCGAACCGCATAGGAAACAATGGCAGGCAATCACAAACACATAAAAACACCTAGAAAACACCCTCAAAGGTGTCCAAAAGGTGACAAACAACTCACAACACAACACAAACACATGGGAAAGTGACAAGGACATATACTCATGCGAAAACAAAGGAGCTGGATAAGGAAAAAGAGGAGGAGACACAGATATGGGTATATGCAAGGGAACGTCCATGCCATTACTGTGCAACTTGAGCCCTGCTCATTTTAGGCTTCCAATCTGGATAAATTGCCTGAGCTCACCATGTACGCCTTGGGGATCTTGTTGTGTCCCGCAGCCAGCGTTTTCTCGGAACGTGTCCTCAGTGCTGCTGGGGGTGTGCTGACAGCTAAGCACACGCATCTGTCCACTGACAATGTGGACAGACTAACGTTCACCAAGATGAACAAGTCATGGCTCTCAGAGGACTTTTCTTCCCCTGGGTCATCCAGGGGAGGTGAAAGGCACGCGTATTTTTGAGAGTGCTTCATGCAAAGCATCTTTTTCATCTTGAAAATGGGGGTCAACTGATGCCGGTCAAGTGGGGTGTGTGTGGCCCAATTAGTGGAAAAGAGGGAGACTGTGGTTGGAGTCCCCTCGCTTTTGAAAAAAGAACCAAGATGAACAAGTCATGGCTCTCAGGGGACTTTTCTTTCCCTGGGTCATCCAGGGGAGGTGAAAGGCACGCATATTTTTGAGAGTGCTTCATGCAAAGCATCTTTTTCATCTTGAAAATGGTGGTCAACTGATGCCAGTCAAGTGGGGTGTGTGGCCCAATTAGTGGAAACGAGGGAGACTGTGGTTGGAGTCCCCTCGCTTTTGAAAAAAGAACCAAGATGAACAAGTCATGGCTCTCAGAGGACTTTTCTTCCCCTGGGTCATCCAGGGGAGGTTAAAGGCATGCGTATTTTTGAGAGTGCTTCATGCAAAGCATCTTTTTCATCTTGAAAATGGGGGTCAACTGATGCCAGTCAAGTGGGGTGTGTGTGGCCCAATTAGTGGAAACGAGGGAGACTGTGGTTGGAGTCCCCTTGCTGTGTTTTACATGCTTTTAGAAGGGCATGACATGGCTTAAAGCTTGACTTTCAGCATCTGCAAACTGTTGGCTACCAAAATGCTTCCTTTCCAACCTTTTTAACCGAGGATTTTCGAGACCTTATGCCCATCGCAGTGCCCCAAGAGCCGATGCCCAGGCGCCACTCCTTCTCCAACAAAGGCGTGCACGCGCTACACCAGCATGTCGCACCAAACATCACCGCTTCTTTGAGAAACTGTGTGACAGGGTGCATTTCACCACAGATACTTGGCCCAGTAAGCATGGACAGGGGCGTTACATGTCGCTGACTGGGCAATGGGTTACTATGGGGAGAGATGGAGAAGGGTCTGCTGTACAAGTCTTGCTGTCCCCACAAGTTGTATCAATCCTTCCTCTGTATGTAGAAGTTAATACACTGCTTCTGCCTCCTCAACCTCGTGTGGGTCCTTCACCTCGGCCCAAACCCTGTGTGGTCAGGGCACCCTTCCTTGTAACTGCGCACAAGGAAAACCACACACCTCCTCCTTACTATGCTGGCAGCAGAGCTCAATGCCATCATGCGGTCAAATGTTTACTTTGAAATGTATGGGAAATGTGAGTCACACCGCTGAGAAGTTGTGGATGGTTAGCTCTGGAGACCAAGTTTCATCAATGGTTGTCTCCACTCAACCAGCAGCCAGGGAAGGCCCAGTGTGACAATGATGCAAACATGGGTGCGGCCCTTCGCCGTGACAATGTGACATACGTGCCTTGTATGGCTCACGTGTTGAATGTAATTCTCCAGCAATTTTTAAAACACCATCCCGGCCTACATGGCCTTGTGCAGTGGGTACGCTCGCTATGTGCTCACTTCCATCGTTCGCACACAGCAGCTCAACAACTTTCGTCGCTCCAGAAGTCATTAGGTCTGGTGGTTAAACGCCTGAAATGCGATGTGCCGACACGCAGGAATTTGAATCTGCACATGTTGCAGCGTTTGTGGCAGCACCGCCGAACCCTGCTGCAATATGTTATGACATATAGCCTGGCCTAACTTGATCCAGAGGTGGTGCAGATCACGCTGCTGGAGTGGTGTCAGATCAAGGACCTATGCACCCTTCTACACAGTTTACAAATGTCGACGAAGATGTTTAGCACTGGCAATGCCATTCTCAGCGTGACAATTCTGGTCATCTACATGATGGAGCACACTGTAAGCATTATTCGGAGTCAGGTGTTGGGACAAGAGGAAGGGGAGGAAGTACAGGAGGAGTCATCTGCGGAAGGGATATCAAGATCTACGAGGTCCAGATGCTCAGCGGCACCTAGGTGGCAGTCATGGTGGGGGAGAGGGATTAGCAAGGGCGCATAGTATCAGCAAAAAGTGTTGAGGAAGGTGCAGGAGCCCATGAAGAAATGGAGGATGAACTGGCGATGGGCATGGAAGACTCAGCAGATGAGTGAGAGCTTGCTCACATTTCGGTTGTGCGAGGTTGTGGGGAGAGGGCAGAGGAAGGAGGCACGATTCTCACCTCTCTGCCACCAACACACCAAGGACTTGGTCATCCTGGATGCACAAGACACATGAGCGCCTTCTTGCTGCACTACCTACAACATGACCCTCGGATTGTACGAATTCGAAGTAATGCTAACTACTGGGTTGCCACACTGTTAGATCCCTGGTACAAGACAAAATTTGGCGAAATAATTCCTGTCATAGAAAGGGACGCACGTATACAGGAGTATCTGCAGAAGGTGGTACGCAATCTTAGATCTGCTTTTCCACTAAACACCAGTGCTGCACAGAGTGAATCTCAACGCTTTGTCATGGATAGGAGGAAATGGTCTTTTACTTGTCCACATCTGAGGGACCGAGGGCTGGCTGCTGTGCTGAGATGGCATTGAGTACGGTGTCCCTGCAGAGTTGCACTTTTGGTCATATACAAAATGAGTTGAAAAAGGACAGATGCTGGTGGAAAGGGGAACAGGTGTGTTGGAAAGGGGGAAAAAGTTTTTGTCCGTGGGTTTGGTGGTTAAGAAAAAGTAACATTTGCTGAAGAAACACCATCTGTTACGGTGGGACTGGCAGATTTGGATAAGGTGGTATATACTATGTTACCGCTATATAACGAAAATTAATAAGAAAAGAAAGAGAAAGGTATATATCCCCATCAGCAGTCAATGTCCACCGTGCTCCCAGATGGAAAAGGAGAGGTTGGCAACTGGAAGGTTAAGTGGAGGATACAGAGCTGTGTGGCTATGAAACTAATAGTAGCCTGAACCGAGTTAGACGCCACTCGGATCTGGAGACTGGGAGCCCTGTTAGCGTCACAGGGTCCACACGGCCACCCAGCCCTGGAACTCCCTGTTAACATCACAGGGACCATTCAGTACGCTGACCGTGTGCATTGGGGCCACACCTGTGGACAGCAGGCGCATCAGCAGCAGCAGGCCTGTTAATGCCACTGGGCTGCACAAGCAGGACTTGTAGGACAGGAGCTGGTCTTAACCGTTCTGCGTTACCAACTGTGGTGGCGGCCTGCATCGACGCCCAATCCCTGCCTACCTCTGGCCTAAAGCCGCAATGGGTTTAACACATTGAGGTGTGCTCTTTCGGAGAATAATAGAAGACTGCGCACCTCCTTGTTGGCTCCAGCCCGTTTTATAACCTGGGTCGGCCCCAAACCAGGGTGGACCACAATGCACCTCCTGGAGACAAAAGCAGAGTGACACGTCATGAGTGGCATAACTAGCATCCTATTTGGAACCGCAACTCCAATAATGACCTCATGGCTGCCACGACACAAACACCTCACAAGTCATCGTCTGACCATCAATAATGAGGTGACAAGTCATAGGGGCGGGCCTCTGCAAGCCATTTGGGAGTGGCCTGGCCACATCGTCAGGACACCTGATGCCCTGTGGTCTATATGGGCCCCCCACATCAGGGGCAGGGCCAAAGAGTTCATTACTGGACCTAGTCTCTGATGCAGTAAGTGCCTGAGCATGCTCAGTAGTATGAAATACAGTCTCTGAAAAAAGACTATCAGCTTTAGCATGGTGTCTAGGCACAAAACAGGACTTAGACCTGGCACAGAATGCAAGTACCTGTGCAAAGAGGCTTTTCGCACTAAGTGTGGGAGCATGCGCTGTATCCCGAAATGAAGACTTAGCCTCAGGAATGGCACAGTCAGGCTGAGCATACTCACTAGGCGAAACACTGTAGTTAGGCTGCGGCTGGGGTAAATCGGCACACGCATGCGCACTAGCTGCCTCTCCACACTTAGACGTGGAGGAGAAATTGCTCTTCGGGTGTGGACTTGGAGATGCTGTCTATGAACAGAAGGAAAAGCTAAAGGTGTGTGTTACAGCAAGGAGCCACCGCGGAAACACTTCGTTCAATTGTGAGGGGAGTCATTTTGGAGTTTGGTGAGGAGTACCGTAACGCCAGTGAGCAGCATCCTGTGCCACAGACCAACATTCTTACGGTGCTGTCTTTACTGCTTACTGAGAGGAGCATAAAGTCTGTATTATGGCAACTGGACATCACAGTACCTGGGTAGGGTAGGCTGTGCCCAGACAATAATGCGGGCACGCAACACTTTGTTTTATTAGCAAAACACATATCTGTTCTGGGTAGGCCGACTATTTATAGACAATAAAGGCCCCGTCACACTAAGCAACATCGCTAGCAACATCGCTGGTAACGAACAACTTTTGTGACGTTGCTAGCGATGTTGCTGTGTGTGACATCCAGCAACAACCTGGCCCCTGCTGTGAGGTCGTTGGTTGTTGCTGAATGTCCTGGGCCATTTTTTAGTTGTTGCTGTCCTGCTGTGAAGCACAGATCGCTGTGTGTGACAGCGAGACAGCAACAACTAATGTGCAGGCAGCAGGAGCCAGCTTCTGCTGAGGCTGGTAACTAATGTAAACATCGGGTAACCAAGAAGCCCTGTCCTTGGTTACCCGATATTTACCTTTGATACCAGCCTCCTCCGCTCTCACTGCCTGTGCTGCCGGCTCCTGCTCTGTGCACAGATAGCTGCAGCACACATCAGGCAATTAACCCGATGTGTGCTGTAACTAGGAGAGCAAGGAGCCAGCGCTCAGTGTGCGCTGCTCCCTGCTCTGTGCACATTTAGCTGCAGCACACATCGGGTTAAATAACCTGATGTGTGCTGTAACTAGGAGACTGGGGGCTGGTCACTGGTTGCTGGTGAGCTCACCAGCAACTCGTGTAGCCACGCTCCAGCGATCCCTGCCAGGTCAGGTTGCTGGTGGGATCGCTAGAGCGTCGCAGTGTGACAGCTCACCAGCAACCTCCTAGCAACTTACCAGCGATCCCTATCGTTGTTGGGATCGCTGGTAAGTTGCTTAGTGTGACTGGACCTTTAGACTTACTGCCTCTGCACTGTCAAATTGTCACGTACAGTTTAAATCATAGAGGGACAGCGACACATGTTTGCATTGACTGTTGATTTTCAAGATTTCCATGACTGTGTTGCAGAGCTGTGTGGTTTGCATTCACACTGTTATCATCTGCCTTATCTGTGAGGCTTCAGCTAACAAGGGTATTCGGGGGGGTAATGTGTTTTGTCTATGTTTAGGTAGATAACTGGGAAGCTCTTTTGATGCGCCACTGGTAAGTCGTGATCGCACACACACACACACACACACACATACACACACACACACACACATGCACAAACACACAATTACTGCTACGCAGAGGGATTAGCAGGTAGTAGGCAACAGAATAGATTGTTCAATTATTTAAATTGTATGCATGGTTCTTATTGTTTGTTTTAGTAAAGTTAAACAATAATTTATCAACCCAACTGACTAGAGTCCTTTTCCTGTTGCCTGGTTTTGCTGCATACTGGGGAGCCCACTCTGTACACGACTTAAAATTAAGCATAAGTCGCAATGTGAATTTCACTGTGCTACAATGCGGCCTAGCGTGCCTGTGCAACCACCGCCTGCCCCATCAAGTGCATCAAGTGCTCTTCATCCTCTGTGACTGTGGGGACAGCAGTCTCACATGGTTTTTCACACTGAACTTCCACCCCTTTACACGCAACAGGGAGTGTGATTGGCAGGTCATCACTTGTTTTGGAAGTGGAAACAGATGGTATTGTTGAGCTGTCAGACATCGAGAAAACCAACATTGGATGCAGGCTACATTATATCCACACCTGCACCTTCGTCACAGATTGGCTGAACTACCTGCATTTAATAATTGCATTCCAGAAATGGAAAGGAGTGTAGAATGCACATGTGTTGTACCTTGCTTGGCAGCAAAGGAACACTAACTTAGTATTACAGACAATTTAAGGAAGGCAGAAAAAGAGTCAGCTCTTTGGGCAAATTAAATAGCGTGGCAAAAGTGGACAGGTGGGTACAGTGGCCGTGTTCTGTGGGTACCAGGACAGTAAAGGAAGCCTCACTTTCTATCCCTCCGAATGATCAAATGCAGCAAGGAATTCCCTGAGTTTGCTATAAAATTAGCGTAGCAAAATGTGCATGAGGGTGTCATGCAGAGGTGCTGCAAATAGATTTGCACCAGTGAGACACTAATGGAAGTCCAACAGCCACTTTTAGGATGCCACTAAGTTTACTCAGTGTTTGCTAGTATAGAGGCTTAGTAACAATGAGTTTGAGTGTGCAATGCAGGCAGACCTGCTGCAAATATCTTTGCACTAGTGGGACAATAATGAACTCCAACAGCCACTTTTAGGATGCCACTAAGTTTCCTCAGTGTTTGCTAGTATAATGGCTTAGTAACAATGAGTTTGAGTGTGCAATGCAGGCAGACGTGCTGCAAATATCTTTGCACTAGTGGGACAATAATGAAGTCCAACAGCCACTTTTAGGATGCCACTAAGTTTCCTCAGTGTTTGCTAGTATAATGGCTTAGTAACAATGAGTTTGGGTGTGGAATGCAGGCAGACGTGCTGCAAATATCTTTGCACTAGTGGGACAATAATGAAGTCCAACAGCCACTTTTAGGATGCCACTAAGTTTCCTCAGTGTTTGCTAGTATAATGGCTTAGTAACAATGAGTTTGAGTGTGCAATGCAGGCAGACGTGCTGCAAATATCTTTGCACCAGTGGGACAATAATGAAGTCCAACAGCCACTTTTAGGATGCCACTAAGTTTCCTCAGTGTTTGCTAGTATAATGGCTTAGTAACAATGAGTTTGGGTGTGGAATGCAGGCAGACGTGCTGCAAATATCTTTGCACTAGTGGGACAATAATGAAGTCCAACAGCCACTTTTAGGATGCCACTAAGTTTCCTCAGTGTTTGCTAGTATAATGGCTTAGTAACAATGAGCTTGAGTGTGCAATGCAGGCAGACGTGCTGCAAATATCTTTGCACTAGTGGGACAATAATGAAGTCCAACAGCCACTTTTAGGATGCCACTAAGTTTCCTCAGTGTTTGCTAGTATAATGGCTTAGTAACAATGAGTTTGAGTGTGCAAAGGGCAGGAGGGTACAGTGGCAGGGTTGTGGGTCTGGGTAGAGGAAAGGAAGCCTCCCTTTCTATCCCTCCTAATGGGGAAATGCAGCGAGGAAATCCCTGACCTTAGCTACACAGACGGTGTCATCTTGTGTAGCTGTTAAAATCTATTTTCACGGACCTGACTGTCACCTATGGCTCTGACCCTGCCTGTATTAGCCCTTACAAGAGCTGAAAGAAACTTCTATCCCTATTCTGTATAGCGCTGTGTATAGAGCGTACACAGCAGTATCGGAGACAGGAGCTACGCCAGCGGTGACTGACACCAAGACGCCGAAGGCAGATAATGGCGTGCTGGAGGAAAATGTCCGTTTTTATAATGCAGGGACATGTGACATGGACATCCTATCACACATGCCGTTGCTTCTCTGGCTAAAAGTCCACTTAGCTGTGTGTGTGTCTGGGATTGGCTGACATGCTGGCCCGCCCCACTACACGCGCGCGCTTAGGGAAGGAAGACAAGGAAAAAAAAAAATGGTGATCGCCATTATCCAAACAGCAGTGATCTGAATGCGCTGTTCCCGCACACTATACACTGAAATTTCATAATAGTGTGAGTCACAGAGTGACTTACACTATTACAGCGGAAAGTCAGCTAGTAATTAGCTTGTCTTTTTGCTGCTAGAACCGTTCTCGAACGTATCTAGAACTATCGAGCTTTAGCAAAAAGCTCGAGTCCTAGTTCGATCTAGAACAGCCCCCAAAATCACTCGAGCCGCGAACTGGAGAACCTCGAACCGCGAACCGCGCTCAACTCTACTAAACTCCGAACCCCGAACTCTGTTTTTTTTTTTGTAAAGTCTACTTCCAGTACAAACATCGAACCTCAGATTCTTTCATCTGTAGTCATCTTAACTCAGAAAGGCTCTTTGAAAGAATGCAGGGGTATAATAGCATTCAGCTAATGTTTTATGGTATGTTTCATGAAGATTTGCATGAATTGAAGTAGCATAGGATAGTGGAATCCATTACTCTTTACCCTTGATAAACTCACCAAGCTGTGACAATACGCCTCGGGTAGGGGATCACCTGGGTCTGCACGGGGCAGCTCCTACATGGCAGGAGTTTATGCACTCATGTCTTCTTTTTGGGGTAATTGTTTGCTCTTTTAGGGCTATTTACTTGGATGCATGCAACATTTATGTGTTTTACTAGGGAACCATTAACCCTGTCTATTTAACTCCCTTTTGGGTGTATGTACTAAATTTGTTCTATGCTGATTAGACAGGAGGTTTTCAATGCATTGTATTTTTTTGCCACAAAGTTTTTTTTGTTGTATTCTATGAATCGTTGCATTTAGTGCACATTTATTCCCCAGAATCTACTTTTCAAATTGCTGCAAGTTACTAACACTACCGAGTTCCTTGATGTAGTCTTTCCAGACCTGTGTGATATTTTGTGTTTGATGTTTATTAAAGGTTTTTAATCTGTCTTGTTCACGGGTTCTTTTGACCACCTGGGTGTTGTTTGTTACATTTTATACAGCCTATTCAATAAAGATGTAAATTATTTACTTCAAAACTATGTCTGGTGATCCCTCTTTTTTTGGCGCTTCTGTTTTCTTTGGTTTGTTAGTATGGCAATGGTGGGAGTGGTGACGTCACCGCTTACCAACCCGCAGCCTCTGCTCACTCATTGAGTGATTAGACAGCATGGGGAGGAGCAGCGTTCTTTCTCCCATCCCATGCTGTCTGATATAGCAGAGCTAGATTGGTTGACGAAGACAGAAGACCAGGATCATGGAGGGGGAGAGGGAGTAATAAAGATGGAGTCCCTAAGTGTGTCAGTGTATTCTTTTCTAATAAAGTCCTGTGTGTGGTGTTTAATTTTAACCCTTTATTGGAGATTCTTAATGGACGGGTCAAACTTGGCCTGACATTAAGAATCTTGAGCTTAATAGCTGGTTAAACAAAGCTGGTATTAACTCCTTATTACCCAGCGTGCCACCCGGCATCTGGGCCGCCGGAAGAGTTGGATACAGTGCCAGAAGATGGTGCCTCTATGAAAGCGACATTTTATGGGGAGGAGCGGACTGCAATTTGCAGCAAGGGGGGGCAGAAAACTTGGACCACCCTGCCTTGAGGATTCCAACCCCCAGCTGCCTAGTTGTATCTGGCTGGACACAAAAACTGAGCAAAGCGAACGTCGTTTTTTTAAATTATTTCATGAAATTTATGAAGTAATTAAAAAAAGGGCTTCCCTATATTTTTGGTTCCCAGCCAGGTACAAATAGGCAGCTGGGGGTTGGGGGCAGCCCGTACCTGCCTGCTGTACCTGGCTAGCATACAAAAATATGGCAAAGCCTATGCCATTTTTTTTTATTTTTGTCAAAAAACTTTAAAAAAAAAGGGCTTCTTTGGATTTTCCATTGCCAGTGAAGGTAACACCAAGAAGTGGGGGTTAGCAGCCAATAGCTGCTTGGATTACTTTTAGCTAGCAATAAAAAAATGCAGCGGGAGCCTGCACATTTTTTTTTATTATTTTTTTTAAATAACTTAAAAAAAAAAGGGCTTCCCTTTATTGTGATTGCCAGACAAGATAAAGCCAGATGGGGGTGGCAGCCCGTAACCGTCTGCTTTATGTGCGCTGAAAATCAAACATACCGCGGAGCGCTACGTCATTTATTTTAAATTATTTATTTAATTTTATACAACTATATATTGTGCACATTTTATTATATATATATATATATATATATATAGCACTGGCAAAAATTAAAAGACCATTCCAAAATTTTCAGTTTTTCTGATTTTTCTCTTTATATTTTTGAGTGCAATGTCAATTGTTCTTTTATTTTAATAACGACTGACAACATGTCTCCGAATTTACAAGCAAAAAATTTTACTCAAAAATATATCTATGAGGAGAAAGATCAGGAAAACTGAACATTTTGCAGTGGCCCCTTAATTTTTGCCAGAGCAGTATATATATATATATATATATATATATATATATATATATATGTATATATTGTATATATTTCTATATCTAAAATGTAGACAATATATAGTTGTATAAAAATAAATAATTTTAAAAAATGACGTAGCGCTCCGCGGTATTTTTGATTCTCAGTGTAGATAAAGCTGATGGCTAGGGGCTGCCACCCCCATCTGCCTGGCTTTAGCTGACTGGCAATCAAAATACAGGAAGCCCATTAATTTTTTTTTTTAAATTATTTAAATAAATAAATAAATAATTAAATAAATAAATGCGTTGGCTCCCGCTGTATTTTGATTGCCAGTCAAGTAAAGCCAAGCAGCTAGGGGCTGGGATTCTCTGCAGCCCCCAGCCGCCCCTGGGAATGGCGCATTGTTTCTTAGCGCCATTTCCAGGCATTTTACCAAGCTCGTCCAGCGGCCCTGATGGCGGTGGCTCGCTGGGTAATAAAGGAGTTAATATCAGCTTTGTAGTCTCAGATGGTACTAAGCCCAAAATTCATGGTGTCATGCTAAATTAGACATGGCCACCATGAATTTCTAGTAAACAGTAAAAAAACACAACACAGAGATTTTTTTTATTAGAAATAAAACAAAACACACATTTAGAGACTCCATCTTTAGTATAAAAAACTCCTTAGTCTTACGTAATCCACAGGGAGAGCAATGTCAGCTTCATCACTGTGCGCAGACACAGTCTATACACAGTGAGAAGCACAGAGAGCCAAGTCAGCTCTGCTACATTGCTCGTTACTGAGCAAGAAGCAGGCTGACAGTGAGGGGATTGTTGCACTTGTGTCTCACATGGGCATCACCCCGCACAGACTGATCTCAGGACAGGAGCGCTTCAGCGGCATGGAAACACATGCAGCCGACTGCTCCTGTCTGGAGATTGTGCACCTTGATGCGACACTCGCACAGTGACAGTCAAAGTTCAATCGAGACCATGAGCCATGGACTCAGGTGAACCCTGACATCACCGCAAACATGGCTGAAAACAGCTATGACTGCCGAGTGACGAGCAGTGCAGTGAATACCCCCGGAGGTTAAGAGGACCTTGAAAACGTCATAGTCATGTGACCAGTCTGTAAGCCATTGTCTGTACAACATTCACACCATGTGGTCACATGGGTATGACGTCATTGAAGATCCTGTAAGTCCAGTGTTCATTACCGGGCGGCACAGCAATGATCGATTGCGGAGGCAGAAACAGCCAGGAGACAATCTGCAGGACACGTTACCTGTAAGTATAATCAGAATGTTTTTTAATAATGTGCTTTCTTTGTACAGCCCCTGGACCCGATCTGTAACACAAGCTTCCCAGGAAAGCTCGTGATTGGGATTGTGCACACAATCACTATGTGATCGGTACGATCCCCGATCTTTACAGATAGGGATCGCACATCGCTACTCTTATCCTTTTTGTTTCCATAATTTATATGGAAAGGAATAGCTAATTTGAATACAGAAATGGGAATTATGTCCAGTGGAATTATGAAATAAGAGATTTCAGTATTTTTGTTAAGACATTTCCAAGAATAAATCACAGATTTAGTATTTGAAATAGTAGGGAAGTCCAAAGACTGGTCTAAAATATAAACTTTGACTAAGACATTCAGTTTGAACTCAGTATTAAAAGATTTTTAAAGTTCCGTCCAACCTAAATTTTTGGAAGATTTGATAAAACAGTTTTACGTTGGAGGATTAAATTGGTTAAATGATAAGCCCCTAGATTTGGAAAACTCATTTCTCCTTTTAATTTATGTTTAAAGAAAACTTGTTTGGAGATTCTGGGGGATTTTGAATTCCAAATAAGATTAGTTAATTGTTTTTGAAATTTCGTAAGCCAATTATGTGGAATAAATATAGGAATTAAGTGGAGATGTATGGCAATTTAGAGAGGAGAAATATTTTAGAAAAGTATCAATTTTCCTAATCAAGAGGTATCTACTTTTCCTATTTTTTAAAATGTTGTCTTAGAGTTATGTATATTACATAAATTAATATCATTTAATTTATGTCTGGGTTTAGTTATTTTTAAATCTAAATAGGGAATGTTAAATTTTTCTTAAGGATATGGAAATTCTTTCTTTATTATTAGAAGCTCCTTATGTAGATGAAAACTTTTAATTTTTTATTTTAAAGGACTAATTTTATAATACAATAAATGAGAAAAGACATTAATTATTTTTGTTACTACGCAGATGGAATTTAAGGGGTTGCTTAATGTTCAGATAATGTCATCTGCAAACAAATCTATTTTGTAGTGTCTAGCATTAGTTGGAATACCTTTCATAAGACTATTCATTCTAATAGCTTTGGGTTCTGTGATGAGTGTAAAAAGAATTGGAGAGAGTGGTCATCCTCGCCTTGTGCCGTTGGTAATCGGGATATTTTTTTAATGGAAAATACTACCTATAACATTAGCTGATGGAAAAAATATATAGCAGCAATAGCATCAAAGATCCATCACCTAAAACCAAATTTTCCAATAAACTACTTATTCATCTATCCTGGTCTCCACCATTGACAGCGGGGAATTAACCTTTCACCTCCTGATACACTGAGTTTGCTATTTCTGACTCTTTGTAGTGTAGCGAGTGTGACTATAACTTTTATCTTATGCCTCAAAATGTTTCAGAAACATTTATATCATTAATATCATAGATTTATTGCAAACAATAGAAAGTTTGTACATGTTGCTAATAAATCTAATTTACACTAGGAACTTAATAATTTTGTAACTATAGATGCCACAGATTAACTACTCACCTTAGTTGGTTGTTCTAGAGACGCATCAATGTATGTAGAAAAAAGGTGATGCAAAATTCTCAGATGCTTCTATTACGTACCTGCAATCCAGATGACATTTGTGAGCATTTTAAGATAAATAGATGTTAATAATTCTTAGGTTTAAAAGAGTCCTGCGCTTTACCTGGGTGGATAAAAGCTTAAAGTATTTGGGCATAACTCTATGTTCCCCCTCCTCTAACTTAGTTGATGAATATATTAATGCCCTTATTTATTCAATCAAACCCGATATGGACAGGATTGCTTCTCTAGAGTTATCATGGATTGCTAGAATACATACTTGCAAAATGTTGTTCCTCCCTAAAATACTTTATTTCCTTAGATGTATCCCATACCCATATCTAAATCTAAGTTTTCCTTTCTACAATCTTTGTTGCTTAAATTCATATTGGCCAACAAATCACCAAGAATTACTAGACGCATCTTTTATTTTAAGTTGCAGGAGGGTGGTATGGGTGTCCCTAATCTTCTATTATATTATAAGGCCTGTCTAGTGGATACATTGAAAAGTTGGTGGGATATGAATTCAGACCAAAAATGGATGGTGATCGAAAAAGAGTTTGTGAAGTCCCACTCCACTAGAAGTCTCTTAGAGGTTGATTACCTTAAACCAAGCTTGCACTCTCAGATACTTCCTGTTATGCAAAACTCTTAACAGGTGTGGAGGGAATTAGTGAAAGGGCATCTTAGTTTCCTGCTTAACTTACTTTCTTTGAGAAATCTGGAACATGTGATCCCTTACATTTCTCTCTCTCTCAGTGGCATTCCTTAGGGGTTGGGAATCTGGGGGATTTGTTTGAAGGTGTAACTATGTGCTCATTTGAGGATCTAAGAAAAAAAATGTGGTCTTCCGAATCATTTTTTTTATAAATACTTGCAGATGAGGAACTTCCTGTCGTCCTGGGCGGCTGTCACTACACAAAGACCCCCTTCTGAGATTCAATATCATATAAATGGTAAAAAAGATCTTGCTAACAGGTTATCAATTGCATACAATATTTTTAATTCCTCGTCGGAACAGGTGAAACTGTCATATATGCTAGAATGGGAACAAGTTTTGGGAGTGACATTCTTGGTAGTGCAGTGGATAAAATGCCCTGGCTTGGTCTTCAGGATGGTCCTCAAGTGTTAACCATTTAGAACTTATTAAAAAAAATTACATCTACGGTGGTTTCATTCTCCTAAGAGACTATCTCATATCTACCCTTCTATTCCCTCTCTGTTGGAAAAAATGTGGGGATACCGGAACGCTCCTTCACGTGTGGTGGTCTTTTCCAAAAGTTGTTTATTTCTGGAATCAAGTTTTCTCTCTAATAACCAAATGTACGCATGTTCAATTTTCTTCTGGGCTGGCTATGGCTCTTCTTAATATTGGATTTTCAGACCTTCCAAGAGAGATTAAATGGACGTGCTCTTTTTTTTACTGCTGCTAGACAAAGTATTGCTTTGTGGAACCAAGCAGTGATTCCGTCTCTCCAGGAAGTGATTAAAAGAGTCAATACCTGTAGGCT
The DNA here is from genome assembly GCF_048569485.1 of Anomaloglossus baeobatrachus. Taxonomy (NCBI): domain Eukaryota; kingdom Metazoa; phylum Chordata; class Amphibia; order Anura; family Aromobatidae; genus Anomaloglossus; species Anomaloglossus baeobatrachus. The sequence goes on from NC_134353.1 coordinate 553,221,878, forward strand.
ATATGAACTCACCCTCTTCCAGGACATTGAACATCACATTGCATTGGAGGCCCGATGGTCTCTTTGGTCAATGTCTCCTTATGCTACCACTACCATTTTACCCTAAGGAGTTGCCACTATACTATTTGACCCTCCCCCTGGATTTGGAAGACTTCTCTTTGCCCCTTATTTTTGAAAATCCCTCATGACCATTATTTCTATTGCTTTTGACTATGATTTACTTTTAACATATTATGAATCCTAGGACTGGCTTTATGTGTCATTTCCCTCCTCCCGTTTTCCCCTACCCTTTTTCTTCCTCCCTCTCTCCTATTTTGGTGTTTGTATCTTGTCTAGTTTGTTGTGTAAGAAATGTTTTAAGATTTATTTTGTATTGTGTAACAAACTTAATAAAAAAATTTGTTTAAAAAAAAATTAGATGAATAGGTGAATCTTTATCTTCAGACTGTCCTTTTGTAGTCAAACAAGAAGACGTCAATACCAATACATTAAAACTTTTCATCCCAATACTAAATATTGCATCTCTACCTCTTAATTATCTGAAAAAGTTGTGGCTTCCCATATCACATATTATTTAGAAATGTAAATAAAAAGTTCTTATTTGCTATAGATACATTGAGTTATCCTACTTTGACTATGAATTCGCTATCAAAATAAAGTTGTGACACACCAGGTGCAAGATGCCAGTTCCTAAAATTCATCATGTCTGTGGATTGGATGTGACAGAGAAAGGAGCTGTCTCAGCTGAAATAAGCAGTCAGCTTGCTCTAACCCCTGTGGATGCAGAACAGACAGAATAACACAGCTGGTGAATATACCTCATTTTAAGATTTTGACACCATCCTTGCTCCTTGATAATTTTCTTCGATGGTTGAACATTCCCTTTAACTTTGTAATGCCCTTTAAATTCTTTAATGACATTAGTTAAAAATTGATTGACATTGAACTGTATATTCTCACAATTTCTTATCTCTAAGTAATGTTTGAAGGAATTGCTGGGAATATCATATTTGGATTGTATTTTGTTGCAGGAGTACAGGGTGAATTAACAGGTCCATTAACATAGCTTAACCTTTGACTGATCAAGAAGCAGTTATCATTAAAGATGAGCAGTCCCAAACGATATAGGTCGGGGTTCGTACCGAACACAGAATTTAGAAGAAAAAAAAATCAGTGTTTGAGTCCAGAGTTCGGGTTCTTTACATATACGCTAACCACTCGTTTGAGCATGGTTGTGCTTGGGTATGGATGGGGTTTGGCACAGTGCGAGCCGCTTACAGTTTTTGAGTGGCTCACACTGGGGGTAAAAACTGCGTTATTGGATGTACAGTTAGGTCCAGAAATATTTGGACAGAGACACAATTTTCGCAAGTTGGGCTCTGCATGCCACCACATTGGATTTGAAATGAAACCTCTACAACAGAATTCAAGTGCAGATTGTAACATTTAATTTGAAGGTTTGAACAAAAATATCTGATAGAAATTGTAGGAATTGTACACATTTCTTTACAAACACTCCACATTTTAGGAGGTCAAAAGTAATTGGACAAATAAATCAAACCTAAAAAAAATATTTTCATTTTCAATATTTTGTTGCGAATCCTTTGGAGGCAATCACTGCCTTAAGTCTGGAACCCATGGACATCACCAAATGCTGGGTTTCCTCCTTCTTAATGCTTTGCCAGGCCTTTACAGCCGCAGCCTTCAGGTCTTGCTTGTTTGTGGGTCTTTCCGTCTTAAGTCTGGATTTGAGCAAGTGAAATGCATGCTCAATTGGGTTAAGATCTGGTGATTGACTTGGCCATTGCAGAATGTTCCACTTTTTTGCACTCATGAACTCCTGGGTAGCTTTGGCTGTATGCTTGGGGTCATTGTCCATCTGTACTATGAAGCGCCGTCCGATCAACTTTGCGGCATTTGGCTGAATCTGGGCTGAAAGTATATCCCGGTACACTTCAGAATTCATCCGGCTACTCTTGTCTGCTGTTATGTCATCAATAAACACAAGTGACCCAGTGCCATTGAAAGCCATGCATGCCCATGCCATCACGTTGCCTCCACCATGTTTTACAGAGGATGTAGTGTGCCTTGTATCATGTGCCGTTCCCTTTCTTCTCCAAACTTTTTTCTTCCCATCATTCTGGTACAGGTTGATCTTGGTCTCATCTGTCCATAGAATACTTTTCCAGAACTGAGCTGGCTTCATGAGGTGTTTTTCAGCAAATTTAACTCTGGCCTTTCTATTTTTGGAATTGATGAATGGTTTGCATCTAGATGTGAACCCTTTGTATTTACTTTCATGGAGTCTTCTCTTTACTGTTGACTTAGAGACAGATACACCTACTTCACTGAGAGTCTTCTGGACTTCAGTTGATGTTGTGAATGGGTTCTTCTTCACCAAAGAAAGTATGTGGTGATCATCCACCACTGTTGTCATCCGTGGACGCCCAGGCCTTTTTGAGTTCCCAAGCTCACCAGACAATTCCTTTTTTCTCAGAATGTACCCGACTGTGGATTTTGCTACTCCAAACATGTCTGCTATCTCTCTGATGGATTTTTTCTTTTTTTTCAGCCTCAGGATGTTCTGCTTCACCTCAATTGAGAGTTCCTTAGACCGCATGTTGTCTGGTCACAGCAACAGCTTCCAAATGCAAAACCACACACCTGTAATCAACCCTAGACCTTTTAACTACTTCATTGATTACAGGTTAACGAGGGAGACGCCTTTAGAGTTAATTGCAGCCCTTAGAGTCCCTTGTCCAATTACTTTTGGTCCCTTAAAAAAGAGGAGGCTATGCATTACAGAGCTATGATTCCTAAACCCTTTCTCCGATTTGGATGTGAAAACTCTCATATTGCAGCTGGGAGTGTGCACTTTCAGCCCATATTATATATATAATTGTATTTCTGAACATGTTTTTGTAAACAGCTAAAATAACAAAACTTGTGTCACTGTCCAAATATTTCTGGACCTAACTGTAGTGTGTACAAAAAAATGAAAAAACCCTGCCCTACCTCCTCAGGAAATGTTCTGTTTATGGCTTGCTGCATGTGGACGGAGAGCCGAACTACCCAATCAGTGACTTCCAATAGGGTTTAGGTCCAGTCCAGGTCCTGAACAGAACTTTATCTAAAGTCCCGCTAAACCCGCCAAACCCAAACGCTCATCTATAGCTATCATGCATTTATGTCTACAAATGACACAAATATTTATACACAGTATATATATATAAATGGCTGGGAAGTACAGGGTTAATCCCAGCTCTACAGGTCTTGATTAGGAGTGCTTTGCTAAAGAACTAAACTTGGATCCAGTCTTAGATGATTTAGGGCTGGTGAGTCTGTCACTCTAGTGGAAGTAGCAGAGGGGAGTGTGTAAGTTCATGCGTGTCCAGTCAAGATATGAGCTGTAGCTGCGAGAGAGACATGCCAGGGTCTTTCTCTGAATGGAGTAATTGGGGAGTCAACTGAAGAGCTGAGCAGTCTTTTGTCCTGGAAAGGAAATGGACCATTTAATGGTGGTCAGTTTACCAGAGTATGGGAGCTAGAAAAACCTGGCAGAGTATTGAAACGGTACCTGCCAGAGTATTGGACATATATCTACCACAGTATTAACCTGCCGTATGTACTGTACTGTCCTGTTATATTTGCCTTTGTGCTGAAGCATGACTGCTTTGTGTTACAGTCCCTATGGAGTTTACGAAGCTAATAAACCTTGCCTTGTTGGAATAAAAACACTGCAGTTTTGAACCCTGCCCAATTCCTAATGCCTATGTAAGCAAACACCTAAAATTAGTGGATCGAATGTAGGAATGAGGTCCCAGGTTTTCATGGAGGATTTCATGGTGATAGTTTCCTATGTGTGTTACGTGCCACTAACGATGGCCATGTCTCCTGTTTGGGTTGCATCCATAAAGCTAAGTGATAAAGAATCCCTGGAGAGAGACTAGATAGAAGGAGAGATGGTGAAACTGAACAAGTCCCAGAACCTACTTTACCTACACTGCCTGCAGTGCTGTTCCTCATCCTGGTGAGGGGCCTAAGGTATGACCTGTGAGTGTAAATGGACTTCAAGACTGGGAATGTGGTGACTCTGGGTGGGGGTTAAATATGCTTTGTAATAGTAATAGTGAGAACACAAACATTTATGGAAGCACCATGCAATGCACAATAAACAAATCTGTAATGGTGGCCCCAAAAAAGCTGAAGGAGCCTCATCTTCAATATCATGATAAGAAGCGTCTGTTCGAATTTGCAAAGAAGTATGAAAAGTGGACAGTAGAAGATTATAAACAGATGATTTTGAGTGATAAAACATAAGTCAATAGATTAGGCTCTGATGGGTGCAAATGGATTGCAAAGGGCACTTTACACGCCCCCGTCGGTTGTGCGACACGGGCAAATCGCTGCCCGTGGCGCACAACATCGCTTACACCCGTCGCATGGACTTACCTTCCCTGCGACTTCGCCGTGACCGGCAAACCGCCTCCTTTCTAAGGGGGTGGTTAATGCGGCGTCACAGCGACGTCACACGGCAGCTGTGCAATAGAAGCGGAGGGGCTGAGATGAGCGAGCGGAATATCCCGCCCACCTTCTTCCTTCCTCATTGCGGTGGATGCAGGTAAGGAAATGTTCGTCGTTCCTGCGGTGTCACACATAGCGATGTGTGATGCTGCAGGAACGAGGAACAACCAGCGGCATGTACCACCAACGATATTATGAAAAGGAGCGACATGTCAATGATCAACGATTTTTGACGTTTTTGCGATCGTTGATCGTCGCTCCTAGTTGTCACACGCTGCGATGTCGCTAACGATGCCGGATGTGCGTCATAAACACCATGAACCCGACGATATATCGTTAGCGATGTCGCAGCGTGTAAAGCACCCTTAAGAATAAGGGAAAAAAGCGCAAATGGATTGAGAAATTGAAGGAACTGTCAAGTTCTGTGGAGTAAGCCTAATGACATGTTTTTTTCACAGCCAAAAGCATTGGATACTTGACCCAGATCATTGATGATCTCAATGCTGAGCTATATAATAATAATAATAATATTAATTAATTTATTAAGCGCTATTAATTCCACAGCACTTCACATACATTGGCAACACTGTCCTCATTGGGCCTCACAATCTTAATTCCCTATCAGTATGTCTTTGGAGTGTGGGAGGAAACTCACGCAAACATGGGGAGAACATACAAACTCCTTGCAGTTGTTGTCCTTGGTGGAATTTGAACCCAGAACCCTAGTACTGAAAGGCTGCAGTGCTAACCACTGAGCCACTGTGCTAACCACTGAGCCACTGTGCTGTGTGAGTATCCTACAAGACGAGTTAATTCATACATTTGAGTACTGTAAGAAAAGGACTACATAGTGTTCCAGCAGGACAAAGACCTGAAGCGTTCATCGAGATTGGCGAAGAAATATTTCACTGACAATGAAGAAGAGGTGCTGGATTGGCCCCCCACAGTCCCCAGACCATAACCCAATCAAATACTTGTGGTGTAGAGTTGAAGAAATAGCTTTATACATACCCAAGTGTGTCGACCAGTATGCACCAATATAAGGGCCATGTAGAAGAGACCTGGGATCAGATTTTGGTTGAGACACGCTTGAATCTGATTGAGAGCATGCCCAGAAGGATTCAGACAGTATTGAAAACAAAAGGTGGAATTATAATTAGTGGTGAGCGAATGTATTCTTCGCTATTCGTAGAATAGTGTGTGGTATTCTGGGTATTCATTATATAGCGAGTAATGGGGTATTCGCCTAGCTATATTTGGATGTCCCAACCAGCCGTTTTGGCGCTTGATTTGCAGTCACTAATTATGCTGGGCTTCTTAACAAATCACAGTAATGCAACAGCCATCTTGGTTATGGCATTACTATGATTGACTGGCCACGCAGCATCATAGGGTCTCTAAAAGACCTTCCACTGCCATTTTGCACACATTATATTGGCAGCATCTCTCTCCAAGCGCTTCATACTCACCAATCACCGACACGGCTGTCTCACTGCTCCCACTGCCTCACATTATTCTTCCCTACCCGCTTATTAGGCTCATACATATTCACTGCATCCGCTCATTAGACTCATACATATTCACTGCTTCTCCCCACCACTGGTGTCTTTAATTGGTTGCAGTCAGACCCACCCCCATGCTGAGTGACAGCTGTCTCACTGCAACCAATCACAGCCGCCGAGTGGACGGGTCTATATCGTACAGTAAACTAAATAAATGCGGTCCCCCCCTAATTCTGATACCAAGCCAACATAAAGTTTCTCAGCTGGGGGCTGGTATTCTCAGGCTGGGGAGACCCAAGCCTAAAAATATCAGCCAGCAGCCGCCCAGAATTGCCACATCTATTAGATGCAACAGTCGCAAGACTTTACCTGGCTCATCCCAATTGACTTGATGCGGAGCAATCGGGGTAATGGAGGGTTAATAACAGCGCACAGCTGTCATCAAGCCCAGAATTAGTGATTGGAAGGGGTCTTCTATGAGACCCCATCACTAATCCTCTAAATAAAAAGAAATACACTAAAAAAATTCTTTATTTGGAAAAAAATTACAAAACCCCCTCTTTCACCACTTTATTAACCCCAGAACACCCAGGTCCGACCTAATCCACATAAGGTCCCACAACGGTCCTGGATCTGCTACATCCAAGCTTGGAAAGACAAAAACATTTACGATCTCTCCAGGGTCAGGAAAACTCTGACAAGAAGGGCCCAGCTGGCAGCAGTGTAGTCACTCCATTCACTGTCACTGTTACAGTGCAGGCGGGGAGCGGGACACTGCCCCACACTTTAACACTGAGAGTGCCGTCGGGGAGTGCAGGGTAGCCCCCACCTCCATGTCGGCACTGCCACTGTTAAAGTGCTGTCAGGGAGTGGGACACGGCCTCGCACTTTAACAGTGGCAGTGTCGGCATGGAGGTGCAAGCTATTGTGGAAATCATCAGAGATAGTGCTGTTCCCTGGAGTATTTCTAGACTCCCTCTGGTGGCTATAGCTGGTAGTGAGTTTGATTCTGCATCTTTTGCTCAGACAGGTGTTAGAGATGATTGCTTTTTCAGGAAGCTAATGGAGTCCAGTCTGGTGGGATATAGGAAGGCAGTCTCTGTCTAACTTTTGCCAGTGATAATTGTTTCTGCTTCATTTGAAGATATCCTGATATTTGTCCTTCAGCCTTTAGGCTTTTGTCTTTCCCTTTAGGTTTTTGTTTTGCCTTTTTGCGCCTTTTTGGATTCTCCAGGAATGATTTCTACAGCGGTTTTTCATTCCTTTGCATCGGTTTGTTCCCATGTCATCCTGAGACTGCAGCTATGCCTAATAAGTATTTTGTTCTCTTAGTCTGGGCTTGGTTAAAGGCTGAATTTGCACTGAAGGGCGTTTCTGCATAATCTATGACTTTTTCTAAATCAGTGTTTGAGAATATTCCCTTTTGTTTCCTGCAAGTGAGTAAGTGCTCTTCCTATACTATTTTTGGAGGGGGATTTATTCCCAGCAAGAAAGGGAGTTTTTACTCCCTGTTTGATCCGAAGTTTTGCCTTTTTGTTTCTCATGTGTTTTTCTAGTTATGATCTTTTCTATTATTTTTGCATTTTCTAGTTAAATGTATTTGCGCAAGAGTTCCTGATATAGTGGAAGGAAATATCGTGTGATCTTTAAGGGAATTTTTGATTATCAGGTGTTGGTATTATTCAGGGTTTTAACTGGCTGCAACCAGTATTCTATCCTATACTTTTGTATCTAGCTAGCAGGGCCTCACTTTGCTTATTTCTATATCTACCATCTGTGTGTTGTTTGTTCTTATATCATCGTCATTATATATTGGGGCTTTGACTTTCCTTTGGGGCTGCTCTAAGACAAGTCAGGATTCCTCATTCCATCTTTGAGGTTAGTTAGTTCTCCGGCGGTGACGAGGCATCTAGATTTGTTAGGAACGCTCCACCGCTACTTCTAGTTGTGTTTGTGTAGTCAGTGGATTGCAGCCAACTAAGTTTGCATCTACTCTTGTGTATTATCATCAACCCTTTTTATGGGATTTTTGCAAGATCTTTTGCGGTCTCCTGACAATAACAGCAAGCTGCCCTGCAATCCCTGGACTGCATTGTCAATGTTGAAATGCGTGGCTGTGTCCTGCTCCCCGCCAGCCCTTCAACACTGACAATGCCATCTGGGTAGTGAGGAGCAGCCCCCACCTCTATGCCGGCACTGCCACTGTTGAAGTTCGGGGCCATATCCTGCTCCCCACCAGCATTTTAACAGTGACAGTGCTGGCATGGAGGAGCGGGTTGCCCCTCACTCCCTGGACGGCATTGTCAGTGTTGAAGTGCAGTGCCATGTTCCATTCCCTGCCAGCCCTTCAACTTTGACGATGCCATCCGGGGAGTGCAAGGCAGCTGGCACCTCCATACCAGCACTGCCACTGTTAAAGTGCGGGTCCATGTCCCGCTCCCCGCCAGCACTTCAACAGTGGCAGTGCCAGATGGAGGTGTGGGCTTCCACACACTCACCAGACGGTATTGTTAGTGTTAAAATATGGGGCAGTGTTTCGCTCCCCGCCTGCACTTTAACAGTGACAGTGAACTAAGTGACATCACTGCAACCAGCTGGCTCATTCTTGTCAGTGTTTCCTGAAGCCTGAAAAAATTGAACATGTTTTGGTCTCTCCAGGCTCAGATGTAGCAGAGCCAGGACCGTTGTGGGACCTCATGTGGATTACGTCGGACCTGGGTGTTTTGAGGTTAACAAAGTGGTGAAAGAGGGGGTTTTGTATTTTATTCCAAATATAGGATTATTCTCTGTGTATTTGTATTTCTTTTTACTCATAAGATTAGTGATGGGGGGTGTCATAGAAGACCTTTTCCCATAACTAGGCTTGATGACAGCTGTGCACTGTTGTTAACCTCTCAGGGCAATCAGGGCATACCATCTCTCCATATAGTGTAGATTTTTTAGGTTTTTGCACCCAGTTCAGACTCAGAATGGTGTTCCAGATGTTATTTCTTGATTGATTTGTAGTTTTCTGTTTGTGAACCCAGCCCCGCCCACACCTATTGCCAGTCCACATTATACGCATATATAGCCTGGGTCTCAGCTTCCCATACACGGTAAGTTTTTTAACTGCATTAGAGGACACACTAGCTAGGGACCCCAACGTAGAGAAATACTTGGGCGTAGTGTTGGGGCTTTGTTGCATTGATTAATTCAATAGCTAAATTTCTCCTTATTCATATGTTCATGACAGTAATGCAGAATACATTTTTCACATTTTCATTCTGACATATAGCTATTGGATTTTTCATGTCAGTATTCACACAGCAGTTTCTGCTTTTCATATATTCCCCTTACATAGTCACTGGTGTGCATACCTTCTCTCCATATAGTGTATATTGTTTAGGTTTTTGCACCCAGTTCAGACTCAGAATGGTGTTCCAGATGTTATTTCTTGACTCATGTGGATTACGTCGGACCTGGGTGTTTTGAGGTTAATAAAGTGGTGAAAGAGGGGTTTTGTATTTTATTCCAAATAAAGGATTTTTCTCTGTGTATTTGTATTTCTTTTTATTCATAAGATTAGTGAAGGGGGGGTGTCATAGAATACCTTTTCCCATGACTAGGCTTGATGACAGCTGTGCACTGTTGTTAACCTCTCATTATCGCGATTACCACCGCATCAAGACAATCAAGGTGAGCCAAGTAAAGTGTCGGGACTGTCGCATCTAATGGATGCATCAATTCCGGGTGGCTGCTGGCTGATATTTTTAGGCTGGGGGCTCCAAATAATATGGGTCTCCCCAGTCTGAGAATACCAGCCCCAGCTGTGAGGTTTTATCATGGCTGGGTATCAGAATTAAGGGGGACAGCACGTCATCTTTTTAAATTATTTATTTATTTTACTATATAATATAAACTCGCCCACCGGCAGCTGTGAATGGTTGTAGTCAGACAGCTGTCACTCAGTGTGGGGGCGGGTCTGACTGGAACCAATCACAGATGCCGGTGGTAGGGAGAAGCAGTGAATATGTAAGAGCTTAATGAGTGGGTGCAGTGAATATGTATGAGCCTAATGAGTAGGTAGGGAAGAAGAATGAGAGGCAGTAGCAGCAGTGTGACAGCCACGCTGCGTCGGTGATTGGTGAGTATGAAGTGCTTGGAGAGAGAGACAAAGAGAGTGAGAGATAATAAGTGGCATAATACTTTGACATCCTCAGTCTCAGAAACCACATGTGAGTCAGAAATGCATACAGGCATATTCTCCAGGCTCTCCCCATTCAGTTTCATCACTTTCCCATCCATTTCCATCCAAGGCCCCCAGACCTTGGCTTGCAAGGTACTTTCTATTTGTAATGAATACATGCATATTACAAAGTATTTGTTACGAGTGTAGTGAATATGAATATTACGGTATTTGCTCATCTCTAATTATAATATAGTACCAAGATAATGAAAATTAAAATTTAGATTTTTAAGAGCAAAACAGTAACAATGCAGTGACATGACAAGAATCTGCCTAACTAATCATATGCTAAATATTTGTAAGTAAAATTTATCTATAAGCTATCCAAGATGATTGTCTGTAAAATGAAGGTAGTCTCACATTCAAAACTGTAGTATATGGTGAGATATTGTATGAAGCCTTAAAGTGAAAAGTTGAAAACAGTGTTACCCTTTTGTATGTCAGTGTATTTGGACAATTTTATACAAAGATTTTTTTTTAAAGAACTGTGACCATTGTAATACTCTTATTATATACATATACCATTTACCTTGTACAATCTAGATCTCTTTTTTTAGATACTATGCTAGTGATTATAGAGCTTTCTTAAAGTGCAGCAGTCAGAAGTCACCCAGTAATGAATCATGCCATTTGCCTTAGCTGAAGTTGTAAAATATTCAGCCTTTATAGAGCTAGTGTCAGCACAATCAAATTTCCTATTCCCAGTGACAAGATTTGAAAAGTGTTATCACAATGAAGGCTGCAAAACGTTGTGTGATGAATATGTTAGTCACTGCCAGCATGGAAGACTAAGAAAAATTAAGTCTTATACCAATTAACTAGAAGGAGCTTCAAGACATGCAAGGGAAACACTGTAACAGCTGGCAGGTTTGAAAGATCTATCTATCAAGATTATAACTGGCGAAAGTGCAGGGGAAGAGGTTTGTGGGAGTACGAGATTTTACTGTGGTTTTAAGAATGACAACGGATGTAATGGAAATGATTATATTTTAATACAATGTATGATAAATTGTGTTCAGATAGTGTTGCTATTAAAGCAAACTGATATATGGTTCAAAGAATAGAAGAAACAGTTTCATTTTTCGTGAAATTAAAATAAGCCAACACATTTTATGCTTACATTTTACAGTTCAACAACTTCTATGCAAGTTTGAACAATTCAACTACAGGTAATTAGTTATGAGCGAGTGCTCTTTACTTGAGTCGAGCAGGTCAGATGCTTAGACGGGTTCAACTCAAGTAACGAGCATAATTGAGGTCAATGGGGAACCCAACCATTTTCCCAGAAGACTCTAACAGGAAGACTGGAAAATCACTGAAATAAATGGAAACAGCATGGGGAAGATGCCTGGACTCCCAGGTTGCTGCTGAAATCTAAATAGATAAATAATTAATTACAAAAAAATTCAATGGGGGCCGCTCATTTTTGATAATCAGCCAAGGTAAAGCAGACAGGAGACACCTGTAGACTGGAATTATCAGGGTGGAAATGTCCAAAGATATTGGCCCCTTCCCACCCTAAAAATAATGGCCCCCATCAGATGCGCTAATTCTGTCTGGCTCTTTCTGATTACTCTGTTGTGGTATGAATCACTGTGATATTTTTGGGGGTTGATGTTAGCTGTGTAATGACAAAAAGGTCAAGCCTTGACGTGGCTACTGGGCAGATATAGAAATGGCCATATTTGTATGCTAAATATCTCAACTTTTTCTCAGATTTCCTTTAGCAGTAATGCATGGCTATATTCTTACATTCATGGTTTGCTTTAGCATTTCAGAGTGCAGCTGTCTTTTTTTGTCATATGTCATGTTCAGTTATGCATCTGTTCACACTGCAAATTTGGGAGTGCCGTCAGACTTCTTGTCAGCTGTGTAATGTCAGAAGGTATCAATTGCTACCCCAGTAAGTGAAAAGAAAAACAGACACACACAAAAATAGTTTATTTGAATAAAGACATCCCCAAACTACCCCTTGTTCATCAATTTATTATAAAAAGAATGTTCCCAAGATCCATGAATGCAGCTACGGCGTCTGAATAGCAGTAAAGTGCAGCTTTTTACAGACGCCAGGTAGTGACTACAACTTTTATCAGAGCCAATGGGTCTCTCTAAGTGCAGCGTTAAGCTGGTGGGTCTGATGAGAGTTGTTGTCACTACCTATTCACAGTCACTACAGCTGCAATTGTGGATTGTGGACTTTGACGAAGGAGCTTAGTGGGAACATTTTTGATAACACTGGTCAACAGAAAAAAAAATCATCAGCAAAGGTAATTTATCTGTTTTATGGAGTTTGATGTGCTAATTCCAAAAATATGCTTAGTTTTGCGCTATCATAAATATTCTGAGATAGTAGTTTTATTATTACATTATTTCTGCATTTTCAATGTATGTGGCTTTTCCTATGTTATTCCCATTTCTTTGCTTGTCTTACTTAATTGTGAATTTTTTTACAGGGACAACATCAGCAAAAGTTTTAGTGAGGTTTATGGGAAGGAATATTGACCGTGCAATCAGCCAATGACTGCTTTTCGGAAAGTCACTGTGACGACATGGACTCTCATGGGTTAAAGTTTCTTAACATTCAGCCAGACTATTGTTCTTATGTGTGCTAAGTCATGTTTGCTTAGCTATTGCTCTCCAGACTTTTCCAGTAATCATTGTATTGTAGTTGTGTATTGCTAATGTGATTATCTTAGTAGCCATTGTCTAGTCGGTGACTTGCCGACTCCATGTAGATATACTGAGTCTTTCTATGCACATCATTTAAATGAACATTATCCATGCAGCTTGAAATTCATCCAATGGGAGAAGCAATCTTGTCCAACCAATCGATGAGGACGCAGTGTATCCTAAGGGAAGGATATGGCTATAAAAGGGACTTCTTTAAGCCACCAGGGTTGTTGAAGGTTGATGGATGCTGATGGATCCAGTCTAAGCTCTTTGGAGCTGACTAGAGGATCAGGATATCTTATGGCTTCAACCTATGGGCTCCGGTTCCGGTTGGCGACCATATCCACAGCCTAGGGATTTCGACTCCGGCTGCCAGGATTGTAACATCATACCAGGACTACCTAAGGAGGACTCTCAGGTTGGGACAGTTCAGTCACCTGTTACAGACTTTGCAGACCTCACACAGCTTCCTAAATCTGGCGTTATTCTAGTCACGGTGGGTGCCCGCCAAAAGCGGGGTGCTGCTGGACTGGAGTGAGTAGCCCTGGAACCTGTGAGCCATGGACATTCTAAATCCCTGGTGAGCCAGCGGAAGGGTGAGACTCTGTTGCCTGTTACATTTGTGTGTTTTCTGGTCATGTGTTATGTGCCGTTAATTGTTTGGGGATCCAATAAAGTCTAATTATTGTGGTTCCCTCACCCTGTGTTGTCTGAGTAGTGTTACGCCCACGGTTAAGGAGGCCGGCGTTCAGTTGGGATGAGCCCTGAGCCACACTGTCTTTCTAAAGGCGGCGGGTTTTAGTGGACGAGCACCCACTAAGCCCCGTGTCTCCACAGTCACATGTTATGGGGAGGAGCTAACTGTTATGAGGTGGTAATATTTGAGTCAGTCAGAAAAGGATGGTGATGGCAGCAAGGACTGGTATGTGAGACTCTGACAGGAGACAGGCCTCTACAGGGATCTGAGCCCTGCCACATGGAGATAGAAGGGAAGGCATCTGTCATCTCTGGGGAAATATCTGCATATAGTCGGTCGGCTCATCACATTTTTTTTAGTTTGTCACCACCATTGAACTGAACTTACTCTACAGTTTAATCTGATTTAAAGAAGAAAAATATTCCGACAGTGTATGAATCATCCGGACAGATTCTGCTATGTGTGTGGTTCTTTTTACACCAAAAGGCCAAGTATGTTCAATCACTCATGATATTAAAAAGATGTAACAGATGTACTTTAAATGTCCACTTTGTGAACAAGACAAAAGCTGGGCTACTCATGTGATATGCTCAAATTGTTCAAATGGTCTTCATGACTGGTTGAATATGAGGAAAGAGGCAATGCCATTTGCTGTTCCCATGATTTGGAGAGAACCCAAAAATCATAGTGATGACTGTTACTTTTGTTTTGTCAAACTCAAGGGCTTTTCTACAAAGAACAAACATAAGATTAATTATCCTGAACTTGAATCTGTGTTTAGGCCAGTTCCACATGATGGTACCTTGCCTGTTCTTGTACCACCGTTGTCTGGATTTGATGAAAATGAAGTAGAATATGAAGACTATGGAGCTGAAGCCACTGATGAAGACATGGAGACCTCATGTCAAGATGAGTATGCACCTGATGGAGCAGCCGAGCAGACAAAACGCCTTACTCAACATGAATTAAATGATCTCATCAGAGACCTTTCTTCGACAAAAGATAAAGCTGAACTTCTTGCATCTAGATTGAACAGAAGAATCTTCTTCATGATGATGTCAAAGTGTATTATTACCGAAACAGAAGTAACAGTTTAACACAGGGTTTTATTCACAGTTGATGGCCCAATAGTGTCCTGTAACAATGTGAATGACCTCTTTGAAGAACTGAATCAAGAGTATTTTGTTGCAGGTGGTCGGTTGTTTATTGACTCATCCTAGAGAAGCTTGAAAGCAGTGTTGCTTCACAATGGAAATATGAAACCAGCAATCTCTATTGCTCACTCATGTCATCTAAAGAAAAGGTATGAAAATATGTCAGTTGTTTTGGATGCTATACAATATAAGCATCATCAATGGAATATCTGTGAAGATTTGAAAGTGATTGGTCAGCTAATGGGAATGCAAGGAGGTTTCACAAAATATTGTTGCTTCTTTTATTTATGGGACAGTAGAAATACAGTAGAGTATTATGTTCATCATGATTGGGGACAGAAACATCTATGCTCTAGGTAGAGACAATGTTCAGCATGATCCTTTAGTTACTCCAACAAAAATCTTTCTTCCTCCACTACATATAAAGTTGGGATTGATTAAAAACTTTGTGAAAGCCATGGCAAAGACAAATTCACAAGGGTTCCAGTACATTTTACTGAAATTCTCCAGCATTTCACCAGCAAAACTAAAGTAAGGGGTATCTGTTGGTCCTCAGATCAGAGAGCTTATGAGAGATGATGGGTTTGAAGGAACTGTAAATGATAAGGAATTGAGATCTTGGAAAAGCTTCAACTGAATCTGTGAAAACTTCTTAGGAAACAAATAAATACCCAAAATATGTTGAAGGTGTTGAGGAACTGCTAAATGCATACCAGTGTCTTGGATGTCGCATGTGTCTGAAAATGCACTTTCTGCATTCACATTCAGATTTCTTCCCTCCAAATCTTGGGGATGTAAGTGATGAATAAGGCGAAAGGTTTCACCAGGACATTAAAGTAATGGAACACCGCTACCAGGGTTTTTGGAACGACTCAATGATGTCAGATTACTGTTGGATGTTATATAGGGACAACCCTGAAAAATCATATCAACGACAGTCTAATGTCAAGCACTTTTAATTTCTGCTCATATTTTGGTTTCTATTTTGCATGTGAAATTAATTTTTTTTTATATGTAGATTACTGTTTTCCTAATGTCGCCAGTATATATCCCATAACTTATAATAATGATTCTGCTCCATGGAAACTATATGTGCTACAGAAAAACTATACACATTTTGAAAATAAGAACAAAAAACTGATTCAGAAAAGTACAAACTCACCTGCAATGATTACAAAAAAATATGTGTCTGATATATACCTCTCCATTACTAACACCAGGGTTTGATGCCAGCTGAAATTATACAACTGACATCAATCCCAAAAAATAGTACCCCAATAGCCACTGTACCAGGGCAATCGAGAAAAGCTGGGCAAAGCGCCAGAATTGGCACATATAATGAATGCACCAATTCAGGGGTAGCTGGTATTTTCATGCTGGGCAGGAGACAGCATCTATGGACCTTCCCAACCTAATAATATCACCCCACAGCTGTCTACTTTACCTTCACTGGGTATCAAAAATGGGGGGAACCCTGTTTTTACAATTATTTATTAATTTAAACGAGAATAGAAACACCCTTTAGTGCCACGTAAAAGGCACAAAAGAGTGTTTTTAGCCTTGTTTAACCAAATCACTAGGGGTCTCCCCTATGCTTATTAAGCAGCCAAGGTAAAGCAGACAGCTGCAGGATGATATTATCAGGTTGTGAAGGTCCATGGGTATTCTGCCTTTCCATCTTAACCCTAGAACGCATACCTGGGGCCTCGCAGGCCTGCTAGGTTACTTGTTTTCTATTGTAGATTTCTATGGCTGCACGTTCTAGGGTTAAAGTACCAGCCTGTAGCCACCTCAGAAGTGGAGTATCATATTAGATGCACCAATTCTGGCACTTTGTTTCCTCTCTTTTCGATTTCCCTGGTCTAATGGCAATTGTTTGGAGTGTTGATGTCAGCTATGTAAGGTCAGCTGGCATCAAGCCTAGAAGTTAGTAATGGAGAGGCAATTCAGTGTCATAGATTGGTAGAGTTGGAAGGGACCTCAAGGGCCATTGGGTCCACATCCCTACGAGTGCAGGCTTTCCTAAATCATCTCAAAAAGATGTCGTATGCTTCACAATTGGTATATAAATGCAGCCAAGCAAAAGTGTAACACTGTGGTAACAATTAAAATATAACCTTTAATGGTTAATGATTAAAAATATCAAACCACACAACAAATACGGTTGTAGAGAATAACCAAACGGATTGGAGCAGATGTAAAGCTCCTAGTATCACCATGGAAGGACAAACTTAACACAGGGGGGGGGAACCTCCCACCACGGTGATAGAAAAGAAGACAACTCTAGACAATTTGTCAAATACATAAAACTGAGTAATATACAAAAGACAGTATAGTCATATAGACAAAGCTCATAAAATATATAAAGAAAACTTTAGTTGTCCAATATATAGAGGGGGGGGGGGCAATTCATAACAGCCTCACAGTACCCCTCAATTGGCAACCATCTGACCTGATATGCTCTTAGACCTCCCAACGCGTTTCATAATATGCTTATTCCTCAGGGGACTATGGTCAAAAGAGAGCTTCAGTAAAGCAGACCTCCAGCATGTTGTGTCTGGGCCTTGGCCAGGTCAGATGGTTGCCAATTGAGGGGTACTGTGAGGCTGTTATGAATTGCCCCCCCCTCTATATATTGGACAACTAAAGTTTTCTTTATATATTATATGAGGTTTGTCTATATGACTATACTGTCTTTTGTATATAACTCAGTTTTATGTATTTGACAAATTGTCTAGAGTTGCCTTCTTTTCTATCACCGTGGTGGGAGGTCCCCCCCCCCCCCCTGTGTTAAGTTTGTCCTTCCATGGTGATACTAGGAGCTTTACATCTGCTCCAATCCGTTTGGTTGTTCTCTACAACCGTATTTGTTGTGTGGTTTGATATTTTTAATCATTAACCATTAAAGGTTATATTTTAATTGTTACCACAGTGTTACACTTTTGCTTGGCTGCTTTCCTAAATCATCCCAGCTATATTTTTATTCAGCTTCCGCTTGAAATTTCCATTGATAGAGAGCTCAATACCTCCTGTGTTAGCCTGTTCCACTCTCTCACTGCCTTGTGTCCTTTTAATTCATCCAATTGCTTCATGTACTTCCTTGTGCTAATGAGAATAGGGTAGTTGCCTCTGCACCATGACTACCTTTCAGATATTTGAAGACCCCTATTAAGTCTCCTCTAAGCATTCTCTTTTGCAAATTAAACATTCCTAGTTCTTTAGCCGGTCTTCAGATGACATGGTTTGCCTTCTCTGGACTGGCTCCAATATTCAATGTCTTTCTTGATATGGGGTGCTGTTTTGCCAAGTGATTCAAGGGATCGGATATGGCTTTAAAGAAGGCGATTTTTATTATAATGATTCAATGATTACAGAAAATAGGAAATAGTGTGATATTGCGTACACTTTTGCCTAATATAAATCACAAAGGTAAAGTACTTACACTGCACACTACATAGAAAAAACTTCACCAGGAGTAACACACATCATCTGTCTGGGAACATCAATTGTGAGACGCAAAACAGCAAAGATAGAGAAAGTCCTGGGATCCACACTGTGGTGTCACGGGCGCCCCCTTTTAGTCCACAGGTTAACAGGCTTCTGACTTTTCTGGAATATCTCACTTGAAAACAAATGCTTGTGTAACCAAGTGTTACACAAACTCTAACAGGTTCTATTTGTCCAATATAGTATCCCTCTTCTGAGTGGCCAACTCTTTAGATGTCAATCTACACCGGACAAATACATCACCAGATGAGACATGCCAAAGGCTCCTAGTACCAGATGTTTTACCATACTATAAACACGTACATTTTCATTAAAGATTGATAAGAGAACTATGTGGTACTGGGTTATACTATAAACATGTATTTTCTCACTAAACATTGATACTAGAACTATGACTCCAGGTGTTTGGGAAAATTACAGAAAAACAAGCTGATATAAACTAAACTGTTACAGTCTAATATCTTAAAGGGTTCCTTAAAGACAGACTACCAATATTGATTCCTGATGGCCAGTAACATCTTAGCACTACAGGTGCCCAGAACTGTACACAGTATTCCAGGTGGGATCTGACCAGGCTAGAGTATATATGAATAATGGCCTCTCTTGATCTAGATTCAATGCTTGTCTTAATACATCCCTAAACTTTGTTAGCCTTTTTTACTACAGCACCACACTGTTTGCTCATGTTGAATCTGTGACCTACTATTATGTCAAAGTCTTTTTCCCCTGTGCTATCCTTTAGTTCTATTCTTCCCATACTGTATATATGTTTTACATTTCTTTCACCCAGATGTAAGACTTTGCATTTGTCCCTGTTAAACACCATACTACGCGCCTCGGCCTATTGTTCAAGTGTGTCTAGATACTTTATAATACATTTTCTCTCCTCTCTAGTGTTGGCTACTCCTCCTATCTTCGTATAAACTGTGAATTTTATGAGTTCCCCAATTAATTCTGTTGTCCAGATAATTTAGAAAGATATTAAACAGGGTCCAGGACAGAGCCTTGCAGCACCCAGCTTATGACTTTCCTCCAGTTCGATGTGCAGCCATATAGTATTACTCTATTACTCATTGTGCTCAATCATTAAGCCAGTTGTGAATCCATCAAACTGATTTTTTATCAGTTCCGTACTTGATCATTTTTTCAATGAGGGTGTTATATGATACTTATTGAATGCCTTACTGAAGTCAAGGTATACTATGTGCACGGCATTCCCGTGGTCCAACCATTCAGTGACTTTGTTGTAGAAGGAAATCATTTTGGTCTGAAAAGATTTATTGGACAAAAATCTGTGCTGGCTCTGAATAATTAACCCCGTAATGACTGCAGTATGTACTGGTACATCCTATTTTTACGCGACTTAATGACCAGGGACGTACCGATACATCCTAACAATCGCGGGGGCACAGGGCGCTATGCACCCATGATCGCAGCTGGTGACTCAGCTTACCTGACAGCCAAGCCCCTGCTATCTCAACCAGGGCCTGCACCATCCCTGGCTGTTTAATTTGGGAATCCCACCCGGCTAAATATCTTGCGTAATGCATGGTCTACCCTCTTTGCATCTACATCTTGGAGAGCTATCGCATCAGAGTATCTGGTGCAAACTCCTCAACCATTAGTATGTATCTCTTCCCTGAGTGACTGGGTCAGGGCAGGGGGCCTATCAAATCCACCCCCACCAGTTGAACATGTTCTGCATTTATGGCATGGGTTGTAAAGGAGCTCTTTGTGGTGGGCCTTCCACCAATTGACAGGTGTCACAGGAGCTTAATTTTTTTATTTCAAGGGACACCTCGGGCCAGAGGAACCTGTTTTTAACGCTGCATTGGGTCCTCCACACTCCCAGGTGTCCCTTAATAGAACTTCATGGGCTAAGAACAGAATCTGCCTTCTGTATTTCTCTGGCACCACCAACTGCTTGGTATCCTCCCTACTGTGTCTCGTGTTACCCAATACATCAATCCCTTTTCCCATATAGTGGGGACCCCCTTTTCCTCAGACCCTTACTTGACCGATGCAATCCTTAATCCCTGTAGTGATGGCTCTCTTTGTACCTCCTCTCTAATGTAATTTACCTCTCTCATGTCACGTTCCTTCATGGTAACAGGCATAGAATTTTGTACATTGCTCCCGAGTGAGGGGTAATCATCATGTTGAGATTCCTCTGTTCCCTCTCATCTGACACAGTAGGAACCAGCCTTTGGCTTCAGGTTACCACACTGGCCCAGTGGCACACCAACCCTGCTTCTAGGTTGTTTCCCAACAACATGTCTGCCGGTAGGTGCCGAAAACTCCTACGTCCACCGTTCCATGGCTGTGTCCCCAGTCTAAATATAGTCAGGCCCTCCAAATGTTCAGAATTTGTCCTTCGCCTATGTTGAATAATATATGGCTGGTGGGAACAATACATTGGTCCAGAATTAGATGGTCTTTGATTAATGTGACTGAGGCTGCAGGATCACAGAGCCCCTTAGCCTCAACGCCTTTTACCCAGACCAGCGGCATATGCTGGTTCATGATCACTGAGTCCTTGTCCTTGTACTACATATATCTCTTTCAGTTGGGGTAGTGAGATCATCTCTCCCCCAGAATTCCAGCCCCATTGCAGCACAGTGTTCACTAGTTAAGGATGCGGATGATGTGGACTAGAACATTCCCATCATTCGCTAGCAAAGTGTCCTATGCATCCACAGTTATGGCAGTTTAACCCCCCTTGATCAAATGCAGGCAATACTTGGAGGCTTGCAAAACTTCCTCGTCTTTATGAAGTCCATTTGTCTCACTGGTCTCCCTGTTCCCCCCCTTACTCGCTGGGGCTGTCCTTCCATGTAACCCTAGTCAATTGGTGAACTGCTCATCAGCCAGTCTTACAGCCTCATCCAGACTGAAAGGTTTTCTATCCATCACCCTTTCCTTTAAGCCCCCTAGGATCTTGGACATAAATTATTCCAGCATGAATATATCCAAGATATGTTCTGCTTTACGAGCATCCAGTACTTCTATCCACTAAGTTCATACCATAAGAAATGTCTTGGCAAACTCCCGCTGTGTGTGTGCACTGGGCTTGTCAATCTCCCAAAACTTTCTGCGGTAGGGCTCAGGTGTGATGGCATACCTCTCTTGTAATGCGCTGTGTACATTAAAATAACATCTCTAATCCACTGAAGTTTTAAAAGCTGTGCTTGGTTTTCTGGCCAGGCCAATGCTCAAAAATCTCGACCAGTTTCCGACAGGCAGGCAGAAGTTCTTAAATAATCAGAGATGGTCATCAATATCTGAGGTGTCTTCATTTAACTGTGGTATGTCCCGGTATCTTAAAGGTGCGTGACCATTTCTCCTGTTATCTGTTATCTGCATTAGGGTGGGTGGGTTTACTGCTACATCTACACTCAGATATTTGCTTACCATTGCCACTTGCTTTATTTCCATTGCCCACTCTTCTCACATAGCCAGAATACACTCAACTCAGTAGGTCGATCCTCTGCCATCTGGATGACAGCCCTGGTCTTTGGACCTCCAAAGGAGCTGCCCTCCAACATATCCAAACTAATTTCCTACTGTGGGTGTTCACTCTCGGTCAAGCATTGTATTAAGGTTGCCTGTTATTCATCCAGCAAACACTCTAGTTCCCTTCCTGAGCAAAGGGCTCTCAGCTCCTCCCCTCTTGTGCCTCTTGGAGATGGAGTCTCCCATCTCTTCTGCAAAGTCAACGCTCAGTAACTTTCCCTGGTAAGCTGTCCAGAGATACTTGATCCCACTACTGCCACCACTTATGAAGATCTGAGCTTGTGGATTGTATTAATCACCTAGGCAGGTTAACAATGCAATGATTTTTATTTCTTCCATCTACAGTCTTACAGCAATTCCGGGTAGATTTAAAAAATGAGATGACTCCAGTCCACGAGATCCCAAACCAGGACCGGTAGTCCCACTTCCCTTGTACCAGGTTATACCCACTGTCTTCCAACTTTTGGTTTGCATACAGCTTTTGTATCTCCCGCCGATGCAGTCACAGCCTATGTTCTTCCAAAGGACAGATACCACCAACATAGTGCATGCATCTAGCTGCATCCAGCAATAACCCCATCCCCTCGTCAATGTTCTAAGTACCCCAAGCCACCCCATGGGATTGAGCCCAGGCCCCAGGAAGCACAGCTAGCTGTGCATTGGTGGAAGTATTTTCCTGAGGCCGAGCCCCTCACCTGGGTCTGCATGTGAGATCCCCTTTAGTGACACTTCACTGGGTCTACTATCCTCATCCACATAATGGGACTAGTACCTGGGAGAACAATGGCTTAATTGAAGCTCCTGAGACACTATGAAGAGTAATGCAATGATTGTTTTACTCTAATTACCAATCTTGTGCCTGTTCGTTTTGCCAAGTATTTAAAGGGATCAAATACGGCTTTAAAGAAGGTGATTAATTCATTATGATTATTAATTAATTATAAGGATTCAATGATTACAGAAAATAGGAAATAGTGTGATATTGCGTACACTTTTGCATAATATAAATCACAAAGGTAAAGTACTTACATTGCACACTACATAGGAAAAACTTCACCAGGAGTTACATGAATCATCTGTCTGGGAGCATCAGCTGCAAGAAGCAAAAACAGTGAAGACAGAGAAACTCCTTTGATCCACACTGTGGTGTCACAGGCGTCCCCTCCACAGGTAAACAGGTTTCTGACTTTCTTGTAATCTTCACTTGAAAACAAATGCTTGCATAACCAATTGTTACGCAAACTCTAACAGGTTTCATTTATCCAATATAGTATGCCTCTACTGAGTGGCCAACTTTTCAGATGTCAATCTACACCAGACAAATATGTCACTGGATGAGACATGCCAAAGGCTCCTGGTTTCTGATGTTTTACCATACTATAAACACATACATTCTCACTACACATTGATTACAGAACTATGTGGTACTGAGTGATACTATAAACATGTACTTTCTCACTAAATATTGATAAGAACTATAACTCCAGATGTCTGGGAAAATTACAGAAAAATAAGCTAATATAAACTAAACTGTTGCAGTCTAATATCTTAAATGATTTCTTAAAGACAGATTACTAATATGGATTAATGATGGCCACTAACATCTTAGCACTACACTGTCCTTCTGTGTACCTTAAACTGATAAGCAAGGAAATATCTAATAAAACAGAACAATGAGAAAAACAATGAGCTCAGTGCTTCGAGCTGGAAAAAGTCTGTATTCCTTAAAGCTGTGGACTCTGCTCTTTGTCCATTGGTCCAATAGTCTTTAATGCACAGCCTGCTGCTCACAGTCAGTGCTCCCACATTTCCTAATAATGGTGAACCGACCTGGCCACGTGGCTTGAAGCTTGTCTTTTTGCTTTTGATTGCTGGTAATAGAACCTTCTGTCCACATGCACATTTTCAGAGTCTGGCAGCATGGTTGTAACACCGTTGTTGCCCTTCATGAGCTACTTATAAATTCACCCACTTGGGAGACAGCCTGCAAGTTATGTTCCTTCACGCTAATGAATCTACTTATTGATCTGGGTAATACATCTCTAACTAAACTTGATAAGACCCTTGATGGGAAATTGAGTGAATTTAGGGCTAAATGTTCATTAGATGAATTGAAGGAATATGAAGATAGATTAGCCAAAAAAATTGAGGGCTGTCTGAAAAATATACACCATACTCAGACGGCCAAGATTAACCCCTTCACCCCCGGCCACTAAAACACCCTAATGACCGGGCCATTTTTTGCAATTCTGACCAGTGTCACTTTGACAGGTTATAACTCTGGAACGCTTCAATGGATCCTGGCGATTCTGAGATTGTTTTTTTGTGACATATTGTACTTCATGTCAGTGGTAAATTTAGGCCAATACTTTTTGCGTTTATTTGTGAAAATTTAGGAAATTGTGCGAAAATTTGGAAAATTTCGCAATTTTCAAACTTTGAAAATTTATGCCCATAAATCTGAGAGATATGTCACACAAAATAGTTACTAAATAACATTTCCCACTTGTCTACTTTACATCAGCGCAATTTTCGAAAGAAATTTTTTTTCGTTTGGAAGTTAGAAGGGGTCAAAGTTCATCAGCAATTTCTAATTTTTCCAACAAAATTTACAAAATATTTTTTTTAGGGACCACATCACATTTGAAGTGACTTTGAGAGGCCGAGGTGACAGAAAATACCCAAAAGTGACCCCATTCTAAAAACTGCACCCCTCACACTGCTCAAAACCACATCCAAGAAGTTTATTAACCCTTTAGGTGCGTCACAGGAACCAAAGCAATGTGGAAGGAAAAAATGAAAATTTTACTTTTTAACACAAAAATGTTACTTTAGCCATAAAATTTTCATTTTTACAAGGGAGAAAAGAGAAAGTGTACCCTACAATTTATTGTGCATTTTCTCCTGAGTACGCTGATACCCCATATGGGGTAAAAATCAATTGTTTGGGTGCACGGCAGAGGTCGAAAGGCAAGGAGCGCCATTTGAATTTTTGAACACAAAATTAGCTGCACTCATTAGCGGACGCCATGTCGGGTTTGAAGACCCCCTGAGGTGCCTAAACAATGGAGCTCCCCCACAGGAAACTAGAGCCCTCAAATATTTTTTCTAGATGTTTGATGAGCACTTTGAACACCTGGGGGCTTCACAGGAGTTTACAACGTTGAGCCGTGAAAAGAAAAAAAAACTTTTTTACCACAAAACTGTTGCTTCAACTAGGTAGCTTTTTTATTCACAAGGGTATTGGGAAAAAAATGCAACATAAAATGTATTGTCCATTTTCTCCTGAGTACGCAGATACCTCATATGTGGTGGAAATCAAATGTTTGGACACACGGCAGTGCTCAGAAGGCAAGGAGCGCCATTTGAATTTTTGAACGCAAAATTAGCTGCACTAATTAGCGGACGCCATGTCGGGTTTGAAGACCCCCTGA
Organism: Anomaloglossus baeobatrachus; assembly: GCF_048569485.1. Taxonomy (NCBI): domain Eukaryota; kingdom Metazoa; phylum Chordata; class Amphibia; order Anura; family Aromobatidae; genus Anomaloglossus; species Anomaloglossus baeobatrachus. Next base: position 553,247,104 of record NC_134353.1, read on the forward strand.
GGTGCCTAAACAATGGAGCTCACCCACAAGTGACCCCATTTTGGAAACTAGAGCCCTCAAATATTTTTTCTAGATGTTTGGTGAGCACTTTGAACACCTGGGGGCTTCACAGAAGTTTATAACGTTGAGCATTGAAAAGAATTTTTTTTTTTTTACCACAAAACTGTTGCTTCAACTAGGTAGCTTTTTTTTTCACAAGGGTATCAGGAAAAAATGCACCATAAAACGTATTGTCCATTTTCTCCTGAGTACGCAGATACCTCACATGTGGTGGAAAGTAATTGTTGGGCGCATGGCGGGGCTCAGAAGAGAAGGGCACCATTTGACAGCAAAATTGATTGGAATCATTAGCGGACGCCATGTCACGTTTTTAGACCCCCCCATGGTGCCTAAACAGTGGAGCTCCCCCACAAATTACCCCATTTTGGAACTAGACCCCTCAAGGAATTTATCTAGATGTTTAGTGAGCCCCTTGTACCTCCAGGGGCTCCACTGAAAGTTGATAACGTTGAACCGTGAAAATTATTTATTTTTTTTAAATTTTTTTTTTTAAAATTTTTGCAGCAACAAGGTAGTTTTTTTTTTCTCTTTTTACAACGGTATCAGGAAAAAATGCACCATAAAACGTATTGTGCAATTTTTCCCGAGTACGCAGATACCTCACATGTGGTGGAAATCAATTGTTTGGGCGCATGGCGGGGCTCAGAAGACAAGGAACGCCATTTGACTTTTCAAACGCACAGACGCGGTGCACTGATCGGCCGCTGCAGGAGGCACGGTCGGATGAGATACAAAAAGCGCTGGGGATACGGAAAAAAAAAAAGTCACGCCAAAAATTGAGCAGGGATGTTGATCCGCGCTCAGCGGGACGCACGGACAGATGCGATACTTTTTTTTCCGTATCCCCGACACTTTTTGTATTGCATCAGTCCGTGCGTCCCGCCGAGCGCTGATCAGGGATGCACATAACGGATCGGCATCCCTGCTCAATTTTTGGCGTGACTATTTTTTCCGTATCCCCGATGCTTTTTGTCACGCCAAAAATTGAGCAGGGATGCCGATCCGTTATGTGCATCCCTGATCAGCGCTCGGCGGGACGCACGGACAGATGCGATACAAAAAGCGTCGGGGATACGGGAAAAAAAAAGTCCCGCCGAAAACTGACCACGGATGCAGATACGTTATCTGCATCCCTGATCAGCGCTCGGCGGGACGCACGGATGCATGAGGTGTAAAAATAGAAATGGGATAGAGGAAAAAAAAGAAAAAAAAAAAAGTTATACTCACAGTACCCAGAGGTTTAGCAGGAGGAACAGCTTTACAGCAGCAGCCAGCAGGCAGGAAGTTGGACAGCTCAGCAGAAGACCGGACCCAGCGATGGAGGCAGATGTGATCGGCCGGTGAAGACAGGTAAGAGGACGTCGGGGGGACAGCAGAGGGGGACGGGGACAGCAGAGGGGGACGGGGACAGCAGAGGGGGACGGAGACAGCAGAGGGGGACAGCAGAGGGGGAGGGGGAGAGCAGAGGGGGAGAGCAGAGGAGGGAGATACCGGAGGAGCTGCAGAATAGAGATCACGGGGGAGGCCGGCAGATTGGGATGTCGGGGGGCAGACCGGGATGTCTGGGGGCAGATCGGGATGTCTGGGGGCAGATCGGGATGTCGGGGGGGGCAGATCGGGATGTCGGAGGGCAGATCGGGATGTGGGGGGGCAGATCGGGATGTCGGGGGGGCAGATCGGGATGGTGGGGGGCAGATCGCAGGGGGCATGGGCAGGGGCCATTACGGGAGCGCGCATGAGCAAATCACAAGAGCGCGCAGGGGCTGCAAGAGAGCAGGGGAGGAGGGATACCGGAGGAGCTGCAGAATAGAGATGGCGGGGGGCAGATCGGGATGTCGAGGGGGCAGATTGGGATGTCGGGGGGGAAGATCGGGATGTCGGGGGGGCAGATCGCAGGGGGCACGAGCAGGGGCCATTACGGAAGCGCGCAGGGGCTGCAAGGTGAGCACAATACTCACCGCTCCTGCGACGTGACAGCAGCAGCAGCAGCGGTGGCGTGGTACTACTAGTACCAGCCAGTGCTGAACGCTGCAGACATGTTGGGGGAGGGTCCCCCAGACCAGCACAGGCCTGGGGAGGGCGGCCACCTGCCGATCAGACTGCCCCACTGCACACTGATTGGAGCGATTGCGCGTCATAGCACGATCGCTCCAATCAGTGCTGCAGGGGGGGCCACGGTGTCTGCTTGCTTCCAGCCAATGATTGGAGCTGCTGCAGCCCCGATCCTAGCTGGATTTTACAAGATCACACTATTTTTGGCATTTTTTTTGCCGAAAACAGCGTGATCAATGTGATTGGCGGTTCCGATTTGAACAGCCAATCACATCGATCGCCTATGGGGGGTGGCGATGCCACCCCCCCTGGGGTCAAGCAAAGGTCTCCTGCTGTAAGAAACAGCAGGGGACATCATTTGAAAGCCGTTGCTATGGCCACGGCAATCAAATGAAGTTTAGGCAGTAAAATTACGTCCCTGGTCGTTAAGTCACGTTAAAATAGGACGCAATTTTACTGCCCGCGGTCGTGAAGGGGTTAATAGGGATCAGTCTGATTTCGCCAAGAAATCAGTCTATATGTGGAGACGATCGACAGACACTGTTGGAGTATCAGAAAGGGCTATGTCTATGTCCTCGACCAGCTCTCTTTGTGAGTTCTCTGATGCATCTACCTCCTCTATCAACACGCGATCTGGGGCATGTTATGGTGGAGGACCCTCTGGTGGTTCTGCGCCCAGACAATATCAATCAGGATATAAAAAACAAGAGAACAAGGTATTGAATCTCAGTACACACAATCTATCTGATGTTGATTTGAGGCTGTTGGAAAGGGGTCTCTCCTTTTCTCCAGCCTCAAACTTTGACTTGTTCTCTACAATCAAAGATTTACATATTTTTGCAAGATCTGTGTTATTTAAAAAGTATTTCTTTGATGATTTTCTGAACAACATATTTCCAACAGAGGAGGAACAGGATGCGCTGAGAACGCTCCAAGAGTTGTCGGTCGAACACGATCTTCCCTTCATAAATTGCTTGTCGATCGAAAAAATCCCCTCCCTTATCCACATGTGCAAACGTCAATATGTTTGTATGAGTAGTTTCTCAGGATTTAGAAAATATCTTCCTAAGATCGATAATGATAATCTTACCAGAATCGAGAGACAGAGACTCAGGGAATTGATATCTTTACCTAATGTAGTGCTGAAGCCGGCAGACTAAGGGGGTAACGTCGTCATGTGGCCAATTTCCTTGTATGAAAAGGAGGCCGTTCGTTAGCTCAATAACACGGTATGTTATAAGAAATTAACATTCAATCCTTTATCATCTTTCACCACGCAATTGGGCAAAATATTGGCTTTGGCAAAAGATGACGGTGTTATTTCTAAGGAGTTGGCTTCAGCACTACAGGTGGCGGAACCCACCATCACCACCCTCTATCTACTCCCAAAAATCCACAAAAATCTGAATACCCGGCCAGGGAGACCTATCATTTCTGGACGGGGTAATTTTTATAGAAAAGGTGAATAGATGGATAGATTCTGTGTTACAACCCTTAGTTGGGAATTTACCCTCGTACATTCAAGACACTAGCGATTTCTTGAAGAAGGTGGATGGCCTGTTTGCTGGCAAGGATACATTGTTGGTTACAGGAGACGTTGAGTCCCTGTATACCAACATTGTCCATAGTGATGGCCTTCAAGCCGCTAAGTTCTTCCTTGACACCACATCAAATCCACCTGAATTTATTGAGTTGGTGTTGCGTCTACTGGAGTTCTCCCTGACCCACAATTTTTTTTATTTTTAAAGGGTCCTTCTACTTACAGCTCCAGGGTACTACAATGGGGGCATCATTTGCCCCCTCATATGCTAATCTATTCCTAGAGCTGTGGGAGAAGGACCTTCCCCTGTCAGATCGGGAGTCATTGATGGACCGCGTCCTATTTTGGGCGCGGTACATCGATGATATTTTCCTTATCTGACAGGGGTCTTTGGATGATTTACATCAATTCATGTCACAGGTGAACTCCAGTGGACACAACATTTTCATCACATATCAGTGGTCCAACCAACAGGTGGAATTTTTGGATGTTCTTGTCAGGAAGGACGCGGATTTTATCCTACAGACCGATCTCTACCAAAAGCCTACTTTTTGAAATACTTTACTGCACGCCTCGTCTGCACACCCTAAATTCATGATACAGTCAGTCCCCATTGGCCAGTTTCTTCGTCTGCGCAGAATTTGCTCAACCGATGCAGATTTTGAGAAACAGGCCTTGGACATTGAGAGGTTCAGGGAGCGGGGGTACAGCAGGAGGATGATAAAAAGAGCTTATCATAGGGTCAAATATTCACATAGGGACAAACTGCTGTATACCAATGTGACTCCTGGACCCTTCAATCAGGTCTGATTCATTACCAGCTATAACTCTAAATTTCATATGTTGAGGGCTAGCCTGGAGCGTGCTTGGCCTATTCTAATGGCTGACCCTACACTAAAGAAGGTTCTACTGAACAGACCCAAAATTACTATCGGGGGGGGTAAAAATTTTCATGATATGTTAGTACACAGCCACTATGCGGTGACTAACAAGGATAACACCTTCTTGGGCAATGCTGGACCTAGTAATCACAGTGGCTTTTCTCCCTGTGGCGGATGTGTTGCCTTCCCCAACATTTGTCGTAGAAACACCTTTACTGACTCTACGGGCACCAAAAGTTACCAAATTAGGAAGTTTATCACCTGTTCATCTAAGGCGGTAATCTATCATGCAACCTGCCCATGTCCTAAGATATACGTAGGATTAGCCACTCCTCAGTTAAAGGTTAGAGTATGCAAACATGTGTTCAGGATTGAGGCGACACCCAGCCAAACGGATAAGGCCACTCTGAAAACTATTGCAAAACATTTCTTTGTTCATCATAGGTCCAACAGTGCCCAATTTAGAGTCTTGGGGATTGACGAGATCGATCTTGATATCAGGAGGTTGGCTCAATTGGAAGCCAGATGGATATACAGTTTGAATACTGTGCACCCATCTGGCCTGAACGAGAACATCAGTTTCACGCCCTTCCTTTTAGGTACATTGGCTTGGTAGTTATGATTAGAGTTGAGCACAGTTCGCGGTTCTCCAGTTCGCGGTTCGAGTGATTTTGGGGGGTATTCTAGATCGAACTAGAACTCGAGCTTTTTGCTAAAGTTCGATAGTTCTAGTTACGTTCGAGAACGGTTCTAGCAACAAAAAGCAGAGCTTTTTTACAGCTACAGTGTGCAGGAGCCATCGCTGGCAGCCTGCCAGAAGCTGGTAACCAAGATAAACATCGGGTATCCAAGCAAAGCGCTTTGGTTAGTAACCCGATATTTATCCTAGCTACGTGTGCAGGAAGCCGACACTTCCCCGCTCAGCTCACTCCGCCCCTTCCTGCACGCGGCATGACATACATACACACACACACACACTCACACTCACCTGTCCCCAGCCATGCAGTCACGCCAGCATGTCTGTTTTCTGCACGCAACACGCAGCACGGACCCAATGAAAGTGAATGGGTCTGTGCGCACATCCGAGTGACACGGACGCATCTCTGTTTGCTCCCTGTACGTTTTGTGCTTTTTTCATGTGATGTCGGTCTTTTTTCTTTTTCTGTTTCGTTCTCTCCCTCAGCCCGTCGGTCGGTCTCTATGTCTTATCTGTCCCTCTAGCTGTCTGTCGGTCAGTTCCCCCCCTCTCTCATACTTACCGCTCCCCGATCCCCGGCGCGGCGCTGCACTGCTGTTATAAAAACTTCGGCGGCTTTTACTATTTTGAAAAAGCCGGCCGCCCATTAATCAATCTCGTATTCCCTGCTTTACCCGCCCACCGGCGCCTGTGATTGGTTGCAGTCACACACACCCACCACGCTGAGTGACAGCTGTCTCACTGCACCCAATCACAGCAGCCGGTGGGCATGTCTATACTGTGCAGTGAAAAAAATAAATAAATAATTAAAAAAAACGGCGTGCGGTCCCCCCCCATTTTAATACCAGCCAGATAAAGCCATACGGCTGAAGGCTGGTATTCTCAGGATGGGGAGCTCCACGTTATGGGGAGCCCCCCACCCTAACAATATCAGTCAGCAGCCGCCCAGAATTGCCGCATGCATTATATGCGACAGTTCTGGGGCTGTACCCGGCTCTTCCCGATTTACCCTGGTGCGTTGGCAAATCGGGGTAATAAGGAGTTATTGGCAGCCCATAGCTGCCAATAAGTCCTAGATTAATCATGTCAGGCGTCTATGAGACACCTTCCATGATTAATCTGTAAGTGACAGTAAAAAAACACACACACCCGAAAAAAATCCTTTATTAGAAATAAAAAACACAAACAAATTCCCTCATTACCAATTTATTAACCCCGACAAACCCTCCATGTCCGGCGTAATCCACGGACTCCAGCGTCGCTTCCAGCTCTGCTGCATGGAGGTGACAGGAGCAGCAGAAGACACCGCCGCTCCGGTCACCTCCACGCAGCTAATGAGATGAGTAGCGTGATCAGCTGCTGTCAGTCAGGTAACTCGCGGCCACCGCTGGATCCAGCGGTGGCCGCGGGTAACCTCAGTGACAGCAGCTGATCACTTAAAGATTAATCATGGAAGGTGTCTCATAGACGCCTGACATGATTAATCTAGGACTTATTGGCAGCTATGGGCTGCAAAACCAAAAGGAAAAAACTCCTAAAAACAATTTTTATTCAATTAATATTAAAAATATAGATATAAAACCACTGCTCATCCAGGATAACTACAGTGATAAATTACAGTGAGTGGAAAAAGGGTGATAGACTCAATTGGTGGGGACAGTGCAAATAATTTCCTGTTCTCAAGGTAGGGGCAACATTAGTAGTTGCACTTGTTTAGTTTAGGCTCAATATAACGTGGTTTAGGGGATGACCTATCTCTCCCTCCCTTACTCCTACCTACCAGCGGAGGTGTACCATAAATTATTGGGTACCCCCCGCTCCACGTCGTCTCTCCCTAATATCTCCCTTAAGCCAATCGCCAAACCTGGGAGACCCACCACCAAAGAAGATATGTGCAAATAGTTACAGTATTCAAGGATAATTAGATATATTAAAACATTTTCTAGATATTAGATGAATCTCAGATCAAAAGGAGAAAGTATTATGTATACATGGATGTAAAATCCCAGCAGAAAATAGTTCATCTGTCGAGATCATCCAGTATGAATCCCAAAATTCAGGTTTATCTATACATATGGATATATAGTCCCAGCAGGGAATAACTTATCTGCCGAGACCATCCAGTATTCTATCCCGACGCGTTTCCCCCCTGTATTTTTCAGGGGTTCATCAGGGGACTGATCCGGATTAAATCTCTTATATCTTAATGACTGATGGTCGCATCAACAATGTGGCATCAACCGCCCATCATAGGGACATTCACTCTGTCCTGAGACACTGCTCTTAAAATGCTGCAGGTCCCATAGCATCAACTTATAGCCAAAGGAATGTCAGTCACAAAGGCAGCGTGGCATCAATCGCCCATAATAGAGCACTCAATCTATAGGGGAACGCCGCTTCTACTGTCCCGCAGGTCTGACATTCCTTTGGCTATAAGTTGATGCTATGGGACCTGCAGCATTTTAAGAGCAGTGTCTCAGGACAGAGTGAATGTCCCTATGATGGGCGGTTGATGCCACATTGTTGATGCGACCATCAGTCATTAAGATATAAGAGATTTAATCCGGATCAGTCCCCTGATGAACCCCTGAAAAATACAGGGGGGAAACGCGTCGGGATAGAATACTGGATGGTCTCGGCAGATAAGTTATTCCCTGCTGGGACTATATATCCATATGTATAGATAAACCTGAATTTTGGGATTCATACTGGATGATCTCGACAGATGAACTATTTTCTGCTGGGATTTTACATCCATGTATACATAATACTTTCTCCTTTTGATCTGAGATTCATCTAATATCTAGAAAATGTTTTAATATATCTAATTATCCTTGAATACTGTAACTATTTGCACATATCTTCTTTGGTGGTGGGTCTCCCAGGTTTGGCGATTGGCTTAAGGGAGATATTAGGGAGAGACGACGTGGAGCGGGGGGTACCCAATAATTTATGGTACACCTCCGCTGGTAGGTAGGAGTAAGGGAGGGAGAGATAGGTCATCCCCTAAACCACGTTATATTGAGCCTAAACTAAACAAGTGCAACTACTAATGTTGCCCCTACCTTGAGAACAGGAAATTATTTGCACTGTCCCCACCAATTGAGTCTATCACCCTTTTTCCACTCACTGTAATTTATCACTGTAGTTATCCTGGATGAGCAGTGGTTTTATATCTATATTTTTAATATTAATTGAATAAAAATTGTTTTTAGGAGTTTTTTCCTTTTGGTTTTGTGGTATAATAACTCCTATTAGTATACAGCTATGGGCTGCCAATAACTCCTTATTACCCCGATTTGCCAACGCACCAGGGTAAATTGGGAAGAGCCGGGTACAGCCCCAGAACTGTCGCATATAATGTATGCGGCAATTCTGGGCGGCTGCTGACTGATATTGTTAGGGTGGGGGGCTCCCCATAACGTGGAGCTCCCCATCCTGAGAATACCAGCCTTCAGCCGTATGGCTTTATCTGGCTGGTATTAAAATGGGGGGGGACCGCACGCCGTTTTTTTTAATTATTTATTTTTTTTTTTCACTGCACAGTATAGACACGCCCACCGGCTGCTGTGATTGGGTGCAGTGAGACAGTTGTCACTTAGCGTGGTGGGTGTGTGTGACTGCAACCAATCACAGGCGCCGGTGGGCGGGTAAAGCAGGGAATACGAGATTGTTTAATGAGCGGCCGGCTTTTTCAAATTAGAAAAAGCCGCCGAAGCAGTGTGAACGCCGTGCAGCGCCGGTGATCGGGGAACGGTGAGTATGAGAGAGGGGGGGACACTTCAGTCACTCGGGGGATTAGCGGTCACCGGTGAATCCTTCACAGGTGACCGCTAATCAGTACACGGCACACAGACAGAGCCGCAGCATGATTTTGAAGTCGGGTGAAGTTCACCCGAGTTCATTCTCATCCCGCTACTCTGTCTTCCGTTATGTAGTAACGACATTTTGCATCACACACGTACATTTCACATGGACAACACATACACATGTCAGTTATTTCACTCACGCACACACGGACATTCCACACGCACATACGGCTAGCATACGGGATACACACGCAGGCCACACATACCATAAAAACGGACCTAAAAAACGGAAAACGGACGCGAAAAACTGCCCGTTTTACACGGACGTGGTTTTCACGGATGTGTGGCGGAGCCCTTAGGATGCCACTACGTTGCCTCAGTGTTTGCTAGTATAATGGCTTAGTAACAATGAGTTTGAGTGTGCAATGCAGGCAGACGTGCTGCAAATATCTTTGCACTAGTGGGGCAATACAGAAGTCCGAAAGCCACTTTTATGATGCCACTAAGTTCACTCAGTGTTTGCTAGTATAATGGCTTAGTAACAATGAGTTTGAGTGTGCAATGCAGGCAGACGTGCTGCAAATATCTTTGCACTAGTAGGACTATACAAAAGTCCAATAGCCACGTTTAGGATGCCACTAGGTACACTTAGTGTTTGCTAGTATAATGGCTTAGTTATAATGAGTTTGAGTGTGCAATGCAGGCAGACGTGCTGCAAATATCTTTGCACTAGTGGGACAATAATGAAGTCCAACAGCCACTTTTAGGATGCCACTAAGTTTCCTCAGTGTTTGCTAGAATAATGGCTTAGTAACAATGAGTTTGAGTGTGCAATGCAGGCAGACGTGCTGCAAATATCGTTGCACTAGTGGGACTATACAAAAGTCCAATAGCCACGTTTAGGATGCCACTAGGTACACTTAGTGTTTGCTAGTATAATGGCTTAGTTATAATGAGTTGCAGTGTGCAATGCAGGCAGACGTGCTGCAAATATCTTTGCACTAGTGGGACTATACAAAAGTCCAATAGCCACGTTTAGGATGCCACTAGGTACACTTAGTGTTTGCTAGTATATTGGCTTAGTTATAATGAGTTTGCGTGTGCAATGCAGGCAGACGTGCTGCAAATATCTTTGCACTAGTGGGACTATACAAAAGTCCAATAGCCACGTTTAGGATGCCACTAGGTACACTTACTGTTTGCTAGTATAATGGCTTAGTTATAATGAGTTGGAGTGTGTAATGCAGGCAGACGTGCTGCAAATATCTTTGCACTAGTGGGACTAGACAAAAGTCCAATAGCCACGTTTAGGATGCCACTAGGTACACTTAGTGTTTGCTAGTATAATGGCTTAGTTATAATGAGTTGGAGTGTGCAATGCAGGCAGACGTGCTGCAAATATCTTTGCACTAGTGGGACTATACAAAAGTCCAATAGCCACGTTTAGGATGCCACTAGGTACACTTAGTGTTTGCTAGTATAATGGCTTAGTTATAATGAGTTGGAGTGTGCAATGCAGGCAGACGTGCTGCAAATATCTTTGCACTAGTGGGACTAGACAAAAGTCCAATAGCCACGTTTAGGATGCCACTAGGTACACTTAGTGTTTGCTAGTATAATGGCTTAGTTATAATGAGTTGGAGTGTGCAATGCAGGCAGACGTGCTGCAAATATCTTTGCACTAGTGGGACTAGACAAAAGTCCAATAGCCACGTTTAGGATGCCACTAGGTACACTTAGTGTTTGCTAGTATAATGGCTTAGTTATAATGAGTTTGAGTGTGCAATGCAGGCAGACGTGCTGCAAATATCTTTGCACTAGTGGGACTAGACAATAGTCCAATAGCCACGTTTAGGATGCCACTAGGTACACTCAGTGTTTACTAGTATAATGGCTTAGTTATAATGAGTTGGAGTGTGCAATGCAGGCAGACGTGCTGCAAATATCTTTGCACTAGTGGGACAATAATGAAGTCCAACAGCCACTTTTAGGATGCCACTACGTTTCCTCAGTGTTTGCTAGTATAATGGCTTAATAACAATGAGTTTGAGTGTGCAATGCAGGCAGACGTGCTGCAAATATCTTTGCACTAGTGGGACTATACAAAAGTCCAATAGCCACGTTTAGGATGCCACTAGGTACACTTAGTGTTTGCTAGTATATTGGCTTAGTTATAATGAGTTTGAGTGTGCAATGCAGGCAGACGTGCTGCAAATATCTTTGCACTAGTGGGACTATACAAAAGTCCAATAGCCACGTTTAGGATGCCACTAGGTACACTTACTGTTTGCTAGTATAATGGCTTAGTTATAATGAGTTGGAGTGTGCAATGCAGGCAGACGTGCTGCAAATATCTTTGCACTAGTGGGACTAGACAAAAGTCCAATAGCCACGTTTAGGATGCCACTAGGTACACTTAGTGTTTGCTAGTATAATGGCTTAGTTATAATGAGTTGGAGTGTGCAATGCAGGCAGACGTGCTGCAAATATCTTTGCACTAGTGGGACTATACAAAAGTCCAATAGCCACGTTTAGGATGCCACTAGGTACACTTAGTGTTTGCTAGTATAATGGCTTAGTTATAATGAGTTGGAGTGTGCAATGCAGGCAGACGTGCTGCAAATATCTTTGCACTAGTGGGACTAGACAAAAGTCCAATAGCCACGTTTAGGATGCCACTAGGTACACTTAGTGTTTGCTAGTATAATGGCTTAGTTATAATGAGTTGAAGTGTGCAATGCAGGCAGACGTGCTGCAAATATCTTTGCACTAGTGGGACTAGACAAAAGTCCAATAGCCACGTTTAGGATGCCACTAGGTACACTTAGTGTTTGCTAGTATAATGGCTTAGTTATAATGAGTTTGAGTGTGCAATGCAGGCAGACGTGCTGCAAATATCTTTGCACTAGTGGGACTAGACAAAAGTCCAATAGCCACGTTTAGGATGCCACTAGGTACACTCAGTGTTTACTAGTATAATGGCTTAGTTATAATGAGTTGGAGTGTGCAATGCAGGCAGACGTGCTGCAAATATCTTTGCACTAGTGGGACAATAATGAAGTCCAACAGCCACTTTTAGGATGCCACTACGTTTCCTCAGTGTTTGCTAGTATAATGGCTTAATAACAATGAGTTTGAGTGTGCAATGCAGGCGGACGTGCTGCAAATATCTTTGCACTAGTGGGACTATACAAAAGTCCAATAGCCACGTTTAGGATGCCACTAGGTACACTTAGTGTTTGCTAGTATAATGGCTTAGTTATAATGAGTTTGAGTGTGCAATGCAGGCAGACGTGCTGCAAATATCTTTGCACTAGTGGGACTAGACAAAAGTCCAATAGCCACGTTTAGGATGCCACTAGGTACACTTAGTGTTTGCTAGTATAATGGCTTAGTTATAATGAGTTTGAGTGTGCAATGCAGGCAGACGTGGTGCAAATTTCTGTGCACTACTGGGACTATACAGAAGTCCAATAGCCATGTTTAGGATGCCACTAGGTACACTGAGTGTTTGCTAGTATAATGGCTTAGTTATAATGAGTTGGAGTGTGCAATGCAGGCAGACGTGCTGCAAATATCTTTGCACTAGTGGGACAATAATAAAGTCCAACAGCCATTTTTAGGATGCCACTAAGTTTCCTCAGTGTTTGCTAGTATAATGGCTTAGTAACAATGAGTTTGAGTGCGCAATGCAGGCAGACGTGCTGCAAATATCTTTGCACTAGTGGGACAATACAAAAGTCCAATAGCCACGTTTAGGATGCCACTAGGTACACTTAGTGTTTGCTAGTATAATGGCTTAGTTATAATGAGTTTGAGTGTGCAATGCAGGCAGACGTGCTGCAAATATCTTTGCACTAGTGGGACTATACAAAAGTCCAATAGCCACGTTTAGGATGCCACTAGGTACACTGAGTGTTTGCTAGTATAATGGCTTAGTTATAATGAGTTTGAGTGTGCAATGCAGGCAGACGTGCTGCAAATTTCTGTGCACTACTGGGACTATACAGAAGTCCAATAGCCATGTTTAGGATGCCACTAGGTACACTGAGTGTTTGCTAGTATAATGGCTTAGTTATAATGAGTTGGAGTGTGCAATGCAGGCAGACGTGCTACAAATGTATTTGCACTAGTGGGACTAGACAAAAGTCCAATAGCCACGTTTAGGATGCCATTAGGTACACTTAGTGTTTGCTAGTATAATGGCTTAGTTATAATGAGTTTGAGTGTGCAATGCAGGCAGACGTGCTGCAAATATCTTTGCACTAGTGGGACTATACAAAAGTCCAATAGCCACGTTTAGGATGCCACTAGGTACACTTAGTGTTTGCTAGTATAATGGCTTAGTTATAATGAGTTGGAGTGTGCAATGCAGGCAGACGTGCTGCAAATATCTTTGCACTAGTGGGACTAGACAAAAGTCCAATAGCCACGTTTAGGATGCCACTAGGTACACTTAGTGTTTGCTAGTATAATGGCTTAGTTATAATGAGTTTGAGTGTGCAATGCAGGCAGACGTGCTGCAAATATCTTTGCACTAGTGGGACTAGACAAAAGTCCAATAGCCACGTTTAGGATGCCACTAGGTACACTTAGTGTTTGCTAGTATAATGGCTTAGTAACAATGAGTTTGAGTGTGCAATGCAGGCAGACGTCCTGCAAATATCTTTGCACTAGTGGGACTATACAAAAGTCCAATAGCCACGTTTAGGATGCCACTAGGTACACTTAGTGTTTGCTAGTATAATGGCTTAGTTATAATGAGTTTGAGTGTGCAATGCAGGCAGATGTGCTGCAAATATCTGTGCACTACTGGGACTATACAAAAGTCCAATAGCCATGTTTAGGATGCCACTAGGTACACTGAGTGTTTGCTAGTATAATGGCTTAGTTATAATGAGTTGGAGTGTGCAATGCAGGCAGACATGCTGCAAATGTCTTTGCACTAGTGGGACTAGACAAAAGTCCAATAGCCACGTTTAGGATGCCACTAGGTACACTGAGTGTTTGCTAGTATAAAGGCTTAGATATAATGAGTTGGAGTGTGCAATGCAGGCAGACGTGCTGCAAATGTATTTGCACTAGTGTGACTACACAAAAGTCCAATAGCCACGTTTAAGATGCCACTAGGTACACTGAGTGTTTGCTAGTATAATGGCTTAGTTATAATGAGTTGGAGTGTGCAATGCAGGCAGACGTGCTGCAAATATCTTTGCACTAGTGGGACTATACAAAAGTCCAATAGCCACGTTTAGGATGCCACTAGGTACACTCAGTGTTTGCTAGTATAATGGCTTAGTTATAATGAGTTGGAGTGTGCAATGCAGGCAGACGTGCTGCAAATATCTTTGCACTAGTGGGACTAGACAAAAGTCCAATAGCCACGTTTAGGATGCCACTAGGTACACTTAGTGTTTGCTAGTATAATGGCTTAGTTATAATGAGTTTGAGTGTGCAATGCAGGCAGACGTGCTGCAAATATCTTTGCACTAGTGGGACTATACAAAAGTCCAATAGCCACGTTTAGGATGCCACTAGGTACACTTAGTGTTTGCTAGTATAATGGCTTAGTTATAATGAGTTGGAGTGTGCAATGCAGGCAGACGTGCTGCAAATATCTTTGCACTTGTGGGACTAGACAAAAGTCCAATAGCCACGTTTAGGATGCCACTAGGTACACTTAGTGTTTGCTAGTATAATGGCTTAGTTATAATGAGTTGGAGTGTGCAATGCAGGCAGACGTGCTGCAAATATCTTTGCACTAGTGGGACTAGACAAAAGTCCAATAGCCACGTTTAGGATGCCACTAGGTACACTTAGTGTTTGCTAGTATAATGGCTTAGTTATAATGAGTTGGAGTGTGCAATGCAGGCAGACGTGCTGCAAATATCTTTGCACTACTGGGACTAGACAAAAGTCCAATAGCCACGTTTAGGATGCCACTAGGTACACTTAGTGTTTGCTAGTATAATGGCTTAGTTATAATGAGTTGGAGTGTGCAATGCAGGCAGACGTGCTGCAAATATCTTTGCACTAGTGGGACTAGACAAAAGTCCAATAGCCACGTTTAGGATGCCACTAGGTACACTTAGTGTTTGCTAGTATAATGGCTTAGTTATAATGAGTTGGAGTGTGCAATGCAGGCAGACGTGCTGCAAACATCTTTGCACTAGTGGGACTATAAAGAAGTCCAATAGCCACGTTTAGGATGCCACTAGGTACACTTAGTGTTTGCTAGTATAATGGCTTAGTTATAATGAGTTTGAGTGTGCAATGCAGGCAGACGTGCTGCAAATATCTTTGCACTAGTGGGACTATACAAAAGTCCAATAGCCACGTTTAGGATGCCACTAGGTACACTTAGTGTTTGCTAGTATAATGGCTTAGTTATAATGAGTTGGAGTGTGCAATGCAGGCAGACGTGCTGCAAATATCTTTGCACTTGTGGGACTATACAAAAGTCCAATAGCCACGTTTAGGATGCCACTAGGTACACTTCGTGTTTGCTAGTATAATGGCTTAGTTATAATGAGTTTGAGTGTGCAATGCAGGCAGACGTGCTGCAAATATCTTTGCACTAGTGGGACTAGACAAAAGTCCAATAGCCACGTTTAGGATGCCACTAGGTACACTTAGTGTTTGCTAGTATAATGGCTTAGTTATAATGAGTTGGAGTGTGCAATGCAGGCAGACGTGCTGCAAATATCTTTGCACTAGTGGGACTAGACAAAAGTCCAATAGCCACGTTTAGGATGCCACTAGGTACACTCAGTGTTTGCTAGTATAATGGCTTAGTTATAATGAGTTGGAGTGTGCAATGCAGGCAGACGTGCTGCAAATATCTTTGCACTAGTGGGACTAGACAAAAGTCCAATAGCCACGTTTAGGATGCCACTAGGTACACTTAGTGTTTGCTAGTATAATGGCTTAGTTATAATGAGTTTGAGTGTGCAATGCAGGCAGACGTGCTGCAAATATCTTTGCACTAGTGGGACTATACAAAAGTCCAATAGCCACGTTTAGGATGCCACTAGGTACACTTAGTGTTTGCTAGTATAATGGCTTAGTTATAATGAGTTGGAGTGTGCAATGCAGGCAGACGTGCTGCAAATATCTTTGCACTTGTGGGACTAGACAAAAGTCCAATAGCCACGTTTAGGATGCCACTAGGTACACTTAGTGTTTGCTAGTATAATGGCTTAGTTATAATGAGTTGGAGTGTGCAATGCAGGCAGACGTGCTGCAAATATCTTTGCACTAGTGGGACTAGACAAAAGTCCAATAGCCACGTTTAGGATGCCACTAGGTACACTTAGTGTTTGCTAGTATAATGGCTTAGTTATAATGAGTTGGAGTGTGCAATGCAGGCAGACGTGCTGCAAATATCTTTGCACTACTGGGACTAGACAAAAGTCCAATAGCCACGTTTAGGATGCCACTAGGTACACTTAGTGTTTGCTAGTATAATGGCTTAGTTATAATGAGTTGGAGTGTGCAATGCAGGCAGACGTGCTGCAAATATCTTTGCACTAGTGGGACTAGACAAAAGTCCAATAGCCACGTTTAGGATGCCACTAGGTACACTTAGTGTTTGCTAGTATAATGGCTTAGTTATAATGAGTTGGAGTGTGCAATGCAGGCAGACGTGCTGCAAACATCTTTGCACTAGTGGGACTATAAAGAAGTCCAATAGCCACGTTTAGGATGCCACTAGGTACACTTAGTGTTTGCTAGTATAATGGCTTAGTTATAATGAGTTTGAGTGTGCAATGCAGGCAGACGTGCTGCAAATATCTTTGCACTAGTGGGACTATACAAAAGTCCAATAGCCACGTTTAGGATGCCACTAGGTACACTTAGTGTTTGCTAGTATAATGGCTTAGTTATAATGAGTTGGAGTGTGCAATGCAGGCAGACGTGCTGCAAATATCTTTGCACTTGTGGGACTATACAAAAGTCCAATAGCCACGTTTAGGATGCCACTAGGTACACTTCGTGTTTGCTAGTATAATGGCTTAGTTATAATGAGTTTGAGTGTGCAATGCAGGCAGACGTGCTGCAAATATCTTTGCACTAGTGGGACTAGACAAAAGTCCAATAGCCACGTTTAGGATGCCACTAGGTACACTTAGTGTTTGCTAGTATAATGGCTTAGTTATAATGAGTTGGAGTGTGCAATGCAGGCAGACGTGCTGCAAATATCTTTGCACTAGTGGGACTAGACAAAAGTCCAATAGCCACGTTTAGGATGCCACTAGGTACACTTAGTGTTTGCTAGTATAATGGCTTAGTTATAATGAGTTTGAGTGTGCAATGCAGGCAGACGTGCTGCAAATATCTTTGCACTAGTGGGACTAGACAAAAGTCCAATAGCCACGTTTAGGATGCCACTAGGTACACTCAGTGTTTGCTAGTATAATGACTTAGTTATAATGAGTTGGAGTGTGCAATGCAGGCAGACGTGCTGCAAATATCTTTGCACTAGTGGGACAATAATGAAGTCCAACAGCCACTTTTAGGATGCCACTAAGTTTCCTCAGTGTTTGCTAGTATAATGGCTTAGTAACAATGAGTTTGACTGTGCAATGCAGGCAGACGTGCTGCAAATATCTTTGCACTAGTGGGACTATACAAAAGTCCAATAGCCACGTTTAGGATGCCACTAGGTACACTGAGTGTTTGCTAGTATAATGGCTTAGTTATAATGAGTTGGAGTGTGCAGAGGACAGGAGGGTACAGTGCCAGGATTGTGGGGCTCTGGGTAGAGGAATGGAAGCCTGCCTTTCTATTCCCTCCTAATGGGTAAATGCAGCGACGAAATCCCTGACCTTAGCTACACAGACGCTGTCTCTGTTTTCAGGACCTGTCACTTATGGCTCTGACCCTGCCGGTACGAGCCCTTAAAAGGACTGATAGAAAGTGCTCTCCCTAAGCTGTCTAGCACTGTGTATGGAGCGTATACAGCAGTATCGGCGATAGGACTCAGGACGGAGCTGCGCCAGTGATGTCTGACACCAAGGACGCAGAAGGCAGATAATGGCGTGATGGAGGAAAATGTCCGGTTTTATAATGCAGGGACATGTGACATGGACATCCTATCACACATGCCGTTGCTTCTCTGGCTAAAAGTCCACTTAGCTGTGTGTGTGTCTGGGATTGGCTGACATGCTGGCCCGCCCCACAAGACGTGCGCGCTTAGGGAAGGAAGACAAGGAAAAAAAAAAAATATTATACAAACAGCAGTGATCTGAAGGCACTGTTCACGCACACTATACACTGAAATTTCATAGTAGTGTGAGTCACAGAGTGACTTACACTCTTACAGCGGAAAGTCAGCTAGGAATTAGCTGTTTTTTTGCTGCTAGAACCATTATCGAACGTTTCTAGAACTATCGAGCTTTTGCAAAAAGCTCGAGTTCTAGTTCGATCTAGAACAGGCCCCAAAATCACTCGAGCCTAGAACTGGAGAACCTCGAACCTAGAACCGCGCTCAACTCTATAAATGACAGTGTCGGTAAAAAATTATTTATCTCCCATCTGGCATTTACAAACATGATAAATCTCCTCCCCAGTCCCCCGGTGTCGCCAAAGTGCCCCCCCTGATGCCCTCCCAGAAATCCAAGATGTTCGCGCGCACAGCAGCGCGCCGGCCGCATTCACCCTACTCCCCTGATTTCTGTCGCATGTGCCATGACTCATGCGACAGAAAACTCCTCCCCAGGCCCTGCCAGGTCACCCCCTATAACCTCACCGGTGTTCCCCGGTGTCCCACGGTACCTGTGCAGCGTTGATCCCCCCACGGCCCTCTCCTTCACAATAGACGCTGCCGCATGCACAGAGCGGCTGTCAGCTCAAGTTCCTGTGTTCAGACACAGTGAGTGGTGGTTATGCATCTGTAAGCTAAATGGGCGGCACGGTGGCTCAGTTGTTAGCACTGCAGTCTTGCAGCGCTGAGGTCCTGGGTTCAATTCCCACCAAGAACACCATCTGCAAGGAGTTTGTATGTTCTCCCCGTTTTTGCGTGGGTTTCCTCTGGGTACTCCGGTTTCCTCCCACACTCCAAAGACATACAGCGCTATGGAATTAATAACGCCATATAAATGAATAAATTATTATTATTACTGCAATGCCCTGCTCATGAGTAGAGTTGAGCGCGGTTCGTGGTTCGAGGTTCTCCAGTTCTAGGCTCGAGTGATTTTGGGGCATGTTCTAGATCGAACTAGAACTCGAGCTTTTTACAAAAGCTCGATAGTTCTAGAAACGTTCGAGAACGGTTCTAGCAGCAAAAAACCAGCTAAATCCTAGCTTGGTTTCTGCTGTAATAGTGTAAGTCACTCTGTGAATCACACTATTATGACATTTCAGTGTATAGTGTGCGTGAACAGCGCCTTCAGATCACTGCTGTTTCTATAATGGCGATCGCCATTTTTTTTTTTTTTTTTCTTGTCTTCCTTCCCTAAGCGCGCGCGTCTTGTGGGGCGGGCCAGCATGTCAGCCAATCCCAGACACACACACAGCTAAGTGGACTTTTAGCCAGAGAAGCAACGGCATGTGTGATAGGATGTCCATGTCACATGTCCCTGCATTATAAAAACGGACATTTTCCTCCAGGACGCTATTATCTGCCTTCTGCGTCTTTGGTGTCAGACATCACTGTCGCAGCTCCGTCCTCCTGAGTCCTATCGCCGATACAGCTGTATGCGCTGCATACACAGCGTTAGACAGCTTAGGGAGAGCACTTTCTAGCAGTCCTTTTAAGGGCTCAAACCGGCAGGGTCAGAGAGCCATAGGTGACAGGTCCTGAAAACAGCAACAGCGTCTGTGTAGCCAAGGTCAGGGATTTCCTCCCTGCATTTCACCATTAGGAGGGAATAGAAAGGCAGGCTTCCATTCCTCTACCCAGAGCCCCACAATCCTGCCACTGTACCCTCTTGTCCTCTGCACACTCCAACTCATTATAACTAAGCCATTATACTAGCAAACACTCAGTGTACCTAGTGGCATCCTATCTGTGGCTATTGGACTTTGCTATAGTCCCACTAGTGCAAAGACATTTGCAGAGCGCGTCTGCCTGCATTGCACACTCCAACTCATTATAACTAAGCCATTATACTAGCAAACACTCAGTGTACCTAGTGGCATCCTATCTGTGGCTATTGGACTTTGCTATAGTCCCACTAGTGCAAAGACATTTGCAGAGCGCGTCTGCCTGCATTGCACACTCCAACTCATTATAACTAAGCCATTATACTAGCAAACACTCAGTGTGCCTAGTGGCATCCTATACGTGGCTATTGGACTTTGCTATAGTCCCACTAGTGCAAAGACATTTGCAGAGCGCGTCTGCCTGCATTGCACACTCCAACTCATTATAACTAAGCCATTATACTAGCAAACACTCAGTGTACCTAGTGGCATCCTATCTGTGGCTATTGGACTTTGCTATAGTCCCACTAGTGCAAAGACATTTGCAGAGCGCGTCTGCCTGCATTGCACACTCCAACTCATTATAACTAAGTCATTATACTAGCAAACACTCAGTGTACCTAGTGGCATCCTATACGTGGCTATTGGACTTTGCTATAGTCCCACTAGTGCAAAGACATTTGCAGAGCGCGTCTGCCTGCGTTGCACACTCCAACTCATTATAACTAAGCCATTATACTAGCAAACACTCAGTGTACCTAGTGGCATCCTATCTGTGGCTATTGGACTTTGCTATAGTCCCACTAGTGCAAAGACATTTGCAGAGCGCGTCTGCCTGCATTGCACACTCCAACTCATTATAACTAAGCCATTATACTAGCAAACACTCAGTGTACCTAGTGGCATCCTATCTGTGGCTATTGGACTTTGCTATAGTCCCACTAGTGCAAAGACATTTGCAGAGCGCGTCTGCCTGCATTGCACACTCCAACTCATTATAACTAAGCCATTATACTAGCAAACACTCAGTGTACCTAGTGGCATCCTATCTGTGGCTATTGGACTTTGCTATAGTCCCACTAGTGCAAAGACATTTGCAGAGCGCGTTTGCCTGCATTGCACACTCCAACTCATTATAACTAAGCCATTATACTAGCAAACACTCAGTGTACCTAGTGGCATCCTATACGTGGCTGGCTATTTGACTTTGCTATAGTCCCACTAGTGCAAAGACATTTGCAGAGCGCGTCTGCCTGCATTGCACACTCCAACTCATTATAACTAAGCCATTATACTAGCAAACACTCAGTGTACCTAGTGGCATCCTATCTGTGGCTATTGGACTTTGCTATAGTCCCACTAGTGCAAAGACATTTGCAGAGCGCGTCTGCCTGCATTGCACACTCCAACTCATTATAACTAAGCCATTGTACTAGCAAACACTCAGTGTACCTAGTGGCATCCTATACGTGGCTATTGGACTTTGCTATAGTCCCACTAGTGCAAAGACATTTGCAGAGCGCGTCTGCCTGCATTGCACACTCCAACTCATTATAACTAAGCCATTATACTAGCAAACACTCAGTGTACCTAGTGGCATCCTATACGTGGCTATTGGACTTTGCTATAGTCCCACTAGTGCAAAGACATTTGCAGAGCGCGTCTGCCTGCATTGCACACTCCAACTCATTATAACTAAGCTATTATACTAGCAAACACTCAGTGTACCTAGTGGCATCCTATCTGTGGCTATTGGACTTTGCTATATTCCCACTATTGCAAAGACATTTGCAGAGCGCGTCTGCCTGCATTGCACACTCCAACTCATTATAACTAAGCCATTAGACTAGCAATTTTTGCTGACAGTTTAAGGCCTGTAGTTGCATTGTCAGGGATATTTATTCTTTATTATTCTGCTGTTAATAAAGCTAGACCACCACCGCAATCTACACCACCTCTCAATTTTTACTACCACATTTTCAGTCCACAATCTTGTCGCAATCAACATGAGTGGCAAAATGACAGATGCTGGTGGAAAGGGGAAGAGGCGTGGTGGAAAAGGCAAAAAAGGTTTTGTCCGTGGGGAAGGTGGCAAAGCTCCATTATCATCTGCTGAAGATAGACCCTCTACCAGCAAAAGTAAGATGTCTACTACTTACCATGGACAATCCGATGTGCTCCCTTTTTTATGGACACGAACAACAGGAAGAAAGGTAGATGATGGGCAAAAAAGGAAAATGCTTGAATGGATCTCAAGTGGTCCAACAAGTGCCCTCTCAGCCACTTCAAGTACCGCATCCAAAAAACACCAGTCCTCTGAGTTGTCATCCCAATCACACTTGATTTCTCCCAGCTCTGAAGTCTCCATCAGCCCTGCACAGTATGGTGGAACTGAGATGGCTGAGTCTGCAGAGCTGTTCAGTCACACTATAGCCTGGGAATCAGAGGTCTGCTCCCAAGCTACAGTGAGTACAGAACAGGAAATGGTCTGCAGTGATGCCCAGAACCTTTGTGACTCTGATTCAGGCCGTGAGGACCAAGTTTCTGAGCATAATGTTGACCCTTTGTCACAAACTGTAACACCTGTGGTTATAGACAATGAGGAACATTCTGATGAAGATGAGACGCAGATACCCGATTGGGATGACAACTTAAATATTCGGTCAGGGCAAGAAGAGGCTCGGTCTGAGGGGGAGGGGAGTGCAAACACAACAATTGATGATGAAGTTCTAGATCCCACCTTCTGTCAACCCCCAGTCAGGCACTCGAGTAGGTCAACAGAGGCGGTGGAGGAGGATGCAACCGACGACGAAGTTACCTTGCGCCTTCCTGGACAGAGTCGGAGCACTGGTAGCACGTCTACAACTGCATCCTCAGCCACCACTCTGCCTCTGAGCATTATTCGGGGTGGATCAACAGGTCGCATGGCCTCTAAGCCTTGCCTAGCCTGGTCCTTTTTTGACATAGAAAAAGATCGCCCAAATTATGTGATATGTAAAATTTGTCATGGTTCTCTTAGTAGAGGTCAAAACCTCAGCAGTTTGACAACTTCTTCCATGAATCGTCACATGAATAAATATCATATGGCCCGGTGGGAAGCTCACCGTGCTGCAATGCGGCCTAGCGGAGCGAACCATCCACCGCCTGCCCCTTCCAGTGCATCCGCGCGCTCGTCATCTTCTAGGACTGTGGGGACAGCTGTCACACCTGTTTTTCCACCCACAACTTCCACCACTGTAACCGCAACAGGCAGTTTGCTTGGTAGGTCGTCAGTTGTTTTGGAAGGGGAAACAAGTGAGTGTGTACAGCTCTCTCAGACATCGATAGCACCAACTTTGGATGAAGGCAACATCATGTCTCCGCCTGCACTTTCCTCACAAAGCTGCATTTTTCCAGGGACACCCTACTCAACACCATCTACACACAGCAGCCAGATCTCTGTCCCTCAGATGTGGTCAAATAAAAGGCCACTTCCTGCGACCCATGACAAAGCGAAGAGGTTGACTCTATCCCTCTGTAAGCTGTTGGCTACCGAAATGCTGCCTTTCCGCCTAGTGGACACACAGGATTTTAGAGACCTTATGTCTGTCGCTGTGCCCCAGTACCAGATGCCTAGTCGCCACTACTTCTCTAAGAAAGGTGTGCCCGCGCTACACCAGCATGTCGCACACAACATCACCGCTTCATTGAGAAACTCTGTGTGTGAACGGGTGCATTTCACCACCGATACTTGGACCAGTAAGCATGGACAGGGACGTTACATGTCGCTGACTGGGCACTGGGTAACTATGGTGATAGATGGTGAAGGGTCTGCTGCACAAGTTTTGCCGTCCCCACGACTTGTGTGTCAATCCTCTGTCTGTCCAAGTTCCGCCACTGCTTCTGCATCCTCCAGCTCATCTGGGTCCTCCACCTCCGCCCCAAGCCTGCCTGGTCAGGCCACCAGCGTTCTCACTGCGCAGAAGGAATCACGCACCCCTCATTACTATGCTGGCAGCAGAGCGCAACGGCATCAGGCGGTCTTTAGCTTGACATGTCTTGGGAATAAGAGTCACACAGCTGAGGAGTTGTGGTCAGCTCTGCGGTCCGAGTTTAATAAATGGTTGTCTCCACTCAACCTGCAGCCTGGTAAGGCCGTGTGCGACAATGCTGCAAACCTGGGTGCGGCCCTTCGCCTGGGCAAGGTGACACACGTACCTTGTATGGCTCACGTGTTGAACCTTGTCGTGCAGCAATTTTTAACACAGTATCCCGGGCTAGATGGCCTTCTGAACAGGGCACGAAAACTGTCTGCTCACTTCCGCCGTTCAAGCGCCGCAGCTGAGCGACTTGCATCGCTCCAGAAGTCTTTCGGCCTGCCGGTTCATCGCCTGAAATGCGATGTGCCGACACGCTGGAATTCAACTCTCCACATGTTACAGCGACTGTGGCAGCACCGCCGAGCCCTGGTGCAATACGTCATGACGTATAGCCTGGGCCAACGAGATGCAGAGGTGGGGCAGATCACCCTGATGGAGTGGTCTCAGATCAAGGACCTATGCACCCTTCTGCACAGTTTCGACATGGCGACGAATATGTTTAGCGCTGACAATGCCATTATCAGCATGACGATTCCAGTCATTTACATGCTGGAACACACGCTAAACACTATTCGGAGTCAGGGGGTGGGACAACAGGAAGGGGATGAACTACAGGAGGATTCATATGCGCAAGGGACAACAACATCACCAAGGTCCAGACGTTCATCATCACCAAGGCGCCAGGCATGGGAGCATGGGGGACAGGGATCAACAAGGGCGCATGGTAGCAGGCGAGATGTTGAGGAAGGTGCAGGAGGACATGAAGAAATGGAGGACGAACTGTCCATGGACATGGAAGACTCAGCAGATGAGGGAGACCTTGGTCAAATTTCAGTTGAAAGAGGTTGGGGGGAGATGTCAGAGGAAGAAAGAACGGTTAGCACCTCTATGCCACAAACACAGCGTGGACTTGGTCCGCATGGCTGCGCAAGACACATGAGTGCCTTCTTGTTGCACTACCTCCAACATGACCCTCGTATTGTCAAAATTAGAAGTGATGATGACTACTGGCTTGCCACACTATTAGATCCCCAGTACAAGTCCAAATTTTGTGACATAATTCCAGCCATAGAAAGGGACGCACGTATGCAGGAGTATCAGCAGAAGCTGTTACTCGAGCTTAGATCCGCTTTTCCACCAAACAACCGTGCAGGTGCAGGGAGTGAATCTCCCAGTTGTAACTTGACAAACATGGGACGGTCTCGTCATCTTCAACAGTCTACACGTACCAGTAGGACCGTATCTGGTGCTGGTAACAGCAATTTTATGGAATCTTTTCATAATTTTTTTAGACCCTCCTTTGCAAGGCCACCAGAGACAACAAGTCTGACACATAGTCAACGGCTGGAGAGGATGATACAGGAGTATCTCCAAATGAACATCGATGCCATGACTGCAACTGGAGCCTTGCTCCTTTTGGGCTTCAAACCTAGAAAAATGGCCAGAGCTATCAACTTACGCCTTGGAGATTTTGTCATGTCCAGCTGCCAGCGTTGTCTCTGAACGTGTCTTCAGTGCTGCTGGGTGTGTGCTGACAGATAAGCGCACGCGTCTGTCCAGTGACAATGTGGACAGACTGACGTTCATCAAAATGAACAAGTCATGGATCCAGAAGGAATTTACAACCCCTGTGTCATCCTGGGGAGAGTAAATGCTTGTAGATTTGGAATGTGCTTGATGCAAATCTAGCTGTGAAGTGTACAACTGGGGCACAACTGCTGCCACTGAAGGGGTGGGTGTGTGTGGAGCACAATTTTTGGAAAAAAGGGAGACTCCGCTTGGAGTAACCCTTGCTTACATTGTTTTTAAAAGAAGCCAAGATGAACAGAGCTGGGATCAGGAAAGACTTTGCTACCTACTCCGGTGTCATCCTGGGGACGGTTAATTATGGCGTATTTTTGAATGTGCTTGATGCAAATCTAGCTGTGAAGTGTACAACTAGGGCACAAGTGCTGCCACTGAAGGGGTGGGTGTGTGTGGGGCACAATTTTTGGAAAAAAGGGAGGCTCCGCTTGGAGTAACCCTTGCTTGATGTGTTTTTAAAAGAAGCCAAGATGAACAGAGCTGGGATCAGGAAAGACTTTGCTACCTACCCCAGTGTCATCCTGGGGACGGTTAATTATGGCGTATTTTTGAATGTGCTTGATGCAAATCTAGCTGTGAAGTGTACAACTGGGGCACAACTGCTGCCACTGAAGGGGTGGGTGTGTTTTGGGCCCAATTTTTGGAAAAAAGGGAGACTCCGCTTGGAGTAACCCTTGCTTACATTGTTTTTAAAAGAAGCCAAGATGAACAAGTCATGGGTCAGCAAAGACTTTATCTACCTACCCCGGTGTCATCCTGGGGACGGTTAATTATGGCGTATTTTTGAATGTGCTTGATGCAAATCTAGCTGTGAAGTGTACAACTGGGGCACAACTGCTGCCACTGAAGGGGTGGGTGTGTGTGGGGCCCAATTTTTGGAAAAAATGGAGACTCCGCTTGGAGTAACCCTTGCTTGATGTGTTTTTAAAAGAAGACAAGATGAACAGAGCTGGTATCAGGATAGACTTTGCTACCTACCCCGGTGTCATCCTGGGGACGGTTAATTATGGCGTATTTTTGAATGTGCTTGATGCAAATCTAGCTGTGAAGTGTACAACTGGGGCACAACTGCTGCCACTGAAGGGGTGGGTGTGTGTGGGGCACAATTTTTGGAAAAAAGGGAGACTCCGCTTGGAGTAACCCTTGCTTGATGTGTTTTTAAAAGAAGCCAAGATGAACAGAGCTGGGATCAGGAAAGACTTTGCTACCTACCCCAGTACCTTGCGGTGTTTTACATGACTTTAGAAGGGCGTGCCATGCCTATATCTGTGTGTCCTCCTCTTTTTCCTTGTCCAGCTGTTTTGTTTTCGCATGAGTATATGTCCTTGTCACTTTCCCATGTGTTTGTGTTGTGTTGTGAGTTGTTTGTCACCTTTTGGACACTTTTGAGGGTGTTTTCTAGGTGTTTTTCTGTGTTTGTGATTGCCTGCCATTGTTTCCTATTGGCTCGAGTTCGGTTCGTCGAACGTTCGACGAACCGAACTCGAACGGGACCTCCGTTCGGCGAACCGACCTCGAGCCGAACCGGGACCGGTTCGCTCATCTCTACTCATGAGATAAGGAACATAATTGATCAGGAGAGCTATATACTACATTTCCAAATGGAGGGATTTGCTTTTATAGTTTCCCTGCTGAACGACTACCAAACATGAGAGTCCGTTATATGCCACAAGAAAACACATCTAAATAGCGAGCTCTGTTGTTAAGTATTCATTCAGCTGGATAACTGGACTTAAAGGGGTATTCCATCTCCAAGATCCTATCCCCAATATATAGTAGGTGGAATATCAATAATATCAGCAAATACCAATATTTGGAAATGTAGAATAGTTCTCCTGATTAGGCATGCCCTTACCTCATGAGCAGGGCATTGCAGCTTTGGTAGCAACCATTACGACATGGACTCTGCTGCTGTGGACCTGGGGAGAGTGAGTGCAGATTCATTGCACCCACATTCCTCACATGAAGGGTCCGCACTCCTAGAAAATGGGGGATACGTTCCCTGAGTGTCTCCCCCCATATTCTAGACGGTCCAGAGTCATCGTGGGACCCCTTTATTTTTTTTCTTACAATAAATTGGTGAAAGAGCGAATGTTTTGCGGACTGTTTTTTCAAATAAATTTCTTTTGTCGATTTTTTTTGTTAGTACTTACAGTTTATGATGTTGGGTATCTAATAGACGCCATGACATCACAAAATGCTGGGCTTGATCTCAGGTGACTTTACAGCTAGTATCAACCCGATTTATTACCCCGTTTGCCACTGCAACAGGGCATGGGATGAGCTGGGGTGAAGCGCCAGGATTGGTGCATCTAGTGGATGCACCACGTCTGGGGTGCCTGCGGCCTGCTATTTTTAGGCTGTGAAGGCCCAATAACTATGGACCTTCCCACCCTGAGAATACCAGACCACAGCTGTCCGCTTTACCTTGGCTGGTGATCCAATTTGGGGGGGAGCCTACTTTTTTTGTGTAATTATTAATATTTATAAAATAATTATAAAAAAAGAGCCTGGGGGGACCTCCACATTGGATCCCCAACCACGGTAAAGCTGCCAGCTGTGGTTTTCAGGCTACAGCCGTCTGCTTTACCCTAGCTGGCTATCAAAAATGGGGGGACCCAACGTCATTTTTTTTTTAACTATTTTTTAAATAGAAAAAATTAATGGGCTTCCCTGTATTTTGATTGCCAACCAAGGTAACGGCAGGCAGATGTGGGTGGCAACCCATAGCTGTCTGCTTTATTTGCGCTGAGAATCAAAAATACCGCGGAGCGCTACGTCATTTCTTTTAAAGATTTATTTTTACAGCACTGTGATGTCCAGCAATCAAAATACAGGGAAGCCCATTTTGTTTTTAGTTATTTAAATAAATAATTAAAAAAAAAATATATGGGCTCCCGCTGCATTTTTTGTATTGCTAGCTAAGGGTAATCCAAGCAGCTACTGGCTGCTAACCCCCACTGCTTGGTGTTACCTTCACTGGCAATGGAAAATCCAGGGAAGCATTTTTTTTTTTTTTGCCAAAAAACTTGAGCTTCGCCATATTTTTGTATGCTAGCCAGGTATAGCAGGCAGGTGCTGCAAGAGTTGGATACAGCGCCAGAAGATGGCGCTTCTATGAAAGTGCCATTTTCTGAGGCGGCTGCAGACTGCAATTCGCAGCAGTGGGGCCCAGAAAGCTCAGGCCAACCTGTGCTGCGGATTTCAATCCCCAGCTGCCTAGTTGTACCTGGCTGGACACAAAAATGGGGCGAAGCCTACGTCATTTGTTTTCTAATTATTTCATGAAATTCATGAAATAATAAAAAAAGGGCTTCCCTTTATTTTTGGTTCCCAGCCGGGTACAAATAGGCAACTGGGGGTTGGGGGCAGCCGTACCTGCCTGCTGTACCTGGCTAGCATACAAAAATATGGCGAAGCCCACATAATTTTTTCAGGGGGCAAAAAACTCCTGCATACTGTCCTGGATGGAGTATGCTGAGCCTTGTAGTTCTGCAGCTGCTCTCTGTCTGTATGGAGAAGAGCAGACAGCAGCTGCAGAACTACAAGGCTCAGCATACTCCATCCAGGACAGTATGCAGAAGTTTTTTGCCCACCAAAAAAATGACGTGGGCTTAGCCATATTTTTGTATGCTAGCCAGGTACAGCAGGCAGCCACGGGCTGCCTCCAACCCCCAGTTGCCTATTTGTACCCGGCTGGGAACCAAAAATATAGGGAAGCCCGTTTTTTTTAATTATTTCACTTATTTCATGAAATAATTAAAAAACAAATGACGTGGGCTTCGCCCCATTTTTGTGTCCAGCCAGGTACAACTAGGCAGCTGGGGATTGGAATCCGCAGCACAGGTTAGCCCGAGGTTTCTGGGCGCCTCTGCTGCGAATTGCAGTCCACAGCCGCCCCAGAAAATGGCGCTTTCATAGAAGCGCCATCATGTGGCGCTGTATCCAACTCTTCCAACAGCCCTGAAGCCGGGTGGCTTGTTGGTAAATAATGAGTTCATACTAGCTTTGTTTTACTAGCTAGTATTAAGCCAGAGATTCTTAATGTCAGGCACGTTTGACCTGGCCATTAAGAATCTCAAATAAAGGGTTAAAAAAAAGATACCACACAGAGAAAAAATACTTTAATAGAAATAAATACACAGACACATTAGAGACTCCATCTTTATTACCCCCTGTCAGCCCTCCACGATCCATGGTCTTCTGTCTTTCTCATTCAACAAATCCAGCTCTGCTCCATCACTGCTGCATGGGGGAAGACGCTGCT
Organism: Anomaloglossus baeobatrachus; assembly: GCF_048569485.1. Taxonomy (NCBI): domain Eukaryota; kingdom Metazoa; phylum Chordata; class Amphibia; order Anura; family Aromobatidae; genus Anomaloglossus; species Anomaloglossus baeobatrachus. The sequence goes on from NC_134353.1 coordinate 553,276,999, forward strand.
TCCCGTGCAGCCTTCACTCCGTGAAGGCTGCACGGGAAGCAGCGTGCAGCCTTCACTCCGTGAGAGATTAGTGCTGCTGGCTGTTAGCGGTAACAGCGGTAATGCTGACAGACGCGTTACCATAGCAACGGTGCTCCGATCATGTGATTCCCGGAGCCGCGGTTAGCGGTGACGTCACTGCTAACTGCGTTGCTATGGCAACAGTGATCTCTGTTAATGACCGGCTGTCTCAGCCAGTCCCTAAAGGAACGGGGAGTCGGCCGTGTGCTAGAGCATGCCGCCGGTACACGGCGATACATATATGTGCACCGTGTACCGGAGAGTGCAATGACAGGACCTAGGACAGTAAGGAGTATGCTGGGCTCACTACTATATACCTGGTGCTCAGGAGAAAAAAGGTCCGTATATTCAAAGAGAATCCCGGCACACAGTATGGAAAGAGGAAAATAGTCAATGATTCTTGTTGTATGTTGTAGTTTTATTCAAGAAAAGTTCTCACAGCAAGTTGTAATAAAGTCTTTTCATGATAACAGGAAATTGCATTAAAGTCCGACGTTTCGGCTCTTAATTAAGCCTTCATCAGGGACCAAAAGATACTGGATATGAACAGACAAGATCACAGAAGACATAATTACAATAATATCATGTTCTGAATAAAAACATAGCAACAGAGTTTTATCAGGTAATGTGATACACAAACGTGAAAACAGTGTACGTGAGGCTAAGTGAGTCAGATGAACATCCGATGGAAGGGAGGGGAGGGAAAAAAGGGGAAGAGGAAGAAATGAACATAAGAAGGAACAAGAAAGAAGGGAAAGGGGGATAGAGAGAGAAGGAAGCAACGGAGGAGAAAGAAGGGAAAAATGAAACATACCCGTACTGATGTTATCATAAAAGAGTCCTATTAACAACACTAGAGTTTGAAGCGCTAATGAAAGAGAAAAAGGAAATTATAATCGCCCAGAGGTGATAAAAAAAATTTTTGTTAACCTATGAAACAGAACAATGGCCAATGGACTTACATTCAGAAAATATGGATCTTCCAAAAAATGGAGAACTTCGGTTATCAAATGTAGGTCAATTTTTTTATCACATCTGGGCGATTATAATTTCCTTTTTCTCTTTCATCAGCGCTTCAAACTCTAGTGTTGTTAATAGGACTCTTTTATGATAACATCAGTACGGGTATGTTTCATTTTTCCCTTCTTTCTCCTCCGTTGCTTCCTTCTCTCTCTATCCCCCTTTCCCTTCTTTCTTGTTCCTTCTTATGTTCATTTCTTCCTCTTCCCCTTTTTTCCCTCCCCTCCCTTCCATCGGATGTTCATCTGACTCACTTAGCCTCACGTACACTGTTTTCACGTTTGTGTATCACATTACCTGATAAAACTCTGTTGCTATGTTTTTATTCAGAACATGATATTATTGTAATTATGTCTTCTGTGATCTTGTCTGTTCATATCCAGTATCTTTTGGTCCCTGATGAAGGCTTAATTAAGAGCCGAAACGTCGGACTTTAATGCAATTTCCTGTTATCATGAAAAGACTTTATTACAACTTGCTGTGAGAACTTTTTCTTGAATAAAACTACAACATACAACAAGAATCATTGACTATTTTCCTCTTTCCATACTGTGTGCCGGGATTCTCTTTGAATATAAGGACCTAGGACAGGACATGACATCAAAGCCATGTGACCAGTCTGTAGCCAATGAGATAATAGCCACGTGACTGGTCATATGGCTATTTTGATGACATCACGGAAGGTCCTGTCAGTGCTGGTTATCGGGAGGACGCAGCGATCATCGGAAGGAATAGTGACAGGAGACAGAGTGCAGGACACATCACGGTCACCGGTAAGTGTTATGGCAATGTTTAATAACTGTATGTGTACATTTCTAATGCGTTTTTATGTGTTTGTGATTGCCTCCCATTATTTCCTATTGGTTCGAGTTCGGTTCGTCGAACGTTCGCCGAACCGAACTCGAACGGGACCTCGGTTCGGCGAACCGAGCTCGAGCCGAACCGCGGCTGGTTCGCTCATCTCTAGTTATGATATAAATTGCCGTACCCTGTGCAGGCATCTTTTTAATTATTTTATTCTTTGTAGTGTTTGGTTCTATGTTTTTAACCTTGACCTTTTATTTCCACTAGTATTGGGCCTTGTTGGTGGTTTGAAATTTTGGATTCTCGAACCTGTTTTCACTATTTTGAATGGTCATCTAGCAACTGGAATCCCATCCGGCTTTATATCTACTCTGTGAATGACTACAAGATCTGGTGGAAATCTTTTGAATTTGACATCCACAGATGCCCTGTCTATATATTTATATATATGTTTTACAATCTAGTATGAAACATGTGGAATATATCAATTTTGATGTGTATTTTCCTTCTCCATTATTTTTATTAGTATTTTCTATATATGATCAACATTAATTATGGGATAATTATAGCCAGTTTTGGCGCAGGAATAATATATAATTAATTTTATTTGATATATTCTGGTTAGATACTTATAGTATATACATTTGTGGGTGTCGTATAATTAATGATACTTTGTATGTGAGTATATACTGTATTCATAGAATGTTTTATGTTTATGATATACCTCCTATTCTTTCACATATATCTTTGATATGGCGGCTGAATAGGATGTGTTTTGAGTTCCATTAGGAGATATATTTGGACTGATTGTGAATTATGAATTAAATTGTCTACATGAATTGTCACAGCTACATTGATATAGCAGATATGACAATATATAGTTATATATATTATATAGTTATAGTGAATATTAATTTTCACTTAATGTATATTGTCTATATAAATAAATGTCCCTTAAATGACGACCCATGTGTATAAATGTGCATGTGTACACATGTGTATATATAGATATAGATATATATCTATATATATATGTGGGATGAGATCCTGTGAGTGCTGCTCCTTGGCAGGCGTTGGACTGTAATATAGCCGCTAGCCCAATTGCCGTCATATGACATTACCGATGGATCAGTCCTCTTATCTTTAGAAATGCTGAGCACACTGGTACGCGTGCGCTGTGTGGCGGTCCGCTGCCTGGCCGTCATGCTGTGTCTGATCCGGTCAGATGGTCACGGGTTTTGACACGTGGCTGGTGGCGCGGCTGCCGGCCTGGGGGCAGAGTTTTCGCCATGTGGTGGCATGCGTCAGAGAGGTGATGCTCTGTGATTGGACAATTGTCATTTATAAACCGCATATCCTGGCCCTTTTAACCACGCCCCCTGACGAAGGTAACCCAGCGTTACCGAAACAGCCGTCGGGCGGTCTACGGAGCCCCCCTCCTTCCTGATATCTACCATCTGATCTGTGCCCGTGTATGTACATTATTATGGATCTATCAAAATTATAGTGACTTTAAAATCCTATGGTTGCATGCATGGGAAAGTATAGATGGATATATAGTGACACCTAGTGGGCATTGTATGCATATACTGGGTTAATGCCATCTCAGAGGTTATATGTATTGTACATGGAGGGATCCGTGACCTCTTGGGGTAATAAAATTCCTGCACCAATTTTTTCCACCCTTTTTATGTTGTTTGTTGTAATTATACAATAAAAATGTTTGCAATTCTATTATTGGGAGTTTGATCATTTTTCTTTCTGGTGGTTTAGTTAATCAATAGCGATTTGCCCCTAATAGTCCTGTCCTACACTTTGGCTTATTATTGTTGAACATATATTTTGGAATATTAAATAATCATGTATCAAATGTATTTTGATAATCATAACCATGTGTAGGTGGTTGTTGATTATGTATTTGGTGTTCTAAATTCCCGTAGGCTGAGGCCACAAGGTACCTCATGTTTTCCCTAAACTTTTGGACATAATTCAAAATGGGAACCTCTTCTGTAGGGATGGCACCCTACAACTCTTTTGCACCAGCTCCAAAGGCCCTCGTACTTTTTGGCCATATAGCAATTCGAAGGAAGATAAACTGGTAGAATCCTGCGGCACCTCCCGGTAGGCGAAGATGACCTGCTGCAGCTTTTTCACCCAGGCTTCCCCCTCAGACTCCACATACTGGTCAATGAGCTGTTTGAATGTTCCATTGAAGTGCTGACATAACCTGTTTGTTTCAGGATGGTAGAAGGTAGTGTGCATTAGGCGGATTCAAGGTTACGACCAGAGGGTCCAAATCAGCTCAATTTAGAACTGGCCCCCTGGTCAGTGAATGTCTGCTGTGGAAACACTACTCAACTAAAGATGTCTAGTAGATCTTTAACCACATGCTCCTCATCTATGGATCACAGAGCAATAGCCTCCATAAAGTAGGTGGCAAAGTCAACCAGCGTGAGCATGAACCTCTTTCAGCTATGGCTGGGGATGACTAATCAGCCTACTACATCGATTGCAACCCTCTGGAAAGCTTCACCTATCAAGGGCATGGATTGGAGCAGGATATGACAGAGTGCTCCCCCCATCCATTGACACACTGAACAAGAGGCTTGGCATTTCTGCACCTCATGAGTGACCCTCAGCTAAAAGAAACTACACAGCAGGTGGATCCGTTCTTTTTGACCCCCAAGTACCCAGCTGCAGGAACATCATGGGCCAAATGCAGGATTTAGGGGGTCGGTATTTCTGGAGCACCATGAACTGATGGACACGGGTCCAGGAGGGGGGGGAATAAAGATAGCTGATCCTTCATTGTTTGCTTGTTCTATTAGACTGCAACATCTTCCTCTAAAGGATGCAGACTAGGACATCGCAGGGGGATGATGCAATCCATAATCAGAAGATATTTTACAAATTAGCATACAAAAAAGGGTACTGGATAGTCTTACATGAAACAATAGCTCATGTCACTTGACTTATTGAACAAAATAATACTATGTCTGGCATAATTAAGAAACGTTGACCCCCCCCTTCCCATACAAGTAGCCAGATTTTCCTCATTGACGCTGTGCTTTCACATCGGATTTTTGATATTTAATTTAAGAACAGAAAAATGTAGGGGCAGAGATCCTGATTCCATTGATGTGTCACTTACTGAGCTGTTTGATGCAATTTATATTAAATTACTGTTTTATCAGCAAGCAATTATGAAAACTAGACTAATAAACCTGCTGCCATGTAGTCCAACTACGCCCCCACCACTGATTTTGGCTATGCACAGTGTACACAGAAAGCTGCCCAAAAGTGGTGTGGGTGGAGTTATACACAGCTTAGCATTTAGAGACCTGCTAGATCTGCAGCAAATAAAAGTGTTGTTAATCAAAATTTGAACAATCAGTAAAGTAAATAACACATCGCTGGAATCACAAGTCTTTTCATCTATATAACACTCCTCTTGGCTGGGGTATCACAAATCTGGTGACAAATTCCCTTTAATAGATGGTGCTAAGCCCATGATTCTTATCAATAACAACATCTAATATATCTTACATTCTTAATACGGCATATAATTTTTATCTGATGTTTACTGATTGCTTATTAAACTCCTGCAGAACACACAGTTTTGTATATATTCTGATATTTATGGGTATCCTCAGTAACCCCCAAGAAAGCATGGAACAAATATAGGAATTCACTCAGAACTAACATTCAAAGCCACTTTGTCAGCAAAGGATTTGTTAACTGAAGTGGAAATGATGCTCTAAATTATTGCAGACCTTGGGGCAGCTGTTTTGTGATGAAGATGGAATGAACTATAATAAATAAAGACTGTTCAGGCAGTGAAACAGATCTGTGTAAAATATGCACTTTCCCAGCTCATTATTAGCTATCTGTGACTGCACCTTTCACAGTGTTGTAACAATGAATCAGAAATGTAGACACACATGAAATTTATGTTTTATTCTTTTCACTAGCATAAGAGAACCAGTTTTTGGAGGATGATAAACCACATTCTTTTGTCATTTCCTGCGATGCACCATATTTAGAACAGGCTGTTTTATTAGTTAAATGCTCAAAGAGGTTTACTGCTACTATGTGTCTGTTTTGTATATGTCCTAAATCCTGAAAACAATAGATTTTATAATATATCATTAATTGCGCTTCTTTGCTGAGTGCATTTAGATGCAGATCATGTGATCCTTTGATATTTAGGAAATTATTTCTGTTCTGTTTCATCCGTTCTGCGCATCTTCTGGGCACAGCACTTCAATGGAATGAGGGAAGCACATCACTCTGGTCCTGATGGAGGCAGAGCTGCCTTAACATGATTGGCAGAATATCTGTGCATGCACGCTGCAGACACAATCAGTCCAAAGCACGCAAAATCAAATTACAGTCTTCACTGACTTTTGCACTGATCCTTTTATCATGCACTAACCTTGTCAATGCTTTGGAGCAAAAGTGCTGTGCCCTTCTATAAACGAACATTGCAATGTGTTGTCTAATGGAGCACAGGGTACTGCTATACAGTGTTTGCAGTAAAGCATCTGACACTGTGCATATTACAGATTTTGACATTCCATTAGATAATTTCTCTGGTGTTTCTGAGCTTCACAGGCAGGCTCTGATGTCAACCATGCTCATTTTAGTCAGGCAAGCAATAGATAACCTCTGCTAGACTGCTTGTTTACTTCTAGGATCACATGTTGTAGGAAGCCTATCACATCTACTCTAATACTTATGGGGGAGAGGAGCTTCCATCCAATGCTGACTATAGTTTTATGCTGTGTTGGTCTGTGTGCTGTTGTGTCTCAGTCCTGCTGGTGATTGTGTTGATTTGTGATTGATGTTGTTGCACAGAAACCCATTGACTTGTTTCCTCCCTACTCTTATCTTACTCCTATGCCCTTATCTTATACTTCTGTGTAAAGGTCCAGTCACACTAAACAACTTACCAGTGATCCCAACAACGATAGGGATCGCTGGTAAGTTGCTAGGAGGTTGCTGGTGAGATGTCACACTGCGACGCTCCAGCGATCCCACCAGCAACCTGACCTGGCAGGGATCGCTGGAGCGTCGCTACACGAGTTGCTGGTGAGCTCACCAGCAACCAGTGACCAGCCCCCAGAGCCGCGTGGAAGATGCTGCGCTTGGTAACTAAGCTAAATATCGGGTAACCAACCCGATATTTACCTTGGTTACCAGCGCACGCAGCTACACGTGCAGAGAGCAGGGAGCAGCGCACACTGAGCGCTTGCTCCCTGCTCTCCTAGTTACAGCACACATCGGATTAATTACCCGATGTGTGCTGCAGCTAAATGTGCACAGAGCAGGGAGCAACGCACACCGCTTAGCGCTGGTTCCTTGCTCTCCTAGTTACAGCACACATCGGGTTAATTAACCCGATGTGTCCTGCAGCTACATGTGCACAGAGCAGGGAGCAGCGCACAATGCTTAGCACTGGCTCCCTGCTCTCCTAGCTACAGCACACATCGGGTTAATTAACCCGATGTGTGCTGCAGCTACATGTGCACAGAGCAGGAGCCAGCACTGATAGTGAGAGCGGCGGAGGCTGGTAACAAAGGTAAATATCGGGTAACCAAGGACAGGGCTTCTTGGTTACCCAATGTTTACTGTGGTTACCAGCCTCCGCAGAAGCCGGCTCCTGCTGCCTGCACATTTAGTTGTTGCTGTCTCGCTGTCACACACAGCAATATGTGCTTCACAGCGGGAGAGCAACAACTAAAAAATGGCCCAGGACATTCAGCAACAACCAACGACCTCACAGCAGGGGCCAGGTTGTTGCTGGATGTCACACACAGCGACATCACTAGCAACATCGCTGCTACGTCATAAAAGTTGTTCGTTAGCAGCGATGTTGCTAGCGATGTTGCTTAGTGTGACGGGGCCTTAAGCATGCTGTGAGATAGAGTTTTTGTTTCCTTGTATGTCTATTTCTGTGGACCTTATCACACTCCTGTTTTGGCCCTCCACTGGGGTTGGGGAAGGGGTATATAAGATCAGGGCTTGTCAGGAGCAGGGCCAGGGTGGCGGCTCAGATATCCTCACCTTCAGAGGTAATTCTTAGATAAGAGATAGCTAGGGACCCCTAGCCTGAAGGACAATCTAGGAGGCTCTGTCCCCTGCTTGCTCCATAAACACTGTGACAGGTACAATGCCTACATTCCAAAGCTTTGGTAAAATCAGAACATGAATAAAATCAGTACAGAGGAAGCGAACTTGTGTGCTGAATGGGTGAGCTTGCCCTGCACTGCTCAGTAGTCAACTGAGCATCCTTGTGCTCAAGATACTCAGTATCTGAACAAGTATTCTGGTACTTGGGTGCCATGCTCAATTCCCCACCAAGCATGTTTCACGGCTGATTTTAGCCACCATAGTTAGAATATAACACATCTGCAGAACCTGCAGGGCACACATCAGATTAGCCAAAGCTGATAATGAAATAAGGGGTACTTTTCACACTGCGACATCGCTACTGCGATATCGTCGGGGTCAAATCGAAAGTGACGCACATCCGGCGCCAGTAACGACATTGCAACGTGTAAAGCCTAGATGCGCCAATAAACGATCGCAAAAGCGTCGTAAATCGGTGATCTGTGTAGCGTTGGACATTTTCATAATGTCGCACCAATAGGAGATACGATGTTGTTCCTTGTTCCTGCGGCAGCACACATCGCTGTGTGTGAAGCTGCAGGAGCGAGGAACATCTCCTTACCTGCCTCCACCAGCTATGCGGAAGAAAGGAGGTGGGTGGGATGTTTACGTCCCGCTCATCTCTGCCCCTCTGTTTCTATTGGCCGCCTACCGTGTGACATTGCTGTGATGCCGCACGACCCGCCCTCTTAGGAAGGAGACGGGTCGCCAGCCAGAGCGACGTCGCAGGGCAGCTAAGTGCGTGTGAAGCTGCCATAGCGATAATGTTCGCTACGGCAGCTATCACAAGATATCGCATGTGCGACGGGGGCGGGTACTTTCGCGCTCGGCATCGCAAGCATCAGCTAGCTATGTCGCAGCGTGCAAAGTACCCCTAATGTTTGCAAGAGATGTCAAAAGCAATAAAAAAGGATTTTGGAGTTATGTCAAAAATAAAAGAAAAGTCAAAGATGTTATAGGAATTTTACAGGATGAAAATGGAGAAGTTGTAAAAAATAATGTTGAGAATGCCGAAAAATTGACAAAATTATATAGGTGGGTAGAGTACTCAAAGGGACTAACATGTGATCTCAACCCTATTTAAAAATGTACAATTTTTATTAATATTCATTAAAGTACCAAATATCCACGAACAGACACAAACATATAGATAAGAAATGGATCAGATTAACCTTGCAATTCATACAAGGAAATATATATATATATATATAAATATACTCACTCACTTAGGGAGGGGGGATACTAGCTTAGCCTTATATGGGTAGTGTATAATCTACTGGGATAGTGTATACACTACCCATATAGGGCTAAGCTAGTATCCCCCCCTCCCTAACTGAGTGAGTATATATATATATATATATATATATATATATATTTCCTTGTATGAATTACAAGGTTAATCTGATCCATTTCTTATCTATATGTTTGTGTGTCTGTTTGTGGATATTTGGTATTTTAATGAATATTAATAAAAATTGTACATTTTGAGAAGGCCGAACTTTTAAATTGTTATTTTGCATGTTTTCTCTGAAAAAGTAAACGTAAAATCAACTGATCTTCACCGTTCTATTGTAGGATTAAAAGAATCCAGGCCATAAATAAACAAAGAGATAGTGAGGGAATACTTAGCTAACATTAATTAATTCAAGTTCCCAGGTCCAGATGAATTACACCCCAGAGTACTGAAGGAGTTAGCAGAGGAAATATTAGAACCACTCTTCATAATTTTTGAAAATTCTTGGAGAACAGGAGAAGTTCCAGAAGACTGGAGAAGAGCAAATGTTGTCCCCATCTTCAAAAAGGGGAAGAAGGTGGACTCGGGGAACTACAGGCCTGTGAGCCTGACTTCCATACCAGGAGAGATCTTTGAACAAATTATTAAACAACATTTATGCAAGTACCTGGAAGAGAATGAAGGGATTAACCAGAGCCAGCATGGATTTGTAACTAATAAGTCATGTCAGACTAAAGGCTGCTTTACACGCATCTATTTCTTGTGCGATCGCATGTGCGATCGCACCCGCCCCCATCGTTTGTGCGGCACGGGAAATTTCTTGCCTGTGTCGCACAAAGTCGTAACCCCCCATCACACGTACTTACCTTCCAAACGACCTCGCTGTGGGTGGCGAACATCCACTTCCTGAAGGGGGAGGAACGTTCGGCGTCACAGTGACGTCACACAGCGGCTGGCCAATAGAAGCGGAGGGGCGGAGATGAGCGGGGCATAAACATCCTGCCCAGCTCCTTCCTTCCGCAGTGCCGGCGGGACGCAGGTAAGCTGTATTCATTGTTTCCGGGGTGTCACACGGTGCGATGTGTGCTGCCTCGGGAACAACGAACAACCGGACGTTCGATTTTTAGAAAATGAGCAACGTGTCAACGAGCAACGATAAGGTGAGTATTTTTGCTCGTTCACACTCGCTTGTAGCTGTCACACGCTACGATATGTCAAACAATGCCGGATGTGCGTCACTTACGACATGACCCCGACGACATATCATTTGATATATCGTTGCGTGTTAAGCCCGCTTAACTTAATTTCCTTCTATGACAAAAACACTGACTGGGTGGATCAGGGAAATGCAGTAGATATAGTATATCTTGACTTCAGCAAAGCATTTGACAAAGTATCTCATACAATCCTTATTGAAAAAATGACCAAGTGTGGAATGGACAAGGCAACTGTTCGATGGATTCATCACTGGCTTAGTGATCGGAGTCAAAGAGTGGTCAAAAATGGCTGCACATCCAGTTGGAAGACTGTCTCAAGTGGGGTACCACAAGGCTCTGTCCTGGGCCCCAAGTTGTTCAACATCTTTATCAATGATTTTGATGAAGGAATTAAGGGTAAACTGATTAAATTTGCTGATGACACAAAGCTAGGAGGAATAGCTAATACTAGCGAAGAGAAAGAGAGGATTCAACAAGATCTAAACAAGCTGGAACAGTGGGCAGCAACTAATAGAATGGTTTTTAACAGGGAGAAATGCAAATTCATACATCTTGGCAAGAATAGTGAAAAAGAGCATATACAGCATAGGAGGAATAGAGCTACCCAACAGCATGTGTGAAAAAGACTTAGGTATACTTATAGAACACAGACTGAACATGAGTCAACAGTGTGATGCAGCAGCATAAAAGGCAACACTATTCTAGGATGTATTAACAGAAGCATACAGTCTAGATCACGTGAAGTCATTATCCCGCTTTACTCTTTGGTCAGACCGCATCTGGAATATTGTCTCCAGTTCTGGGCACCACATTTTAAAAAAGACATCAACAAACTGGAGCAAGTTCAGAGAAGAGTGACCAGAATGGTTACTGGTCTGCAAACCATGTCCTGTGATGAACGGTTACAGGATTTAGGATTGTTTAGCTTGCAAAAGAGAAGACTGAGAGGAGACATAATAGCTATCTACAAATATCTTAAAGGCTGTCACGCTGTAGAGGGATCAGTTTTATTCTCATTTTCAGAAGGAAAGACTAGAAACAATGGGATGAAACTGATGGGGAGGAGACACAGATTAGATATTAGAAAAAACTTCTTGACAGTAAAGGCCCTGTCACACATAGAGATAAATCTTTGGCAGATCTGTGGTTGCCGTGAAATCATGGACATATTGTTCCATTTGTACACAGTCACAATCCTGGCACTGATTGTCCACAATTTCACTGCAAACACAGATCTGCTGCAGATTTATCTCTGTGTGTGACAGGGCCTTAAGGGTGATCAACGAGTGGAACAGGCTGCCACGAGAAGTTGTGAGTTCTCCTTCAGTGGAAGTCTTTAAAAAGAGGTTGGACGAACATCTGTCTGGGATGATTTAATGAATCCTGCTTTGAGCAGGGGGTTGGACTAGATGACCCAGGAGGTCCATTCCAACTCTAATATTCTACGATTCTATGATTCTACGATTTCCTTCCAATCACGGTAATGTCATATCCATGTTAGCTACTGGCATTACTGTAATTGGCCGCCCGCATCATCGGGTCTTTATAAAAATGGCCTGTAGAGGAGAAGGAGATGGAGAGTTGTCCTTCTGATGGGGACAGAGAAGTCTTGCCTATTGGGAGTCTGGGACATATAGCAGACTTTATATTCTGCTGCCTTTTCCATGACCCTTTCATTTTACGCATTTTGGTCAACAATGAATACTGGTTGTGCACCCTTCTTAACCCATGCTACAAGGAGAACTTTCCATCTCTCCTTCCTGTGGAATTTACTTTCTGAGGCCCTCATCTACGTGTCTTCCAGTGCGAATCAGAGTGCCTTTTTCTAATTTTTAAATCAAAAAAGTCCGTGGAGCCTCTGCTAGGAGTCTCAACAGAGAAACCAGCCAGATATCCATCCGGGAAGGACCCAGCCAAGGGGTGGCTCTTTTTAGGAGACCACCATAACCACCATATTAAGTGGCCCTTTTAGTCAATATCCAACTTTTTGACAAGTTTAAAGATATGACAAGGGAAATACCAAGGCCAGGTATCCATCCACAGACAGCTGTTTCGGGGTATTGCCCCTTATCAGTGTGGAGTAGGATTCTGGCCAGGTGGGAGCAATGCCTAGTAGACCAACAAGACAAAACAATCACTGATCTCGGGAGACCAGCCAGAGAAAACACTGCCGGCAGCCAGTGAGGGCGCTCAAGACAGTGAAATCCTAGGTACATTGCCCCCTGGGAAATATGCAAATCAAAAAAGTCCGTGGAGCCTCTGTTAGGAGTCTCAACACAGAAACCAGCCAGATATCCCTCCGGGAAGGACCCAGCCAAGGGGTGGCTCTTTTTAGGAGACCACCATAACCACCATATTAAGTGGCCCTTTTAGTCAATATCCAACTTTTTGACAAGTTTAAAGATATGACAAGGGAAATACCAAGGCCAGGTATCCATCCACAGACAGCTGTTTGGGGTATTTTCACCTCATCAGTGTGGAGTAGGATTCTGGCCAGGTGGGAGCAATGCCTAGTAGACCAACAAGACAAAACAATCACTGATCTCAGGGAGCCCTTTTCTCCATGTCTTCCAGGGAGTATTGCATCCTTCCTTTATTAGTGTAGGGCCATATTCTGGAGAAGGCACAGTTTACGATTAAAGGCATATAGGCAAGGTTTCTTTTCTTTCAGTCCTTGCTGTTGCAACCTAAAACTGAAAAACGTTTTACAGATAACATGTATTGGATTCAATTTCCTATTACTACTGCTGTTAGCTACATTCATAATTTTTTATGTGCAAGGTGTGTGGTTAGGGATGGGGAACTGGACATGCTGCTAATGGCATATGCACAATCCGAGGTTGTGGGCTAGGTGAAACTGTGCCTGCTGCATGAACACAATAAACACTCATCCATGAGACACAGCTTCCTGTACCACTTTGCAGGGGGCCTGGAACACCCCTGCTAGAGGCCAAACTTTGCAAAAAGGTTGTCGGTGGGATGGCAGATAATAACTAGTCTAGGAGTCATAATCTTTTTAAAATCATCCAAAAATGTATTTTTCATCCAATCCAATCAACAATCTTTTTAAAATTGTCCAAATATTTATTCATAGTCCCTATTCTACATCTCTTGCTAGCTGGCATCATCTGGCCAGCGCTTGTGCAGAACAGTGGAGTCAGAGTGAAAAGCGCGGGCACAAGATTATGGGCGGGTACTTGCTGATGAAAATCACAGCGCCGTCCATAATCTCACACCTGCGCAACACGTCACCAGCGGTCACACTGTGCACAGTCCCGCTAGAGTGGCACGGCGCATGCGCAAGACCTCGGGCGCACTGGGCGGTGTCCTGAGGTATGACATTGAGTGATGGGGGACGGCGTAAAGCAGCAGGAGGCAGAAAAACGGACACCAGACAGACCGCCCCCGTGTACGATTATCAAGATTTGCATAGGAAAAGGTACCACTTTATAAAGTATTTATTTTGGACTAAAAGGGGGCACAATAACAATAGGAACCTTGCTAGAATGCAGCCCACGAGCTGCAGAAGGGGCATCTTTTAGGTTTAGTGCAAAATTTCTGCTGACAGGTTTCCTTTAATACCTGCTGATGGATCAGAGATTAACCTACAGCTGTTAATCAGTTAAATGTCACTCTCAATAACTGACATCTGCATTTACAGTGCCTACAAGTAGTATTCAACCCCCTGCAGATTTAGCAGGTTTACACATTCGGAATTAACTTGGCATTGTGACATTTGGACTGTAGATCAGCCTGGAAGTGTGAAATGCACTGCAGCAAAAAAGAATGTTATTTCTTTTTTTTTTTAAATTGTGAAAAGTTTATTCAGAGGGTCATTTATTATTCAACCCCTCAAACCACCAGAATTCTGTTTGGTTCCCCTAAAGTATTAAGAAGTATTTCAGGCACAAAGAACAATGAGCTTCACATGTTTGGATTAATTATCTCTTTTTCCAGCCTTTTCTGACTAATTAAGACCCTCCCCAAACTTGTGAACAGCACTCATACTTGGTCAACATGGGAAAGACAAAGGAGCATTCCAAGGCCATCAGAGGCAAGATCGTGGAGGGTCACAAGGCTGGCAAGGGGTACAAAACCCTTTCCAAGGAGTTGGGCCTACCTGTCTCCACTGTTGGGAGCATCATCCGGAAGTGGAAGGCTTATGGAACTACTGTTAGCCTTCCACGGCCTGGACAGCCTTTGAAAGTTTCCACCCGTGTTGAGGCCAGGCTTGTCCGAAGAGTCAAGGCTAACCCAAGGACAACAAGGAAGGAGCTCCGGGAAGATCTCATGGCAGTGGGGACATTGGTTTCAGTCAATACCATAAGTAACGTACTCCACCGCAATGGTCTCCGTTTCAGACGAGCCCGTAAGGTACCTTTACTTTCAAAGCGTCATGTCAAGGCTCGTCTACAGTTTGCTCATGATCACTTGGAGGACTCTGAGACAGACTGGTTCAAGGTTCTCTGGTCTGATGAGACCAAGATCGAGATCTTTGGTGAAAACCACACACGTGACGTTTGGAGACTGGATGGCACTGCATACGACCCCAAGAATACCATCCCTACAGTCAAGCATGGTGGTGGCAGCATCATGCTGTGGGGCTGTTTCTCAGCCAAGGGGCCTGGCTATCTGGTCCGCATCCATGGGAAGATGGATAGCACGGCCTACCTGGAGATTTTGGCCAAGAACCTCCGCTCCTCCATCAAGGATCTTAAGATGGGTCATCATTTCATCTTCCAACAAGACAACGACCCAAAGCACACAGCCAAGAAAACCAAGGCCTGGTTCAAGAGGGAAAAAAATCAAGGTGTTGCAGTGGCCTAGTCAGTCTCCTGACCTTAACCCAATTGAAAACTTGTGGAAGGAGCTCAAGATTAAAGTCCACATGAGACACCCAAAGAACCTAGATAACATGGAGAAGATCTGCATGGAGGAGTGGGCCAAGATAACTCCAGAGACCTGTGCCGGCCTGATTAGGTCTTATAAAAGACGATTATTAGCTGTAATTGCAAACAAGGGTTATTCCACAAAATATTAAACCTAGGGGTTGAATAATAATTGACCCACATTTTTATGTTGAAAATTTATTAAAATTTAACTGAGCAACATAACTTGTTGGTTTGTAAGATTTATGCATCTGTTAATAAACCCTCTCTTGTTTGAAGTTTGCAGGCTCTAACTTATTTGCATCTTATCAAACCTGCTAAATCTGCAGGGGGTTGAATACTACTTGTAGGCACTGTAAGTGCATTTAATTTTGCACAGACAGGAAGTGTGTCATTTAGGTAGTGTTCAAAAAATGGGATCACCGATAAGATATCAACTAGCAAAAAATAATTTCATTAATGATAAAAACAGCAAAAAACACTAAAGCACACATTAAAAACACATTTCATGAAGTGAACAAAATGACTGGAGTTGTATACAATAAAGCAGAGACCCGTATTCTTTCCTCCTCCAAAAAGGACAAATGCATACAATATACGGGCAATCAATACAGTGCTGACCATAAGATTAGGGACACAAACATTCTGTGAATCACAGGGAATAAGCAAACAAAAATAAAACAAAACAATGAAAGGAACATTGATAGCAATGTAATACTCAAAATGTACTTATAGATACCATCCCTGCAGATGTTACAATCAAAATGACTGTTGGAACACATTTGCAAATGTGAACAGGGTGCTGACTAAAACATACACAATTCAAATAATGTGAAAGCTGCACACCTAATTCAGAGAAATATGAGTAAGCATAACTGCCCTATGATACATAAAAAAATGAAAAATACAATTAGCCATATGAAAAATTGGAAAAATGGAAAAATTGAAACTGTGACATTGCATGACTGCTAAGGATTATTTAAAAAAAAAGATATTTTGCTAATGTATTGATCAATTCATTACTGCCCGATAACCACTTCACGGTAATCTCTCATTTATTTGGTCCCTAACCAAATGTTACCTCTATGTGCAGTTAAAACCTGCTTGTGTATGGAAAGCCAGGGACCTGGTAATATAGGAAATTTAATAAACTGTTTAAAAAACTGTATAACAATCAAAAAGACTGCTGGAACACCATTGCAAATGCGAACAGGGTGCTAGCTAAAACATTTGCAATGGTATTATTAAGCAGCCATCTAGGAGAAAGGAAGGAAAGATACCCTGCCCCACATTTATCGCCATGCTATTGGTGGCTTCCTCAGGGAAAAATGTGGTGTTTTTTAAAGTATTCACATGATCGTGGGGCGCCAATGGTTTGTCATGACAGTCAGGGGTCTGTCGTCATGATCCTCCTGTGGACGATGACCCATGGCCATCATTCATAATAGCCTGTGACTTTTCCTATACAGTGCAGGGCTGATGCATCTAATAGATGCGCTAATTGTGGGATGGCTGTGGGCTGCTATTTTTAGGCTGTGGAGGGCCTAATAACTATGGATCTTCCCAGCCTGAGAATACCAGTCCCCAGTTGTGTGTTTTATCTGTGCTGGTTATCACAAATAGCCAGAGGACCGCACGTCATTTTTTTTCTCCACTTCACCTGCCAATCACAGTAATGCCAGTAGCAAAGATGGCTATGGCATTACTGTGATTGGAAGACAATACCTGCATATTTAGTGGCTAGAAGTCAGGTGCCAAATATGTGGGATGAAGACTCGAAACTCATGAGGTGAATACCAAAATACTTCACGAGTAACAAATATCCCAAATAGTTCAATATTTGTGCAAATAATGAATAGTGCCGAATATATTCACTCATCACTAATCCCCTACCTTAGTAATGATATACTGGGCCTTGAAAAAGTATTCAATTCCTGTGAATGTTTTCACATTGTTTCACTTATACCCACAAACGTAAATCAAAAGACCAAAAGAGAACGAGTCACAAACACTACCTTAATGCAAATAAGAGTAAAAATTGGCATAAACATCTGCATATCGTTAATTCAAATATAGAGATACATATAAACATACATATTCATCATATATGGCGCAGACAGGACTATATTATAGGAACCAAATCGCTGAGGGAGCAACCAAAGAAAAAAGAGAGAAGAGGCGATCAACGGTTCAATAGCTTATTTTATTAATATTCATGGAACATGTGGACAAGTGAGGGGAGGAAAAACGGTGTACATCACCGCAAACAAAAGGTAAAGAGCTGGTATGTCAATTATATCCCAAATCCATAATATGGGGTCCTATCCAGAAAGAGTAAAGGTCCCATCGTTCGGAGACAAGGCCACATCAAACCGCCATATCAAAGCAATTCCTGCTGCATAGATACCATATATCGTGTATATCCATAAAAATATAAATATGGAAGCAGAAAGAGTGAGACAGGACCCTTCAATGTGGCAACGACTCCTTAGGGGCACTTTGCACACTGCGACATCGCAGGTGCGATGTCGGTGGGGTCAAATTGAAAATGACGCACTTCCGGCATCGCATGCGACATCGCAGTGTGTAAAGCCTGGATGATACGATTAACGAGCGCAAAAGCGTCGTAATCGTATCATCGGTGCAGCGTCGGCGTAATCCATGATTACGCTGACGCGACAGTCCGATGTTGTTCCTCGCTCCTGCGGCAGCACACATCGCTGTGTGTGAAGTCGCAGGAGCGAGGAACGTCTCCTACCGGCCTCACTGCGGCTTCCGTAGGATATGCGGAAGGAAGGAGGTGGGCAGGATGTTTACATCCTGCTCATCTCCGCCCCTCCGCTCTGATTGGCCGCCTGCCGTGTGACGTCGCAGTGACGCCGCACGACCCGCCCCCTTAACAAGGAGGCGGGTCGCCGGCCACAGGGACGTCGCACGGCAGGTGAGTGTGTGTGTGAAGCTGGCGTAGCGATAACTTTCGCTACGCCAGCTATCACCACATATCGCTGCTGCGACGGGGGCGGGCACTATCGCACTCGGCATCGCAGCATCGGCCTGCGATGTCGCAGTGTGCAAAGTGCCCCTTAGTCATCATATAGTCTATACCATCCATAATAATACACATCCATGTGTTCATATATCACAAGAGGGGCCCCAGTCAGTATACTGGAGGTAACAAAAGCGACAATATGGGGATACCTCACGGGATAATTGCACACATGTATCTGCACATACATACATTAAATCCCTCATAGAGAAAATAGATGGACCCCACGAGGAAATCAATGAACTAATCCCACATGGGAAACAATCTGTGCATCACAATAACAAAAGTAGCAATATGATGGAATACCTCACGTGGTAATAGTGAGCCCGTATCTGCATGTATACACAATAAGTCCCGCATAGAGATCAGTGCATTGATCCCACATGGAAGTCAATGAACAAATCCCACATGGAAGTCAACGTCTACATCACACAGCATAAGGATCAGAAAGATACTGGTGTGTATATGTGCCTATAGACATATAGGCAGACGGGGCTGCAGCAAAAGACCATACACAAGCTACACCGTCCCACATAGAGATAAGTGTGTATATAACATAGCATAAAGCTAAAGGAACTACTAATGTGTGCACACGCACATAGACGTGTTTATGGATGAGGCTGAAACGGGAGAACGCACTCAGGCTGTACCATCATGACATCATCCGAGCAGTAATCAAAGGCTCATGTATATATATATAGAGCCTCAGAATGGCAGCCAGTCGTGCGCTCACCCCGCGACAGCAGCGGCAAGCTCCAGACAGCAGCAAGTGCAGGTGTCAGTGTGAGAAAGATATATAGCACCACGGGGTAAGGGGCCAATAGTGCCTCCGGGTAACCAAAACTATAACACCGACACCCCACACCCGCTACCGGCCGGCGACCGCCACTATACTGATGCAGCACGATAAAATCATATGGGAGAGAAAATATCCCACAATGAGGGACTACAAGACAGTTCCTGGATCAGCCTAGAACAAGATAAGGCATTACCTAAGATGAGTAGTTTGCGGCGGGAATGCGCCCGATGCGCATTTCGGAGTGTACCTTCGTCAGGGGGCCTCCCTGACGAAGGTACACTCCGAAATGCGCATCGGGCGCATTCCCGCCGCAAACTACTCATCTTAGGTAATGCCTTATCTTGTTCTAGGCTGATCCAGGAACTGTCTTGTTGTCCCTCATTGTGGGATATTTTCTCTCCCATATGATTTTATCGTGCTGCATCAGTATAGTGGCGGTCGCCGGCCGGTAGCGGGTGTGGGGTGTCGGTGTTATAGTTTTGGTTACCCGGAGGCACTATTGGCCCCTTACCCCGTGGTGCTATATATCTTTCTCACACTGACACCTGCACTTGCTGCTGTCTGGAGCTTGCCGCTGCTGTCGCGGGGTGAGCGCACGACTGGCTGCCATTCTGAGGCTCTATATATATATACATGAGCCTTTGATTACTGCTCGGATGATGTCATGATGGTACAGCCTGAGTGCGTTCTCCCGTTTCAGCCTCATCCATAAACACGTCTATGTGCGTGTGCACACATTAGTAGTTCCTTTAGCTTTATGCTATGTTATATACACACTTATCTCTATGTGGGACGTTGTAGCTTGTGTATGGTCTTTTGCTGCAGCCCCGTCTGCCTATATGTCTATAGGCACATATACACACCAGTATCTTTCTGATCCTTATGCTGTGTGATGTAGACGTTGACTTCCATGTGGGATTTGTTCATTGACTTCCATGTGGGATCAATGCACTGATCTCTATGCGGGACTTATTGTGTATACATGCAGATACGGGCTCACTATTACCACGTGAGGTATTCCATCATATTGCTACTTTTGTTATTGTGATGCACAGATTGTTTCCCATGTGGGATTAGTTCATTGATTTCCACGTGGGGTCCATCTATTTTCTCTATGAGGGATTTAATGTATGTATGTGCAGATACATGTGTGCAATTATCCCGTGAGGTATCCCCATATTGTCGCTTTTGTTACCTCCAGTATACTGACTGGGGCCCCTCTTGTGATATATGAACACATGGATGTGTATTATTATGGATGGTATAGACTATATGATGACTAAGGAGTCGTTGCCACATTGAAGGGTCCTGTCTCACTCTTTCTGCTTCCATATTTATATTTTTATGGATATACACGATATATGGTATCTATGCAGCAGGAATTGCTTTGATATGGCGGTTTGATGTGGCCTTGTCTCCGAACGATGGGACCTTTACTCTTTCTGGATAGGACCCCATATTATGGATTTGGGATATAATTGACATACCAGCTCTTTACCTTTTGTTTGCGGTGATGTACACCGTTTTTCCTCCCCTCACTTGTCCACATGTTCCATGAATATTAATAAAATAAGCATTGAACCGTTGATCGCCTCTTCTCTCTTTTTTCTTAATGCAAATAAGTATACAAAGTTTATTAATCAGTTGTATAAAAAACACACAGATTAAAACGGTTCAAAAGAGTGCTGGAGAGGATACAAAAGGAGAGGAACTGCACACCTATGCTGAGTATGTGCAAAAACACTGGCTGGGACCCTGTGTCACAAAGTGATACCTCTCAGAATAGCTCTAAGACTGCAATAGTTACCATATAAACCAAGTGGAGTGCAACGTAGTGCAAAAATACTGGCAGAGGGATGGTACAGAAAGTGCCCAAAGCACATACACTAAGCTAGACTAAAGTAAGAAAGGGGAGAAAATTTGCCCCTAGCACAATAAAAGTAGCCAAGGAGATTGCAGGTCAGAAAAATAAACAAGGACACATACCCATGATAGCCAGATCAGCAAAGGTGAGGTGCAGCTCCACAGACCCCAACGCGTTTTGCGAGGGCTTCTTCACTGGGGGTCGCAATGAGTGGTGTGTTTCCCAGGGTATAAATACCCGCAAAACAGCTGATCTGAATCCAGGTGGTAGCGACATACTTAGTGGCGCATGCGCAGTCGGCCCGAGTGAGTCGACCGGAAACTGCGTCAGCACTCCAGCGACAGGGATTTTTTGGGGATTTTATATGATATTCCATCACCAACCAGCAAATAAAGTAAAGGAAATGATATATGTTTTTCTAATTATTCTAAATATATAAATCTGAAAACTGTTATGTGCATTTCTTTTCAGCCCCCCCCCCGAGTCCATACTTTGTAGGACCACCTTTTGGTTCAAATATTGATGCAAGTCTTTTGAACTATGTCTCTACCAGTTTTGCACATCTTGATTCTGCCATTTTTGCTCATTCTTATTTGAAAATTTCTGCAGGTCAGTGAGTTTGGTTGAAGAGCAACAATGAACAGCAATTTTCAAGTCTTGCCACAGACTTTAAAGGGATTTAGGTCAGAACCTTGACTGGTCCATTCAAACACATGAATATGCTTTTTGATATAATCTATTCCATTTTTGCTCTGGCAGAATGTTTAGAGTCATCCTGCTGGAAGGTGAATGTATGCCTCAGTTTCTAGTCATTTTTAGCCTGTAACAGGTTTTCTTCCAGGATTGCCCAGTGTCTAGTTCCATCCATCTATACATGAACTCTGACCATCCTCCCTGTCCCTGGGAAGAAAATCATCCCCATAGCATTATCCTACCACTACCAAGTTTGACGGTGGGGTTGGACTTTTAAAGGTAATGTGCAGTGTTTGTTTTTTCATCACACAGACAGTGTTTTGCATTTAGCCCCAAAAATTCTACTTTGGTCTCATCTGACCAGAGCATCTTCTTCCACATGCCAGATGTGTCCCGTAGGTGACTTTTTGTAAACTGCAAACCAATGACTTTGTTATGTGGGAGGACAGTTAGAGCTGAAAAAAAGGAAAGCTTTCACGTCTCCCAAGATCATCTGGGCAGGTGGGAAAGCCACTGATAGACAAGTGGCCGGAACGCACATCTTTAGAGGAACAAGAAAATAAAAAACACAATCGGCGGTGTTAGTGGCACACACGCCAAGAGCAGGACCTCCCCTATTAGCCTCACAGAGAGTTCTGAGGAGAGCTGTCTTTGCACATACAGGCACACCAGATCAGCAGGCACAGCTCAGTTAGCACCACTGAGCTGCCACAGAAGGACTGGAGTGGTAGGGCAGAAGCGAGATAACTGGCCCTGACTGTACCTCACCACGAATCTTGTCGTGACGGGTACCGGACACCTAACTCTGCCTATCTCTTCCAATATCACACACAGCACTGTCATACACACTACAGTGCTGTAATTGTGCTGAGGTCACAATATGGCTGCACTGCTCTGCTGTAGCCACAGAGCCATAATGACGCACGCACAGCCATGTGCGTTGTCCAGGGTCTTTTAAAGACTAAGCCCTGCACCAAGCCAAGCAATGGCATTGGCAGCGGCCACTCAGGAACCGCCAATGACGTCATTGTTGGCCAATCAGTGGCCGCCACGTCACCGCTGATGTCATCGACGGACAATCAGCAGCTGCCGCATCATTGGTGACGTCAGCGATGGCCAATCAGGAGCCGCCGCGTTACTGGTGATACCACACGCATGCACAGTAGTGTGAATTCCACACTTAGGGGTACTTTGCACGCTGCGACATCGCAGGCCGATGCTGCGATGCCGAGCGCGATAGTACCCGCCCCCGTTGAAGCTGCGATTTCCTTGTGATAGCTGCCATAGCGAACATTATCGCTACGGCAGCTTCACATGGACTCACCTGTCCTGCGACCGTCGCTCTGGCCGGCGACCCGCCTCCTTGTTAAGGTGGCGGGTCATGCGGCATCATAGCGACGTCACACGCCAGGCGGCCAATCGGAGCGGAGGGGCGGAGATGAGTGGGATGTAAACATCCCGCCCATCTCCTTCCTTCCGCATATCCTACGGAAGCCGCAGTGACGCCGGTAGGAGATGTTCCTCGCTCCTGCGGCTTTACACACAGCGATGTGTGCTGCCGCAGGAGCGAGGAACAACATCGGACTGTCGCGTCAGCGTAAACATGGATTGCGCCGACGCTGCACCGATGATACGATTACGACGCTTTTGCGCTCGTTAATCGTATCATCGAGCCTTTACACACTACGATGTCGCATGCGATGCCGGAAGTGCGTCATTTTCAATTTGACCCCACCGACATCGCACCTGCGATGTCGTAGTGTGCAAAGCCCGCCTAAGAGTCAGGAAAGAGAGTGGGAACCCGCGCATGCGAGGTGGGGCAAAACAGGGACTTTGCCTCAGAATGAACAAAGACCATGGACACCTGACGCTTAGCAGCCAAGCGCCTGGAGTGGCAGACAGGTGGTGCAGGAGAGTCAGCCGACACCACAGCAGGGGATGAGGCTGTGGCAGGACCAGTCCGAGGCTCCGGAGAACCCCGAACCGTAACAGATTTTTTTTCAAAAAATGTCTTTCTTTCTTCTTGCCACACTTCCATAAAGGTCATATTTGGGAAGTATACAACTAATGGTTGTCCTGTGGATAGGTTTGTCCCACCAGAGCTGGGATCTCTGCAGCAACTCCAAAGTAACCATGGACCTCTTGGCTGCTTCTTTAATTAGTGTTTTCTTTGCTTTGGATGTTAGTTGAGGTGGACAGCTATGTCTTGGTAGGTTTTAAGTTGTGCCATACTCATTCCATTTTTGGATGATGAACTTGAACAATGTTCTGTGAGCTGTTCTGAGCTTGAGCTATTTATTAATAACCAAATTGTAAAGGTCTGGAGAAGATGTTGAGCACTCTGTTTGAAGATTGTAGTCATGGCATGTGCTGCTTTGTATCACACTGCCATAACGCTGGGCATTCTAAAGCATGTTAGCGCACACCCAGAGGGGGAACTAATGCCCCTGTGACTAGTCGCAGCCCTTATTAGCATATCATAAACAATCTTTAGAAATACTTTTTCTAAAGATCTGTTTATGTATGCTAGTAAATGCTGAGACAGTTAGGCATTCATTCTTTATATGCACCCAGAACTGCTTGTGGTTCTGGGTGCACTTGGAACCTGACAAGTTCCCTTTAAAGCATGAGGAGAAAACACCAGTTGTTATTGATAGTTTGAAGAGATGGGTTAGGGTTGGGATGAAGACTGTTGTGTGGTTGGGAATGAGGTGGGACGGGATCAGGTTAAGTGTACAGGTGGGGAGATATGATCTGGACAGTAGAGAGGATAGTTTATCCTCTGTCATGGTGGAGAAGCTGTTTTTGGAGGAAAAGATCTGAGTATTTATCAGGAAGGGCTGTGGGGACTTTAGGGCAAAGCATTTTCTGATGTTATCAATCTTCTGCTTAAAGAATGAGGCAACGTCTTCAGCTGAGATGAGAGGGAGGAGGTGCTGGGGACAGAGGAGCAAATTGAAGATGTTGAATAGCTATTTGGGGTTGTGAGACAGGGAAAATACGAGAGATTAGTAGAGATAAGCGAACCCAAAGTTTGGTGTTCGTACCAAAGACAGACTATACAAAAAAAAGAGCTTGGGTGCTTTATGTATGCAAACCATTAGTGCGAGCATCACTGTGCTTGGGTATGCTCGGTGCTCAGTTTAATGTGAGCCTCTTGCAGTGTTTGAACGGCTTGCACTAGGGGTAACAAGAGTGTTTTTGGATCTAGTGTGCATCAAAAAAAGGAAAAAGGAAAACCCTGCCTACTCTCTCGGAAGTGTTCTGTTTATAGCTGGCTGCATGTTGGTAGAGACCCAAACTGCCCAATTAGTAACTTCCATTGGGGTTCAGGTCAAGGCCGGGACCCACGCCAAACTTTATCTAAATCTGGCTGAACACGTCAAGGCGAACTTCAATGGGTCTGCTCATTTCTAAAAATGAAAAGTAGGTTTGTTTTGCAGCACTAAGTGTGGACTTGAAAGTGATGAGGGATTGTTTGTATGCAATAAAGTGTTTCTTGGAATGAGATCTCTTCCATGCCTGCTCAGCAACCCTGGAAGTCTGCCTAAGTTCTTTAAATAGGCTGGTGTGCCAGGGTTGCCTGTGCAAGTTTTGGTACGCATAAAGGGTGGGACTGATTCAAGAGTTGCAGCTGTTGTGGTATTATATAAAGCTGCAGCAGCATCTGCATTGTGTGGGGAACCCTTGTCTAATAAGGAATAAGGGACTTAGAAAGTGTGGGCAAATCAAAGTGTTTGAGATTTCCGCGAGGATGTGTACTTTGGGGTCGGGGATTATGCATTTGGAAAGGAAAGGAAAAGAATGTAAGTGGGTTGTCGTCAGACAGGGGAGAGGTAAGTTAAAGAGGTTAGATAGGGAACAGAGACTTGTGAAGTTGAGGTCCAATGTGTGGCCATCTTTGTGGGTGGCTGTGGAGCGCAACTGAAGAAGGAAGTGAGTGTTAGAATCTAAGAGACAGCTGAGTTTGAAGTGTCCATGAGTATGTTGAAATCCCCCATGATGATACTGGGGATGTCAGCAGAAATAAAATGAAGTAGCCAGGTGGTGAAGTGGTCAAAAAGGTGGTGGCTGCCCTGAGGGGTGGTAAATGACAGCCAGTTGAAATTTAGAGGGCATAAGATGCGGACATAAGGCACCTCAAAAGAAGAGATAGGAACAGAGAGAGGTAGTGGAATTGGGGTGAAGGAGCAGTTATCAGACAGGAGAACACCAACTCAATGTGTGAGAAACCACCATAAGAAAGTAAAGCTGGAGAGGCTGTGTCACAGAGAGTGAGCTAGGTTTCAGTGATGCCAAGGAAGGAGAGTTTATTAGTGATAAAAAGGTCATGGATGTATGAACGTTTGTTTATGTCATGCTACAAAATGGAAGGAAGAAGGGGATGTACACCCACTGTTCTCAGAACCAAGCTTACCTTGAGAGGGGCATGACTAAGTGCCTACCCAGTCTTCACCAGGTCCAACTTCAGGGCAGCTGCTTGTTGTCATGCTCCACCACATGGGCTGATTAGTGCAAGGTGAGATGGGAGAAGGGATACACTGCCACCAGGGAAGGATAGGGAGGGACAACGCCTACAAGCGTACCCTAAGGAACCCTGAACTCCCTACACGGGATTTTTCACCTTGTGTCGTGATCACATTCCTATCCCTGTGTTTCCCTTAGCAAAACCCTGTCTAGTGTGCAGGGTGGGGATATACTACGCCCTCTCTAGGTTAAAGACACAGATGGAATAAGACAAACAGGGGTAACAGAAACAGCAATTGTACAAAGCACTCCAAAGAACTAGAATGAGTAAAGAGAATGGATAAGTGAGGCAAACTGAAAAGGGACAAAACGAAGGGATAACACCACATAAACTTCCATACTGCAATCTCCACCTACAGCTCCAAAAACAGACTTCTTATGCCACAGCTCATAAGTCTACTTCAAAGGCTAGGGTCAGCTAAGCTATCAATGGCAATTCCCGAGAGTATTTACACTAGAGGTGAGTGGGTAAATCAGATTAGCTAAGATCAGACTTTTCATCCTAGGGGACCAAATGAACTGCCTAAAGCTGGGTTCACACTAAGCGACAGCGACGTCGCTGTTACGTCACCATTTTCTGTGACGTAACAGCGACCTTGTAAGTCGCTGTTATGATCGCTGCTTAGCTGTCAAACACAGCAGAAGCAGCGATCATAACGTCGCTGTGCTACATGTGCAGAGAGCAGGGAGCCGCGCTTAGCGCTGGCTCCTTGCTGTCCTAGGTACAGTACACATCGGGTTAATTAACCCGATGTGTACTGCAGCTACATGTCACAGTGCAGAGAGCAGGGAGCCGCGCGCACTGCTTAGCGCTGGCTCCTTGCTCTCCTTGCTACAGTACACATCGGGTTAATTACCCGATGTGTACTGCAGCCACATGTGCACAGAGCAGGAGCCGGCACTGGCAGCAAGGGCGGAGGCTGGTAACGAAGGTAAATATCGGGTAACCAGGGAAAGGCCTTCCCTTGGTTACCCGATGTTTACGCTGGTTACAGCTTACCGCAGCTGCCAGACGCCGGCTCCTGCTCCCTGCTCGCTTCATTTCGTCGCTCTCTCGCTGTCACACACAGCGATGTGTGTGTCACAGCGGGAGAGTGACGACCAAAAAATGAAGCTGGACATTCAGCAACGACTGGCGACCTCACAGCAGGGGCCAGGTTATTGCTGGATGTCACACACAGCGACAGCGACGGGACGTCGCTGCAACGTCACAGAAAATGGTGACGTAGCAGCGACGTCGTTGTCGTTGTCGCTGTGTGTGACACCAGCTTTACTCTTGCACCACCAGATCAAGGAGAATCTGCACAGTTAGAAAATTTAACCCGTGCAAGTGTGCATGTAGCCATGTGCTGCAATCTCCAGACACCTGAAATAGAAGTGATCACTCACTGTCGTAGTACCCTTGCGACATTTGGAAACAAAGCATGCGTTCCATATAGCTCCTGCCACAGTGACTGGGGGAGCAGCGCCTGGATGAATGGGTGTAAGGTTAGAAAACTTGTGGAAATTAGTGGTAGATTGTGGATGGGAGTTAGAAGTGACTGTGGGTATGAGGTGAGGAGGGCCAGGATTTGGAGAGATGTCACCAGCAGTGAGGAGGAGCATAGAGAGTGTTAGGTGGGAGCAGGAGAGAGCATGAGATGGTCGTGTGTGTCTGGAGACAAAGGCTCTTATGTTTAGGAACAAATCTGAGGAGAAGGTGAGATGGATGGGAAGGATGGAGGGAGAGATGACCAGTTCATTACTAGGTGTAAGGATTATGGGGTTAATAGGAAGTGAAATATTATAGGGATGGGCAGGGCCGCCACTAGGAATTTCAGGGCCCCATACTGGCAAAATTTTCGGGCCCCCTTGGGACTCCGCCCAGGCTTCACCTCAGCTCCGCCTCCACCCATCAAACCTCCCACAGTCTCACTGCCACTCTTGGAAAAACATGTAATATATATATATACACACACATATATGTCCTTCTGGTATATATGACCCCTTCCTGGGCCACTCATGGTGTATATGTCTTGCTCCCGGTATAGATGTCACATCCCGGGGGCCTCCTGTTGTGTGGGTATGTGTGTGTATATATATATATATATATATATATATATATATATATATTATTATTATTATTATTATTATTATTATTATTTATCCCTCTCCTGGGCACATGCGGATATATATATTCCCAGCCTGGTTTCTGCCCCTCCTGGTGAATATGTCCTCCTCCCGGTATATATGTCCCATCCTGGGGGCCTCCTGGCATATTTGTTTGCTGCAAAAAAAAACAAACAGAAACATTTTGTTCACTGTCCCCGGTTCCCACGTCGCACGGTGTCTTCTCTAAACAGTGAGCCGTGATGCATTTCAGCACCCTCCCGTGCATCTAGACTGGAACCTTTTTTTCTGCCGGGGGCCATTTGGAAATTTCTACCACCCTTCAGGGGCCGCAAAAAATTATCAGCTTGAAGATTGCCCTAATATATTTGGTCTATTGATTAATTAACCCTTACTGTGGTGGCTGGAGCTGCTTCTCTTTGGTGCGGCTGTGGTGTTCGGTGATATTGATCATGTGGCTTCTCACAACTGCTTTTACAAGTTTGTCTCGGTCTGGAGTGCAGTTAACCGATTAGTAAATCACATACATCATGTAGGAGATGCTGAAGGCACATACATCACAGGAGGGGCTGAGCGCATATGTATATATCACAGGAGGGGCCTGGGACATATGCACACATCACAGCAGGAGGGACTGGGGGCTCGGACAGTACTGCTGGGCAAAGACAGCATTGGCGGTGGCACGGACAACACTAGAGGGGCACAAACAGAACTGGAGGACATGAACAGGACTGAGGGAGCACAGACAGCACTGGAGGGAGGCACACAGCACTGCAAGGGTGGCACACAGCGCTGTGAGGATGGCACACAGCACTGCGAGGGTGGCACACAGCATTGCGAGGGTGGCACACAGCACTATGAGGGTGGCAGGAGGCTCACAGCAGAGAGGCAAGAGGCTCACAGCAGAGAGGCAGGAGGCTCACAGAAGGGAAGCAGGAGGCTCACAGAACGGAGGCAGGGGGCTCAAAGAAGGGAGGCAGGAGGCTCACAGTAGAGAGACAGGAGGCTCACAGCAGGGAGGCAGGAGGCTCACAGAAGGGAGGCAGCAGGCTCACAGAAGGGAGGCAGGAGGCTCACAGCAGGGAGGCAGGAGGCTCACAGCAGGGAGGCAGGAGGCTCGCAGGAGAGGGAGGCAGGAGGCTCATAGCAGAGAGAGGCAGCAGGCTCGTGGCAGAGGGAGGCAGCAGGCTCGCAGAAGGGAGGCAGGAGGCTCACAGCAGAGGGAGGCAGGAGGCTCACAGCAGAGGGAGGCAAGAGGCTCACAGCAGAGGGAGGAAGGAGGCTCACAACAGAGGGAGGCAGGAGGCTCACAGCAGAGGGAGGCAGAAGGCTCACAGCAGAGGGAGGCAGGAGGCTCACAGCAGAGGGAGGCAGGAGGCTCACAGCAGAGGGGGCAGGAGACCACGGGGTGGAGGTTCCCCACCCCTGATCTAGCTGAAGCAAGACAGGGGCTGGGGTCGGCGGGCCTGCGGTCGGGCCACAGGCAGAGATCAGCAGGCCCAGGCAGAGATCAGCAGCTCCCCCAGCAAGCAGAGATCAGCAGGCCCAGGCAGAGATCAGCAGCTCCCCCAGCAGAGATCAGCGCCTCCAGCAGAGATCAGGCGGGCCCGGGCAGAGATCAGCACCACCCACCCAACAGAGATCAGCAGCGTCCCCAGCAGAGATCAGCGCCCCCCCAACAGAGTTCAGCGGGCCTGGGCAGAGATCAGCGCCCCCCCAGCAGAGATCAGCGGGCCCAGACAGAGATCAGCGGCTCCCCCAGCAGAGATCAGCAGGCCCAGGCAGAGATAAGCGGCTCCCCCCAGCAGACTTCAGCGCCCCCCATCAGAGATCAGCGGGCCCGGGCAGAGATCAGCGCCCCCCCCTCCATCAGAGATCAGCGGGCCCGGGCACATAGATCAGCGCCACCCTCTCAGCAGAGATCAGCAGCCTCCCCAGCAGAGATCAGCACACCCCTCAGCAGAGATCAGCGGACCCGGGCAGAGATCAGCACCCCCCCAGCAGAGATCAGAAGGCCCAGGCAGAGATCAGCGGCTCCCCCCAACAGAGATCATTGGGCCTGGGCAGAGATCAGCGTCCCCCCAGCAGAGATCAGCGGGCCCCCCTGGCAATCGTCTTCAGCTCACAGCGCTTACCTGTCCCACTGGCTGCCGCATCCTCCCCACCTCAGCTGCTGTTGTAGGAGTGTAATGAGGTCTCAGAGTGATGACCTCACCACCCTGCTGCACGGCCTAGCGATGACACGCCGGCACCCTGCTCTGCTCCAATCACCCTGCCTCCACTACAGCACATGGCTAATTTGCATGCGCCGCCCCTTCGCATGCAAATTAGTCATGGCTGCTAGTGAAGTGACACCGCCGGGCCCCTCTGCTGCTGCATCTGTGTCTGGGGCCTGGTGAAGAGAAGGGGCCCGTCCTGCCTGGGGCTTAATAAAGATAAGTATTTACCCTGGGCCTGGCCGGTCCCCCTCTCTTCACGGGGCCCGGTACACCAGTCACAGTAGTAATGCCCTGATGGCGGCCCTGGGGATGGGATAAAAACAAAACCATTGCTTACAGTGACTATGTATCCAGTTACCTTTAGTTCCCTCCTCGTTCGTTTCTGGTCTAATTCATTATAGTACACTTATAAGATGCACATAGGTCATGCACTGCAGACTAAAGTCTAAGCAGACTAGATGCACCCCATGGTTATATACTTAGAAGTGCATTCAGGTATGAAGCAAAGGGAGGGGCCTGGACTCATCTCAATCACTGAAATCAAAGCTAAGCAAAGATGTGGGATACCATAGGCAGACTAAACAAGTGGGTCATAAAGAAAACTGGGGAGGAGGTTGTGGACTGGACAGTTGCAAGCAAACCAGAAAGATACAAGCAACAGAGGAAAGGGAGATCAGATGTTGGGAAAGCGAGGTAATAGATGAAGCATACCAGATGGATGAACAATTTGGAAAAGTTCACAGGGTATGAATAGATTTTCAAGACATTGTATGCACATAATATATAGCCTTGGTGGTCAGAACAGAGTAGTTTGCATTGTAATTTAATGTCCTGAATATGACGCACTGATCGTATAAAGCTCTTTAGAGGTTTAATTTGTGTAATTTTCCCAATTTTATGTAATTTATTATTATTATTATTATTATTATTATTATTATTATAATAATAAATTAAGATAAGAACAATATTTATATCTTTTTTTCTACAATACAATCACCTCAACATATATATTGTTTTCTGAGAATTTCTATTAGCAAGTTCTAAACTGCTGCTGTACTCTTTATGTGTCATAGATGTTGTGTAACGGGAATTGATTTACAAATCAGAGAAGCAGTGCATTCGGGAAGTATGTAGGCGGTGGAGAAGCGGCAGTTTTATGTTATGATTTGTCAGATTAAATAGGGATGATTTCCATGGGTTAAAGCAAAGAGCTGTGAGATGAGCCTGGGGCTAGACGTTTAACATCAATAGTGCTGAAGCCTGAAGGAATAGCTTGTGACGCAGAGAACTCATGATTTACTCAGCACCTACCTTTCATTGATATGCCTCATGTGACAAATATTGGATTTGTCACCGGATATTGAATTGACGCATCAAAAATATTAAGGACATTTGGTTTTGCTTTCAGTGGGACTGTCAGTATAATTGAATAAGGATGAGATGTGTTCATGAAATGAAGTGATCTAGATTTAGGATATTAGGTACAAATCACATAATACTTGACAGTCTGTCGACATAAAAATAAACAGATTGGCTGCCTCTATCATTTTTTTTCTTCATCTGACTTTAGCACATTTTCCGAACTAAGCATTTTCTTACCTTTTTGAAGAGACAGGCCTGAAATTTTACTATAAAGCAACAGATAGCTTCATTGCTTCATTCTAACAGTATATTACGACTTAAAACCTACAGAGCCTTGAAACAGTATTCACACGCAGTAAACTTTTCCCATTTTTTCACATTACACTCACAAACTTGAATATATTTTAATCGTATTTCATGTTTATACCAACAGAAAGTAGCAAGTATTTTTTACTTATAAAGGAAATGGTACATGGTTTTCTAAGTATATTAAAAATAAAAATTTGAAGTTATGACGTGCATTTGTATTCAGCCCCTTTTAGTCTGATACACCATAATAAAATCCTGAGTGACCAAGTACCTCTAAAAGTCACCTAATATGTAAATTGAATCCACCTGTGGGTAATTTATCCTTAGTATAACTACAGATGTTCTGTGGAAGCCTCAGAGGTTTGATTGAGAACATTAAAGACAAAAAAAAGCATAAAAAAACAAGGAACACACCAGACAGGTCAGGGTTAAAGTTGTGGAGAAGAGTAAAGCAGGGTTAGGTTATAAAAATAATAACCCAAGCTCTGAACATCTGACGAAGTACTATTTAATCCATCATGCAAAAATTGAAGGAGTATGGTACAACTGCAATCCAACCAAGACATGGCCATCCACCTAAACTGACATCCCAAAGCAAGAAGAGCACTAATGAGAGAAGCACTCAAAATGTCCATGTCACTCTGGAGGAACTGCAGACATCCACAGTTCAAACTCTTTCTTGGTGGCCACTGTTTTTTTGTGAAATGGTTTTTGTTATCTCTACTGTCTCAATCGCAGGGAAAACAACAAAACTTTCCATAGCCGAGCTCGAACTCAATTGCCAAGTACCATGGTGATCACTACAAAAATTCCATTCATTGACAGCAGAATATGCATATTTTCATGTTTCTTTCAGACTTGCTGCATAAGCAAGAGGAATAGATGGAATTTTGTTGCCATTATGTAGAAGTACCTCTTTTAAATTGTTTTTTAAAGTGTCTATAAAAGCATTCATTCTTGAGGTCTGTGCTCTTGTCCCAATGCATCTAGCATAGAGTTTGCATGATTGCAGTAAATTAGGTCCCTTCCATTGAAAACAAGTGTTGAAGCTTCTGCTACCTAGGGGGTGTATACATATTTTCGCCCCGTGCTCCAGCAATTGCCAGCCTTTCAGCCTCGAAGCCAAAAGCTCCACCTGACTTTTTGATAGTTTAAAATCACAAACTAAAAAAATCTGAATCTTTGCGATCAGCTTTTTCTCAACCAAATCAGCATCTGAATCTTTTTCCAGGTCAAAGGTTCAATATATTGGTGGAGTGGGGACTGGCAGCTCTGAATTATGTGAGACCAGCCTAATTGCAGAAGGAATGTGTGCATATTTCACAAAATGTCTTCTTTTACTTGCTATTCCAGCAATCTTTGTAATAGAGAAATAGCAATCTGTAGAATGGTCTCTTGGCTCTCTCTATACAATTGGAACAGCAAATGCCATGTGCCGTGGTTTACAATTGTGCCAATTTGTGAGAAGTCTAACGTAAGATGGTCAACAAATATGGGGCCCAAAGTTTGTTTTGATCTCCAATTTTGCACGGAAACTACAGGAAATAACTTTTTTCACCAACGGCATTATGCTTCTACTCTGATTGTTAAGCCATTCCGCCACAAATATACCAAAAGTTGTTGGGATGATTTACCCAAGTGCTTGACGTATTCAACAAAGTTACTTATGGCACAAGAAAAACAGAATATAATAAAAATTAGCTTTATTATAATAATAGTATAAAGTAAAAGAAAAATACAACTGATGTTCACAAAGGTTAGTGAGATAATGAAGCTTTTTTGTATGTAACCCGTGAAATCCCAAAGTGTGCAAATCCTGAAGACAAGTCAACCTTGGAAAAAACTTGCAGCTCTGTTTGTAACCAAAGTATGAAAACAAATTGAAGGGCAGTACAAAGTTATAACAATCCCAGCAAGTAAAAAGCAAAAGTAATTTATGAAAGGGCAGTGTAGACTAAATTTATTGGGAAGAACAAAATTATGCAAAATTGGTGCCTGATAGGAAAGTCCAGTTGCAGATTTGGAATCAGCACTCAAAAATGCTTTAAGAACAATTAACAGTACTCATTTAACAATATCTTTGTTGATCAGTGATGTGTATTTATGTGAGAGATGGTATAGCTTAAGGATATCAAAACTTTTTATCAAGGTGAGCAAAATTATTAAGCCAGCTTCCCACTATTAGGAATAGCAGCATTTTGGATGCAACTTATTTCCACTGTGACCAAATTGCTGCATAGTACAGTACAAGCCCACTGGATGGGATTTACCAAAAATCCCATTCCCACTGTGTTTTGTGTTTCTATAGTATGCAGCATATACTTACCTGTAGCGCGGCAATACAAGCTGCCGCATGTCCGCAGCATGTCACTTTATGCTTGTGGAGATATTGTATTCTCTACAGGGAGAACATATCAAAAATTTGTACCATCCATAATCCTGAATCCTGGGCACTGATTGCTGGTTTATAATAATAATAATAATTTTATTCATTTATATAGCGCTATTAATTCCACAGCGCTTTACATACATATGGCATTCTCTTGCATCTCTACACAAGGGATGACACTGCATCTACAAAGCAGTATCATCTGGATCGTGTGGATGTACCCTTAGGGTATGTGCGCACTAGGCGTTTTTTTCACGCTGCATTTTTATGTGCATTTTTGTCTCAAAAAACGCACCCGCGGCTAAAAAACGCGACAAAAACGCATGCGTTTTTACCACGATTTGGTGCGTTTTTTTGCTGCGTTTTTGCTCACTGCGTTTTTAATCAGTGCACAATGCCATTAAAGATTGTTGATGAAAAAAAAAAAAAAAAAAGTCTGATGTCATTTCCTTCTTAAAAATGTTCATTGTATGCAGGAGAGCAGACAGCTGCAGAACTAGTGTATGCAGGAGAGCAGACAGCAGCTGCAGAACTACAAGGCTCAGCATCCTCCATCCAGGACTGTATGCAGGAGTTTTTTGCCCAAAAAGAAAAAAAAAATGACATGGGCTTCGCTATATTTTTGTATGCTAGCCAGGTATAGCAGGCAGGTACAGGCTGCCCCCAATCCCCACCTGCCTATTTGTACCCGGCTGGGAATCAAAAATATAGGGAAGCCCTTTTTTTTTTTTTATTTCATGAATTTCAAGAAATAATTAAAAAAAAAATGACATAGGCTTCGCCCAATTTTTGAGTCCAGCCAGGTACAACTAGGCAGCTGGGGATTGGAATCCGCAGTGCAGAGTGCCCATGCTTTCTGGGCACCCCCACTGCGAATTGCAGTCCGCAGCCACCCCAGAAAATGGCGCTTTCATAGAAGTGCCATATTCTGGCGCTGTATCCAACTCTTCCAGCTGCCCTGATGCCGGGTGGCTCACTGGGTAATAATGGAGTTAGGGCTAGCTGTATATTATCAGCTGGCCCTAAGCCCGAAATTCATGGTGTCACGCCAATATTAGACATGGCCACCATGAATTTCTAGTAATGATAAAAAAAAAACACAACACAGAAAAATATTTTTATTAGAAATAAAACAAAACACAATTAGTGACTCCATCTTTATTGAAATAAAGAGCCCCCTCCGCAGTAATCCTGGGTCAAGGGTCCCGCGCCGTCCAATCCGGATCCAATATCATCTGATCGGTTTGCTGGAAGGCAAAGCGATCAGATGATGTGTCAGGTTAAAGGATGTGAATCACATCACACATCAGCTGATTGTATAAAAGCCGATTATACAATCAGCTGATGCATCGGTGCAAAAAAAATAAAAATAAATAAATACTCACGTCTGTGCTGATTACCGGCAGCTCCTGCAGCGATTGGATGAGAGTCTGATCCTGTCCCATCGCTGCAGGAGCTGCCGGTAATCAGCTGATGAAGTCCCCTGATGGCAGGATCAGCTGATAGCCGGCCGGGCGCGAAAACGCCGGCGACACCGCGAGAATTACGATCAGCTGATGCATCAGGTGACTGCATCAGGTGATCCACCGCCAGGTCCTGCAAGCTTTGTACGTGCCCCGGGGAGACTGCACACAGCCAGAGAGGCGGTACCGGGACAGGAGCGGGCATAGCACCGGGACCCTGCAGACAGGTGAGTATATATGACATTTTTTTTTTCTACTGTTCACTTTTGTTTTCGTCGCTGCCTCCACCTCCCGCCCAGACATGGCGCCGCACAGAGCTGACATGGCACCGGGCGGGTTGTGGACGCAGCAGTGACGGTACCGGGAGGATTCATACTTCTGTGTTTACCAACAGAAGGAATCCTCTTCCTGTACACGTCACTTTACTGCCCACCCCTTGCATTTATAGCTGCGTTTTTAGTCATAGAAAAGCAGCTATATGCGTTTTTCATTGCGTTGTTGAACATCTCATTGAACTCAATGGGTGAAAAACGCAGTGAAAAACGCAGAAATAATTGACATGCTGCATTTTTGTGGTCACCACAAAAACGCAGCTACAAAAAATGCTGTGTGCGGACAGCACTTCTGAAAACCCATAGACATTGCTGGGGAAGCAATGTCACTGCGTTTTCAGCACAAAAAAGCGGTAAAAAACGCCGCTAAAAACGCAGCAAAAACGCCTAGTGCACACAAGGCCTTAAGCTCCTGTTAAAAGGATTTGTTCTTTAATTAGGCATACAAACGATAAAAATATCCAAGTTTCACTGAAAATTTTAACACACAAATGTATATCATAACCTGGAATAAAAACAAAATGAGCAAACAACCTGCAGTAAGTAAATGGTAATAATTAGAGTTGAGCGCGGTTCGTGGTTCGAGGTTCTCCAGTTCTAGGCTCGAGTGATTTTGGGGGCTGTTCGAGATCGAACTAGAACTCGAGCTTTTTGCAAAAGCTCGATAGTTCTAGATACGTTCGAGAACGGTTCTAGCAGCAAAAAGCAGGGCTTTTTACAGCTACAGTGTGCAGGAGCCATCGCTGGCAGCCTGCCACAAGCTGGTAACCAAGATAAACATCGGGTATCCAAGCAAAGCGCTTTGGTTAGTAACCTGATGTTTATCTTAGTTACGTGCAGGAAGCCCACACTTCCCCGCTCAGCTCGCTCCGGCACGCGGCATGTACACATACACACACACACACACACACATGGTCCCGCTCGGCTTACCTGCGGTGATGAAGTCCCGCCATCCCGACCTCAGCGCTGTCACTGTCCTCCATAGCCGCCGCTTGTCACATCACCTCTCCCTTCCGACCCGAGACTGACTAGCGGTGACGTCACGGACCTCTCGCGATATTTGGCTGTGAAGGCGCCGGTCATTGAACTCAGTGACAGGGGCTGTCAGTGTGCTGGAGATCAGCGCAGGTAATGTACCTCGCTGACAGCAGCACTTGTCATCCCCTGCAGTGACCTGGGCTGACCCATTGATGTTAGCTCAGGTCACTGCACTGCTCTCCCAGCCAATGGGGAACATCCTGCTCTTCATTGACTGGGACAGTGTGGATCGTCATGGCAACCCCTTGGATTACAGCAGACCTGGATTTGTTTTTCATTCTAATAAATTGGTTAAAGAGGGAATGTTTTGGGGAGTGTTTTTTCAAATAAAAATGTGGTTGTCGTCTATTTTTTTTTATTACTGACTGGGTTGGTGATGTCGGGTATCTGATAGACGCCTGACCTCACCAACCCCAGGGCCTGATGCCAGGTGACATTACACATCTGGTATTAACCCCATATATTACCCCGTTTGCCACCGCACCAGGGCGCGGGATGAGCTGAGGCGAAGCACCAGGATTGGCGCATCTAATGGATGCGCCACTTCTGGGGCGGCTGCGGCCTGCTATTTTTAGGCTGGGGAGAGTCCAATAACCATAGACCTCCCTAGTCTGAGAATATCAGGCCCCAGCTGTCTGCTTTACCTTGGCTGGTGATCCCTACGTGTTTTTTTTTTAATTATTTATTTAATTTAAAATAACAGCGTGGGGTGCCCTCAGTTTTGGATTACCAGCCAAAGTGAGGTTGCCACTTTTTCTCCACTTTTTCTCCATTTTTTTCTCCACTTTTTCTCCACTTTTTCTCCACTTTTTCTCCACTTTTTCTCCACTTATTCTCCACTTTTTCTCCACTTTTTCTCCATTTTTTTCTCCACTTTTTCTCCACTTATTCTCCACTTTTTCTCCACTTTTTCTCCATTTTTTCCTCCACTTTTTCTCCACTTTTTCTCAACTTTTTCTCCACTTTTTCTCCATTTTTTCTCCACTTTTTCTCCATTTTTTCTCCACTTTTTCTACATTTTTTTCTCCACTTTTTCTCCACTTTTTCTCCATTTTTTTCTCCGCTTTTTCTCCACTTTTTCTCCATTTTTTTCTCCGCTTTTTCTCCACTTTTCTCCACTTTTTCTCCATTTTTTTCTCCACTTTTTCTCCACTTTTTCTCCATTTTTTTCTCCACTTTTTCTACATTTTTTTCTCCACTTATTCTCCACTTTTTCTCCACTTTTTCTCCACTTTTTCTCCATTTTTTTCTCCACTTTTTCTCCACTTTTTCTCCACTTTTTCTCCATTTTTTTCTCCACTTTTTCTCCATTTTTTTCACCACTTTTTCTCCACTTTTTCTCCACTTATTCTCCACTTTTTCTCCACTTTTTCTCCACTTTTTCTCCATTTTTTTCTCCACTTTTTCTACATTTTTTCTCCACTTTTTCTCCATTTTTTTCTCCACTTTTTCTCCACTTATTCTCCATTTATTCTCCACTTTTTCTCCATTTTTTTCTCCACTTTTTCTCCACTTTTTCTTCACTTTTTCTCCATTTTTTTCTCTACTTTTTCTCCACTTTTTCTCCATTTTTTTCTCCACTTATTCTCCACTTTTTCTCCACTTTTTCTCCACTTATTCTCCACTTTTTCTCCACTTTTTCTCCACTTTTTCTCCACTTATTCTCCACTTTTTCTCCATTTTTTTCTAAACTTTTTCTCCACTTTTTCTCCACTTTTTCTCCACTTTTTCTCCATTTTTTTCTCCACTTTTTCTCCACTTTTTCTCCATTTTTTTCTCCACTTTTTCTACATTTTTTCTCCACTTTTTCTCCATTTTTTTCTAAACTTTTTCTCCACTTTTTCTCCACTTTTTCTCCACTTTTTCTCCATTTTTTTCTCCACTTTTTCTCCACTTTTTCTCCA
The DNA here is from genome assembly GCF_048569485.1 of Anomaloglossus baeobatrachus. Lineage (NCBI taxonomy): Eukaryota > Metazoa > Chordata > Amphibia > Anura > Aromobatidae > Anomaloglossus > Anomaloglossus baeobatrachus. The sequence continues at coordinate 553,316,448 of NC_134353.1, forward strand.
TTTTTTTCTCCACTTTTTCTACATTTTTTCTCCACTTTTTCTCCATTTTTTTCTCCACTTTTTCTCCACTTTTTCTCCACTTTTTCTCCACTTTTTCTCTACTTTTTCTCCACTTATTCTCCACTTATTCTCCACTTTTTCTCCACTTATTCTCCACTTTTTCTCCACTTTTTCTCCACTTTTTCTCCATTTTTTTCTCCACTTATTCTCCACTTTTTCTCCACTTTTTCTCCATTTTTTTCTCCACTTTTTCTCCACTTTTTCTCCACTTTTTCTCCACTTTTTCTCCATTTTTTTCTCCACTTTTTCTCCATTTTTTCTCCACTTTTTCTCCACTTATTCTCCACTTTTTCTCCACTTATTCTCCACTTTTTCTCCACTTTTTCTCCACTTTTTCTCCATTTTTTTCTCCACTTTTTCTCCACTTATTCTCCACTTTTTCTCCACTTTTTCTCCATTTTTTTCTCCACTTTTTCTCCATTTATTCTCCACTTTTTCTCCACTTTTTCTCCATTTTTTTCTCCACTTTTTCTCCATTTTTTTCTCCTTTTTTTCCCCACTTTTTCTCCACTTTTTTCTCCACTTTTTCTCCATTTTTTTCTCCACTTTTTCTCCACTTTTTTCTCCACTTTTTCTCCATTTTTTTCTCCACTTTTTCTCCATTATGATTGACATCTCTTTCGTACCAGAGCTGTCTAAGTCTACTCTGACCCCATATTTGTCATTACTATATTGTCCTTGTACTGTATTATGACATTTGTATCATGTGTTTCATTTCTTGCTGTGTTGCAATTTTTTTGCTGCATCCCAATTGTACCTCTACATTGTTCGAGTTTATGTTATTGTTCTCTCACTCTTATGTGATACTGATTATTGTCATTTTTAATGATTACATGCAGATAAGTCCAATCTGACGAAGGCTCAGGCCGAAACGTCATTTGTAACTTGTTTTGGACAAAAACATATATGCTTATGAAAAAAAAATTTTCTTAATACGGACCAATAAAGAGTGATTTTGCATTACTATCCATTGTGACTTACTGACTTAGTCTGGGAGATTTAGAGTGCCGAGGTTACTCACTAATTTTATCTATTATTACCTCTGAGCACCTATATACCAGTGAGCAGAGCTTCCTCTACAGTAGTTCTCCTGATTAGGCATGCCCTTACCTCATGAGCAGGGCATTGCAGCTTTGGTAGCAACCATTACGACATGGACTCTGCTGCTGTGGACCCGGGGAAAGTGAGTGCAGATTCATTGCACCCACACTCCTCACATGAAGGGTCCGCACTCCTAGAAAATGGGGGATATGTTCCCTGAGTGTCTCCCCCCCATATTCTAGACGGTCCAGAGTCGTCGTGGGACCCCTTTATTTTTTTTCTTACAATAAATTGGTGAAAGAGGAAATGTTTTGGGGACTGTTTTTTCAAATAAATTTCTTTTGTCGATTTTTTGTTTTTGTTAGTACTAACAGTTTATGATGTTGGGTATCTAATAGACGCCATGACATCACAAACTGCTGGGCTTGATCTCAGGTGACTTTACAGCTAGTATCAACCCGATTTATTACCCCGTTTGCCACTGCACTAGGGCACGGGATGAGCTGGGGTGAAGCGCCAGGATTGGCGCATCTAGTGGATGCGCCACGTCTGGGGTGCCTGCGGCCTGCTATTTTTAGGCTGTGAAGGCCCAATAACTATGGACCTTCCCACCCTGAGAATACCAGACCACAGCTGTCCGCTTTACCTTGGCTGGTGATCCAATTTGGGGGGGACCCTACTTTTATTGTGTAATTATTAATATTTATAAAATAATTATAAAAAAGAGCCTGAGGGGACCTCCACATTGGATCCCCAACCACGGTAAAGCTGCCAGCTGTGGTTTTCAGGCTACAGCCGTCTGCTTTACCCTAGCTGGCTATCAAAAATGGGGGGACCCAACATCATTTTTTTTTTAACTATTTTTTAAATAGAAAAAATTAATGGGCTTCCCTGTATTTTGATTGCCAACCAAGGTAACGGCAGGCAGATGGGGGTGGCAACCCATAGCTGTCTGCTTTATCTGCGCTGAGAATCAAAAATATCGCGGAGCGCTACGTAATTTTTTTAAAGATTTATTTTTACAGCACTGTAATGTCCAACAATCAAAATACAGGGAATCCCATTTTATTTTTAGTTATTTAAATAAATAATTAAAAAAAATATATATGGGCTCCCGCTGCATTTTTTGTATTGCTAGCTAAGGGTAATCCAAGCAGCTGCTGGCTGCTAACCCCCACTGCTTGGTGTTACCTTCACTGGCAATGGAAAATCCAGGGAAGCATTTTTTATTTTTTTTGCCAAAAAACTACAAAAAAAGGACGTGAGCTTCGCCATATTTTTGTATGCTAGCCAGGTATAGCAGGCAGGTGCTGGAAGAGTTGGATACAGCGCCAGAAGATGGCGCTTCTATGAAAATGCCATTTTCTGAGGCGGCTGCAGACTGCAATTCGCAGCAGTGGGGCCCAGAAATCTCAGGCCAACCTGTGGTGCGGATTCCAATCCCCAGCTGCCTAGTTGTACCTGGCTGGACACAAAAATGGGGCGAAGCCTACGTCATTTGTTTTCTAATTATTTCATGAAATTCATGAAATAATAAAAAAGGGCTTCCCTTTATTTTTGGTTCCCAGCCGGGTACAAATAGGCAACTGGGGGTTGGGGGCAGTCGTGCCTGCCTGCTGTACCTGGCTACCATACAAAAATATGGCGAAGCCCAGATAATTTTTTCAGGGGGCAAAAAACTTCTGCATACAGTCCTGGATGGAGTATGCTGAGCCTTGTAGTTCTGCAGCTGCTGTCTGTCTGTATTGAGAAGTGCAGACAGCAGCTGCAGAACTACAAGGCTCAGCATACTCCATCCAGGACTGTATGCAGAATTTTTTTGCCCACCAAAAAAATGACGTGGGCTTCGCCATATTTTTGTATGCTAGCCAGGTACAGCTGGCAGCCATGGGCTGCCTCCAACCCCCAGTTGCCTATTTGTACCCGGTTGGGAACCAAAAATATAGGGAAGCCCGTTTTTTTTTAATTATTTCACTTATTTCATGAAATAATTAAAAAACAAATGACGTGGGCTTCGCCCCATTTTTGTGTCCAGCCGGGTACAACTAGGCAGCTGGGGATTGGAATCCGCAGCACAGGTTAGCCCGAGGTTTCTGGGCGCCTCTACTGCGGATTTCAGTCCGCAGCCGTCTTAGAAAATGGCGCTCTCATAGAAGCGCCATCATCTGGCGCTGTATCCAACTCTTCCAACAGCCCTGGAGCCGGGTGGCTTGTTGGGTAATCATGAGTTAATACTGGCTTTGTTTTACTAGCCAGTATTAAGCTAGAGATTCTTAATGTCAGGCACGTTTGACCCGGCCATTAAGAATCTCCAATAAAGGGTTAAAAAAAAACACCACACAGAGAAAAAATACTTTAATAGAAATAAATACACAGACACATTAGAGACTCCATCTTTATTACCCCCTGTCAGCCCTCCATGATCCTGCTCTTCTGTCTTCTTTCTTTCTAGTGTAGTAGTAGTGACGATTGTAGTGAGGATGAGATTCACCAGCTCATCACTTGGGGCTGGGGAACCTCATCCTCACTACAATCATCACTACAATCGGGAAGCAGCGTGCAGCCTTCACTCCGTGAGTGATCAGTGCTGGTTGCTAGCGGTAACAGCGGTAACGCTGACAGATGCGTTACCATAGCAACGGTGTTCTCGGAGCCGCGGTTAGCGGTGACGTCACCGCTAACTGCGTTGCTATGGCAACGGTGATCTCCGTTAATGACCGGCTGTGTCAGCCGGTCCCTAACGGAACGGGGAGTCAACCGTGTGCTAGAGCATGTCGCCGGTACACGGCGATACACATATGTGCACCGTGTACCGGAGAGATGCACTCGCAGGTCCTACATGACGTGTCATAGTCATGTGACCAGTCTGTAGCCAATGAGATAGTAGCCACGTGACTGGTCACATGGCTATTTTGACGTCACGATAGGTCCTGCATCTCTGCTGGCAGTGCAGGTCACCGGGAGGATTCAGCGATCATCGGATGGAATAGCGGCAGGAGACAGAGTGCAGAAGGGATCGCGAGGACCGGTAAGTGTTATGGCAATGTTTATTAACTGTTTGTGTACATTTATCATGCATTTTTATGTGTTTGTGATTGCCTCCCATTATAGCCTATAGGTTCTAGTTCGGTTCGTCGAACGTTCGACGAGCCGAACTCGAACGGGACCTCCGTTCGGCGAACCGGCCTCGAGCAGAACCGGGACCGGTTCGCTCATCTCTAGTAATAATACATGTAAATACCATCGGGTACTTTGTTCAAATTATTTTGTTCAGAAAAAGCATAAAAGCCATCTCACTGCAACAAGGTGTACCCAGTCAGTATGGACCCTTAGGCAGCTTTTTTTCCTCAGGTAAAATAGGCCAAGAAAAGACATATAACATGCCCTGAAAAGTCAATATTGTAAAAGTCTTACAAAGGGATGGAACACTCTGGAAATTTCCTAGATATTGGGTGTGATCATACAACCATCAAAAGTTTTGTTGCAAATAGTCAGCAGGGTCACAAAAAAAACTTTTGAGAGATAAAGATGTACATTAACTGCCAAAGGTTTTAGAAGAATCTAATGTGCAGTGAACAGGAAACCATTATTCTCCATTGCTATAATATTCCAGAACTGCAATTTCCATGGAGTGTCCAAAAGCACAAGGTGTTCAGTGCTCAGAGACATGGCCGAGGTAAGGGAGGCTGAAACTCCACCATCACTTGACCAAGACAAATAAAGGGAATTTTCAAGACTGCGTCAGGGAATATCTGAAAACAGATTTTTAGAAGATTTTCTAGACTGAGATGAGAATAATGCGGGCGTCACACGAGACGATTTATCGTGCGATGTATCGTCGGGGGTCACAGTTTTTGTGACGCACATCCGGCATCGTTTGCGACATCGTCCCGTGTGACACCTATGAGCGACACAAAACGTTTGCAAATTGTGTGCAAATCGTTTATCTTTCACACGTCGCTCATTTTTAAAAAATCGTTTATTTTTCTTTGCGCTGGTTGTTCATCGTACCCAGGGTTTCACACATCGCTCCGTGTGACACCCCAGGAACGATGAACACAGCTAACCTGCGTCCCGCGGCTCCCGCCGGCTATGCGAAAGGAAGAAGGTGGGCGGGATGTTTACGTCCCGCTCATCTCCGCCCCTCCGCTTCTATTGGCCGGCGGCTGTGTGACGTCGCTGTGACGCAGAACGTCCCTCCCCCTTCAGGAAGAGGATGTTCGCCGCCCACAGCGAGGTTGCTCAGCAGGTAAGTACGTGTGGTGGCGGTTTAACAACTTTGTGCGCCACGGGCAGCGATTTGCCCGTGACGCACAAATGACGGGTACGATCGCTCATGCGATCGCATGATAGATCGTACCGTGTGATGCCCGCATTACTCTTAAGGAAACAGATATATGGACCCATGGCAGGATCAGTAACGGGCACAGACCTACACTTTATTGCCAGCAAGGTGTAGGTGGTCTACTGCTATGGTCTGTAGTATTAGAGATGAGCTATTTGGATCTTTTTGGACTCAAAATCGACTGTCAAACCTACTGCCAGATGTTAGAAGATACTTTGTTGAAGCAGCGATACAGGAAAAATTCTGCATCTTTCAGGAAAACCATGACTATTATGCAGGACAATACTCTATCGCATGCAATAAAGAACTCCATTGCTTTGCTAGTTAGTAAAGGCCTTAAAGTTGAAAGATCAATGATATGGCCCCTTCCTCTCCTGATCTAAACCCTATTGAGAACTTGTGGTTCTTTCTTAAATTACATATTTTTGGTGAAGGAAAGCAATACACCTCTGTAAGCAATGTCTGCGAGGCTGTGGTTGATGCTCGCCCAAGTTTATCATCAACAGATTAAGAAACTGACAGACTCTACAAATGGAAGGCTCATGGCTGTTTTTAAAAGGAAGGATGGCTAGATTAGTCAGTGACTTTATTTTCTAAATGTCAGAAATGTAGTTTTGTACATTTTAAGTTGTTTCGTTATTATTCTCACTTTTTAGCAGATGAAAAATAATAATTTAGATGGCAATACATAGGAATTCTCCTAAGAGAGACAATACCTCACTTTACTTAAATATTCAAATTTTAAGTTTATTAACCTATTGGATTGACCTAGAGCACTGTAGCTGTTGAATAAAAAAAAATAATCATGAAAAATGGAAGTGGTGATCTGGGCCTGTTACTGATCCAGCCATGAACTCATTCATCTGGTCAATTTAAGGCCGGTTTACACGCTGCGACATCGCACAAGTGATCTCGTTGGGGTCACGGAACTTGTGACGCACATCCAGTTGCTTTAGCGATGCCGTTGCGTGTGACACCTTTGAGCGATTTTGCATCATTGCAAAAACGTGCAAAATCGCTCATCGGTGACATGGGAGTCCATTCTCGAACATCGTTGCTGCAGCAGTAATGATGTTGCTTCTCGTTCCTGCAGCAGCACATATCGGTACGTGTGACACCGCAGGAACAAGGAACTTCTCCTTACCTGCCTCCCACCCACAATGCGGAAGGAAGAAGGTGGGCGGGATGTTCGTCCCGCTCATCTCCGCACCTCTGCTTCTATTGGGCGGCGGTTCAGTGACGCTGCTGTGACGTCGCTGTGACACTGAACGAACCTTAGAAAGGAGGTGGTTCGCCGGTCACAGTGACGTCTCAGGGCAGGAAAGTAGTGTGACGGGTCTGGGTGATGTTGTGCGCCACGGGCAGCAATTTGCCCATGTCGCACAACCGATGGGGGCGGGTACCCACGCTAGCGATATTGGTCACGATATCGCAGCGTGTAAAGCGGCCTTAAGAGTCACTCTCATCTAATCAGTCTATAAAACCTTTAAAAAATCTGTCTTCAGATATTTTGTGTCGATGGGGTCAAATCGAAAGTGATGCACATCCGGCGTCGCTATCAACATCGTAGTGTGTAAAGCATTTTTTTATACGATTAACGAGCGCAAAAGCATAATCATATCATCGGTGTAGTGTTGGTGTAGCGTCGGTCATTTCCATGAATTGGGAAAGACTAATGTTACGATGTTGTTCCTCGTTCCTGCGGCAGCACACATCGCTGTGTGTGAAGCCGCAGGAGGAACATCTCATACCTGCGTCCCAGCCGGCTATGCGGAAGGAAGGAGGTGGGCGGGATGTTTATGTCCTGCTCATCTCCGCCCCTCTGCTTCTATTGGCCGCCTGCCATGTGACGTTACTATGACGCCAAGCGACCCGCCACCTTAATAAGGAGGCGAGTCGCCGACCAGAGCGACGTCGCAGGGCAGGTAAGTGCGTGTGAAGCTGCCGTAGTGATAATGTTCGCTACGGCAGCTATCACCATGATATCTCAGCTGTGACGGGGGCGGGGACTATCGCGCTCGGCATCGCAGCATCACAGCATCGCAGCATCGGCTTGCGATGTCGTAGTGTGCAAAGTGCCCCTTAATGTTTCAACTTGTCTTCTTCAGTGATGGTTTGATTTCAGATTTCTCTGAGCACTGAACATCTTGTACGTTTGGACACTCCAGGGAAGCTGCAGTTCTGGAATATAACAGCACTGGAGGATAATGGGTTCCTGGTTGCTTCATATTCGATTCTTCTCAAATCTTTGCAAAAAAACTTTGGATTTTTAAATTGCCTTATTATTCTGTAAGACTTATAATTTTTTTGTGTCATTCTAGAGTCAGTTCAATCTTTATTTTGGACCATTTTGTCATAGTGAAAATAGTTGCCTAATAATTCTTCACATCTTGATTGAGAAGGTTGATATCTTTAAAGAGAACCTGTCATCCTGATTATGCATGTTAAAGTAAAAGTATGGCATTAATGGCGCTGTTATGCAGATCAAATAGATAACTTAAGTGAAGAAATCCGAATATTGGTTGTTATTATTATTATTATTATTTATTATTGTAGTGTAATTTATTCCATGGAGCTTTACATGTGAAAAAGGGGCATACATAGACAAGTGCAATAATGGTGAACAATTCAAGGCACAGACTGGTACAGGAAAAGAGAGGACCCGACCCTCAAGGGCTTGCAGTCTACAGGGATTAGGATACAGTAGGTGAGGTTAGAGCGACATCCTAGTGGACTGAGGGTTATTGCAGGTTGTAAGCTTGTTAAAAGAGGTAAGTCTTCAGTTTCCTTTTGAAGGTTTCCATGGTAGGTGAGAGTCTGATGTGTGGGGCAGAGAGTTCCAGAGCATAGGTGAGGCGTGGCAGAAATCTTGTATGCAATTGTGGCAAGAAGAGATAAGAGGGCAGGAGAGAAGGAGATCTTGTGAAGATCGGAGGTTGAATACAGGTAACTACTGAGAGACTAGGTCACAGATGTATGGAGGAGACCGGTTGTGGGTGGCTTTGTATGTCATGGTTAGTGTTTTAAAACAGAGTCTTTGGGATATGGGAAGCCAGTGAAGAGATAGGCAGAGAAGAGAGCCTGGGGAATAGCATGGAGAGAGGTGGATTAGTCAAGCAGCAGAGTTTAGGATAGATTGTAGGGTTGCAAGAGTGATAGAGGGGAGGCCACAGTGCAGGAGGTTACGGTAGTCCAGGAGGGAAATAATGAGGGCATTGACTAGTGTTTCATAGATTCTTGGTCAAAGAATGTACGAATCTTAGAAATCATTTTGAGTTTGAGTCACCAGGAGGTGGAAAGGGCTTGACTTTGTGGCTTAAAGGAGAGAGCAGAGTCAAGGGTTACCCCCAGGCAGCAAGCATGCAGGACTGGGGAGAGTGAGCAGCCATTGACTTTGATAGATAGGTTAGGTGGAATAGTAGAGTGAGATGGGGAAAGATTATGAATTCTGTTTTGTCCATGTTCAGCTTTAGAAATCAAGTAGAAAGAAAAGGATAAAATAGCAGACTGAAATTGTGGGATTTTGGTTAGTAAGGAGGGGATATCATGTGTTATCAGATTGTTGTTTAAACAATTTTTGAAGTTTAGGTTTCACAAGCTCTTGGTGCATTGTGGTAGGACTACTGGATGAGACTGTGGGTAGGGTCTTCGGCCTCACCCTCGCCCTTACGCCCACCCTGGTCTGGTATCTGTATATTTTTCCTGTTTTAATGTTAGCATGGGCACTGTCCTTGCTGCTGGGGGTGTTTGTGTAGATTAATCAGTCTTTGGGAACATGTAGCCAAAGCAGCGCATTTTGGCTCAATGACAAGCCAAGATCAAAATACACCGGCACTAGTTTTTTTTTTTTTTACTGAAGACAAATTTGCATTTAATCTGCATGTGCGCCTCCAAGGCACAATTTTACTAAACCCTTTAGGGAGATCAATCTGTGCAGGCACCTGAGGCTAGGACATTGCCAGCATGAATGTTACAACAGGAGGTAGACACCACAGGCAGGCGAAGGAGCCAGGGTAGAGTGAAGATGCATCCCACAGGACATGCCCTACTGTTCTGTGCCAATTCACCCACAGTGTATGAAACCGAAATTTCAAATACTGGTTAAACAACAACCAGATTGCTGATTCATTCGAAGAAGGTATCTATTAAATCTGTATAACAGCACCATTATGGCTATATCTTTACTTTAACATGCAAAATCGTGATGACAGGTTCTCTTTAAGTCATCTCCTCCCTCATTACACAAATAAATATCACTTGATATGTCTCACACCAATAAGCATTTAGCTTTATGCAGGTTTGAGTTGGAAAATATTCATAAAAAATTATAATGTCAAAATACTCCCTTGCCTAATAATTGTGCACAGTGTAATTTCAGTCTTTAAAGTCGAAGATGGGTACAAGTCCATTGTGTTTAACCTATAACTTTAAATGTTGATCCAAAGGAATGTAAAACCCCATGAACAGATGTTAATTGCCCAATATTAGGGAAAAAAATCCTTCCCGTCTTTACCTACGACTAGAGTTGAGCGCGGTTCGTGGTTCTCCAGTTCGCGGTTCGAGTGATTTTGGGGGGTGTTCTAGATCGAACTAGAACTCGAGCTTTTTGCTAAAGCTCGATAGTTCTAGTTACATTCGAGAATGGTTCTAGCAGCAAAAAGCCAAGCTAATTACTAGCTAGCTTTCCGCTGTAATAGTGTAAGTCACTCTGTGACTCACACTATTATGAAATTTCAGTGTATAGTGTGCAGGCACAGCGCATTCAGATCACTGCTGCTGGGATAATGGCGATTGCCATTTTTTTTTTTCTTCTCTTCCTTCCCTAAGCGCGCGCATGTAGTGGGGCGGGCCAGCATATCAGCCAATCCCAGACACACAAACACACACAGCTAAGTGGACTTTTAGCCAGAGAAGCAACGGCATGTGTGATAGGATGTCCATGTCACATGTCCCTGCATTATAAAAACGGGTATCTGCCCGTCCGGACGCCATTATCTCTTCTGCGTCTGGGTGTCAGTCACCGCTGGCGTAGCTCCTGTCTCCGATACTGCTGTGTACGCTCTACACACAGCGCTATACAGAATAGGAATAGAAGTTTCAATTAGCCCTTGTAAGGGATAATAACAGCAGGCTCAGAGCCATAGGTGACAGTCAGGTCCGTGGAAACAGATTTTAACAGCTACAGAAGATAACAGCGTCTATGTAGCTAAGGTCAGGGACTTCCTCGCTGCATTTCCCCATTAGGAGGGATAAAAAGTGAGGCTTTCTTTCCTGTACACTGACCCACAAACCTGCCACTGTACCCTCCTGCCCTTTGCACACTCAAGCTCATTGTTACTAAGCCATTATACTAGCAAGCACTGAATAAATTTAGTGACATCATAAAAGTGGCTGTTGGACTTCCATTAGTGTCCCACTAGTGCAAATCTATTTGCAGCACCTCTGCATTGCACACTCAAGCTCATTGTTACTAAGCCATTATACTAGCAAACACTGAGTAAACTTAGTGGCATCCTAAAAGTGGCTGTTGGACTTCCATTAGTGTCCCACTAGTGCAAATCTATTTGCAGCACCTCTGCATTGCACACTGAAACTCATTGTTACTAAGCCATTAAACTAGCAAACACTGAGTAAACTTAGTGGCATCCTAAAAGTGGCTGTTGGACTTCCATTATTGTCCCACTGGTGCAAAGCTATTTGCAGCACCTCTGCATTGCACACTCAAGCTGATTTTTACTAAGCCATTATACTAGCAAACACTGAGTAAACTTAGTGGCATCCTAAAAGTGGCTGTTGGACTTCCATTATTGTCCCACTGGTGCAAAGCTATTTGCATCACCACTGTATTGCACACTCAAACTCATTTTTACTAAGCCATTAAACTAGCAAACACTGAGTAAACTTAGTGGCATCCTAAAAGTGGCTGCTGGACTTCCATTAGTGTCCCACTAGTGCAAATCTATTTGCAGCACCTCTGTATTGCACACTCAAGCTCATTGTTACTAAGCCATTATACTAGCAAACACTGAGTAAACTTAGTGGCATCCTAAAAGTGGCTGTTGGACTTCCATTTTTGTCCCACTGGTGCAAAGCTATTTGCAGCACCTCTGCATTGCACACTCAAGCTCATTGTTAAGAAGCCATTATACTAGCAAACACTGAGTAAACTTAGTGGCATCCTAAAAGTGGCTGTTGGACTTCCATTAGTGTCCCACTAGTGCAAATCTATTTGCAGCACCTGTGCATTGCATACTCAAAAACTCATTGTTACTAAGCCATTATACTAGCAAGCTATGCTGCCAGTTAAAGGGCCGTAGTTGCATTGTCAGGGATAGTTATTGTTGTTTATTCTGCTGTTAATAAAGATAGACCACCGCTGCAATCTACACCACCTCTCAATTTTTATTACCACATTTTAAGTGCACAATCTTGTCGCAATCAAAATGAGTGGCAAAATGACAGATGCTGGTGGAAAGGGAAAGAGGCATGTTGTAAAAGGAAAAAAAGGGTTTGTCCGTGGGGAAGGTGGCAAAGCTCCATTAACATCTGCTGAAGATAGACCATCTTCCAGCAAAAGTAAGATGTCTACTACTTACCGTGGACAATCCGATGTTCTCCCTTTTTTACGGACACGAACAACTGGAACAAAGGTACATGATGGCCATAAAAAGAAAATGCTTGAATGGATCTCAAGTGGTCCAACAAGTGCACTCTCCGCCACCTCAACTACCGCATCCAAAAAACACCAGTCCTCTGAGTTGTCATCCCAATCACACTTGCTTTCTCCCAGCTCTGAAGTCTCCATCCGCCCTGCACAGTATGGTGGAACTGAGATGGCTGAGTCTGCAGAGCTTTTCAGTCACAGTATAGCCTGGGAATAGGAGGTCTGCTCCCAAGCTACAGTGAGTACAGACCAGGAAATGGTCTGCAGTGATGCCCAAAACCTTTGTGACTCAGATTCAGGCCGTGATGAACAAGTTTCTGAGCATAATGTTGACCCTTATTCACAAACTGAAACACCTGTTGTAATAGACAACGAGAAACATACTGATGACGATGAGACGCAGATACCAGATTGGGATGACAACTTAAATATTCGGTCAGGGAAAGAAGAGGCTCGGTCTGAGGGTGAGGGCAGTGCAAACACAACAATTGATGAGGAAGTTCTAGATCCCACCTACTGTCAACCCACAGTCAGGCACTCGAGGAGGTCAACAGAGGCGGTGGAGAAGGATGCAACTGACGACGAAGTTACTTTGTGCCTTCCTGGACAGAGTCGGAGTACTGGTAGCACGTCTACAACTGCATCCTCAGCCACCACTGTGCCTCTGAGCACTAGTCGGGGTGGATCAGCAGGTCGCATTCCCTCTAAGCCTTGCCTAGCCTGGTCCTTTTTTGACATAGCAAAAGATCGCCCAAATTATGTGATCTGTAAAATTTGTCGTGATTCTGTTAGTAGAGGGCAAAACCTCAGCAGTTTGAAACTTCTTCCATGAATCATCACATGAATAAATATCATATGTCCCAGTGGGAAGCTCACTGTGCTGCAATGCTGCCTAGCGGAGTGAACCATCCACCGCCTACCCCTTCCAGTGCATACGCGCGCTCTTCATCTTCTAGGACTGTGGGGACAGCTGTCACACCTGGTTTTCCACGCACAACTTCCACCACTGTAACCGCAACAAGCAGTTTGCTTGGTAGGTCGTCAGTTGGTTTGGAAGGGGAAACAAGTGCGTGTGTACAGCTCTCTCAGACATCGATAACACCAACGTTGGATGAAGGCAACATCATGTCTATGCCTGCACTTTCCTCACAAACCTGCATTTTTCCAGGGACACCCTACTCAACACCGTCTACACACAGCAGCCAGATCTCTGTCCCTCAGATGTGGACAAATAAAAGGCCATTTCCTGCGACCCATGACAAAGCTAAAAGATTGACTTTATCCCTCTGTAAGCTCTTGGCTACCGAAATGCTGCCTTTCCGCCTGGTGGACACACAGGATTTTAGAGACCTTATGTCTGTCGCTGTGCCCCAGTACCAGATGCCCAGTCGCCACTACTTCTCTAAGAAAGGTGTGCCTGCACTACACCAGCATTTCGCACACAACATCACCGTTTCCTTGAGAAACTCTGTGTTTGAACGGGTGCATTTCACCACCGATACTTGGACCAGTAAGCATGGACAGGGACGTTACATGTCGCTGACTGGGCACTGGGTAACTATGGTGATAGATGGTGAAGGGTCTGCTGCACAAGTCTTGCCATCCCCACGACTTCTGTGTCAATCCTCTGTCTGTCCAAGTTCCGCCACTGCTTCTGCCTCCTCCACCTCGTCTGGGTCCTCCACCTCCGCCCCAAGCCTGCCTGGTCAGGCCACCAGCGTTCTAACTGCGCAGAATGAATCACGCACCCCTCATTACTATGCTGGCAGCAGAGCGCAACGGCTTCAGGCAGTCTTTAGCTTGAAATGTCTTGGAAATAAGAGTCACACAGCGGCAGAGTTTAATAAATGGTTGTCTCCACTCAACCTGCAGCCTGGTAAGGCCGTGTGCGACAATGCTGAAAACCTGGGTGCGGCCCTTCGCCTGGGCAAGGTGACACACGTGCCTTGTATGGCTCACATGTTGAACCTTGTTGTCCAGCAATTTTTAACACACTATCCCTAGATGGCCTTCTGAACAGGGCACGAAAACTGTCTGCTCACTTCCGCCGTTCAACAACCGCTGCTGAGCGACTTGCATCGCTCCAGAAGTCTTTCAGCCTGCCAGTTCATCGCCTGAAATGCGATGTGCCGACACGCTGGAATTTGACTCTCCACATGTTACAGCGACTGTGGCAGCACCGTCGAGCCCTGGTGCAATACGTCATGACGTATAGCCTGGGCCAACGAGATGCAGAGGTTGGGCAGATCACCCTGATGGAGTGGTCTCAGATCAAGGACCTATGCACCATTCTGCACAGTTTCGACATGGCAGCGAATATGTTTAGCGCTGACAATGCCATTATGAGCTTGACAATTCCAGTCATTTACATGCTGGAGCACACGCTAAACACTTTTCGGAGTAAGGGGGTGGGACAACAGGAAGGGGAGGAACTACAGGAGGATTCATATGCGCAAGAGACAACAACATCACCAAGGTCCAGACGTTCATCATCACCAACGCGGCAGGCATGGGACCATGGGGGACAAGGATCAACAAGGGCGCATGGTAGCTGGCGAAATGTTGAGGAAGGTGCAGGAGAACATGAAGAAATGGAGGACGAACTGTCCATGGACATGGAAGACTCAGCGGATGAGGGAGACCTTGGTCATATTTCTGTTGAAAGAGGTTGGAGGGAGATGTCAGAGGAAGAAAGCATGGTTAGCACCTCTATGCCACAAGCACAGCGTGGACTTGGTCCGCATGGCTGCGCAAGACACATGAGCGCCTTCTTGCTGCACTACCTCCAACATGACCCTCGTATTGTCAAAATTAGAAGTGATGATGAGTACTGGCTTGCCACACTATTAGATCCCCGGTACAAGTCCAAATTTTGTGACATAATTAAAGGCATAGAAAGGGACGCACGTATGCAGGAGTATCAGCAAAAGCTGTTACTCGATCTTAGCTTGGCTTTTCCACCAAACAACCGTGGTGCAGGAAGTAAATCTCCCAGTTGTAACTTGACAAACATGGGACGGTCTCGTCATCTTCAACAGTCTACCTGTACCAGTAGCACCGTATCTGGTGCTGGTAACAGCAATTTTATTGAATCTTTTCATAATTTTTTTAGATCATCCTTTGCAAGGCCACCAGAGACAACAAGTCTGACACATAGTCAGCGGCTGGAGAGGATGATTCAGGAGTATCTCCAAATGAACATCGATGCCATGACTTTGCAAATGGAGCCTTGCTCATTTTGGGCTTCAAATCTTGAAAAAATGGCCAGAGCTCTCCATTTACGCCTTGGAGATTTTGTCGTGTCCAGCTGCCAGCGTTGTCTCTGAACGTGTCTTCAGTGCTGCTGGGTGTGTGCTGACAGATAAGCGCATGCGTCTGTCCAGTGACAATGTGGACAGACTAACGTTCATTAAAATGAACAAGTCATGGATCCACAAGCAATTTACTACCCCTGTGTCATCCTGGGGAGAGTAAATGCTTGTGAGTTTTGAATGTGCTTGATGCAAATCTAGCTGTAAAGTGTACAACTGGGGCACAAGTGCTGCCACTGAAGGGGTGGGTGTGTGTGTGGCCCAATTTTTGGAAAAAAGGGAGACTCCACTTGGAGTAACCCTTGCTTACATTGTTTTTAAAAATGATCCAAGATGCACAGAGCTGGGATCAGGAAAGACTTAGCTACCTACCCCGGTGTCATCCTGGGAACGGTTAAGTATGGCGTATTTTTGAATGTGCTTGATGCAAATCTAGCTGTGAAGTGTACAACTGGGGCACAAGTGCTGCCACTGAAGGGGTGGCTGTGTGTGGGGCCCAATTATTGAAAAAAATGGAGACTCCGCTTGGAGTAACCCTTGCTCACATTGTTTTTAAAAATAATCCAAGATGAACAGAGCTGGGATCAGGAAAGACTTAGCTACCTACCCCAGTGTCATTCTGGGAAGGGTTAACGATGGCGTAATTTTGAATGTTGTTGATGCAAATTTACCTGTGAAGTGTACAACTAGGGCACAAGGGCTGCCACTGATGGGGTGTCTGTGTGGCCCAATTTTTGGAAAAAAGGGAGACTCCGCTTGGAGTAACCCTTGCTTGCAGTGTTTCTAAAAATTATCCAAGATGAACAGAGCTGGGATCAGGATAAACTTTGCTACCCACCCCGGTGTCAACCTGGGGACAGTGAAGGATGGCGTATTTCTGAATGTGCTTGATGCAAATCTAGCTGTGAAGTGTACAACTGGGGCACAAGTGCTGCCACTGAAGGGGTGGGTGTGTGTGGGGCCCAATTTTTGGAAAAAAGGGAGACTCCACTTGGATTAACCCTTGCTTACAGTGTTTTTAAAAATGATCCAAGATGAACAGAGCTTGGATCAGGAAAGACTTAGCTACCTACCCCAGTGTCATTCTGGGAAGGGTTAACGATGGCGTAATTTTGAATGTTGTTGATGCAAATTTACCTGTGAAGTGTACAACTAGGGCACAAGTGCTGCCACTGATGGGGTGGGTGTCTGTGTGGCCCAATTTTTGGAAAAAAGGGAGACTCCGCTTGGAGTAACCCTTGCTTGCAGTGTTTCTAAAAATAATCCAAGATGAACAGAGCTGGGATCAGGAAAGACTTAGCTACCTACCCCGGTGTCAACCTGGGGACAGTGAAGGATGGCGTATTTCTGAATGTGCTTGATGCAAATCTAGCTGTGAAGTGTACAACTGGGGCACAAGTGCTGCCACTGAAGGGGTGTTTGTGTGGCCCAATTTTTGGAAAAAAGGGAGACTCCGCTTGGAGTAACCTTGTGGTGTTTTACATGATTTTAGAAGGGCATGCTATGCCTATATCTGTGTCTCCTCCTCTTTTTCCTTGTCCAACTCTTTTGTTTTCGCATGAGTATATGTCCTTGTCACTTTCCCATGTGTTTGTGTTGTGTTGTGAGTTGTTTGTCACCTTTTGGACACCTTTGAGGGTGTTTTCCAGGTGTTTTTATGTGTTTGTGATTGCCTCCCATTGTTTCCTATGCGGTTCGAGTGGTTCGCCAAACCGGTTCGCCGAACCGAACTCGAACGAAACCTCCGTTCGGCGAACCGAACTCGAGCCGAACCGCGACCGGTTCGCTCATCTCTACTTACGACAAACAGACAAGTTCCCTTGATTAATGCCCCGTCACAGAATCTAGTACCCATAGGCTGTAATATTATATATTTCGAGAAAGGCATCCAGACCCTACTCCTTGAAGTTTTTAATGAATCAATCATTACAACATAATGTGGCTGAGTTCTATAATTTCACTGCTTGCACAGTAAAGAAACTGCCATCTATGATTATGATTACACTTTCTTTCCTCTAGATGTAGATGATGTCCCCTTGTAACCCTTGCAGGCTTTGGTGTAAAAAGATTATGAGAAAGATCTCTCTACTGTTACTTCATATAGTAGAACATTGTATTACGATCGCCCCTAAACCTTAGTTTTTTAACTGAGTAACCCTAAGTTTGGTGACCTGTCTTAGATTTGCAGTTTGCCCATTCCCTTAATAACTTTGGTTGTTATTCGCTGCACCTGCTGTAGTTCACCTATGTCCTTCTTATACACCAGAGACTAAAATTCTACACAGTGACTTGTATAGGGGTAAAACTATGTTCTTGTCATGAACATGCTTCTGTTAATGCATCCCATTATTTTATTAACCTTGGCAGCACCTACCTGGCACTGGTCATTAAAATTGACTTTGCCATCCACCCATACACCCAAGTCCTTTTCAGTGACTACTTTAACCAGTGTTTTACAATTTAGTACATAATTATACATTTTATTTCCTCTGCCCAACTGCATGACCTTCATGTACATGAAACTTCAGTTGTCTTTTTTCATTCTAAGCCTCCAACTTACACAAATCCCTCTGCAATATTAAATTACACTCCTCTGTATTAATTACCTTGCAGAGTTTAGTATCATCTGCACATATTGAAATTCAACTCTCTATGCTACCTGCAAGGTCATCCATAAATATGTTAAAAAAATGAGTGCCAATTATTGACCCCTGTGGTACCCCACTGTTAACTGTGACTCAATCTGAATGTGTTCCGGTAAAGGGAAGGTGTCGTCAAAAAAAAAAAAAAAATTACTAACTGAAAAAATGTAAAATATTAATGTTTTAATGTTATGTTTAAATAAAATTATTTGGTTTTAATTGAGAAAAATATATATATAAAAAAAAAAAGTTTGATATATTCCACTCTTAAACACTAGGGGGAGCAGCTGCTGATAAACAACTGTAGAAGTACTGTAGAAATATCTCACATTACAGCTGCAGTAAAAGTGGGCGGAGTCTGCTCTCCTGTGTGTGATGTCACCTCCCTCTCCCAATCTGGGGGTTTCCAGCAGGATAAAGGAAGATGAAGTTTAGGATCACAGTGCTGAGCCATTTTGTTGGTGGCCACAGAGTGATCCTAATATGTATTGTGTCACCAAGGCCAGCTGCATAGTGCTCCACTTTATCTCGCACCGCACTGTATCCCAATGCCTCCACACTGCCTACTGACTGTTTCTCAATACCCCCACACTGCCTGCTGACTGTTTCTTAATGCCCCCACACTGCCTGCTGACTGTTTCCCAATGCCCCCACACACCGTGCTGACTGTATCGCAATGCCCCCACACTGCCTACTGGCTGTTTCTCAATGCCCCCATATTGCCTGCTGACTGTTTCTCAATGCCCCCACACTGGCTTCTGACTGTTTCCCAATGCCCCCACACTGCCTGCTGACTGTTTCTGAATGCCCCCACACTGCCTGCCGACTGTCTCGCAATGCCCCCACACTGCCTGCTGACTGTTTCTCAATGCCCCCACACTGCCTGCTGACTGATTCTAAATGGCCCCACACAGCCTGCTTACTGTTTCTCAATGACACCACACTGCCTGCTGACTGTTTCCTAATGCCCCCACACTGTCTGCTGACTGTTTCCCAATGCCCCCACACTGCCTGCTGACTGTATCCCAATGCCGCATGCACTCACCTCAGACCTGTGCCTCGGCATTCTGTCCTGTCAGACATCACAGTACAAGGAGCGGAGGCCCAAGATGAGCACACGCAGAAAGCGGGGTCTGCGGCATATTGCGGGTAGGGGGAACCGCAGCCTAGTATGGGGGAGTGGGGTCCACAGCATAATATGGGGGAGGGGTGCTGCAGCATAGTGCGGGAGAGGGGGTCGTGGAATAGTGCAGGGAAGGGGGGAGTCACTTCAGAGTGTGAGGGGTCTCAGCCTAGTGCGGGGGAGTGGGGAGCAGCGCCAGGATCAGTAACAGTGCAATTACTGTTGCCCGGCGACAGTACTCACCCCATCCATCCCAGTGGGTGACAGGGGTAAAGTGAAGCACACAGCATACCTATGAGCTCCACAAAGATGGTGCTGATCTCCTCCCTCTGCTGTGATCTGGACAGCCCAGGGGGTGTGTCCATTTCACAGCAGACACCTTCTGTATGTAACTAAATGGGTCGAATTCTGACCACTATCCTCTATGCACAGGGGGCTGCCGTAAAGGAGGTGAGTAATTGTCGTTCCAATCACCAAATACATGATGGCAGCCCCGAGTGCTTCAGTAAAACTAGAATTAAATAAAAACGAAATAAACAGTGATTTTAATTTTGTATTAAAAATACTTGATTTCATAATCACTATTATTAATACAAAAATAAAAAAAACGCAACACCCTCCCTTTAATATCCACCCTGCTTCCTATCACTGAGCCAGATATTAACCTATTTACACATATTTTGCCTAGTCTCATTATTCTTATTTTATATACCAACCTTTTATGTTGTACTGCATCACCTTTGAAAAGTCAAGATAGATAACATCAACAATGTTAGCTTTTTCCAATTTGAATTAGTGCTACAGGTCTGATCCCTCATAGACCCATATTGCTGTTGTCTCATGAGGTTAAATTTACTAGTCTATAATTTCATTCACAGTTTTTGTCTCATTTTGAATATTGGCGTCACATATCCTATGCACTAGTCCTGTACTCCACACCCTGTGCAATCCTTAAATATTAGAAATAATTGTATGTTTATCACAGTACTTAAAGAGGACCTTTTATCAAATTTTTCATTATCAACTAGACACACAGTGTAATAATGGCTGCTGAGCGAAATAAAACATTTTTTTCCTCTGTTGTGGAGATATTAGCAATCAAAATATTTGGGTCCTAGTTAATAACTTTTTTTAAATCCAATTGTGTGTTACAGTTTTCCCTAAGGTCATGTGCAGCTTCTCCTTTATGGATTTGCCAGTCATAAGCAAGCAGAAGAACACCACTGGAACATAGGTTAGAGCAGATGTTTTTAGTGTAAGACATAACTAGTGTAAAGGGGGTTTTACACGTTACGACATCGCTAATGCGAACTCGGGGTCACGGAATTGGTGACGCACATCCGGCCGCATTAGCGATGCCGTTGCGTGTGACACCGATGAGCGATTTTGCATCGTTGCAAAAACGTGCAAAATCGCTCATCGGTGACATGGGGGTCCATTCTCGATTATCGTTACTGCAGCAGTAACGAAGTTGTTCCTCGTTCCTGCGGCAGCACACATCGCTCCGTGTGACGCCGCAGGAACGAGGAAGCTCTCCTTATCTGCCTCCCGGCCGCAATGCGGAAGGAAGGAGGTGGGCTGGATGTTACGTCCCGCTCATCTCCACCCCTCCGCTGCTATTGGGCGGCGGTTCAGTGACGCTACTGTGACGTCGCTGTGACGCCGCACGGACCGCCCCCTTAGAAAGGAGGCGGTTCGCCGGTCACAGCGACGTCACCGGGCAGGTAAGTATGTGTGACGGGTCTGGGCGATGTTGTGCGGCACGGGCAGCAATTTGCCGATGTCGCGCAACAGATGGGGGCGAGTACCCACACTAGCGATATCGGGATCGATATCGCAGTGTGTAAAGCCCGCGTTAGACATAATAACTAGTGATGGGCAAACATCCCGATGTTCGGAATACTTGCCCAAGCTATTTGTAAAGTTTGAGTTTGGGCTCTGAGATAAAGCGAACCAGCGTCCAAGCACCGAATTTGGACTTTACAGTTTTGGGATGGGGCGGGGGGGGGGGTGTCTGTAAATTAAAGAATATAGTTAATAATAAGCATTATGATTATAATTATTTTTGTTTCTCCAATTTATTAGCCCCCAATACAACCCTGCAGGTCTGACGTAATCCACAGCACAACATCCCATTTGGATGATGGATTGAACAATGCTCCGTGAGATATTCAGCGCTTTGGCTATTTTTTTCTAACCTCACCTTGCTTTACTCTTCTACACATCTTTAACTCTGACTTGTCTGGTGTGTTACTTGGTTTTGATGTACTTTGATCAATAATATTCTCAAACATTTGAGGCTTTCACAGAAAAGCTGTAGATATACTGAGAATATATTAAGCACAGGGAAGAAATTTACAAATATGGTGACATATGGAGGCAATTGGTCACTCAAGATTATATTTAAGGTGTCAGACTGCATGGTGTTGAAAAAAAATGCATGTCACAATTTTTAGATTTATATTTTTTAATATTTAGAAAACCATGTATTATTTCCTTTATAATGGCTATTTTGTGTTGGTATATCACATAAAATCCCAATAAAATATATTTATATTTGTCAGTGTAACGTGAAAAAATGAGAAAAAGTTCACGTGGTATGAATACATTTTCAAGGTACTGTTAAATCTGTCGTAAGGTTTGGTTGGGGTGTGTTGCTACATGTTTATGGTTGATCAGCATCATACATGGTTAAGTGCATAATTCCAGTGGAACTCAGTTGTTGATACCTTTTAATGGCTAACTGAAAAATAATAATAGCCTGCAGCCCCCAGCAGTATGCTTTATCTTTATTGTGTATCAAAATACAAGGAACGCCAAGCAGGTTATTTTAAGATATATTAATAACTATCTGTAGTACCCGGGCGTTGCCTGGGATAGTAACTGTCTCTCTGTCTCTCTTCCAGTCTCTGTCTGTTTGTCTGTCTGTCTCTCTGTCTGTCTCTGTCTATCTTTGTTTGTCTGTCTGTCTCTGTGTGTCTGTCTATCTCTCCGCTTGTCTGTCTTTCTCTGTGTGTCTATCTCTATTTGTCTGTCTGTCTCTGTGTGTCTGCCTCTGTGTGTCTGTCTCTCTGTTTGTCTCTGTCTATCTCTGTTTGTTTGTCTCTGTGTGTCTGTCTATCTCTCTGTTTGTGTGTGTCTCTGGGTGTCTGTCTACCTCTCTGTTTGTCTGTCTGCCTCTGTGTGTCTGTCTCTCTGTCTGTCTCTGTTTGTCTATCTGTTTTTGTCTTTCTGTAACTGTGTGTCTGTCCCTCTGTCTGTCTCTTTCCCTGTCTTTCTCTATGTGTCTGTCTCTGTGTCTGTCTCTGTCTGTCTCTATCCATGTGTGTCTCTGTGTCTATCCATGTCTGTCTGTGTCTATCTCTCTGTCTGTTTCTGTATCAGTCTCTCTGTCTGTCTCTCTCTATCTCTGTGTCTGTCTTTTTCCCCGTCTGTCTCTTTCCCGTCTGTCTCTTTCCCTGCCTGTCTCTTTCCCTGCCTGTCTCTTTCCCTGCCTGTCTCTTTCCCTGCCTGTCTCTTTCCCTGTCTGTCTCTTTCCCTGTCTGTCTCTTTCCCCGCCTGTCTCTTTCCCCATCTGTCTCTGTCTCTTTCCCTGTCTTTTTCCTTGTCTCTGTCTCTTTCCTTGTTTTTGTCTCTTACCCTTTGTGTCTCTTTCCCTGGCTCTTTTCCTGTCTGACTGTACCTGTCTATCTGTGTCTGTCTCTTTCCCTGTCTGTCTGTTGCTTCCCTGTCTCTCTCTCACTGTCTGTCTCTGTCTGTCTCTTTCTGTCTCTCTCTATCCATCTCCCCACCGACATCCTATTACCTGATGCATAAGCTTCTTATACTAACAATTTATTTTGTTCCTATAGCAACCAATCACAGCTGCTATTAATAACCTGTAGCTCGCAGCTCCAGTCACTTTAATGGAGCCAGGTTTTTGAGAGTAGCTGTAAAGCGCGGGGTTAAATTTTCTTGTCAAATCATAGTCTATGACTTTCCTGAGTCACATGGGGTGTCTGTGCAAAATTTCGTGATTGTAAATGCAACGGTGCAGATTCCTTTAGCGGACATACACACACGTACACACACACACACACACACACACACATACCTTCATACATACGCTCAGCTTTATATATTAGATTTAAAAAAATGGTGTGGGGTCCCTCCCAGTTTTGATACCCAACCAAGATAAAGCAGAAAGCTGGGGGCTGGTATTATCAGGCTGGTGAGGCCCATGATTATTGGGCCATCTCCAGCTTAAAAATAGCAGCCCACAGCTGCCCCAGAAGTGGCACATCCTTTAGATGTGCTAATCCTGACACTTACCCTGCTCATCTCGTTTGCCCTGGAGCAGTGGCAGTTGGGATAATATAAGGTGTTAATGACAGCTGTGATATCTCAAAAAAAATCACAGCTGCTCTGAAACCCTAGATTAGTAATGGGTAGATGTTTATGTAAGTAAAAAGAAATAAACACAAAACAGAGAGAACAATCCTTTATTTAAAAACAACAAAACTAAACAAAAACACACTCTTTGTCCAATTTATTAACCGCCAAAACAACTCTGCAGGTCTGCTGTAATCCAGATTATGAAGTCCCATGACAATCCCAGTTTTGCTACATTCTGAGCTCACAATGCGCAGTCACATTAGAAAATGTGAATGATCACTGTGGCTTGTGATACACCCTGACAGATCCACAGTTGTGAGAGGGGTGATGTCAGTAAGTTAACCTTAGGTCACAGCTGATGGTTCCCACAGTACCTTAGTTGTGACTTCAGGTGAACTCTGTGAACTCAACTCAGGTGAACTCATTGAACTAAATGATAAATTACCGGATTAAGCCATGTAGTAAATTGAGCATTTGGTTGCAGACATTTCTGCACCAAATCTGCATCATCTGGCAGTAAAATTTCTTTAAACCAAGTCAAAAGCACATCTCATTTTTGGTGTTTTTCTGCCAACATGCTGTATACAGTATAAGATCCCTTTGTCCATCTTTGTGCTCCTTCTTGTCTAGCCGCGGTGTATGATGGGTCCGACATCATACACACTCGCCGGAATTCAGGTCCTGAGCAGGCGCACTTTGATCTGCCCTGAGCAGGGAAGATCAAAGTATTGTAGTGCGCCTGCACAGGACCCGCTAGTGTGTATGACGTAGCACCAAGGCTTCAGAAAGAGGACGAAGATGGCCGAAAGAGGAGGTGCCGCCACTGGACAACGGAGACGGCCATAAGGCCAACCACAGAGACCGTTAGGTAAGTATTATACAGTGTTTTTTATGTTATACCCCCGGCCTGGGCTCTTATATACTGCATGTTAGACTGCTGTATTTTAGGCTGTGTGCACACGTTGCGTTTTTTACCGCGGAAACGCTGCGTTTAGAACCGCAGCGTTTCAGTGGCAAATTGCATGCTTTCAGCTTTCCCAGCAAAGTGTATGAGAAAGCCGAAAAATCAGTGCACACGCTGCGTTTCTAAACGCAGCGTTTTGGATGCCAAAAATCGGTGCGGAAAGAAAAGCAGCATGTCACTTCTTTTGTGCGTTGTGGCTGCGTTCTCTCCCCCATTAAATCAATGATGCGGGTCAGAACGCAGCTACACCGCAGTGAGCTGCTTTTTTGTTGCGGTCCGCGGCCTTTGTCGGCACGCCAGAACGCAGGCATTTACCTGGAAGTGAGGTCAAGAGGTTTCCTGTTGACCTCACTTCTTGGCAAAGTCCAGGAAAGCCCCCGGTGTCGCCAAAGTGCCCGCCCCAACCCCCGACCACCCTCCCGAAAATCCAACATGGCCGCGCGCACAGTAGCGCACCGGCCGCCCTGCTCCTATGATTTGTCGCATGTGCAATAACACATGTGACAGAAAAATGCCCCCCAGGCCCTGCCCGGTGACCCCCTATTCCCCCGGTATATCCCCTTACCTGTCCGGTTGCAGCGCTGATCCCCCACGGCCCCCTCCTCCTTCACAGCAGACGCCGGTCAGTGCGGTCACGTGAGCAGAGCAGCTGACAGCCAGCACTGTGTTCAGTGTGAGCTGTGCTGGCTGCTCGCACTCTGCAGCTGTGACCCGGGGAGAGTGGGTGCAGATTTTTGGCACCCACTCTCCTCAAATGGAGGGTCTGCTCTCCTAGAAAATGGGGGATACGTTCCCTGAACGTGCCCCCATATTCTAGAAGGTCCAGAGGCGACGTGGGACGTCCATATGGATTTCTGCGGACCCATTTTTTTCAAATTTTTTGATTAAATTGGAGAACAAGGGAATGATTTGGGAAGTGTTTTTTCTAATAAAAAATTTTTTGTCACTTTTTTTTCCTTTTGTTTACTGTCAATTAGTTATGTCTGGTATCTGATAGACGCCGTGACATCACTGCTGGGCTTGATGCCAGGTGACATTACACATCTGGTATCAACCCCATTTATTACCCCGTTTGCCAACGCACCAGGGCGCTAGATGAGTTGGGGCGAAGCGCCAGGATTGGCGCATCTAATGGATGCGCCACTTCTGGGGCGGCTGCGGCCTGCTATTTTTAGGCTGGGAAGAGTCCAATAACCATGGCTCTTCCCACCCTGAGAATACCAGACCCCAGCTGTCAGCTTCACCTTGGCTGGTGATCTAATTTGGGGGGACCCCACGTTATTTTTTTTTTAATTCTTTATTTATAAATAAAAAAAAAAGCCTGGGGAGCCCTCCAAATTGATCACCAGCCAAGATGAACCTGCCAGCTGTGGTTTGCAGGCTACAGCTGTCTGCTTTACCCTGACTGGCTATCAAAAATAGGGGGGACCCCACGCCATTTTTTTCATTGTTTTTTGTTTTTTTAATTGGATAAATACTAAGCTAGGCACCCTTTAGTGCCACATGAAAGGTACTAAAGGTGCCAGCTTAGAATATGCAGGTGGGGGTGGGACGTTATATATATTTGACATCCATTCATCCATTGACGCTTTTTAGGTTGTGTGCCCACAATCAGGGTTTGCAGCGTTATGGGCGCTGAGTGTTTTCCCTGCGTCCATAACGCTGCGTTGTGCAGTAGAAGCACAGTGGAAGGATTTTTGGAGATCCCATGTCCACTGTGCTTCTTTTCTCTGCAGCATAAACTGACCGGTGGCGCAGCTTCCCGAGCCTCAGCATGTCAATTTATGCTGCGGAGACGAGAGTGTTCTCTGCAGGTAGTATAGAGCCAAAATCCACAGCAGCCTGAACCCAAATCGTGGGCATGGGCAGCTGCGTTCTCCCGTGGTCAACATTCACATCTCTGCAGGAAGGCTGACACTGTGTACTAGACGCCGTGTCGCTGGATCATGGCCACATAGCCTTAGGCCTCTTTCACACGTCAGTGATTCTGGTACGTTTGTTTTTTTTTTAAACGTACCAGGATCACTGACATACACAGACCCATTATAATGAATGGGTCTGCTCACACGTCAGTGATTTGTCACTGCACGTGTCTCCGTGCAGCGTACCCGCGTGTCCGTGATTGCCGCACGGAGACATGTCCATTTTTTTCTGGCATCACTGATGTTCCACGGACCACGCAGTGGTGTGGTCCGTGAAACACGTGCCAGAAAAAAACGTGCTTTTAAAATAAAAATCATTTTAACTCACCCGGCGTCCAGCGATGTCCTCTGCAGCCTGTTCTCCCTGCTGCTTCTGAGCCGGCTCATTATTGTCGCGCATATTCATGATGTGCGACACAGCCGAACCGGAAGCAGCTGCTGCGGGGGTCAGCGCCAGCCGGATGCTGCACCGCGGGAGCGATCAGCACCATGGAGAGCGGGAGCGGGCACAGGTGAGTTAATCTCTAAGTGCAATCACGGGCCACGGAGAACGGAGCCCGGATTGCACTTAGACAACCCATGCGTGCCACACGGAGGGACATGTGCGTGTTTTACACGCCAGTGAAAAACGTCAGTGTTTTTCACTGACGTGTGAAACGGGCCTAAAAGTGAGAATATTGTTGCTACAGCAACATTTTGGGTGAAGTAGCTGTGGATTCAAAATGCTTAATATACTCCTGAATAAAATTCTTGAGGGGTGCAGATTCCAAAATGGGGTCACTTGTGGGGGTTTTCTGATGTATAGGTACCCAAGGGGCTCTGCTAATGTGACATGGTGCGCGAAGTTTATTTCAACTTTTCCAAAATTCAAATGGTGCTCCTTCCATTCCAAGCCCTCCCATTTATCCAAACAGAATGTGGAGAAGGAAATGACATCACAGGTTTTTTTTTCCAAAGGTCTGTGTTCAGCCAACTTTATTAACACTGACAAGTCTTAAAAAACGCACCTAAAAAAACGCATGAAAAACACATGAAAACCGCATGAAAAACGCATGCGTTTTCGACGCCTTTTTCTCAAAAAGCATTGTTTACAATTCTCCCCTCTGCCAGAGGGTGCGTTTTTTTCCGCGCTGAAAAAAAAGCAACGTGTGCACATAGCCTAAGAGCCCGGTGGTGGTGGCCGCAGCTTATAGGCCAAAAAAGTGGTGATAGGTTCCCTTTAAAGGCCGATTCTTTAAGGTGTATATGTCAGAAATCTAGAGTAAAACACCTTAATATGTCACAATATTTTTGCACAACTTGGAAGATGCTTGAAAATATTGCAATATTCAGTGGTTAAACTCCAGTCTTGCTTGACCAGCTACACTAATATGGGTGTATTATGGGTAAGACGCGGACCATGGCTACGTCCACCCATCAAATTCCAAAAGTTACGTAAATTTAGTGTTATAACTTCCTCCAGAAATCCACTATACTCCCTGACTGCATTGCATTTCTGTTGGTAGCACTCGCCAGTTTACAAAAGGTGCCTAATTAACTAAATGTTGTGTGCCTCTCAATGAATTAAGTGTGTCGCTCTCCAGGAATACCAGTCTTATTGAATTAGCCCCATAGTTCTATTAGGCCATGTGCGCACGTTGCGTCCAGTACCTTGCAGAAATGAACGCATCCCCTGGCAGAATTTGTCAATGTCAAATTTGGTTTTGACTACAAAAACGCTGGAAATACGCATGCGGTTTTGCCACGTTTTTACCGCATTTTACATGCATTTTCTGTGCTTAAAGACAGATGCATTTTGATTACAAATACACTACTAAATAAAGTTTAAACATTCAAACACTATGAAAAAAATGGTAAAAAATGATAACAAATATCATGCTTTAAATCATACACAAAATAGCTAATTTTAATAAAAAGATTAATGTGATCTAATTTTTATGTATAAGATAATGTTAATGTAATATTGTATGTACTGAGGATTTCGATTGCATTAGGGCAATGACAACCAGAGACGAGTTCTTGGTGCAAAAGACGTTTTATAATATGTAACCGCAATATGTGCACAGAACAGAATATACACAATAATAAGTACCGTAACCGCAATATGTAAACAGAACAAAATATACACAGTAATATGTAACCGCAATATGCACACAGAACAGTATATACACAGTGGAACATAAACACAGTAAATACCTTCCGGGTTCAGAGCAAAGGGGAATTCCCGGGACTGCACACCGGACTCCCCCAGGGAGACCACCAGGAGCGAACCCCTATACAGGGGCTGTCCGGCAATCACCCCAGAAGGCCTAAATGCGCAGCAGCCGGGACACAAAAAGGGCAACAGATATAGTCCAAGAAATGTCCGTACGTGATGTGAGTCCTAGGGTGGATATGAACGGAAGGGACCGGGCAGAAGTGCCGACCAGAGACGGCAGACAGAGTCCGAGCACAGTTGGATGAGAGGTGAAGTCCAGAGCTGGTGTCAGGTGTTTC
This sequence comes from Anomaloglossus baeobatrachus, assembly GCF_048569485.1. Taxonomy (NCBI): domain Eukaryota; kingdom Metazoa; phylum Chordata; class Amphibia; order Anura; family Aromobatidae; genus Anomaloglossus; species Anomaloglossus baeobatrachus. The sequence goes on from NC_134353.1 coordinate 553,345,390, forward strand.
AACTGGATCCAAACAGCAATCAGGAGATGAGAGCAGCAGGGCAGGAGTACACAGGAAGCAGTATACTCAGGCAACTAGACTAAGCTTAGGGGCGGCTTTTAAACAGATGGACAGGAAGTAGGGCAACAGAACAGAAAACTCCATGTTAACAAAGGGCAAGATCCTTCAAAAGAAAACTGGAAATCCCGGAACTCTGACAGTTAAATTATTGTTTTTCTTTTTTTTTTAGTCGGACTATATGTGTGTGAAAAAGGAGACGTCATAACCTCACTATTATGTCAAAAGCACATGACTTGATTTTGTCAAAAAAGCATGCGTTTTGCATCAAAAAAGCATGTAAAATGCTAGGGATTTGTTTTCTGATGCGTTTTGATCATTATCATTGACTTTAATGTTAGCAAAACGCTGCCAAAGTGGCAAAAACAGTTGACATGTTGTTTCTTCAAACGCAGAGATTTTGACAAATTTTAAGCAACTAAAATACTGCGTTTTTAAAAGCATCGTGCGCACAAGAAAGCCCGATTTCCTATACACTTTGCCTGGAAATCAAAACACATGTGTAAAGCCTGCTTTACACGTTGCAATTTCGCATACAATTTGTTGAATGTGCCGCACATACGATTAACCCCCGTCACACATACTTACCTACCATACGACCTCGATGTGGACGGCGAACGTCCACTTCCTGGAGTGGGAGGGACGTTTGGCGTCACATCGACATCACGCGGCAGTCGGCCAATAGAAGCGGAGGGGCGGAGCTGAGCAGGACGTAAACATCCCGCCCACCTCCTTCCTTCCGCATTGTGGGCCGGGAGCCGCAGGAGGCAGGTGAGATCTGTTCATCATTCCCGGGGTGTCACACATTGTGATGTGCGCTACCCCGGGTACAATGAACAATCTGACATTCAATTCGTCAGGAATGAACGACGTGCATCCAATGAACGGCTTTTCGTTCAATCGCAATTGCACGTCGCTGTCACACGCTACAACATACCTTACGATGCCGGATGTGCGTCACTTACGACGTGACCCCTCCGACACATCGTAAGATATCTTGTAATGTGTAAAGCGGGCTTTAGGATCTGGTGGTGGAAACACTGGACCGTACACCGGATTTCCCGGGTGAGGCAACCAAGCTGGTCAATCCCCCAAAAGAGGGCCTTGATGCACGGCAGCCGAAGCACTCCTGGTAACAAGACAGTCCATACGGAGAAGGTAGTCCAGGTGAGGAGGCTCAGGGTCAGAGGCCGGGTAGATGTCAGGCGGAATCCGAAACCAGCTGAGCAAGATGGCAGGTCACCACACGGAGCCATGGACTGGAGACTGGTGGGACTGAAAAGGTGGTGGATTATCAGCCGACAGTCACCGACAGGAGTTCTGGAGCTGGCGTGGTTAGAACCGGTTGGCGTGGCAGGACAGGCTCTATGAGACAGACAAGGGTTAATACCGGACAAGGCAGAAGGGGACCTGAACTCCTAGCTTACTAAACACGTAGAACAGGCCCCGCCCACCTGGAGGGGGAATACTCTTATACCCTGTACCTGTATAGGCAATATCCTGTTTCTGGGTGCTGGCCCTTTAAGAGAGGATAAGTGACCGCGCGCGCGCCCTAATGCGCATGCGCGAGGCCCGTATGCCAGAAGCCAGGGCAGGAAGCGGTGCAGAGGAAGCAGGAGTGCCCGGCAGAGTGTCCTGTGAAGCAGAGGAGTGCAGGGAGCGGGGAACAGGATGCAGGCGAGGGAGAGGGAGCAGGAAGGCCGTGGAGGGAAGGACCGGGAACCAGAGCGGTGAGCAGGGAGCGCTGTGGAGAGCCGGGGAGCGCAGCATGGGGACCGGGGAGCACAGCAGGGGACCGGAGAGCGCAGCACGGGGACCGGGGAGCGTGACAACATGCATTTTTGCATTAAAATGCTGCAGTTGAAAACTCTGCGGAAACACATGAACAAATGCAACTTGCGCACATGGCCTCAGGGCATCTAATGGTCTAATGAATACGTATGCCTTAGGCCCGTTTCACACGTCAGTGAAAAGCACAGACATTTTTCACTGGCGTGTAAAACACGCACATGTCCCTGCGTGTGCCGTGAATCACGGCACACGTGGGTTGTCTAAGTGCAATCCGGGCTCCGTTCTCCGTGGCCCGTGATTGCACTTAGAAATCAACTCACCTGTGTGCGCTCCCGCTCTCCATGGTGCTGAATCCTCCTGCGGTGCAGCATCCGGCCGGCGCTGACCCCTGCAGCAGCTGCTTCCGGGTCGGCTGTGTCGTGCATCATTAAGATGCGCGACAGTAATCAGCCGGCTTAGAAGCAGCAGGGAGGACAGGCTGCACAGAGCGTCGCTGAAGCCGGGTGAGTTAAAATGTTTATTATTTTAAATGCACGTTTTTTTCTGGCACATGTTTCACAGACCACACCACTGCGTGGTCCGTGGGACATCAGTGATGCCAGAAAAAAATGGACATGTCTCCGTGCGGCAATCACACACACGCGAGTACGCCGCACGGAGACACGTGCAGTGAAAAATCACTGATGTGTGAGCAGACCCATTCATTATAATGGGTCTGCGTATGTCAGTGATTCTGGTACATTTAAAAAAAAGCACAAACGTACCAGAATCACTGACGTGTGAAAGGGGCCTTAGGCCCCCTTCACACGTCAGTGAAAAACACTGACGTTCTTCACCACTGACTTGTAAAACACGCACATGTCCCTCTGTGTTCCGTGATTCACGGCACACATGGGTTGTCCATGTGCAATCCATGATCTGTGATCCGTGATCCGTGATTGCAAATGGACATTACTCACCTGCCTTTGCTCCTGCTGTCCATGATGCTGAACTCCTCGGCTCTGCAGCGTCCACCCACCGCTTTCTGCAGCTACTTCTGGGTCGGCTGTTTCTGCTTTCATGAATATTCATGAGCCGGGCAGGAGCTGCAGAGATCGGAGGCTCCAGAGCGAATCGCTGGAAAGGTTAGTTGAAAATGTTTATTATTTAACCTTCGTCAGGCTGCATAATTTTACAACGTTAACAGTGACCCCTTATCTCGGAAGGGGGTGGAGATATTTTATTGAAATTTGGCCAATATATTCTGGACCAAAACGGCAGAGATGTCATGAAATTTCAGCCCTCTATGGCTTTTGGAAAAAAAAATGTATTGCAATTTTAAAACGAAATAGTTACAATTGTACCTACTCAGCCGGACGAAGGTTAATATGTCAGTGTTTTTCTGGTACGTGTTTCATGAATCACACACGGATCACACCATAGTGTGGTCCGTGGGTCATCAGTGATGCCAGAAAAAAACGGACTTGTCTCCGTGCAGAATCACGGACACGCATGTACGCTTCACGGAGACACGTTCAGTGAAAAATCACTGATGTGTGAGCAGACCCATTGATTATAATGGGTCTGCAAATGTCAGGGAATCTGGTACGTACATAAAAAGCACTTACTTACCAGAAACACTGACGTGTAAAGGGCGCCTAACTTACATATTCTCTTTCAGATACTAAGTATTTGCAAAATGTCTACAGAAAATAGTTTGAATGTCTATACCTGCTAGTAATAGTGAATGTGTAAATGGAGAAGGTCTGTTTGGACAGCAAGAAAAACATTTGGTGCACAGTTGGTTCCCAGTGGAAAACTAGATAATTAAAAGATTTAAAATGACAATCTTATTTAATGAATAAAACAAATCTCTTTTATCACCATTCTTCCCTAGGTTAATTAGTCCCATCAGGAGTGGGAAACAAGCAGTTAAGCAGCAAGTGATTTTAACTCTTAAATAGGCTGTCACTTGTGTTGAAATAAATTGTGGATAATATTGATTCTCATCAATGTTTACAAAAACGTATTGATTTAGAGAAAGATAAATTATTATTTAGTCTTCCAATTGATTTTAAAAGACCTCTATATAACTAGAATTAGAATGCAACTACATATGAGCGATCCCAAGGTTTGACGTTCAGTGTTCGCACCGAACACAGATGTGAGTGACGCCCTGGCCGGGCCAGGTAGTCACAAATAGGGCCCCACACAACACCCTTCCCTCACAGGTGACATCAGCCAACCTTAAAACCCTAATCACCTTCCTCGGGGCTTGAAAGACACACCAGGGGGCGGAACCAGGTGGTTGGAAGACGCCCACCTAGGAGTCTAGACAGCTCGAAGGCGGGGAAAGTAAACAGACAGATCAGTTGTAGAGTTCAGGGAGAGTGGAGGTCAGGCCTGTGTCTCAGGCCTGAAGGAAAACTGACAGGTACCAGGGTAGGAGTCCAGAAGCGACTGGAACTGGTTACTTAACTGATTGAGTCAGACTAGAGGTCCTGTCCCACTCAAAGTCCCGATTGAAGGCAACAGCCCACCGAGGGGGATAACAGGCCACTGCCACAGCTCAGAGATCCCACGGGCCAGCATCTGAGGGCAAGGCCTCCTTAGGCCACATCCAGCAGGTAGCGGACTCCTGAAGTTGAAAGCACAGGAAGTCCACCATTCTAAAAAAGGTGCAGGAGAAAGACAGAGACCACCAGCCGAGTGGGGGAACCAGAACGCAGCCGGCTGCGGGCACCGACCACCCTCACCTTGGTTTACCAGAGACTCGTGTGTTTCCTTAATTGTGAGTACACCAGCACCCTGTGGTCGCCCATCTCCCTGCAGCACAAACCCCAACGGGTCCCAGGGCCACCATCCCTGCCCACGGAGGGGTTAACAACTTGCTGCACAACATCTCCCCTGGGTGCCCCGTAACTGCAGCGGTGTTGTCCCATATCATATCACCACATACCGTGGGTGGCATCACGAACCTAGTACGGCCCAGCCTGTACATATACGTCCACCACCCCCGGACTCTTTTCATTCGGAGTGTCCGCGGGATCCCCCGGGTCCGGAGACCTCGAGCCACCCACCGGAATGTCCGGACCCGAGCAGCGGCAGGCTGCTGGCATGCGGACGGCACACAGACTTTAGTTAAAAATCATAGTTTGGTTGGGAGTTTGGGTCTTTTATGTATACAATCTACTCACGTGAGCATCGCTTTGCTCAGATGCACTTGGTGCTCAGCCCAGTGAGAGCCACTTGTAGTGTTTGAAGGCCTGCACTGGGATAACAACAGAGTCATCTGATGTAGTGTGCACCAAACAAAAAAATGGAAAAACCCGCACCCACCCAAGGAAGTGTTTTATTTATGGCTGGCTACATGTGGGTGGAGACCCGAACTGCCCAATTAGTGACTTCCATTGGGGTTTAGGTCAACTCTGGTTCCAAAACTGAACTTTATTTAAAGTCCAGCAAATACTCACAGACTAATGGCAGAAGATGTAAACTACCCAGGCTAAAACACTAATGCACTACCAGCATGCAGCAAAACCTCAATTAAATGGAGACATCACAGGTGCAAAAGGAGCTTGATGGTAAAATTGCACACTTGTGGCTTGCATAGGTCACTGTTGACACATGCAGATTCACAGTATCTGGTAAGCAGCCTATTAGTTAAGCCCATCCCAATAGATGCAAGCGGGCTGCGCCAGTACTAAATATGTGCTCCATGAAGGGACAGTGACTATAGTATGCAAGGCCTAACAAAAAGAGGCCTGCCTGCATCCTGTATAAAATATTCTGTGCAAAAGAATAAATAAATATATGAGGTATTGGTAGGTAATATGGCCATAGTGCGGAAGCCCACAATCCATGTCACGGATCCTCATTTTTGTGGGTCCCTACACTAATCTGTGGCATCTGTGTAAAACATAAAAAACACTTTAAAATACTTACCTAAACGGTCGCTGCAGTGGATATGGCACAAATGGGCCATCTTCGTCCTCCATCTTTTGAAGCCACGATGCACGTGACGCGTCTACGTCATACACACTTGCCGGTCCGCGCATGCACACTACAATACTTTGATCTGCCCTGCTCAGGGCAGATCAAAGTGCGCTTGCTCAGGACCTGAATGCGTGACTTCAGAAGATAGAGGACAAACATGGCCAAAAGAGGCGACGCCAGCACCGGAGGACGAAGACGCCCATTTGACCCACATGCACCACAGCGACCGGTTTAGGTGAGTATTAGAAAGTGTTTTTTATGTTCTACACAGCGGCCTGGGCTGTTATATACAGCATGTTAGAATGCTGTATATAAGAGACCACTGGTGCTGGCCACAGCTTATGGGGCAAAAAAGTGGTGACAGGTTCCCTTTCATGTTGTAGTAACTGACCAAAATGAAGATTGTCTAAGCAGCAATTTATGTAACATAGGCTAGACTAGGGTGTGAAGCCTAAAAGATACATCTGAGGAGTATTTCCAGGCTTAGGCCACTAAAACAGTCACAGATTGGTGAAAGTAGCAGTGTTAACACTGTATAAGTTCAGGAGCAGGGAATGGGGTTGAAGTTCATCCCCAGGGAAGCAGATAAGATGTAGTAACCCAAACAATGTGACAGGTACTAGGCCAGATAATCCTGTAGCTAGGAGTCAGGAATTGTGTCACACCGCTGAGGAATGGAGATGTTTCTGTGGACTCACTGGACCATCAGGTGAATAGTGTCAGCAGATTGCCTGATACAGCTAGAGACTGGAGAGAACTTTGAAGAAACCAGAAGATGGTTTATTTAAAGAGATCGTGAACAAAGCTAAGGATGAGAGGGCCCAGAGGGTCATGATGCTGAGCACTGCAGGAGGAGCAACCAGAAGAAAATTCCTATACAGGGATTATCCCGGCACAACCCCAGAAGGTCAGGAAGCCGCTTGCCAAAGGGACGATTTAAATAGTCTGCAACAGTTCATACTAGCCTGTGGAATGCTGACTCAGTCAGAGGAGGGAATCCGGAATGCTTTGCACCATCCTGGCAAAATGGATCCAGCAATAGAAGGAATCTGAGATGCGTTGCATAATTCTGACGAAGCGGATGCAGCCATAGAAGGAATCCATAATGCTCTGCACCGACCTGGCAAAGCGTATCCAGCCATTGAAGGAATCCGGAAAACTTTGCACCAACCACAGAGGTTAAACAGCAGAAGTGGAGTCCAAGGCATGCAGTGTAGTTAGGAATAACAGGCCGTTAGCTAGAGATACTGTGGAGAGAGAGTAAGTAGCTTGCACAGCAGCACAGAGCACAGTCAGTGAGCACAGAGCACTGTAGTAGAGGGCCTGAACCCAAGCAACATTCCAAAACCAAAAGGTGCCTTATAAATAAAAGGGCATTCCAGCAATAAGGATCATCACAACAAGGAACTGGTGTACTGTTCCTTTAACTTACGTAGTGTGGAGCGCGCTGCCTAATCGCGCTCCCACGGGTTCTGCTCAGAGAACGCAGGTTCTGGGAGGAGACGGAGGCTGGTAAATGTGCAGCATGGCAGACAGGGTGAGTGACACACACACCGCGTAGAAGTGGTGGAACCAGCAGTGGAGGCCAGCCGAGAGGCAGGAATAGCGTGCCGGGGAGAACGTTGATCTCCCTATACAAATAGCAGAACAAAGAGACGGTACAGTATTCAAGATGGAAAGTCAGAATCAAGGTCAAGAAACTAAAGCAAGGTGCAACAGGGGGCAAGTCACTTACACATGGGAACAGGAAACAGAGCAAGAAAATTAGTGTTATTTTTACCCGCTGATCTTTAGCACCAGAGAAGATCTTCAAGTTGACTGAGGAAAAAATGTTGATCATGAAGTTGATAAGTAAGAGATCACTTGAGCTCTAGAATTTGTCCCAAGTAGAAGTCACCCGATACCTTGATGGTTAGGGGCCTGGATGTTAGTGTTCCATCCTCCGTCTCTTATCGTCTGGATCCACTCTGTTTGAGGATCAATCTCTAGTTACAATGCTGTTTGCACCGTGTCTCCGACTTTTTTCTAGATTCACGCCATCTTGCCTTCTGACTCCTTAGCTCCTTTGCCCCAAACCACTCACTGCATGCAACCTTTATGACCAACTGACTATATGTCTGTCACGTTTGCTCACTGAGACATCAGTGACTCTTTTTAGAATTAACCATCCTTTGCTGTCAGCTGACCCTTGTGATCACCTAATAACTCATTGCAGTCACTTGTTTATTTAGTGACATCCAACAATGCAGAGTCAATACTAGAGATGAGCGAACCGGTCCCGGTTCGGCTCGAGGTCGGTTCGCCGAACGGAGGTCCCGTTCGAGTTCGGCTCGTCGAACGTTCGACGGACCGAACTTGAACTGCATAGGAAACAATGGCAGGCAATCACAAACACATAAAAACACCTAGAAAACACCTTCAAAGGTGTCAAAAAGGTGACAAACAACTCACAACACAAACACATGGGAAAGTGACAAGGACAAATTGTCATGTGAAAACAAAACAGCGTTACGAGGAAAAAGAGGACGAGACACAGATATAGGCATGGCACACCCTTCTAAAATCATGTAAAACACCGCAAGGTGACTCCAAGTAGAGTCTCCCTTTTTTCCAAAAATTGGGCCCCACAGACACCACTTCAGTGGCAGCACTTGTGCCCCAGTTGTACAATTCACAGCTAGGTTTGCATCAAGCACATTCAAAAATACGCCATAATTAACCGTCCCCAGGATGACACCAGGGTAGGTAGCAAAGTCTTTCCTGATCCCAGCTCTGTTCATCTTGGCTCCTTTTAAAAAACACAGCAAGCAAGGGTTACTCCAAGCGGAGTCTCCCTTTTTTCAAAAAATTGGGCCCCACACACACCCACCCCTTCAGTGGCAGCAGTTGTGCCCCAGTTGTACACTTCACAGCTAGATTTGCATCAAGCACATTCAAAAATACGCCATAATTAACCGTCCCCAGGATGACACCAGGGTAGGTAGCAAAGTCTTTCCTGATCCCAGCTCTGTTCATCTTGACTCCTTTTAAAAAACACAGCAAGCAAGGGTTACTCCAAGCGGAGTCTCCCTTTTTTCCAAAAATTGGGCCCCACACACACCCACCCCTTCAGTGGCAGCAGTTGTGCCCCAGTTGTACACTTCACAGCTAGATTTGCATCAAGCACATTCAAAAATACGCCATAATTAACCGTCCCCAGGATGACACCAGGGTAGGTAGCAAAGTCTTTCCTGATCCCAGCTCTGTTCATCTTGGCTTCTTTTAAAAAACAATGTAAGCAAGGGTTACTCCAAGCGGAGTCTCCCTTTTTTCAAAAAATTGGGCCCCACACACACCCACCCCTTCAGTGGCAGCAGTTGTGCCCCAGTTGTACACTTCACAGCTAGATTTGCATCAAGCACATTCAAAAATACGCCATAATTAACCGTCCCCAGGATGACACCAGGGTAGGTAGCAAAGCCTTTCATGATCCCAGCTCTGTTCATCTTGGCTTCTTTTAAAAAACAATGTAAGCAAGAGTTACTCCAAGCGGAGTCTCCCTTTTTTCCAAAAATTGGGCCCCACACACACCCACCCCTTCAGTGGCAGCAGTTGTGCCCCAGTTGTACACTTCACAGCTAGATTTGCATCAAGCACATTCAAAAATACGCCATAATTAACCATCCCCAGGATGACACCAGGGTAGGTAGCAAAGTCTTTCCTGATCCCAGCTCTGTTCATCTTGGCTTCTTTTAAAAAACAATGTAAGCAAGGGTTACTCCAATCGGAGTCAAGCGGAGTCTCCCTTTTTTCCAAAAATTGGGCCCCACACACACCCACCCCTTCAGTGGCAGCAGTTGTGCCCCAGTTGTACACTTCACAGCTAGATTTGCATCAAGCACATTCAAAAATACGCCATAATTAACCGTCCCCAGGATGAAACTAGGGTAGGTAGCAAAGTCTTTCCTGATCCCAGCTCTGTTCATCTTGGCTTCTTTTAAAAAACAATGTAAGCAAGAATTACTCCAAGCGGAGTCTCCCTTTTTTAAAAAAATTGGGCCCCACACACACCCACCCCTTCAGTGGCAGCAGTTGTGCCCCAGTTGTACAATTCACAGCTAGATTTGCATCAAGCACATTCAAAAATACGCCATAATTAACCGTCCCCAGGATGACTCTGGAGTGGGTAGATAAAGTCTTTGCTGAACCATGACTTGTTCATCTTGGCTCTTTTTAAAAACAATGTAAGCAAGGGTTACTCCAAGCGGAGTCTCCCTTTTTTCAAAAAATTGGGCCCCACACACACCCACCCCTTCAGTGGCAGCAGTTGTGCCCCAGTTGTACACTTCACAGCTAGATTTGCATCAAGCACATTCAAAAATACGCCATAATTAACCGTCCCCAGGATGACACCGGGGTAGGTAGCAAAGTCTTTCCTGATCCCAGCTCTGTTCATCTTGGCTCCTTTTAAAAAACACAGCAAGCAAGGGTTACTCCAAGCGGAGTCTCCCTTTTTTCCAAAAATTGGGCCCCACACACACCCACCCCTTCAGTGGCAGCAGTTGTGCCCCAGTTGTACACTTCACAGCTAGATTTGCATCAAGCACATTCAAAAATACGCCATAATTAACCGTCCCCAGGATGACACCAGGGTAGGTAGCAAAGTCTTTCCTGATCCCAGCTCTGTTCATCTTGGCTCCTTTTAAAAAACAATGTAAGCAAGGGTTACTCCAAGCGGAGTCTCCCTTTTTTCCAAAAATTGGGCCCCACACACACCCACCCCTTCAGTGGCAGCAGTTGTGCCCCAGTTGTACACTTCACAGCTAGATTTGCATCAAGCACATTCAAAAATACGCCATAATTAACCATCCCCAGGATGACACCAGGGTAGGTAGCAAAGTCTTTCCTGATCCCAGCTCTGTTCATCTTGGCTTCTTTTAAAAAACAATGTAAGCAAGGGTTACTCCAATCGGAGTCAAGCGGAGTCTCCCTTTTTTCAAAAAATTGGGCCCCACACACACCCACCCCTTCAGTGGCAGCAGTTGTGCCCCAGTTGTACACTTCACAGCTAGATATGCATCAAGCACATTCAAAAATACGCCATAATTAACCATCCCCAGGATGACACCGGGGTAGGTAGCAAAGTCTTTCCTGATCCCAGCTCTGTTCATCTTGGCTCCTTTTAAAAAACACAGCAAGCAAGGGTTACTCCAAGCGGAGTCTCCCTTTTTTCCAAAAATTGGGCCCCACACACACCCACCCCTTCAGTGGCAGCAGTTGTGCCCCAGTTGTACACTTCACAGCTAGATTTGCATCAAGCACATTCAAAAATACGCCATAATTAACCGTCCCCAGGATGACACCAGGGTAGGTAGCAAAGTCTTTCCTGATCCCAGCTCTGTTCATCTTGACTTCTTTTAAAAAACAATGTAAGCAAGGGTTACTCCAAGCGGAGTCTCCCTTTTTTCCAAAAATTGGGCCCCACACACACCCACCCCTTCAGTGGCAGCAGTTGTGCCCCAGTTGTACACTTCACAGCTAGATTTGCATCAAGCACATTCAAAAATACGCCATAATTAACCGTCCCCAGGATGACACCGGGGTAGGTAGCAAAGTCTTTCCTGATCCCAGCTCTGTTCATCTTGGCTCCTTTTAAAAAACACAGCAAGCAAGGGTTACTCCAAGCCGAGTCTCCCTTTTTTCCAAAAATTGGGCCCCACACACACCCACCCCTTCAGTGGCAGCAGTTGTGCCCCAGTTGTACACTTCACAGCTAGATTTGCATCAAGCACATTCAAAAATACGCCATAATTAACCGTCCCCAGGATGACACCGGGGTAGGTAGCAAAGTCTTTCCTGATCCCAGCTCTGTTCATCTTGGCTCCTTTTAAAAAACACAGCAAGCATGTGTTACTCCAAGCGGAGTCTCCCTTTTTTCCAAAAATTGGGCCCCACACACACCCACCCCTTCAGTGGCAGCAGTTGTGCCCCAGTTGTACACTTCACAGCTAGATTTGCATCAAGCACATTCAAAAATACACCATAATTAACCGTCCCCAGGATGACACCAGGGTAGGTAGCAAAGTCTTTCCTGATCCCAGCTCTGTTCATCTTGGCTCCTTTTAAAAAACACAGCAAGCAAGGGTTACTCCAAGCCGAGTCTCCCTTTTTCCAAAAATTGGGCCCCACACACACCCACCCCTTCAGTGGCAGCAGTTGTGCCCCAGTTGTACACTTCACAGCTAGATTTGCATCAAGCACATTCAAAAATACGCCATAATTAACCGTCCCCAGGATGACACCGGGGTAGGTAGCAAAGTCTTTCCTGATCCCAGCTCTGTTCATCTTGGCTCCTTTTAAAAAACACAGCAAGCATGTGTTACTCCAAGCGGAGTCTCCCTTTTTTCCAAAAATTGGGCCCCACACACACCCACCCCTTCAGTGGCAGCAGTTGTGCCCCAGTTGTACACTTCACAGCTAGATTTGCATCAAGCACATTCAAAAATACACCATAATTAACCGTCCCCAGGATGACACCAGGGTAGGTAGCAAAGTCTTTCCTGATCCCAGCTCTGTTCATCTTGGCTTCTTTTAAAAAACAATGTAAGCAAGGGTTACTCCAAGCGGAGTCTCCCTTTTTTTCCAAAAATTGGGCCCCACACACACCCACCCCTTCAGTGGCAGCAGTTGTGCCCCAGTTGTACACTTCACAGCTAGATTTGCATCAAGCACATTCAAAAATACACCATAATTAACCGTCCCCAGGATGACACCAGGGTAGGTAGCAAAGTCTTTCCTGATCCCAGCTCTGTTCATCTTGGCTTCTTTTAAAAAACAATGTAAGCAAGGGTTACTCCAAGCGGAGTCTCCCTTTTTTAAAAAAATTGGGCCCCACACACACCCACCCCTTCAGTGGCAGCAGTTGTGCCCCAGTTGTACAATTCACAGCTAGATTTGCATCAAGCACATTCAAAAATACGCCATAATTAACCGTCCCCAGGATGACTCTGGAGTGGGTAGATAAAGTCTTTGCTGAACCATGACTTGTTCATCTTGGCTCTTTTTAAAAACAATGTAAGCAAGGGTTACTCCAAGCGGAGTCTCCCTTTTTTCAAAAAATTGGGCCCCACACACACCCACCCCTTCAGTGGCAGCAGTTGTGCCCCAGTTGTACACTTCACAGCTAGATTTGCATCAAGCACATTCAAAAATACGCCATAATTAACCGTCCCCAGGATGACACCGGGGTAGGTAGCAAAGTCTTTCCTGATCCCAGCTCTGTTCATCTTGGCTCCTTTTAAAAAACACAGCAAGCAAGGGTTACTCCAAGCGGAGTCTCCCTTTTTTCCAAAAATTGGGCCCCACACACACCCACCCCTTCAGTGGCAGCAGTTGTGCCCCAGTTGTACACTTCACAGCTAGATTTGCATCAAGCACATTCAAAAATACGCCATAATTAACCGTCCCCAGGATGACACCAGGGTAGGTAGCAAAGTCTTTCCTGATCCCAGCTCTGTTCATCTTGGCTCCTTTTAAAAAACAATGTAAGCAAGGGTTACTCCAAGCGGAGTCTCCCTTTTTTCCAAAAATTGGGCCCCACACACACCCACCCCTTCAGTGGCAGCAGTTGTGCCCCAGTTGTACACTTCACAGCTAGATTTGCATCAAGCACATTCAAAAATACGCCATAATTAACCATCCCCAGGATGACACCAGGGTAGGTAGCAAAGTCTTTCCTGATCCCAGCTCTGTTCATCTTGGCTTCTTTTAAAAAACAATGTAAGCAAGGGTTACTCCAATCGGAGTCAAGCGGAGTCTCCCTTTTTTCAAAAAATTGGGCCCCACACACACCCACCCCTTCAGTGGCAGCAGTTGTGCCCCAGTTGTACACTTCACAGCTAGATATGCATCAAGCACATTCAAAAATACGCCATAATTAACCATCCCCAGGATGACACCGGGGTAGGTAGCAAAGTCTTTCCTGATCCCAGCTCTGTTCATCTTGGCTCCTTTTAAAAAACACAGCAAGCAAGGGTTACTCCAAGCGGAGTCTCCCTTTTTTCCAAAAATTGGGCCCCACACACACCCACCCCTTCAGTGGCAGCAGTTGTGCCCCAGTTGTACACTTCACAGCTAGATTTGCATCAAGCACATTCAAAAATACGCCATAATTAACCGTCCCCAGGATGACACCAGGGTAGGTAGCAAAGTCTTTCCTGATCCCAGCTCTGTTCATCTTGACTTCTTTTAAAAAACAATGTAAGCAAGGGTTACTCCAAGCGGAGTCTCCCTTTTTTCCAAAAATTGGGCCCCACACACACCCACCCCTTCAGTGGCAGCAGTTGTGCCCCAGTTGTACACTTCACAGCTAGATTTGCATCAAGCACATTCAAAAATACGCCATAATTAACCGTCCCCAGGATGACACCGGGGTAGGTAGCAAAGTCTTTCCTGATCCCAGCTCTGTTCATCTTGGCTCCTTTTAAAAAACACAGCAAGCAAGGGTTACTCCAAGCCGAGTCTCCCTTTTTTCCAAAAATTGGGCCCCACACACACCCACCCCTTCAGTGGCAGCAGTTGTGCCCCAGTTGTACACTTCACAGCTAGATTTGCATCAAGCACATTCAAAAATACGCCATAATTAACCGTCCCCAGGATGACACCGGGGTAGGTAGCAAAGTCTTTCCTGATCCCAGCTCTGTTCATCTTGGCTCCTTTTAAAAAACACAGCAAGCATGTGTTACTCCAAGCGGAGTCTCCCTTTTTTCCAAAAATTGGGCCCCACACACACCCACCCCTTCAGTGGCAGCAGTTGTGCCCCAGTTGTACACTTCACAGCTAGATTTGCATCAAGCACATTCAAAAATACACCATAATTAACCGTCCCCAGGATGACACCAGGGTAGGTAGCAAAGTCTTTCCTGATCCCAGCTCTGTTCATCTTGGCTCCTTTTAAAAAACACAGCAAGCAAGGGTTACTCCAAGCCGAGTCTCCCTTTTTCCAAAAATTGGGCCCCACACACACCCACCCCTTCAGTGGCAGCAGTTGTGCCCCAGTTGTACACTTCACAGCTAGATTTGCATCAAGCACATTCAAAAATACGCCATAATTAACCGTCCCCAGGATGACACCGGGGTAGGTAGCAAAGTCTTTCCTGATCCCAGCTCTGTTCATCTTGGCTCCTTTTAAAAAACACAGCAAGCATGTGTTACTCCAAGCGGAGTCTCCCTTTTTTCCAAAAATTGGGCCCCACACACACCCACCCCTTCAGTGGCAGCAGTTGTGCCCCAGTTGTACACTTCACAGCTAGATTTGCATCAAGCACATTCAAAAATACACCATAATTAACCGTCCCCAGGATGACACCAGGGTAGGTAGCAAAGTCTTTCCTGATCCCAGCTCTGTTCATCTTGGCTTCTTTTAAAAAACAATGTAAGCAAGGGTTACTCCAAGCGGAGTCTCCCTTTTTTTCCAAAAATTGGGCCCCACACACACCCACCCCTTCAGTGGCAGCGGTTGTGCCCCAGTTGTACACTTCACAGCTAGATTTGCATCAAGCACATTCAAAAATACGCCATAATTAACCGTCCCCAGGATGACACCGGGGTAGGTAGCAAAGTCTTTCCTGATCCCAGCTCTGTTCATCTTGGCTCCTTTTAAAAAACACAGCAAGCAAGGGTTACTCCAAGCGGAGTCTCCCTTTTTTCCAAAAATTGTGCCCCACACACACCCACCCCTTCAGTGGCAGCAGTTGTGCCCCAGTTGTACACTTCACAGCTAGATTTGCATCAAGCACATTTCAAAAATACGCCATAATTAACCGTCCCCAGGATGACACCAGGGTAGGTAGCAAAGTCTTTCCTGATCCCAGCTCTGTTCATCTTGGCTTCTTTTAAAAAACAATGTAAGCAAGGGTTACTTCAAGCGGAGTCTCCCTTTTTTCAAAAAATTGGGCCCCACACACACCCACCCCTTTAGTGGCAGCAGTTGTGCCCCAATTGTACACTTCACAGCTAGATTTGCATCAAGCACATTCAAAAATACGCCATAATTAACCGTCCCCAGGATGACTCTGGAGTAGGTAGATAAAGTCTTTGCTGAACCATGACTTGATCATCTTGGCTCTTTTTAAAAACAATGTAAGCAAGGGTTACTCCAAGCGGAGTCTCCCTTTTTTCAAAAAATTGGGCCCCACACACACCCACCCCTTCAGTGGCAGCAGTTGTGCCCTAGTTGCAAACAGGATGTTTTGATTTGCATCAAGCACATTCCAAATACACAAGCATTTACTCTCCCCAGGATGACACAGGGGTAGTAATTTCCTTCTGGATCCATGACTTGTTCATTTTGATGAACGTCAGTCTGTCCACTTTGTCACTGGACAGACGCATGCGCTTATCTGTCAGCACACACCCAGCAGCACTGAAGACACGTTCAGAGACAACGCTGGCAGCTGGACACGACAAAATCTCCAAGGCGTAACTGGAGAGCTCTGGCCATTTTTCTAGATTTGAAGCCCAAAAGGAGCAAGGCTCCATTTGCAAAGTCATGGCATCGATGTTCATTTGGAGATACTCCTGTATCATCCTCTCCAGCCGTTGACTATGTGTCAGACTTGTTGTCTCTGGTGGCCTTGCAAAAGAGGGTCTAAAAAAATTATGAAAAGATTCCATAAAATTGCTGTTACCAGCACCAGATACGGTCCTACTGGTACGGGTAGACTGTTGAAGATGACGAGACCGTCCCATGTTTGGCAAGTTACAACTGGGAGAATCACTCCCTGCACCTGCACGGTTGTTTGGTGGAAAAGCCGAGCTAAGATCGAGTAACAGCTTCTGCTGATACTCCTGCATACGTGTGTCCCTTTCTATGGCTGGAATTATGTCACAAAATTTGAACTTGTACCGGGGATCTAATGGTGTGGCAAGCCAGTAGTCATCATCACTTCTAATTTTGACAATACGAGGGTCATGTTGGAGGTAGTGCAACAAGAAGCCACTCATGTGTCTTGCGCAGCCATGCGGACCAAGTCCACGCTGTGTTTGTGGCATAGAGGTGCTAACTGTTCTTTCTTCCTCTGACATCTCCCCCCAACCTCTTTCAACTGAAATTTGACCAAGGTCTCCCTCATCTGCTGAGTCTTCCATGTCCATGGACAGTTCGTCCTCCATTTCTTCATGTTCTCCTGCACCTTCCTCAACATTTAACCTGCTACTATGCGCCTGTTACGGGGGGCTGTCTGATAATAACCTAAAGGAGTATCAGACAGTCAGGGTCCACCGTGCAAAGACTCTGCTGCAGACTATGGCAGAGTGCAATACCTTTGTTAACTCACAGAAGGATATAATAAGAAAGTAAAGCAATTCCTCCCTTACTTGGAGGGTGTGTGGAATGATCTCTGTTAATAATCACAGAGACAAAGGCAATGTGTGCGAAATGGCACCTACCTAGGTCCGCTCTTCTAGTGGTGCAAAAGAGACGAACAGCAGCGTAAGCCGCACAAAGCTCCTACCTGCGTTCGCTCTACTAGTGTGCGAGGACACGAACCACTAGATATGGCACCTGCCTAGGTCCGCTCTTCTAGTGGTGCAAAAGAGACGAACAGCAGCGTAAGCCGCACAAAGCTCCTACCTCTGTTCGCTCCCCTAGTGTGCGAGGATACGAACAACTGCTAGTCGCAGTATAAGGAACGTTACCCTAGCGGCAACGTCCACCTACGAGTCGAACCACAAGGCCCAGCCAGACCATGTGCCTCAGGCACCTGCCTATGTCCACTAGAGTTGAGCGCGGTTCGTGGTTCGTGGTTCTCCAGTTCGCGGCTCGAGTGATTTTGGGGCATGTTCTAGATCGAACTAGAACTCGAGCTTTTTGCAAAAGCTCGGTAGTTCTAGAAACGTTCGAGAACGGTTCTAGCAGCCAAAAAACAGCTAAATCATAGCTTGGTTTCTGCTGTAATAGTGTAAGTCACTCTGTGAATCAAACTATTATCACATTTCAGTGTATAGTGTGCGTGAACAGCGCCTTCAGATCACTGCTGTTTCTATAATGGCGATCGCCATTTTTTTTTTTTTTTTTTCTTGTCTTCCTTCCCTAAGTGCGCGCGTCTTGTGGGGCGGGCCAGCATGTCAGCCAATCCCAGACACACACACAGCTAAGTGGACTTTGAGCCAGAGAAGCAACGGCATGTGTGATAGGATCTGCATGTCACATGTCCCTGCATTATAAAACCGGACATTTTCTTCACGGACGCCATTATCTGCCTTCTGCGTCTTTGGTGTCAGACATCACTGTCGCAGCTCCGTCTTCCTGAGTCCTATAGCCGATACAGCTGTATGCGCTGCATACACAGCGTTAGACAGCTTAGGGAGAGCACTTTATAGCAGTCCTTTTAAGGGCTCCAACCGGCAGGGTCAGAGAGCCATAGGTGACAGGTCCTGCAAACAGCAACAGCGTCTGTGTAGCCCAGGTCAGGGATTTCCTACCTGCATTTCACCATTAGGAAGGAATAGAAAGGCAGGCTTCCATTCCTCTACCCAGAGCACCACAATCCTGCCACTGTACCCTCTTGTCCTCTGCACACTCCAACTGATAACTAAGCCATTATACTAGCAAACACTCAGTGTACCTAGTGGCATCCTATACGTGGCTATTGGACTTTGCTATAGTCCCACTAGTGCAAAGACATTTGCAGAGCGCGTCTGCCTGCATTGCACACTACAACTCATTCTAAACAAGCCATTATACTAGCAAACACTCAGTGTACCTAGTGGCATCCTATACGTGGCTATTGGACTTTGCTATAGTCCCACTAGTGCAAAGACATTTGCAGAGCGCGTCTGCCTGCATTGCACACTACAACTCATTCTAACCAAGCCATTATACTAGCAAACACTCAGTGTACCTAGTGGCATCCTATACGTGGCTATTGGACTTTGCTATAGTCCCACTAGTGCAAAGACATTTGCAGAGCGCGTCTGCCTGCATTGCACACTCCAACTCATTAAAACCAAGCCATTATACTAGCAAACACTCAGTGTACCTAGTGGCATCCTATACGTGGCTATTGGACTTTGCTATAGTCCCACTAGTGCAAAGACATTTGCATAGCGCGTCTGCCGGCATTGCACACTCAAACTCATTTTAACTAAGCCATTATACTAGCAAACACTCAGTGTACCTAGTGGCATCCTATACGTGGCTATTGGACTTTGCTATAGTCCCACTAGTGCAAAGACATTAGCAGAGCACATCTGCCTGCATTGCACACTACAACTCATTCTAACCAAGCCATTATACTAGCAAACACTCAGTGTACCTAGTGGCATCCTATACGTGGCTATTGGACTTTGCTATAGTCCCACTAGTGCAAAGACATTTGCATAGCGCGTCTGCCTGCATTGCACACTCAAACTCATTTTAACTAAGCCATTATACTAGCAAACACTCAGTGTACCTAGTGGCATCCTATACGTGGCTATTGGACTTTGCTATAGTCCCACTAGTGCAAAGACATTAGCAGAGCACATCTGCCTGCATTGCACACTACAACTCATTCTAACCAAGCCATTATACTAGCAAACACTCAGTGTACCTAGTGGCATCCTATACGTGGCTATTGGACTTTGCTATAGTCCCACTAGTGCAAAGACATTTGCAGAGCGCGTCTGCCTGCATTGCACACTCCAACTCATTAAAACCAAGCCATTATACTAGCAAACACTCAGTGTACCTAGTGGCATCCTATACGTGGCTATTGGACTTTGCTATAGTCCCACTAGTGCAAAGACATTTGCATAGCGCGTCTGCCTGCATTGCACACTCAAACTCATTTTAACTAAGCCATTATACTAGCAAACACTCAGTGTACCTAGTGGCATCCTATACGTGGCTATTGGACTTTGCTATAGTCCCACTAGTGCAAAGATATTTGCAGAGCACATCTGCCTGCATTGCACACTCCAACTTTTTTAAACTAAGCAATTTTACTAGCAAACACTCAGTGTACCTAGTGGCATCCTAAACGTGGCTATTGGACTTTGCTATAGTCCCACTAGTGCAAAGACATTTGCAGAGCACGTCTGCCTGCATTGCACACTACAACTCATTGTTACTAAGCCATTATACTAGCAAACACTCAGTGTACCTAGTTGTATCCTAAACGTGGCTATTGTACTTTTGTCTATTCACAGTATTGGAACGATATTTGCAGCACGTCTGCCTGCATTGCACACTCTAACTTTTTTAAACTCAGCCATTTATAGTAGCAAACACTCAGTGTACCTAGTTGTATCCTAAACGTGGCTATTGTACTTTTGTCAATTCACAGTATTGGAACGTTATTTGCAGCACGTCTGCCTGCATTGCACACTCTAACTTTTTTAAACTCAGCCATTTATAGTAGCAAACACTCAGTGTACCTAGTTGTATCCTAAACGTGGCTATTGTACTTTTGTCTATTCACAGTATTGGAACGTTATTTGCAGCACGTCTGCCTGCATTGCACACTCTAACTTTTTTAAACTCAGCCATTATACTAGCAAACACTCAGTGTACCTAGTTGTATCCTAAACGTGGCTATTTTACTTTTGTCTATTCACAGTATTGGAACGATATTTGCAGCACGTCTGCCTGCATTGCACACTCTAACTTTTTTAAACTCAGCCATTATACTAGCAAACACTCAGTGTACCTAGTTGTATCCTAAACGTGGCTATTGTACTTTTGTCAATTCACAGTATTGGAACGTTATTTGCAGCACGTCTGCCTGCATTGCACACTCAAACTTTTTTAAACTCAGCCATTTATAGTAGCAAACACTCAGTGTACCTAGTTGTATCCTAAACGTGGCTATTGTACTTTTGTCTATTCACAGTATTGGAACGATATTTGCAGCACGTCTGCCTGCATTGCACACTCTAACTTTTTTAAACTCAGCCATTATACTAGCAAACACTCAGTGTACCTAGTTGTATCCTAAACGTGGCTATTGTACTTTTGTCAATTCACAGTATTGGAACGTTATTTGCAGCACGTCTGCCTGCATTGCACACTCAAACTTTTTTAAACTCAGCCATTTATAGTAGCAAACACTCAGTGTACCTAGTTGTATCCTAAACGTGGCTATTGTACTTTTGTCTATTCACACTACTGCAAATCTATGTGCAGCACCTGTGCATGACAACCTCGTGCTCTGTTTTTAATAAGCTATAATGATAGCACAAAATACTGCCATTTTGTGGCATCATAGAACTGGCTGTTGTATTCCATTAGTGCCCCACTGGTGACAAGCTATTTCTAGCACCTCTACATCACACCCTCATGCACATTTAGCTACGCTAATGTTATAGCAAACTCATGGAATTCATTGCTGCATTTCATAATTCGGAGGGATAGAAAGTCAGGCTTCCTTTAGCTTTTCCTTCTGTTCATAGACAGCATCTCCAAGACAAATTTCCCCTCCACGTCTAAGTGTGGAGAGGCAGCTAGTGCGCATGCGTGTGCCGATGTACCCCAGCTGCAGCATAATTACAGTGTTTCGCCTAGTGAGTATGCTCAGCCTGACTGTGCCATTCCTGACGCTAAGTCTTCATTTCGGGATACAGCGCATGCTCCCACACTAAGTGTGAAAAGCCTCTTTGCACAGGTGCTTGCATTCTGTGCCGGGTCTAAGTCCTGTTTTGTGCCTAGACACCATGCTAAAGCTGATAGTCTTTTTTCAGAGACTGTATTTCATGCTACTGAGCATGCTCAGGCACTTCCTGCATCAGAGACTAGGTCCGGTAATGAACTCTTTGGCCCTGGCCCTGATGTGGGGGTCCCATATAGACCACAGGGCATCAGGTGTCCTCCCAAATGGCTTGCAGAGGCCCACACCTATGACTTGTCACCGCATTATTGATGGTCAGACGATGACTGGTGAGGTGTTTGGGTCATGGCAGCCATGAGGTCATCATTGAAGTTGCGTTTCCAAATAGGACGCTAGTTATGCCACTCATGACGTGTCACTCTGCTTTTGTCTCCAGGAGGTGCATTGTGGTTCACCCTGGTTTGGGGCGGACCCAGGTTATAAAAGGGGCTGGAGCCAACAAGGAGGTGCGCAGTCTTCTATTATGCTCCGAAAGAGCACACCTCCATGTGTTGAACCCATTGCGGCTTTAGGCCAGAGGTAGGCAGGGATAGGGTGGTGGATGCAGGCCACCACCACAGTTGGTAACGCAGAACGGTTAAGACCAGCTCCTGTCCTAACAGTCCTGCTTGTGCAGCCCAGTGGCATTAACAGGCCTGCTGCTGCTGATGCGCCTGCTGTCCACAGGTGTGGCCCCTACGCACACGGTCAGCGTACTCAATGGCCCCTGTGTTGTTAACAGGGAGTTCCTGGGCTGGGTGGGCATGTGGACCCTGTGACGCTAACAGGGCTCACAGTCTCCAGATCCGAATGGCGTCTAACTCGGTTCAGGCTACTATTAGTTTCATAGCCACACAGCTCTGTATCCTCCACCAAACCTTCAAGTTGCCAACCTCTCCTTTTCCAACTGGGAGCACGGTGGACACTGACTGCTGAAGGTGATATATACCTTTCTCTTTCTTTTCTTATTAATTTTTGTTATATAGCGGTCACAGATTATATACCACTTTATCCAAATCTGCCAGTCCCACTGTAACAGATGTTGTTTCTTCAGCAAATGTTACAGTTGTTTAACCACCAAATCCACGGACCCAAATTTTTTTCCCCTTTCCAACACACCTGTTCCCCTTTCCAACAGCATCTGTCCTTTTTCAACTCATTTTGGGATATGACCAAAAGTGCAACTGTGCAGGGACACCGTACTCAACGCCATCTCAGCACAGCAGCCATCCCTCGGTCCCTCCGATGTGGACAAGTAAAAGACCATTTCCTCCTATCCATGACAAAGTGTTGAGATTCACTCTGTGCAGCACTGGTGTTTAGTGGAAAAGTAGATCTAAGATTGCGTACCACATTCTGCAGATACTCCTGTATACGTGCGTCTATTTCTATGGCAGGAATTAGTTCGCCAAATTTTGTCTTGTACCGGGGATCTAACAGTGTGGCAACCCAGTATTCAGGATTACTTCAAATTCATACAATCCGAGGGTCATGTAGGTAGTGCAGCAAGAAGGCGCTCATGTGTCTTGTGCATCCAGGAGGACCAAGTCCTTGGTGTGTTGGTGGCAGAGAGGTGAGAATCGTGCATCCTTCCTCTGCCCTCTACCCACAACCTCGCACAACCGAAATGTGAGCAAGCTCTCACTCATCTGCTGAGTCTTCCATGCCCATCGCCAGTTCGTCCTCCATTTCTTCATGGGCTCCTGCACTTTCATCAACACTTTTTGCTGATACTATGCGCCCGTGTTAATCCCTCTCCCTCACCATGACTGCCGCATAGGTGCCGCTGACCATCTGGACCTCGTAGATCTTGTTATCCCTTCCGCATATGACTCCTCCTGTACTTCCTCCCCTTCCTCTTGTCCCAACACCTGACTCCGAATAATAATTACAGTGTGCTCCATCATGTAGATGACCAGAATTGTCACGCTGAGAATGACATTGCCAGTGCTAAACATCTTCGTCGACATTTCAAAACTGTGTAGCAGGGTGCATAGGTCCTTGATCTGACACCACTCCAGCAGCGTGATCTGCACCACCTCTGGATCAACTTATCCCAGGCTATATGTCTTACCGTATTTCAGCAGGGCTCTGCGGTGCTGCCACACACGCTGCAACATGTGCAGATTCCAATTCCTGCGTGTCGGAACATCGCATTTCCGGCGTTTAACTGCCAGACCCTAAGACTTCCGGAGTGATGAAAGTTGTTGAGCTGCTGTGTGCGCACGATGGAAGTGAGCACATAGCGAGCGTGCCCGCTGCACAAGGCCATGTAGGCCGTGATGGTGTTTTAAAAATTGCTGGAGAATTCGGATCAACACGTGAGCCATAAAAGGCACGTGTGTCACATTGCCCTGAGGATGGCCCGCAGCCAGGTTTGCATCATTGCCGCACACGGCTGTTAAGTCACCAACGGAGTCCGCTCCGTCAATTTGTACTCCGGTCGCCAGGTGACAACGTGTTCCTTTCATGAATAGTGCTGATGATGGGAGAGTAGTCGATGCCAGCGGCGCAGGTGGACGCAGGTTATGCTCACCCACTGGGCTGCATTACCTTGACAGATGCAGAATCTCTGGCTGAATGTAGCTGGTGGGTATCTCACAGATGAAATACCATCATTCAGCTACAACCAATGGGAAGACACCACACCCTTTTTTATGCCCATCCTGTCTGCAGACCACTGCCAGACATAGCTATGAACCTCTGGTTAATTTTACCCCCAGTTCAGTTTTATGATTTTGTGTGCTTGTTACCTGACTACTTTTCCTGCTTGCTGTTTATGTACCTTGTTGGCCGATACGCATTTCACCTCTGCTTGTTTTCTGATTAAGTCCTGGCCGTCCCATTATGTTCCTGTTCCTCAATTAATGTTTTGACCCTGCCTGACTACTATTCTCTGTAATAGCGGTGTGACTCACATTTCCCATACATTTCAAAGTAAAACTTTGACCGCCTGATGGCATTGAGCTCTGCTGCCAGCATAGTAAGGAGGTGTGTGGTAGTCCTTGTGCGCAGTTGCAAGGAAGGGTGGCCTGACCACACAGGGTTTGCGCAAAGGTAGAGGACCCACACGAGGTTGAAGAGGCAGAAGCAGTGTATTAACTTCTACATACAGAACAAGGATTGAAACAACTCGTGGGGACGGCAAGACTTGTACAGCAGACCCTTCTCCATCTCTCACCATAGTTTGCCAGTGCCCAGTCAGTGACATGTAATGACCCTGTCTATGCTTACTGGTCCAAGTATCTGTGTTGAAATGCACCCTGTCGCACACAGATTTTCTCAAGGAAGTGGTGATGTTGTGTGCGACATGCCGGTGTAGCGCGGGCATGCTTTTCTTGGAGAAGCAGTGGTGATTGGGCATCTGGTACTGGGGCACAGCGACAGACATAAGGTCTGTAAAATCCTGTGTGTCCACTACGCGTAAAGGCAGCATTTCGGTAGCCAACAGCTTACAGAGGGATAGAGTCAACCACTTAGCTTTGTCATGGGTCGCAGTAAGTGGCCTTTTATTTGACCACATCTGAGGGACAGAGATCTGGCTGCTGTCTGTAGACGGTGTTGAGTAGGGTGTCCCTGGAAAAATGCAGGTTTGTGAGAAAAGTGCAGGCGGAGACATGATGTTGGCTTCATCTTGCCTTCAGATCTGTTCATCTTGTATCATTTTTAAAAAACACAGCAAGCAAGGGTTACTCCAAGCGGAGTCTCCCTTTTTTTCCAAAAATTGGGCCCCACACAGACACCTTATCAGTGGCAGCACTTGTGCCCTAGTTGCAAACAGGATGTTTTGATTTGCATCAAGCACATTCCAAATCCACAAGCATTTACTCTCCCCAGGATGACACAGGGGTAGTAAATTCCTTCTGGATCCATGACTTGTTCATTTTGATGAACGTCAGTCTGTCCACATTGTCACTGGACAGACGCGTGCGCTTATCTGTCAGCACACACCCAGCAGCACTGAAGACACGTTCAGAGACAACGCTGGCAGCTGGACACGACAAAATCTTCGAGGCGTAACTGGAGAGCTCTTGACATTTTTCTAGATTTGAAGCACAAAAGGAGCAAGGCTCCATTTGCAAAGTCATTGCATCGATGTTCATTTGGAGATACTCCTGTATCATCCTCTCCATCCGTTGACTATGTGTCAGACTTGTTGTCTCTGGTGGCCTTGCAAAGGAGGGTCTAAAAAAATTATGAAAAGATTCCATAAAATTGCTGTTACCAGCACCAGATACGGTCCTACTGGTACGGGTAGACTGTTGAAGATGACGAGGCCGTCCCATGTTTGTCAAGTTACAACTGGGAGAATCACTCCCTTCACCTGCACGGTTGTTTGGTGGAAAAGCCGAGCTAAGATCGAGTAACAGCTTCTGCTGATACTCCTGCATACGTGCGTCCCTTTCTATGGGTGGAATTATGTCACAAAATTTGGACTTGTCCCGGGGATCTAATAGTGTGGCAAGCCAGTAGTCATCATCACTTCTAATTTTGACAATACGAGGGTCATGTTGGAGGTAGTGCAACAAGAAGGCACTCATGTGTCTTGCGCAGCCATGCGCACCAAGTCCACGCTGTGTTTGTGGCATAGAGGTGCTAACCGTTCTTTCTTCCTCTGTCATCTCCCCCCAACCTCTTTCAACTGAAATTTGACCAAGGTCCCCCTCATCTGCTGAGTCTTCCATGTCCATGGACAGTTCGTCCTCCATATCTTCATGTCCTCCTGCACCTTCCTCAACATCTCACCTGCTACCATGCGCCCTTGTTGATCCCTGTCCCCCATGGTCCCATGCCTGCCGCGTTGGTGATGATGAACGTCTGGACCTTGGTGATGTTGTTGTGTCTTGCGCATATGAATCCTCCTGTAGTTCCTCCCCTTCCTGTTGTCCCACCCCCTGACTACGAATAGTGTTTAGCGTGTGCTCCAGCATGTAAATGACTGTAATCGTCATGCTGATAATGGCATTGTCAGCGCTAAACATATTCGTCGCCATGTCGAAACTGTGCAGAAGGGTGCATAGGTCCTTGATCTGAGATCACTCCATCAGGGTGATCTGCCCCACTTCTGCATCTCGTTGGCCCAGGCTATACATCATGACGTATTGCACCAGGGCTCGCCGGTGCTGCCACAGTCGCTGTAACATGTGGAGAGTTGAATTCCAGCGTGTCGCCACATCGCATTTCAGGCGATGAACCGGCAGGCCGAAAGACTTCTGGAGCGATGCAAGTCGCTCAGGTGCGGCGGTTGAACGGCGGAAGTGAGCACTGCAGACAGTTTCCGTGCCCTGGTCAGAAGGCCATCTAGGCCGGGATAGTGTGTTAAAAATTGCTGGACAACAAGGTTAAACACGTGAGCCATACAAGGCACGTGTGTCACCTTGCCCAGGCGAAGGGCCGCACCCAGGTTTGCAGCATTGTCGCACACGGCCTTACCAGGCTGCAGGTTGAGTGGAGACAACCATTTATCAAAATCAGTCTCCAGAGCTGCCCACAACTCAGTCGCTGTGTGACTCCTATTTCAAAGACATGTCAAGCTAAAGACCGCCTGATGCCGTTGCGCTCTGCTACCAGCATAGTAATGAGGGGTGCGTGATTCCTTCTGCGCAGTGAGAACGCTGGTGGCCTGACCAGGCAGGCTTGGGGCGGAGGTGGAGGACCCAGATGAGGTGGAGGATGCAGAAGCAGTGGCGGAACTTGGACAGACAGAGGATTGACACACAAGTCGTGGGGACGGCAAGACTTGTGCAGCAGACCCTTCACCATCTATCACCATAGTTACCCAGTGGCCAGTCAGCGACATGTAACATCCCTGTCCATGCTTACTGGTCCAAGTATCGGTGGTGAAATGCACCCGTTCACACACAGAGTTTCTCAAGGAAGCGGTGATGTTGTGTGCGACATGCTGGTGTAGCGCGGGCACACCTTTCTTAGAGAAGTAGTGGCGACTAGGCATCTGGTACTGGGGCACAGCGACAGACATAAGGTCTCTAAAATCCTGTGTGTCCACTAGGCGGAAAGGCAGCATTTCTGTAGTCAACAGCTTACAGAGGGATAGAGTCAACCTCTTCGCTTTGTCATGGGTCGCAGGAAGTGGCCTTTTATTTGACCACATCTGAGGGACAGAGATCTGGCTGCTGTGTGTAGACGGTGTTGAGTCGGGTGTCCCTGGAAAAATGCAGCTTTGTGAGGAAAGTGCAGGCGGAGACATGATGTTGCCTTCATCCAAAGTTGGTGCTATCGATGTCTGAGAGAGCTGTACACACTCACTTGTTTCCCCTTCCAAACCAACTGACGACCTACCAAGCAAACTGCCTGTTGCGGTTACAGTGGTGGAAGTTGTGGGTGGAAAAACAGGTGTGACAGCTGTCCCCACAGTCCTAGAAGATGACGAGCGCGCGGATGCACTGGAAGGGGCAGGCGGTGGATGGTTCGCTCCGCTAGGCCGCATTGCAGCACGGTGAGCTTCCCATCGGGCCATATGATATTTATTCATGTGACGATTCATGGAAGAAGTTGTCAAACTGCTGAGGTTTTGACCTCTACTAAGAGAACCATGACAAATTTTACAGATCACATAATTTGGGCGATCTTTTTCTATGTCAAAAAAGGACCTGGCTAGGCAAGGCTTAGAGGCCATGCGACCTGTTGATCCACCCCGAATAATGCTCAGAGGCAGAGTGGTGGCTGAGGATGCAGTTGTAGACGTGCTACCAGTGCTCCGACTGTGTCCAGGAAGGCGCCAGGTTACTTCGACGTCGGTTGCATCCTCCTCCACCGCCTCTGTTGACCTCCTCGAGTGTCTGACTGTGGGTTGACAGTAGGTGTGATCTAGAACTTAATCATCAATTGTTGTGTTTGCACTCCCCTACCCCTCAGACCGAGTTTCTTCTTGCCCTGACCGAATATTTAAGTTGTCATCCCAATCGGGTATCTGCGTCTCATCTTCATCAGTATGTTCCTCATTGCCTATAACCACAGTTGTTGGAAAGGCAGCATTTTGGTAGCCAACAGTTTGCATATGATGAAAGTCAACCTCCAAGCCATTTCATGCCCTTCTAAAAGCATGTAAAACACAGCGAGGGGACTCCAACCACAGTCTCCCTCGTTGCCACTAACTGGGCCACACACACCCCACTTGACTGGCATCGGTTGAGCACCCTTTTGAAAAAGAAAAAGATGCTTTGCATGAAGCACTCTCAAAAATACGCGTGCCTTTCCCGTCCCCTGGCTGACCCAGGGGAAGAAAAGTCCTCTGAGAGCCATGACTTGTTCATCTTGGTTCTTTTAGAGACACAGCGAGGGGACTCCAACCACAGTCTCCCTCGTTGCCACTAACTGGGCCACACACACCCCACTTGACTGGCATCGGTTGACCCCCCCTTTTGACAAAGAAAAAGATGCTTTGCATGAAGCACTCTCAAAAATACGCGTGCCTTTCCCGTCCCCTGGCTGACCCAGGGGAAGAAAAGTCCTCTGAGAGCCATGACTTGTTCATCTTGGTTCTTTTAGAGACACAGCGAGGGGACTCCAACCACAGTCTCCCTCGTTGCCACTAACTGGGCCACACACACCCCACTTGACTGGCATCGGTTGAGCCCCCTTTTGAAAAAGAAAAAGATGCTTTGCATGAAGCACTCTCAAAAATACGCGTGCCTTTCCCGTCCCCTGGCTGACCCAGGGGAAGAAAAGTCCTCTGAGAGCCATGACTTGTTCATCTTGGTTCTTTTAGAGACACAGCGAGGGGACTCCAACCACAGTCTCCCTCGTTGCCACTAACTGGGCCACACACACCCCACTTGACTGGCATCGGTTGAGCCCCCTTTTGAAAAAGAAAAAGATGCTTTGCATGAAGCACTCTCAAAAATACGCGTGCCTTTCCCGTCCCCTGGCTGACCCAGGGGAAGAAAAGTCCTCTGAGAGCCATGACTTGTTCATCTTGGTTCTTTTAGAGACACAGCGAGGGGACTCCAACCACAGTCTCCCTCGTTGCCACTAACTGGGCCACACACACCCCACTTGACTGGCATCGGTTGAGCACCCTTTTGAAAAAGAAAAAGATGCTTTGCATGAAGCACTCTCAAAAATACGCGTGCCTTTCCCGTCCCCTGGCTGACCCAGGGGAAGAAAAGTCCTCTGAGAGCCATGACTTGTTCATCTTGGTTCTTTTAGAGACACAGCGAGGGGACTCCAACCACAGTCTCCCTCGTTGCCACTAACTGGGCCACACACACCCCACTTGACTGGCATCGGTTGACCCCCCCTTTTGACAAAGAAAAAGATGCTTTGCATGAAGCACTCTCAAAAATACGCGTGCCTTTCCCGTCCCCTGGCTGACCCAGGGGAAGAAAAGTCCTCTGAGAGCCATGACTTGTTCATCTTGGTTCTTTTAGAGACACAGCGAGGGGACTCCAACCACAGTCTCCCTCGTTGCCACTAACTGGGCCACACACACCCCACTTGACTGGCATCGGTTGAGCCCCCTTTTGAAAAAGAAAAAGATGCTTTGCATGAAGCACTCTCAAAAATACGCGTGCCTTTCCCGTCCCCTGGCTGACCCAGGGGAAGAAAAGTCCTCTGAGAGCCATGACTTGTTCATCTTGGTTCTTTTAGAGACACAGCGAGGGGACTCCAACCACAGTCTCCCTCGTTGCCACTAACTGGGCCACACACACCCCACTTGACTGGCATCGGTTGAGCCCCCTTTTGAAAAAGAAAAAGATGCTTTGCATGAAGCACTCTCAAAAATACGCGTGCCTTTCCCGTCCCCTGGCTGACCCAGGGGAAGAAAAGTCCTCTGAGAGCCATGACTTGTTCATCTTGGTTCTTTTAGAGACACAGCGAGGGGACTCCAACCACAGTCTCCCTCGTTGCCACTAACTGGGCCACACACACCCCACTTGACTGGCATCGGTTGAGCACCCTTTTGAAAAAGAAAAAGATGCTTTGCATGAAGCACTCTCAAAAATACGCGTGCCTTTCCCGTCCCCTGGCTGACCCAGGGGAAGAAAAGTCCTCTGAGAGCCATGACTTGTTCATCTTGGTTCTTTTAGAGACACAGCGAGGGGACTCCAACCACAGTCTCCCTCGTTGCCACTAACTGGGCCACACACACCCCACTTGACTGGCATCGGTTGACCCCCCCTTTTGACAAAGAAAAAGATGCTTTGCATGAAGCACTCTCAAAAATACGCGTGCCTTTCCCGTCCCCTGGCTGACCCAGGGGAAGAAAAGTCCTCTGAGAGCCATGACTTGTTCATCTTGGTTCTTTTAGAGACACAGCGAGGGGACTCCAACCACAGTCTCCCTCGTTGCCACTAACTGGGCCACACACACCCCACTTGACTGGCATCGGTTGAGCCCCCTTTTGAAAAAGAAAAAGATGCTTTGCATGAAGCACTCTCAAAAATACGCGTGCCTTTCCCGTCCCCTGGCTGACCCAGGGGAAGAAAAGTCCTCTGAGAGCCATGACTTGTTCATCTTGGTTCTTTTAGAGACACAGCGAGGGGACTCCAACCACAGTCTCCCTCGTTGCCACTAACTGGGCCACACACACCCCACTTGACTGGCATCGGTTGAGCCCCCCTTTTGACAAAGAAAAAGATGCTTTGCATGAAGCACTCTCAAAAATACGCGTGCCTTTCGCCTCCCCTGGCTGACCCAGGGGAAGAAAAGTCCTCTGAGAGCCAGGTCCACATTGTCAGTGGACAGACACGTGTGCTTATCTGCCAGCAGACCCCCAGCAGCACTGAAGACAGGTTCCGAGAGAACGCTGGCTGCAGGACACGACAAGATCCTCAAGGCGTACGTGGCGAGCTCAGGCAATTTATCCAGATTGGAAGCCTAAAATGAGCAGGGCTCAAGTTGCACAATAATGGAATCGATGTTTCTTTGCATATACTCATATATCTGTGTGTCTCCCTCTTTTTCCTTGTCCAGCTGTTTTGTTTTCACATGAGTATATGTCCTTGTCACTTTCCCATGTGTTTGTGTTATGTTGTGAGTTGTTTGTCACCTTTTGGACACCTTTCAGGGTGTTTTCTAGGTGTTTTACTGTGTTTGTGATTGCCTGCCATTGTTTCCTATGGGCTCGAGTTCGGTTCGTCGAACGTTCGACGAGCCGAACTCGAGCCAGACCCCCCGTTCGGCGAACCGCCTCGAGCCGAACCGGGACCGGTTCGCTCATCTCTAATGTCCACTCCCCTAAGAGGTAAGGATATGGACAGCAGCCGAAGCTGTAAGGTATAAGAACGCTACCCTGCCGGTAGCGCTCACCTAGCATAGACAGAGGAATGCCTAGAGGAACGCGCACAGAGCGACTACTCTTATGCATGAACCAAGAGGACTGAGCGCCATGCGGCGTGTGTCAGGGTCTTATATAGACTCTGTGCCTCATCCAAGATGGAGGACACCAGAGCCAATCCGCTGCCAGAACGACAGGAGTGACATCATGCTGGCCTATCACCGAGCAAGGCATCACAAGCACATGACCAGCGACCAATCGGCATAGAAGGTGTCAGAGACATGTGACCTCGTGTCAGCGATGATGTCACCCGCACATGTGCAATGGCTCCAAGATAGGACTTAGTCTCCGGCGCTCGCACATGTGCAGTAGCAAGAAATCTGGACTTAGTCTCCGGCGCTTGCACATGTGCAGTAGCAAGAAATCTGGACTTAGTCTCCAGCGCTCGCACATGTGCAGTAGCAAGAAATCTGGACTTAGTCTCCAGCGCTCGCACATGTGCAGTAGCAGGAAATCTGGACTTAGTCTCCAGTGCTCGCAGCAACCGTAACAGCGCCCTTGTTGATCCCTGTCCCCCATGGTCCCATGCCTGGCGCCTTGGTGATGATGAATGTCTGGACCTTGGTGATGTTGTTGTGTCTTGCGCATATGAATCCTCCTGTAGTTCATCCCCTTCCTGTTGTCCCACCCCCTGACTCCGAATAGTGTTTAGCGTGTGCTCCAGCATGTAAATGACTGGAATCGTCATGCTGATAATGGCATTGTCAACGCTAAACATATTCGTCGCCATGTCAAAACTGTGCAGAAGGGTGCATAGGTCCTTGATCTGAGACCACTCCATCAGGGTGATCTGCCCCACCTCTGCATCTCGTTGGCCCAGGCTATACGTCATGACGTATTGCATCAGGGCTCGGCGGTGCTGCCACAGTCGCTGTAACATGTGGAGAGTTGAATTCCAGCGTGTCGCCACATCGCATTTCAGGCGATGAACCGGCAGGCCGAAAGACTTCTGGAGCGATGCAAGTCGCTCAGCTGCGGCGCTTGAACGGCGGAAGTGAGCAGACAGTTTTCGTGCCCTGTTCAGAAGGCCATCTAGGCAGGGATAGTGTGTTAAAAATTGCTGGACGACAAGGTTCAACACGTGAGCCATACAAGGTACGTGTGTCACCTTGCCCAGGCGAAGGGCCGCACCCAGGTTTGCAGCATTGTCGCACACGGCCTTACCAGGCTGCAGGTTGAGTGGAGACAACCATTTATTAAACTCGGACTGCAGAGCTGACTACAACTCCTCAGCTGTGTGACTCTTATTCCCAAGACATGTCAAGCTAAAGACCGCCTGATGCCGTTGCGCTCTGCTGCCAGCATAGTAATGAGGGGTGCGTGATTCCTTCTGCGCAGTGAGAATGCTGGTGGCCTGACCAGGCAGGCTTGGGGCGGAGGTGGAGGACCCAGATGAGGTGGAGGATGCAGAAGCAGTGGCGGAACTTGGACAGACAGAGGATTGACACACAAGTCGTGGGGACGGCAAGACTTGTGCAGCAGACCCTTCACCATCTATCACCATAGTTACCCAGTGCCCAGTCAGCGACATGTAACGTCCCTGTCCATGCTTACTGGTCCAAGTATCGGTGGTGAAATGCACCCGTTCACACACAGAGTTTCTCAAGGAAGCGGTGATGTTGTGTGCGACATGCTGGTGTAGCGCGGGCACACCTTTCTTAGAGAAGTAGTGGCGACTAGGCATCTGGTACTGGGGCACAGCGACAGACATAAGGTCTCTAAAATCCTGTGTGTCCACTAGGCGGAAAGGCAGCATTTCGGTAGCCAACAGCTTACAGAGGGATAGAGTCAACCTCTTCGCTTTGTCATGGGTCGCAGGAAGTGGCCTTTTATTTGACCACATCTGAGGGACAGAGATCTGGCTGCTGTGTGTAGACGGTGTTGAGTAGGGTGCCCCTGGAAAAATGCAGGTTTGTGAGGAAAGTGCAGGCGGAGACATGATGTTGCCTTCATCCAACGTTGGTGCTATCGATGTCTGAGAGAGCTGTACACACTCACTTGTTTCCCCTTCCAAACCAACTGATGACCTACCAAGCAAACTGCCTGTTGATGACGAGCGCGATGACGAGCGCGCGGATGCACTGGAAGGGGCAGGCGGTGGATGGTTCGCTCCGCTAGGCCGCATTGCAGCACGGTGAGCTTCCCACCGGGCCATATGATATTTATTCATGTGACGATTCATGGAAGAAGTTGTCAAACTGCTGAGGTTTTGACCTCTACTAAGAGAACCATGACAAATTTTACAGATCACATAATTGGGGCGATCTTTTTCTATGTCAAAAAAGGACCAGGCTAGGCAAGGCTTAGAGGCCATGCGACCTGTTGATCCACCCCGAATAATGCTCAGAGGCAGAGTGGTGGCTGAGGATGCAGTTGTAGACGTGCTCCCAGTACTCCGACTGTGTCCAGGAAGGCGCAAGGTAACTTCGTCATCAGTTGCATCCTCCTCCACCACCTCTGTTGACCTCCTCGAGTGCCTGACTGTGGGTTGACAGTAGGTGGGATCTAGAACTTCATCATCAATTGTTGTGTTTGCACTCCCCTCCCCCTCAGACCGAGCCTCTTCTTGCCCTGACCGAATATTTAAGTTGTCATCCCAATCGGGTATCTGCGTCTCATCTTCATCAGTATGTTCCTCATTGTCTATAGCCACAGGTGTTACAGTTTGTGACAAAGGGTCAACATTATGCTCAGAAACTTGGTCCTCACGGCCTGAATCAGAGTCACAAAGGTTCTGAGCATCACTGCAGACCATTTCCTGTTCTGTACTCACTGTAGCTTGGGAGCAGACCTCTGATTCCCAGGCTATAGTGTGACTGAACAGCTCTGCAGACTCAGCCATCTCAGTTCAGCCATACTGTGCAGGGCTGATGGAGACTTCAGAGCTGGGAGAAAGCAAGTTTGATTGGGATGACAACTCAGAGGACTGGTGTTTTTTGGATGCAGTACTTGAAGTGGCTGAGAGGGCACTTGTTGGACCACTTGAGATCCATTCAAGCATTTTCCTTTTTTGGCCATCATCTACCTTTGCTCCTGTTGTTCGTGTCCGTAAAAAAGGGAGCACATCGGATTGTCCACGGTAAG
The DNA here is from genome assembly GCF_048569485.1 of Anomaloglossus baeobatrachus. NCBI lineage: Eukaryota > Metazoa > Chordata > Amphibia > Anura > Aromobatidae > Anomaloglossus > Anomaloglossus baeobatrachus. The sequence continues at coordinate 553,380,202 of NC_134353.1, forward strand.
TAGTAGACATCTTACTTTTGCTGGTAGATGGTCTATCTTCAGCAGATGATAATGGAGCTTTGCCACCTTCCCCACGGACAAACCCTTTTTTTCCTTTTCCACCACGCCTCTTCCCCTTTTCACCAGCATCTGTCATTTTGCCACTCATGTTGATTGCGACAAGATTGTGCACTGAAAATGTGGTAGTAAAAATTGAGAGGTGGTGTAGATTGCAGCGGTGGTCTAGCTTTATTAACAGCAGAATAATAAAGAATAAATATCCCTGACAATGCAACTACGGCCCTTAAACTGGCAGCATCAATTGCTAGTATAATGGCTTAGTTATAATGAGTTGGAGTGTGCAATGCAGGCAGAGGTGCTGCAAATGTCTTTGCACTAGTGTGACTAGACAAAAGTCCAATAGCCACGTTTAGGATGCCACTAGGTACACTGAGTGTTTGCTAGTATAATGGCTTAGTTATAATGAGTTGGAGTGTGCAATGCAGGCAAAGGTGCTGCAAATGTCTTTGCACTAGTGTGACTAGACAAAAGTCCAATAGCCACGTTTAGGATGCCACTAGGTACACTGAGTGTTTGCTAGTATAATGGCTTAGTTATAATGAGTTGGAGTGTGCAATGTAGGCAGAGGTGCTGCAAATGTCTTTGCACTAGTGTGACTAGACAAAAGTCCAATAGCCACGTTTAGGATGCCACTAGGTACACTGAGTGTTTGCTAGTATAATGGCTTAGTTATAATGAGTTGGAGTGTGCAATGCAGGCAGACGTGCTGCAAATATCTTTGCACTAGTGGGACTATAGCAAAGTCCAATAGTCACGTTTAGGATGCCACTAGGTACACTGAGTGTTTGCTAGTATAATGGCTTAGTTATAATGAGTTGGAGTGTGCAATGCAGGCAGAGGTGCTGCAAATGTCTTTGCACTAGTGTGACTAGACAAAAGTCCAATAGCCACGTTTAGGATGCCACTAGGTACACTGAGTGTTTGCTAGTATAATGGCTTAGTTATAATGAGTTGGAGTGTGCAATGCAGGCAGAGGTGCTGCAAATGTCTTTGCACTAGTGTGACTAGACAAAAGTCCAATAGCCACGTTTAGGATGCCACTAGGTACACTGAGTGTTTGCTAGTATAATGGCTTAGTTATAATGAGTTGGAGTGTGCAATGCAGGCAGAGGTTCTGCAAATGTCTTTGCACTAGTGTGACTAGACAAAAGTCCAGTAGCCACGTTTAGGATGCCACTAGGTACACTGAGTGTTTGCTAGTATAATGGCTTAGTTATAATGAGTTGGAGTGTGCAATGCAGGCAGAGGTGCTGCAAATGTCTTTGCACTAGTGTGACTAGACAAAAGTCCAATAGCCACGTTTAGGATGCCACTAGGTACACTGAGTGTTTGCTAGTATAATGGCTTAGTTATAATGAGTTGGAGTGTGCAATGCAGGCAGAGGTGCTGCAAATATCTTTGTACTAGTGGGACTATAGCAAAGTCCAATAGCCACGTTTAGGATGCCACTAGGTACACTGAGTGTTTGCTAGTATAATGGCTTAGTTATAATGAGTTGGAGTGTGCAATGCAGGTAGAGGTGCTGCAAATGTCTTTGCACTAGTGTGACTAGACAAAAGTCCAATAGCCACGTTTAGGATGCCACTAGGTACACTGAGTGTTTGCTAGTATAATGGCTTAGTTATAATGAGTTGGAGTGTGCAATGCAGGCAGAGGTGCTGCATATGTCTTTGCACTAGTGTGACTAAACAAAAGTCCAATAGCCACGTTTAGGATGCCACTAGGTACACTGAGTGTTTGCTAGTATAATGGCTTAGTTATAATGAGTTGGAGTGTGCAATGCAGGCAGAGATGCTGCAAATATCTTTGCACTAGTGGGACTATAGCAAAGTCCAATAGCCACGTTTAGGATGCCACTAGGTACACTGAGTGTTTGCTAGTATAATGGCTTAGTTATAATGAGTTGGAGTGTGCAATGCAGGTAGAGGTGCTGCAAATGTCTTTGCACTAGTGTGACTAGACAAAAGTCCAATAGCCACTTTTAGGATGCCACTAGGTACACTGAGTGTTTGCTAGTATAATGGCTTAGTTATAATGAGTTGGAGTGTGCAATGCAGGCAGAGGTGCTGCAAATATCTTTGCACTAGTGGGACTATAGCAAAGTCCAATAGCCACGTTTAGGATGCCACTAGGTACACTGAGTGTTTGCTAGTATAATGGCTTAGTTATAATGAGTTGGAGTGTGCAATGCAGGTAGAGGTGCTGCAAATATCTTTGCACTAGTGTGACTAGACAAAAGTCCAATAGCCACGTTTAGGATGCCACTAGGTACACTGAGTGTTTGCTAGTATAATGGCTTAGTTATAATGAGTTGGAGTGTGCAATGCAGGCAGAGGTGCTGCAAATGTCTTTGCACTAGTGTGACTAGACAAAAGTCCAATAGCCACGTTTAGGATGCCACTAGGTACACTGAGTGTTTGCTAGTATAATGACTTAGTTATAATGAGTTGGAGTGTGCAATGCAGGCAGAGGTGCTGCAAATATCTTTGCACTAGTGGGACTATAGCAAAGTCCAATAGCCACGTTTAGGATGCCACTAGGTACACTGAGTGTTTGCTAGTATAATGGCTTAGTTATAATGAGTTGAAGTGTGCAATGCAGGCAGAGGTGCTGCAAATATCTTTGCACTAGTGGGACTATAGCAAAGTCCAATAGCCACGTTTAGGATGCCACTAGGTACACTCAGTGTTTGCTAGTATAATGGCTTAGTTATAATGAGTTGGAGTGTGCAGAGGACAGGAGGGTACAGTGGCAGGCTTGTGGGTCTCTGGGTAGAGGAATGAAAGCCTGCCTTTCTATTCCCTCCTAATGGGGAAATGCAGCGACGAAATCCCTGACCTTTGCTACACAGACGCTGTCGCTGTTTTCAGGACCTGTCACCTATGGCTCTGACCCTGCCGGTACGAGCCCTTAAAAGGACTGATGGAAAGTGCTATCCCTATGCTGTCCAGCGCTGTGTATGGAGCGCATACAGCAGTATCGGCGATAGGACAAAGGACGGAGCTGCGCCAGTGATGTCTGACACCAAAGACGCAGAAGAGATAATGGCGTCCGGACGGCCAGATACTCGTTTTTATAATGCAGGGACATGTGACATGGACATCCTATCACACATGCCGTTGCTTCTCTGGCTAAAAGTCCACTTAGCTGTGTGTGTGTCTGGGATTGGCTGACATGCTGGCCCGCCCCACAAGACGCGCACGCTTAGGGAAGGAAGACAAGGAAAAAAAAAAAAAAAATGGCGATCGCCATTATACAAACAGCAGTAATCTGAAGGCGCTGTTCCCGCATACTATACACTGAAATGTCATAATAGTGTGAGTCACAGAGTGATTTACACTATTACAGTGGAAAGCCAGCTAGGAATTAGCTGTTTTTTTGCTGCTAGAACCGTTCTCGAACGTTTCTAGAACTATCGAGCTTTTGCAAAAAGCTCGAGTTCTAGTTCGATCTAGAACAGGCCCCAAAATCACTCGAGCCTAGAACTGGAGAACCTCGAACCGCGAACCGCGCTCAACTCTAGTCAATACATACTTGGCTCATGGTGACTCAGTGGTAAAACTGTTTCTTTACAGGTCTGGGTTCAAATCCCACTAAAGACAACTTTCTACAAGGAAAAATATGTTCTCCCTGTTTTTGTATGGGTTTACTTTGGGTAGATTGGTTTACTCCCCCACTCCAAAGACATAATGAATGTACAGTAGATTGTGATCCCCACTAGGGACAGTGATGATGATCTGTGGAATATGATAGTGCTGTATAAATTAGTAAAGTATATGCCTGAGATACATGCTAGATGAGCTCTCCAATATTCAGCTTATTTAAAATAAATAAATAATATTATAAATATAGCCTAGGTAGTAAATAAGGTGGCTTTTTTAGTGGCTGAGTATCTTCAAAAAAGGCTGGTATAGGTACTAGACAGAGGCTGTGAATAAACACCATAGGACAGTAGGAGTAAAGAGCTGCAAGGCTTTCACATTAAATGATACATGAATATATAAATGATGCATTGATTTATAAGGAGGACATGGTTAAATTAATTATTGGGACATAGATTTAATAAGGGAGCATGAATAAATTTATAAATGGGACAAACATTTCATAATTTCATAATGACTGAGTGTGAATGGATAAATCCATCACTAAATAATAAAAGTGAACCTGTCAGCGCATTGTACATATGGAGCGTATATCTGTATAGGCGCTTGTTCCTTAATAAATATGACGTATTTTTATAGAGAAATGATGTTATATTTATGAGAAATCCATTTTAAAGCCATATACAAATCATCCTGGAAGTGCACTAGGGGCGTGTCCATGCACTTGGACTGCTATTTTCAGGTGCATAGCTGTTATGATCCGGTAACCGTGGAAGACTACAAAAAACTCCCATTAGTGGAAAATCACCAAGAACAACAAAAATAGTTGGAACCTGAGCTGACCGCAATCCCTTAACTATCAGACCACACTAGAAGTAGCCGTGGAGCGTTCCTAAACACCTAGACACCTCATCACAGCCTGAGAAACTAGCTATGCTTCACAGATAGAAATGAGGAAATCTACCTTGCCTCAGAGAAGTCTCCAAAGGAGTAGATAGCCCCCGACATATAACGATTATAGTGATATAGGAAAACACGATACACAGATCGGAAAAATAGATTTAGCAAAGGCGAGGCCCAACTAACTAGATACAAAGGAAATGAAAGGAAACTGATTGTGGTCAGTACAAAAATCTTGCAGAAAAAATACCAATCTCCTGATAGTAAAATAGCCATTGAGGTCGAACGACCTCCCCCCACTATATCAGGTACTCTTGTAAATAATGGGAGAGACAAAATACCAAAAAGAACACAAAAATACAAACGTGCAAATAATCAAGTTAGATAGGGAGAAACTCCCTTTTCTTGCAGAAGAGCTAGTAGAGGGGAAACCCCCATGTTTACCAAACTAGAAAAGCAAATCTTTACCAGCAAGAAAACAGATACAAAGCAAAACAAAGAAAAACAAACATCCTAAGGTGTAAACCAGGAAGCAAGGAAAAACCCAACAGACTTATCTGCAGAAATCTTGCACAGGGAAACAGGGAAGGACAGAACTCCAAGCCAGGTCCAGAGACTGAGGGAAATTCAATTACAACTGGCACTAGCAAGGCAAAAGGTGCTCTTCTATATTCACCAGGCTTGTCTGCTATAAGACTTCCTTAATTCCCAATTAATGCCGACACCTTTCTGAGTCTAAGGCTCAGACTCAGCTTCACTACCATTCCTGGCCACCAGAGGGAGCTCCAAAACAGCACCCACACAAACGACATTCACAACACATAGCTATGCCACAATGCATTTCCCACTCAATTTATGTAATACATTTGTTTTCCTCTATCCCAACAGCATTATATGGAAAAATGTACTGATAGGTTCCCTTTTAGTGATGATATAGTGTGCTTTTGTGTTCAAAGGGTGAAGGAGTAGGAGATTAATATTTTATTGTGTGGCTCATAGGCCTATAGTTAGATCTCTCACATTTGAACTTTTACATAGTATTACATATAGAAGTATGTAATGAAAAAATACAGAATTTCTAAAAAATTGTTAACTTTTACAACTTTTCATCATATTAAAAATGATATCCAGTAAAAGAAAATAAAACATATGCGGTTTACGTGATTCAAGGCATTTAGCCTCGAAAGCATAAGCCGTATTTATTTTATTTTCCTGTACTGAATATCATTTTTAATTGGACAAAATAAAGTCAACAACTTTTTAGAAGTCCTGGATTTTTCTTTTGTTTTTAGATTTTCCCTGGAACGTTTTCCTTGCACTGAAGGGAATAGGTGGACCTTTTTTTGTCACTTTATCTATATAGACCTACGTAGTTAACTTAAGTCAGTGTCCTAGGTCATTTCATGCACTTTAATTTATTATGTCACTGGGAGGAAAATGTCATTTGTCATCACTGTATATTGAAAGCAAAAAAGGGGAAAAACCTAATTCAGTTCTGCACCTACTGTATATTAAAGAGAGGAGAGAGATATCGGAAAAAGGAAAAACATCCTATTCAATGTATTATATTTCCTTTTATACAGTATTATGGACCCACTGCAGTACACCTCCTTTGCAGGATATTTCCTTTTATTGTGATGATTTACTTTTATGAAAACATAGTCTATTAATACTGGTTCTTTATTGCAGAGTCCGGATCCCAGAGCTGAGCCATTAGTTGCAGAGCAAAGAAATATAGGATACTTTAACAAATGGCAGAAAGTTATATTTTCTCTAAATAACACTTGTAAAGGGCAGGTAATTATATTCATAATACTGTCTATAATTCAAGAGCAGGACTCTGCAAGTAAGGCAAAATTGCTCTGTTGAAAGTCATAATAACAAATGGCTTTATTTTTTTTTATTTTTAGAAAGAAATTATAACTTCCAAATAGGAAACATATTTGGCTGCACTAGTAAATCCTAAACTTTTTTTTTTAACACCTTAATTTGTATTGATAGCCTTGTAAACCTCTACACTTACCAAATCCAAATATAGTGGAGATAATTCCTACTATTTTTCAGGTGACCTCTAACCACATTTTGCTGAAACAAAAAATACACAGCCAGATGCACATGGAAATAATTCTCTTAGGATTCATATAGAAATGACAGACATTAGAATGAAATAATTTTGCCATAACATACACTAAAAGTGTTTATATACTGTACAACTAAAAAATATCCCCATATAATGCTGAAATAATAAGGCTGAACTAACATTTACCAATATAACCCAAGTATTCGTTTCATGCTATACATACACAAATACAGCTGACTCAGAGTGCCCACATTATACGTATGGTGTATTGCAGTAAAATACATTCACAATCTTATGTCTCATATTGATGACCTATCTTTGAGATGGGTGATCAATATCAGTTCGTTGTGATCAAACATTCGGGCCCCCACTAATTAACTGCTATCAACTTTGGCGGTGGTGGGATATAAAGACAATGAACCGAGCTGTAATGTGCAGCATCATTTAACCCTAGAACGTGCAACTATAGAAATCAACCATAGAAAACAAGTAACCTAGGAGGCCTGTGAGGCCCCAGGTATGCGTTCTAGGGTTAAAATGTAGCAGGTGTTGCCAGGTACTGCTGATTAGCTTCTATGCAAGATTTTCTTTAGTATCCACCAGCAACCACTACCCATTCAATGTAACTGCGCATTATAGCTCCAATCCCCGTGTTTACATGTGGCTGCTGCCGGAACTCCAAACAGCTGATAAGTGGCAGTGCCAGCCTTGGACCCCCCACCAATCTGATATTTATTACCTATCTTAATGATGATGTCTGAACAACCCCTTTTAATCTTCACAACCTTGGATTATCAGGTAAGTAAGAACAAGTCTGAACTATTCCTTTTTATTTGTTATGCCAGTTCTATAGTGTGCCAAGGGCAACAAAATATGTTAAATCAGTCTTGAATGTTTCTATGTTGTATATAAACCAGTTCTTAAAGAAATATTCACCATAAAGTGAGCCTGACAGAGGATACATGATGTCCGAATTTTTTCTAGTGTTTCAGACAAAAACATGCTTTATTCTATTCCCAACCACTGACGGTAAATAAAGTTTTGTTTATGGTCAGTGGTGAGGCTGGGATCGGGTCCTTCCAGAGTCCTGCAAGTACCAGGATTCCGGTGCAGAATGCTAGTTTTGATCTGTGACAATATCAGGGCCTTATGATGTTATTCCTGTGTTATCTTCTATATGCTGCAATCAATAGTAATTACAGCATTTAGATGTTTTTGATAGGGAGTGCACTCCTTCTTTCACCCCATATGACATAATGAAAGGGGAGCCGAGGGTTGTCATAATAGCTGGAGGTCAAATAATGATTTCTGGGTCTGCCACATAGGGTGGTCTTTTAGACTCAGCCAGAAACAGGGTCTAACAGGTGATTTGTCAGTGTCACACTGACAGCTGTAATATATTGTAATGCTTGTGCATTGCAATAAATTACACCAGCTAACAGGGCAATAAAAGTTAAAGGGGTTGTCCACTACTTGAATAACCCCCTTCTGATTCCACATGTTTCCCCTAGATAAAATAAAAAAAACCTTATACTCACCTCCCATGCTGGCACAAATCTAGCAGTTTGCAGGCTTGTGTTCCTGGAGGTCACATACAGTACCGTAATGCTGTTACGCTTCGTTAGCCGCTCAGTTCCTGTTGATTGCTCTTGCATCTGAAGGTGGGGAGACATAAGCCAGGAATTATTGGACGAGGGGCTCGTGTGATGTCACAACGTCATGTGAGCTCCACGAACGTATAACAGCACCAGCTTGGCAGGTGAGTATAAGTTTTTAATTTTAACTAGGGGAAACATGAAATCAGAAGGGGTTGACTTAGTAGTTGACAACCCAATCAAAGTCCCATAGAGGAACTAAGTAAAAAAAGTTAAAAAAAGTCAAAATATTAAAAAAATCACAAAAAAATTGAAAGGAATATTATACAAATAAATACATATATTTACATAAAAACAAAAATCAACAAAAAAGTACAGATATTTTGTATCGCTGCATCTGGAATGACCCAAGTTATAAAACTGTCACACTATGTAACCCTTTCAGTGAACAACATAACCCCCCCCCCCAAAAAAATAGAAAACGTGGCAAAAAGCGATGCTTTTTTTATCATACTACTGAAAAAAAGAAGAATATAACGTGATAAAAAGTTGAATGGTGATAAAAAAGGCATAGCTGAAAAACCATCATCTTGTCTTGCAAAAAACAAGCCACCACACAGCACAGTCAGGAAATAAATAAAAAAGCTACAGGTCTCAGGATAGTGATGCAAAAACTATTTTTTCTATAAAATTGTTGTTATTGTGTAATAGTAGCAAAACATTAAAAATTATATAAATTAATTCAATCATAAGGCTGTCTTACTGTTTATACCACACATTGAAAAGCGTAAAAAAATCAACAAAAAACTATTTCTGATTTGCTAGATTTTATTCATTCTGCCCCCCAAAAATCTGAATAGAAAGTAATAAAAAAGTTATGTGCCTGGAAAGGAAACAAATAAAAACATCCAGCTCAAGCCCTCACATGACTCTTTCGTCAGGAACATAGAAAAATTATTTCTCTCAAAAATGTTAATGCAAAAACTTTTTAAAAGTGTTGTTTTAGTGTATAATAGTAGCCAAACATAAAAACCCGATATAAATCTGGTATGCTGAAATCACACTGCCTCGAAGAAAAACACCATCTTATAAATTATACCGTATGGTGATCAGCATAAAAAAATTAAAAAAGCAATTCTTGACCTGCTATTGATTAGTTCATTCTTCCTCCCAAAGATTGCAGTAAAGCTTGGCTCACATTAATCCTGCGCTCTACGCTGAGAGCTTAAGGGTACTTTACATGCTGCGATATTGGTACCGATATCGCTAGCGAGCGCATCCACCCCTGTTGGTTGTGCACCATGGGCAAATCTCTGCCCATGGTGCACAACATCGCTAACACCCGTCACACGGACTTACATTCCCTGCGACGTCGCTCTGGCCGGCAAACCGCCTCCTTTCTAAGGGGACGGTTTGTGCGGCGTCACAGCGACGTCACACGGCAGCCGTCCAACAGAAGTGGAGGGGCGGAGATGAGCAGGACGTAACACCTTCTTCCTTCCGCATTGCCGGTGGACGCAGGTAAGTAGATGTTCGTCGTTCCAGCGGTGTCACACATAGTGATGTGTGCTGCTGCAGGAACAACGAACAATATCGTACCTGCAGCAGCAACGATATTAAGGAAATGAACGACGTGTCAACGAGCAACGATTTTTCACGTTTTTTGTGCTCGTTGATCGTCGCTCATTGGGGTCACATGCGGCGATGTCGCTAACAGCGCCGGATGTGCGTCACTAACGACGTGACCTCGACGATATATCGCTAGCGATGTCGCAGCGTGTAAAGCACCCTTTACACCAGGGCTTAAGTGTAAATCTCTGAAATATGTGATTCAGACAGAGCCCCTAATGGAGAATTCACTATAATGAGGCAGACAAAGTCATTTTAGACTTAGATGAATGCCCAGAGGGGTTTAATTTTCATAATATAGTCAATTTAGGGGGTAGTTTTCTGTTCTGGCACCTAGGGACTCTGCAAATGGAGTCTACAAACTATTCTATGAAAATCTGCTCTTCAATAGTCAAATAGCACTCCTTCCCTCTTGAACCCTTCCGTGTGGCCAAACAGCACAATAGAGACACATATGGAGTATTGCCATGTTCAAGAGGAATTGTCCAACACATTTTTTTGTGCCAGTTTTACCTATTTCCTTTTGTGAAAGTGTAAACTCAGTAGTTTTCCACCATCTATGGAATATCAGTGTACTGAGGAGAAATTGCATAACAATTGTATGGTTCATTTTCACCTTTTACCCTTATGAAAATAAAAACATAGCATTTGCAAAAATGTCTTTTCTCATTTCCATGGCTCAATAATTTAAAATTCTGTGAAGCACCTGTGGGTTCAAGGGACTCGCCACAGCTCTAGATAAACTCCTTGAGTGGTGAAGTTTCCAAAATGGGGTCACTTATGGAGAGTTTCCTCTGTTTAGGCACATCAGGGGCTCTGAAAACGTGACATGGCATCAGCTATCGATTCCAGCCATATTTGCTCTAGATTTCAAATGTTGATGCTTTCCTTCTGATCCCTCTTGTGCGCCCTATCAGTAGCTTTCCATCATAAATCAGCGTACTTGGGAGAAATTGGACAACAAATTGTATGCTCAATTTTCTCCAGTTACCCTTGTGAAAATGAAAATGCAAAATGTGGGGCTAAAGTAATATTTTTGTTGGAAAAAGAAAAATTTTAATTTCTTACTTCTATATTGCTTTAGTTTTGGTGAAGCATCCTTAAGGGTTAAAAAACTTCTTGAATGTAGTTTTAAGTACTTTGAAGGGTGAAGTTTTTAGAATTGTGTCACTTTTGAGTATTTTCTGTCACATAAGCCCTTAAAAGTAAATTCAAATGTGATGTGGTCTCTAAAAAAATTGGTTTTTTTTAAATTTTGTCGGAAAAATTGAGAAATTACTGATACATTTTAAACCCTTCTAACTTTATAACAAAAAAATGTGTTTAAAAAATGGTTTTGATGTAAACTAAATATGTGGTACATTTTATCCATTTTTTATGTTGTGTGATATAACTATCTGGTTTAGGGACATAAAAATTCAAACTTTGAAAATTGAGAAATTTTACAAATTTTAGTCAAGTTTTTTTTCTTATTTTTTCATAAATAAATGCAAATCATATCGACCAAAATTTACCACTAACATGAAATACAACATATCATGAGAAAACAGTCTCAGAGTAACTGGGATATATTGAGGCGTTTCAGATTTATTACCACATAAAGTGACACTGTTTAGAATTTTAAAATTTGGCCACTTCAGGAAGGAGAAAACAGGCTCTTGTGTGAAAGGGTTAAAAATTTTAACTTAAAAGCATCTGCACACAGTCCCCTTGAGTGACAAGTCTCTCGTTGCATGTGTGTACAGCTAGAGACCTGTCAGTCACTGGCAGCTTGCGGGGAGAAGTCGCCGGTTCCCACCTATCTGACTAATCTCTGGTGCAGTTCAGTCCCCGGCAACTTGTAAAATATGTTTTTCTCTGAAATGCTGCAGCATTACAGTCAAACATGTGTCTGAGATAACATAGCAAGTGCCTGATACATGGTGCCCATGGTTTGGTTGACCTGTATCAGCTTTCTGGTTCTCTTTAACTCTAGTGTTAAATACTAGCCACAATCTACAGTAAATATTAGACCTTTTTATTTGCTGCCCTTTAGCTTATTTTATGAACATGTTTTATATAATTTAGCATATTCACTTGTGCTTATATAAATGCCTGACAACTACAAACTATATCAGATTTGTTGAAATGATTTTCTTACCATAGGCACACCAAGCAAAAACTCTTGAAATATTTCTGTTTTCTTAATTAAAAATTCTTACTTTTACATATTGGCCCAACTGGAGACATAGAGGCCGATTCATCAAAGTTTTAATGTAAATTTTATGGATTAAAACAGTGTAAAAAGTTGACAATTTTATGTGCATATGCAACTTTACAAAAAAAAAATGCGACTTAAACCAGCTTCACCAAAATGGGTGGAGCTGGGGAAAAGCAATTCATTGTAACTCATTGCAAATAACAGAAATTTGATAAAAAAAATTGTGGGGAGATACATGTGTAGTGGCCCAGTCCAAATTATGCCTGACCCTTTATGTACCTCTGGACCGTGATTAGCTCCTACACACTACAGCTCACTCCTCAGCTGCCCCTCTATGTGTAGTAACTTCCATTTGTGAGCTTTAGAATATGCACTTTCAACTAAATTCACTTATATGTAATGTATTTCTCATTTGTTGTGGCCCAGCACCATCTCCTCGTGAAAATGTATGATTTATTTTTTACCTTACACTGTACTGAAGGCTGAAGTATAAATTGGGTGTTGTCCTATCAACCAGTGACTTGGTCACATGGCTCAATAGGTGGAGCTACTTTCAGCCTCTGTCTGGCTAGACAGAGCTGGAATTTTACAGTTCTGCCCAAGACTTCTCTGGGAATCTCTTCACCACAAGATTTCCTGCCAAGCCCAAGGCCTAGAAATTAATCCTTTCTTGACCTCCACAGCCAATATACCAAAGGCTTTCTATCCTGAATCCTCGCAGTTCAGATCTACACATGCATCTTCAGACAATAGAGCAAACTGAGTATATAGAAGAACCTACTACACACCCATCCTACTACAACATTAGTGGCTTGCACGCCATTGTCCACGCACCAGCCATCCGGTCCCCGTGGCGCGCTGGGCAACTCTTTACATTTGCTTACAATTACTTCTGTATGTGCCTTGACTAGCAGTGATAGTAACTCCAGGAATCCAGGTCTGTACAATCTTCTTATTACACCAACCCTCCTACTCTAAGCTACAAAAGGGAACATTACTGTTGTAGACCACCCAGGGAACATGGCTCCTGCACCCTTGTGCCAGAACAGCAACCATGACATATCAAACATTAGGCGTCCCCTGTGACTTAACCACTACACATGTCACTGAGAAAATGCTCCAAAGTAATTAAGGTAACTAAGTGACGTGCACCTTTTAATGATTTTTGTACTCCAGTGAGCCCTTCAATAGGACTCACGCAATAGGCTTTTAAAAAATCTGTTTTATGAAGTAAATAATGAATTATTTTGTTTTCTAATCCCTGCTAACACTAAAAAATAAAAAAAAATGGTTGGTATGGGCAATTACCTATTTTTTCCTTGGAGAGAGATATGTAAATCTGATAATAATGATTGTAAGCTCCAGTTCCTCACTCTGTGGCTGGGTTCACACCATCGTATTTTCCGTATCTGAGAAAAACTGTTTGATTATGCTGATCAGACTATGATCAGTGTCTGATCAGAGTGGGATCTGTTTTTCTCTGAGATGGAGAATAAAAAACCCCATAATGTTTCTTTGTTTTTTCCATTGTGTCTGCCTATAAATATCGAACTGCACTACTTGGATGTCAACCGAGTGTGGTCCAATTTTTTTTTCACAGATCCATAGACATGAATGGCCAAGTACACAGAGGCAAATTGTGCATGCTGCCATTTTTTTCACTGGACTGCTCGGTTCGAAGGAAAAATCAAACATATACACTGCCTCATTGAATAACATTTGGTTCGAGTGTGATCTGATGTTTTGACAGATAGCGCTTGGACTGAAAATAAGGTCATCTGCATGAGCCCTACTAGGTGGTAAACAGTTGTTTCATATATTTCTTGAAAATGGTTAGAAATCTAATTTATTTAAAACCTTTTTAGAATCCAAAAAGTGTTTTCATGTGGTCTATATCATTAAGTGTTTTCCATCTGACTCTGATAATAAACACTATAGAGTGAAGCTGTCAAATGAATATCCTAAAGATGAAAAAGTGTATTAACTGGGATCCAAGTCCACGACTTCGAAATCCCATTGATGCAAATTTGACTCTCAAGGACAAAGCTTGAACAGCCTTTTCATAAATCTAGCCCTATGCATTTCATAATATTGTAATTAGATTTTTTTTTTTATTCTCAGACGACTTGGAATTCTAAATCAATCAATCACTCTTAAAAAAAAGTGAATAAGGAAATAAAAAAAGGAAGGATATACTTTCATCAAGAGAGTGGAAATGTTCCTGTGGCTGCTCGGTCTATATATAATAAGGATTAAAAGCCTGTGATAAACGTGTTCTTTTCACTTGCCAATTTCCATTTGATTTCTAAGCATAGTAAAATGATTTTGCATATAGTCTGCCATCTCAGATACTGCCGACAGTAAGCAAAAGGTAGATCTTAAGAAATACAGTATGAAGAAATGGCATCTATGGGATGCTGATGAGATGAACTGCAAATAAGCAAAGCACAAAGAAAATATATTTATTTTTGATCATGTAACAAACCTGCCACACTATCTTCCCTTGAAACAATATACAGCAGATACTTTGTATTTACATTTTTTTCTTTTTATGCTTTTTTCCTACAAGTACAGGAAATTGTGCTTTATTTTATTTTTAGATGCAAGTCAATTTTTTACTGCTTGCAATTTAGTAGAAAACATGAAGAGACAGCAAATAACAGAGCACAGAGCTGTTACTATGCCAAGGTAAGGGACGGACATACATAAAGATAAGAAATATACATATATACAGACTATGTAATAGCCGATTTTTCATTTATAGCTGGCGCTTATTCTTAGGTTGCTTGTAGGAACAGGAATATAAAAGGTGTTTTAGCGCGTACTATTTTAGTAGGATAGAATTGGATATCTAGTGCAATTTGCATATGTTATGACAATACGAGTATGTCTATATGGGATGAGATTTCTACAGAAAATTTCCACAGCACTTCTACAAAAAAGTGTAGGGATAGCAACAGCAAAGCTGACCTGTGTTGTGGGCTTTCATTTCCCAGTGTGCCAATTTATTTATCAGATCAGGCTATAAAGATCCAATGGGACCAGATGTCATCAAAAAAGTGCCAAGATATTCAAAATCATACATTGGACTGGGGATGGGACTTTTAGAGGTGCCAGGAGAACGGAAAATATAGGTTATAGCTAATCCAACAGAGGGAGCCATGAAAGTCTCGGAAGAGGAGGGTGGAAGGTGAGCATACAGTATATATTTTTTTTTATCTTGTTGTTTTTGTTGTTGTTGTCTATCCACAGCAAATTACAATGGAAATGTCATTCAGTTATTTGTTCCCATGTAAAGATACCCTAATAAGTAGGATTTCTTGAGCCACAGATCCAGGTAAAACCTGATGAGAATAAGACAAACATTGCTTGGATAAAATGATCTTTGAATGTTCCTCTGGATGAAGCCAAGATTAATACCTGGCACAGCAGGAAATATAATAGGAGTGAAGTCCATGTATAATCTGGAGGATCCTGGGGGTTTAAATACACCTAATATAGTGTTATCATTGGATAATGCTGGTGAGGAGGACTATAAAATTATTTTCTTATAGATTTATATGGAATGCACCAGAAAGAAATTCATGCTCCATGAGATGCTGCATTATAAAACTATTTTACATAAAACTGTGTTATATAATGGCTCTCCATGGTGGCATACTTATAGCCCAATTCATCACTCTTCTACTTTTGTCTTATGCTACTAGACTTTTTAAAAGGCAATTTGATTTGCATAGAACTGTCCATTGTTATGCACTGTGTCCTGTGCGAACGCCAGAGCATAATAAATGTAATATGTAAAAAAAAAAAAAGCTTGCCCCTCATCTCTTTAGCCCATCTGTGGCTCATCACAACCACCCATTTTAAGAAAAATTCTACTACCCACGGTCGCTGGATTTCTGTTATTTTGTATTCTTCTATCCGCCTGGAGCAAAAGCTTAAATCTGTGCGCAAAGGGGAGAATCCACAGCATAGAATGACTATCAAGAAGGGGTGAGCTGAATTTCTTTTCTATTTTTTCCATTTCAAATTATTCACTCATCTCTACAAAAAGGTACCGTACTTTGTTTTATCTTTACCGTTTGCAAACTTTTTGCAAAAAAGTCATACATTTTTCAAACTGTTGCAAAAAGTTGTCCAACAGTTTTAGGCATGTAAAAAATGTTGCAAACTTATGAAAAGTCGCAATTGATGAATTGGGTGAAAAGATCCAAACAAATGTAAAACAGAAATAAAAAAGGTGAAAATGTTAAGATGAGTTTGGTGCAACAACAAAAAAAAGTCAGAAAACACTAAAAGCTCAACAATAAACAGGCATAAACACTATGAGCCCATAGTGCTTGCAGCCACATATACTTTGCAATTGGCTTTAATCAGAACTCCCATAGCAAAAAATGAAGAAAGTAGGTACTTGAATGGCTATCTCTCAGTATCGCTCTTTTAACTCTATATGTATATGATGAGACAGGAACTAGGTTGCCAACCGTCCAGAAATTCCAGGACAGTTGGTAAAAATAGGATAGTTTTTTGCCCTGTCACTGAAAAAAAATGTAAGGTGATTTTTTGAAACTGATGAAACATATGATTATTTTGATTATACGGTAATTATCTTTTTGCAGTTTAAAATGAATGCAGCTAATGTCTCAGTGGAGATCTGAGTTTATGGGCTATATTATTCAGCTAGGCAGGGTAACAAAACAATTATTTTCATTCTTCCATTCACAGTCTTACAGCAACTCCGGGTAGATGGCCAAAATGAGATGCCCCAGTTCACGACATCCCGAACCAGGACCATTAGTTTCCACTGCCCCCGGAGCAAGCGATATCCTCAGTTTCCAAACTTTTGGTTCACCCATAGCTTTTGTATCTCCTGCCGATCTGGTCTTCAGTCACAGCCTATGCTCCTCCAGATGATGGATAACACGATTGTAGTGCGTGCATTCAGCTCCAGCCAGCAACAAACTCCTACTTTTCATCAGTGTCCTAAGTAGCTCAAGCCATGAGCTGAGTTTGAGCTGTGCACCTGGGAAACAGCCCCTCAAAGCGAACCATTCATTGGTGGAGATATTTTTCTGTGGCCGTGCCTCTCACCTGGGACTGCATGTGAGATCCCCGGTGGTGACAGCTCCACTGGATCTACTATCCCCATCCTCAAAATGAGGACCCTGTGACACTAACGAGAATAATGAAATGATTGCTTTACTCTAATTACCAATCTTGTGTCTGGCCTTCTGTGTACATAATATACAGTCGGCAAGATCTGCCTCATGGCTCTGGGGTCTTGATGAGCATGGTATGTGTACGTGTGAACTGTGTGACACACGGCACCCCTCCCTATCCATTATCATTTTATTGTGCACCTTAAATTGATGACCAATAAAATATCTAATAAAAAAAAAGCGCAACCAACACTCTAAGCTGGAAAAAGTCCACATTCCTTAGAGATGTGAACTTTGCTCTACATCCATTGGCCCAATAGTCTTTAGTCCGCAGTCAGCTCTATACAGTCTTCATATCAAAATTATGACTGTAGACATGTATCACTTGTTGTTATAATGATTATTATGATTTTCAAAGTGTACGTAAAAAATATTATCTGTCCAGGATTTTTTGATAAACTGTTCAGAAAAAATAAAATGTCAAGTTGATAACTTGTCGTTTAATCCCTCCTCCACCATTCTCCCATGTGCATCTGTGCTCCGATAGTTCGACAAGTGTCATGATGTCATCACACTGTGCCTGCTGTGCAGAGTTTCAGGCTAATGCTGCAGAGACCAACATGAGGTGGAGGTAAAAGAGGAAAGGCAAGTTCTTTTTTAATTTGTGAGGCCATTGTTCTACTTAATGAGAGAAGAGAACAAGAGTTTTTAAAGTGCAAAAACTTTTACAAAATTTTATTAAAGAAGGTGAACATCCATTTTGTCTAAAAACATGTTAAAAGACGAGGACCATGCCCCAAGATAGGTAAGCAGTCTAGTGATGAGCGAGTACCAAAAAGCTCGGGTGCTCAAGGCTCGGGCTGAGCATCCCATGATACTCGTGTACTCGGCCCGAGCACCGAGCCCAATGTTATACTATGGGAGACCCGAGTATTTTATGAAATGACCCCCCAGAAGCATGTAGAAACCCTAAAAATGTCACAAAAGTCTTAGAAGAGTGCTCAAATTACATGGCAGCAGCACGGGGAAGACGCCTTGAAGCATTGATCACTCAAAAGTCACAGCTGTGAACAATTTTGTCCGAGTTTTACGCCATTTTTACGGACTCACTAGAAAACCTTCCAAAATTACACCAAAATGAATTTTCATGGCGGAAATGTTAAGGGCACATACCCAATAGTGAGATAGAGCTGGTGTATGTTACTTTTTGAGATTACATGAAAGATTTTATGGGAAAACATTGTGTGGCACTCCGATGTCCAAAACGCACGTTTTGTGCTTTTTACTAGCGATGTCGGTCATTTTTTTTTTTTCATTCTATCTCCCCCAGTCCGTCGGTCGGTCTCTCTGTCTGTCTGTCCCCCTCTCACAGTCTGTCGGTCAATCTCCCCCCTCTCTCATATTTACCGTTCCCCGATCACTGCCGCGGCGCTGCACAGCTGTTCACTAAACTCCGGCGGCTTTTCCTCTTTTGAAAAAGCCGGCCGCTCATTAAACAATCTCGTATTCCCTGCTTTCCTGCTTTTCGGCGCCTATGATTGGTTGCAGTGAGACACGCCCCCACGCTGAGTGACAGGTGTCTCACTGCACCCAATCACAGTAGCCGGTGGGCGTGTGTATACTGTGCAGTGAAAAAAATAATTAAATAATTAAAAAAAACGGCGTGCGGTCCCCCCAATTTTAATACCAGCCAGATAAAGCCACATGGCTGAAGGCACGCCGGTTTCTTTAATTATTTAATTATTTATTTCACTGCACAGTATACACACGCCCACCGGCTGCTGTGATTGGGTGCAGTGAGACACCTGTCACTCAGCGTTGTGGCGTGTCTCACTGCAACCAATCATAGGCGCCTGTGGGCGAGGAAAGCAGGGAATACGAGATGGCTGTGTGCAGAGCACAGCGCGCCCACCGGTATAAAGGCTCGGTCACGCTGTGTGGGCTGGCCAATCACTGCAATTCCACAACTAACAGGGCTGTGGCATTGCAGTGGTCTGCCAGCCAATCCCTGCATGAGAGCTGGCTCTCAAAAGAGCGCCAACATGCAGGGATGAAGAACACGAGTACAGCACGAGTATCGCGAAATTACTCGGTACCCGCCGAGTAGCCCGAGTACAGTGATACTCGTGCGAGTACCGAGTAGTGACAAGTGTACTCGCTCATCACTAGTAAGCACCACAAAAGGGGATTCATAAAGTGCATAACATTTTACAAGGGTACACATAGAACAATCATTATGATAATATCAGCATACAGTATCTCCATATTGGAGTGTATCCATAAATAGCGCAGAATCAGATCACCTCAAAAGGTCAAGGGCATACCAAGTAGACATGCGGTTACTGCGATGGTGGTGGAGAATTCAGAGACTGGTCACTGGACTAGGAACCTCAGAAAGCCCAACGCATGTTTCGATACATCGGTTTTCAATCTTCATCAGGGGAGAGGCGCCGTGCTTGCGTCTCCCAATATGCCAGGTTTAAAAAGCAGCGATGAATGTCAAAGACCCGGAAGTCACAAGACGGTGTGCTCACCGATTCACTGAGCAAGTCCCATGAGATGCCCCGTCGTTACATCATCTCACGCATACGCGGGAGCAAGGACGCATCACCATGGCTCCCGTGCATGAGCGCGACATATAGACAGCGTCGGTCAGAGAGGCAAGACAGGCTAAGGAATCAGCGCGTGCACACAGAGACAACCGGGTCACACACGATAATGTATATAGTATAACATAGGCACCCACTGGGCAGGTATACAAAATAGACAAAATAAGCAATGAACTACAGAATACAGGGTTCATGATATCCTTCCATAGATAAGGATTTCCATATGTATATTTTTCATGCATATCCCCGATGTCAGGGCCCGTTATTATTGCCTAAAAAGTAAACATATCCAGCATTATTGAAGGACCAAGACAAATATAAAAATATTTAAAATAGGCAACAAAAAAGACACAGATAACAGTATAACAGGGAGAAGAATTCACCACAAATTCAGACAAGAACCAAATTCACAGAAATTATATATACAAAAAAAATTATATATACCAAAAAGTATAAGGAGAGGTCATTAGCAAAGGCTCCTGGGAACTATCTCACAAAAATTAGGCATAGCTTACAGATTAATTGAGACCCTAGGGACCAAAGTGTCCACTGTCATGATCCATTTGGCCTCACACTGTGCCAGGCGTTTTTTGAGATCACCACCCCTGATCCTCCCATCTATGACATCAATGCCCCTAACTTTCAATTTGGAGGAGTCACAGGAGTGGTGGGACCTAAAGTGCCTGGGCAGTATCTTAACACTAGAAGTCCCAGAAATTTCGAGCTCCCCCCTGATGTCCCAAAAGAGGGTCAAATGACATACAATAAACTGAATAGAACTAACTAGTAACTAAATGGCTAAACTCAATGGAAAGCAACAACCTCCTGTGGTGCAACAGTAATGGTCTTAATTACAGAACAAAAGACAGTGATTATAGGATGTTAGCTAAAATCCTTCAGGTCATTCGACTCGTCTCTGGGTTCCAAAGGTAGAAATGTTAAATGACCCCTTTCTGGGACTTCTAGTGTTAAGCAGGGCAACGTCATCCTCAAACTTGGCCACCTCTATATCCCTCACATGTTCCCTGACCCATATGCGGAACTCATGAGAGGTGAGGCCCATATAGGTCAAGGGGCAAGTGCATGTAGCAAAATACACCACGTGTGTTGTAGCATACGTGATGTATTGTTTGATGTCAAAGTTTTTTGTCCATCCGAGGAATGGAAGGAAGTGCTGCGAAGGACATTGTGCAAGCCAAGCAGTGGCCACAGGGAAAACATCCCTGTAAAGGTCCACGAGAACCAAATGGATTAACTCTCGGAGGGATGTAATGACTCTGAACCAAGAGATCCCTTAGGCTCCTGGCCCTGCTGGAAGTCATCAAAGGATTCTGGGTGTGTGTCTCCGCTAGTACGGGATCCGTAAGTAACACAGGCCAGTGTTTTTTTAAAATATTACGCATTGTCTCCCACTCCTGGTTGTATGTTTCGATGAACCTCACTGCGGAATCATGCTGTTCCTGTTTCCTAGGAGAGGAGTATACATCAGCAGTTGCGCCCGAGAAGCTTTTTTGGCATGATTGTAGCTGAACCGGATACTCCTGCCGCTGTAACCCCTGTCTCGGAAGTGGTCCCTAAGATCAGCCGACTGAACCTCAAAATCACTTTTGGATGAGCAAATCCGCCTCATCCTCAAAAATTGCCCAGTCGGGATGGAGCGAATAGTAAAAGAATTATGGGCGGTTGAGGCATGTAGCAGTGCATTAATGGATGTATCCTTGTGGAAAACATCAGTTTGGATCGACTACTTGTCTTCCACCATGATTAGGACGTCCAAGAAGTCGATCCGGCATCTGCTACTCTTGTAGGTCAGTTTGATGTTAAAATTGTTTATATTATTGTTTCCCCATGAACGGATTGAGCTGCTCTGCCATGCCCTGTGTTGTGTATTCTCTCTGGTGGATTTCCGCTCTTGGACTCCTTCCTGTGGTCGCTGAGGTTAGTGGTTAGATTCTGTTCCCCAGTTCTACACACCTGGTTTGCAGCTCAAGCCTTGATTTTGGATATAGGTGTGTGCTGGCTGTTTACCTCTGCCAGTTGTCTGAAATTCCAGAGACTGTAGGACTCTGTCTCTTGTCTCTCAGGCTTCCCGCTACCAAGCTAAGCTAAGTTCATGGTTTTGCTTCATACTTTACGTGTGTTATTTGCTTATGCTTCTGTGAATTATTTCTGAAAGTTTTTTTTGTATTGTATCCTGTTTGTTTGTGCCTTCAGATAAGGAAGATTTATCTTCCTAGTCAGTCTTTGCCATATATTTTAGCAAGGGTTAGTCAGCAGGGTAATTGCTATTTTTTTCCTAAAATTTCACCAGAGTCTTGTATGGATTGTGAACATGCGAGTATTAGATTACTACTCCTTTTTTGCACATTCCATGTAGGAAGTTTTGATAGGGTTTGTTCATACCGACCGCAAGAGTTCCCTATCCTGTCTTTTGTATTTAGTATAGAGTGGCCTCTCTTTGCTCCATCTTGCTCTTACTGTGTATGTGTGGCGCCCCTGAGGCTTCCGTCGCCACAGGAACATTGCACCCCAGCCAGAGGTGTGATGTCCCATCCTGGGTAAGGAAAGGAGTAAACGCCAGTCCACAGGCAAATCTGCACTACACCCATTGTTAGGTACACACAGGGACCGGAGATAGTGGCAGTTACCTAAGAAAAGAACACATAGAGGGGTGCACCGGCTTTTCCAGGATCTACCCAGGATCGGCGGAGGTCCCTGACAGTGGGTTCCAGCAGTCCAAAGGCACCAGTGTGCTGCAGCCCAGGAACTGTGAGTAAATATCTTGAAATTGCACCCCCTGGTGTTGTCTCCGTTATTCCGCCTGCACTATTCCATCACTGCATAGACCGTTACAAGCCCCAACTGTGCCCTGGGGTAACGTTCCACCTGTGGGAAGCAGGACCATCCAAGCTGCAATTCCACCAGCCCCGGAGGCCCCATACAGCAGCGGCGGCTTAATAGCCGCAAACCACAGGTGGCGTCATGAATAATACAAACTTTAATCACCCCCAAGTCATCAGCCATATTAATTGACTCCCACAAGGGTCACGGAGTCGGGCCCTGCCACCACTGACGACCCCTGGACTAGTCCGGCCCAGCACCAGGTGTCCCACAGCCCTGGGGTGGGCGAATCAACTTTGGCATCACGAACAGGATAACGTGCCCGGCCCCCACCGGGTACTGTGCGCCTGAAGAATTGTGCTTAAAAGACTGTGCTTTACAGTTGAAAATTGCCGCCGCCATTAACGCTTGCTGAGAGCGGGAAGAAGGGGGGTGTGCCAGAAGAAAGGGTGCGAAGAGAAGCCCCGCCCCCTTGGTCTTGCAGGAAGCGCGCGACGTGGAGCCCGCTATGGTGAGCGGAGGAGGCAAAATGGCGCGCTAAGAATGCTGCCTAGAGGAAATGAGAAGATGGCTCCTGCAAGCGGAGGCCAGGAAGAGCTCACCTGGATCAGGCCTGTGACCGCCGCTGAGCTGAAGGCTGAGGTCGGGAGGATGGCTGACAGGATGAAGGAGCCTGCGAGGCGCAGAGCAGCAACTGCCAGAACACCGGAGATGCTACTGAGGGGTGAGTCATTTAATGCCCCTGCCGACGTGAGTGCCCCAACCCCCGCTGCCATGCCCGCGGTCCCTGGAGAGACGCCCGGCATGGCGACGCCGATCCAGGCCGCAGCCACGCCAGGTGCGGCCCGCCAAGATTTAGCTGCCGGAGCGACGCCCATCCACACCGCAGCAGCGACGCCCAGCCCGGCCCGTCCAGCTCAAGCCCCAGCAGCGATACCCCGCTCGGCCAAGCAAGATCCCGCCGCAGCAGCGACATTAATCCATGCCGCAGGAGTGACGCTGAACCAGGTCGCAGCCACGCCAGTTGCGGCCCGTCAAGAACCGGTCACAGCAGCAACTCCAATCCAGGCCGCCGCCATGCCAGGCGCGGCCCATCAAGACAAGGACGCAGCTCCGATACCATCACCCCGCAGCAGCCCCACAACCGCTGGGGAACAGGACCAAGGGACTCAGTCCAGTCTGAGCACGGCCTACCTGCTGCCCAGGGCCCTGCCGCAGTGGGACCCCCGCAACTAACTAAAAGAAAGAAGAAGAAACTGAACTGTACATAGCCCCTGTCTGCCCCTCATCCCTTTGTGAAGATGCCCCTTTTGTACTGCCCCATGTTCTTTTTGAAGATGACACCCTTCCCTGCATTCCTGCCCCTTTGTGCTTTTCGAAGATGTCACCCCCCCACTGTTAATGTGTTATCGGGCCACTGGACTTGAAAGTGGTCCGCAGTTACATGTGTTTATTTGTGAAGTATGTTGATGTGTAACCAGGCCACTGGACGTAATGTGGCTGGTCTGCTCTAGCTTAAAAATACTTTAAAGTTTATTTTATCCTTTTGTAACATTCAAGAATGTGCGCCTCCCATAAAGGGAAGAAAAAGTTCGAAAGTTTTAATGTTTCATGTGCACATAAAAATGTCTTTTGCAGTTTCTTCCACTAATCTTATTGTTTCAGCCCGCGGACGTGCTGGGATTTGCTGTGGGGGAGTGTGGCGCCCCTGAGGCTTCCGTCGCCACAGGAACATTGCACCCCAGCCAGAGGTGTGATGTCCCATCCTGGGTAAGGAAAGGAGTAAACGCCGGTCCACAGGCAAATCTGCACTACACCCATTGTTAGGTACACACAGGGACCGGGGATAGTGGCAGCTACCCTCCCATGCTGCATGCTGGGAGGGGCCGTAAGACCCATCCCTTCTCCCATAGGGTGGGAGCTTAGCAACTGGGTGGGTGGGAGGAGCCAGCCGAGAGAAGAGTAGTTACAGGAAGGTCAAGTGAGAGAGTTTCAGTTTACCTCAGGGAGGAGGGGAGTGAGGAAGTCTGTCAAGAGGAGAAGTAGGGAGAAGGAGTTGAAGTGAGAGAGAGAGACGAAGTGGAAGGAGAAGGAAGGAGCTCTACGGGAGCCAGAAGAGTGAGAAGAGTAGTGCTCTAGTCAGTCAGGAGCAAGAGAAGAAAGTGGCGCTTCCTGGTGAAGACCCTGGGACTCAGAGGGTCCAGGTGACACCAAGTAGTGAAAAGAAGTGATTCCAGGGCCACAGATAGCTTTCAGGCTCGTGGCCTGTTCCACAGGAACATCGGTGGAGGGATCAAGCTCCACACAGGGGACGGTCCCTAGAAACTGGAGGAGGAAAAGTCATCTCCAAAACTAAAAACCGAGGCCCAGGGAAAGCTGCAAGCTCCCCGGGCCACAGCCCACAGCAGAACCTCTAGAAAGGGGGTAAATTACCGACAGGCTGTAGTGGAGGCCGAGCCAGGTTCAGCCAACAAGGGCAAGGCTTAAGGAGTCAGCTGAAGAAAGGAACACATAGAGGGGTGCACTGGCTGTCATTCCAGGATCTACCCAGGATCGGCGGAGGTCCCTGACAGTGGGTTCCAGCAGTCCAAAGGCACCAGTGTGCTGCAGCCCAGGAACTGTGAGTAAACATCTTGAAATTGCACCCCCTGGTGTTGTCTCCGTTATTCCGCCTGCAGTATTCCATCACTGCATAGACACTTACAAGCCCCAACTGTGCCCTGGGGTACCGCTCCACCTGTGGGGAGCAGGACCATCCAAGCTGCAATTCCACAAGCCCCGGAGGCCCCATACAGCAGCAGCGGCTAATAGCCGCAAACCACAGGTGGCATCACGAATAATACAAACTTTAATCACCCCCAAGTCACCAGCCATATTAATTGACTCCCGCCAGGGTCATAGAGTCGGGCCCTGCCACCACTGACGACCCCCGGACTGGTCCGGCCCGGCACCAGGTGTCCCACAGCCCTGGGGTGGGCGAGTCATATGTCTTTTCATCTTCGCTCACAGTCAGTACATGTGGGAGGCTGCCTATTTTCTTTGGGGATATCTGTTCTGAGGCAAGATAGTTTCTTTTCACTTTCTGAGGTATCTGAGGTATCTAGGATTGACAGGTATGTTGCCCAGCTACTTCTAATGCGGTGTTAAGTTCAGGGCTTGCAGTTATTACCTACGACTCTGGTGGATTGTGCTCATTGTAGTCATTGAACATCAGATCATAACAGCCCTGCCACCAAAAAAGAACATCATCAATGTATTGCAGCCAGCACTGCACATGGGCACAAAGTCTGGCAACCCCGTCACTAAATATTCACTATTTCGGGACCATATGGGAGGCAACGCAGTCATAAGTCTCCTTAGTGATCAGCCCATATGGCATCAAATTATGAGCGTTCCTCCCCACGAACATCCCACCTATTCACCACACAAGTTGTTGATAACCCCACATGACCAACACAGTGACAAGA
The DNA here is from genome assembly GCF_048569485.1 of Anomaloglossus baeobatrachus. NCBI lineage: Eukaryota > Metazoa > Chordata > Amphibia > Anura > Aromobatidae > Anomaloglossus > Anomaloglossus baeobatrachus. The sequence goes on from NC_134353.1 coordinate 553,406,344, forward strand.
CACAGACCTGAATGATGTACAAAGTATGCCCGCAGCCGACTCGGCGCGTTTCACTAGCTGCTTCTTCTGGAGGCAGTCTGGCAACCCCGTCACTAAATACCAACCTCTCCCAGTATCCCAGAAAGAGGCCAGCGTATGAGGGTGCAAATGCCGCACCCATGGCAGTGCCGCGTTGCTGCAGATAAAATACATCTTTAAAGACAAAAAAGTTGTGTGTCAGGGTGAAACGGAGCAGCTCAATGATCAGATCGCCCAAATCGCCACACTGACCAGACATTTCAAGGAAGAATCGGACTGCTCTAAGTCCGTTATCGTGAGATATACACGTGTAGAGGCTCTTTATGTCGGCTGTAACGAGGACCATATCATCATCCATAAAGATGTCGTTGATGCACCGAAGGACATCCGTAGTGTCCCAGACATAAGAGAGCAATGTTTCCACCAAAGATTTTAAATGATAGTCAATGAATTTACAAATGGGGTCACATAAGCTCTCAATGCCGGACACCATCGACCGTCCAGGCAGATCCACGGCATCTTTATGGATTTTAGATAAGATGTAAAAGTAGGTATCTTAGGGTATTTTTTACATAGTCCATCAAATATTTTTTTATTGATGAGACCTTTCTCAAGAGCTCGCTTCAGGATTGCAGTAAGTTCACAAGAAAACCCAACCAGGAGGTTTAACGGGAGTCTGCTATACGTCTCCCTATCTCGCAGCTGTCTCAACACCTCACACTCATATTTCTCATTAGAAAGCACAACAATATTCCCCCCTTTGTCCACTGGTTTAATAACCATGTCCTGAAATCCATGTAGTTCAACTAGAGCCGCCCTTTGTGACCGGGTCAGATTGTCTTGTTTGCATCTAGTTGAAATGCACTTAAAGTCCTTGCTCACAAGTCTAGTAAATATATCAACAGCTGGACTCAAGGACAAAGGGGGGAATTTTGTGGATTTGGGCATGAGTGAACCAGGGAACACACCTGTAGGAGGGATCTCTTGCTCCTGAAGTAGATCTTCCAAATTCTGTATAACATTCCATTCCACCTGGCTGTCAGTCGTAGTATTCTGCTTGTGAAAAAGTTTTTTGAGAATTAATTTGCGGGAAAATAAATTGATATCCTTCAAACTGTAAATAGATGAAATGGATTGGAAAGGGAGAATGTCAGACCACGTGATAAAACCTCCACCTGAGCATCAGAGAGCACATGAGTCAACAAGCTAATTACCTGTAATCTGTTATCAAGGCATCTATTCTTCCCATAATAAATGGGCTGACGGATTCTCTGCTTGACATGTGCTTCAAACATTTCAGCAGGGTCCAAAGAACTCCTGAGAAGGATCCTTCACCTGAGGTCTGAGACACCAGGAAAGTAGATCTTGATTGCTGGTTCTTATACAGGTGGTTCACAGTACGTCCTCTGTCTGAGTCCATTCTCTACTTATAAGCTCTCCGTATGGAGTAGTCTAGTATATCCCAATTAATCACCTTGTGACTCCCATCAAGAAACCACTAATATGTCACTATGTCTTAAAACCTTATTTTATTATAACATTTAAAATCAATGACAGTATATGTTCAGCACAAATAGGGCAGTGAAAATCACAAATGCAAATCCCTCCTAACTGAGAAGGGGTGAGTGCGGGCGCACCAAAACTGGAGGCAGAAGAAGCAGCTAGTGAAACGCGTCGAGGCGGCTGTGGGTATACTTTGTACATCATTCAGGTCTGTGTATTGTCACTGTGTTGGTCATGTGGGGTTATCAATAACTTGTGTGGTGAATAGGTGGGATGTTCGTGGGGAGGAACGCTCATAATTTGATGCCATATGGGCTGATCACTAAGGAGACTTATGACTGCGTTGCCTCCCATATGGTCCCGAAATAGTGAACATTAAGGCAATTAATCTGCAGATGGTAGTGAGGTTGGGCCCGATAAGGGGTAGATGCCCTTAATTTTGTACCATTCTGGGTATGCACTATTGACTAAACATAGGGTTGGTACCTTTCACTCGGGCTCACCCTGACTTTAATTGCTCTGCTACGGATTTACGGGTTTTGCCCCTCTATTTTCACATGACATATAATCAAATTTAACTATCAGTGGAGTGGATTCTGACTGTTCGTGCTTGGTACGGTCGTGCTGGCAATTTATAGCCTATAAAATATACTTAAATACTCTCTTTTCTAAATTTACTTGGCTAAAACAGTCTGTATGACTGACAGCACAATTATGTGATTATTTGTATGTCGGTAATTGACCTATAATGATGTTTTGGTGCGCCCGCACTCACCCCTTCTCGGTTAGGAGGGATTTGCATTTGTGATTTTCACTGCCCTATTTGTGCTGAACATATACTGTCATTGATTTTAAATGTTATAATAAAATAAGGTTTTAAGACATATTGACATCTTAGTGGTTTCTTGATGGGAGTCACAAGGTGATTAATTGGGATATACTAGACTACTCCATACGGACAGCTTATAAGTAGAGAATGGACTCAGACAGAGGACGTACTGTGAACCACCTGTATAAGAACCAGCAATCAAGATCTACTTTCCTGGTGTCTCAGACCTCAGGTGAAGGATCCTTCTCAGGAGTTCTTTGGACCCTGCTGAAATGTTTGAAGCACGCGTCAAGCAGAGAATCCGTCAGGCCATTTATTATGGGAAGAATAGATGTCTTGATAACAGATTACAGGTAATTAACTTGTTGACTCGTGTGCTCTCTGATGCTCAGGTGGAGGTTTTATCACATGGTCTGACATTCTCCCTTTCCAATCCATTTCATCTATTTACAGCTTTGAAGGATATCAATTTATTTTCCTGCAAACTAATTCTCAAAAACCTTTTTCACAAGCAGAATACTACGACTGACAGCCAGGTGGAATGGAATGCTATACAGAATTTGGAAGATCTACTTCAGGAGCAAGAGATCCCTCCTACAGGTGTGTTCCCTGGTTCACTCATGCCCAAATCCACAAAATTCCCCCCTTTGTCCTTGAGTCCAGCTGTTGATATATTTACTAGACTTGTGAGCAAGGACTTTAAGTGCTTTTCAACTAGATGCAAACAAGACAATCTGACCCGGTCACAAAGGGCGTCTCTAGTTGAACTACATGGATTTCAGGACATGGTTATTAAACCAGTGGACAAAGGGGGGAATATTGTTGTGCTTTCTAATGAGAAATATGAGTGTGAGGTGTTGAGACAGCTGCGAGATAGGGAGACGTATAGCAGACTCCCGTTAAACCTCCTGGTTGGGTTTTCTTGTGAACTTACTGCAATCCTGAAGCGAGCTCTTGAGAAAGGTCTCATCAATAAAAAAATATTTGATGGACTATGTAAAAAATACCCTAAGATACCTACTTTTACATCTTATCTAAAATCCATAAAGATGCCGTGGATCCGCCTGGGCGGTCGATGGTGTCCGGCATAGAGAGCTTATGTGACCCCATTTGTAAATTCATTGACTATCATTTAAAATCTTTGGTGGAAACATTGCTCTCTTATGTCTGGGACACTACGGATGTCCTTCGGTGCATCAACGACATCTTTATGGAGGATGATATGGTCCTCGTTACAGCCGACATAAAGAGCCTCTACACGTGTATAGCTCACGATAACGGACTTAGAGCAGTCCGATTCTTCCTTGAAATGTCTGGTCAGTGTGGCGATTTGGGCGATCTGATCATTGAGCTGCTCCGTTTCACCCTGACACACAACTTTTTGTCTTTAAAGATGTATTTTATCTGCAGCAACGCGGCACTGCCATGGGTGCGGCCTGTGCACCCTCATACACTGGCCTCTTTCTGGGATACTGGGAGAGGTTGGTATTTAGTGATGGGGTTGCCAGACTGCCTCCAGAAGAAGCAGCTAGTGAAACGCGTCGAGGCAGCTGCGGGCATACTTTGCACATCATTCAGGTCTGTGTCTTGTCACTGTGTTGGTCATGTGGGGTTATCAACAACTTGTGTGGTGAATAGGTGGGATGTTCGTGGGGAGGAACGCTCATAATTTGATGCCATATGGGCTGATCACTAAGGAGACTTATGACTGCGTTGCCTCCCATATGGTCCCGAAATAGTGAACATTAAGGCAATTAATCTGCAGATGGTAGTGAGGTTGGGCCCGATAGGGGGTAGATGCCCTTAATTTTGTACCATTCTGGGTATGCACTATTGACTAAACATAGGGTCGGTACCTTTCCCACGGGGTCACCCTGACTTTAATTGCTCTGCTACGGATTTACGGGTTGTGCCCCTCTATTTTCACATGACTTATGATCAAATTTAACTATCAGTGGAGTGGATTCTGACTGTTCGTGCTAGGTACGGTCGTGCTGGCAATTTATAGCCTATAAAATATACTTAAATACTCTCTTTTCTAAATTTACTTGGCTAAAACAGTCTGTATGACTGACAGCACAATTATGTGATTATTTGTATGTCGGTAATTGACCTATAATGATGTTTTGGTGCGCCCACACTCACCCTTTTCTCGGTTAGGAGGGATTTGCATTTGTGATTTTCACTGCCCTATTTGTGCTGAACATATACTGTCATTGATTTTAAATGTTATAATAAAATAAGGTTTTAAGACATATTGACATCTTAGTGGTTTCTTGATGGGAGTCACAAGGTGATTATCTATATATGATGTCGTCTGGAAAATGATGCAATGTGGTACTTGTGGTATGCTATATCCCAATTAAGCATCTGAATTTTGTATGTCGTGATCTCCTTCTCCCATCCTCCCAACTCCTGATCCATTTCTAAATTAAAACAGGTCATGACTGCTGGTGTTCACATTTCAGTCATAGTTTTTTCAAGGGATTCAAGTTCTGCCTCAATCAAATTTAAAGAGGTTACTACTTGCAGAGCTATGTGGGGCCATTATACTCTTCGGAGGCCCATGTGGGGGCCATTATACTGTTTGCAGGAATATGTGAGGGCTATTATACTATTTGGAGGGCTACATTTGAGTCATTATATGTAATACCAGCATAACTGCACTGTCCCACTTCCTCTTCACCGATGAACTCTCCACCGCAGCTGCCCTGCTCCAGTCACGCAGGTCTCCTGGCGATGTCCTTAGGGCGTGTGCATCCTATGGCTGGGAGGCACTAGGTGTTTAAGGCACCTTCCTCTGTAGGGATGTGCTTGAAAAATTAAGTTTCTGATTTCTCTGATCCTGTCAGTACGCCAATCTGCTTCCTCTCAGTAACTTGTACCTGAACCTGGTCTGCCAGTATCCTATGCCAGAGCATTTGGCCAGTATCCTGTACCTAAATCCATTGTGCCAGTATCAAGTACCTGAACCCATCCTGCTTGTGACCTTCACCAGGGTTGAGGTGGGTGCCTTTATGCTGTATGGAGGGTTTGAGAAAACATACTCCATCTGGTCTCTGTTTTATCCATTTTGTTGTTTTACAGCTCTGGCAAAAAAATAAGAGACCACTGCACAGTTTTATAAAAATCAGCTTCTCTCTACATGTTGATTCCAGTAAAAAAAAACGGAGAATTGTGGTTTAAGGGATAACAATAAATATTTTATTAGCTGGCAAATACCATAATATAACACTCATAATTTGCATATGGAGAGCAGGGGTCAAAAAGGGTATCCAGGTATTCAGTATATAGTTAATTAAATCACATTATTGCTACAAGGAAGTACATGTCCACATAGGATATAGGGAATAAAGTGTCATGTGCAATACAATTACTATTACCACAGAAACAGGGGGATTACGTAAACATTGCACACAGTCCCATATAAAGTGCTATGCATATCCTAGTGGATCAGACAAGAGTTTTAGCACTCTTACCTCGCCTGGTTGATAAAGCTACCCGCGAAACGTGCGTTCTTAGGCTTGGTGTGAATCCCTTCCACCTCTGGGTACTGGTATACATATGACTGTTACTTGATTTGTTATATATGTGCTGCTAAAACTCTGTCTGATCCACTAGGATATGCATAGCACTTTATATGGGACTGTGTGCAATGTTTATGTAATCCCCCTGTTTCTGTGGTAATAGTAATTGTATTGCACATGACACTTTATTCCCTGTATCCTTTGTGGACATGTACTTCCTTGTAGCAATAATGTGATTTAATTAACTATATACTGAATACCTAGATACCCTTTTTGACCCCTGCTCTCCATATGCAAATTATGAGTGTTATATTATGGTATTTGCCAGCTACTAAAATATTTTATTGTTATCCCTTAAACCACAATTCTCCGTTTTTTTTGTTGAATTATGCCTGTGGTGGGTTATTTACCTATTTGTTTTACAATATGATATGCCCTGCTATAGTACTTTGGATCGTTCTTCTGTTTATATGTTGATTCCAGTGTCAGTTGAATTCGAACCAGAGTACACCTCATTATACTGGCCAGGAGTGGCATTAAGTCACCCAAACACAGTGTGAAAGACTAGTGGAATGCATGCCAAGATGCATCAAAGCTGTAATTAAAACTCATGGCTATTCCACAAAATATTGATTTCTGAACTCTTCCTGAGTTAAAACAATAGTATTGTTGCTTCTAAATGATTATGAACTTGTTATCTTTGCATTATTTGAGGTCTGAAAGCAATGCAACACCTTGAGCCTAGCTTCCTAGAAGCAGTCGAGGGGTTTCTCGTGCCTCCTGTAGGGCCTGAGAATAGGCTGCCACACACTGCCAATAAGGGTAGAGGATTGGTGTGCTGGAACAAACACAAACCCAGAATGATATAAGCTGAAATAAGGTACAGGGAAAAGGATATGGAAAGGAAATAAAACCAACTTACAGCACTCAACCGGTGTTTACTCAAAGGTAAACCCTCTAAGCATAAGGGCTGGAACTTAGAGAGATACAGTAAATCCACATAGGGAAATAGCCAGCAAGAAAGTGAGGTGAAAAATTAACATTTATAACCCAAATCGGAATTGTTACTCTATTAAAACATAGGCTGAGTGATAATAAATCAGAAATCCTATATTGTACACAATCCTAAGGTGCTGCTATATTGATTTACCAAATCTCGAAACGTATTTTAATATTTGGAGTTCAAAAGGCATAGAAGAGAGTTAATTTCACTCACAAGGGCCATTATACTGAATGCAGTTGTGTGGGGCTCATTATACTGTGTTTGGGTCAATGTGGGATGTCATACTTTGTACGGGCACTGTAAGGTCTTCATAATATGCGTGTGGAGATACTGTGATGGAATTCAATGTGGGGGGCATCATACTGTGTTTAAGGGATACTTTTGTTAACATTATACTTAACAAGGGCAATGAAAGGAGTTTCTTAATGTCTAGAAGCAATAAGTGGCTTCAATATTAGCAAAATTCTTTTATATGGACTCACTGTTGTAAGATATGCTCTTCTGTGACCCCACTGACAATTTTGTATTTTTTCTATGTGGAGGCCCAATTGGGCCTTCTGCTATGGGGCCCCATGATTTTTCTGTATGCCCCATTCAAACATGAATAACAGGAAAAGTTTGCACATAATCTGCCTGTATGTGCTGTACTCAGAAGAAATGATCAAAGTTGTATAACAAAATCAGTATTTTTAAGTCGGAGTTGAAATAATAAAGCATCATTTATTGCAATAAACTTCAATTGAATCATTATGTCTTGTGCTGAGGTTTTACTTTTTGTTATAGCAATCAGACATGAGTCGTAAGATGGGAACGTCAGATGTCCATTCTTTAAATTGGTGTGAGTTGCAGAAGTGAGGCCTTAATCTTAATATCTGATGAATATGCCATAAATGCCTTCAATGCGGTCAGCCCTTTAAGGTCTTAGTAACACACAACTAATGGAGTTTTTGAATTTTGTTTTACATCTCATTTAATAAAACATACAGTAATTGAGTCACCATGACATTGCAACTTTAATTCACGTATTTTCAGATTATTTCAGCACATTTCTACCTACTAAAAAAATAATAAATTAAAGTATGCTTCCGATGCAAATACTGTAAAGTGATTGCTGCTTATACTTTGCTTGGTCAATATTGGAGTCTTTTTTTCATAAGTGAATAACTCTGAAGTTGTAAAAGTCAAAGTAACCTCTACTGAGCTGTTTTCCCACTCCCCATACCCTTGCTTGCGAGGTGTCATTTCTCAGCTTGGCTTTCCCAGTGTGCTTTAATATTACAGTTACTTTTAGTACCTTAAAAATGTTATTTCTTCTTTTACCTTCGCTATCTGCAGTTAAATAACAGGTAAACCATCTGCTTCTACCTGAAATAAAGCTCCTTGACTGTGGATGAAAGTCAGTGTACAGAAATAGTTTTTATAAAGGATTTCAAGATATGAAAACATGTTTTGGCTGGTGAGTGAGGCTTCATGTTATATGTGATTATGCTGCAGAAGTCCCTATCCAATCAATGGTTTAAAGGAAATAAAACAATTCTACCTAAAATATATGTACATGAACATGGCAAAGACAAATGGGAACATTACTATTAGAAGGGGACCAGGATGGAGTATTACTACATGATGGGGTTATTACTATAAGACGGGGACAAGGAGAGTCACATTACTAAAACAAGGGGACCAGGATGGGACAATACTACAAGAAGGGGAAAAGATGGGCACATTAGAGGTTTGGAGTAATGTATGTGGCCAATTGGAGGATAAAATTTGTAAAAATTGTAAAAAGATCAAAATAAAGCATGAAAACATATTTTGCCACTAGAAATGCTGTTTTATATATAAACTAAACAAAAAAGTGCACTTTCGTTATCACCACATCCATAATGATCCAAGCTATAAAACTACTATAACCTATATGATTAATGCAATTTTAAAAAATTAAAGAAGCATGCAAAAATGTTAACAAATTATGAAAATTTATATAGTAAAAAAAATGGTATCACTAAAAATGTTACTTTTTTCCTTCAGCCAATCAATTTCAATTTTTTTTGTGTGGTCCCTATACCCAACCAAGGTTGAGATCCCTGGTTTATGCAAACCTGCAATATTATTTTGATTTAGACTTGCATAAAGACTCAATGGCTGTGAGCCAGAATTTCTCGTGTGGTTATCTATCTCTGTTAATTGTAACTTTTATTCTAATTAAATTTCCTTTTATTTTTTTATTCAAATCACCTATGAAGACCGAATTTTTAGTTTGAAATAAATGAATACTAGCTGGCTAAAACTACAAGATAGACAAAAGTAGTTGCAGATCAGATTTCATACCATTCTCTCCTTTCCTCCTCCTCTGCAGGTCTTTGCTACAAGAGATATTGCCGATTTCTCGTATATGTGACTAACTTTACTCACATGTGTTTATGTTTGTGTATGTTTGTTTCTGTCCTATTAATTACCGTGTTTCTCCGAAAATAAGATATCCCCAAAAATAAGACCTAGCAGGAGTTTTCTGCAAGGCTTAAATATAAGACATCCCCTGAAAATAAGACCTAGTCGCAGTTCAATAATGAAGTGTCCATGCACCTACTACAGTTAAGGAATATTGCAGGACACTTCATTATAGAAATCAGACACCCCCAAAAGAGAGAAGACAGAAGAGAGAAGACCCCGCGATCATACTTACCAGACACCAACCGGGAGCACTGGAATGCATCAAGGACCTGCGGCGGAACACACACATCAGATCACCCACACATCAGATGACACACACAATCACACATCAGATCGCACACACACACACACACACACACTCACCACCACATCCAGTGATATCGATTGCTTCTTGGTGGCTTAAGGACCTGTGACACTGTGCACTGTGCAGTGGAGCTTCCAGGACCTGCGGGTGGAACCCATCATGTGATGCTGTGCACTGTGCAGTGGAGCTTCCAGTACCTGTGGGTGGAACACATCATAGAGACAAAAGCACAGAGAGTGCCCTGCTGGCCGTAAGCAAGTGGTATCACTGGATGTGGTAAGTGTGTGCGCGCGCGATTGAATGTGCAATATGTGGTGTGTATGTGTGTGTGTATGCAATCTGATGCAATCTGATGTGTGAATGTGCATGCGTGTGTGTGCGCAGTTTGATGCGTGTGTGTCGGCCAGAAGCAGGGGAGCACTGCATGCAGCATACCTGCTAGGAGCACCTGCCGAAGATAGCAGGAGGACCTGGGAGCCATGCAGACACCCGGGGTCTAGTAAGTACGATGATCCTGGGAAGGGGGGGTCTGCATTGTTTGGGGGGTAAACTTACCCTAAACCATGTCTCCCTGAAAATAAGCCCTCCCCCAAAATAAGACCTAGTGCTTTTTTCGGGGCAAAAAAATATATAACACAGTGTCTTATTTTCGGGGAAACATGGTAGAAAATATGGGGTTGGGACAATACTCATGATGACTGTCATGGGTGGACAGTATATGTGTCCTAAGTGTGTGTTTAGAAAATAAACCATTTCAGGTATTCTTGGAATCTCAATGAATGCCCCATAGTGTGCCAAGGACATGTGACCTCTTCCAAAGTTAACTTAAGTATGTCTATCTACTCTTTACCCTAATTAGTTTTATAAGTTTGCGCAAATCAGCTTAAAGCTTATTTGATCTCTAAAGACGATTGGTACTCTAAGTTAGAGATTCCCCAGAGTTCTGGAGTGACCATCAGAAACTTAATTCAACAAGCCTAGTTGGCTGGATAAAAAAGAGAAGAGGATGCTGAGTAAGGGGTACTTCACACACAGTGAGATCGCTACTGAGATCGCTGCTGAGTCACGGTTTTTGTGACGCAGCAGTGACCTCATTAGCGATCTCGCTGTGTGTGACACTGAGCAGCGATCTGGCCCCTGCTGTGAGATCGCTGCTCGTTACACACAGCGCTGGTTCATTTTTTTATTGTTGCTCTCCCGCTGATAAGCACACATCACTGTGTGTGACAGCGAGAGAGCAACAATCCTGAATGTGCAGGGAGCAGGAGCCGGCATCTGACAGCCTGCGGTAAGCTGTAACCAAGGTAAACATCGGGTAACCAAGGTGGTTACCCGATATTTACCTTCGTTACCAGCCTCCGCAGCTCTCACGCTGCCAGTGCCGGCTCCTGCTCCCTGCACACGCTAAGCTAAGCGGTGTGCGCTGGTAACTAAGGTAAACATCGGGTAACCATACCCGATGTTTACCTTAGATACCAGTGTCCGCAGCTTCCAGACGCCGGCTCCATGCAAGCGCAGCGTCGCTTGCACGTCGCTGCTGGCTGGGGGCTGGTCACTGGTCGCTGGTGAGATCTGCCTGTTTGACAGCTCACCAGCGACCATGTAGCGATGCAGCAGCGATACTGACCAGGTCAGATCGCTGGTGGGATCGCTGCTGCGTCGCTAAAGTGTGACGGTTCCCTAAGGTGCAATCCAGCAAATTAACAGTTCCTCTAAAGGATGCTTTACACACTGCGACATCGCTAGCGATCACAGATGTGATCTGCTGAGATTCCACATGTGACCGGCGCCTAAAAACCCGACCTATGTGCGATCTCGGCAAATCGCATCTGCGATCTAGTGTGTCACATCGCTAATGAGATCATTATCGATGTCGCAGCGTGTAAAGCACCCTTAAAACACCTTTCATACAGTACTCCGTAAGAGTTGATCTTTTAAAAGGAGTTAGTGCTTCAGTTATCTGGAATCAGTGGTTTCTTTGATCAGTAAAGGAACCAAGGGCAAGAAACTCCTTCTCAACAGAACTGATTTTCCAAATGTTCAGAGGTGGTCTGTTTCTGTCACATTCTTTACCCTGAAGGTACCAATTGCGTTAGTGTATTGTCATATGAATTGTGTCTTCCGTCTTTGTAAATATTGTGATGTTAATGTGATATATTGTAATGTGTAATTTACAGTAGTATTATGTGTGGTTGCCAGACTATAAGAAAAGAAATAGTTAAACATTAGGACAAGCCACAGTGGGAGGGTGTAGTTCATAGGAAAGAGACAGTTCCTGCTAGAAAGTTAGTGAAGACTCAGTGCGTTAGAAATGGACATTAAAGGCCGCTTTACACGCTGCGATATCGTGACCGAGATCACTAGCGTGGGTACCCTCCCCCATCGGTTGTGTGACATCGGCAAATCGCTGCCCGTGGCGCACAACATCGCCCAGACCCGTCACACTAATTACCTGCCCTGTGACATCGCTGTGACCGGCAAAACGCCTCCTTTCAAAGGGGGCGGTTCGTTCAGTGTCCCAGCTGCGTCACTGAACCACCGCCCAATAAAAGCGGAGGGGCGGAGATGAGCAGGACGAACATCCCACCCACCTCTTTCTTTCCGCATTGCGGGTGGGAGGCAGGTAAGGAGGGGTTCCTCGTTCCTGCGGTGTCACACGTACCGATGTGTTCTGCCGCAGGAACAAGGAACAACTTCGTTATTGCTGCAGCAACGATTTTCGAGAATGGTTCGCCATGTCACCGATGAGCGATTTTGCACATTTTTGCAACGATGCAAAATCGCTCAAAGGTGTCACACGCAATGGCATCGCTAAAGCGACCGGATGTGCATTACAAATTCCGTGACCCCAACGAGATTTTTAGCGATGGCGCAGCATGTAAAGCGGCCTATAGTCTGTAGGTCGTTTCGGCCGCATGCTGTGGTGATCTGTGGCAGGAGAAAGAAGACCGTATTGGAGATGTGTGATCCTGAAATGTTGACCGAGACACAAAATATGAGGCAGTGTTGAAGCTAGAGACCAACCTCCTAACAAAGTGGCTTCAGGCAGAAGGATGGAACTTTAGGGACAAGACCCCAAGCCTAAAAGGTTAGGATGGATTGTTACATTAGTGAAGTGAGCTTTCCTGGGCAGAGTCTACCGAAGCGTCCAAGAGTGAAAGGCTTTACTCTTGCACTACTCTCTATCCCCTTTAGTAGAAGGAGATTAGACATGGAGCCACAGAAAGTGAAAGTAACTGTCACAAATTGGACTGTAGCATTAGGCTGGATTTTGCCGGTACTCACAGGACCAGTTAGATCAAGTAAAACTCAGCAGGAACTGAGGATGTGTTTGAATATGCTCTGTATTACTGAAATGGGCTGGAAGCTATGCCCTTGCTATATGGTGTATAAAGTGACTAATTAAGATGCATCCTTAAGCAAAATACTGTTGTTAAAACCAAACTGGTAGTCTCCTTATGAAAACGAGTCAACATCTGTCCTCATCAGCCGATGACATTGGCGTCATGTGGCCTACACTGGCATAGCACGCAGACATTACAAGTCCATACACCCAGGCAAGATCATGTCTTTCATGTAGCATGCAGGGGCATCTGAGGTCAATCCCTCACCCATGACTACCCCACAGCACTCTACACATTCACCTTAAATTTGTTTACACTTGCAACAACTAAAACTGGACAGATACCTATAGTCACTTTTTGACATGCCACTGATAAGATGGGCTGAATTCATTAAATGGCGTGCACTTTTTAATGAATTCTGCACGTTATTCCTGCACATCTCTTATTAATACTGACAAAAGAAGCACCAGTGTAAATGAAATAGGGATTTAGATTATAATTTTGTCAGCCTTCCATTACGTGAGCATAAGAGTATCCTTGCTTGTTTTTTCTTCCAATACTCTGCAATGCCAAATGGATGGACAACCCTTTATTTCAAACTGCATCAAGTAAGAGATCCAAACAAATCTGACTTTTGGGTGTCTAGCCTTGTGGCTAGCGTTGAGCGAGTAGTTACCTATTCGTTCTCGCTATGCTGTTAGCGAGTACTCTTCGCTACTCGCATATTCATTACGAGTAGCGGGCACAATGTAAGTCAATGGGAAACACTCACTAAGTAGCGAATAACCTGAAAGCATTACTATTCGCTACTTGCAGAAATAGTAAACTACTCGCTCAACACTACTTGTGACAAATGTTAATGCTTACAGGCTTCCACTTATAGGTGTTCCCTTAACTTTCTTAAAATGCTTAAAGGGAACATAAAAACATTATTAACCTGCAGATATGGGTGTTAATCTGCAGGTTAATAGCATTCCAAAGCCACCTGGCCCTAGCACTGACTGATAGCTGACTCTACATCGATGCAATTCTGAGTCGGCTGACAGTCAGTGTGAGGTTGTGGTTACATCTGCCACTCACTATGTACTGGGCAGTGACTGAAACTGTGGCAGCTGCTCTCCTCTGATTGAAAGCCTGAGGCTGCTGGAAGGGAAAAAGTATCTTTCCTCCCAGCAGCAGGGCTCTCAATCTTCAGAAAGCCTTTAACCTGTAGGTTAACCCCTATTTCTGCAGGTGAACAGTATTTTTTTTACTTGACAAATTCCTTTTCACTTTTTGTAAAACTCTTTTTAGTAAAAATGTTACTACTTTCTGGAGGAGTAATTACATGCTGCTGGTTTCACCTTTGAGTTTTGTTCTGATACCAGGTGTCAAAGTAATAGTAAGAATGTCCTGATATGTGTTCCACTTTAATCTTGTGCTATAATAAGTTAGGTGACACACTGTTTTCATTATTTTGGCAGAAACACAACACATGCTCTTTATAATGTCACTTTTAATACTAGAAACACATCCAACTCACTCATTGATGACCACAGAGTTACTTGGCAGAATAATTCTCGCTTTATAGCCACAGGATTGATTATTCTTGCAGATACTAAGTAAAGTTTTTCTACCTCATTACAAAAATCAATCTCTAATTCTGCCTGGGAATCTGTTTGCCCTTTGTGGCCTCCGAGCCTGTTAATGCTACAGGTAATTGCAGCTGTGAGGTGTAGATTAGCAGAGATATATAAAGTAGTTTTACAGGATATGTTAGGAGATGATTTTCTTTAGAGTGCAAGTCGGTGTGTGTGGGTGGGGGATGAATGGTTTACTTATACAGTATATTTGATAGCACTGAGCTTGTGTCAGTGCATCTCAAGATTATAAGCGTTCAAAGGGTTAACACTTAAGGTGACTGCATGGGACCTCTTCTAATGGATGGGTCTAAAACAGCTTAGTTACGTAAGTTCTAGGTATCATTCATCAAACCAGTTGTTGAAATTATTTTTTCTAATTCTTTTTTTTTACTTGTTTATTTGGATAGTGTACTTCCAGTTCGTAAAAGTAGCTATTGATTTTTACTGATTTGTGATTGATAAAAATGATTATGTATAAAGAAGAAGGAGCTGATAAAGAAAATAACCAAGATAGCTATTATAATCTATAGGTTGCCAAAATTACTTTGTTTAATTAATAACTATATTCATAATTGGTCTATTTGGCATGTATACTGCAAGTCCATTTCACTGTTCATTTCCACGGAATATTTTGGAAAACAATGATTCAGCTCAGACACTTCTGGCTGATAACTGAAGAATTGCTAATTTTGCTATCAATGTAAGAAAATTACCGTACATTCATATTTTGGGCATAAAAATAATCCATAAAATCCTGGAAATTGTTTATGCCATTAATATGATTCATAAGGATCTTCATATACAGTGGCATGCAAATGTTTCGGCATACCTGGTCAAAATTACTCTTAATGTGAACAGTTCAGCAAGTTGAAGATGAAATGATTTCTAAAAGGCATAAACAAAAAAATACTGACACATTTCCTTTGTATTTTAGGCAAAAAAAAAATATTAACATCTTTTACATTTGAAAAAATACAAAATAGAAAATGGGCTGATGCAAAAGTTTGGGCACCCTAGGATATTTGTGTGCTCAGATAACTTTGACCAAGGTTTCAGATGTTAATTAACCTAATAGGGATATGGATTGGTCACTTTCATCATTTGGAAAGGCCAAGTGATGCAAATTTCATTGCGTATAAACACCCAGCTGTCATACCCATGCCTGACTCAGCATTGCTGAGCCATTGCTGGTATTTCTTCTCAGGCTTCCAGGTCGTGAGAGGTTAATCCTTTGCTGCCTCACTCTGATCTATTGGCCGCTATATCCTGGCGCTGCACCTTATGTGCTTCGCCAGTGATATTTCCAGCTCAGCTGCATTACATTACCATTAGTGACCTGTGTTCTGTCCTGACCTCCATTTCCTCCCTTACCTGATATGACCTCTGTCTTCTCCCTGACCTGATCTGACCTCTGTCTCCTGTCGGACCCGACCTGACCTGTGGCTCCCATCTTGTCCTTGTCTCTACCTCTTTTCCCCTCCGGTATCTAGTCCTCCTCTGTTTGTCCGTCCTTTGCCTTTTGCCCGACCTCTGACCTGTGTCACCGTTCCTGTCCTTGTCCCTGTCCTTCACGTGCCTTTTTTTGTGACCTCCCAGTTCCTGGTCTTTTGGCTATCACCTGACCATGCTTTGCCTTGTCCTGTACAATTAACGAGACCTCCTGTTGCAGATTAGGCTTGCTGACTACTCTACTGCCCTCTAGCGGACTTTCCAGCTTACTGTTCATTTAGGAGAGCTGCAGTGGTTCCCTTCGGGGCAGCATTACATCAGTGCAAGCTTGTTTACTACCCTATCACACCCTAGTGGTTGGTCTGCTAACTACTCCCTGAAGCAACACTCCCTGTTTGCTTCAGTGTCTCCCATAGTACAGTGTGACACCAGCATCCTTTAACCTTGGGACAAAAACATCAGCCATGGGTTCTTCTAAGCAGCTGCATAGCACTCTGAAAATTAACATGGTGGAGGCCCACAAAGCAGAAGAAAGCTCTAAGAAGATATTAAAGCATTTTAAAATTGCCCTTTCCTCAGTTAAAAATATAATTAAGAAATGTCAATTACCAGGAACAGCGGAGGTCAAGATAAGGTCTGAAGGACCAAGCAAAATGTCTGTAACACCTGCTTGTAGAATTGCTAGAGAGGCAATACAGAACCCTTTCTTGACTTCAAAAGTCTATCAGGAAGATTTAGCAGACTCTGGAATTGTGATACATTGTTCTACTGCACAAAGACATCTGCAGTTCGGCACAAATATTGCCTTCATGGAAGAGTCATCAGAAGAAAACCTGCATCCTCACCATAAAAGTCAGCATCAAAAGTATGCAAAAAAAAAAATCTAAACAAGCTTGATACATTTTGGAAACAAGTCCTGTGGATCAATGAGGTTTAAATAGAACTCTTTGGTGACAATGATTAGAGGTATGTGTGGAGAAAAAAGGGCACAGAATTTCAGGAAAGGAAGATCTCACCAACCATTAAGCACAGGGTTGGATTAATCATTCTTTGGGGTTATGTTGTGGACAATAGCACGGGTAATATTTCATTGGTGGAGGGAAGATTGATTTCAAAGAACTTTCAACAAATTCTTGTTGCAAACACAGCACAATCTGTAAAAAACTGAAGTTGAAAAGAGGATGGCTTCTACAAGTGGATAATGATCCTAAACACATGTCAAAATCCCCAGTAGTCTACCTCAAAAGGTGCAATCTGAAGGTTTTACAATGGCTCTCACAGTCCTCTGATGTGAACATCACTGAAATTCTGTCGCTAGACCTCAAACGTGCAGTGCATGCAAGATGACCCAGGAATCTCACAGAACTGGAAGACTTTTCCAAGGAAGCATGGATGAAAATCTATCACAAAAAGACTCTTGGCTGGCTACAAAAAGCAATTACAAGCAGTGATACGTGCTAAAGGGGAGCTACTAGGCACTAACCACGCAGGGTGGCTAAAGTTTGCATCAACTCATTTCCCTTTTTGTTCATTTTAAAAAGTAAAAGATGAAAATACATTTATTTTGCCTAAAATACAAAGGAATTGTCATCTATAACTATATGCCATTTAGAGATCATTTCATCTTTAACTTGCTTATCTGCTCACAATAATAGTCATTTTGACCAGGGGTGCCCAAACTTTTACATGCCACTTTACATTTCTTTTAATGTTTAGATTTATCTATGACTTTTTAATTGTAACTTTTATTGTAAACAAATTTATTTTTATCTAAATCACTTTGCTAGGAAATACAGAGCTCCATATTAGCATACCAATTTTATACAGAGATTTTTTGGGTTGGATTATACACAAAGAAAAATTATAGCATGATCTATTGAACTCTGTATGTATGGAGGAGATTTCTCATAAAAGCATTCCTTTGAGGACAGAGTATTTCCTTACACACACACTCGAATTTAGCATGTTAATAAGGTGGCAGTATGGCCTAGAACCAAAAAAGTTCTAAGCACTGCTAGACAAATAACGATTAGGGATGATCGAATACCTCAAATATTTGGCTACGTCCATATGCGACGAATAGGTCGCCGCTATTCGACTATTTGCGAATATTCGATGTGCAATGTAAGTCTATGGGAAACCCGAATAGTTGCCAAATAGCAACTAGTCGGACTTCCCATAGACTTACATTGCACATCGAATATTCACATAGCGGCGACCTATTCGTCAAATATTCGCGAAGCCGAATATTTGGGATATTCGATCATCCCTATTAACAATCCTTTAGAAAAATAAAATTACTTAAAATACATGATTTTAAAACACAATTAAGACAGTCACATGTTTTACAAGACCAGTATTTGAGGTCCATGATCCTACATGTCCTTCTTTACTTTTGCTCTTGGCTCAATCTTTTCTGAGATATGATGCACAAGATTACATATAACCCATAATTTTGCAACTTTTCATCAAGAGATGTCAAGGCTGTATGTGTTTCTGTATGGCCACTCAATGGTTTTAATTTGATTTCTAGCATGTCCAGACGTTTGCTAGCATATTATAATGAAGTATTGCATTTACTTTTGAAAAATAGTCCTAAATTGGTTGACCAGGACGAATATATTGATGACCATGCCATAGGATAGGCCTTCAGTATGAAATAGATGGAAATCCAACGCCTTTCACCACCACCAATCAACTGACATAGGCTTCTCCAGAGAGCGGGAGAAAGCAATGTATGGAACGGAACACCATAGATTAATTTATTGTTTAGTGGTGATTGCCTAATCCTTGAGTATATTTATAATTACTTCTAAACATCCCCATTATCCAATTTCAAGAAACGGGTAGAAACAAATGTGACATTAAATAGTGAGACTGACATTTTATTCATAAATCCATAAATACATGTGGATTTTCCCAGCTTTTAAAACCGTAATACTTCAATATATTGAACCCATTTTCTGAGAATATGGAGAAGTCTACTACGCTTGACTTATTGTGACTAAACATCTTATTATTTGCACATCTGCTAAACATTATTATGTTAAATATCACATGTTCTAATATGTTCAATTATATTAAATGAATTTATTTGTGTTAATGCATATCCTCCTGGGCTTTGACATCTTTAGTTACTGAAAGTTTAATGCTGTGAAGCAGATGGTACAAGAAAATGTTTGTCAGCCAATATATTTAAATGTTAAGTATACAGAAGTAATCTGAGTGGAAATATACATTTCATTCAGAAGCCTCCCTGAAGGTAAGCTTTACATTGTGCTGGATTCTGCCTGTTCTAAGCATTCCCTTAATATTTAGCTAAGTGGAAAAGCAAATGGCATGCTGTCATGTATTTTATGCTATTGTTCGTAAATGAAAATCTCTAAATCTTTATAACATTTTGTATTATTTAGAAATACAGTAAAGTCAACTTACCCCACAATAAACTGGGATGCAACCTTGCACGAACATACTCCAGAATTATTATAATCCCAAATGTAAACATAATGGAAGATCCAGCAATGGAGGAACTTCCAGTAATGTATCACTTTTTTCCATGTTAGAGTTAATCCTAACAATAAAACAGGACCACAAGATATTTTCAACACTTTGCGCATATGGGTTTAACTGTACATCCTGCACCTCATATGCTGAGCTCCCTCAACACGGATTAGATGTCGGCTGTGTTACATTACCAGCATCTGTCACTAATAGCAGCAGCTGGAGCTAAGCTCCGATTGATGCTGTCAACCATTCATATGCTGCTGATGAAAATCATTTAAATGTGGTAATTGCTGGTGTGCTATAGAGAAAAGAAAAACAGCACTCCAAAGTCTTACAGGTTTGCTTCAACCATAGAAATATTGAAAGTTTCCAGACCCAATACAAAGATCCTATTTTAAATCCTTTTTTATGAAACCTAATTTTTCAAGTCAAGAGAACCTTCATCAGTCAAGGTCATGTAAATATTGTTGAAAAAGCACTAAGGGTGGTATCCCATGTGTTTTGGACCCGGTTAGTTAACTTGGTACTTTTGTGACGCTCAACCATAGAACAAGCTTCATAGGAGACTTTGATTTCCTTTATATATTATGCAATAATGTGGTATTGTAGTATATAGAATAAACAATGAAGCAACAATATTAATATTCAAATCTCCCTTCTTTTCCACTATTAAAAGTAAAGAGATAAAAAAAAATCATATATGTGATAGTGTGATGTCAGTAAAATCTAGGCTATCAAAATAGAAAATGAAGAACCTTTCACAGTAAATAAGAAAAATAACTTGAACTGCCTGAATTGCATTGTTGGTTACCCCCTCCACCTGAAAAAAAAATAAAAATGCAAATTTCAGATTTTCTTTTCAATGCTGAAATACAAAAACAAAATCTATGCAAGTATAATATCACCATAATTATACCGACCTGGAGAATCTTGTTAACAGGTCATATTTACCATGCAATGAATGTCATAAAAATAAAACACAAAAAACAATGGCAGAATTGCATTTTTTTTTCACCATCTCTCGTCATTTATTTATTTTTTCATGCGACGACTAAGAGCTACTGCCAGCTCGAAACACATCAGCGATGCTTTTAATGTTAAGAAATGCTACAAAAAATATCCCTATGGTGTATGATGTGAACAGTCTTCTTCATCTCACATTCTTGTTGGATGCCGGACACTTGGGAATTAAGTATACTAGTCTGTGTTAGGCCTCTGTCACACGTTCGTGCCTCCGGTATGTGTTTGGCAGTTTTTTCATGTACCGGAAACACGTACACACGTAGACCAATGTTTTCCTAATGTATTGGACACACGTAAGTGTTTTTGAACGGAATGGGTGTCCGTTCCATACTTACGTATGTCCGTGAGTTTCTCACGCTGACATGTCCGTTTTTCTCCGGCATCACGGATGTCACACGGCCCGCACCCATACACACGGATGTAGTGTGGATGCGGTCCCGTGCGACACGCACCGGAGAAAGCTCACATATCAGAGAAAAAAAATAACAAATCTTTACTCACCTTCTCCTGACCTCCTGTCTCTGCCGCTGCTGTCACTTGCTTCCGACCGCCGCTCATTATGCTCATTTAATATTCACTTCACTGCATCCGGAAGCAGCAGCAGCGGGGAGTCGACAGGGCTGGAGACCGAAGATCAGCACCACGGACAGCAGCAAGGACCACGTGAGTATGCAAATTACCGGTTCTCTGTGTGTTATTGCGGATAGCACATGGAGAACACACGTGACCCGCACGTACCGGAGACACATACTTACCTAACGCAACACGCAAGGAAAATACGTGTCTCGCGGTACGTGCGGGATTTTCACGTGTGTGTGGCACAGGCCTTACCTGGGAGTTGGCCCAGAGATCTTTGTCAAAGCACCCCACCTTATCCTGCAGGATGCTGAATGAACCTTGGATCTGGTGAGCTGATTAACTATTGTTTATAGACGCTTCGGGGTATACTTTAAACAAAGTTTATTTTCAAAAGAATTTTGCTGTGAACATGTGACATTTCGGCCACGTACTGCCTTCATCAGGCAACTCCCAAAACTGTACATACTGGAACAAATATATGCAGCAATGTATATTAGCACAGTATAAGGCCCCCTTCACATGCACGTGAAAAAAGAACCATTTTGTCACGGACGTATTAAAGGGGTGGTTTGCTCCACGTGTGCCGTGTTTGTGGCATATGCTTGTTCTTTGTGTGTGATACGTAATAACACATGGAGAACGGAAAGTCCTGCCTTACCTGATTCTTCCGGAGCTGTCTGGGGTGCTGAATGACAGTGTCCGGCATAGGCCACGCCCCGCTGACGCTACTTCCGGCCCCCCAGTGAAGAAGATGCGTTTTTCAAATTTACTGAGGGTCGGATGCAGGTGACAGCTGCGGCAGAGACTGCAGGGCTGGGGGAGGTGAGTATGTGTTTTTTTATTTTTACAATGACATGTGTGTTTCTCCGGCGCGTGTCACGTGGGACCGCATCCACACTACATCTGTGTGGTATGGGTGCGGGCCGCGTGACACCCGTGCTGCCGGAGAAAAACTAAACAAAATACGAGGAACCCTATGAGTTTCTTTTTTTAATTAATTAAAAAAAATAATTAAAAAATTGTCATGTGGTCCCCCCATTTTTGATACCCAGCCAAGATAAAGCAAACAGCTGAGGGCTGGTATTCTCAGGCTGGGGAAGATCATGGTTATTGGAGCCTTCCCAGCCTAAAAATATCAGCAGCATCAGCATCCATTAAATGAGCCAATCCTTGGGCTTATCCAGTTTATCCAGATTGCCCTGGTGTGGTGGCAATCGGTGTAATATAAGAGGTTAATGACAGCTGTGATTTGTCAAAAATTGGACAAAACAAAATTTGTGTCAGTCTCAAAACGTTTGGCCACAACTATACATATACACTACAGTTCAAATGTTTGGGGTCACCCAGACAATTTTGTCATTTCCTTGAAAAATCATACTTTTATTTATCAAATGAGTTGCATAATGAATAGAAAATATAGTCCAGACATTGACTAGGTTAGAAATAATGATTTTTACTTGAAATAATAATTTTCTCCTTCAAACTTTGCTTTCGTCAAAGAATGCTCCCTTTGCAGCAATTACAGCTTTGCAGACCTTTGGCATTCTAGCTGTTAATTTGATTAGGTAATCTGGAGATATTTCCCCCCATGCTTCCAGAACCCCCTCCCACAAGTTGGATTGGCTAAATGGGCATTTTTTGCGTACCATACAGTTAAGCTGCTCCCACAACACCTCAATAGGGTTGAGATCAGGTGACTGGGCTGACCACTCCATTACAGATAGAATACCAGATTCCTGCTTCTTCCCTAAATAGTTAATGCATAATTTGGAGGTTTGCTTTGGGTCATTGTTCTGTTGTAGAATGAAATTGGCTCCAATAAAGCACTGTCCACAGGGTATGACATTGCGTTGCAAAATAGAGTGATAGCTTTCCTTATTCAAAATCCCTTTTACATTGTGCAAATCTCCCAATTTACCAGTACCAAAGCAACCCCAGACCATCACATTACCTCCACCATGCTTGATAGATGGCATCAGGCACTCTTCCAGCATCTTTTCAGTAGTTCTGCATCTCACAAATGTTTTTTGTGTGATCCAAACACCTCAAACTTCGATTTGTCTGTCCATAACACTTTTTTCCAATGTTCTGCTGTCCAATGTCTGTATTATTTTGCCCATTTTAATATTTTCCTTTTATTAGCCAGTCTCAGTTATGGCTTTTTCTTTGCCACTCTGCCCTGAAGGCCAGCATCCAAGAGTTCACTGTACACGTTGACACTGGTGTTTTGCGGGTACTATTTAAAGAAGCTGCCAGTAGAGGACCTGTGAGGCATCGTTTTCTCAAACTAAATACTCTAATATACTTGTCTTGTTGCTCAGTTGTCTCTCTTGATCCCAGCGTGAAATCAAAGCATGTAAAAAATTAAATAAATTAACACTCATCTTACCACTCTCCTCTCTCGAAGCCCCACAGACTGCTGTCTGCTCCTACATGCCTTTCCTTTTCACTTTCCTCTATCATGCACATACTCTTCAGCCTGCTTAACCCTGTGTTGTTGTAACATCGTTACAACTTTTTTGTTTGCCCAGATGCTGCCTTGAAGTCTAAAGTGAAAAATTTGAAATTATCTACAATCCTGAGTTACTAAGACTGGGACTGATGGTGTAAGATGCCAATTAGAAAATTAGGTGAACCTCATTACTGGTATGTGCCAGAAATGTCACTCTAGTTAGGAAGTGGAGATCATTTGTAGTTGAATTTTTGCCACTAAAGTGAAATAAATCTTCATGAATTAGACGAGTTGGGTTAGTCATACCTGATCACACTCATTCTCTGCCCATTTTGTCCAGCTGGCTGTACTGGCAAAAAAAATCACCAAAAGTTGAAAATGATTTGTGCCACTACAACTTGTCCAAACATACTGTGACACTTCAAGGTGTTTTACTTGGCTGTAATGACTGAGCGCATTCTTAGCAAAGACAAAATGTACTAACTTCACATTATGTTCTATCATAAAATAACATTTTCTTTAAAAATTTATATTTGTTTTATATTTGCTATGATCAATGTCTTAAAATCTCTGTGGGCACGTTTTGCTACCTGATTGTCAGGCCCTTTTTGTCTGCATGTATATGTTGTAAAATTGTTTTGGTAACTTGAGTTCAGTAAGTGTTTTGACATCTATTTCTCCTTTATGAAGTTATTCTGACATATTGCTCATTTTTCCCTTCAGCCTTCAGTAAAATCCGTACAGTTGTTTCCATGGTGCTAAAACAGTTGCTGAAGATTGAAAACTATAATATTCGGAAGACAATGAAACAAGTTGCTTTTTCCGTTAAGCCCCAGTATTGCTGCGTTGTCTCCTTTCATGATCGCGCATCTAAAATCCTTGAACATGCAGAGAATTTGAATAACGGCAGCATTTGACATCTTTCACTTTGAAATATACAGTGCGTTATTCTTCATTAGTTTGTGATGGAACATAGTGTTGTCGAAGTAAAGGTCTGTTCTATTGTTTTCTGGATAATAACTCAATTTGTGTAGGGAAGTGGAATGCTTATTTAAAGTAATGCATTCTCCTCAATGAAATATTCCCCTCTTCTTCCTGGATACCGCTTCTTTAGTGTCAGCATGGGATTATAATGGAATATATATTACACTGTCTTTTTTCAGCTCTAGCAATTCTACATTGTGTGCACTAAACTGAGAAGAGAAAAGTAGCAGTGAAAAATGGTTTAATAATATAGCCCTGGCATGTTAAATGATTTGAACATTTGTTTAAATATATGGATGTTTTTTTCCCACTTCTTGTATTATTAAATGCCAACACTTTAGATGTAACAGCGCATTTCACACTTAGAGTCTTCTTGTGTTTTGCCCTCTTTCTAAACCTCTTGTAGACGTCAATGTGTCACCTAAAAGTAAAGTCTATAACCTAAGAAAAAATAAAAATATAAAACATATAGAATATTGAAAGATCTAGACAATTGAAAGCATAAGTCTAGGTTTGTTATTGCTATTAAGACTGGTCCATACACAAAAGTTATGATTCGGCTGCATTTTGTATTACCTAGGTTTAGTTATCAAGTAGTGATGGGTTAATAGTAACTTTTTGTGTTTGGATTATTGATAACAAATCCCAAAGTACTATTCCTGTATTCATCACGGATAACGAACCTAATGCAAGTCAATGATTAACCCAAGCATTTTTATTGTCGTGACAAATACTGGAATAGTAGTCGGTATTTGGTAAGCATTATCAGAATATGAATAGTTAGTTACTAATCGCCCATCTCTATTAAGCATTAATGTGTACATTACATGAAAGGCACACACACTTTGGTATTTTGGTTTTTGACACTACATACACTTATAGACAAATTGAGCTTGTTTGTATAATTAGTGTAATACTTGTGTATAAATTTCCTGAAATGTTCATTTGCACATTTTCTTGAGAAAGACTCCTTTGCGAAAGCTGAAACACTGCATGTTGAATGAATGAGAACAGGCTTGGAGGTTTCTGTTCATTTTCCCTATATTGAAATTTATTTAGAGAAGATGAGAAAGGGGATATGCATCAATGGCGAGTTTTCAGCTTTTAAAATTGTAAAACACTGTCTCTTATATTATTCTATTCTGTGTGTTTGGTGGCGGGTACTAGTTGTACTTATTGACACCAGCTGATTATGGAAAAATATGGTAAAAAAGGTGTGCTAAATGGAAAAATATGAACTCGAGAACTATTTGTAAAGTAAGTAGACTATGTTGCTAGATGTTGCTAGAATCTAATATATAAAGCTGAATGTGTGTGTGTATGTATGTGTGTGTGTATGTGTATGTGTGTATGTCTGGGATTGGCATCTGCACCGTCGCAGCTACAGTAACAAAATTTTGCACACTCACACTTCTGGACCCCGAGAGTGTCATAGGCTATGTTTTGAGGGGAAATTTTAACCCCGCTCTATACAGTTATTCATCAAAAAACCTGCCTCCGTTAAAGCGAATGAAGCTGGGAGCCACAATGCAGCCAGAACTTCAGAAGAATGCGCAGCCACACCCTTAAATGGAATGTTGGCGTGTCACAATGCAGCCAGGGAAAGAGACAGACACAGACAGGGAAAGAGGCAGACACAGACAGGGTAAGAAACAGACATAGACAAGGTAAGAGACAGACACAAAGAGACAGACACAGACAAAGAGACAGACTGACAGGGAAAGAGACAGACAGGGAAAGAGAGGGAAAGAGAGAGACAGGTTAAGAGCCAGACACAAACAGGTAAAGAGACAGACAAAGAGACAGAGACAGACACAGGGAAAGAGAGGGAAAGAGACAGACAGGGTAAGAGACAGACAAAGACAGGTAAAGAGACAGACAGAGACAGGCACAGGGAAAGAGACAGAGGGAAAGAGGGAAAGAGACAGACAGGGAAAGAGAGGGAAAGAGACAGACAGGGAAAGAGATAGACAGGGAAAGTGACAGAGATAGACAGAGAGACAGGGAAAGAGATAGATAGACAGACAGGGAAAGAGATTGAGACAGACGGAGACAGAGACAGTCAGAGACAGACAGGGAAAGAGACAGACAGACAAAGATATAGAGAGATATAAACAGAGGGGGAGACAGACATTATAATTACATTTATATCTATTTGTTTTGTGGCTTTTGTGTGCAGAATACATTTTTGTTAATACATTCTTTTTTGTAACAGTAGTTATTAACCCCGGCGAAGCTGGGTAGTACAGCTAGTATATATATATATATATATATATATATATATATATATATATATATATATATATACACATATATACACACATATATATATATATATATATATATATATATATATGTGTATATATAATATATATATAATTATTAAGTAAAAGCACAGCTAGTATGTATATATATATATACATATATAAATATATATATACGTACTTGAAATGTCCTCATACCTCTCCTCCTGCTCCCTCTTTGACCGGATTCAATCTGGCTTCTGACCACATCATTCTACCGAAACTGCCCTAACCAAAGTCGCTAATGATCTACTAACCGCCAAAGCCAAGCGACACTACTCTATCCTCCTCCTCCTGGACCTGTCCTCTGCCTTCGACACAGTAGACCATTCCCTCCTACTACAGATTCTCTCATCTCTGGGCATCACAGGCTTGACCCTATCTTGGATCTCCTCATACCTAACCGACCGAACTTTCAGCGTCTCCCATTCTCACACCACTTCCTCATCTCGCCCCCTATCTGTCGGTGTCCCTCAAGGCTCAGTTCTTGGTCCCCTGCTGTTCTCCATCTACACCTTCGGCCTGGGACAGCTCATAGAGTCCCACGGCTTCCAGTATCATCTCTATGCCGATGACACACAGATCTACCTCACTGGACATGACATTACCTCTCTACTAACCAAAATACCACAATGTCTCTCTGCTATTTCATCCTTCTTCTCTACACGATTCCTAAAACTTAACATGGACAAAACAGAGTTTATTGTCTTTCCTCCTCCTCACTCATCTCCTCCAACAAGCCTTTCCATCAAACTTGATGGTTGCTCACTCACCCCAGTCTCACAAGCTCGTTGCCTTGGAGTGACCCTCGACTCTGCTCTATCCTTCAAGCCACACATCCAAGCCCTCTTCAACTCATGCCGATTACAACTCAAAAATATCTCCCGGATCCGTGCTTTCCTTAACCAAGAATCTGCAAAAACATTAGTGCATGCCCTCATCATCTCCCGCCTCGACTACTGCAACCTCCTGCTCTCTGGCCTACCTTCCAACACTCTTGCACCCCTCCAATCTATCCTAAACTCTGCAGCCCGCTTAATCCACCTCTCCCCTCGCTACTCCCCAGCCTTGCCACTCTGCCAATCCCTTCACTGGCTTCCCATCGCCCAATGACTCCAGTTCAAAACATTAACCATGACATACAAAGCCATGCACAACCTGTCTCCTCCCTACATCTGTGACCTAGTCTCCCGGTACCTACCTGCACGCAACCTTAGATCCTCACAAGATCTCCTTCTCTGCTCCTCTCTTATCTCCTCTTCCCACAATCGTGTACAAGATTTCTCCCGTGCATCCCCCATACTCTGGAACGCTCTACCTCAGCACATCAGACTCTCCACTACCGTGGAAAGCTTCAAGAGGAACCTCAAGACCCACCTTTTCCAACAAGCCTACAACCTACAATAGCCCTCAGTCCAGTAGACCACTGCACAACCAGCTCTGTCCTCACCTATTGTACCATCACCCATTCCCTGTAGACTGTGAGCCCTCGCGGGCAGGGTCCTCTCTCCTCCTATACCAGTCTGTCTTGTACTGTTAATGATTGTTGTACGTATACCCTCTTTCACTTGTAAAGCGCCATGGAATAAATGGCGCTATAATAATAAATAATAATAATAAATAATAATAATAATAATAAATACACACATATATATATATATATATATATATATATATATATATATGTGTATATATAATATATATATATAATTATTATGTAAAAGATGTAACAATAATCCAATAATCCAATAATCTAGTATATATATATATATATATATATATATATATATACAGTACAGACCAAAGGTTTGGACACACCTTCTCATTCAAAGAGTTGTCTTTATTTTCATGACTCTGAAAATTGTAGATTCACATTGAAGGCATCAAAACTATGAATTAACACATGTGGAATGAAATACTTAACAAAAAAGTGTGAAAAAAACCTGAAAATATGTCTTATATTCTATGTTCTTCAAAATAGCCACCTTTTGCTTTGATTACTGCTTTGCACACTCTTGGCATTCTCTTGATGAGCTTCAAGAGGTAGTCACCGGAATGGTCTGCCAACAGTCTTGAAGGAGTTCCAGAGATGCTTAGCACTTGTTGGCCCTTTTGCATTCACTCTGCGGTCCAGCTCATCCCAAACCATCTCGATTGGGTTCAGGTCTGGTGACTGTGAAGGCCAGGTCATCTGGCATAGCACCCCATCACTCTCCTTCTTAGTCAAATAGCCCTTACACAGCCTGGAGGTGTGTTTGGGGTCATTGTCCTGTTGAAAAATAAATGATGGTCCAACTAAATGCAAACCGGATGGAATAGTATGCAGCTGCAAGATGCTGTAGTAGCCATGCTTGTTCAGTATGCCTTCAATTTTGAATAAATGCCCAACAGTGTCACCAACAAAGCACCCCCACACCATCATACCTCCTCCTCCATGCTTCATGGTGGGAACCAGGCATGTAGAGTCCATCTGTTCACCTTTTCTGCGTTGCACGAAGACACTGTGGTTGGATCCAAAGATCTCAAATATGGACTCATCAGACCAAAGCATAGATTTCCACTAGTCTAATGTCCATTCCTTGTGTTCTTTAGCCCAAACAAGTCTCTTCTACTTGTTGCCTGTCCTTAGCAGTGGTTTCCTAGCAGCTATTTTACCATGAAGGCCTGCTGCACAAAGTCTCCTCTTAACAGTTGTTCTAGAGATGTGTCTGCTGCTAGAACGTTGTGTGGCATTGATCTGGTCTCTAATCTGAGCTGCTGTTAACCTGCAAATTCTGAGGCTGGTGACTTGGATAAACTTATGTTCTGCAGCAGAGGTGGCTCTTGGTCTTCCTTTCCTGGGGCGGTCCTCATGTGAGCCAGTTTCTTTGTAGCATTTGATGGTTTTTGCCACTGCACTTGGGGACACTTTCAAAGTTTTCCCAATTTTTCTTACTGACTGACCTTCATTTCTTAAAGTAATGATGGCCACTTGTTTTTCTTTACTTAGCTGTTTTTTTCTTGCCATAATACAAATTCTAACAGTCTATTCAGTAGGACTATCAGCTGTGTATCCAGTAGACTTCAGCACAACACATCTGATGGTCTCAATTCCTATTATAAGGCAAGAAATCCCACTTATTAAACCTGATAGGGCACACCTGTGAAGTGAAAACCATTTCCGGTGACTACCTCTTGAAGCTCATCAAGAGAATGTCAAGAGTGTGCAAAGCAGTAATCAAAGCAAAAAGGTGGCTTTTTTGAAGAACCTAGAATATAAGACATATTTTCAGTTGTTTCAAACTTTATTGTTAAGTATTTCATTCTACTTCTGTTAATTCGTAGATTTGATGCCTTCAATGTGAATCTACAATTTTCAGAGTCATGAAAATAAAGAAAACTCTTTGAATGAGAAGGTGTGTCCAAACGTTTGGTATGTACTGTGCATATTTATATATATATACAGTTAGGTCCAGAAATATTTGGACAGTGACACAAGTTTTGTTATTTTAGCTGTTTACAAAAACATGTTCAGAAATACAATTATATATATAATATGGGCTGAAAGTGCACACTCCCAGCTGCAATATGAGAGTTTTCACATCCAAATCGGAGAAAGGGTTTAGGAATCATAGCTCTGTAATGCATAGCCTCCTCTTTTTCAAGGGACCAAAAGTAATTGGACAAGGGACTCTAAGGGCTGCAATTAACTCTGAAGGCGTCTCCCTCATTAACCTGTAATCAATGAAGTAGTTAAAAGGTCTGGGGTTGATTACAGGTGTGTGGTTTTGCATTTGGAAGCTGTTGCTGTGACCAGACAACATGCGGTCTAAGGAACTCTCAATTGAGGTGAAGCAGAAAATCCTGAGGCTGAAAAAAAAGAAAAAATCCATCAGAGAGATAGCAGACATGCTTGGAGTAGCAAAATCAACAGTCGGGTACATTCTGAGAAAAAAGGAATTGACTGGTGAGCTTGGGAACTCAAAAAGGCCTGGGCGTCCACGGATGACAACAGTGGTGGATGATCGCTGCATACTTTCTTTGGTGAAGAAGAACCCGTTCACAACATCAACTGAAGTCCAGAACACTCTCAGTGAAGTAGGTGTATCTGTCCCTAAGTCAACAGTAAAGAGAAGACTCTATGAAAGTAAATACAACGGGTTCACATCTAGATGCAAACCATTCATCAATTCCAAAAATAGACAGGCCAGAGTTAAATTTGCTGAAAAACACCTCATGAAGCCAGCGCAGTTCTGGAAAAGTATTCTATGGACAGATGAGACAAAGATCAACCTGTACCAGAATGATGGGAAGAAAAAAGTTTGGAGAAGAAAGGGAACGGCACATGATCCAAGGCACACCACATCCTCTGTAAAACATGGTGGAGGCAACATGATGGCATGGGCCTGCATGGCTTTCAATGGCACTGGGTCACTTGTGTTTATTGATGACATAACAGCAGACAAGAGTAGCCGGATGAATTCTGAAGTGTACCGGGATATACTTTCAGCCCAGATTCAGCCAAATGCCGCAAAGTTGATCGGACGGCACTTCATAGTACAGATGGACAATGACCCCACGCATACAGCCAAAGCTACCCAGGAGTTCATGAGTGCAAAAAAGTGGAACATTCTGCAATGGCCAAGTCAATCGACAGATCTTAACCCAATTGAGCATGCATTTCACTTGCTCAAATCCAGACTTAAGACGGAAAGACCCACAAACAAGCAAGACCTGAAGGCTGCGGCTGTAAAGGCCTGGCAAAGCATTAAGAAGGAGGAAACCCAGCGTTTGGTGATGTCCATGGGTTCCAGACTTAAGGCAGTGATTGCCTCCAAAGGATTTGCAACAAAATATTGAAAATAAAAATATTTTGATTGGGTTTGGTTTATTTGTCCAATTACTTTTGACCTCCTAAAATGTGGAGTGTTTGTAAAGAAATGTGTACAATTTCTACAATTTCTATCAGATATTTTTGTTCAAACCTTCAAATTAAACGTTACAATCTGCACTTGAATTCTGTTGTAGAGGTTTCATTTCAAATCCAATATGGTGGCATGCAGAGCCCAACTCGCGAAAATTGTGTCACTGTCCAAATATTTCTGGACCTAACTGTATATATATATATATATATATATATATATATATACATATATATATATATATATTCATACCTCACAAACATTTACACATTTTTAAAATATTTGAAAGACATAAATCTGAGTATTGTGATGTTCATTTGTATTAAAGGCCGTTTTACACGCAACGATATCGCTAACGAGATTTCGTTGGGGTCACGGAATTCGTGACGCACATCCGGCCTTGTTAGTAGAGATGAGCGAACCGGTCCCGGTTCGGCTCGAGGCCGGTTCGCCGAACGGGGGTACCGTTCGAGTTCGGTTCGTCGAACGTTCGACGAACCGAACTCGAACGTATAGGCTAGAATGGGAGGCAATCACAAACACATAAAAATGCATTATAAATGTACACAAACAGTTAATAAACATTGCCATAACACTTACCGGTCCTCGCGATCCCTTCTGCACTCTGTCTCCTGCCGCTATTCCATCCGATGATCGCTGAATCCTCCCGGTGACCTGCACTGCCAGCAGAGATGCAGGACCTATCGTTACGTCAAAATAGCCATGTGACCAGTCACGTGGCTATTATCTCATTGGCTACAGACTGGTCACATGACTATGACACGTCATGTAGGACCTGCGAGTGCATCTCTCCGGTACACGGTGCACATATGTGTATCGCCGTGTACAGGTGACATGCTCTAGCACTCGGTCGACTCCCCGTTCCGTTAGGGACCGGCTGACACAGCCGGTCATTAACGGAGATCACCGTTGCCATAGCAACGCAGTTAGCGGTGACGTCACCGCTAACCGCGGCTCCGAGAGCACCGTTGCTATGGTAACGCGTCTGTCAGCGTTACCGCTAGCAGCCAGCACTGATCACTCACGGAGTGAAGGCTGCACGCTGCTTCCCGATTGTAGTGATGATTGTAGTGAGGATGAGGTTCCCCAGCCCCAAGTGATGAGCTGGTGAATCTCATCCTCACTACAATCGTCACTACTACTACACTAGTGATGATTGTAGTGAGGATGGAGGTTCCCCAGCCCCAAGTGATGAGCTGGTGAATCTCATCCTTCCTCACTACAATCGTCACTGCTACTACACTAGTGATGATTGTAGTGAGGATGGAGGTTCCCCAGCCCCAAGTGATGAGCTGGTGAATCTCATCCTCACTACAATCGTCACTACTACTACTACACTAGTGAGGATTGTAGTGAGGATGGAGGTTCCCCAGCCCCAAGTGATGAGCTGGTGAATCTCATCCTCACTACAATCGTCACTACTACTACACTAGAAAGAAAGAAGACAGAAGAGCAGGATCGTGGAGGGCTGACAGGGGGTAATAAAGATGGAGTCTCTAATGTGTCTGTGTATTTATTTCTATTAAAGTATTTTTTCTCTGTGTGGTGTCTTTTTTTTAACCCTTTATTGGAGATTCTTAATGGCCGGGTCAAACGTGCCTGACATTAAGAATCTCTGGCTTAATACTGGCTGGTAAAACAAAGCTAGTATTAACTCATGATTACCCAACAAGCCACCCGGCTCCAGGGCTGTTGGAAGAGTTGGATACAGCGCCAGATGATGGCGCTTCTATGAGAGCGCCATTTTCTGGGACGGCTGCGGACTGAAAACCGCAGCAGAGGTGCCCACAAACCTCGGGCTAACCTGTGCTGCGGATTCCAATCCCCAGCTGCCTAGTTGTACCCGGCTGGACACAAAAATAGGGCAAAGCCCACGTCATTTGTTTTTTAATTATTTCATGAAATAAGTGAAATAATTAAAAAAAACGGGCTTCCCTATATTTTTGGTTCCCAGCCGGGTACAAATAGGCAACTGGGGGTTGGAGGCAGCCCGTGGCTGCCAGCTGTACCTGGCTAGTATACAAAAATATGGCGAAGCCCACGTAATTTTGTTGGTGGGCAAAAAAATTCTGCATACAGTCCTGGATGGAGTATGCTGAGCCTTGTAGTTCTGCAGCTGCTGTCTGCTCTTCTCCATACAGACAGACAGCAGCTGCAGAACTACAAGGCTCAGCATACTCCATCCAGGACTGTATGCAGAAGTTTTTTGCCCCCTGAAAAAATTATGTGGGCTTCGCCATATTTTTGTATGCTAGCCAGTTACAGCAGGCAGGTACGGCTGCCCCCAACCCCCAGTTGCCTATTTGTACCCGGCTGGGAACCAAAAATAAAGGGAAGCCCTTTTTTTATTATTTCATGAATTTCATGAAATAATTAGAAAACAAATGACGTAGGCTTCGCCCCATTTTTGTGTCCAGCCAGGTACAACTAGGCAGCTGGGGATTGGAATCCGCAGCACAGGTGGGCCTGAGCTTTCTGGGCCCCACTGCTGCGAATTGCAGTCTGCAGCCGCCTCAGAAAATGGCATTTTCATAGAAGCGCCATATTCTGGCGCTGTATCCAACTCTTCCAGCACCTGCCTGCTATACCTGGCTAGCATACAAAAATATGGCGAAGCTCACGTCCTTTTTTTGTAGTTTTTTGGCAAAAAAAATAAAAAATGCTTCCCTGGATTTTCCATTGCCAGTGAAGGTAACACCAAGCAGTGGGGGTTAGAAGCCAGTAGCTGCTTGGATTACCCTTAGCTAGCAATACAAAAAATGCAGCGGGAGCCCATATTTATTTTTTTTAATTATTTATATAAATAACTAAAAATAAAATGGGCTTCCCTGTATTTTGATTGCTGGACATCACAGTGCTGTAAAAATAAATCTTTAAAAAAATGACGTAGCGCTCCGCGGTATTTTTGATTCTCAGCGCAGATAAAGCAGACAGCTATGGGTTGCCACCCCCATCTGCCTGCCGTTACCTTGGTTGGCAATCAAAATACAGGGAAGCCCATTAATTTTTTCTATTTAAAAAATAGTTAAAAAAAAAAATGACGTTGGGTCCCCCCATTTTTGATAGCCAGCTAGGGTAAAGCAGACGGCTGTAGCCTGAAAACCACAGCTGGCAGCTTTACCGTGGTTGGGGATCCAATGTGGAGGTCCCCTCAGGCTCTTTTTTTTAATTATTTTAGAAATATTAATAATTACACAAAAAAAGTAGGGTCCCCTCCAAATTGGATCACCAGCCAAGGTAAAGCGGAAAGCTGTGGTCTGGTATTCTCAGGGTGGGAAGGTCCATAGTTATTGGGCCTTCACAGCCTAAAAATAGCAGGCCGCAGGCACCCCAGACGTGGCGCATCCACTAGATGCGCCAATCCTGGCGCTTCACCCCAGCTCATCCCGTGCCCTGGTGCAGTGGCAAACGGGGTAATAAATCGGGTTGATACTAGCTGTAAAGTCACCTGAGATCAAGCCCAGCAGTTTGTGATGTCATGGCGTCTATTAGATACCCAACATCATAAACTGTCAGTACTAACAAAAACAAAAAATCGACAAAAGAAATTTATTTGAAAAAACAGTCCCCAAAACATTTCCTCTTTCACCAATTTATTGTAAGAAAAAAAATAAAGGGGTCCCACGACGACTCTGGACCGTCTAGAATATGGGGGGGAGACACTCAGGGAACGTATCCCCCATTTTATAGGAGTGCGGACCCTTCATGTGAGGAGTGTGGGTGCAATGAATCTGCACTCACTCTCCCCCGGGTCCACAGCAGCAGAGTCCATGTCGTAATGGTTGCTACCCAAAGCTGCAATGCCCTGCTCATGAGGTAAGGGCATGCCTAATCAGGAGAACTACTGTAGAGGAAGCTCTGCTCACTGGTATATAGGTGCTCAGAGGTAATAATAGATAAAATTAGTGAGTAACCTTGGCACTCTAAATCTCCCAGACTAAGTCAGTAAGTCCCAATGGATAGTAATGCAAAATCACTCTTTATTGGTCCGTATTAAGAACATTTTTTTTTTCATAAGCATATATGTTTTTGTCCAAAACAAGTTACAATTGACGTTTCGGCCTGAGCCTTCGTCAGATTGGACTTATCTGCATGTAATCATGAAAAATGACAATAATCAGTATCACATAAGAGTGAGAGAACAATAACATAAACTCGAACAATGTAGAGGTACAATTGGCATGCAGCAAAAAAAATTGCAACACAGCAAGAAATGAAACACATGATACAAATGTCATAATACAGTACAAGGACAATATAGTAATGACAAATATGGGGTCAGAGTAGACTTAGACAGCTCTGGTACGAAAGAGATGTCAATCATAAAGTAACATGTGCAGTAGGTGTAGAGCTACAGTATGCATGGCAGAGCTAATGGGTAGACCGACCATAGAAAAAGAACGGAGAAAAAGTGGAGAAAAAAGTGGAGAAAAAGTGGAGAATAAGTGGAGAAAAAGTGGAGAAAAAGTGGAGAAAAAAAATGGAGAAACAGTGGAGAAAAAGTGGAGAAAAAGTGGAGAAAAAGTGGAGAATAAATGGAGAAAAAGTGGAGAAAAAGTGGAGAAAAAAATGGAGAAAAAGTGGAGAAAAAGTGGAGAATAAATGGAGAATAAATGGAGAAAAAGTGGAGAAAAAGTGGAGAATAAGTGGAGAAAAAGTGGAGAAAAAGTGGAGAAAAAAATGGAGAAAAAGTGGAGAAAAAGTGGAGAAAAAAATGGAGAAAAAGTGGAGAAAAAGTGGAGAATAAATGGAGAAAAAGTGGAGAAAAAGTGGAGAAAAAAATGGAGAAAAAGTGGAGAATAAGTGGAGAATAAATGGAGAAAAAGTGGAGAAAAAGTGGAGAAAAAGTGGAGAATAAGTGGAGAATAAGTGGAGAAAAAGTGGAGAAAAAGTGGAGAAAAAGTGGAGAAAAAGTGGAGAAAAAGTGGAGAAAAAGTGGAGAAAAAGTGGAGAAAAAGTGGAGAAAAAGTGGAGAAAAAGTGGAGAATAAATGGAGAAAAAGTGGAGAAAAAGTGGAGAAAAAAATGGAGAAAAAGTGGAGAAAAAGTGGAGAAAACAATGGAGAAAAAGTGGAGAAAAAAGTGGAGAAAAAGTGGAGAAAAAGTGGAGAAAAAGTGGAGAAAAAGTGGAGAATAAATGGAGAAAAAGTGGAGAAAAAGTGGAGAAAAAGTGGAGAATAAATGGAGAAAAAGTAGAGAAAAAGTGGAGAATAAGTGGAGAAAAATGGAGAAAAAGTGGAGAAAAAGTGGAGAAAAAGTGGAGAATAAATGGAGAAAAAGTAGAGAAAAAGTGGAGAATAAGTGGAGAAAAATGGAGAAAAAAGTGGAGAAAAAGTGGAGAATAAATGGAGAAAAAGTGGAGAAAAAGTGGAGAATAAGTGGAGAAAAAGTGGAGAAAAAGTGGAGAAAAAGTGGAGAAAAAGTGGAGAAAAAGTGGAGAAAAAGTGGAGAAAAAGTGGAGAAAAAGTGGAGAAAAAGTGGAGAAAAAGTGGAGAATAAATGGAGAAAAAGTGGAGAAAAAGTGGAGAAAAAAATGGAGAAAAAGTGGAGAAAAAGTGGAGAAAACAATGGAGAAAAAGTGGAGAAAAAGTGGAGAATAAATGGAGAAAAAGTGGAGAAAAAGTGGAGAATAAGTGGAGAAAAAGTGGAGAAAAAGTAAAGAAAAAGTGGAGAAAAAGTGGAGAAAAAGTGGAGAAAAAGTGGAGAAAAAAATGGAGAAAAAGTGGAGAAAAATGGAGAATAAATGGAGAAAAAGTGGAGAAAAAAGTGGAGAAAAAGTGGAGAATAAATGGAGAAAAAATGGAGAAAAAGTGGAGAAAAAAATGGAGAAAAAGTGGAGAATAAATGGAGAAAAAGTGGAGGAAAAAGTGGAGAAAAAAATGGAGAAAATAGTGGAGAAAAAGTGGAGAATAAATGGAGAAAAAGTGGAGAAAAAGTGGAGAAAAAAATGGAGAAAAAGTGGAGAAAAAGTGGAGAATAAGTGGAGAATAAATGGAGTAAAAGTGGAGAAAAAATGGAGAATAAGTGGAGAAAAAAGTGGAGAAAAAGTGGAGAAAAAAGTGGAGAAAAAGTGGAGAAACAGTGGAGAAAAAAGTGGAGAAAAAAGTGGAGAAAAAGTGGAGAAAAAGTGGAGAAAAAGTGGAGAATAAATGGAGAAAAAGTGGAGAAAAAGTGGAGAAAAAAATGGAGAAAAAGTGGAGAATAAATGGAGAAAAAGTGGAGAAAAAGTGGAGAAAACAATGGAGAAAAAGTGGAGAAAAAGTGGAGAAAACATGGAGAAAAAGTGGAGAAAAAGTGGAGAAAAAGTGGAGAAAAAAGTGGAGAAAAAAATGGAGAAAAAGTGGAGAAAAAGTGGAGAAAAAATGGAGAAAAAGTGGAGAAAAAGTGGAGAAAAAATGGAGAAAAAGTGGAGAATAAATGGAGAAAAAGTGGAGAAAAAGTGGAGAAAACAATGGAGAAAAAGTGGAGAAAAAGTGGAGAAAAAATGGAGAAAAAGTGGAGAAAAAGTGGAGAAAAAGTGGAGAAAAAGTGGAGAAAAAAAGTGGAGAAAAAAGTGGAGAAAAAGTGGAGAAAAAAATGGAGAAAAAGTGGAGAAAAAGTGGAGAAAAAAATGGAGAAAAAAGTGGAGAAAAAGTGGAGAAAACAATGGAGAAAAAGTGGAGAAAAAGTGGAGAAGAAAAATGGAGAAAAAGTGGAGAAAAAGTGGAGAATAAATGGAGAAAAAGTGGAGAAAAAGTGGAGAAAAAAAGAGGAGAAAAAGTGGAGAAAAAGTGGAGAAAAAGTGGAGAAAAAAGTGGAGAAAAAGTGGAGAATAAATGGAGAAAAAATGGAGAAAAAGTGGAGAAAAAAAATGGAGAAAAAGTGGAGAAAAAGTGGAGAATAAATGGAGAAAAAGTGGAGAAAAAGAAAAAAGTGGAGAAAAAGTGGAGAAAAAAATGGAGAAAAAGTGGAGAAAAAGTGGAGAATAAATGGAGAAAAAGTGGAGAAAAAAATGGAGAAAAAGTGGAGAAAAAGTGGAGAATAAGTGGAGAATAAATAGGAGTAAAAGTGGAGAAAAAGTGGAGAAAAAGTGGAGAATAAGTGGAGAAGAAAAATGGAGAAAAAGTGGAGAAAAAGTGGAGAATAAACTGGAGAAAAAAATGGAGAAACAAAGTGGAGAAAAAGTGGAGAAAAAGTGGAGAAAAAGTGGAGAAAAAGTGGAGAATAAGTGGAGAAAAAGAAATGGAGAAAAAGTGGAGAAAAAGTGGAGAATAAATGGAGAAAAAAATGGAGAAAAAGTGGAGAATAAGTGGAGAGAAAAAGTGGAGAAAAAGTGGAGAAAAAGTGGAGAAAAAAGTGGAGAATAGTGGAAGAAAAGTGGAGAAAAAGTGGAGAAAAAGTGCGAGAAAAGTGGAGAAAAAGTGGAGAAAAAGTGGAGAAAAAGTGGAGAAAAAGTGGAGAAAAAGTGGAGAAAAAGTGGAGAAAAAATGGAGAAAAAGTGGAGAAAAAGTGGAGAATAAATGGAGAATAAGTGGAGAAAAAGTGGAGAATAAGTGAGAATAAGTGGAGAAAAAGTGGAGAATAAGTGGAGAAAAAGTGGAGAAAAAGTGGAGAAAAAATGGAGAAAAAGTGGAGAAAAAGTGGAGAATAAATGGAGAATAAGTGGAGAAAAAGTGGAGAATAAGTGGAGAAAAAGTGGAGAAAAAGTGCGAGAATAAGTGGAGAAGAAAAGTGGAGAAAAAGTGGAGAAAAAGTGGAGAAAAAGTGGAGAAAAAGTGGAGAAAAAGTGGAGAAAAAGTGGAGAAAAAGTGGAGAAAAAAGTGGAGAAAAAAATGGAAAAAAGTGGAGAAAAAGTGGAGAATAAATGGAGAAAAAGTGGAGAAAAAGTGGAGAAAAAAATGGAGAAAAAGTGGAGAATAAATGGAGAAAAAGTGGAGAAAAAGTGGAGAAAACAATGGAGAAAAAGTGGAGAAAAAGTGGAGAAAACAATGGAGAAAAGTGGAGAAAAAGTGGGAGAAAAAGTGGAGAAAAAGTGGAGAAAAAAGTGGAGAAAAAGTGGAGAAAAAGTGGAGAAAAAGTGGAGAAAAGTGGAGAAAAAATGGAGAAAAAGTGGAGAAAAAGTGGAGAATAAATGGAGAAAAGTGGAGAAAAAGTGGAGAAAAAAATGGAGAAAAAGTGGAGAAAAGTAGAATGGAGAAAAGTGGAGAAAAAGTGGAGAAAACAATGGAGAAAAAGTGGAGAAAAAGTGGAGAAAACAATGAGAGAAACAATGGAGAAAAAGTGGAGAAAAAGTGGAGAAAAAGTGGAGAAAAAAAATGGAGAAAAAGTGAGAGAAAAAGTGGAGAAAAAGTACAGAAAAAGCTGGAGAAAAAGTGGAGAAAAAATGGAGAAAAAGTGGAAGCACCCTTTGGTGCCTTTCATGTGGCACTAAGGGGTGCTTAGCTTTGTATTTAGCCAAAAAAATCGAAAAACTGACGTAGGGTTCCCCCTAGTTTTCGTAGCCAGCTAGGGTAAAGCAGACGGCTGCAGCCTGCAGACCACAGCTGGCAACCTCAACTTTGGCTGGTAATCCAAAACTGAGGGCACCCCACGCTGTTATTTTAAATTAAATAAATAATTTAAAAAAAAAAAAACACGTAGAGGTCCCCCAAAATTGGATCACCAGCCAAGGTAAAGCAGACAGCTGGGGCCTGATATTCTCAGACTAGGGAGGTCCATGGTTATTGGACTCTCCCAAGCCTAAAAATAGCAGGCCGCAGCCACCCCAGAGAAGTGGCGCATCCATTAGATGCGCCAATCCTGGTGCTTCACCCCAGCTCATCCCGCGCCCTGGTGCGGTGGCAAACGGGGTAATATATGGGGTTAATACCAGATGTGTAGATGTCACCTGGCATCAAGCCCTGGGGTTGGTGAGGTCAGGCGTCTATCAGATACCCGACATCACCAACCCAGTCAGTAGTAAAAAAAAATAGACGACAAACACATTTTTATTTGAAAAAACACTCCCCAAAACATTCCCTCTTTAACCAATTTATTAGAAAGAAAAACAAATCCAGGTCTGCTGTAATCCAAGGGGTTGCCATGACGATCCACACTGTCCCAGTCAATGAAGAGCAGGATGTTCCCCATTGGCTAGGAGAGCAATGCAGTGACCTGAGCTATACATCAATGGGTCAGCCCAGGTCACTGCAGGGCATGACAAGTGCTGCTGTCAGCGAGGTACATTACCTGCGCTGATCTCCAGCACACTGACAGCCCCTGTCACTGAGGT
Source organism: Anomaloglossus baeobatrachus (assembly GCF_048569485.1). NCBI lineage: Eukaryota > Metazoa > Chordata > Amphibia > Anura > Aromobatidae > Anomaloglossus > Anomaloglossus baeobatrachus. Next base: position 553,447,410 of record NC_134353.1, read on the forward strand.
CAATGACCGGCGCCTTCACATCAAGTATCGCGAGAGGTCCGTGACGTCACCGCCAGTGTCAGTCTCGGGTCGGAAGCGAGAGTTGATGTGACAAGCGGCGGCCATGGAGGACAGTGACAGCGCTGAGGTCGGGATGGCGGGACTTCATCACCGCAGGTAAGTGGAGCGGGGGGGGGGGGTGCGTGTGTGTGTGTGTGTGTGTGTGTGCGTGTGTGTATATGCATGTATATATGCCGCGGGCAGGAGGGGGCGGAGCGAGCTGAGCTGGGAAGTGTGGGCTTCCTGCACGTAACTAAGATAAACATCGGGTTACTAACCAAAGCGCTTTGCTTGGATACCCGATGTTTATCTTGGTTACCAGCTTGTGGCAGGCTGCCAGCGATGGCTCCTGCACACTGTAGCTGGGAGGGGGGGGGGGGAGTGAGTGAGAGTGTGTGTGTGTGTGTGTATATGTGTACATGCCGCGGGCAGGAAGGGGCGGAGCGAGCTGAGCGGGGAAGTGTGGGCTTCCTGCACGTAACTAAGATAAACATCGGGTTTACTAACCAAAGCACTTTGCTTGGATACCCGATGTTTATCTTGGTTACCAGCTTGTGGCAGGCTGCCAGCGATGGCTCCTGCACACTGTAGCTGTAAAAAGCCCTGCTTTTTGCTGCTAGAACCGTTCTCGAACATATCTAGAACTATCGAGCTTTTGCAAAAAGCTCGAGTTCTAGTTCGATCTCGAACAGCCCCAAAAATCACTCGAGCTTAGAACTGGAGAACCTCGAACCACGAACCGCGCTCAACTCTACTTGTTAGCAACGTCGTTGTGTGTGAAACACACGAATGACCGTTAATGATCAAAATTACTTACCTAATCGTTGATCGTTGACGCATTGTTCCTTTCCCGATTATCGTTGCTTTTGCAGGACACAGGTTGTTCGTTGTTCCTGCGGCAGCACACATCGCTACGTTTGACACCGCAGGAACGAGGAACATCACCTTACCTGTGGCCGCTCACAATGAGGAAGGAAGGAGGTGGACGGGATGAACTCCGCCCCTCTGCTTCTTTTGGGCTTCCGGTTAGTGAAGCCACTGTGACGCCGCACTAACCGCCCCCTTAGAAAGGAGGAGGTTCGCCGGTCACAGCGACATCGCTAGGCAGGTAAGTATGTGTGATGGGTGTAAGCGATGTTGTGCGCCACAGGCAGCTATTTGCCCATGACGCACAACCGATGGGGGTGGGTACACTCGCTAGTGATATCGATATCGTTGTGTGTAAAGCCCCCTGTAGTCTGATATCACTTAATAAAATCCTGAGTGACCACTTGCGTCTAGAAGTCACCCAATTAGTAAATTGAGTCCACCTGTGTGTAATTTATTCTTAGTATAACTACAGCAGTTCTCTTAAGGCTTTAGAGTTTTGTTTTTGAAAATTGAGGATCAAACAGCATCATGAAAACCAAAGAACACACTAGACAAGTCAGGGGTAAAGATGAGGAGAAGAGTAAAGTAGAGTTAGGATTAGAGATCAGCGAACCGGCCGTGGTTCGGCTCGAATTCGGTTCGTCGAACGGAGGTCTCGTTCGAGTTCAGTTCGGCGAACGTTCGACGAACTGAACTCGAACCAATAGGATATAATGGGAGGCAATCAGAAACACATAAAAACGCATTATAAATGTACACATACAGTTAATAAACATTGCCATAACACTTACCGGTCCCCTCGATCCCTCCTGCACTCTGTCTCCTGCCGCTATTCCATCCGATGATTGTTGAATCCTCCCGGTGACCAGCACTGCCAGCAGTGATGCAGGACCTATGGTGACGTCAAAATATATATATTATCTCATTGGCTACAGACTGGTCACATGACGCGTCATGTAGGACCTGTCATTGCACTCTCCGGTACACGGTGCACATTTGTGTATCGCCGTGTACCGGCGACATGCTCTAGCACACGGTCGACTCCCTGTTCCGTTAGGGACCGGCGGACACAGCCGGTCATTAACGGAGATCACCGTTGCCATAGCAACGCAGTTAGCGGTGACGTCACCGCTAACCGCGGCTCCGGGAGCACCGTTGCTATGGTAACGCGTCTGTCAGCGTTACCGCTGTTACCGCTGACAGCCAGCAGCACTGATCATTCACGGAGTGAAGGCTGCATGGGAAGCAGCGTCTTCCCCCATGCAGCAGTGATGGAGCAGAGCTGCATTTGTTGAACGAGAAGGACAGAAGACCATGGATCGTGGAGGGCTGACAGGGGGTAAAAAAGATGGAGTCTCTAATGTGTCTGTGTATTTATTTCTATTATAGTATTTTTTCTCTGTGTGGTGTCTTTTTTTTAACCCTTTATTGGAGATTCTTAATGGCCGGGTCAAACGTGCCTGACATTAAGAATCTCTGGCTTAATACTAGCTAGTAAAACAAAGCTAGTATTAACTCATTATTACCCAACAAGCCACCCGGCTTCAGGGCTGTTGGAAGAGTTGGATTCAGCGCCAGATGACGGCGCTTCTATGAAAGCGCCATTTTCTGGGGTGGCTGCGGACTGCAATTCGCAGCAGAGGCGCCCAGAAACCTCGGGCTAACCTGTGGTGCGGATTCCAATCCCCAGCTGCCTAGTTGTACCCGGCTGGACACAAAAATGGGGCGAAGCCCACGTCATTTGTTTTTTAATTATTTCATGAAATAAGTGAAATAATTAAAAAAAACGGGCTTCCCTATATTTTTGGTTCCCAGCCAGGTACAAATAGGCAACTGGGGGTTGGAGGCAGCCCGTGGCTGCCAGCTGTACCTGGCTAGCATACAAAAATATGGCGAAGCCCACGTCATTTTTTTGGTGGGCAAAAAACTTCTGCATACAGTCCTGGATGGAGTATGCTGAGCCTTGTAGTTCTGCAGCTGCTGTCTGCTCTTCTCCATACAGACAGACAGCAGCTGCAGAACTACAAGGCTCAGCATACTCCATCCAAGACTGTATGCAGAAGTTTTTTGCCCCCTGAAAAAATTATGTGGGCTTCGTCATATTTTTGTATGCTAGCCAGGTACAGCAGGCAGGTACAGCTGCCCCCAACCCCCAGTTGCCTATTTGTACCCGGCTGGGAACCAAAAATAAAGGGAAGCCCTTTTTTATTATTTCATGAATTTCATGAAATAATTAGAAAACAAATGACTTAGGCTTCGCCCCATTTTTGTGTCCAGCCAGGTACAACTAGGCAGCTGGGGATTGGAATCTGCAGCACAGGTTGGCCTGAGCTTTCTGGGCCCCACTGCTGCGAATCGCAGTCTGCAGCCGCCTCAGAAAATGGCACTTTCATAGAAGCGCCATCTTCTGGCGCTGTATCCAACTCTTCCAGCACCTGCCTGCTATACCTGGCTAGCATACAAAAATATGGCGAAGCTCACGTCCTTTTTTTGTAGTTTTTTGGCAAAAAAAATAAAAAATGCTTCCCTGGATTTTCTATTGCCAGTGAAGGTAACACCAAGCAGTGGGGGTTAGTAGCCAGTAGCTGCTTGGATTACCCTTAGCTAGCAATACAAAAAATGCAGCGGGAGCCCATATATATTTTTTTAATTATTTATTTCAATAACTAAAAACAAAATGGTCTTCCCTGTATTTTGATTGCTGGACATCACAGTGCTGTAAAACTAAATCTTTAAAAAAAATGACGTAGCGCTCCGCGGTATTTTTGATTCTCAGCGCAGATAAAGCAGACAGCTATGGGTTGCCACCCCCATCTGCCTGCCGTTACCTTGGTTGGCAATCAAAATACAGGGAAGCCCATTATTTTTTTCTATTTAAAAAATAGTTAAAAAAAAATGACGTTGGGTCCCCCCATTTTTGATAGCCAGCTAGGGTAAAGCAGACGGCTGTAGCCTGAAAACCACAGCTGGCAGCTTTACCGTGGTTGGGGATCCAATGTGGAGGTCCCCCCAGGCTCTTTTTTATATAATTATTTTATAAATATTAATAATTACACAAAAAAAGTAGGGTCCCCCCCAAATTGGATCACCAGCCAAGGTAAAGCTGACAGCTGTGGTCTGGTATTCTCAGAGTGGGAAGGTCCATAGTTATTGGGCCTTCACAGCCTTAAAATAGCAGGCCGCAGGCACCCCAGACGTGGCACATCCACTAGATGCGCCAATCCTGGTGCTTCACCCCAGCTCATCCCGTGCCCTGGTGCAGTGGCAAACGGGGTAATAAATCGGGTTGATACTAGCTGTAAGGTCACCTGACATCAAGCCCAGCAGTTTGTGATGTCATGGCGTCTATTAGATACCCAACATCATAAACTGTCAGTACTAACAAAAAAAAAATCGACAAAAGAAATTTATTTGAAAAAACAGTCCCCAAAACATTTCCTCTTTCACCAATTTATTGTAAGAAAAAAAATAAAGGGGTCCCACGACGACTCTGGACCGTCTAGAATATGGGGGAGAGACAATCAGGGAACGTATCCCCCATTTTCTAGGAGTGCAGACCCTTCATGTGAGGAGTGTGGGTGCAATGAATCTGCACTCACTCTCCTCGGGTCCACAGCAGCAGAGTCCATGTCGTAATGGTTGCTACCAAAGCTGCAATGCCCTGCTCATGAGGTAAGGGCATGCCTAATCAGGAGAACTATTTTACATTTCCAAATATTGGTATTTGCTGATATTCTTGCTATTCCACCTACTATATATTGGGGATAGGATCTTGGAGATGGAATACCCCTTTAAGTCCAGTTATCCAGCTGAATGAATACTTAACAGAGCTCGCTATTTAGATGTGTTTTCTTGTGGCGTATATTGGACTCTCATGTTTGGTAGTCATTCAGCAGGGAAACTATAAAAGCAAATCCCTCCATTTGGAAGTGTAGTATATAGCTCTCCTGATCAATTATGTTCCTTACCTCATGAGCAGGGCATTGCAGTAATAATAATAATTTATTCATTTGTATAGCGTTATTAATTCCATAGTGCTGTATGTCTTTGGAGTGTGGGAGGAAACCGGAGTACCCGGAGGAAACCCACGGAAACACGGGGAGAACATACAAACTCCTTGCAGATGGTGTCCTTGGTGAGAATTGAACCCAGGACCTCAGTGCTGCAAGACTGCAGTGCTAACCACTGAGCCACCGTGCCGCCCATTTAGCTTACCGATGCATAACCACCACTCACTGTGTCTGAACACAGGAAGCTGAGCTGACAGCCGCTCTGTGCATGCGGCAGCATCTATTGTGAAGGAGAGGGCCGTGGGGGGATCAACGATGCACAGGTACCGTGGGACACCGGGGAACACCGGTGGGGTAATTGGGGGTGACTGGCAGGGCCTGGGGAGGAGTTTTCTGTCGCAAGTGTCATGGCACATGCGACAGAAATCAGAGAAGTAGGGTGAATGCGGCCGGCGCGCTGCTGTGCGCGCGGCCATCTTGGATTTCTGGGAGGGCATCAGGGGGGGCACTTTGGCGACACCGGGGGACCGAAGGGGACCGGGAAGGAGATTTATCATGTTTGTTCATGCCAGATGGGAGATAAATAATTTTTTACCGGCGCTGTCATTTACTGTAACGTGATCATCGGTGTACGGTGTATACCTGTGATCACGTGAGCGGGGACCGGAAAAACCGTCCTGAATCATGATCTCCAAGGTCTCAGCTAGCCCTGAAACCCCGGAGATTTTCTGACGCTGGGGGGCGTTATTCACTTATTTCTGCTTGCTGTTTATAAACGGCAGATCAAAATAAGGCTACATTAACACGACCGATCCATTTTTGCGGTCTGGAAAAAACAGTCCGTTTATTTTTACGGGTGCATCCGTGTGGCATCCGTTTCCGTTCCGTAGACGGTCCGTATGTCATCTGTTTGTCATCCGTGTGCCTTCCGTTTTTTTTGTGTACTGCAAAAAAACTGAAGGAGGGTAAATGCATAACTTTACCCATGATCCATAGCTTCATCCTACATGAGGCGGTCACATGTTCACTCCAGTGCCATTTTCTACTGCTTTTCACAGCGTAGAGCGCTCTGGTGATTTTCTTGTGCTTGTGCACTTCATATCAGTCTTTTCTGTCATTATAATGGCAGAAAGACACATAATGTCCCACTCTCCTGCATTTTGTAATTTTGCACCCTTTGGTGCCTTTCATGTGGCACTAAGGGGTGCTTAGCTTTGTATTTAGCCAAAAAAATGAAAAAAAAAATGACGTAGGGTTCCCCCTATTTTTGTAGCCAGCTAGGGTAAAGCAGACGGCTGCAGCCTGCAGACCACAGCTGGAAACCTCACCTTGGCTGGTAATCCAAAACTGAGGGCACCCCATGCTGTTATTTTAAATTAAATAAATAATTAAAAAAAAAAAAACACGTATGGGCCCCCCCAAAATTGGATCACCAGCCAAGGTAAAGCAGACAGCTGGGGTTTGATATTCTCAGACTAGGGAGGTCCATGGTTATTGGACTCTCCCCAGCCTAAAAATAGCAGGCCGCAGCCGCCCCAGAAGTGGAGCATCCATTAGATGTGCCAATCCTGGTGCTTCGCCCCAGCTCATCCCGCGCCCTGGTGCGGTGGCAAACGGGGTAATATATGGGGTTAATACCAAATGTGTAATGTCACCTGGCATCAAGCCCTGGGGTTGGTGAGGTCAGGCATCTATCAGATACCCGACATCACCAACCCAGTCAGTAATAAAAAAAAATAGACAACAAACACATTTTTATTTGAAAAAACACTCCCCAATACATTCCCTCTTTAACCAATTTATTAGAAAGAAAAACAAATCCAGTTCTGGTGTAATCCAAGGGGTTGCCATGACGATCCACACTGTCCTAGTCAATGAAGAGCAGGATGTTCCCCATTGGCTGGGAGAGCAGTGCAGTGACCTGAGCTAACATCAATGGGTCAGCCCAGGTCACTGCAGGGGATGACAAGTGCTGCTGTCAGCGAGGTACATTACCTGCGCTGATCTCCTGCACTGCTGACAGCACCTGTCACTGAGTTCAATGACCGCAGCCATCACAGCCAAGTATCGCGAGCAGCTCGTGACGTCACCGCTAGTCAGTCTCGGGTCGGAGGCGAGAGAAGGTGATGTGACAAGCGGCGGCCATGGAGGACAGTGACCGCGCTGAGGTCGGGACTTCATTACCGCAGGTAAGCCGAGCGGGACCATGTGTGCAGAGTGCAGGTGGGCGGAGCCATGTGTGCTGGCGGCGGAGTGCGAAGTGGGTGGCGCTGAGGACGTCAGTGTCGTGGACTGCTTGGCTGGGGACAGGTGAATGTGAGTGTGTGTGTGTGTGTGTGTACATGCCGCGTGCAGGAGGGGGCGGAGTGAGCTGAGCGGGGAAGTGTGGGCTTCCTGCACGTAACTAGGATAAACATCGGGTTACTAACCAAAGCGCTTTGCTTGGATACCTGATGTTTATCTTGGTTACCAGCTTCTGGCAGGCTGCCAGCGATGGCTCCTGCACACTGTAGCTGTAAAAAGCCCAGCTTTTTGCTGCTAGAACCGTTCTCGAACGTATCTAGAACTATCGAGCTTTAGCAAAAAAGCTCGAGTTCTAGTTCGATCTAGAACAGCCCCCAAAATCACTCGAAACGCAAACTGGAGAACCGAGAACCGAGAACCACGCTCAACTCTAGTTAGGATATAAAAAATAACTCAATCTCTCAACATATCATGGAGCACTGTTCGATCCCTCATCCAAATATGGAAAGAATATGGCATAACTGCAAACCTACTGTCGCGGGCGGAGGAGGGGACGCTGCGCTCTCCCTCTGCTCGGGTCTGGCTGCCGCTGCTGCTGCGGCCTCTGCTGCTCGGTGGCTCGAGCGTTGTGCCGGATCCCGGGGACTCGAGCGGCGCTCCTCGCCCGTGAGTGAAAAGGGGATTGGTTTTGGGGATTTATTGTCCGTGACGCCACCCACGGTTGTGGTGATTGTGTGGACACCACCGCTGCTCTGTATGGGGATCCCGGGAGCGGTGACAGGGAGCAGCAAGGTTGATAGTTCTCCCCTCCGTGGGTAGGGGGGTGGTTGTCCCCGGGCCCAGTGATGAGGTGGGGGATGAGGGATGGCAGGGCCGGTGCAGGGCCTGGTGAGGTGCAGGGTCGCGGGGGCAGCGCTGTGCCACACGGCACGGTGGTACTCACTCAGCCTGAGACGTTGACACAGTTCTTGGTAAAACACACGGCTGGAAAGACGGTTCCCACGGACGGCTGCTGTTGCTTTTCCCTGGTAGTTGACGGTGACTGTCACTTTTCCTTCACCTAGTGAAATGTTGGTAGCGATGGGTTCCCACCGGTAACCTGCTCCCCAGCTTGGATATGGGCCGGAGGAGATCCTCTTTGCTCGCAGGCGCTGGCCCTGAGAAACTGGTGCCTTGGCGGTGGCGGTGTCTCTTTCCTACGGTTGGACTGTTGCCTTCAATCGGGACTTAGCTGTTGGGAGACCCAGGAGGTCCCCTTCACTGATGGATTTGGCAAATTCACGGCGACTCCTAGCCTTGCCGGGATCCGAAAGGCCCCTGCCAATGGTGCTGGCTTCTCTTCGTATACCGCTCCGGTACCGCCGGGCCACCACCCGTCCACGGTCCTTTCGGCAACCTCCGATCAGCCTCTCCTGCAGACGGTCACCGCCGTCTGCTGACCTTGCTGTCTCAGTCCGGGCCACACACCCGGACCAACTTCAGGCTTCCTCAACTGTCACTTTCTCTTCCACTTTTGCTCCTCTCACTTGCTCCTCTACCACTTCACTTTAACTTCAACTTCAGCTCTCTCTAATCTGAACTGAACTGCCTGGTTTTCCCGCCTCCAGGGCTGTGAATTCCTTGGTGGGTGGAGCCAACTGCCTGGCCCACCCCCTGGTGTGGACATCAGCCCCTGGAGGAAGGCAACAAGGATTTTTGGTGTAGCTTCGGTGTACCTATCCGGGGTGTAGGGTGTGGTGGTGTTATGACCTGTGACCCCTGGCTTGCCCAGGGCATCACACTACCATTATATGGCTTTGTATCTAAGCTGACATCCCAAACAAGGAAAACACTAATTAGAGAAGCAGCCAAGAGGCCCATGGTCACTATGTAGGAGCTGCAGAGATCCAAAGCTCGAGAGGGATAATCTGTATACAGGATCACGATTATGTTGTATACTCAACACATTTTGACTTTATGGAAGAGTGACAAGAGGAAAGACATATTTGAAAGCATATATAATAAGTACTGTTTGCAGTTTGCATAAAGCCCTGTAGAGAACACAGATGACACCAAGGTAGAATTTTTTTGGCTAAATGAAAAGCATTATGTATGGAGGAAAACTAATAATATGAAAGAAGATCGTCTCCAGCGTCCTGAGAAGGGATGAGGTAAGTAATTAAAACATGAATGTATTTAAAGTCCTTTCATAAAAGTGAATAGCAGCATAACATACTCACAGATACAATTAGCTGGAGATAATATGATTGATTTCCTAGGGAAGAAGCACCTTATTCATGGATATACTCCTCGGTAAGGTCAGTTGTATTTTTAAAATTTCTCACCAGATGTTGGTAACGATCCATTCAATCCACATTAAAAAGTTTGTAAACCATAGATCACCATAAATTTAGTGGTTTAATAATTATTAAATACAATAATTATACAATACAAATACAATAATGAGAAATTACACAGGGGAAAAGTGGTGAAGATATATTGAAATGTATTTAATACTTTGCACAGAAGACTTTATTAGCGATAACAGCTTCAAGAAGCCTCCTCTATGATGAAACTAGTTCCATGCATTGCTCAGGTCTTATTTTGGTCTATTCATCCATTCAAACACTTCAAATTCCGAAGGCTCCTTCTGTGAACTCTGTGCTTCAGCTCCTTCCATAACTTTTCTTTTGGATTCAGTTCAGGTAAATGGCTGGGCTATTCTAGCAGCTTTATATTCTTTCTTTGAAACCAAATGAGAGTTTCCTTTGCTGTGTGTTGGGATCATTGTTTGAGAGAAATATCCACCCTCTCTTCATCTTCATTATTTTGGCAGATGACATCAGATTTTTTCAAGAATGTCTCTGTACATTTGTCCACTCATCATCATCCACTCTTCATTATATGAAGTTTTCCAGTGCTGCATGCTGAAAAATAGGTGCACACTATGATGTTCCGTCTTCCAAATTTCCGTGTTGCTATGGTGTTTTGGGGGTGATATGCAGTGTTGTTAGGCCTCCAAAGATAGTGTGTATTATGGCTTTCAAGCAGTTAAATTTTGCTTCCATTTGACAGACTATGATTTCCCAGTACTTCACGGGCTTGTCTAAAATGTTGTTGAGTAACTTTAAATGAGGTTGAACATGCTTTTTATTCAGCAATAGTGTCTTGTGTGGTGAGCGTACATACAGTCATATGGGTCATTCCATGTCAAGTAGACCAGTGGTCCCCACTTGACCTTCTCCGATTTGGCTGAAAATTTATAAGGATGTACATGTATGTTTGAAAAGAGGTTCTGTAAATTTTTAGGGCCAGATCTCAAATACTTTGGGCACTGTTGACCTTTGAGTGGAGGTTCCACCAAGCCAGTGGCTTCAGCTAAGAGGATTTTGCAAACTTTGGCACATAGCCATTAGAGTTCTATACTGGCTATGATGCTGAAATTTGGCATACTAGCTCAACTTTTGCTGCTAAACACGATAAAATTATTACCCGCTTTGACAAAACATTACGGCCGCAATTTTGTGTCAAAGTAGCTTGTAAAATGCCTCGCATAAAATTTATGCCTAACTTTGCCCATATATAACTCAAGACCAAAAACCAATAGTAACTGGTGCTTTTCCCTGTACACCAAACATCTACATGACTTTGCATTGCTGCAATATCACGGTCAAAGAATATGTATTTGTGGAAATATTCACACCCACATATGATGACAAACTTAAAAAACCCGAATTTTACCTATTTTTAGGTCAAATTTCTCAAAAAGGGTACCCCTAAAATATATTAATTCTGATATCATTAGAAAGAGCACATTTTTCTCTACAAGGATCATTGGGGCTTTTTTGGAATCTCTCAGTTTAAGAAAAGAAAAATGGCACTGAACATGGTGTTATTTATGCACGTAATGCATTGATTTTGTGTTTGATTTTCAGATTCTTATCGCATGTTACAGAGTTGTATTGTTGCTAGCAATGTCTATTATAATCAAAAACCTATAAACCTTTTTATTTATGAAAAGTTATTGACTAATAATAATAACTAATAATAACTAATCAGTGATTGCTCACGACATGACACTGTTGCAGTCCACACTTTCTTAACAGTAATTGTGGAGTATCTCAAGACTCTCATCTATGGGATTTGTCATATCCACTACTTCAGTGATGGATCTGCAGCCCAGTATAAAAATTTCAAAAATTTTCACAACTTGTGCCACCACAATGCTGATTTCAATATCAGCGCTGAATGGAATTTTTTTGGTACCAGTCATGGAAAGTCGCCCCCGATATGGGATTGGAGGGACAGCAAAGAGGTTGGCAGCTCGTGCCAGTCCTCAATGCCCAACTGAAAACCAAATACTGACCCCGGTGGATTTATTCAAGTTTTGCAATGAGCAACTGCATGGAATCAAGGTTTTTTTTGTTCCAAAAGAAAAAATTGATGAAATAGGGGTAGTTCAAGAGGAAAGGTTCAAAGATGGACATACAATTGCTGGAACAAGAGAAATCAACAGTTTGTGCCAATTGATGACAAAAAGATTCGCATTTCAAGGGTGTCAAATAACCCATCATCTTTCATTGCCCATGTAGATAGATCTGTCAGATCAGAAATGCCTTTTGTGCCAATTGCAAACCTCCAGCCAGGGCAATACATTGCCTGCATTTACGATAGGAACTGGTGGATTGGAAATATTTCTGAAATTTCAGTCGACGACCATGATGCATTAATACATTTTATGCATCCTCATGGACCAGCTAGCTTCTTTCACTGGCCTGTGAGAAATGATACATGCTGGATTTCCGAGCAGTCAATCATTGCAATAATTCCAGCACCAGCTGCAACAGCAATGGGCCGACAATACAGCTTCTCTGAACCGATTATGTTGCAAATTCAGCAACAATTCCAGACCACTTAGACTGAACATTATGGCTTGGGAACCAACAAAAGATACCCAATATTAGGCTTGAGATCCTAGGCAAAGACACCCACCCTCAGGCTTCGGAACCTGCGATAAAGAGACCGCCCGCGGCTGGCCTTGCACGGCTATCGGCCATGGCTCCTAGGCGATGGGGTTGCCAATTCTCGAAAGACAGCATTATTACAATTCTTAATAGGATTATAATACCAATTCTTAGGGAATTGGTTGTGGTATAACCACCATGGACCAACGCAAGGGTTTGAATAGTGCAGTTACCATTCATTGCGTATTAATAAATAACACCAAGTTCAGTGGCCTTTTTCTTTTCTTAAACTGAGAGACTCCAAAAAAAACCCCAATAAACCTTGTAGAGAAAAATGTGCTCTTTCTAATGATATCTGAATTAATATATTTTAGGGGTACCCTTTTTGAGAAATTTGACCTAAAAATAGGTAAAATTTGGGTTTTTTAAGTTTGTCATCATATGTGGGTGTGAATATTTCCACAAATACATATGCTTTGACCGTGATATTGCAGCAATGCAAAGTCATGTAGATGTTTGGTGTACAGGGCAAAGCACCAGTTACTATTGGTTTTTGGTCTTGAGTTATATGTGGGCAAAGTTAGGCATAAATTTTATGCGAGGCGTTTTACAAGCTACTTTGACACAAAATTGCGGCCGTAATGTTTTGTCAAAGCGGGTAATAATTTTATCGTGTTTAGCAGCAAAAGTTGAGCTAGTATGCCAAATTTCAGCATCATAGCCAGTATAGAACTCTAATGGCTATGTGCCAAAGTTTGCAAAATCCTCTTAGCTGCAGCCGCAGGCTTGGTGGACCCTCCAGTGAAAGGTCAACAGTGCCCAATGTATTTGAGATCTGGTCCTTAAAATTTACAGAACCTCTTTTCAAACATACATGTACATCCTTATAAATTTTCAACAAAATCGGAGAAGGTCGAGTGGGGATGATTTTTAAAACTGGTCCACTTGATGTGGAATGACCCATATGAAAAAGTTTGGGCACCCCTATTAATGTTAACCTTTTTTCTTTATAACAATTTTGTTTTTTGCAACAGCTATTTCAGTTTCATATATCTAATAACTGATGGACTGAGTAATATTTCTGGATTGAAATGAGCTTTATTGTACTAACAGAAAATGTGCAATCCGCATTTAAACAAAATTTGACCGGTGCAAAAGTATGGGCACCTCAACATAAAAGTGACATTAATAATTTGTAGATCCTCCTTTTGCAAAAATAACAGCCTCTAATCGCTTCCTGTAGCTTTTAATGAGTTCATGGATCCTGGGTGAAGGTATTTTTGACCATTCCTGTTTACAAAACAATTCCAGTTCAGTTAAGTTTGATGGTCGCCGAGCATGGACAGCATGCTTCAAATCATCCCACAGATGTTCAATGATATTCAGGTCTGGGGACTGGGATGGCCATTCCAGAACATTGTAATTGTTCCTCTGCATGAATGCCTGAGTAGATTTGGAGCGGTGTTTTGGATCATTGTCTTGCTGAAATATCCATCCTCTGCGCAAATTCAACTTCGTCACTGATTCTTGCACATTATTGTCAAGAATCTGCTGATACTGAGTTGAATCCATGCGACCCTCAACCTTAACAAGATTCTCGGTGCCGGCATTGGCCACACAGCCCCAAAACATGATGGAACCTCTACCAAATTTTACTGTGGGTAGCAAGTGCTTTTTTTGGAATGCCGTGTTTTTTTGCCTCCATGCATAACGCCTTTTTGTATGACCAAACAACTCAATCTTTGTTTCATCAGTCCACAGGACCTTCTTCCAAAATGTAACTGGATATTCTCAGACTAGTGTGGTCCATGGTTATTGGACTCTCCCCAGCCTAAAAATAGCAGGCCGCAGCCGCCCCAGAAGTGGCACATCATTTAGATGCGCCAATCCTGGTGCTTCGCTCCAGCTCATCCCGTTGAACTGGTGCGGTGGCAAATGGGGTAATAACTGGGGTTAATACCAGATGTGTAATGTCACCTGGCATCAAGCCCTGGGGTTCATGATGTCAGGCGTCTATCAGATACCCGACATCACCAACCAAGTCAGTAAAAAAAAAAATAGACGACAAACACATTTTTCTTTGAAAAAACACTCCCCAAAACATTCCTTCTTTCACCAATTTATTAGAAAGAAAAACAAATCCAGGTCTGGTGTAATCCAAGAGAATCCCATGACTATCCATACCATAGTCAATGTCCCAGTCAATGAAGAACAGAATGTTCCCCATTGGCTGGGAGAGCAGTGCAGTGACCTGAGCTAACATCAATGGGTCAGCCCAGGTCACTGCAGGGCATGACAAGTGCTGCTGTCAGGAGGATAGCGAGGTACATTACCTGCGGTGATCACTGAACTCCTGATAGCAGAGCTGTCACTGAAGGCCATGACAAGTGCTGCTGTCAGGAGGATAGTGAGGCACATTACCTGCGGTGATCGCTGCACTCCTGATAGCAGAGCTGTCACTGCAGGGCATGACAAGTGCTTCTGTCAGGAGGATAGCGAGGCACATTTCCTGCGGTGATCGCTGCACTCCTGATAGCAGAGCTGTCATTGCAGGGCATGACGAGTGCTCCTGTCAGGAGGATAGCGAGGTACATTACCTGCGGTGATCGCTGCACTCCTGATAGCAGAGCTGTCACTGCAGGGCATGACAAGTGCTGCTGTCAGGAGCATAGCAAGGTACATTACCTGCGATGATCGCTGCACTCCTAATAGCAGAGCTGTCACTGCAGGGCATGACAAGTGCTGCTGTCAGGAGGATAGCGAGGTACATTACCTGTGGTGATTGCTGCAGTCCTGATAGCAGAGCTGTCACTGAGTTCAATGTCCGTTGCCTTCACAACCAAGTATCGCGGGTGCCTGTGACGTATTGGCATGGTTGTGATTGGTCGGAGCAGTGACTTGGCCTGTATAAATGTAGGATCATGGGTTGCAACACCATTTTGTGTACTGACCCTGATGCAGTGAAGAGTGCCCTAATGCCAGCTGGTTTAAATAACTCTACTACTGCCTGATGCAAACAGCTCGAATATCACTGTGTTTAATCAGGTCTAATACCACCTGGTGCAAACAGCTCGAATAATGCCTGAGGCAAACAGCTCTCATGGTGGGAGAGTATGTGTTAACACATCTCCACATACTGAGTGATGGGTCTTCCAGTTACCCTCTAAGGTAAGCTACTTTGCACGCTGCGACATCACAAGCCGATGCTGCGATGCTGAGCGCGATAGTCCCCGCCCCCGTCGCAGCTGCGATATCCTTGTGATAGCTGCCGTAGCGAACATTATCGCTACGGAAGCTTCACATGGACTCACCTGTCCTGGGACGTCGCTCTGGCCGGCGACCCGCCTCCTTATTAAGGGGGCAGGTCGAACGGCGTCACTGCGACGTCAGACGGCAGGCGGCCAATAGAAGCGGAGGGGCGGAGATGAGCGGGATGTAAACAACCCGCCCACCTTCTCCCTTCCGCATATCCTACGGGAGCCGCGGTGACACTGGTAGGAGATGTTCCTCGCTCCTGCGGCTTCACACACAGCAATGTGTGCTGCTGCTGGAGCGAGGAACAACATCGGACCATCGCGTCATCGTAATTATGGATTACGCCGACGCTACACCGATGATACGATTACGACGCTTTTGCGCTCGTTAACCCTAGAACGCGCAAGCATTTCAATCTACCATAGAAAACAAATGACCCAGCAGGCCTGCAAGGCCCCAGGTATGCGTTCTAGGGTTAATCGTATAATCTAGGCTTTACACACTACGATGTCGTCTGCGATGCCGGATGTGCGTCACTTTCAATTTGACCCCACCGACATCGCACCTGCGATGTCGTAGTGTGCAAAGTACCCCTAAATCATGGCCCCAATACCAACAATCAACAAAATAGAAACAAAATCCTATTCTATTATTCTTAACTATTGTACTCAGCCAGTGTTGTCTGCTTTAAATAATATTTTTTTGCAATATAAACACTTCAGGCCCCCAGGACACTCAATCAACAGCATTGGGGAGGTGCCTAAAGGCAGACTGGCTGGTACTAATGGTAGCAAAGCTACCTGACAGAGCGCCAGCTCGATCTCAAATCCAATTGCCAGCTTTTTAACTGCAGCAGCTGTAGTATACGCTATTGGAGTTGAAATTTAAGTTCTGCAGATATAACTGCGAAAACAATCTATGTAGGGGCCTTTTTGAGAATTGTTGAACTGTGAAAGAACTCTAAAGGGTGCTTTACATGCTGCGACATCGCTACCGATATATCGTCAGGGTCACGTCGTTAGTGACACACATCCGGTCCGGTAGCGACATTGCAGCATGTGACACCAAAGAGCGATGATCAACGATCGCAAAATCATTCAAAAATGGTGATCGTTGACACGTCGCTCCTTTCCTTAATATCGTTGCTGCTGCAGGTACGATGTTGTTCGTCGTTCCTGCGGCATCACACATCGCTATGTGTGACACCGCAGGAACGGCGAACATCTCCTTACCTGCGTCCACCAGCAATGAGGAAGGAAGGAGGTGGGCAGGATGTTATGTCCCGCTCTTCTCCGCCCCTCCGCTTCTATTGGCCGGCCGCTTAGTGATGCCGCAGTGACATCGCTATGACGCCGAACGCACCTCCCCCTTGAGGGAGGGATTGTTCGCCGTTAACAGCGACGTCGCTGACAAGGTATATGCGTGTGACGCTGCCGTAGCGATAATGTTTGCTACGGCAGCAAGCACCAAATGTCACACGAACAACGGGGCCGTGTACTATCGCGTTCGACATCGCTAGCAATCGCTAGCGATGTCGCAGCGTGTAAAGCACCCTTAACAATCTTGACTGTGTGGGTGGTGAACTTTGAAAACAGGTTCTGTTTGGGGCCTATTTGACAATTGTTGCTCTTTGGTTCAACACTAACAATTTTGGCTGTGTGGGTAAACTCTGAAAACTGGCTATTTAGGGGCATTTTGAGAATTGTTACTCTGTGGAAGAATACTAACAATCTTGATTGTGTAGGGGAACTTGGAAAACAGGCTCTGTTGGGGCATTATTGAGAATTGTTGCTCTGTGGGGAAATGCTAACAATCTTGACTGTGTGTGTAAATTCTGAAAACAGGCTAAGTAGGGGCATTTTTGAGAATTTGTGCTCTGTGGGGGAACTCTAACAATATTGGTTCTGTGGCTGAACTGGGAAAACAGGTTCTGTAGGGGCCTTTTTGCTAATTGTTGCTTTGTGGGAGATCTCTAATAATCTTGACTGTGTGGGTGAAATGGGAAAATAGACTCTGTTGGGGCATTTTTGAGAAATGTTGATCTGTGGGTGAACTGTAACAAACTTGACTGTGTGGGAAAACTCTGAAAACAGACTCTGTAGGGGCTTTTTTGAGAATTGTTGCTCTTTTGGGGAACTCTAACAATTTTGACCATGTGTGTTGACTGGGAAAACAGGCTTTGTTGGGCATTTTTGAGACTGTTGTTCTGTCGGGGAAGCTAACAATCTTGGCTGTGGGGGTAAATTCTTAAAGCACGTTATGTAGGGAACTGTGTGAGTGAACTGGGAAAACAGGCTCTGTTGGGAACTTTTTGAGAACTATTGCTCTGTGAGGGAGCTTTAACAATCTTGGGTGTGTGAGTGAAATGGGAAAACAGATTCTGTTTGTGTCATTTTTGAAAAATATTGCTCTGTCGGGAAATTCTAACAAACTTAGCTGTGTGGGTAAACTCTAAAAACTATATAGGGGTATTTTTCAGAATTGCTGCTCTGTGGGGAAACTCTAGCAATGAATTAATTTTGACTGTGTGAGCGAATCCTGAAAACAGGTTCAGTTGTGGCCTTTATTGACTTATAACATTGACTTCCGACAAGTTTAGGTCCCGAGCCAAACTTTTTTTTAAAGTCTTCAGAACTCGGTGAACCAAATATTCACGGATTTGCTCATCACTAAAAAAGATTTTTGCTTTTCCATTGTGTCCGTGAAAAATATTGTCTGTTAGTGATTTTTTGATAAGCTGTCAAGAAAAAATTTAAAGTCACGTTGGCAACCTTGGCCATGCCACTTGATTTAACAAGTGGATGTGGTCCATGATGGACTGGGAGACCTGTAAGAAGAAAGAAATAGATAGTTGACACACAGCAGAGAGGTGAATATAAAAAGTTTGGATGTTAAAGGGAACCTGTCAGGTGTAATGTGCACCCAGAACCACGAGCAGTTCTGCGTGCATATTGCTATTCCCTGCCTAACCGTCCCTATATACACTAGCATAGATAAAGAGATCTTTAGTATTTCTAAGGATCTTTTACCTTATTCTACTGAGCAAGGGGACTAGTCCCCTGGGCATTAGTTCCCCTTGCCAGTCCGCTCCATTAGCATGTTAGTACGCCCCTGTGAGCGTGCTAACATGCTAATGAATACGCAATGTCACAGGATGATCTCACTCACCTCTCTGCCGCCATCACGTCTGATTGGGGATTTCGGCTCAGTGCGCATGACCCCGGAGTTTGGGTCATGCGCACTACTTCAGTTTGAAGACAGGACACATACACCCGGCTTCATAGTGTGCATGAACCAAACTCCGGGGTCATGCGCACTGAGCGAAAATCCCATGTCGGACGTGATGGCGGCAGACAGGTGAGTGAGATCACCCTGTGATGCTGCATATTCATTAGCATATTAGCACGCCCATAGGGGCACACTAACATGCTAATGGAGACGACTGGCAAGGCGAACTAATGTCCAGGGGACAAGTCCCCTCGCTCATAAGCATACGATAAAAGATCTTTAGAAATACTTTTTCCTAAAGATCTCTTTATGTATGCTAGTGTGTACAGGGACAGTTAGGCAGGAAATAGAAATATATACCAAGAACTGCTCGTGGTTCTGGGTACATATTGCACCTCATAGGTTTCCTTTAAATGATTTTCGTCAGACGTGGTTTGAGCATTTTGAAATCTGCTAGTCTCTGGGATTTTAACAAGAAATATTCAGTAGCTTTGGAGTCTGTTTAGGGAAGGGGACTGACATAAATGATGATAGTCTTTGCACGGTGCTGGGAAAACAGGGAAAAAAAAACATTAGAATGGTATAACGTTATTCTACTTATTCATTGAGTGAGCACATTGGGAGCATACTTGTTATAAAACCAAACTGCTACATTGTAAAATGCTTTCCATGAGATAAATTGTTCTTCTTCCAGGTTACCTTGCACAATCAATAGAAGAGAAAATACAGTAAATCCATATTATGTGGTGCACAGACTTATACTGTATCTTAGATTTTGCTTTGTTATATCCAGATTCCTTAGCTATACCTCAAATGCTTCATCATATCACTCATTCTGTGGTGCCAAGAGAGTTATTTTAAAACTAAGATGTTTTACTCCATCTTCACAGTGAGAGTGATATGCAGGGAGGGAAGGCATGAGCAAGCATTATCTTACTAGTTAGAAGCTGATGACCTAGTTTACTGACAATGATAAATTTGCTGAACGAGTTTTTACTTTTAAAAGTTCACGTTTAGAATTGCTGCAGAATTCTGCTGATCATTATGTAATCTAAGATCTAATGATTATGCAGCTCAGTTAACCTAAACCAAGCTGTTTTAAACGCTAGTCAGCTTCCACATGAGAGAGGTTGCTATGAAAGCATTAAATTATTCATATAAAAGAGGTAGGCTGCAGATCTCCAGGCCTCTAAGACATCTTTTCTTTGAGAATTTATTTTTTGTAGTCTTAGAAATAAACACAGATATTCTGATCTTGAACTATTTATCGTTAATGATGTCCTATATTTTAAAATTTCAAGGATTGATAAAATATTTCATTTCATAGGACGGAAGAATAAGCCAGCTAAAAGATTTATCTTAGTATTTCCCTTGTATATTTTTTTGCATTGTCCACAGATTGTCATTTGTTCCTATCCTTAAGCCTGCTTTACACCTTACGATCCAGCATACGATATCGTATGCGATCGTAACCGCCCCCATCATATGTGCGGCATGTTCAATTTGTTGAATGTGCCGCACAAACGATTAACCCCCGTCACACGTACTTACCCGTCCATACGACCTCGCTGTGGGCGGCGAACGTCCACTTCCTGGAGTGGGAGGGACGTTCGGCATCACAGCGACGTCACGCGGCAGCCGGCCAATAGAAGTGGAGCAGTGGAGCTGAGCAGGACGTAAACATCCCGCCCACCTCCTTCCTTCCGCATTGCTGGCCGGGAGCCGCAGGACGCAGGTAAGATCTGTTCATCGTTCCCGGGGTGTCACACACTGCGATGTGTGCTACTCCGGGTACGATGAACAATCTGACGTTCAATTCTAGAGAAATGAACGATGTGCATGCGATGAACGTTTTACCATTAAATCCCAATCGCACGTACCTGTCACACACTGCAATGTACCTTACGATGCTGGATGTGCGTCACTTACGACGTGACCCCGACGACACATTGTAAGATACATTGCAGCGTGTAAAGCGGACTTTAGTTGGGCTCACAATTTGTTGGTTACTACAGCAAATTTGTGAATGTTTTTTGATTGCAAGAAGAAAATGGATAATCAGTTGGAAACCCATGCAAATTTAGGTAAAAGGAAAAGACTCTTTCCCAGTGACTATGACGATAGCAGGAAAATGAGGCTCCTAGGATGTCCCTAAAGCTAAAGGACCCTATACTATCCTTAGTTTCAGGGCTATCCCTAAAGGTGGGGGTGCCTGAGTCTCCTTCCTGGCCCTGCTTCTGAGCTGTCTTAACTCCCTACCCCAGGGGAAACTGAGACTTGCGTGAGAGTACACCCACAAAAATAGACAGACAGGGGAAACCAGAACACTGTCACAAAGCATGCGCTCATATATATACAAGGGACTGCTGATAAGTCTTTGGCTTTTGTGATCTTATTTTGTTGCACATGAAAGCCTTATGTGTCTAATAAATGTTTTCAAAATTTTGTGCTTGTTGCTAATGGCAACAGTGTCCTTCATAAGCTGGAAAACAGAATGGTGGACTCTAATGAGATATTCACAGCAACTGAGAGCAGAGGAGTGATAAAATGCTTGTTTCTGCAAAGAAAGTCCGTGAAGGATATTCATAGTGATATGTTGTAGACATTGGGGGATCAATGCCCTTCATATTTCACAGTTAAGAACTGGGTTGCCAAATTTAAAATGGGCCACTACAGCACCAATGAGGAGGAATGTCATAGACAATCGAGAGTGGTTGTTGTTCCGGAAATCGTCGATGCTATGCACAACCTCATACTGGAGAATCGATGAATTTCAGCTAGAGCAATAGCAGACATCATGGAGATTTCCCATGAATGTGTTTGTGTAATTATCCATGAATATTTGGACATGAGGAAGCAATCTGCAAAGTGGGTCCCCAAATGTTTGAAAACAGATCAGAGAAGTATGCGAGTGAAAACTTCCTGGTCCATTTGTCAGCATTTCCAGACTGAAAAGGACTTCCTGGATCGACTGGTCACTATGGATGAGACCTGGATTTATTTGTATGATCCTGAAAACAAGTAGCAGTCAAAAGAATGGAGGTACAGTGGTTCTCCTCATCCAAAAATGTTAAGGGTGCAAAAATCCGCCAATAAGGTGATGGCATCTGTGTTCTGGGATTAGGAAGGCATGCTGCCAGTGAACTACCTGCAAAAGAGTTCCACCATCAATGCAAGGTATTACATTGAACTTTTGGACCAATTTAAGGCAGCTCTGAAGGCTAAAAGGTGCGGCAAGCTGTGCAAAGGAATCTTGTTCCTGCAAGACAACGCCTTCGCTCACACTGCACAAGTGACCACGGCAAAACTGGCAGAGCTTCCAGCTAGTTGACAACACACTTTATTCAAAAGATCTAGCTCCCTCTGACTATCATTTGCTTCCAAACCAGAAGAAACACCTCAAGGCTACCATTTCTCACCATTTCTGCTACGGATGCCTGGTTTGAGGCACAACTGAAATCCTTCTTTTTGCTAGACTTTCAGAACTTGGAATACCAATATAAGAAGTGTATTGACATCAGTGGAGAGTGTGTGGAATAAATGTAAAGTTTCATCATCCTATCTCATTTCTTTCTGGGTAAAGTCAAAGACTTATCAGCAGCCCCTCGTATAAGACAATAAAAGATAAGGAGGAAAACAAGAGGAGTGAGGAAACAACAAAACAATGGGTAAACACCACAACCACTCCAGGTAAAAAAAGCTACACTTTCTAGATAGTTTGGGACACCAAACCACACATACCACCACAATATTACCTATAGCTGGCATTGATACAAGATTTCATCCAGCTTAAATATGAGAGGAGCAGATGTGATTGGATTACTAACAACATGTGATCAAATGAACCTAACAAGCAGGCTAACACAGGTTAACCTTTGCTAGCCTGACTATGACAGAGCATACAGCAGGTCGGCCCCCTAGTCTGCCTGGGTTGATCAGAAACACCAGAGAAACCATCGGTGGAGTGTCAGGATCTGCAATGTGAACAAAGCCTGACACTGCCATCACAGTCAGTGAAGTTTGTGCAAAATTCTGTGTGACAAACTCATTGTTGATGTTGACTTCTGT
This sequence comes from Anomaloglossus baeobatrachus, assembly GCF_048569485.1. Taxonomy (NCBI): domain Eukaryota; kingdom Metazoa; phylum Chordata; class Amphibia; order Anura; family Aromobatidae; genus Anomaloglossus; species Anomaloglossus baeobatrachus. The sequence goes on from NC_134353.1 coordinate 553,470,067, forward strand.
CACATTTAAATCCATGATTTTAGTGCTGCAAACTGTTCACCCAATAAACTGACGTAACAGTGGTAAGGTTTTAAAATATTTTCCATGATCTAGAATTTTCCTTATGGAGGAAAAAGAGAAAAATGTTAACCTATAATGTTTTTCAGGTCAAAGGGTTTTAATTTGTGGGAGAAAATATATAGTTTTCTATAATAACACCAACACGCTGGAAGACAGAAACAAATAACAGTGTTTAAGTTACAACGAACAAATAGTAATTTATACGGTTGTTATATGTCAGAATTCCAGGACCAGCTGCTACACTTTGATTTAAGTCTACTGAAAGAAGTTCATAAAACAACCCCAGATGTGTGTCATCTTGTCGAAGAAGATAAAATATGATCTCTGCTTCTCTGGTTTATCTTTGTTAAACAGTCATGACAAGAAGATGAGAAAAGACCATATTATGTTCATAAGACGGTAATACTGTTAATAGTATTGCACATTTGCCAATTTCAGGTGGAGCAACCACACATGACTTCTTCACACAGTGTCCCTGAATAAATGCACACTATAGATTAATCACTGACTACACATATTGCCTATCGAAATCTCAGTACAACACAATGCTTCCCATGAAAATATATTTAAAAAAAAACACAAAAAAACTCTAAGTAGTGCAACTGAAATGTCCTCTACAATATAAGAATTCTGCCTCATGAAAAATGTAGTGCCTCTTAAAAAATACTCACAAAAAGTTAGAGTATTTGGCTTTCGGGTTAAACTTAAAATGCAAAAGTCCATGCTACAGTGATATTTTTTTTTATAAAGTAGACCATTTGAGAATAAGCATGCAATTGTGATTTCCTCATCTCAAATAATTTATTGAAACAGAAGCCAACTAACAAAAGTTGTTGGTATACTCCCCAATATGTCAGTGTCTCAATAACTTGACATGTGACCTTGAGCATCTATTACAGTTGGACAACAACGTGTCATGCTAATGACCATTCATGTTATTGTCTGCTGAGGCATGGCATCCCACTCTTTTTGAAGGGCGGCCCTCAGGTCATTGAGATTCTGGGGTACGTTTGAGAACATCCTGCTTGAAGCCTTAAAATGGCGAGGTCAATTGTTAGGTGTTGTCTTGGTCTCATGCTGTCAAAATGTGAGCAGCATGATGAGGTGGACTGTTTAAATACCAATACTAAATTGAACTATGAATAAATAATAAATCTGAATAAATTGAAATTTATTGGGTAATTCATGGATCAAACACCTGTTGTGAATTTCGACATTAAGTTCCATGTTAGACAACAGCAAGTTGTGAAAAAAGTACTGAAACATTTAGGCCCTGTGTGCACTTACCGGATTTTGCCGCGGATTTTCCGCGGATTTGCTGCATGTTTCGCTGCAGAAAATGTTCATAACATCTCTGCAGTGAATCACCAGCAAATCCTATGGAGAAAAAAAATCCTGTGCGCACTGGGCGGAATTTGACAGCTGCATGTTTTGCTGCGGGAATCCCGCAGCAAAAACAAGTGCATGTCACTTCTTTTCCGCACATCGCTGCGGGATTTCACTCCATTGACTCCAATGTTAATCATGAAATCCCGCAGGGAATAACGCAGGCAGCAAATTCTGTGCGGTTCACTGCGTTTTGCTGCGTTATTCCCTGCGGTATTTCGCGGTTTACCTCCGGGAATGTACATCGCTTGTCTGCGGTTTTGCAGGGAAGTGATGTCATTACAGGAAGAGGAAGCCGTGCAGAGAGTAAACACACACACATCACAGACACACAGACATCACAGACATAGAACACATAGACACAGACACATAGAACACACATAGAAAGAAAACGGAAATATAGAAAACAAAGCACGTGGGCTCCGCTGCATATTTACCTTCCAGCCGAGGTAAGCACACAGCGGCGGCCCGGTATTCTCAGGCTGGGGAGGGAGAGGGGCAGGGTTAATGTCCCCCGCCTCACTCCCCCTCCCGCAGCCGAGAATATCAGCCGCAGCTGCCCCGGCACTGTCGCATTCATTATGCGGCAGCACCGGCGTGTCCTCGGCTCTTCTTGCCGCCGTGTAGCAGTGGCAGCAAGGTAATACAAGGGGTTAATGATGGTGGGGGACCACCGCCATTAACTCCAGGCTTGATCATGGCAGCGTCTATGTGACAGCTGACATGATCAACCCGTAAGTAAAGTGAATAAAACACACACACAGAAAAATCCTTTATTTTAAATAAAACAAACAAGCCTCGTTCACCATTTTATTAACCCCTCCCGCATCAAAGCTCCGGCGTAGTCCACCGCTCCGGCGTAGTCCACAGGTCCTGCGCTGCTTCCATCCAGCCGCGACTGTCACAGACACAGCGCTGAATGAAAGCAGCAGACAGCAGAGGTAATTACCGGTCATTTCCCACGGCCGGTAATGTGAACTCACTGCCGACCGTGGGAAATGCAGCGATCTGTCCTCTATATATCCCTCTATCTATCTGTCTGTCTATCTATCTATCCCTCTATCTATTCTTCTGTCTATCTACTATCAGAATTAAATGTATTTTTTTTTTTTTCTTCAATGTGTTTTATTGCATTGAATGCAATAAAGCACATCCCAACCCGCACGCGGCAAAACCGCGGCAATACCGCGAACAATACCGCGGTAAAACCGCAGCAAACCGCGGCAAACCGCATGCGGTTTTCGGGTGCGTTTTTTTACCGCGGGTGCGGTAATCTTTGAGAGCATGCGGAATTTACGCAAGGAAATTTCATTTCCCAGTGCGCACATAGCCTTAACAGTTGGACATGTGCAACCAGAAGTTTAGAGAATGTTACATTAAGTTCACCTGAAAATGTTAGAGAGCATTTTAGGATCATCCTGAAATTTCATCCGAAAGCCAAATATCACTAACTTTTTATGAGTAGTGTATCTGTGCAGCACATAGTGTTCAGTGGTAATAACAGTGCAGTCAATAATGCCTAATAAAGAAAAACCTCCAGTGGAAAGAAACAAACTATTTCCATTTAATGAATATTAAAAGTACTGCAACAAACTAATACAGTTATCTATATAAATATATATATATATATATAAAGATAACTGAGGTGATTTTTTGCGTAAATATATATATGTATGTATATATATATATATATATATATATATATAAATATGCAAAAAATCACCTCAGTTATCTATATATATACATATATATTTATATAGATAACTGTATTAGTTTGTTGCAGTACTTTTAATATTCATTAAATGGAAATAGTTTGTTTCTTTCCACTGGAGGTTTTACTTTATTAGGCATCATTGCCCGCACTGTTATTACAATGTATATTACCATATACTATATATATATATATATATATATATATATATATATATAGTATAACTATAACTATTCTAACTATATATATAGTGTCCATTTCAAAAATGGATTTTTGAAATGGATTCTAGAACGCCGCTAAGATTTAATAACCGCATGGATATTATCCTGCAATACTAAAATCCTGCAACACTAAAATCTTGTATTGTGCAATTATAATGTCATTAAATACAATTTTTTTTTTTTTTTTTTTTGCAATATTGGAACTTTTTAATGCTGGATCTACAGTATGTATCCATGACATTTCATAAAATCTAAAATTTCATGCAATATTAAATTTTAGATTTTATGAAATGTCATGGATACATACTGTAGATCCAGCATTAAAAAGTTCCAATATTGCAAAAACAAAAAAAAAATTGGGAATTTAGGGAAAACATTAAAAAAAATAAAAAATAAAAGATAAAAAAACAATATAAGCACATTATGTATGGCTTTCTCGCAACGCTAAGGCTATGTGAGCACATTCTGTATTTACATGCAGTTACACTGCGATCTGCACCGCAGCGTAACTGCATGCGTCCTGCGTCCCCAGCATAATCTATGAAGATTATGCAGGAGCCGTGCGCACGTGGCGTATTAGAGCGCAGCGCTTCGGCTGCTGCCCAAAGCGCACGCTCTAAGAAGTGACATGTCACTTCTTTTGTGTGTATTGGTTGTAATGTCGGTCTCTCTCTCTGTCTGTCTATCGGTCTCTGTGTCTCCCTGTCGGTCAGTCTCTCTCTCTCTCTGTCGGTCTATCCCTCACCCCCCTCTCTCATACTCACCGATCAGCTGCATGGCGTTCACACTGCTCCGGCGGCTTCTCCTACTTTTGAAAATGGCGGCCGCCCATTATTCAATCTCGTATTCCCTGCTTCCCCCGCCCACCGGCGCCTATGATTGGTTGCAGTCAGACACGCCTCCATGCTGAGTGACAGCTGTCTCACTGCAACCAGCGGCCGGTGGGCGGGTCTATGTAGTGCAGCAAAATAAATAAATAAATAATTAAAAAAAAATGGTGTGCGGTCCCCCCCAATTTTGATACCAGCCAGGGTAGAGCCACACAACTGAAGGCTGGTATTCTCAGGATGGGGAGCCCCACGTTATGGGGTGCCCCCAGCCTAAAAATATCAGCCAGAAGCCGCCCGGAATTGCCGCATGGATTAGATGCGACAGTCCCGGACTGTATCCGGCTCATCCAGAACTGCCCTGGTGCAGTGGCAATCTGGGTAATAAGGAGTTAATGGCAGCAGCCCATAGCTGCCACTAAGTCCTAGTTAATCATTGCAGGCGTCTATGAGACACCCCCAATGATTAACCTGGTGAAAGTAACTAAACACATACACCCAAAAAATCCTTTATTTGAAATATAAGACAAAAACCACCCTCTTTCACCACTTTATTAAAATCCCCAAACACATCTCCAGGTCCGGCATAATCCACGAGGTTCCGCGACACATCCAGCTCTGCTACATGAAGCTGACAGGAGCGGCCGTAGAACACCGGGAGAGCAGGGATAAGCCTCAGGAAGTGTTGGGAGGTTCCCCCTCTTCCTTCTTCCTATATCTAGGCCTTCCTTTACATCTTCCCTGGTTTTCCCTTTGTGTTGCACCGTTCGTTAGGTGTCCTCTCACATCCGGTGTGACATTTTGTCCCTGATGGGACCTTCTCTCTCTGACCCAACTTCCTGAGTGTCCTTCTTGCCAGCTTGCTCCACTGAACAACAGCTGATTCTGTGGCCCTTACCCATGGACTTCAGTTGAAGTCCCGATCCCTGTACAGGGGTTAAAGGGTGAAGGCTAGGGCAAATCTTGGGTTCTGGGAAATGCAGTAGCTTGCACCAAGTCTGTTCATGGTAGCCATTTTGGAGCTGTCAGGTGACTACTAACTGTGTGTGCATGCCAAAATTAAGTTATGGGAAATATTGAGAAATTAAAAACTGAAGCGGGAAAAAGCGCCATAGGGTCTTATCCAACTTACATGCAAAAAGTGATAAGGGAATGTGCTCACCTTATGGGGTTGTGTGTCAAACAACCTGATTTAAAGCATGTAATCAGCTGCTGCAGAGTCCACATGCTTAACAAGCCGAAGCAGATCAGGAGCATGTGGTTCTATTATTGCGCTGCTGAAGATGTGACATAAATCCAAGGAAGATTGAATGAAGGTGGCTTTATTCTACGCGTTTCGAAGTGTCTCCCCACTTCTTCATCAGTAAATCCACACCAATATAACCATATATTCATTCAATCTTCCTTGGATTTATGTCATATCTTCGACAGCACAGTAATAGCTCCACATCTCTAATGTTCTGGATATGCTTCAATATTGAGAAATAACACAGGAAAAGAGTATGGAACACATGCAGAAATTGAACTGCAAAAAGCAACAGAGTCATGACATTAGCTGAAATCTATCAGTAATTAGAAAACAATTCTGCCACTTGTTGAAAAATATCAGCTGGTTAAACTGATGGCCTATGAAAAGGTCAATAGAAAGAATTAGCAGGCTCACCACTCTGAATCCACAGGTGCTATGATGAAGTGGCTGGCGTCCACAATTCAAATGCAAGAAAAAACTAAAAAAATTCCACACACCGTTCTTCATAAATTTCTTCAAGACTTTATTAACACATTAAAATCCTTCTTTAAAATTGCGTATTCCAGCCCCACCTTATGCATTTCGGACTCATAGGCATATCAATTAAAAAACTGACAAACATTTAGGCTGAGACCGCACTTTGCATTCTATTCTGCAGCGTGTAAGTCACTGCATGTGCGTCTCAGAACGCAGCCGAAAAAGCTGCATTCTGAGACACATTCGGCAGAACGCAAAGTGCGGACATTCCTGGTGAGAATTCATGCATTCTGGATGCTTTCTCTGCCATAGACAGAATGGGAAAAGCATCCAGAATGCACCCACTCGGCTCTGCAGCATCCTCATAGACTTGCAGCAGAGCTGAGTGGGACCTCACTGTCACTGTCATGGCTGGCTGCGGACAGTGCCGCACGATCAGAATGAACTCGGATGAACTTCACCCGACTTCATTGTGATCGCATGGCTCTGTGCGTGTGCCACGGCTTGATTTGCGGTCACACGTGAAGGATTCACCTGTGATCGCAAATGCCCTGAGTGACTGCAGTGAGCCACGCGGTCAGCTGTGCTTTCACTCAAGTTACTCGCGGCCACAGCTGCAGTCCTCTTCCGGAGAGCGGTGGCCGCGAGTAACCTTGGTGACAGCATAGCTGATCGCGCGACTCACTTCAGTTGCTGCATGGAGCTCAGAGGAGCGGCGGTGTTCTACTGCCGCTCCTGTCAGCTTCCGATGTAGCAGAGCTGGAAGCGCCGGGGGACCTTTCGTCGATTACGTCGGACCTGGAGGTGTTTTTGAGGGGTTAATAAAGTGGTGAAAGAGGGTGTTTTTTGTCTTTCATTACAAATAAATGATTTTTTGGATGTGTGTGTTTATTTACTTTAACTTACAGGTTCATCATGGAAGGTACCTCGGGGAGACACCTGCCATGATTAACCTAAGACTTAGTGGCAGCTATAGGCTGCTGCCCTTAACTCCTTATTACCCCGTTTGCCACCGCACCAGGGCAATTCGGGATAAGCCGGTAAAGTTCCGGGACTGTCGCATCTAATGCATGCAGCAATTCCGGGCGGCTGCTGGCTGATATTGTTAGGTTGGGGAGCTCCCCATAACGTGGAGCTTCCCATCCTGAGAATACCAGCCTTCAGCCGTGTGGCTTTACCCTGACTGGTATCCAAATGGGGGGGGGCCGCGCACGTCGTTTTTTTTCATTTATTTATTTTACTGCTTGATATAGACATGCCCACCGGCGGCTGTGATTGGTTGCAGTGAGACAGCTGTCACTCAGTGTGGGGGCGTGTCTGACTGCAACCAATCATAGGCGCCGGTGGGCGGGAAAAGCAGGGAATACGTGATGGATTAATGAGCGGCCGGCATTTTCAAAAGAGAAGAATCCGCCACAGGGAGACCGCCATGCAGCGCCGCACCGGTGATTGTGGATCGGTGAGTATGAGAGAGGGGGTGGGAGGGAGAGACTGACATGGACAGAGAGAGATATAGAGACATAGAGAGAAAGAGACCAACTGACAGACCGACCGACAGAGAGAGAAAGACGAAAGAACCGCCTTTGTTATGTTAAAAAAAACATGTGGATCGCAATAATAATGCAATGCAAGCGCACTGCTTCACATTTTGGCAGCAATTTTCTACAACTCATTGATTTCAATGGGTGTAGAACGCAGCCAAAATGGCAAAAACAATTGACATGCTGCTTCTTTGAACACATGGTTTTTGCCACAAAATATGCAAATTAAACGCAACTTTTAGAAACGCAAAGTGCGGTCTGAAAATCACCATTTTCCATTGACTTTGCTAGAAAATCAAAATGCATGCCTTTTGGCATGAAAAAGGTGCTTTTCAAAACGGACCTAAAAAGCACCTGAAATGCAAAATGTGGTCTCAGCCTTATAATGAAAGACCAGTCAGCAAGTGACTTTTCGGTAGGATGAACTTTCTCAAACACACACTGTCAGATGCCCTGTAGAATATACAGTGTTGGGTGACAATAGCTGTGGCTAACAGCACTAAAAGATTAAGAAATGCAGAATAGATGAACCACATAAATGTGTTAAACATGAGTAGGCGCTTGGGAAGTGTGACTTGCGTCACTGTAGAGAGTCGTGCAATGACCAAAATGTCTCTTGCTGTACACTTTTACTTTGGACCACCATTAAATATTCAGTTTTATCTAAGTATCTGAGCATCGGATTCTTTTTGGGATTAATAAAATCACAGTTAACATTATTGGTCTAGGAACTTTAACTGCACAATCGACTTTCCCTAAAAAAAGTCAAAGTCCCTTACACAAATCCGACCTAATTTCTCCCTAACCTTTAGCTGGGAATTGTGCCAGTAAAAGACTCGGGACACTAAATTACTAATGAAAGGTGTTGGTCAGTCAACCTGCGGCTTAATCTGTTTCTTTTGGCCATTTGCTAGTAGTTTACTGGGAACTGAGTTCTTTTACAAGAATAATTTACTTCTCAACAGGAACCAAAGCTTGATGCTTGTTGAAATGATTTATTTCTGCAAATCCAACCATATGTTTAAATGTCACGGGAACAGCTTTTAGCATTTTCAGTGAACGTACTCCCAAATCACCTGCTAGAATTAATAGGAAAACCTGCAGAGCTCATGAAGACAGGCCTCAGTCATGCCATAATGATACAACTTTTCTCCTGTAACTACACAATATTGAAAGATGTCTTAAGTGAATTGCATTTTTAAGTTTCAGACAACCAGGTTATTTACTCTGCCGTGGCCTTTGTAAAATATGCCTGTTAAGAAAAACGAAAAAGAAAAAAAAGCTTTTTAGTCCCAATTAAATAATATTCAACTTGTGTATCCAGATAGCAGCATGTAGCTGTGTTATCCTGGAAGAGACCAGCAGATGATGCTGCTGTCACATCATTATATATATATATATATATATATATATATATATATATATATATATATATATATATATATATATATATATATATATATATATATATATATATATTTGTATATATATATATTTTTTTTTTTTACAGATTTTTTATTCCTTTTTTAAATTTTAATTGATAAGGGTGTTGCATCTTGAATAAACAATGGAAAAATCGGTACCTTAATAGATAAACAATCATATCCTTTGGATCTTATAGTGTCCATTGAAATATATAAGTATAAATGCCCTCAATATGTAAATGACACATTTATGTGGACATATAAAGGCATGCTGTCTATTGTTGCTTGTTCTTTTCACCTCATATTTGCTATCTATGCAATTATTGATCCATTTTCAAGTAATATAAAGTCACACAATTGGTTTGCGGGACATTTGTGCAAGATTCAGTAGAGTTTTGGTCCAACTGTCTGAGGTACACTATACATACTAACTGCGGAAACCTATTTGTCAGTGTCCACGTTGCTGACAGCTGCAGACAAAGCAATGTTCAGATCAACGATAATGTGCGCATTACAGAGTGACCAGCAATGGTTCCTTAATGCAATACTGTCAGATATGACCAAATATAACTTCTTGGAAGGAAATAGAAAAATGAACAATTGATTTAAACCTCTTCTAAAGATAAGGTTTGATTCTTGAACAATGCAGCCTTATTCTGTATAAATAATCCATAAGGTGTGTGTATTTCTTTTGCTGACCACAAAAAAGAAGAAAAAAATATCTTAGGAAAAAAGGAAAAATTGAAGTTAAAAATTAAGTTAGGCGGGCTTTGCACACTACGACATCGCAGGTGCCATGTCGGTGGGGTCAAATTGAAAGTGACGCACATCCGGCATCGCATGCTACATCGCAGTGTGTAAAGCCTGGATGATACGATTAACGAGCACAAAAGCGTCGTAATCGTATCATCGGTACAGCGTCGGCGTAATCCATAATTACGCTGACGCGATGGTCCGATGTTGTTCCTCGCTCCTGCGGCAGCACACATCGCTGTGTGTGAAGCCGTAGGAGCGAGGAACATCTCCTACCGGCGTCACCGCGGCTTCCGTAGGATATGCGGAAGGAAGAAAGTGGGCGGGATGTTTACATCCCGCTCATCTCCGCCCCTCCGCTCCTATTGGCCGCCTGCCGTGTGACGTCGCAGTGACGCCGCACGACCCGCCCCCTTAATAAGGAGGCGGGTCGCCGGCCAGAGCGACGGTCGCAGGGCAGGTGAGTGCATGTGAAGCCGGCGTAGCGAAAATTTTCGCTACACCAGCTTTCACAAGATATTGTACCTGCGACGGGGGCGGGGACTATCGCGTGCGACATCGCAGCATCGGCTTGCGATGTCACAACGTGCAAAGCCCGCCTTAGGACATATTCAAGTTAAAACATCCTATTTTCCATTGCAATGTGACTAAGGGTAAAACCTATGGTGTTGTACATCTATCTAATGTCATAGTAATATAGTAATATAGTTTCTAAGGCTGAAGGAAGACCTTATGTCTATCTAGTTCAGCCTATTTTTAGTGCAGCTGTTCTGCAGTGTTAAAACAGGGGAAGGCAAAAACCCACAGAGTAGAAGAGAAATTTTCCCAATAGGGAAAAATATTCCTTCCCGACTCCTAAAGCGGGGTCAATTATCTACCTGTAATATTATGCTATTTATAACCTTCTATACTTTTGCTATCAAGAAACGCATCCATTCCTCTCTTTAATTCATTCAGTGAGTTGGCCATTACCACTTCCTCAGGAAGAGAGTTCCAGAGCCTCACTGCTCTTACCGTGAAGAACCCTCTTCTATGCTTGTGCAGGCATTTTCTTTCCTCTAATCGAAGAGAATGCCCCCTTGTTCTTGTCATAGTCCTTAGTACAAACAGATCATGGGAGAAATCTCTATATTGCCCTCTGATACACTTGTACATATTTATTAGTTTTCCCCTAAGTCTTCTCTTTTCTAGAGTAAATAGACCTAATTTTGATAACCTTTCCGTGTATTGTAATGCACCCACTCCATTTATTATTTTAGTAGCCCGCCTCTGAACCCTTTCAAGTTCAGAAATGTCTTTCTTGAGCACCGGCGCCCAAAATTGCACACAATATTACAAGTGTGGTCTGAAAAGTGATTTGCACAGAGGGAGAATTATGTCAATACGAGATTAATAATCACCATATTAAAGGGGTATTCCCGCCTTCCATATCGTATGCCAATATGTAGTAGGTAAAATAATAATATTAGTAAATACCTCCAATTATAAATGTAGAATAGCTCTACTGATATAGCCATGTCTCATGTGCAGCGTATTGCAGCTTAGGTATTGAGATAGACTCTTGGAGATTGAAATACCTCTTTAAAGCAACTATAGAAAACAGGATTTTTTTCCCCCAAAATATGATCCAGTAAGTAATTTGATGTTCTGTCCTTTACCCAGTGACTGCATAACTTTTTCATGCACATATATACTATTTGTCATGCTAGGTATGGGGAAGTACCAAGAGAAAGGCAAAAGGGATGGGAAACTGTGTCTAGAGAAGGGGGAGATGGTGACCACAGACCAAGCCTACCGCTGGGCCCTGAGTTCCCTCACCATGCCAGATAGGTTTATCACCTATGCGTCAAGCTGGATACCAAGCCCTAAACTGACCCTGATCTGGGCCCTAGGGAGGGAGCGGATGGGATGAGCTCTTCATCAACAACACTAGGTGCTAAAGGATACACTGATATAGCAAACAAGGGAAAATAACAAACAACTTATCTCAAAGTAAATACAGGGAGAGGGACTGCAAAATGCAACAAAATACTGCAGATGATTGCAAGTGGACTGATTGCACTCAGGATCTGTAGGAAATTAGAGCTATCCCCAGCCCCAAGTAATAGGAAGGGAAGGTATATAAATTCACCAGGCAACTGCTGATGAAAAGCAGCTGAAAGGCTCAAGAATTCTGCAGGGTCCTAAAGGGAAAGGGATGAAAACCAAGCAGAAGTAATAGTTGTCAGGGAGCAGTTTGCCCAGCCAATCGCTGTGAACCTCTATAAGTAGATACCACAGGACTGTTTGTCACTAGTGACAGTATTATTATTTACTAGTATAGTATGATATCTTATATACATATTATTTATATACTTATACAGTCTAAGTAATTAAGGCTAAGTTTCCACACTGCAAAACCAGCAGATTTTCCTCTGTGCATTTGCTTGAAGAAAAGCCATTGCATTTAATAGTGCCAGTAAAGTTTATAGGATTTTAAGACATGTGCATGTTGAAATGCTTATACAACATCAGTCGACAGTAGCTGCAGGTTTGAGATCGGTACTATGTCAATTTATGCTGTGGATGTAGTTGTGAAATTTACTTTTTACAATGCAAAGAGTTAAATGTGCGGTTCCCATGTTTCTTTATTATGATGTCCTCCGCTGTAAATGCCACTGTGGCTATGATTGTGGCTTTTCCACTATGGATGATGTTTAGTGTAGATCCTATGTGGAAATGTAGGACTAGAGTTAGCAGAATTATTACCAGCTTTTACATGAATTGATGTACATGAAAGGTCACAAGCATTGCTCACCAATCATGATTATATTACATTTAAAGGCTATTTCCTCCATTTTTAGCTCATTAAAGCTCATGTGAATCTTTAACTATTTGTCTTCCTCAGCTTTTAAGTAGCGCACAACACTGCAAGCTGCTTGAATCTATTGATTCTTACTAGTGACACCTGACTTCCGATTGGATCAGACCTCATACCCTCCTGTTAGAAAATGGTATTTAAGCTCAAATCTGATTTTGGTTTTAAGTTTAATTAGACTTGACCTTAGACTTGACTTTAGATAAGAATTGTGGAGAAGGCAGAGAACGATCAAAGATAGAACTGTTGGTGAACGGAATCAAGCATTGAAATTCATTAAAGCTGCTATAAATGGTTAAAAATGTTTAACTCAAATTGCAATGTATGATTAACATCAAACGATTAATTAATTATATATATATATATATATATATATATATATATATATATATATTACAGACCAAAAGTTTGGACACACCTTCTCATTCAAAGAGTTTTCTTTATTTTCATGACTCTGAAAATTGTAGATTCACATTGAAAGCATCAAAACTATGAATTAACACATGTGGAATGAAATACTTAACAAAAAAGTGTGAAACAACTGAAAATATGTCTTATATTCTAGGTTCTTCAAAGTAGCCACCTTTTGCTTTGATTACTACTTTGCACACTCTTGGCATTCTCTTGATGAGCTTCAAGAGGTAGTCACCGGAAATAGTCTTCCAACAGTCTTGAAGGAGTTCCCAGAGATGCTTAGCACTTGTTGGCCCTTTTGCATTCACTCTGCGGTACAGCTCACCCCAAACCATCTCGATTGGGTTCAGGTCTGGTGACTGGGGAGGCCAGGTCATCTGGCGTAGCACCCCATCACTGTCCTTCTTAGTTAAATAGCCCTTACACAGCCTGGAGGTGTGTTTGGAGTCATTGTCCTGTTGAAAAATAAATGATGGTCCAACTAAACGCAAATCGGATGGAATAGCATGAAGCTGCAAAATGCTGTGGTAGCCATGCTGGTTCAGTATGCCTTCAATTTTGAATAACTCCCTAACAGTGTCCCAGCAAAGCACCCCCACACCATCACACCTCCTCCTCCATGCTTCATGGTGGGAAACAGGCATGTAGAGTCCATCTAATTCACCTTTTCTGCGTCGCACAAAGACACGGTGGTTGGATCCTAAGATCTCAAATTTGGACTCAACAGACCAAAGCACAGATCAAGAGAATGCCAAAAGTGTGCAAAGCAGTAATCAAAGCAAAAGGTGGCTGCTTTTTTCCTGCCAAAACATGCTTTTTTATGTGCAGAAAAGCAGCGTGTGCACATAGCCTAACTTTTGCAAAATTATTTTATGGTGTGGGACTACTGCATAATCAGTTCTTTATTGACTATTTTCATAAAATCTGCTGTCATCTGCAGAAAACTGAAGATGTGCTTTAGTAAGAGGAACACTGCTAACATTTCTTTTCATCTGCTGTCATCAGTTCTAGGCAATCCTGTGTTTTGTGTTCTTTTGACCTTAATTCCTATTCTGAACCCATAAAAAGGAAGGTGTCTGGGATCAAAATTGCGCATCTTTTGGAAGTAATGTGTGCAGGTGAAAGAGGAAGACCTCATTCTTAGTGATTCTTGAAGCTTAGAGATGTTTAGTCTGAACTCTGTTGAATTTCACTGCCTGCATGTAGGACCATTGTTGTAAGTGGTTCGTATAACACATCAGTGGTGTGTAATAGGCATAGATTAGGGACCCACTCAGAGGTTTGTCATGACGTGGCAGTGGGCTTCACAGAGTCTGATCAGAGTGTTAAACCAAGAACCTCATGTTCAGGTATTTAAATTTTTCCAAGTGGCTGTAGATCAAAATTTGATTTTGGGATGTGCGATTCTTTTTCTACAGTTGTTGTATATTGCATTGTCTGTCCCCTCTGTTTTTTCTTGAATAATCACTCCTCCCATTTGGCATAGGCCTTTATAATTAGCAGGAGACTGCAATGAGGGGTTCTGCCTTTTCTGCTCTCAGATCACATACTGAGAGCTTGAGGAAGGGGAGTATACAGCTCCTTCCACAGATTGCTGGTGCTGTGTAGTGGCCGTTGTTGTGGTGGTTTTGTGTCAGTGGGGCAGTGTGGCCTGGAGCGATGGGGACTCTACCTTGCAGCATGGTGTTGTGAGGCACCAGGTCACCTGCCCTGCTGGTGCATTGCCGCCGCGGTAGTGGTTGGCGCACGGCGCTGCACCCTCAAGGCATAGATTAGGGACCCACTCAGAGGTTCACTGTGACATGGCAGTGGGCTTCACACAGTTTGATCAGAATGTTAAACCAAGAACCTCATGTTTAGGTATTTAATTTTTGCCTAGCGGCTTTAGATCAAAGTGTGATTTTGGGATGTGCGATTCATGTCTTTTTCTACAGTTGTTGCATCTTTTGGGTTGGTCCATTCGCTTTATTTTGATTTCAATATTTTTGGCCAATAAAGAGTAATATATTTTTATACTTTGTGGCTTGCATTAAATTTCTTGGAGTTTATTGTGGCATTATATGTATTGAGCCTTCCATATTGGTTATGGCTTTGGTGTTCATTCTAGGCCCATGTGGCATACACAATGCACGTCATGATGTCACATAAGGGCTAATGACAAGGCTCCACACAAACGTCATGACATCACAGGTACCTAGCAATCGCAAGAAGTACCAAGATGCCCTGGTCCAGCTCTGACAGACTACCAGAGTGGACTCTGGACCAGGGTATTGCAAATCATTTTGCTTATTTCTAGTTCCAGTTATCCATTTTTGTACAATTTTGCAAAAGTTTGCATCACATATCATTATTTTTAGGTTTCTGCTAAATAATAGGACACCAACAATAAACAAAAATTGCAACCTTCATTTATTTTTATAAAATATTATACTATGCAATAAAGCATAACATTACATTACCTGTGCAGTTGACGTCTTTACAATACCATTTTAAAAGGCCTATAATTATTCACTTACATATATTCTATCGATACCAGCTATAACATTAGTTATCACATTTTTAAATATTTTATGTTTTAAAACCTTCGTTTTTCTAATAAAAATGACTGAAATATTTGGTATGGTTTACAACATATTTCCTTACTTTCAAGACTTTATGTTTCTCTTATCACTTATGATGGGTCATTAGGGTTTTCCTGGCTATGGAACATTTTACTGATGGAACTTTGATTTTTGTGGCCTTTAAATATCTCAGGGAAAGGCTTGTTATCTTTAAAGAAATCCTGTGAACTGACCAGCACAACATAGTTTATACTCTGTTATCTTTTAAGCACTGTAAAAACCGTGAAGCTGTTTTACACAAGGTGGCTGGAGTCAAGTTCTAAAAACCTGGAAGAAAATTATAGTACAAGTTTAGTTTATACATATATAATTATAACAAATATATGTCTGTAACAAGTAAAAGTAAAATGTAATGTCTGTACTCATCCCCATTATCACGTATAGTCAAAAGATAGGAGAGACAAAAAAACGATGTATTTGTAAAGTTTATCATCAACCAAACATAGAACAAAAATTAAAAACTTTTTAAAAATACAACTAATGCAATAAAAAAAATAAATAAAAGTATGATAGCGAAAACCCCCAAACCCTAGAACCTCAAACTGCAAATGAATGTAGTAGAATGGATAAAATAAGTTACCTCAAGGAAATATATGGGAAGCTGAAAAGGCCGGTGTGAGCAAGGCGACCTTCAAACATGGCTCTGATACACCAGTTCTGTCAGGAGGAATGGGCCCAAATTCCTTCCTAACTGATGTGAGAAGCTTGTGGAAGGATATTCAGAATGTTTGAACCAAGTTATACAGTTTAAGGGCGTTGGTACCAAATACTTATAAAATGTATGTAAACTTTTGACTTTGCAGAAATTGTTTCAGGTGTGCATTAAAATACATCCCCAGGTGTGTCTTTACTTAACAATAATGTTGCCAATAAACCTATCAGAAGCTTCCAAAGACATGACATCATCATATGGGCTGTTCCATATTGTTTAAAGGCTTAGTACTCTTAGTGTATGTAAGATTTGACTTTGCAGAAAGTAATACAAATCCCTTAAAACATTCTCTCTCTCTCATTATTCTGGCATTTGGCAAATATAAATAATTTTGATAATCCTAATTGACCTAAAACGGGAAAGGTTTATTCTGATGTTATGTCAGATAGTGAGAAAAATATTCATATATGTCTTTTAGATAGTGCATGTAAACTTCTGGTTCCAACATATTTGATATACTTAGATGTTTCTGATCATCAAACTAATTTTAATTTTAGCCAAAGATAACATATATTTTTTAAATAATGATTTAATTTGTCAAAAAAATATTACCAAACCCTATGTGAAAAAGTAATTTTATCCTTAACTACTAAATTAACACATTACATGAATTCATTTGAAAATTGGTTTAGTTTTTACTAGTCACACCAACTCATCAATATGAGCAGACCTGTTAAATCTACTAAAACAAAGCTTTCTCCATTGTGAAAAAGGCTTGAAACTCTGAATGTTGTGTTTTCAGCTTTAAGCATGATGTTTTCATTATTGTGTTTTTGTTCACAGTACAATGGCTCCATTTAGTGGCTAAATTTATCAGCATTATTTTTTTGTACCTCCACGCTTTCAATTCCTTTTACTGCATTGATGCATTGTTGGAGGAAGGAGCTCATTTTCCTCATGAACTGAGTTACAGAAGACATCCACCAATATATCCCCTTTCATGATAGCATTGCTGGCAAGGAGGATTATGTGCAGAGTTAGCGTTACCAGCCGGGCAAGTGTAGAGGACCTGGACAAATATGGAGCCCACTTGCACTTCGGGACTCGCCACTTGCCTAGTGGCTATGGGGCCCAATGGGTCAGGGAGTTCGGTGACGTCCAGTGACTGTATGTACTTTCAAATTAAAATTTTATGTACAGATGCACCACACATTCTTCCTGCTCTGCCGCACTTTCCACTCTCGAGGAGCTTTATCCCATTTCCCCTGTTATGTGAATGAGAAAAGGAAATATTCAGCTCACCCCTCTTCACTGCAGGACAACACCACCGATGCAGGAAACGCCCTGGCCCGGGCAGAAAGATACGTTCAGCAAAGAAAAAAAATCCAGCATCGTGAGGAGATGTGAAGATAAAACTTAAAAATTTATTAGATCCATTAAAAATGTAAGTACAAAGGGGAACACAGGGACACAGAGTGAACAGACACTATCCTATGCATTTCGACCTTGCGGTCTTATTCATGGAATGTGTGATATCTCCAAAGGGAAGTCATTTAAAGACATACAAATGAACGTCATAGGTATACATGTGCTGATTAATTAATTGAAAAGAGGGGAGGGTATACACCCTTTCTAGATTTTATAGCACACAGCACATGAAAATCAAGTGAAAATAAAAACAGAGATATGAGTAAAGGGTGCAAAATACAAAATACACAAACTGGTGAAAAAGAAAAAAAAATTGTTTAAAAATTAAAAACATATTATTTCCATATTTGAGGATAGGAAGACTATGTAAGAGAATAGTACAATCTCTCTGAATAGAAACAATGATAATGACTGGTGGGAGTCATGGAGGAGTTGAGGTGAGTAATGGATAGACTAAGAAAAAAATATATATAAGGGAGACAGTTTTGATAATAGAATGTATAAAAAATATATGCACATGAGACAGCACACCTTCTCACTACCAATATATTGATTTTTGATAGTAATCGATATGAAAATAGTTAATACGTCAGATGTACAGGGATAATTCCAAAAAATCAAGTGTATTGAATGATAAGGTCTTGCCGAATGTTCAGACCATGAGGAATTCGGGTGCCGAGTTTAAAAATCCAAAAGGATTCTCTATTTAAGAGCTTCCTTCTATGGTCACCTCCTCTCACTGGTCTGAAGATTTTTCCTATACCTGTGAAGGTAAAGGAACTAAGGCATCTATTATGTACTGATACAGAGTGCTTGGAAACCACATAAATGTTAACAGCGGAGGAATTAAGTGTATCTGAGATATGGCGCCTGATACGTTTTTTTAAATGACCCGCCACTAGGAATTTCAGGGCCCCATACTGGCAAAATTCAGTTCTGTGGCTCCACCACAGCTCCGCCTCCACCCCTCATACCTTCCATATTCTCACTGCCACTCTTGGGAAAACATATATTATATATATAATATATATATAATATACACATACACACATACACACATATACACATATACACATATACACATATATACATATATATATATATATATATTGTGACGACCTGGGCCCTGAACGTCTTGGAGCACACGTCTGGCAGCGGGATCAAGACACACACAAGCACTTTGTCACTTAAAGAATCTCGGTGATTTATTCACATCCTCATAAACCACGCAGTGTAACAGGTCACAGCCACTTTCCCGCAGGACAATGTCTCACTGTCTGTTTAAACTGCTGATTGTTCATACAGTTCATTCTCTGGCATCAGCCAGTAAAGTCCACCTTTGTGGGGTGTTACCTGCCAGTAGGTTTGCAGGCTGTCAGTCTGCCTCCATTCAGTCCAGGGAGACTCTCACACTGGGCTCAACATCCCGGCCCTTGTACACGTTCCAATTCCTCACAGCCTCAGTGGATTCTGCAGCTCCCTGACATTTCAGAGCCCTCACTAGCTCTGTATGCATAGCATCTCCTGCACATGTGCTCCAACCAAGATGGCTCCCACCAGCACACAGAGATCATGTGACAAACAACAGCTCCATTAAATCCCATCAGACACACCTACGTATGGGAGGTATGTGGATGGTCAGTCCCGCCCATCACTTCTGACCATCCCATGAACCCAGCCCTGAATGTGTACAACAATCCTCATGGAACTACAAGTCCCAGAGAAACATTCCAGGTTCAGATCGCAGAGGATTTCCCCCTCTGACACATACCGGCCATCTACCACATTGCATCCTTACATATCCCCCCCCTCTGTTCCAACTTGTAGGGTGGAACACTCGACAACCTACAGGGACCCTGAGACAGGGCATTAGGGAAACCATACCCTACCAGTCGAATGGGCCCTCTATGAAAACTTCGAGTTTCCGCTCTTGACCGACCATCTGCCACTGTCAACAAACCCTCCTCAGTGAACCCTCTTCTCAGACACGTCCGCCGGTCCGACATATCGTTCCATAACTGTCTCCAACGGTCAGTGTGGTAGTGAGACACCCCATCAGTCAAAACTACCGTGCGGCCTGACTCTGCGCTAACCAGTCCACTAGAGGGGCTATTGTCCAGGTACCTCACAACCGAGCCGACAGGAGATCTCCCATAACTAGACCCTGCACACTC
The DNA here is from genome assembly GCF_048569485.1 of Anomaloglossus baeobatrachus. Taxonomy (NCBI): domain Eukaryota; kingdom Metazoa; phylum Chordata; class Amphibia; order Anura; family Aromobatidae; genus Anomaloglossus; species Anomaloglossus baeobatrachus. Next base: position 553,489,862 of record NC_134353.1, read on the forward strand.
TCTGTTTGCCAATCTACTATGGCCTCTTCTCTCATGACGTCTTAGGTCACCTTTCCATCTCCGCCTTTTCCCACCACCACTTTTGGCTATGGACCAGTCACTCCCTCCGTCTTTTCTTTTAGATTTTGTCTTAGAGGGCTTGGACCCTTCAGAGTCTGTGCCATAGCCTGATTTATACGTAGGTCTTCTATGACCTTGGCTCCTTTCCCTACAGGACCTACTTTCCTTGCCAGTGAAGGCAACACGTTCATCAGGTGGACCACACTTCTTCTCTGGGCCCTGGCCCGAAAGCGGTCGTGACCTCAAACTCACTTGACAAAGTTTCTCTGCAATCTTCTGTCTTTCAAGATCCATTTGCTTTAGTTCTTCCAGGTATCCCAGGCGGTATTCTAGGAGAACTCGTACATTTTCAACACACTCCTTTGTTCCCGCCATGACACATGGAACCATACCAACTTCACAGGGTAACCTGGCTTTATTATAAACCTTAAGTCTTACTCTCGTCACACCGGATGTATCAACCATCTCCTGCATGACTCTTCCATTTCTGCCAATCAGTTTCTTGACAAGTTCTCTGGGCACTTGTGTGACCTCTTCCACAAAGTCCAACAGCCTTCGAGCTGTTTTCACTGCTTCTTCAGTTTTCCCATAGATTTGGAATGTTCCACTGTGTTCTTCTAATTCAATCGCTGTAATACCTGGAACCTTCCTAGCTTGCTGAATGTTACTTTTCAGCGCTCTTAATGCGAGCCCAATTAATGATTTCTTCACCACCACAACTTCCTGAAATTCTGCAGTGAGCTGCTTCATACACTCAAAGCGCCTGGTGTCTTCTTCCATCTGTGCCAAGATGAGCCATTTCGTGCGAAGACACTGCAGGTGCATGTCACTCAGGATAGCCACCCGCTTCTTTGTGACATTACTTGCAGAGCACACCACCAACCGTCAAGTCTCTGGGGCAAAATACACCTCACAGGCCCCTACAGCCTTCTTAAACGTCTCATGCATCGACTTATGGGCACAGGCTTTTCTTAGGTCTTCGGGCACATCTACCATGCACTTAAAGAATGGACAGGTTTCTTGACCTTCAAGGAAATTAGACCATTCCTTTGGTCTCTTGCATCTATCTTTTTCTCTCATGCACGGCTCCACCTCTTGAGTTACACACTCTTCCGGTTCAGCTCCAGCCTCAGAGCCTTTGGGTTTGCTATTGTTATTAACCAAGACAATCTCTATGTCTTCCATCTTGGTCTTACCAGGCAGGTCACTCAGGCTATCAGTTCCTGATAAGACCTCTGGTTCAGACTTCACCTCATCAGAGACTCTTTTCACTTTTGCAGCACCAGCTGTCTCTTGGGTCTTCACTGCATTACCTTCAACTTCCTTGCGGGTCTCTGCAGTGTCACCTTCAGTCCTCTTTTTTTCTGCAAGGGTGTCACACCCTTTAGCGTGGTACTCTGTTCCTCTTAGACCTTTGGCCCCGTTTTCACCCTTCATCACCCCAACACTGGGTAATTTACCGGTCTGCTCACCATGACCTCTATGGATTTGTACTTCAACTTTCTCCAGGATTCCTTGTCCTGTATTACCCTCTAGGATTTCACCTCCTACAGCGCTCTCGTCCGACAGACCTTCTGCTTCATGCTTGGAATCTATAGGAGACACCACCATTACTGCTTTGGTTGGCTCATTTTTTGACATTTCACCCTGCTGATGTCTGTCGTTACAATGTGTCAGTTCAGTTTCTGATTCCTCTTTCTTGTGTAGGACATCGCTGTCTGACTCTACCTTAGCAGTTGCTACTGGCAACGTGTTTTCCTCGACCAGGTACTTCACTTTCTCTGCACCCTCAGACGGTATACCTTGCACGACCTTTCGGCGCTTATTACGTCTCCGGTGTCTGGAGGAGGTTTTACCCTTCTCAATTGTCTGTACCTCACTGCACTCTCTTGTCCTTTTATAAGAGTCAGTGTCCATTCTGGAGTCATCGTCACTCCCCCTGGTGTCCTGGGCTATCATGTCCCCACTTAACCAGATATCTGCCTCCCTTTCTGGAGCTACCCCGTTTTTAACGGTCACACTATTGGTTATTCCCTTAGTCCTTATGTCACTAAGTTGGGTCCGTCCATTTTCTTTGGTCACCCCTAACTTAGGACAGTCAATTTTAGAAGGTACTATCTCCTCCTTACCACACATAACTCCACAACCAGGACCCCGTTTCACCTCCCAATGTGTTAGGGTTTCCTTTGGGCTGTTCTGGCTCTTACACAAGCAACCGGATATGTCCCCCTGCTTCCACAAGTGCACAAATAACTTAGAGTCCCAACCTATAATAATTGGGTGCAGTAAATCTGAGACTACACCAACATCATGAGAACCACTGTCCCTGGCTGTCTTAATGACCACGCTGGATACCGGGTATTCTGTCTCATTATTGTGGGTGCAGCCGGCGTGGATCTTCCTTCCAGGAATCAAGTTGACATCAGAAGTGGCCCTCACCAGGGTCACCAAGCTCCTTGAGTCTATGACCCCTGTTACAGATTCCCCATCCACTTCCACGGAACACAGACGTGGCTTCTCGTCGGATGGGTGGTCAATATCGCAAACCGGACACTTGTGGCATGAACACTGTTGTCCCTGGCTACAGTCCATCTGCGCCACTTCACCCTTGGATTTGGGATGCTCTGCACCATTTTGGGGGACCACCGCTTTCTGGGACTCCTCCCCCTTTTGGGCATCCACCCCTTTATGGGACTCCATCCCCTTATGGGCAACCACCCCTTTATGGGACTCCATCCCCTTATGGGCAACCACCCCTTTATGGGACTCCACCCCCTTATGGGCAACCACCCCCTTATGGGCAACCACCCCTTTATGGGCAACCACCCCCTTATGGGCTTTCTGTGGCTTCCTTGCAGTGTCCTTAGATCCCAGTTCACACCGTTCCCCTTTATCTCCCTGGGTACCCTGTGCCCGTACTGGCCCCAGAAGGGAACTCACAAACTGGTCCACTGCTGCCACATCTCTGCGCACTGACAGCTCCTGCTGTCCACACACAAGGAACTGGTACAGCTCCTCCATAACGTCCAGGCTTGCGGCTCCACTCATGGTCGCTCAGCTTTCCCGGAACTTCGTGGACCCGCCGATCCACCGCAAGCTGCTTGAGTGCGCCGTCAGTTTTCGTGGACCCGCCGATCCACAGCAAGCAGTCCGTATCCACAAGAATATGTCCTAGGCCGTTGCCCTTAGCAACCAGGCTGCGTTGCCCCTAGCAACCAGGCCATATGCCCGCGTTCTCCACCATAATGTGACGACCTGGGCCCTGAACGTCTTGGGGCACACGTCTGGCAGCGGGATCAAGACACACACAAGCACTTTGTCACTTAAAGAATCTCGGTGATTTATTCACATCCTCATAAACCACGCAGTGTAACAGGTCACAGCCACTTTCCCGCAGGACAATGTCTCACTGTCTGTTTAAACTGCTGATTGTTCATACAGTTCATTCTCTGGCATCAGCCAGTAAAGTCCACCTTTGTGGGGTGTTACCTGCCAGTAGGTTTGCAGGCTGTCAGTCTGCCTCCATCCAGTCCAGGGAGACTCTCACACTGGGCTCAACATCCCGGCCCTTGTACACGTTCCAATTCCTCACAGCCTCAGTGGATTCTGCAGCTCCCTGACATTTCAGAGCCCTCACTAGCTCTGTATGCATAGCATCTCCTGCACATGTGCTCCAACCAAGATGGATCCCACCAGCACACAGAGATCATGTGACAAGCAACAGCTCCATTAAATCCCATCAGACACACCTACGTATGGGAGGTATGTGGATGGTCAGTCCCGCCCATCACTTCTGACCATCCCATGAACCCAGCCCTGAATGTGTATAACAATCCTCATGGAACTACAAGTCCCAGAGAAACATTCCAGGTTCGGATCGCAGAGGATTTCCCCCTCTGTGACACATACCGGCCATCTACCACATTGCATCCTTACAATATATATATATATATATACATACACATACACATATATATATGTATATATATATATATATATATATATATACCCCCTGTGCACATGCGGGGCATATATGTTCCCAGCCTGATTTCTGACCCGTCCTGTTGAATATGTCCTCCTCCCGGTATATATGTCGACAGATTGGTAAATCATATACATCATGTAGGAGACGCTGAAGGCACGTACATCACAGGAGGAACTCGGGACATATATATACACATCACAGGAGGGACTGGGGGTATATATATATATATACATCACAGGAGGGGCTGAGGACATATATATATATCACAGGAGTTGCTAGGGACATATACACAGATCACAGGAGGGGCTGTGGATATATACACACATCACAGGAGGGGCTGTAGACATACACACACATCACAGCAGGGGGGTTGGGGACATGTATATACATCACAGGAGGGGCTGGGGACATATACACACATCACAGGAGGGGCTGTAGACATACACACACATCACAGCATGGGGGGCTGGGGACATGTATATACATCACAGGAGGGCTTGGGACATATACACACATCACAGCAGGAGGGACTGGGGGCATATACACATCACAGGAGGGGCTGGGGCTTGGACAGTACTGCTGGGCACGGACAGAACTGGCGGAGGCACGGACAACACTAGAGGGGCACAAACAGGACTGGAGAACATGAACAGGACTGAGGGAGCACAGCTAGCACTGGAGGGTGTGGCACACAGCACTGGAGGGAGGGTGGCTCATAGCAGCGGGAGGCAGGAGGCTCACAGCACCGGAGGCAGGAGGCTCACAGCAGAGAGGCAGGAGGCTCACAGGAGAGCTGTAGGAGGCTCACAGCAGAGAGGCAGGAGGCTCACAGCAGTGGGAGGCTCACAGCAGAGAGCTAGAGTCTCACAGCAGAGGGAGGCTCACAGCAGAGATCTAGAGGCTCACAGGAGAAAGGCAAGAAGCTCACAGGAGAGAGGCAGGGGGCTCACAGCAGAGGGAGGCTCACAGCAGAGTGCTAGAGGCTAACAGGAGAGAGGCAGGAGGCTCACAGCAGAGAGAGGTTCACAGCAGAGGGTCAGGAGGCTCACAGGAGAGAGGAAGGAGGCTCACAGCAGGGAGGCAGGAGGCTCACAGCAGGGAGACAAGAGCCTCACAGCAGGAATGCAGGAGGCTCACAGCAAGGAGGCAGGAGGCTCACAGCAGGGAGGCAGGAGGCTCACAGGAGAGAGGCAGGAGGCTCACAGCAGAGTGGCAGGAGGCTCACAGAAGAGTGGCAGGAGGCTCACAGCAGGAATGCAGGAGGCTCAGAGCAGGGAGGCATGAGACCGCGGGACAGAGGTTTCCCACCCCTGATCTAGCTGAAGCAAGACAGAGGCAGGGGTTGGCAGGCCTGCGGTTGGGGGGGCCTGTGGTCGGCGGGTCTGTGGTCAGCGGGCCTGTGGTCGGTGGGTCTGTGGTCTGCGGGCTTGCGGTCGGCGGGGCCTGTGGTCCGTGGGTCTGCGGGCTTGCTGCCGGCGGGTTTGCGGTCGGCGGGTCTGCGGGCTTGCGTTTGGTGGGTCTTCAGTCCGTGGGTCTGTGGGCCCACGGGTCTGCGGTCTTGCGGCCAGCAGGTCTGCGGTTGGCGGGTCTGCGGGCTTGCGACCAGCGGGTCTGCGGGCCTGTGGTCGGCGGACCTGAAGTGAGCGGGCTTGCGGTCGGCAGGTCTACGGTCCGGCAGTCAGCAGGTCTGCGGTCGGCGGGTCTGCGGGCGGCCCCAGGCAGAGCTTAGCAGGCCCCCCCTCGGGCTGGTATCAGCAGGCGGGCTTTCCCACCACCTCACCCCCCCAATGATCGTCTTCAGCTTATAGCACTTACCTGTCCCCACCGGATTCCATGTCCTCGCCACCTTCGCGTTGTCCGAAGCACTGTGATGAGGCGCAGAGGGATGACCTCATCACAGTGCTGTGTGATGACTAGAGATGAGCGAGGTTTGAGGTTCGTCAATTTCATGTTCGACTGATTTTGGGGGGTGTTCGAGAGTCGACGTTCGATGAACTCGAGCGTTTTGCTAAAAGCCCGTCAGTTCGAGTTACATTCGAGAACGGTTCGAGCACCAAAAATGTGGCTTTTCACAGTAAGGCTATGTGCACACATTTCTGTCTGCATGTGTCCTGCGTCCCCAGCACAATCTCTCTGTCTTTCCTACTCACCGATCACGGGCGTCTCGCTGCTCGGCTGTCACAAATCTGCGGCGTCTTTTCCTCTTTTTAAAATAGCTGCCGCTTCATTATTCAATCAGTTATTCCGTGCTTTCCCCGCACACCGGCGCCCATGAATGGTTGCAGTCAGACACGCCCCCACGATGAGTGACAGCTGTCTCACTGCAACCAATCACAGCCGCCGGCGGGCGGCTCTATATCGTGCAGTAAAATAAATAAATAAATAAAAAAAAATAAAATGTGGTTCCCCCCATATTTGATACCAGCCAGGATAAAGCCGCACGGCTGGAGGCTGGTATTGTCAGGATGGGGAGCGCCACGGTATGGGGAGCCCTCCAGCCTAACAATATCACCCAGCAGCCAGCCCGGAATTGCCGCATCCATTAGATGCGACAGTCCCGGGACTCCACCCAGCTCATCCCGAATTGCCCTGGTGCGGTGGCAATCGGGGTCATAATGAGTTAATCATGCCAGGCGTTTCCCCGAGACACCTTCCATGATTAAACTGAAAGTGAAAGTAAAGAAACACACAGCTAAAAATCCTTTCTTTGGATTAAAGACAAAAAAAATCCTCTTTCACCATTTTATTAAAATCCCCAAATACCCCTCCAGGTCTGACGTAATCCACACAATACTGTAAGCTCCGCTAGCTCTGCTACATGAAGATGACAGGGAGCGTTCTGTGTCCTCTCCACATAGCACCTGAAGTGAACCGCGATGTAATCTGAGACTTCAGTCTGCACTGCAGAAGTCAAGATTACCAAATCTGCCCATGTTTTTCATTAGAGCAAGTAGCTCAATGGTTACAGTGCTCGCCTGAGAAGCATTACTTCATGAGTTCTAGCCCTGGCAGTCCTGGTAAAAAATGTAATTTCTTTTAAATTAGTATTATTTATTTATAATTCTAATTTAATTTAATTATGCACTGAGGGGAGGAGCAGGACATCAGCTGTGAGCCACATCTCTAAAATCGGAGCACTTTACGAAATGAGGCTGCATTGCTCTCTCTCTCTTTCTCTCAGTCAGTCAGTCTCAGTCAGTCAGTCAGTCAGTCAGTCTCCGTCAGTCAGTCAGTCAGTCAGTCTCAGTCTGTCAGTCAGTCTCAGCCAGTCAGTCAATAAGTCTCAGTCAGTCAGTCCCATGCAGTCAGGACCATACCAGACTGCTGTGCAAAGACACTATGGGGAAATGAAGGGGGGGGCAATTGATAACACTGTCCTGCTGTCTGCCTCAAATCTTTTTAAATATCAACACTCTAAGATTGGTCACCAAGTTGTGTATTTTCTGTACTGCCAGGAGTGTGGCAACACCAGCCCTACACCTGTCTCTCATCCACCTCAATATTTCTTATGTCAGAGTCTAGAAAGTGGGGCTGCACTGTAAATTGTATTTTTGCTATTTTGGAAGCTTTTTGATCCCCTAAATGTGTTTTCTCTGCCTAAAGGCCGCTTTACACACTGCGATATCGGTCCCGATATCGCTAGTGTGGGTACCCGCCCCCATCTGTTGTGCGACATGGGCAAATCGCTGCCCGTGCCGCACAACATCGCCCAGACCCGTCACACTACTTACCTGCCCGGCGACGTCTCTGTGACCGGCGAACCGCCTCCTTTCTAACGGGGCGGTCCATATGGCATCACAGCGATGTCACTGAGCGGCCGCCCAATAGAAGTGGAGGGGTGGAGATGAGCGTGACTTAACATCCCGCCCACCTCCTTCATTTCGCATAGCGGCCGGGAGGCAGGTAAGGGGAGCTTCCTTGTTCCTGAGGTGTCACACGGAGCGATGTGTGCTGCCGCAGGAACGAGGAACAACCTCGTTACTGCTGCAGTAACGATTTTTGAGAATGGACCCCCATGTCACCGATGAGCGATTTTGCACGTTTTTGCAATGATGCAAAATCGCTCATCGGTGTCACACGCAACGGCATCGCTAATGCGGCCGGATGTGCGTCACCAATTCCGTGACCCCAACGAGTTCGCATTAGCGATGTCGTAGCGTGTAAAGCCCCCTTTAGATTTGGCCTCCCATTGAATCCAATGGGATTCAAAAATGTTTGGCGAATCAGTCGGTGAACATCGGGAAGTTTGCCATGGATCGTCGAACCGAACTTCGAAAGATTCACTCATCTCTAGTTAGAAGTAGTCCAGACACTTGGCTAGTTTTGAGCCAGACACCATGTGACAAAAGCAGCAGCCATGGGTTTTTCTAAGCAGCTGGCTAGCACTGTGAAAATTAAAATGGTCGAGGCACACAAAGCAGGAGAAGGCTAAAAGAAGATAGCAAAGTGTTTTGAAGTTGCCATTTCCTCAGTTCGAAATGTGATTAAGAGATGGCAGTTACAAGGAACAGTGGAGGTCAAGATAAGGCCTGGAAAACCAAGCAAAATGTCTGTGAGAGTTGTTCATAGGATTGATAGAGGCAAATCAGAACCTCTAGTTAACTGCAAAAGATCTTCAGGAAGATTTAGCAGACTCTTGAGCTGTGGGACATTGTTTTACAGTTCAGAGACACCTGCACAAATATGGCCTTCATGGAAGTGTCATCAGAAGAAAACCTCTCCTGCATCTTCACCATACAATTGAGCATCAGTAGGATGCAAAACATCTAAACAAGCCGGATGCATTTTGGAAAGAAGTCCTGTGTACCAATAAAGTTAAACTAGAACTCGTTGGCCACAATGATCAAAGGTATGTGTGGAGAAAAAAGGGCACAGATTTTCAGGAAAAGAACATATAGGCAACCATTAAGCATGGGGATGGATCAATCATGCTTTAGGGTTCTGTTGCAGTCAATGGCATGGGGAACATTTCACAGGTATAAGGAAGAATAACTTGAATGAAATTTCAATACATTTTTGATGCAAACATAACACCATCTGTAAAAAGCTGAAGTTGAAAAGAGGATGACTTCTATAAATGAATAATAATCCTAAACACATGTCAAAATCCTCAACAGATAGCCTCAAAAGGCGCAAGCTGAAGATTTTACAATGGCATCCTCAGGATCTTATCATCACTGAAAATTTGTGACTAAACTACTGTAAGACGACCTTGTAATCTGACAGACCAGAAAGACTTTTCTAAGGAAGAATGAATGAAAATCCGTCAAACAAGGATTGAAATTCTTTTGGCTGGCTGAAAAAATCATTAGCAAGCTGTGATACTTGAGAAAGAGGGTGATATTAGTTACTAACCATACTGGGTGCCCAATCTATTACATCTGTCTGTTTTCCATTTTTGTAGTTTTAAAAATGTAAAATATAAAAATATTTCATTTTTTTGGCTAAAATACAAAGGAAATGTATCATCTTTAATGTTATGCAACTGAGAGATTATTTCATCTTCAACTTCCTTAACTGTTCACAATAACAGAAATTTTGACCAGGGGCGCCCAAACTTTTGCATGCCACTGTATATAGTGTATCCTTCTTCATACTAGCCCTATATACATGTGATCATAAAGAATAACAAAGGACAGGAGTGTCAATCTCCAGGAACGCTGTTCAAATATGGCTCATCACATAATTTTAAGTGGCCTGTGGTGAAACAACAGTACACAGGGGTGGAGGGGGCCTGCTGAACCCAGTGTCTATCTCAGCTGAATGTGCTTCCGAGAATGCACATCCAGCTGAATTGCATAAATGGCACAGAGATCCGTCTGGTACCTGTGCTGTAATACATGCTGTTAGCCAAACAGTGGTCGGCAGATTACGTCGGCATGTGTGAGACTGGGGGTGCAGGCGAGTGACATCATGCGTCGCCAAAGCAGGAACACTGAGTTCAGGTACCATCCACTGTTCCAGCTACAGAGGAGTATGCTGTGTGACAAGGTGGCAGGGGAAGATGAGTAAGAGGTTTGTCAGAGGCAACAAAACAACCCCAAAACAACTTTGAACCTCTACAATATTTGATTGTAGGTAATGAGTTTTTTTTCTTTGAAGACCTCATTCCATTTTCAGTAAGCAGTAGAATTATGTACTTTACCAAACAGCTCTATCTTGGTCTCATCTGTCCACAAGTTACTTTCCCAGAAGGATTTTGGCTCATGTACATGTACTCATGTACATTTTGGCATACGGAAGTCTAGCTTTTTAATGATTCTGTGTCAGCAGTCAGGTCCTCCTCGGACTCCTGACATTGCTTTTTATTTAGTTCAATTATAAACAGATAGTTTGGGCTTACACTGATTCACCCTGAGCCTGTAGGACAGCTTGAATTTCTTTGAAACTTGCTTGGGGCTGCTTAGCCACCATCAGGAATATTCTGTGTTGCAACCGTTGAGCAATTTTTCTCTGCAGTCCACATACAGTGAGATTAGGTACAGTGCCATGGGTTATAAACTTCTTGATTATGTTGTGTTCTGTGCAGAAAGGAACATCAAGATCTCTGGAGATAGACTTGTGACCTTGAGATTGTTGATATTTTTCAACAATCTAGGCTCTCAAGTTGTCAGAAATTTCTCTTCTCTTTCTGTTCTCCATGCTTAGTGTGGCACATACATACACACAATGCAAATAATGAGTCAACGTTTCCTTTTTTTATGTGGTTTCAGATGTTATTTTCATATTGCCCAGACCTTTGAGGTGAGTTTAAACAAGCATCACATGCTTGAAACAAAGTTGTTTATCCACAATTTTGGAAAGCCACTATAATTTTTTTTCCGTTTGGTTATTTTTCCCTATGATGAAGTGTGGCAGCTTCGAAACGTGTTGAATAAAAACCACACTGCACCCTTTAATGTGTCCTGAATCTTCCTGGCATTAGCGCTCCAAGGCAGCACAGACCAAGCACTTACTCACCTGGATCCCCCCTGTACCTTGTTGTATAAATGTGCATCTGCAGCAGCAGTACATATTTAAGCGCGTATCATGTTGTGTGAAGACTAAGGTGAGTGCACTATTGGTATTATTCTTTCAACTCTCATCAGATAAGACCCTATTGTACCCTATTATTTCAAAACGTTTTTTCTTAAAGTAAAGGTAGTCTCATGCTCAAATCTGTTGTTGAAGGTAAGACATGAAGCCTGAAAGTCAAAAGTTCAAAACATTGTTACCCCTTTTGCTTTTACTGTATACCAGGATGTGGACATATATACCAGGAAGTGGAAATATATAACAGGATGGGTGACATATACAGTGCTTACAAGTAGTATTCAACCCCCTGCAGATTTAGCAGATTTGATAAGATGCAAATAAGTTAGAGCCTGCAAACTTCAAACAAGAGCAGGATTTATTAACAGATGCATAAATCTTACAAACCAACAAGTTATGTTGCTCAGTTAAATTTTAATAAATTTTCAACATAAAAGTGTGGGTCAATTATTATTCAACCCCTAGGTTTAATATTTTGTGGAATAACCCTTGTTTGCAATTACAGCTAATAATCGTCTTTTATAAGACCTGATCAGGCCGGCACAGGTCCCTGGAGTTATCTTGGCCCACTCCTCCATGCAGATCTTCTCCAAGTTATCTAGGTTCTTTGGGTGTCTCATGTGGACTTTAATCTTGAGCTCCATCCCCAAGTTTTCAATTGGGTTAAGGTCAGGAGACAGACTAGGCCACTGCAACACCTTGATTGTTTCCCTCTTGAACCAGGCCTTGGTTTTCTTGGCTGTGTGCTTTGGGTCGTTGTCTTGTTGGAAGATGAAATGACGACCCATCTTAAGATCCTTGATGGAGGAGCGGAGGTTCTTGGCCAAAATCTCCAGGTAGGCCATGCTATCCATCTTCCCATGGATGCGGACCAGATGGCCAGGCCCCTTGGCTGAGAAACAGCCCCACAGCATGATGCTGTCACCACCATGCTTGACTGTAGGGCTGGTATTCTTGGGGTCGTATGCAGTGCCATCCAGTCTCCAAACGTCACGTGTGTGGTTGGCACCAAAGATCTCGATCTTGGTCTCATCAGACCAGAGAACCTTGAACCAGTCTGTCTCAGAGTCCTCCAAGTGATCATGAGCAAACTGTAGATGAGCCTTGACATGACGCTTTGAAAGTAAAGGTACCTTACGAGCTCGTCTGGAACGGAGACCATTGCGGTGGAGTACGTTACTTATGGTGTTGACTGAAACCAATGTCCCCACTGCCATGAGATCTTCCCGGAGCTCCTTCCTTGTTGTCCTTGGGTTAGCCTTGACTCTTCGGACAAGCCTGGCCTCGGCACGGGTGGAAACTTTCAAAGGCTGTCCAGGCCGTGGAAGGCTAGCAGTAGTTCCATAAGCCTTCCACTTCCGGATGATGCTCCCAACAGTGTTGACAGGTAGGCCCAACTCCTTGGAAAGGGTTTTGTACCCCTTGCCAGCCTTGTAACCCTCCACGATCTTGTCTCTGATGGCCTTGGAATGCTCCTTTGTCTTTCCCATGTTGACCAAGTATGAGTGCTGTTCACAAGTTTGGGGAGGGTCTTAATTAGTCAGAAAAGGCTGGAAAAAGAGATAATTAATCCAAAAATGTGAAGCTCATTGTTCTTTGTGCCTGAAATACTTCTTAATACTTTAGGGGAACCAAACAGAATTCTGGTGGTTTGAGGGGTTGAATAATAAATGACCCTCTGAATAAATTTTTCACAATTTAAAAAAAAAAAAAAAAAAGAAATAACATTCTTTTTTGCTGCAGTGCATTTCACACTTCCAGGCTGATCTATAGTCCAAATGTCACAATGCCAAGTTTATTCCGAATGTGTAAACCTGCTAAATCTGCAGGGGGTTGAATACTACTTTTAGGCACTGTATACCTAGTTGGAGACATATATATCAAGAATATATACAGTATATACAGTATATCAGGATGGGTGAGATATATATCGTTTCCAAATGTGTTGTGTCAGGATATAATAATCTTACAGGAATGTCACCAAATTGATATGCGGACACTGGGCCATAATATCTACACAACAGTGTCTGCAGGCACACAATACAGAGGGGACAATGAATGGTTAAGAGAAATACAAATATTGTATTCATCCTTACACTAAATAATGAGTGCAAAGTTCAAATAGCCATCAAAAAACAATTGTCACCATTGCACTGACTGCTATAGGAAATGAAGGAGTGCCCAGTGCCCCATATTACCTACTACCATACAGTACACGTGTACCTACTTGAGTTGCTATGAAGGGGTTATCCCATCCATATGCTATAGTCCGTCAAAAAGTCAGTCATTAAATAGTAAGTGCACTTACTTGAAAACACCACCACATACACTATGTGGGACATATAAACAGGAATAGGGGATATATATATATATAGCAGGAGTGAGGGCATACAGTATATACCAGGATGGGTGAGATATATTCAAGGATAGGGGACATATATACCAGGATGTGAGACATACATAGCAGGATTGGGAAATATATACCAGAATTGGCCCTGTATGGGGACAAATATACCAGGAAGGGTATATATAGACAAGGGTGGGGGACATATATACCACGATGGGCTCATGATGTTGAACAAATATAGCAGGATTAGGACATATATACAAGGATGGGGACATATAAACCAAGAAGAGGACAGGCCCAGAATAGGGACATGTTTACCAGAATGAGGCTTAGAATGAGGGATATATATACCAAGATGGGAACAGAATGGGGGGGCCATAAATTCCAGGATGTGGACATATATACCAGGATGTGGACATATATGCCAAGAAATGACCCAAGATGAGGATATATTTACCAGGATAGGGGACATATTTACTCAGATGTGGTGCAGAATGGGTCACATTTACCAGGATGGGGGACATATTTACCAGGATAAAGGACATATTTATTAGGATGGCGGACATATTTACTAAGATGCGGGGCATATTTTCCAGGAAGGGGCCAAGGATGTGGGATATTATTATACAATGAAGGGGGGGGTAACTCGTTTGTCTTTATAGGATTCAGAACCCTACAAGGATCCATACATCTGACCAACATGCAGGGATTATACCCAGGTCCAAATTTTTCACTGGGGTCCATTGAACTCTAATTACACCACTGCCCGCGAGGTCAAAACTCAGAAGGATCTTTGCACTTTCCCCATACAGATAGATAGTACTTCTGTGTCCAATTCCTATGAATTTCTTTTAAAGAGAAGTGTGCACTGAAACTCAAAATCCATGTTGTGCTCCTGTCCCCTGTGCTGGCACCACCAGCTTTACTCCGTGCTGGCTGCATTTTATGTGGACATAACCAGTACCTAGCAGATGGACAAAGCCAGCAAAAAGGAACTGGTGCCATCTTGGAATCTGAGCAGATGCAACCAATGCTTAGTAGAGAAGCGAATTCCATCTTTTAAATCAAGGAGAAGCAGTCAGCGGGTACTTAAGAAAGAAGTTGTCATAAGCACAGCGAGCTAGTTCCAACTTTAAACTTTTAAATCAGAGCAGAGGCAGTCAAAACTTAGCATAGGGTCCAGCAAAAAGCAAAGGGAGCTGGTTCCATCTCTGATTTAGAGCAGATACAGCCAATAGTTAACATAGGGATCATTCTATCTTGGACTCTGAGGTATGGGATGGCGTCCTTAGCTCTACTACCCAGGGACAGTACCCTTAGTCCTACAACTCTGGGACAGTGTCCTTAGTCCTACAACCTAGGGACAGAGCCCTTAGTCCTACTAATAAGGGCTAGTGCCCTTACCCTACTAAGCAAGGACAGCACTCTTGCTACCAAGCAGGGACAGCACTCTTGGCCCTACTAAGTAGGAACAACGCTCTTGGCCATGCTAAGCAAGGACAGGACTCTTAAGGCCCCGTTATACACAACGACGGATCTAACGATATATCGCTGGGGTCACGGATTCCGTGACGCACATCCGGCATCGTTAGCGACGTTGTTGCATGTGACAGCAAGGAACGACCGTTAATGATGGAAAATACTCACCTTATCGTCCATCATTGACACGTCGTACCGAGGCAGCACACATCACTACGTGTGACACCCCGGGAACGACGAACTGCAGCTTATCTGCGGCCGCCGGTAATGAGGAAGGAAGGAGGTGGGCGGGATTTTACGTCCCGCTCATCTCCGCCCCTCCACTTCTATTGGGCGGCTGCTTAGTGACGTCGCTGTGACACCGCACGAACCGCCCCCTAAGAAAGGAGGCGGTTAGCTGGCAATAGCGACGTCGCTAGGCAGGTAAGTATGTGTGACGGCTCCAAACGATTTTGTGCACCACGGGCAGCGATTTGCCCGTGACGCACTTACGACGGGGGCGGGTGCTTTCACCAGCGATATCGCTAGCGATATCGCTGCAT